>NC_143203.1:2670625-4121250 GCF_051530095.1 Phoenix dactylifera
ATTAATTCCCTTTGTTCCTTTCTTCAACTTCTTATCAATCAAATTGATTACTTGTGATTCCTAATCACGATTTCAACCATCGGATCGGTCAATACTTCTAGTGTGTGTGACCCCATAGGTTCTATTCTGACTGGTAGTGAGATATATTGTGATCTCTATCTCAATATCATTGAAAACTCCTTTCAATGGGTTGGAACGATTCCAACTCAACTCATTAGGGTTTATCGATCATCAAGATAATCCCTATGAGTCCCACCATCCACCAGTGACACCTAGCAGCATGTAGTGGCTACCCAGCAGAATGGAATGATGAACCTCTAGGTGCAGTTAACGTGTGATACAATCCTACTATCGTGGATCCCTACAGGACGGAGGTCATGGACAACTCGTCAAACCCCATCGTCTGTCATATGTCAAGATTTATTCGACTTGAGTTCGATAGTGGAAAACTCCTTTTCCACTTCATATTACTGCCCTGGCCAAGGTCTTAGAACTCAGTCTAACAAATCACATAGGATCACTCCTCTTCTATCAAGGTCGATAGATTCCTTATAGGTGCATACCCTACTCCTACAGTGAACCTACTGCAGCCAATTTACACTGCATGGACCCATATGGCTAGAGACCATGTATGTGTGCAGTCAAACTACAATAACCTCACTGTGAGTAGCCGAAGCACCGCAGGTCAAAGGACCAGTCACACTACTGCAACATCAAGCAAGTCACTGACGAGTGGATAGACATCCAAGTGACTTCTTGTCTTGGTCACGCTCAGTACCCTTGTTCTCTAACAAGCACCTGCACTATCACTTCAGTGTCCCTACACTGTGGACTCAAGTCTCGTCCATCCAGAAGAAAAGTGATCTGTGCACTGATCGGATCGATCACCGTCCTCGTGATGATCCATTGATCAGGAGCATTTAGAAATTAATCACTAATGATACATGGCTCAAATTCTCAACTCTTGAGAATATGTATCATCATCTTATTAATTTCTTGGACGATTCATAGACACATAAACAATATGAATGAAAAAGATGCCTTTTATTTATTCAATAATAAATAGTCAAGTACAAAATTATGTCCCTAGAATCAACAATGTGTCAGCCAAATTAGCTTCTAGGGCATACATCTAACAATCTCCCACTTGCACTAAAGCCAATTGGTCATATATCTTAGGCCCATCTTCTCAAGGTGGGCTTCAGTCTTTTGCTGACTCAGCTGCTTAGTGAACGGGTCTGCCACGTTATCCGCGGAGTCTACTCTCTGCACCTCTACATATTTCTTCTCAACATAGTCGCGTATGAGATGGAAGCGCCGCTCTATGTGCTTAGACTTCTGATGAGACCATGGCTCCATAGCTAGTGCTATGGTGCCAATGTTATCGTAGTAAAGTGTTATGGCATCTAATGACATTACACCTAACTCTGCAATTAACTTTTAATCAGAAGGTTTCCACTGCACCCTTAGATACGGCTTAACATTCAGCTTCTAAGGTAGAATCTATAATGATCGGTTATTTGGAACTCTTTCCAATTTACTGAATCACAATTACACAAATTCTGATGTAGACTTTCTATCATCAATATGTGTGCATCCTTCTACCTTCAACTCTGATCTTCTCCCAAAGACCAAGAACATGTCCTTAGTTCTTCTCAAGTACTTAAGACTGTTCTTCACAGCTATCCAGTGCTTCTTGCCTGGATCCGACTGATATCTGCTTGTGACACTCACAGCAAGAGCTATATCAGGTCGTGTACACAGCATGGCATACATGAGGCTTCCTATTGCCGATGCATAGGGAATCTTGCTCATGCGTTGAATCTCTTCAGATGTGTTGGGGCACATCTTCTTGGAGAGATGAATTCCATGTCTTAGGGGTAAGAGACCCCTCTTGGAGTTTTCCATGCTGAACCTCTTCAGCACCTCCTCTATGTACATTTTCTGTGAAAGGCCAAGCATCCTTTTAGATCTATCTCTATAGACCTTTATTCCCAAAATATAGGATGCTTCCCCAATGTCTTTCATGGAGAATTCTTTTGACAACCAGACCTTGACCGAGGTTAGCATAGGAATATCATTCCCAATCAGGAGAATGTCATCTACGTACAGTACGAGAAAAACGACAGCACTCCCACTAACCTTTTTGTAAACACACGGTTCCTCTTCGTTTTTGATGAAATCAAACGTTTTGATTGCGTCATCAAAACGAGTGTTCCAACTCCGAGATGCTTGCTTTAGTCCATAGATGGACCTTTGCAGCTTGCAGACCTTGCGATCTCCATCACTGGAAGTGAAACCCAAAGGCTGTTCCATATAGATATCTTCATCAAGATATCCATTCAGGAAAGCAGTTTTCACATCCATCTGCCAGATTTCATAATCATGAAATGCTGCAATGGCAAGCAATGTTCGGATGGATTTTAGCATGGCTACAGGTGAAAAGGTCTCCTGATAGTCAATGCCTTCGCGCTGACTATACCCTTTCGCCACAAGCCTTGCCTTATAGGTCTCTACCTCTCCATCCGAACCTATCTTCCTTTTGTAGATCCATTTGCATCCAATAGGTACAATATCTTCTGGTGGGTCTACTAAGGTCCAGACTTGGTTGGAACGCATGGAGTCTAACTCTGACTTCATTGCTTCCAGCCATTTCTTGGAATCGATATCAGATATCGCCTCGTTGTAGGTTTTGGGATCCTGTATGTGATCCCTATCTCCCACTAGGAACATTTCCTCGGTATCCTCTTCTAGTATACCTAAGTATCTATCGGGAGGATGGGAGACCCTACTAGATCTACGAGGTGGTCGAGGGACATCGTGTACTGGCTCTGTATGAATGGGTTCAATAGGATCCATGACTCGTTGCTTTTCAGAGACTTTCTCTTCAAGCTCAATTTTCCTCCCACTGCCTCTATCAAGGATAAACTGATTTTCCAAGAAGATGGCATGACGGCTCACAAACACATTGTGATCCTCTGAGACGTAAAAATTGTATCCTAATGACTCTTTAGGATATCTTATAAAACGAGCACTTATGGTCCTAGCCTCTAACTTGTCCGCCTGTAGTCTCTTGACGTGGGCCGGACATCCCCAAATCTTGAGATGACCCAGACTTGGTTTCTTACCATGCCATATCTCATACGGTGTGGTAGGAACGGATTTAGAGGGAACTCTATTCAATAAATAAATTGCTGTGAGTAAGGCATCTCCCCAAAGGAACATAGGTAAATCAGTGAAGCTCATCATGGACCTGACCATATCCAATAGGGTCCGATTCCTCCTCTCTGACACCCCGTTGAGTTGAGGTGTACCCGGAGGTGTCCATTGTGAGACTATGCCGTTTTCTTTGAGATAGTCCCGGAATTCCCCACTAAGGTATTCTCCTCCTCGATCTGATCGAAGAGCCTTAAGAGGTTTTCCAGTTTGTTTTTCTACTTCATTCTTGAACTCTTTGAACTTTTCAAAAGACTCAGACTTGTGTCTCATAAGATACACATACCCATACCGTGAGTAATCATCGGTAAAGGTAATGAAGTAAGAATAACGTCCCCTGGCTAGCACATCGAATGGGCCACATACATCTGTATGTACTAGGGCAAGTAATTCAGTGGTCCTCTCCCCATGTCCTACAAAGGGCAGTCTTGCCATTTTTCCTTGAAGACAGGACTCGCAAACTGGATATGACTCGGAAGTCAATGAGCTTAAAAGCCCATCTTTATCCATTTTGTTCATTCTGTCCTCTCCAATATGGCCAAGCCTGAGGTGCCACAAATATCTTTGGTTTATCTCATCTATGGATCTTTTGGATCCTTTGGCACTCACATCTTGCTCGGTAACATTCACAGATACATCCATATGTAAATGATAGAGACTGTCAATCATGAAACCGCGTGCGACTATTTTATTTCTTAAATAAATAGAACAGCAGTCTTTGTCAAATGTAAAAACATGACCTTCCTGTGCTAGACATGAAACAGAAATTAAATTTCTGCTAGCAACAGGTACATAATAGCAGTCTCTAAGTATTAAACTAAATCCAGACGGTAGTCGCAGATGGTAGGTGCCCACAGCCACAGCAGCAACTTTTGCCCCGTTGCCAACCCGAAGGGTTACCGCACCTTCCGCCAGCCTTCTACTTTCCTTTAGACCCTGCATGGTAGTGCACAGATGAGCACTAGAACCAGAATCTATAACCCAACTAGAAGTAGAAGAAACCGTTAGATTAGTTTCAATTATGAGCAAGTCTATACCTTCCGAAGGTGTGTCTTGTTCTTCAGGCTCTCGAGGTATGAAGGACAGTTCCTCTTCCAGTGGCCTTCGACATTGCAGTGGAAATATTTTCCTTTGTCGTTAGCACTTTTCTTTTGAACTTCCTTCTTTGGCTTCTTGTCTTTCTTCTGCTTCTTAGCAGGCTTCTTTTTCTTCCAAGTAGACTTTCTCTTGGAACCAGAAGTCAACTCAGCAGCAAGGACATTGCCCCTTGAACCTTTCAAGGCTCCCTCAGCAGTTACCAACATGTTGATTAGTTCAGTCTTAGTGCATTCAATCTTATTCATGTGGTAGTTTACTATAAACTGACCAAATGAATCAGGAAGTGACTGTAGGATCAAATCCACTTGTAATTCCTTGTGCATGTCCATACCGAGCTTCTCAAGCTCCTCTAGGTCCTTGATCATGGTCAGACCGTGATCATGGACAGACTGCCCCTCGCGCATCTTCGCTTTGAAAAGCCTCTTGGACACTTCAAAACGAGCTGTGCGACTCTGCTCACCATACAACTCTTGCAGGTGTGCCAGTATGTCCCTAGCAGTCTTTATATTTTCATGCTGGCATTGGAGTTCATTAGACATGGATGCCATCATATAGCATTTTACTCTAATGTCATCATCCAACCACTTTTTATGCAACTCACGCTGAACATCAGTAGGACGTGCTGGTAGTGTGGGGATATCTGAATCGAGTATGTAGCCTATCTTCTCACAGTCCAAAACTATTTTGAGATTTCTAAGCCAGTCTTTGTAATTGGTTCCGGTCAGTCGGTTGGTCTCAAGAATACGGGTCAGAGGGTTTGAAGCCGACATTGTATCTGCAGAGAGTAAAGATTCTAGTTAGACTTTTGTACTTGATCCTAATCTGTTCTAAGGTCTTTTAGAACAAATGTAACTCCCACTATTTTCTCGAATCCCTCACACTCCCCTGGTAGGAAAACGGAAATCCCACACGACTAGGGTTTCTAGTGGGTACTGCGGTCCCACCGATTTACATGCCACCTCACCTAACAGTTATTGGTGACACATAGATGGATGAGTGTACAACTCTTGTACAATGCTTCTCAAGCATGTTGCAGTGTAACTTGGTCTCTAAGCCATGAAGACCTCACCTAACAGTTATTGGTCCCATTTCTTAGTTAAGTCAGACCCACCGTATAACCGTAGGAATAAAGTCGTCATTGGGTCCTCACCTAACAGTTATTGGTGCCCAACCCCACCTTTACCCTACAACATCTCATGTCTATAGAGAGGTCCAGCCCCCCAATGCAACTTGACCACTGTGTCCAGCCGAGACAAATCAACATCAGAAAGGCCTTAGCAGCTCTACTACAGTGGAAGACCTATTGACTTAATATTGGTTAATCAGGTCTTAGTGTTTGCAACTTGAGCCCTTCATAAGAGGTAATCGAACAATTGGCCAGGTAAGCAGGTGGGAGGCTCCCCTTACTCAGAGAGTAAGGTCCTAATTAAGTAACCACCTTTCATGCTTTCCTAGACACCAATTAGATCAATTAATCTAATATGACTTGCTCATGTCGGTTCACTCTCGACTTGATTGAGGAGGTTTTGATTTAGGTCTCAATTGGGTTTGCTACATCACATGTAAACCTATCTACCCGACTCGCATTCACATCTCATGCAAACGGTACATCACAGGCAGTTATAATCGCAGCATCAAATAAAGTTAAACTTTAAATAGGTGATGATCATGGATTCTAATTAGGTCGTATTACAAGCACATGCACATCAATCGATCAAGTGGTCTTCAACTCTTGAATTGGTTCTAAGCCTCCTTGATTCGATCCTTGATCAACTCTTGATCCCATCGCCATCAACCGCTTAGATCACCTTTCATCTCATGCCTTTGCTTCAACTTGATCGTTGATGTACATCACATCACAGAAATACAACCAGATATAAAATAAAAATAAAAATAAATTACATCTCCTTTTAGGAGGCACGCAGGCCTCTCAAAACATCAAATAAGATGCATGCAAGCATCTGAAAAATTACATGACATCGCAGATCACATCGCAGGTCATTACATTTGATACCAAAAGGGGTTGAATCCTATGATCATCACCGTATGCAACAATTATAATTTTCAGATCTGAAAACTAACTGATTGTATCATGACATAGGTCGCTGATCATGCTAATCATGATTCTAAACTTTGTAATCCCATTAACAATGTAATTAGAATCATCATTTTATCACATAAAAATCAGCATGCAAAAATCAGCACCCCTGAAAAATCAGCATGCAGAATTTTTCAGCATGCATGATCATTCAATTTTCAGATCTAATTAGCCTTTAGATATTTAATTCTTACCTTAATCTACGAAGCCTAGGCTCTGATACCACTGTTGGGAACCCGCCCATGCCACTGATATTTCAAAACAAAAATCAGATGGCAGCGGAATCGGCATGCACGGGTTCGACGTTCATCGCATGAACGTTGTTTCGGGACCTTTCGTAATTAGGTAAGAATTAAAACTTTTAAAACTATTAGGAAGATCAAATCTTCACCTTGCGCGGGTAGATGATCACCGCAAATCTGAATTCGTGGTTTTTGGAAGAGGGTTCGCTTGAAGCCGTTCAAACGTCCGGCCTCTACGGATATCCACACGAAGTAGAGGACCGATCAAATCTTTCTTGTCTTCCCGGGGTGCTAGCTCCCTTGCAAAGACTTCTTTTGATGGCTGATCTCCTCTCTTTAAATCAACCCTTGATTGTGCTTGAGAGGAGGAAGAAGAAGGATGAAGATGAGGAAGAAGAAAGAACCCCACGCAGCCTTCTTTTGTTCCTTGCGTTGGATGAAGGAAGGGAAGGGGAGGAGGCCGCCAACACTTGGAGATCCTTTTCCCTTGCTTGCGGCTGAACTAAGAGAGGAGAGGGGCTGGTGGCGGCAGCAAGAGGGGGAAGAGAGCACACACCTAGGGCGCCGGCCCTAGGTCCCTTTTTATAAGCATCAAGGGCTCCTACAAGTTAGGAGCCCTTGACAACCTTCTTTCTTTGGAGCGCCGGCCCCTTCTCTCTTCTTGTCGCCCTAACCAATTGGAGAGGGGCTGATGCCCCTCTTACTTGGTTAGCCTAATCCTCTTCCAAAGAGGATTAGGTGCCTCTCTCATGGTTTAATCCTAATCTAATTAGGATTAGCCAATTTTGGGTTCAATCTATGCTAGTCCTAATCCAATTAGGACTTGAATGAACCATGACTCAATTGAACTCTTCAATCCTAATCCAATTAGAAGTCATGTTGATTCATTAGATTAATAATTAATTTAGACTTAAGGAATCCTAATCCAATTAGGATGTATTTAATTTTAGTCCTAATCCAATTAGGACTCTATTTGAATCCGAAGTCCTAATCCAATTAGGATTTCTAGGAATCCTACTCCAAGTAGGAATCCAATTTTAATTCAAAATTCCTAATCTCATTAGGATTGTAGGAATCCTATTCCAAGTAGAAATCCCAGTCCTACTCCAACTAGAATTCCCACTCCTAATCCAATTAGGACTCTAGGAATCCTACCCGAAGTAGGACTCTTGTTTCAAGTCCAATTAATTAATTCCCTTTGTTCCTTTCTTCAACTTCTTATCAATCAAATTGATTACTTGTGATTCCTAATCACGATTTCAACCATCGGATCGGTCAATACTTCTAGTGTGTGTGACCCCATAGGTTCTATTCTGACTGGTAGTGAGATATATTGTGATCTCTATCTCAATATCATTGAAAACTCCTTTCAATGGGTTGGAACGATTCCAACTCAACTCATTAGGGTTTATCGATCATCAAGATAATCCCTATGAGTCCCACCATCCACCAGTGACACCTAGCAGCATGTAGTGGCTACCCAGCAGAATGGAATGATGAACCTCTAGGTGCAGTTAACGTGTGATACAATCCTACTATCGTGGATCCCTACAGGACGGAGGTCATGGACAACTCGTCAAACCCCATCGTCTGTCATATGTCAAGATTTATTCGACTTGAGTTCGATAGTGGAAAACCCCTTTTCCACTTTATATTACTGCCCTGGCCAAGGTCTTAGAACTCAGTCTAACAAATCACATAGGATCACTCCTCTTCTATCAAGGTCGATAGATTCCTTATAGGTGCATACCCTACTCCTACAGTGAACCTACTGCAGCCAATCTACACTGCATGGACCCATATGGCTAGAGACCATGTATGTGTGCAGTCAAACTACAATAACCTCACTGTGAGTAGCCGAAGCACCGCAGGTCAAAGGACCAGTCACACTACTGCAACATCAAGCAAGTCACTGACGAGTGGATAGACATCCAAGTGACTTCTTGTCTTGGTCACGCTCAGTACCCTTGTTCTCTAACAAGCACCTGCACTATCACTTCAGTGTCCCTACACTGTGGACTCAAGTCTCGTCCATCCAGAAGAAAAGTGATCTGTGCACTGATCGGATCGATCACCGTCCTCGTGATGATCCATTGATCAGGAGCATTTAGAAATTAATCACTAATGATACATGGCTCAAATTCTCAACTCTTGAGAATATGTATCATCATCTTATTAATTTCTTGGACGATTCATAGACACATAAACAATATGAATGAAAAAGATGCCTTTTATTTATTCAATAATAAATAGTCAAGTACAAAATTATGTCCCTAGAATCAACAATGTGTCAGCCAAATTGGCTTCTAGGGCATACATCTAACATGGGTTACCCAGCACCTCATAGTTATGATATGGCCAAATTAAATTTGCCCAAAATTCTTTTCCAAAAGCACAAAGAAATTGGACCTGATTTGGACCTGAACCTGACTCGGACCCGACCCGATCTTCAACCGGATCGGATCTGGGAAGGGATCCTTCTTTAGTCAAATTTGTACTCAATGTGCATTTTATCTCTAATTTATGAAAATCTGTGTCAAACCCAAATATAATATTAATCCAGTGAATTTATCATTATCGGTTAGCAATAATACTAATTTAGGTGACATGTAGGTCGCACTTTTGTGCTCTCATCACACCCCCCAACTAGCTTATTGCTAGTCTCTAGCAATTAACAAGCAAACGATAAAATGAGGGCACAAAAAGATTTAGTCTAACTTATGACTCTCTCTTTTTTTTTTCTTTTTTTTTTTTTAAACTAAATACACAAAACTAGGATATGTACCCATTTTCGTAGGGAATCACGATTGCACTTAGCACGTGCGACAAGCCTTTAAACCCCTAGGTTACCCTAGTGGACGAGTGTTGTCTCATGAGGGTTTGCAGTGAAGTTACCCACAAACTTCATCAGTCAGAGATTTTCAATTTTTAACTCGAAATTTGAACAAGTATTACTGTATGAATTTAGAATTGCAAGGACAATAAAGACTTATTGCTATCATATTTAAGCAGACTCTAACTCAAGTTCCATTACTCCCTATCTATCTGCTAACAAGTCAAGAATGTAGTGAGGTGCAAGATAGTATCATATAAATGAGTGGCTTTCACTTACTTCCAACATAATCACTCTAATTTTCAAGACTTTCTAGAGTTAAATGGTAATGTACACCCCATATTTATTTATTTATTTATTTATTTTATTTTTTTTTATCAGACTGAATGCTAAGAAGAATGACTTGTGCAATATCTAGTCTTATTTAGCTTTCTAGCTGACCCATGTAGCGAGCGTTAGGCCAATAACTCCCGATCCAGATGGCTCAGGGCACTAGGTGTAGAGACATCCTAACAGGCTTAATAACTCAAGTTAACTAGACTTCAAGGCCAAATTAGTCACTCAGAGTTTAATCTCAATCATCCTCACCTTTTTACGCGAACACTCGCTGTTTGTCAGGCAAGAGGCCCGGTTACTCAGTGAGAAGACTTAAAATAAACTCATTATTTTTATTTTATTTTATCTTTTTTTTCTTTTTTTTTTGATTAGGGTGTTCATCACACATATAACTTTAAATTATCCCGAAGATTAAAAGTATTCATATTAGTTGCAAGTATACATACCCCACTATTCATGTGCTTACGTGTTGGTGCTAAATCATCTTGTATCATGTTAGCAGAAGATAGGTGGGATGAAAACTCAAGCTAGAACTGCTATCATATTCCTTAACTCAAAGCTATTGTCAAAGCAATTCCTAGTTTGTACAGCCAAAACGATTAGAGTTTGAGTTAAAAATTTGAACTCCTTTTTTTTAAAAATTTTAATTTTAATTTTTTGGCATAAAAAAAATCAAAAATATTCTCACCCCCATACCTAAATCTAACATTGTCCTCAATGTTAAAGAAGATTTAAAGCAGTAATAGGACAGAGGAGAAGTTACCTGATATAGGTGGGTAAAGTGACAATTAGGGCCAAAAACCCCCAAACCTGCATGTTAGCAAAATTTTATTATTATTATTATTATTAGTATTTTTTATTTATTATTATTATTATTATTTTTGATTTTTTTATAATATTTATGACGCAATCGGGGTGGGCTGCAGAATTTTTTCTTCTTGAGGATGGCTGAATCTTTCTTCTCTTTTTTTTTTTTTTTCAAGCAATGGCAATGGAGGCTAGGGTTCTTTGTGGTGGAAGGAAGGAGGAAGAAGATGGGTTGCTGGTTGGTGAGATTGGGTTCAAGGAGGGTCAGCCAATGGACCAAAATTAGGCACCAATTTTGTGGGGGCTGAAATTGGCTAGACCAATTTTTTTAGGCTGAATTGGGTTGTGTGGAGTCCTAATGGCAATAGGACTTCGAGGAGGACGTGGGAAAGGATTCTTGGGCGTGAGGGAGGTGCTGAAATGCTGATGTGGCACTCAAGGAGGGTGCACACAAGAGGTGGAGGCGTGAGAACAAAAGAAGGGATAAGGATAAACTTGAGTTTGTTAGGGAAATCTCATCCAAAACCAACCCAATTTCAAATGGCGTGAAGGGGAGGCGTCCCACCTTCCCTCAGCCCCTTTGGCATCGCACCAGCAAGAGGAGTAGCCTCTCTTCACGCAAACAAACCATAATTTCGAAATCCAAAAGAAAACTAACTTCATTCATCATACCCTTCTTTATATAGAAAGAAAGGTTGGCACAGAATTTTAAATTGGACTCCTAATTACATGAGGACTCAATTCAAAATTTAAATTTTCTAATTGACCAATCAAAGGCCTTGACACCTAAGCCTAGACACCTAGGAATCCATTCCTTATGGCGTGTGGATTGAAACCCATCAAAAGAAATTCAGCCGCATGCCACGAGTTGGAATCTAGGTGGAACTCCTTCTCGGGTACCAACATCAGCATGAAGTTCGGGAGACTCCTCAAATTTTATCTGATCTCCAAATTTCATGTTCTTATAGTCATTGGAAAGCTACGGATGTCTACTTTCCAACAAAATTTGAATCAACTTAATCAGACTTCTGTAGCTTCCAAAATCTTCAAAATACCATATGGTGTTCAATCTGTCACGGATTTCAACTGGATTTGAACTCTGAATTTCTTCCACATGTGAGAGGTCTTCATGGTTGAACTTCTCTTTCTTTTGACATGTGAACACTTCTAATTAGCCATGGACCCATTCACGCCTTGGACTCAATTTAATTCATTGTGAAGAGGCTAACCCATTGTGAATCAAATCACTTATTGCATGGACTCAATCTAATTTCAGCTTGGACTCAAATTCTTTTCACCCCTCACCCAATGTCCCACGCCATTAGAATGAGGAAGGTGCTCCTGCATCAACTCTCCCCGGCTGGAAAAAGACTCGACTCTGTCGAGTTCTGTGACTGATAGAGCTCGTAGAGATCCGGGTTCAGCCGTTGGACTTCTTCCGTCTTCAACCAAGAGCAATCTGAAAATTGGTCTGCCCTTCCATTTAACTAAAAATTTCTGATATCCCCCTCGACGTGTGGACACAATCTGATCATCCAAGATGTCTTCAATGGTGTCTTTAGGGGCTGATCGACGTGGTAATGATGGGGGTACGGCTGGAGGGTCTTCATCTTCAGCAAAGTGACCTTCGTAGAGCTGCAGGTCTTCAACATTGAAAATTGGGCTAACCTGCAAGTCTTCAGGCAAATCAAGCACATATGCATTAGGTCCCATTCGTTTCACTACCTTGAAGGGGCCGGCGCGACGAGGATGTAGCTTCTGAAAATTTCTGCGAGGGAAGCGTTCAGCACTCAACCGCATCATCACAAGGTCTCCTTCTTTGAATTCCAGGGGACGTCGCTTCAAGTCTGCTTGTTGCTTGTAAATCTCGGTGTTGGTGACCAAACGACGTCGAACTTCAGCATGGATATCTTGTATGTGCCTAGCGAAGTCTTCACCACCTTCGCTGGTCCTTGTGTTGATGGGAAGTGGTACAAGATCAATAGGCCGCCGCGGTTTCAACCCGAGAACAATCTCGAAAGGTGACAATCCTGTGGTACGGTTGACACTGCTGTTGTAGGCAAACTCGGCATGGGGTAAAATCAGATCCCATGACTTCACATGATCCCGGACTAAGCATCGAAGAAGGTTCCCAAGACTGCGGTTGACCACCTCGGTCTGCCCATCGGTTTGGGGGTGATAGGCGCTGGAGAAGGAAAGACGGGTGCCAAGCTTCGCCCAAAGTGTCTTCCAAAAATAGCTAACGAACTTGACATCACGATCAGATACAATAGTCTTCGGGAGCCCATGTAGACGAACCACTTCTTTTAAGAACAAATCAGCAACTCGTGATGCATCATAAGTCTTCGCACAGGGCACAAAGTGCGACATCTTTGAAAACCTGTCAACAATGACAAAAATAGAATCATGTCCTCGTACCGTCTTGGGCAACCCAAGCACGAAGTCCATGCTGAGGTCCTCCCATGGTGAGCTCGGCAATGGCAGTGGAGAGTAGAGGCCGGCATTGGATTTTGTTCCCTTGGCTAGTTGACAAGTTCGGCAATGTTTGATGATTCGGTGGACATCCTTGCGCAAGGTCGGCCAATAGAACCTATCCTCCATCATAACGACGGTCTTGTCACGCCCGAAGTGACCAGCAAGACCTCCCCCATGAACCTCCCGGATGATGTGGTCGCGAAGAGAGGTTTCTGGAATACATAGGCGTGTGCCACGGAAGAGAAAGCCGTCATGGATTGAAAAATCAGAATGCTGCCGGTGACTTCCTGCTGAAATTTCGGTGTAGATAGACTGAAAATATGCATCAGTAGAATATAGATTTTTCAGATCATTGAAGCCCGTTACTTCTGCATTCAAGAGGGTGAGAATATGTGTCTTCCGGCTAAGGGCATCAGCGACTCTATTTTCTGCACCAGGCCTATGCTTCAATACAAAAGTAAATTGCTGCAGTACATCCACCCATCTCGCATGTCGCGCACTTAGCTTCTTTTGTGAATTGATGTACTTTAAAGAGTCATGGTCGGTATACATGACAAACTCTCGATGTAGAAGATAATGCTTCCAATGTTTAAGAGTTTGAACCACAGTATAAAACTCAATATCATAAGTGGAATACCTTCGCTTGGCGTCGTTGAGCTTTTCGCTGTAGAAGGCGACGGGATGACCTTCTTGGCTCAGAACTCCACCAATCCCAATATGAGAAGCATCACAAGCGACCTCGAAGAGCTGATCAAAGTCTGGAAGTCGAAGAAATGGGGCTTGGGTTAGACGTTCCTTGATGTCTTCAAAGGCTCTAGTGGCGGCCGGCGTCCAACGGAAATTTTCAGCCTTCATACAATTGGTGATTGGTGCTACTATGCTGCTGAAATTTCTTATGAACCGGCGGTAGAAGGAAGCCAAGCCATGGAAGCTCCTCACCTCATGAATGTTACTTGGCATCGGCCACTCCCGAATGGCACGAACTTTCTCCGGATCCGCTGCAACACCTTGATCTGAAATTATGAAACCAAGGAATGGTACTTGTGATTCAGCAAAGAAGCACTTCTTCAGGTTAACATAAAGTTTTTCTGATCGGAGTGTAAGAAGCACTCGGCGAAGATGTTGCTGATGCTCCACACGGCTACGACTGAAAATCAAAATGTCATCAAAATAAACAACCACAAAGCGCCCAATATACGGTTTCAGCACTTGATTCATAACCCGCATGAAAGTACTTGGCGCATTGGAGAGACCAAACGGCATAACCATCCATTCATAGAGGCCATCCTTGGTCTTAAATGCCGTCTTCCACTCATCCCCAAGTCTGATTCTGATCTGGTGGTAGCCACTTCGAAGGTCCAACTTGGAGAAGATGGTGGCTCCATGCAACAAATCCAGCATGTCGTCAAGCCGCGGGATCGGGAAGCGGTACTTCACTGTAATCTTGTTGATTGCTCTGCTGTCCACGCACATCCTCCATGAACCATCCTTCTTGGGAGTAAGTAGAGCCGGAACGGCACATGGACTGAGGCTCTCTCGGATGAATCCCTTGTCCAAAAGTTCTTGGACTTGGCGGTGAAGCTCCTCATGTTCTCTAGGATTCAGCCGGTATGCAGGAAGATTCGGTAAACTTGAACCCGGCACCAAATCTATGGCATGTTGGATGTCCCTCATCGGTGGAAGCTCCTTGGGAAGGTCCTCAGGGGTTACATCAGAGAAATCATCCAATATAGACTTGAAATCAGGAGGAACAACTTCTGAAATTTCAGCCCCAACTTCCCTAGCCATTAGTGCATACATGACCCCCATCTCTCGGCTACAAGCTTCAAACTTTCTCATGGTTAAAACCCGTTGGATTATCAGATTTTCAGAGGTAAAATCAGTGATCCTAAGGGGCTTCAACACAACTCTTTTGTTGGCACAATATAGAGAATAACAATTGGATCGACCATCATACTCGACACTACGATCATACAACCAAGGTCTTCCTAGAAGAAGATGGCACGCTTTCATGGGCAGAACATCGCACCATACTTCATCTCGGAGGTCCTTACCAAGTGAAAAACTGATCAAGCATCTTTGTTTAACAGGGATGGAGGAGTCTTCGATCCAACTTACCCGATACGGCTTTGGATGCGGTACCGGTTTCAGATTCAGCTTTTTCAGCACTTCTTCGGAAATGATATTCATGCAGCTTCCATTGTCAATGATGAGGTTTAGAGACTTGTTGGCATGCTCGACGCGAGTGTGGAAGATATTGGTGCGCCTCCAATCTTCCTCCACGTTCTCCTCCAGCTTGCAACCCGTAAGAACCCGCCGCACGACGCACACAGGTAGATCTGAAGCTTCTAACTCCACCGCAGGGGCTTCTTCATCATGTTCTTCGTTTCCTTCATTTCCCTCTTCATCAGCGGGCTGAGAGGGAGGAGTGACTTCAGAGGGCCCTATGATCTCATCCTCCTCGCATACCAATGCAAATCGTTGGTCTCGGGTAGGACAAACAACGGCGAAATGGCCTCGCCCGCCGCACTTGTAGCATTCAACAGGATTCTTCCCTTGCGGTGTGGATTGTGGCATAGGACCTTTACCCTTTTCATTAGCCCTTGGAGCACCCCTTTCCTGATATGTGCTTCTATTTACAGAGGTTTCAGATCTGAAAGCAGGGGCGTTACCTCGAGGAAATGGAACTCCTCGGTTGGTGCTGCGCTCGGAAAATCGTCGTACAACTGGTGCTTGCGCAGGGCGTCTTTGTCGTAGCTGCGATTCAACTCGAATGGCGAGTTGGTATGCCTCCCCTAGGCTGAAGATGCGCGTTGTCATTAGCTCCCTCTTGATGTCATCCCTCAGCCCGGATCGGTACCGAGTTAGGGACTGTCGATCCGTCTCCGTGAGGTTGCTGCGGATCATCAACTCATGGAATCGGGCCGTATACTCCTCTACGGAAGAGCTTCCTTGACGAAGTTTCAGAAGTTCTTCGAAGAGTGTCTCCTCATAATCAAGGGGAAGATACTTTTCCTTCAAACGAAGTTTCATCTCCTCCCAATCATTGATAGGGGGCTGTCGGAGTCGATGAAGCTTCTCTTCAACGCTATGCCACCATATGCGTGCTTGGCCCTTGACCTTCATCTTCACGAATCGCACCTTGGTTTCATTGGGCATGCTGAACCATTCGAAGTAGTCTTCGAGAGACATCAACCAATCCTGGAAGTAGGTTGGGTCCATGCTTCCGCTGTAATCAGCAACTTCTACACGAACCCGCTTCATGACATCGTCGAGATCATGGCGCTCCCGCTGATTTTGATGAACATAGGGGTTCCTGAAATTATTCCCCATACGAGGAATGTTTGGAGGGGGCATCCGCTGATCCCTAGGTGGCCTTTGGGGTGATAGACCCCTGGGGGAGAATGCTTCAACATCGGGGTCTCCTCCAAATGGCACTTCTGAATTTTCAGGTTGCGCGGGGACAGCATGTTCATCTTCAAGATTGTTTGGCTCGGGGAAGAGACGATCCCAAACAACTTCCACCTTCTGATTCAAGGCCGCCACTTGCCGGATGAGCTCGGCCATCATCTCAGCACGTTGTCGTTTATTGTTGTAGGGGCGACCACTTCTGGTACTCATGGCGACAAGGATTCGCTCTGATACCAATTGACGCAATCGGGGTGGGCTGCAGAATTTTTTCTTCTTGAGGATGGCTGAATCTTTCTTCTCTTTTTTTTTTTTTTTCAAGCAATGGCAATGGAGGCTAGGGTTCTTTGTGGTGGAAGGAAGGAGGAAGAAGATGGGTTGCTGGTTGGTGAGATTGGGTTCAAGGAGGGTCAGCCAATGGACCAAAATTAGGCACCAATTTTGTGGGGGCTGAAATTGGCTAGACCAATTTTTTTAGGCTGAATTGGGTTGTGTGGAGTCCTAATGGCAATAGGACTTAGAGGAGGACGTGGGAAAGGAGTCTTGGGCGTGAGGGAGGTGCTGAAATGCTGATGTGGCACTCAGGGAGGGTGCACACAAGAGGTGGAGGCGTGAGAACAAAAGAAGGGATAAGGATAAACTTGAGTTTGTTAGGGAAATCTCATCCAAAACCAACCCAATTTCAAATGGCGTGAAGGGGAGGCGTCCCACCTTCCCTCATGTTGCCCAGTAGATACAACCCAAGAGGGGGGGTGAATTGGGTCTTTTAAAACTTTTAAGCTATTTCTGAAACTTTTTGATTAATTATGCTAAGTTGTATAGATGCACAGTGAGAGTTAAACTTAGCAACAGTTTGATGTATAGAATGTGACTTGATTGAATATGCTTGCAACTAAAGGATGCGCGGATAAGAGTTAAGCAAGCAATTTATCTAAGTAAGTAAGTGTGTTAGTTAGACAATAACAAGAAGCATTACAAACACAACAAACATATAGTGGTTCGATGCACCCCAGCACCTACATCCACTCCCTAAGACCTCCTGGGAATTTCACTATAATCCTACAGATTACAGTTGGTTGTTTTACAAGCTCACAACCCAACTTGTTGTTTTACGAGCGCACAACGAACTCGGTCGGTTTTCCCAGGCTCACCGACTAGAACCTCCCCGATTGTTTTCTCGGGATCACAATCAAACCCTTACACCGTTGATTTTGACCTAGGCTCACCAACAAACCTCTCACCGTTGGTTTTCCCTTTGGCTCACCAACAAACCTTAACCCCTTGATTCAATCCCTTGATTGAATCAAGTTACAAGATATTAAAGACAACGTTTAAAACAAATCAAAGCTTCTTAAACAAGCAAATATAACAATATAAACAAATAGAGTAAAGAGAAGCCCTCAAACGAGTTTTGAAGATGGAGGAGCTCGGCTTCTTCTTTACTTGACCCTCTTCAGATTTGGCACGAAGTAGACGATCACCGAGGCAGCACACGGATGGAGAGGAAGCTTTGGGATTCTCTTGGATGCTCTTCTTCTCTCTATTACGCTTGGGATGGCCCTTTTGCGCTTATGGGAGATTTCCCTTGGAATCTCTTTGGAATCTCTTCCCTAAATGTTCTCTCCCACTTCCATAAGTTCTCCCCTAGCTCTCTTCTTGTTTTTATAGCTTTAGATGGCGTGGAAACAAGAATATAGCCGTTAGAGACAAAAATAGAGCCGTTGGACACAGTCTGCACTTCCTGACAATATTACCGTTGGGATCGGAGTCGACTCGCGCGATCAGGAGTCGACTCGTCTGTTGCAGGAGTCAACTCGTGCTTTACTGGAGACGACTCGGCCACTGTTCCAAATTTGAATTCTTGTGCATGCCTTGTCCTCGGGTCGACTCGGACCAAACTGGAGTCGACTCGCCAGTAGCTGGAGACGACTCGGGCACTTGGGGGTCGGCTCATTCTCAGGAATCCAGAGGACATACTTTCTGATTTTCTTCCTCGAGTCGACTCGAATTCTCTTCGAGTCGACTCGGCTCTCAGAGCCCGCAAACTGATCCTCTGTATTTTGGCTTGTCTGGTCTTGGAGTCGACTCGAACTGTTCCGGAGTCGACTCGGTTCACAGCCTTCTGCCATTTTGGTGTAGCGCTGCCTTGGAGTCGACTCGAGCTGTCTGGGAGTCGACTCGGATCTCAGAGTCTGAAAACTGCTCTCTGACTTTTTCTTTGTGTACCACTGAGAGTCGACTCTCGCTTTCTTTGGAGTCGACCTGCCAACCATCGGAGTCGACTCGCGTTCCACAGGAGTCGACTCGAATCTCAGGGTCGAAAATCGCTTTCTGACTTTTCTGTCTGTTACACCCTGGAGTCGACTCGTTCTACTATGGAGTTGACTCGACAAGCATTGGAGTCGACTCGAATTCTTCAGGAGTCGACTCGGAGACTATTCTTTTGAATTTTTCTTTGAATTTGCTCCTCTAATTTGAATCCTTTGAACTTAAGACTTGGGCCAATAAATTGCAGCTTTCTTACAACTTTTCTTGAGAGCTTTGGAGGCCTTCTTGTGTTCTTCCAACTTGCTATGTTCCTTGCAAAATAAATATCTTTCTCCTTGCAACACAAACATTAGTATTTATACTTCAAGGTTTTGTGATCATCAAAATCAATCTTTAAATCAATCTTTGGGTCATCAGTCTCCCCCTTTTTGATGATGACAAAACTTGGAGTATATGCAATATAAAAGATATTGTGTTCTAGAAGTAATGCATAGCTAAGTTGCATGAAGTAGAAAACATATATATTTAAAACATACTTCATGATAATGCTTTAGATTTAATCAGCTTAACACAATCAACATATTTCAATTTAAGCTGATTTGTATTCAATTCAAAACACAAAGCATTATGAGCATAAAATATACTTAGATATTTCTCCCCCTTTTTGACAACATCAAAAAGATAGTGAAACATTAAGCACAAAGATAAGAATACTCAAATATTTCTTTTCCTTATTGTACTCTGATTTGCATGTCAAATTATTGCAAGGATATGAATCATATAAATCAAGTCAATAATGTTAGAATCAGATTAAGAAGCATAGATCAGAGCCAATTAAGATAATTTCAGAGCAGAACACATCGAATGTGATTTCAAGAAGTTTTCTAATTTGATACCACAGATAGTTTTCTAATTAAGTGTAGGTGGAATCTTTCTTAAGTTAATTCAAGAAGTACCACAAATGATATTCAAGGAAAACACGAATGGAAATCTGCCCTCTCTTCAATAATAAGTATGAAAGCTTGTTCATTTAAGATCTTTTGCCCAATCTATTAAGTATTTTATCAACATGAGAGCAATTTAATTAATTTTCAGAGTAAAAGACCAAAACTTATATACTTGAAAAACATATCATCATGTTGGATCATTAATTCTTAATGACTTCAAAGTTCTTTTATGATAATAAGAGCATTGGGGCACAAATACCAAAATATGAATTTATGCAGTTTTTGATACATCTTAGAGCTCTTTTAAAGACTTTCTTTTATTCCTTTAGAAAATAAGCACAATTGGATACATAAAATAATGAATTGGCACAAAATTGAAGTTCTAAAGAGCAAGCCAATTAGGACTCATTAGTGAAGTTCAAAATAGATTTTCTAAGAGATACTTAAACAAATTTAACACATTATTCTCTCCCTTTTTCATTAAATTAGAGGCTCTTAAGATCAACTATTTGAATTGCAATTTGGTTCATGAGTGATGCATAAGATATACTAACCAAATAACAAGCCTCAAGGTGTATCATAAAGATTTTCAGATTTAAATTTCAGATGATACATATTGGAGAGTATTAGGATCACTTTTCATTTAGTATTCTTTTCCTCTCCTTTAGTTATAGATTTATGCAATTAAGTTCCATAAGACCTCTCCTTCTGAAATTTTCTTTCTCCCCCTCAATTGATCATTCCATTTAAGAGTTTAGAATTTGAAGATAATGTTCAATAAAATTATCAATCTCAAAAATATATTTTCTATAAGTTTCAGCTCATTTTTATAAGACTCAAGGTTTGAGATAAGACAACCTTTATAAAGCTCATCTCAAGGTAATTAAAGCATGTCTTCCAATATAAGGAGGTTCATCAAAATCAATCCAGAAAATTCAAGGTATGCATTAAAGTATCTTTAGGATAAGATATCTAAATCTTCCCCTCAAAAGATGCATTCCTCTTTAATCATTCTTTTCTTTTGTTGAATTTCAGATTTTAATGATAAACGTGAATAAAACTGAAACTTTATGACATCAAGAATGTAGAGTGATCTAGAATTATTCAAAATTTATAGTAATCACTCTTTCTAATCCTTTAAGAACAAGTTATGCTTTCTCCTAATCTTAGAGAAAATGTATAGAAATATTAATCAGAAAATGATTCAATTGAAGTTCAGTTTCTTTCAAACGCATTTACATTTTCTTTCTTTTAGAATCATTTGAGTGAGCTGAAATATTTCTAGTTTTAAGATCATTCACTCTATTGATGGAAGTCTTTAATAATGTAGGAGAGAAAAACATATAGATGATCATTGAAATATATATATTTATAGAACTCAATTTCTTAATCATAGTTTTTCAGCAATGTATACATGAAGCACAATAAATATTTTTAATGTGAAAATAAAATCTCAATAGAGGCTTTCAAAATCATATTTTGAGATATGTATCTTCCACATTATAGCTCATCTTAAATCATTACGATTGAAGACACATATTTCAAACATATAAGAGCATATTCAGAATCTTTGTATTTAATGTTGAGTTTTGGTACAAATTAGAACATTATATACCAAATTTAGGCAAGTTGAAGGATAGAACAAAATCAATTTATTCAACTTTCAGATTTTAGAGATGGTTGTGAATGACAAATCTGAAACTTCTTTTTAATAACACCCAAAAAAAAAATATGTAGTATTCCAAACATTCAATCAGATTATCCAATCATGGAACATTACAAAATATTGAGAATCATAATTCAGAACATCATGCCATATGCAAAATATATCATGTGTTAAGTCATGCATTAAAATACTAAGAACAAGCATGTTAAGGATCAAAATCAATTCTTTTCAAATAAACTCCCCCTATTTAAATATAATCTTGCAATGATTTCATCCTTAAGGTGTGTTTTTAAGTGATTAAAAAATTTGACTTGATTCTTCTTATATACTGTCATTAACTTTGTCTTTTATTTTTACTTTCTTATGCTCTATACTCTATTTGCTCCCTATCCGGTGGAGTTGGAAGGGGCACGAGGTACTACCACTAGCCTCCCTCTTGTGCCGTCCCTAATATACCCTACACCGAATAGTTGGGTTAAATAGTGCCGGGTACTACCACTAGCCTCCCCATTGGCACCATCCCTATGATGAGCAATATAGAATGGTTAAAATGTTCACTTCTAACTCTCCCTGTTTGAGTGTAATTAATTACAGATTTTATCCCTTCCAAACGTCTCACAAATGTCCCGAATATATTATGCTTGTTTTGCTTTTCCTTAAGATTGGAGTATTTGCCTTTACTCAGATTTTACTTCTCTTGAATAATATCCATTATCTTTTCTTTATTTCTCTTTCTTTTGTTATTCTCAAGTAATTCACTTGAAAGAGCAGAATAAAGAAATAATCAAATGTATCATATATAGGTATATCATGCAAACAACATTTTCATTATGCTCAAGAATTCATAGCTTCTCACAAGTCATTTTAAATCAAAATTTTAAGTGTGAACTTGTGTATTTCATGGTTATGATATAGGCAAAGATATATTTTAGTTTGGGCAAACTATGAAACAATTTCTAAAAGTATAAGTTAATCAATATATATACATATAGACATGATATCAAAAATTAATAATTAAAGACCTTAATCATGCCGTAATAAGATTTAAGTTATTGACTTTGCTCAATTAATTTATGAGAGAAGTATCTAGAATTACCAATTCATTCTGCATTCTTCAGTCAAATACCTACTAGATTTCTTATGTATGAACTTTTGGCTGAAGAAGGTCTTCTCTCTTGTTTGCATGTGAATATTTAGTGTATCTTACATGAAGATATCCTTCAAGTTGAAATCTCTCATTTTTCTTTCTTGAAGGAAAGTCATTAGTTTCTTTAAGATACAAAACATTCATCCAATATATATAATTTTTTTAACTAGATGACTCAATATAAGATATGACAATAGTTGCATGTTGAGTCACTTTACTCAAGAGATTGCCTAAATATAAGCAAGCACATATCACTTGAACTAAAGAGATAGTTTCATTAACCAAGATAGTTCAAGGACACGCATGTGAGGCAATAGAAAGATTTATCAAGGTCAAATCAATTTCTTACTTCCAAAATCAATTTAGTTTAGATTCTATTTGCTTAAGATAATTATCAATAAGATATGTTAGCTAAGTTTTAATCAACTTATCTTAAACGGTTGTTTCTATCAAAATTCAGATTATGATTTATTTGTTATCAATAAAATATGATTCATTAAAGTTAGATTGAAGTCTTGCACAAGGTCACATAATGAGCATACAATCTGGTCTACTAGCTGTATGATAAAATAATTATTCTATCATGCTTCATTACAGCTTTAAAACAATGGATCTACTTTGCTCATCCTTTTCAAATTCTACAAGATGGGGTCATAGACATACCTTCTTTATGCCAATCTTCTATAAGAGTTTTCTAACTTTGGTCAATGAGGATCCCCTTTCTTGTTTGTCTTAATTTGGAGTTTGAGAGAAGATGTTAATTCATTCATCATACATATTTCAAACTCACCTTGCATGAGCTAAGTAAAATCTTCATATAACTCTTCATTAGTAGAACCAAAAATGATGTCATCAATGCATACTTTGAGCAAATAAGATATCACAAGTTCTTCTTTTTGATGCATAGATTTATCACTATTACTTTCTATCAAAAAGGTTACTTAAGCTTTTATGTCATGCTTTTGATGCTTGTTCCAAGTTATATATTGCTTTATCATATTTGTAATGAGTGTTTTCAAATATGGTGGTTATTTAACATTTATCTTCTTTAATAGAGGAAGCACATAGGAGTCCATTCTACACACTCATTTGATAGAATATAAAGTTCATAAAGCAAGCAAATGATGATGGTGATCTTTACTTCTAATCATGCAAGAATCAAGATCTATTTCATTTAGTCTTTTAGTAGTCATCAATTGTTCTTCATTAAGTGCATATCTGAAAAATCAAATTTGGTTCTAATTATTAACAAGTTTTCAGATTGTTATATGTAAAATATTAACCATATACATACATAATTTCATTTAAGTATCTTGATAATAAATCATTAGTCTCATAAAGAATAAAATGACTTGATATTTTTGCAACTAAAATCTTTTCATTGAATATTCTATATGCATTGCTTGATGAATGATATCCAAGGATAGACATATCTCTATCAGATTTGGCATTATTTTCATAAGAGCATATCAAGCATAACATGTACGACTGAAAAATATGAAAGATATGCAATGGTTCATTTTCCATTTTTCAGAAGATCAAAATTTTCATCAAAAATAGATCTAATAGAAATCATATGTATGACAAGCAGTGATGATAGTTTTTTAAAAATTATTTAAGTAGATGACTATCATACATAATTGTCTTTTTCATTTCTTCAAGAATTCTATTAACCCTATTTTACTTATGATGTCCTTGGAGCTGAAATAATTGAATTTAATATTATTTTCTGTATAACCTTAATCAGGATTTTGGTTTTCAACACTGTGCCATGATCTTCACAGTTTGGAAACCTTTTTCATTTGAAACGCTTTTACAAGATTTAGTAAATACAGAAAAATACTTCAGTTTTATTTTCCAAGAACAAATCCAATGTAAGCTTTTGAAAACTTAGAGATGGAAATAACATCTTTAGATTTAGAAATAATTTTTGTTTGTTTCCTTAGTTAGCATGCATAGCAAAACTTTGACCTTTAAGTAGATAATCTAAGTAAGCCTATGGCAAGGTCTTTTGAGATTAAGTACATACTAGCATGAGTTGATTTTATATGCCAAAGATGGTTTCTTTAATCTTGGTATTCATAGTGCATATATTCAAAAGCACACCAAGTACACATTATCATATCTATGATCAATAAATAATAATGGCATGGATAAAAACTCTCAATCAAGCATATAGAGAATTCATAGATTTATTCTTAATAAATTGATTAATCTTTTAGCAACTTATCCAACAGTGAGTAAAGTATACTATAAAATGAAGTGATTTGATTATATTTCCAAAAGTATTTTCTATGTCACAAAATTGGTCAATACTTGCAATTTATATTTTAATCAAATACTAAAGCAAAAATAATGATGAAAAGCAAGGTTTACTGATTTCATTATTATTATTTTTTATTATTATTACTTTTCATAGGTATGTTTTAAGTTTCATTTTTGACGTGTGTCTAGAACACCCATTTGTATGAAAGTTCTATTTGTTCCATGGGTATCTTGGCACACCTATGTCTACATCCTCATATTTTCATTTTGGGTACCCAAGCTTGCTTGGGTCCTTGAGAGTTATGACATATGGTTCCTTTTGGAACCCAAATTTGTTTAATTGTAATAACTTTACCACTTGATTTAATTATGTTAGAACGATAGGTAAAGTTGTTATGTCCATCCTTTTCATGTTTGAAATATATTTTCTTATTTAATGGTTTGCTTGATGCATTGATAACCTTTTTCTCTAGAGATTTATTGTTAAGTAAAGGAGTCAAGCCAAGTTTTGATTTATCATAAGCAACATATTGGCTTTCAAACATCAATTTTAATCGTTCTGAACTTACAGTGAATTTGTTAATAAGAGATTTTGATTGGTTAATTTCTTCACTTAAGTTTTGATTTTCTTTAATTAAATTCTGATTTTTCTGAATCAATTGTTCTGAATTTAACCTTAAGCTTTCATTTTCACAATTTAGTTTGTCATATATTTTAGCAATAGAATTTCTTTCTTTTGAGATTTCGAGATTTAGCTTTTTAAGATTTCTATTTTTGATAACTAATTTTCTACATTCACCATACAAATCATGAAAAGCATTTAACAGTTCATCATAAGAATATTCTTCATGAAATTCATTTGGTGTAAAATTAGATTCAGATTCTACTTTATCTTCTAATGCCATAAAACATAAGTTAGTTACCTCTTGTAGTTCATTGTTGCTTCTAGCTTTCAATTTTTTGCTTGACTCTTCCTTGGTCAAGGCTTTCTTGCTTTTTATCTCTTTCTTCCTTTCTTTTTGCTTCCTCTTCTTCTTTGTCTTTAGGAAGCTTTTGAATCTTTCGGTGTTCGGGAATGGATCCTTGTTTCCATCACCGTACTCTTTGTTTTTTGAACTAATCTGCCTCCGAGTCGACTCGGGCCTTGTTGGAGTCGACTCAGCTAACTTGGGAGTCGACTCGAAAATACTTGGAGTCGACTCGTTCACAGGGTCTTCAAAACTGTGTCTCTGCCTTTCAGACTGTTCTTCTCTAGGAGTCGACTCGGACAAACTGGGAGTCGACTCGACTACTGTGGAGGATTCTGCAATCTCATTGTTAGTAGGTAATTGAAGCACATGTGAGCTAATCTGAGATTTATCATAAATATTTTCTAAAGTATCCCAGATCTCCTTAGCAGATAAGCATGCAGAAATTTCATTAAACTTTGTTTCTTGAATAGCACAATATAATATGTTCATAGCATTAGCATTCAATTGTGCTAAGTCCTTTTCATTAATAGTTTGAGAGAGTGTGTGAAGGTCATTTATTATGATTTTCCATAAATAATAGTTTTGTGATTGAATAAAAATGCGCATGCGTATTTTCCAATGTGTATAGTTTATGCCATTAAATAGTGGAGGTGTATCAATTGATTGTTCTTCTCCTAGAAAACTATCTATTTGAGTTGTCATGATCTTTGGCTCTTGATCGTGAGATCAATAATTAAACTTAGAGCACCTGCTCTGATACCACTTGTTGCCCAGTAGATACAACCCAAGAGGGGGGGTGAATTGGGTCTTTTAAAACTTTTAAGCTATTTCTGAAACTTTTTGATTAATTATGCTAAGTTGTATAGATGCACAGTGAGAGTTAAACTTAGCAACAGTTTGATGTATAGAATGTGACTTGATTGAATATGCTTGCAACTAAAGGATGCGCGGATAAGAGTTAAGCAAGCAATTTATCTAAGTAAGTAAGTGTGTTAGTTAGACAATAACAAGAAGCATTACAAACACAACAAATATATAGTGGTTCGGTGCACCCCAGCACCTACATCCACTCCCCAAGACCTCTTGGGAATTTCACTATAATCCTACAGATTACAGTTGGTTGTTTTACAAGCTCACAACCCAACTTGTTGTTTTACGAGCGCACAACGAACTCGGTCGGTTTTTCCAGGCTCACCGACTAGAACCTCTCCGATTGTTTTCTCGGGATCACAATCAAACCCTTACACCGTTGATTTTGACCTAGGCTCACCAACAAACCTCTCACCGTTGGTTTTCCCTTTGGCTCACCAACAAACCTTAACCCCTTGATTCAATCCCTTGATTGAATCAAGTTACAAGATATTAAAGACAACGTTTAAAACAAATCAAAGCTTCTTAAACAAGCAAATATAATAATATAAACAAATAGAGTAAAGAGAAGCCCTCAAACGAGTTTTGAAGATGGAGGAGCTCGGCTTCTTCTTTACTTGACCCTCTTCAGATTTGGCACGAAGTAGACGATCACCGAGGCAGCACACGGATGGAGAGGAAGCTTTGGGATTCTCTTGGATGCTCTTCTTCTCTCTATTACGCTTTGGATGGCCCTTTTGCGCTTATGGGAGATTTCCCTTGTAATCTCTTTGGAATCTCTTCCCTAAATGTTCTCTCCCACTTCCATAAGTTCTCCCCTAGCTCTCTTCTTGTTTTTATAGCTTTAGATGGCGTGGAAACAAGAATATAGCCGTTAGAGACAAAAATAGAGCCGTTGGACACAGTCTGCACTTCCTGACAATATTACCGTTGGGATCGGAGTCGACTCGCGCGATTAGGAGTCGACTCGTCTGTTGCAGGAGTCGACTCGTGCTTTACTGGAGACGACTCGGCCACTGTTCCAAATTTGAATTCTTGTGCATGCCTTGTCCTCGGGTCGACTCGGACCAAACTAGAGTCGACTCGCCAGTAGCTGGAGACGACTCGGGCACTTGGGGGTCGGCTCATTCTCAGGAATCCAGAGGACATACTTTCTGATTTTCTTCCTCGAGTCGACTCGGATTCTCTTCGAGTCGACTCGGCTCTCAGAGCCCGCAAACTGATCCTCTGTATTTTGGCTCGTCTGGTCTTGGAGTCGACTCGAACTGTTCCGGAGTCGACTCGGCTCACAGCCTTCTGCCATTTTGGTGTAGCGCTGCCTTGGAGTCGACTCGAGCTGTCTGGGAGTCGACTCGGATCTCAGAGTCCGAAAACTGCTCTCTGACTTTTTCTTTGTGTACCACTGAGAGTCGACTCTCGCTTTCTTTGGAGTCGACCTGCCAACCATCGGAGTCGACTCGCGTTCCACAGGAGTCGACTCGAATCTCAGGGTCGAAAATTGCTTTCTGACTTTTCTGTCTGTTACACCCTGGAGTCGACTCGTTCTACTCTGGAGTTGACTCGACAAGCATTGGAGTCGACTCGAATTCTTCAGGAGTCGACTCGGAGACTATTCTTTTGAATTTTCCTTTGAATTTGCTCCTCTAATTTGAATCCTTTGAACTTGAGACTTGGGCCAATAAATTGCAGCTTTCTTACAACTTTTCTTGAGAGCTTTGGAGGCCTTCTTGTGTTCTTCCAACTTGCTATGTTCGTTGCAAAATAAATATCTTTCTCCTTGCAACACAAACATTAGTATTTATACTTCAAGGTTTTGTGATCATCAAAATCAATCTTTAAATCAATCTTTGGGTCATCACCTCAGCCCCTTTGGCATCGCACCAGCAAGAGGAGTAGCCTCTCTTCACGCAAACAAACCATAATTTCGAAATCCAAAAGAAAACTAACTTCATTCATCATACCCTTCTTTATATAGAAAGAAAGGTTGGCACAGAATTTTAAATTGGACTCCTAATTACATGAGGACTCAATTCAAAATTTAAATTTTCTAATTGACCAATCAAAGGCCTTGACACCTAAGCCTAGACACCTAGGAATCCATTCCTTATGGCGTGTGGATTGAAACCCATCAAAAGAAATTCAGCCGCATGCCACGAGTTGGAATCTAGGTGGAACTCCTTCTCGGGTACCAACATCAGCATGAAGTTCGGGAGACTCCTCAAATTTCATTTGATCTCTAAATTTTATGTTCTTATAGTCATTGGAAAGCTACGGATGTCTACTTTCCAACAAAATTTGAATCAACTTAATCAGACTTCTGTAGCTTCCAAAATCTTCAAAATACCATATGGTGTTCAATCTGTCACGGATTTCAACTGGATTTGAACTCTGAATTTCTTCCACATGTGAGAGGTCTTCATGGTTGAACTTCTCTTTCTTTTGACATGTGACCACTTCTAATTAGCCATGGACCCATTCACGCCTTGGACTCAATTTAATTCATTGTGAAGAGGCTAACCCATTGTGAATCAAATCACTTATTGCATGGACTCAATCTAATTTCAGCTTGGACTCAAATTCTTTTCACCCCTCACCCAATGTCCCACGCTATTAGAATGAGGAAGGTGCTCCTGCATCAATTTACATGTTGGGTTGCCTCCCAAGAGCGCTAAGTTTTATGTCTTCAGCCGGACAAAATGTAAATCTTCCTTTTTTTCAACCATTATCTAAGAATAATTTTGGAAGAGTCCAATGAAGAACAGTCGGCTGATGACGATCTATGCTCATAAGGGGAACAGAACTAAGGGGCGCATGCTTGACCCCTTCCTCGAAATGGGCAAGGTAAGCTTCTAAAGGATCCTTATTATAAGTTTGTAAGAAAGTCTCCTGAACTAGACTTTCAATCATGTCAACTTCATTGATTTCTTTATCGTCTGGTGGTTGTTTACTTATGTTGAAGACATTAAGCTCGACTTTCATGTTGCCAAAAGATAACTTCAGCATCCCATTTCGACAGTTGATCACAGCATTTGCTGTGGCTAAGAAAGGTCTACCTAAAATTATAGGTGTGTGACTGTCTGGATGTATTGCAGGTTCAGTCTCAAGGATAACGAAGTCCACAGGATAGTAAAACTCATTTACTTTCACTATTACATTCTCTACAATCCCCTTGGGGTACTTCACTGTCCTATCTGTTAAGGAAAGGGTAATATTTGTAGGCTTTAATTCCTCCAAACCTAATTTTTGGTACACATAGTAGGGAAGTAGGTTTACACTGGCTCCTAAATCTAATAGAGCTCTCTGGATGATCGTCTCTCCTATTTTTATTTCAATAGTTGGGCAACCAGGGTCTTTGAATTTCGGAGAAATCTGTTGTTGAATGAGAGATGAGGCTTGTGCAGCCATAACAGCTTGCCTAGGAATGCTAGTTTTTCTTTTGACCGTGGTGAGGTCTTTCAAGAATTTTGTATAGGAGGGAATTTATCGTATGGCATCGAGGAAAGGTATATTTATTTAAACAGTTTTAAAGACTTCCATGATTTCATCAAAGTTAGATTGTTTCTTTGAGTCCTGAAGTCTACTGGGGAAGGGAACCTTGGGTTTGTATGTTTCTATAGGTTCTTCCCTTTTTTCTGGTTTGTCCTGTTCTTGACCTCTCTTCTGAATTGGGTTCTTATCGGATTCATTTTTATTTTCTTTTTCATGTTCAGGAAGTTGAACTTTATTGTCCACTTGCTTGCCAGACCTTAAAGTGGTAATTGCCTCGACTTCATAGGTCGGATTTCCATTGATTTGATACTGACCTCTTTGATCTTGATTTTGTTGTCTACTAGGGTTAGGCACTGGTTGACTAGGTAGTTCACCTTTCTTTCTATCCCCTAGAGAGTTTGCTATTTGGCTTAGACTAACCTCAAGTTTTGCAATTGCTTGCGCATGGAATTGGTTAGTCTGGGCTTGGGCTGTATTGGTCTGTTGTTGTTGCTTGATAAAATCTTGTTGTTGTTTCATCATATTAGCCATCATGGTTTCTAATGGTGAAGATTGCTGTGGGATAGGAGCATTATAGGGAGGTACAGATGGAACCAAAGATTGGTTCATTTGTGGTGGCCCTATCCTGAAAAAGTTGTTCTGAAAACCTGGTGGACCACCTTGATGCTGAATAGGTTCGTTCTGCTTATATGAGAAATTTGGGTGGAACCTATTATCAAGGTGGTAAACTGGGCTGAACGAATTGGGAGTGGGCTTCTTGAAGGCACTATACGAATTTAGAGCATTTGCTTGCTCGGCCTTTATGTTGGGTAAACTAGGACAACATTCCACTAGATGCTCAGAACTGTTACACAGGATACATAAACTATGTGACTCGTGATCCACTTTCATGATGGGATTTAACTCTTTATATGAACTCGAGCTAGTGAAAACAGTGAAAGCATCAAACTTTTTGCTTAAGTTGTTCATTCCAGTCACCAGATTGGATATGACATTTTTGAGATCTGGGTCTGCTTTCATTTCATAATTACCTGATTTTCTAGACCCGAACTCATCTCTATTTACTTCCTCACCATAGCTACTCCAATTTTGGGCATTTTCAGCTAAGTCAACAAGAAATTCATAGGCTTGATCTGGGGTTTGGTTCATGAACCTACCCTTGTGCATGGACTCAATCATGTTTCTATGTGCCGGAGGTAGTCCTTTATAAAAGAAGTGGACCAGATCAGCCTTATCAAGCCCATGGTGCGGGCACTTGACCAAAAGATCATGGAATCTTTCCCAAAGTTGGAAAAATTCCTCCTCAGATTTTCCTCTAAAAGTTCTTATGGCATCCTTAATTTTTTCAGTCTTTACCATAGGATAGAACTTAGCCATGAACTTCTTAGATAGTTGTTCCCATGATGTGATGGAATTTGAAGCAAGGGAATACAGTCATGCAGCAGCACGATCCTCTAAAGTCATGGGAAACAACCTTAATTTAATACCCTCTTCATCTAAGTTTTGATTTCTAAACGTTTGACAGATTGTCAAAAATTTGTTTAGATGAATATAGGGTTGTTCACTCTCGAACCCATGAAACTTGGATAACATGTTTATTGTTGCAGCCCGAATTTCAAATTGGGCTGCATTATTTATTGGCAATACTATACATGTAGGTGGACTAGCGGATGCAGGAGCGAATAATTCATTCAGGGTTCTAATGTGATCACCCATTGTATAGATTGGTGGTTGATCAATAATTCGTCGGATGTGACGATGCTTTTTTCCAACCTCTGGGTTAAATGGTGTTAACTTACCCCTTAATGATCTTCTACCATGCATACATTATCCACAACTTAATTAGACTCGACTCCTAAACGAAATCCTAGAAGAAGAGAAGAAGGGCTAGACCAAGATGACCACAATCAACACCACACAACAATTTGACCATATTAGTCTTAGAACTAAGTGAGGTTTAGTAGCTTTTAAAATCTAGTTGCACAGAGATTTATCAGGTTAAAAAGTTCCTGAAATTCTCTCTAGATTAGACAGCTCCTAATCTCCCTTTCAGATTAAGCTTGAGCTTACCAGTTAAGTGATCCAGTAACCAGTGACCAGGAAAGTCCCGGGGTGTGCGGTGGTGCCAGAAGGGATACACCGATACCACAATACCCGTAACAGTTCTCACTGTTGTAAAACTTTCCTAGACATCACCAATTACTAAATTCTCACTGGAGTGGCTTTTAGCCGTTTCTTTCCAAGAGCCTAATTGAGCTCGAAAACCCTAAGGCCAACGTCTAATTTGATTTTAATTTAATTTGGCTTAGGATAAGTATGCAAGGTGGTGATTTTTGGGCTAAGGATAGGTAATGACTTCCCGACTTTATCTTTTTAATGGGTTTTGCCCTTAAATTATTTTTTACAAATGCTTAATACTAAATGCAGCAAATAATCAATAATTTTTTTTTAAAGTTTATGCAATATTATTAGGTTGTACTGATTAAATGAGCAAGCAATTTTTTTATATTTACTATTTTTTTATTTTTTTTATTTTTTTTAATTTTTATATAGCAATAACTTGAATGTAAACTAAACACAATCCTTATGCGTCAGTCAATCTCCGAATGCCCGTTGAATAAGCTCTGGAGATTACTCCGTGAGAAGCCCCAATAGAGGTATGATAACCTCGGAGGATTGCACCTTATCAATTACTAACAAAAAAAATATTTTTTTTCATTTTTTAATTTAATTATTTTTTTTCAAAAATTTTAAATTTCGAATTTCAAAATTCAAAATTCAAATTTTCAATTTAAAATTTTTTGAATTTTAGAATTTTGGAAATTTTTTTTTCAATTTTTTTTTGAATTTTAAATTTCAAATTTCAGAATTTAATAACTATGAAATTATTAACTAGAAATTATCAAAATAAGAAAAATTAATAAAAATAAAAATAAAAACTTACTACCGGAGTACATTCACTCCGGACATCCAAAATTCGATTTGATCTTCGTGATCGTTCTTGCTTCTCGATTTGCCTTCCTGGCAACGGCGCCAAAATTTTGTTCGCCCGATTCCTGTTAACCTAAAATATGCTAAACAGGTCGTTGTTAGAACCGACAAACAAAGTTTAATTTAATTTTACTCTTACCTTTTCTACTCGAAGAATAGCGGTCGTAAGAGGTCGATCCATAGGGAGGCGATTGGAGTTACTTAAAAATAAAAACGTTCACTCGAATTTGAAATCGATTTTCGAATAACAAAAGAAAAACATGATGTCGGGGATGTTGATAGATTCTCTATTCTATCGGAGAATTATTTTTAATTGAAATTAACTAGAAGACATGTACTTAGATTCAAAGAGCATTTATATATTTATCTAATCAAAGAAGAGCTTTGGCATAAATTAAAATGGATGAAAAACAGTGCTAGAAGATCAAAAGCCTAGAATATAAATTGCATAAAAGAAGATTTAATGTATTGCATAAAAGAAATTTAAATTGCAGCATCATAAATAAAATTTTAAAAGTAAAACTCTTCACCAAAATAACACTCTTAAAACTTAAAACAAAACATATTGCTCTCGATTAAAATTCAAACTAAAAATAACACATTGCTCTTGATTAAAATTCAAACTAAAAATAACACATTGCTCTTAATTAAAATAAAACTAAACATAAAACATTGCTCTTAATTAAAATAAAACTAAACATAAAAAGAAAAAGAAAAAGAAGAAAAAATAAAAAAAAATAAACAAAACAAAGCAATGTGCTCTGTTTGAAAATAGAGCATGAACAATTCTCCTCTTTGACCCGCTCGTCTTCTCCTCCCTCCTCTGTTCTTTGGAACCCAAAAACCAGCCGACCACCTTCCACTCCCCCCCTTCTCCTTCCCTCTTCCTCTCCTTAAATAGGTCGCCCACCCCCTGATGGATAGCGACGAATCCCTTGATGGAGGGGTAACGGATGCGTGATCGATGGGGATCCGATTGCTTGGGGGTTGTGATTTGGAAACGGAAGGAGGAGCCGATCTCGGATGAGTTGCTGGGTGCTTGGATCACGCTGCTTGCAGACGCGGAGGCTTGAAGCGTGGGATGCATCACCGTTTTCAAAGGAGGCGGACTCGGACAATGCTGGGCGGATAGTGGAAATGGTGCTGGCTGAGGCGCTGGGCATTCGGAAGACGGGGACGTGCGAACGGCTGCGATGATGGCGTGATCCGTGGGAGGCTTGATCATGGGAATGTTGGAGACCGCCGCGCGGGACCACTGGAGATGCGGACGGTGTGCAATAGGGCGCAATGCTGGGACTGCTGGGAGCGGGATCGACGGGGTGCTGAAGAGGAAGGATGTTGATCGTGGCTGGGTGCTGGAATGCTGGGAGGAATCTCGGAGGAGGCGGACTCGGACGAGCGCGTGAGCTTCGTGGGATGCTAGGAGGGCGCCGATGATGAAGCGGAAGAGGAAGATGGATGCGTGATGCTGGGGATCCGACGGGAGCTGGCACGGGTGCTTGGATGCGAGGCCACAGGATGCTGTGGGATCGACGAAGATGGAAGATGTTCTAAGATGGGAGCTGGGAGACACCAAGTTCAGTCATATAGATAAAAAAAAAACAAATAGTGTGATGTGAAATTTGGTTTGTAAACGGACGGACTCAGTTCGTCACGGATCATTTGTTTTGACTGGAGGTCTATTGCAAGTCTTTCAAGTCATGGGTTACCCAGCACCTCATAGTTATGATATGGCCAAATTAAATTTGCCCAAAATTCTTTCCCAAAAGCACAAAGAAATTGGACCTGATTCGGACCCGAACTTGACTCGGACCCGACCCGATCTTCAACCGGGTCGGATCTAGGAAGGGATCCTTCTTTAGTCAAATTTGTACTCAATGTGCATTTTATCTCTAATTTATGAAAATCTGTGTCAAACCCAAATATAATATTAATCCAGTGAATTTATCATTATCGGTTAGCAATAATACTAATTTAGGTGACATGTAGGTCGTACTTTTGTACTCTCATCAATGATCACTCCTAATAGCTATAACTAAAGCATTTCTTGCGTTAGTTACTTCCTTATGGAATTTCTTAAATATTGAAAATGCTTCATCTTTATAAGCTAAAAACATGACCCATGTGTATCTAGAAAAATCATCTACTATGACAAGACCATACTTGTTTCCACCAGGGCTTGTGGTCCTAGTTGGTCCAAAAAGATTCATGTGAAGTAGCTTAAGGGATCTAGTAGTAGAGACACAATTTATAGATTTAAAGAAACTTCTAGATTGTTTGCCAAATTGACACGCTTTACAAATTTTATTTTTCTCAAATTTTAGCTTTGGCAAACCAATCACAGAATCTCTTTTTAATTAATTTAGATAGTGTATCCATACTTGCATGACCTAATTTACGGTGCCATAACCAACTTGCATCATTGACCTTAGTATCACTAGCTACTAAGCAGTGGCTATTTTTGGTAAGATCTTCAAGATCTACTACATAAACATTGCCACGTCTTACTTCTTTGAACACTAAGCTTTTGTCAATAGAGTTGGTTATGATGCATAAAGATGGCTTAAACAGAACATCAAAACCTCTATCATATAATTGACTAACGCTAAGTAAGTTATGCTTAAGACTATCTACAAACCGAACATTATCAACAAAAGTTGAAGGTGTGATTTGTATTTTACCGATACCAATGATGTGACCTTGATTATTGTCTCCAAAAGTCACCGCACCTCCTTTTTTAGATTCTAGGATGAAGAGTTGCTCCTTGTCACCCGTCATGTGTCTTGAGCAGCCACTATCCAAGTACCAACAGTGTTTATTGAGCTTGGCTGCAAGACACTCCTACACAAAGAAATTATACAATCTTAGGTATCCAAGTTTTCTTGGATCCTTCAAGATTAGTTATGTTGGTTCCTTTTGGAACCCAAATCTTTTTAATCTTTCTTTTAGCTTCTGTTTTTCTATGGTTACATATATTAGCTTTATGTCCTACTCTACCACAATAAAAATATGTTACATTTTTAGTTTTGCTTTCATCGACTTTTACGAAGAAGTTTTTGAGAAATTTTTGCTTGTTCTTGAGCTTATACCCTAACCCTGCTCTATTAAACACAGCTCTTTGACTATTAAGGATCATATCAAGTTTTTCAGAGCTATAGATAAATTTCTCAACAATAGGTTTATATTTTTCAAGTTCTTTGGTTAATTTCAAGTTTTCTTCACTCAATGATTTAACATTAGTAATTGAATTATCTTTTAACATATGATTACTGTTCTTAAGTTCGGAGATTTCTTTAGTTAGACTTTCTTTATCTTTAATTAAAGCATCAGTTTTTTGAGTTAGCAATTGGTTGCTTGTTTTAAGTTCTAAATATTCTTTGATAATACAGTCCTTTTCCTTAATCAATTTATCATTTTTATGAATGTAGGACTGATTAGCTAGCTTCAATTCTTTGTTTTTAAGGTTTATTGTCCTATATTCATCCATTAGTTCGTTAAAGGCATCATACAATTTTTCAAAAGTAAAATCTAAATGAGTTTCAGACATTACCTCTTTTTCGTTTGCCATAAGGTAGAAATTAGCTTTCTTCTCTTGTTCCTCTTCCGATGATGATGATGACTTATCAGAGTCAGTCCATGTGGTGATAAGAGCTTTCTTCTTTTTGTACTTGTTGCTCTTCTTCAGCAAGGGACAGTCGGCTCTGAAATGATCCGGCTTCTTGCATTCATAGCATCCGATTCCCTCACTTTTTCTTTCCTTACCTTTATCCTTATTGAAGGAACTCGAGGGAACTCTCCTCTTATGGAAGGGCTTCTTCCGTTGATGAATCTTCTGAATTTTCGCACAAGGAGAGCCTCTTCTTCATCTTCCTCATTGTCTTCTTCTTCACTGCTGCTACCGCAAGAAAAATCCTTGTTAGAAGAAGTAGACTTGAGGGCAATTACCTTTTTCTTATGGGAGGATTCTTCTTCACTGTGTTGTTTCATTGTGAGCTCATGCATCATTAGAGATCCAAGAAGCTCCTCGAGTGGCAGCTTGTTCAAGTCTTTTGCTTCTTGGTTGCCATGACCTTGGCTTCCCATGACCTTGGTAAAGAGCGAAGAATTTTTCTGACAAGATCACTGTTAGTATAACTTTTGCCAAGGCTTTTTTAAGCCGTTGACAATATCAATAAATCTTGTGAACATGCAAGAAATGGTTTCATTAGACTCCATTTTAAATAGTTCATATCTATGAACTAGCATGTCAATTTTAGATTCTTTGACTTGATTTGTGCCCTCGTGGGTCACTTCAAGTCTATCCCATATCTCTTTTGCAGAATTACAAGTAGAGATTCTATTGAATTCATTAGGGTCCAAGGCACAATAAAGAACGTTCATTGCTTTGGCATTTAGTTGTGCCTTCCTTCTATCATTATCATCCCAATCTTTTTCAAGCATGGGTATAGCAATGTTATCAATATAGATAGAAGAAATATGTGGTCCATTAATTATGATGCTCCAAACATCATAATCTTGGGCTTAGATAAATATCCTCATTCTAGCCTTTCAATAGGTATAGTTAGCTCCATTGAACAATGGAGGCCTATTGGTGGATTGCCCCTCACTAAGGGAAGATCCAAAAGGGGTTATCATCTTAATCTTTTACTCTTTTTAAGGATTGGAACACCAATCGATATGAGAGCACCTGTTCTGATATCACTTGTTGCCCAAGGAGACAACCCAAGAGGGGGGTGAATTGGTTTTTCATTAAATATTGATCAATTAAAAAATATGATGAGTAGTTAACTAAATCTATTGCACATGAATTAGTTAGATTACTTAATGCAGTGAGTGAAGAGAGTGAAAGAGACATGAAGCAATACAAACACAAAAGATTTATAGTGGTTCGGAGCCAACTCTTGCTCCTACATCCACTCCCCAAGCCACACTTGGGAGTTCAGTATAATTCCTCGGATTACAGCCGGTTGTTTTACAAGCTCACAACCCAACTTATTATTTTTACGAGGTTACAACGAACTCGGTCGGTTTTCACAGGCTCACCGACTAGAACCAACCGATTGTTTTTCCGGATTCATAATCAAACCTAGTTGGTTTTTTCCGGTTCACTAACCACAACCTTACACCGTTGGTTTTCTCTTTGGCTCACCAACAAACCTTACAACCCTTGATTCAATCCCCTGATTGAATCAAGTAAGAAGAAAACAATGTTTAAGAAGTCTCAAAGAAAACTTCTAAAAAGCAAGTGTGAGAACAATATAAGCAAGGTAGAGTTAGAAGCCCTCAAACAGATTTTAGATGAGGAAGTGGGGGGCTTCTTGATTTCTGAGTCTCCTCTTGAATATGCCGAATGATGGAGGTCAGTAGTAGAGCCTTGAATGTGAAGGAAACACTTTCAGATTTTAGTTGAATGCACTTCTTCCTTCTTTTTCTTGGATTTACTCAATGAAAGCTCTTGGTGGTTGAAATGCTTTAATGCTTAGATGAAATAGCTCTCTTGTTATCTACTACTGTTCACTCTGGCTATTTAAGTGGTTCCATTCGAAAACTAGCCGTTAGAGAGTGATTTGGAGCCGTTCTGTCCCGTTTGCACATCCTAACAATGTATCCGTTGGAATCGGAGTCGACTCGTGCGATCTGGAGTCGACTCGACTGTTGCTGGAGTCGACTCATGCTTTACTGGAGATGACTCGCCCATTGTTCAGAATTTGAATTAAAGTGCTTGTCCCGTCCTGGAGTCGACTCGGACCAAACCTCGAGTCGACTCGCCAACATCTGGAGATGACTCGGGCACTTAGGAGTCGGCTTGTTCTCAGGATTCCAGAAATCCATCTTTCTATTTTTCTTCCTCGAGTCGACTCGGCTGTCTTGAGAGGCGACTCGAGATCTTCGGAAGACGACTCATTCTCAGAGTCCGAAAAACCGATTCTTTGTCTATTGAACTGATCTGCCTCAGAGTCGACTCGCGCTTTGTTGGAGTCGACTCGGCTGACTTAGGAGTCGACTCGTTCACAGGATTTCCGAGATTGGTTCTCTGCCTTTCAGACTGCTTTCCTCTGGGAGTCGACTCGAACATAACTAGGAGTCGACTCGCCAAACGTCGGAGTTGACTCGTAACCTTGTAGAGTCGACTCGGTAACAGGGTCTAAATTATTGAGCTAGTGTTATGGGACCATAGTGTTGAGCTAGAGAGGGACACATTATGAGAACTGATGCACACCAACACCTACAATGACTGCCCACTATATTGGATGTGATACAACAAGATTGACAATTATTGAGCGAGGAGATATGGTGGTGGTCGAGATGAGCCCAGAGTTGATGAGGAGCGAGCACAACAAGAGGCCAATCCCAATGATCCAACAGTTTCTATTGATTAGGGTACCAATCCACCTACCCCCACAGATATACCTAAGCAATTGACAAAGCTAGAGAATCTATTCGAGCATGAAGGAGGAAACATTTCCATATGATTTGAGTTCGAGCCTCGGCCACAATATCCAGAGAGCAACACTAATCAATTTGTCAGACTAGATGAGGAGTAGCTAAGAGTGATAGTTGAGTAGGTGATGGCTGGTCTGATAGCATCTGGGGCACTTTGATGGTGGAAGAGAAGCAAAGAGGAGCAGCAGAGACCCTCTATGTCACTATGTGGGACACTTTCTATGGATCAGAGATTAGAGCCTCATGTATCTTCACTGACTCGGATGGTGGTAGAGCTGAGGTGATACATTTTTGATATCCATTAACTAATGATGAGTCAGCTTCGAAGGATTAGAGAGATCGACAGAGAGACGAGGACTGTATAGAGATTACTGCAGGATGATATCAAGACATTTACCATTGAGATGTACAATATGGGAGCTCAGACTCTAGAGAGCCTTAGACAAATTAGGGATGAGTCGAGGGGTATGACCGAGTTTTTTACTTTTTTTGCCTGCGACCTCATGGATATGATTCGCCATTTTATCCCGGAGCTAGAGACTACTCAACATTCTCATCACCCATCTGATCCACCTCAACCCTCCAAATCCTTTAGTCCAGCCTTTAGGGCTAGGCACTCTAGCATCCATACTTTTGAACATAACCCTTCATCCTCCGAATAGTCATCTAGGAGTTTGCTATTGTAGTGCTTAGATGTTTCACCATAGATGTCTTAGATGCTTGTTTTTGTTCTTATGATGTACTGACCTCTGCTATGTATGTTGTACTTTGGACAATTACTATAATACTTCACTTTTGTACATGCTACTCAATATGATATTAATGAAGTTGGTGCAATATGATAGTAATGAAGTTGTTTACTTTTCTTATGTTGATGTTCTTAAATTCAATGCATATTTCTTTTTGATGATGACAAGAAGGGGGAGAAAATAATTGAAAAGAAATTGAAATAAAAATTGGAAAAGGAATTGGAAATAAAAGTTGATTAATCATTGAAAGACAAACATGAACATAAACATAGAAATCAAGAAGGAAATGAACATCAAAGGATGACTTTAGTGGATATGTGAGGATCATTATTTATGACACTTCAAATATCATAATCTAGTGCTTGAACAAAATTGCGTATGCATGCTTCCTAGTATGTGTAGTTTGTGAAAAGACTTTATGGATTGTCCCTCAAGAAAAGAGGTTCCAATAAGGGCCGCCATGGACCTTTAACTTTTGACTATTAGGTCAACAAGAGGCTAGAGTACTAAAGCTCTCTAACAACTTGTTGGCTAGCTATGTAGCCCAAAAGGAGGGTGAATTTGGCTTTTCAAAAAGTTTACTTTAAAATGCAGCGGTATAAAGCTTAATGAGAGTGTATGCAATTAAAGACGAATAGTATGAAAATAAGTAGGAGTTCAAAGCACACAAATCAAACACCATAAATACTATAGATTTATAGTGATTCGGTGCCAACCCTGTACCTATGTCCACTATCCAAGATACCATTCCTGAAAATTTTCACTACAATCCCTCCAAGACTACAGTTCGATTATTTTGACCTGGCTCATAATCAACCAAGTTGATTTTCTCTGAAAATCAATCAAAACCACCACCGGGCCGATTCCTAGGCTCAATAAAATCCAATACAAGATTTGGATGGACCATTTCCCTAAGTTTTAATATCTGAAACTTGTCACAATAGAGTAAGAGAGAAAATATAAAATAATTGAATTACAACTCCTCAAAGTTAAGTATACAAAATAAATAGAGCACTAAATCAGTTAGTTGGCCTTGATTGAACTTGAATGCTCTTTCACGAACTCTCTCAATAATGTAGAATGTCATCTTTTAGCTCTTAATGGATATATTTGAATGTTTTTTTTCTTTATAACCTCCTTTTCTTCTTTTACAAAAGCCTTTTTTTTCCTTTGATCCTCAATCAATGCTCTTCTGAGACTCTTCTAACGGTCAACTTCTTTGCTTTTGGGATTGACTCGTGAAGGCGTATCAGTCCATATCAGTATTTCAGGGTTGACTCGTTGTATTCCAGGAGTTAACTCTTGAGATAGCCTAAGTTGAAATTTGCTACTATTGCATGTGAGAGTTCAAGGGTCACTTAAAGATGTTTTTAGAGTCGAATCTTTTTGTACAGAGCTTTAGATAATTAAGCTTCATTTCTCCATATTGAAATTTAATGAAAGATTTCTTCATAGCTTTCTGCAAACATTCTAGTACACTCCAAGCAACTAGTTAGTAAACTTATTACTCAATTATTTTGTATCATCAAAATCAAATCTTTTGGGTCAATAATTATACTCTCATACTTCTATCTCTATTTCATCTCATTTATTTTTTCTTAAAACTCTGTTTGACTTAAGCATTGAAGGATCCCCAACCGGACATGTCTCAATGACCCCCTGATCGTTCTTTGTGGTTGCATATCAGCTTTAGCACCGAATGACACTCCTCCAGCACAACCAAGCGGGACAAGTCGCCTATCAGACCATCCACCTGTCAAGTTGGGTTTTGAGGGGGAAACATATTAGCGCTAGAGAAAGGGCCTTTTTCTTTTGAGGTGTCTTTAGAGATTTAAGAGAGTTGAAGTCGGGATGAAACAATCACCATTCCATCAACCTAACCCAATAGGAGTATAATGACACCCGATCGAGTCCTCCACAATCTTCGACTCTGCAACCAGCTCCCGAGACGGTAATGACCAAGCAGTTTAATCTGGTCATCCAGAAAGTGTAGACTCTAATGGAGACATTTTAGGATATACAACGCTCGAACCTACAAACACCACTGTTAACCCCGTACTTGATTTTGATGAATACAAAACACTTAAGTATGTATCTTGGTATACTAAATAAATTTAATTAAGTGTTTCAAGAGAAACATCATAAGATTCATTATAGAAGATTTCAAGTAGTTTTGAAGTCAAATTGAAAAGATTATGGATTTCAAAATGCCTGGGAACAGTATTCGAGTTGACTTCTGAAAGGTCCAAGTCGACTCTGGCACAACAAATTATCAAATGGCACTCTTGGCACGCTCTCGAGTTGACTTACGCAGTCCTCGAGTCGACTCTCTCAGAGAAAGACATAACAACAATCTCAGATGAACAGTAGACGAGTCGACACACACAGTCCTTGAGTCAACTCTCTCAAAGAAAGACAGAACCGCAGTCTCAGATGAATAGTAGACGAGTCCACTCACGCAGTCCTCGAGTCGACTCTCTTAGAGAAAGACAGAAGAGCAATCTCAGATGAACAATAGACAAGTCGACTCACGCATTCCTCAAGTCGACTCTCTTAGAGAGCCACAGAAATATAGAAACCCGATTTTTGGAGATTCTGAGCTTGAGTCGACTCCTCAGCAAGCTCGAGTCGACTTCCGACTCAACCGAGCTGACTCAACGTCTGCAAGAACCGACTCAAAAACTGCTGGAAGGCGTAATAGTTAGTTTTGCAGAATGTCAGAACGGTACCAAAAGTTTTTCAACGGTTATTTTTTTGTGTTTAACGGCTAGGAGAGTATCCCCTCGTCCTCAGAAGCCATAAATACAAGGGCACTAACTTGGATTAATAACAAGGAAGAAAATAAAAGTGAGATCAAAGAAAAGCTCAACCACCACAAGTTCAAATCATTAAGAGAGCTACCAAAAATAGAGCCAAGAAGTGTGCATTCAAGGCATTCATTTCAGCAATCAACATCAAGTTCTTGGTTCTGAAAGTTGGCGAAGCTCCGTTGAATTCATTCAAAGCGCCATCAACCATTTATTGCTCATTTCCATTAGAGTTTGCACTTTTATTTTTCTGAGCAATAATTTATGTGTTCTAATCTCTTTACATAAATTCTCATAATAAGTTTCAAGTATTCAAACTTGGAGAGGTTTAATCCAAACCTAAATTGGATTGGGTAAAAGGTTTTAGTTGGTGAGCCTTTGAGAAGAAACCAACTGGGTTCGTTGTGATCCTGAAAAACAACGAGTTGGGTTGTGAACTCGGAAAACAACTACACTGTAATCAAGAAGGTTATAGTAGAATTCTCAAGAGTCTTGGAGAGTGGACGTAGGTACAGGGATAGCACCGAACCACTATAAATCCTTGGTGTTTGTGTGTGTGCATTGGTTATTTTGTTTACCGCATTTACATTACAATTGCTTACTTTAAACTGTTTTATTCCTCAGCACTTAAAAGTAAAATTTTAGAAAATCCAATTCACCCCCCTCTTGGGGTGTCTTCTGGGCAACAACCACCGTACCACCAAACCGCCAAGATGGCCTAACACAATACATTATTCATTACCCCGAGAACTCTCGCCGACACCGAGAAGACTCAAAAAATAGGATCCAACTTGAGAGAATCGAATTCTCCCAAGTCGGGAGAGGCTCTCCAAGAGAGAAAATAACCTCAATTGAAGGATCGAGGAGATGAATAGCAAACTTGAATCCCTAAGAGAAAGACAAGCCGACTAGGAAGAAGATTTGGAGATTACAACCAACCCACCATTCTCTAAGGCAACAATGGATGAATCATTGCTGAGAAGATTCAAGATGCTCCAATTTGAGGTGTATGATGGCACCTCAGACCCGATGGACCAACTAAAGAGTTTTAAGGCTCTCATATTGTTATAAGGAGCAACTAATGCAGTTTTGTACTAAGCTTTTCTAATAACTCTGAGGAAAGCAGCTCATCTCTAGTATTCTAATCTTCGATCATGGTCTATTTATTCTTTCGAACAACTCAGTTGCTAGATATTTTTTTTTGGTACAACGGCGGCTCACACCCTATGGGTGTGAATGCGGCCTACAAAATTAGAAAACAAAAGGCTACATAGGGGCTCCAGTGCAGATATGTGGTCCATCTAGATAAACCTTCTAAAGTGATGAAGAGCAAAGGAGGCAACCCAGTCAGCAGCACTGTTTGCCTTCCTATAAACATGCGTGGCCTGGTAGGAATCATACTCTCCTAGTAGGCTGCAGATGTCATGGAGCAGTGGCCTCTCCTCAGTTACTAATTCATGGATCACTTAGTGAGCAGTCAAAAGTAGATGAAGGACTGCCTTGGATCACTCGAAACTCCTTCCGAGCTGAGATGTACCACTAGCTAAGCTTGGTAGGATGCTCCTTGAGTATGTAGCATGCATATGGGTAGCATACCTATAGGGGCAAAATAGATAAAAAACTAATAATAATATACCACATGTTGGGAACCAACTAGGTGGACATTAATCAAAAACTATTGAAAAGTAGGAAAACAAAAGGAGGAAGAGGGAGCCTCAACCGAGCCTTTAGAGTCTTCTCATAAAGGCTAACTTGGGCGAGATAGCAGGCATGAGCCCTCTCCTCACCCCCAGGCAGCCTAAAGGGGAAGCTGGCCAGAATATGATAGCCTACTGAAACCAATCTCAGTCGTTCAAGTTCATAATTCCCTCCTTAACGTCAGGACCGAAGGACTCTAGTCTGATGCTGCCAGAGCCATTGGAGCGCTAGGACGAAGCCGCTCAAGTCAACTGGCTGATGGAGAATCTACTTTCAAATGAAGCAACTATGGTAGCCAAAAGAGATGGAGAAGAAAGAAAAGAGAAGGAGCTAACCTATAGAGGTTTGCCGGAAAGAGTGATTGATGGAAGGATGCTAGAGAAAGGAAAAGGAAAAAAGAGCTAAAGAGGGGAAAAGCACTCACCAAGAGGAAAAAAACGCTTCAAGTTTTCAGCCTTTATATAGAGCTTCGGGCTGATCTTATTGCCTGTTAGATTATCCGTCTATCAACCTCCACATGTAAGCTCTCAGTATTCAGAGGTTGTGGGCTCTTATGGATCGATCCTCTTCAGAATCGTCAAAAGGATGATGCTTTGAAAATAGAACCAACTCTATAAAAATTGTGTGAGTCATTAAAAATATAATTTCCAAAAGCACCCAAATCGGACCTAACAGCTTGAATTCAGGTTGGCTAGCTCACTCTTGAGTAATTTGACCATTTCCTTTGTCCAAGTTGAGCAAGCACAGGTCGGACTCAGAAGTAGAAGGCAAGCAATATGGCTTAGATTCGCCATCCCTAAAATCTCGCTTGACAACTCAACCCAGCAATCAGATGATGATACATGTCCAGCAAAATTGATGGTCAATCAAATCTCCAAACAATCAATATGATCAATTACAACTTGATGTGATGCCAATATGCTCGAAAAGAAATATTGTAACCGACTAGATCAACAAAAAAGAAAAATACCTAAGCATGGCCTACCTAAAAATAAATATTTTAACTACTCCGATTAGCATATATAGAAAGAGCTCAATTGCTCGTCTGTGAATCGTGCGATCCTAACTACATAGATTTGCATATTCTTCTCTATAAATCTAAGTATAGGACCCTCAGATATAAAAAGAAATCTGAATATCATACTCTCATATTTTTATCTCACTTTTATTTTATCTATTTTCTCTTAAAATTTTGCCAGATTTAAGCATCAAAGGATCCCAAAAGGATAGATTCCAACAATCACTTGACCATGCTCTGTAGTTGTAGATCATCTTCAGCATCCGTATGATATTTTTTAGCTGCAAGATAAATATTAATATAGAGAGAATGAGAGAGACCGGAAGAGGATAACGAAAGCCGCTGCCTCGGTCCTTGCTCTCGAAGGAGGATAACATTGATAGATAGAGGCGAGGGCACAGCTCTATAAGCACCGACAAGAATGGCGGTCTCGCCCTGCCCATTTTCCGCCGCCGCCGCCGCACCGTCGGCCATCGTGCCGATCCAAATTCCCCGCATCTCGGTCTCGCTTCTCGCTCGGCCGACCCTCGCTCACCTCTCCATCGTTTCCCCATCCTTCCTCGACTCATCCCTCTCGCTGAGGGCCGCAATCCCGAGAGAGGGCCGGGGTCGCAGTGGCGGCGGAAGGGCATCAAGGGTCACCGGGATGAGCATGGAGGCCGGGGTTGGGGTCATGGGGACGAAGCTGGGAATGATGAGCTTCTTCCAGCCCGACGGCACCGTCGTCCCCGTCACGGTCGTTGGCTTCCGCGAGGGCAACATCGTCACCCAGGTCAAGACCACCTCCACCGACGGCTACGACGCCGTCCAGATCGGCTACCGCCGCGTCCGCGACCGCAAGCTCACCCGCCCGGAGCTCGGCCACCTCCAGAAGGCCGGCGCCATCCCCATGCGCCACCTCCAGGAGTTCCGCCTCCAGTCCGTCGACAGCTTCGAGCCCGGCCAGCGCCTCGTCGTCGAGGACCTCTTCAAGGAGGGCGACCTCGTCGACGTCTCCGGCAAATCCATCGGCAAGGGATTTCAAGGTAAAACAAACAGCAGGTTAAATTAAACTATCTAAGGGATAGCTTGGCATCATACACTCATACCGAAAAATTCTTTCTTGGAAAATTTTTCGTTGATTGAGCAATCTAATCGGATGCTCTGATTATGGAGGATTGTTATTAGCTTTTGGGTGCTCTTGACTCTGGAAGAGCCTTTTGGATTAGGAAATGCGCAGGCATATCCAGATTTGTTTAGAAAGACACATGACCAAGAAAAGAAGTTGCAGCCTTCTAAGATTGAGTTGAAATGGATTGTCAGCTCTGTTCGTTAGTATCCAATCTGTTATTCGTGGAGGACATAATTAGATTCCAAGGGTGAGAGATTCCTCGAACATATCACAAGGTTGGAACAAAATAAATAAGGATGTGTTAGATAGGATTGGATTTAGAGGGATGAACTAGTTAGATGTCTCTCAGCCTTAAATAATCATTTATGCCACTAGGTAGTAAATCTCTAAATTATAGCTTTATTGGATGGTTGACTGCAAGATGAACGGAAATTGAAAATGTCAATCAAAACATTGTACGAAGAACAGGGATAGCATCGACACATACGAGAAATCATTAAGATATCCTTGACCAATGTTTGGCATTGTCAAAGATTATTTTCGGAAGAAGCGGATAATTTAGATAAAGGTTCAAGTGTTGGAAGAAAAGGGGGCCGACCACCAAAGAAGGCTCCAGTTAGTTAATTGTTTTGCAGGCTTTCTTTAGGCACCTACCATCTCGACGTATTGCAGAGTAGGACGCATGTCACCCAAAACTTTGCAGGTCTCATCCCGATTTGATCCCATTTAGATTGGGATCTTAAATTTAAGTTTCCACTGATCATGTACAAACTGGGTCAGGTCGGGTCGGCATATAAATCTAAGATTCCCAGGCATTTTTAGTTCAAGATTATTCCAAGTTGATGTAAGTCCAATACCATATATTTATACTATCATTATTTATGGGGTTAAATTTCTGGTGACTTCATGAAACTCAGATGCAGTACAAGGTTATCATCAAAACTGTGGCAACTTTGCAGGATTGGCTGAATATGAAGATTATTATGTATAATTGTATATCAGTAATTTGGTTTTATGAGTTCTCATCAGGCTGAACTAGAAAGGTTCAATACCCATCTTTTCATTTGTGGGGTTGATGAAGTTGGGTTCTCAGAAGTGATGATCACTAAATGATGGTGGGGAGCATTTTTCACAAACTGTGCTCCAACTCTCTCTAGTTCTCATTCCATTTATCGCTTTGAGCTGTGAACAAACAGAAATTATTCCTCTCTCCACTAAGTCGTGTTCTTTGCCTTAACTTCTCTTCATGCTTTTGTCTTCTGAGATTGGATTGCATTAAGGTACTAGGTAGAAATTGGATCTACTTTAGTACCACACTGGTTGAATCTCATAGCTGGTTTAGGTCTTAGCAATTGGTACTAGGTTTATCGGTGACCCGGCCATTTGCAGCCTCAGGGACAGGCTTTCTGAATATGTTTGTGTATCCTATGAAGTTTTGGTAAGGCGCAATGCTATGATTTGTGTGTTTTACTAAGTAAGTTGTTGCATATGCATTGATTTTGTTACTTAATAATGTGCACAACCAACAGTTCAGTCTTAGGATGTTTAAGTAGTTTATAGAGTCCAGCTGATTCTAGAGGCATCTTGATCTGGTGACATGAAGTTCCATTCCATATCTCTACATTACAAAGATGCATAATTTCTTATTCTTGTTATTTTTATGATTAGATCTTTCAGTTTAACCAAGTTTTAGATGCATGAGTTTATGTTTAACAAATTTAACAAACCCATTCAATCACAAGCAGGATGTGCTCATTGATGATGCAAGCAATATGTAATACTCTCCCTCATATCATCACTTAATCCTTGCAGGTGGAATCAAAAGGCACAATTTCCGACGTGGGCCAATGACTCATGGTTCTAAGAGTCACAGAGCCTTGGGTTCTATCGGTGCTGGAACCACTCCTGGTCGTGTGTTCAAGGGTAAAAAAATGCCTGGAAGGATGGGAAATGCCAAAACTAAGGTCCGAAAGTTGAAGATTGTCAAGATAGACAGTGAACTACGAGTCATCATGGTAAACGGAGCTGTGCCTGGAAAACCTGGAAATCTTCTTCGTATTACACCTGCCAAGATTGTTGGCAAAAACATACCCAAGAATTAGCATCTGTATACTTATCTGTAGGTTGTAAGTTTTTGTTTCTTGGAAGGTTATTGTTACCTTTTAGTTCAGTTGTTTTTCTGATTGCTTCTTTTTATGTTAGTCTTTACGTTGCATTAAGTATGGATATGAACAGGGGAATGTGCAGGCTCATAGGCCTCATTGTTTGCTTATAATTTGGATTTATATTTAACATGTGCATCTGTTGGTTCCGATCATAGAAATAAAGCTTTTCTTAGCATTTGTTTTAAAACTCAATGGCCTCAAGGACTTGCAGTCTTTTCTTGGGCAATAGACCGACTCATAAGAATGGCTAAATGTTGGTGGTTAATTGGTAATAACGGAATTTTGTTGCATTACTTCAATCTGTACTGCATTATGCCCATTGGCGTTCTGTATGTGTTTTGTTGTTTTTTTTACCCTTTTTTGGGTCTGTGCGTGTAGAAGTTTGGTAAGTTGTTCATCCAGGTGACATTGTTTACAACTTTGTGTCCTTGGTGGTGCATCAAGAAAACGCAACTGCTTTCTTCAATGAAAGCTAGCTCCCTTTGCCCTCATGGTAAATGCCTGTGCTGCCCAGGTGCCACTTATCTCCGGCAATATGCATTTCTGGTTCATTCTGTGAATATATTTATGGCAAGTTGGGGTTGTGTGATCATTGTGATATTGAATTATTATGGCGATTTCATAAAATATGAACTTTCCACTGACCACCAGCGCGTTTTTAAGTTGCAAACGATGGATAGCTAATGAGTTCTTTTTATCCTTTCTTGTCTGGAGTGCATGCTTCTAACTGTTGCAGATCGTGCCTGTCAGGGAAAACTGTTGTCTGGATTTTGACTTTTGAATAATTGCCCAAATGAACACAGAAATTAGCAGCATATGTGTTTGATAATATGATTGATTCCGATGATTTGCCTACATTACTGGCACAAATCTCCCTGCTTTCTATTTGCATGATCTCAGGTCTGTTTCTTGGTCCGTGATTTTAGCCATCAGCTGGGGTAAGTATATCCGTGGGGGAGCACCCCGTTTTCTATTTGAATCTTAAAAGAGTATCAGCAATCAAGAATTCCAGCCACAAGTTTATGCATGATTTTTTTTCCCCCCAACAATGTGAAGAACGTGCATCAAAATGCACTATGACACATTGCAAACATTTTGATTCCTGTCTTCACATGAATTCTTATATAAAATTACATAAGTTCTCAGTGAATGAAGCCCTTAAGATTAACCTTTAATTTGTTCGACAGAATGACTATTTAAGTGTGTGCTTCCACCCGCTGACTGGCTCTGCTTCAGGTTCATCCATACCTGACTTTGAAACTAGCCTCTTGACAGTAATCTTAACAACACCCTGGCGAACTCCAATATCAGATACATACCGGCCAAAGCAGTACATGACCCTAGCTAGCACCGCCAACCCACTAGAAACGAACAGGGGATGGTGCTATGGCCGTGCTAGCAGCGGAAAGGATGTTGCACTTCGTCCCACGCTGACAGAGTTCACAATGAGCAGACCTATCTTGCAATATATTGCAAAGTCCTTGCAGTTGTTCACCATGCCACAAACCCAATCCGAAATTGAGTCCAGCCCAATCCCATCACATCCTCAATCCTCTCAAGCACGACTCACACCCAATTGAGCCAATTCCACGCCCAATTGACCATCTTCTCTCGTCCCTAACCTAGCCATCAGCCAAGGAAGAAATCCTAGCCTAGCTAGCTGCCATAGGGGGGAGAGAGGGAGAGAGAGAGGGAGAGAGAGAGAGAGAGAGAGAGAGAAAATGGAGGAGTTGCTGCCATCTTCCCCAATGCTGGCCTCCTTCCCATCCGCCGCTGCGTCAAATTATCGAGGAGATATTTGGCACGATGAAGGACAGCATCAGGTGGGTCTGAAGCAGCAAGCGAGTAGCCCGCACCTCGAGCTTTGGCAGTGCAGAAAGCTGGGGATCTAGACTGAGCAATGGAAAAGGTAGAGATTGCCTTAAGCGAGAAAGCAATCAAGGACATGAATACTCCATGCAGCTTGCTCTGATCACCACATCTCTCGCAGACAGTTTCCAAACTAAATGGACAGGACCTGAAAAGAATTTGGTCTAAGACAGTTCCTGTACCAATCTCTTGCCTGGTGCTCTTGTGAAGTGAATGACCATGACATCTCCCACATATATCCCTAGGAGAAGATAAAGAAGTGGCACTTAATACCTTGTAGAGTTTCAGAATGATAATTGATGTTCCGCACAAAAATAATATGCAGTATCTTGTCCTTTTAGTTGATTATGCGCATGGAGCAAACAAGGATAATTTTCATGATCATGAGAACATAATATCATGCCACTTAGCAGCTACAAACATATAACAATCTTAAGAAGTTAAAACTTTTCGACAAGCAAAAAACTTAACCAAGCTTTTCAATGCAAAATTGGGAAGGGAAAAAACTGAAACAACATATGGCATTGGTAGGCACATCTAATGAATATGTCATGGAAAATATTTGAGAAATTTATTTCTTGGAAGGCCATGATAAGACATCCAAGAAGGACCCTCCAAATAGGGATCCTACTCACAACAGATGGGATGTTGAACCAAGGTTTTGGCTCCATGCCAGCTGGCACATACTGTTTAGGGTCGATTTGAGAACCAGCATTGGGTCAGCATGGCATCCAATGAATCATTTCTAAAATTTTCAAGTAAAAGGACCTTTCTTTTATTTCATCATGGAACAACATATCTCGTGCCGGTGGTGCTTGAATCATTGCGTTCAACAGCCAGGTTGCAGAACTTACATGAGTTGGCTCCCTCTTCTGGTGTATCAAGAAATGTTCTCAAAGCATGAAAATATGATTTCTTGATTTTCCAATAGATAAATTTCTAAATTTTGGATGAGGTGGTGCCTTATGTTTCGTTCAGATTTTAATCTATAAGGTGCGCATAACAAAAATTAAAACTAGGAATTCTCAGCCAAAGGACGAAATGCATAAACAGAATATATTCATAAATCAGTCAAACACGTGCTATATGAACTGTCTAGCAGTAAATATTTGGTTGAACATGTTGCCAAACGGCATGATAAGCAAGAAACTGGTTAAATTGATTTGAATGTCAGATTTTCTCTCTTTCTTTCTTTTTTCTAAGAAAAAGAACTTAAAAGAAACAGTAAAGGTAACAATTGAGTATGCACAATGTAATAGCAGTGCCAGCATGGTACGACTATAATGTACTTGGTGTCTAGGAGAGAATCAATTCCATAAAATCATATTATTTTTATTGGTAGATGATGCTAAGCTAATCAGAAAAAATATAAAAGATGATAAGGGGACATACCAAGGAAAGGAGGCAACTCACCCTGGAATAACCAATCACTAAATTTAGCGGTCGGTCAACAAATATGTAGAACATTAACATGACCTTCTAGAAATATGTCCAACTTCATACTCCATGAGAACCGGACACTTGTAGCCCTTCAGAACTTTCACAGAATAATGGATAACCTTAGTCACCTTCCGCAACCAGCTATGACAAATATGCTCTAATTTCTTAAAATTGTTGCGAAGAGCCCTTATTCCTCATTGCATTAGGCTAGTCACAGATGGAGCAGAATATAGCCAAGAGCAACTTACAACAGCTCCGGGAATCAACCATCCGCCACTGTGTTTAAAAGTGTGTATTCTATTATTAGCTATTTCTTCCTATCAAACCTGTTAAATGGTTCAGGAATGTGGTCTACATGCTACATATTGAGAATGGAAAAAAATGTGTTCAGAACATAGCACATGAAGATGAAAGATAGGGTCATACACCTATGGCTATTGTGCTTAACCTCATAATTTTCAATAGAACACCCAACAGTATTAATTCTTGTTGGTGTTAAGTAAGAGAATGGAGTAAAGCCCATGGTGAACATGCAGCTTGTTTTAGTCTATTAGAATTGGGAACACTAAAATAGACGGGCAATAGCGAAAGATTGAATATAATAACATTAATACTGATGAGAAAAACCAATCCAGGATACTTTCAAATATTCCAGCAGACCAATTGACAATAGTTCAAATTTCAAAAGTTTGGAAATTTTGAATTATATAACGACTCTCTCAAGCCTCAACTATGCAATTTTTACGAGAGCGTTCATAGAATTTAGATGGAAGCACGATAAAAATCATAGAAATATATTATGCACTACCACTTCATAATAAGTTCGTTTTTGGGAGAAGAATGAGTACAAGCAATAGAGAAGCCAATCTAAGCAAGCAAATGCAAAGAAAGAAAAAACGAAGGTAATGTGATAGCAAATTTGCAACTGATAAAACGGGGGACAATGTTTATAAAGAAAGAAGTAGGCTGTGCAAGCTTGGCTCCAGAGAAATTCCAACATGTGGTTGGAAAATGGGCTTTGGTATGAGTTGGACCTACATGCGAAAAATGGAATTCTAGTGAAGTTTATGGACTGCAAATGGTGGGAATTAATTCATTTGAAAGTTGAAGTGTCCTTTTTCCTTCAAAAAGCTGCAAAACAGGTTAGGGTTCTAATGGAAATAATGGTACATGAGATCCAAGCCATCACTTGAACATTTGTTTTGAAGGGAATTTTTTAAGAGATGGCCTTACCAAAGCACATGTCAATGCACACAGTCTCCATACTCTCAACCATGCACTAAGATGGAAAAGTGTCCTTCCGCACTAAGATAGCATTATGTTCTTAGTCATTATGCCAACTTTCAGGGGGGAAAGTGAAGGAATTCAATGTCCTTATTGCTTGAAATGGAGAATCACTGTAGGCCCAAAAATTATCATGGTCAATGAGCAACAGCATTATTGGGCATAGAATTGAGACCACAATAAAAGGAAAACAGAAATTCTGGTAGCTTGCATCTCTCAAAACAAGAAAACCAATATTGCCTATTCTCCAATGATGATTTGACAAACAGTTGAGTTAAGGGATTTATTATAAATTATGAATGACTTTGAATTAGATCTCCACAATTTGATTTCTTTCCTTGAAGTCTATAATGACTGGAATTTCCTAATTGAGCATAAAATGTGCCGTTGCACAGAGAACCTTTTTTTCTGTAGTTATGCCAATTATATAATCTCACACCTACACCGAAGACAAATTGATACAAAAATGATGATGGGCATACCATAAAAACTGATTGTTTCGAAATCATAGAAAAATCAACTCAAAATCCTAAACTATATTGACTTTGGAAACCTACTTCAGCATGATGTTCTAGTCAGTTCTCCCTCAACAGAAAAATTGATAAAACAGATATTAATACTGACAATTTAATAATAAAATTTAAAATTGGTATCCCAATAATATATAATCTAGATTATAATATAAATATCACTGATCCCAGGTTAAGGATAAAGTTAGGCATTAAAATTTCAGCACAGATTAAGTGCTGCATGTCGACGTCAGTTATGACCATGGTTTCAGGAAAAAAAACAAAAGCACGTCAAATATTATGGAATGTAAGATATAATATTTGAGGCTCAATCTGTAGGCAAATGGAAAAAAGGCAGCAGATATAATTTGAGTGAGAAAATGAATCTCTTCAAACATGATTCACCAAAGCATGCAGAGAAGCTTGTTGCATCAGAACATTGGCATCCATCAGTAACCTGTGGATACTATAGTGCAAATAGGTGAAAGCTAATGAGAACCAACCTGAAGCTAGTTTTGACTTGACTTTAGTATAAAATCTTTGGTCTTTGTAATTGAAATTTGAAAGACTATCTTCTCGTCAAGCTCATGCTCTTCTTCTTCTTGCTTATGGTAAAACATCTAGCCATTACAACATTGTAGAACCACTTCATATGGACTGATAGCCAATGGATCGCATGAAGATTTCCAATTGCTGATATCCACATCAGAATAGCATCAAATTCTGATATGGCAATTTCATCCCCTGGTTTATTACCTCCTCTAGAAGTAAGCATGCATCATTTTCTCTCTCGCAGCAGAACAACCCATCGATCATGATACCATATGTATCCACAACATGTGCATATCCTCTTTGATCCATCTCATGCCACATGTCAAGAGTTGACCCCAAGCTTGCAATGAGTCGACTCTAGTACACTGTCGCTGACTGATACGTCTTCACAAGCCAACTCCAGCTGATCGCAAGTTAACCCTATACCAGTCCTAGAGGATAGACAAAAAGCTAAAAAATCTATCACATCGATGAGTCGACCCATGAAGTACTCGAGCCGACTCCAGCGTAGCATGAGTCAACCCCAGACAAAAGCAAGACAACCTGAGTATGGCCACAGAGAAAAGATAGAGCGCCTAGAAAATCATCACATTAGTGAGTTGACCTATGAAATTTATGAGTCGACTCCAGTCAAACTAGAGTCAACCCTAGAAATAGTCGAGTCGACCCTAAAGGACCATAGTGGAAAGGCAGAAAGCAGTAAAACTTAGTTCGTTGAAGGGTCCACCCCTAAAAGCAACGAGTCGACCTCTGAACTGAGAGAGCTGACCCCATAAGTATCATAGAAGAAAGACAGAGCATAGCAAAAATAAAAACAAGCTTGAGATGATTCTTGAAGATCATGAATAGACTCCTAAAAATCTCAAGTCAACCCTAGAAAATAGCGATTCGACCCCTCTGCGCTGCTGTTTTCATCTCACAATGGCTTTATTAACTGTCTAACTGCTAAAAAAGTCTTCCAACCATCTCCAAAGAGTATAAATGCATGGAAACACTAAAAAAAAAGAGAGAGCTCAAGCACTACATAGGAAAACCTAATAAGAGCCAGAAAGAGAGAGAAAAAGAAGGGAGCCTCAAAGAGAAAATCATTCAAGAAAATTTAGTGTGAGCTGAACGTTCATATCTTCAACATCTGAGAAGTTGGTGAAGCACCTTCAAGAGCAATCATAGTCATTCAACAGAGTCAAGCTCGATTTATTGTTTTATATTTATTGTCTTAGAGTTGCATTTATTATGCTTAAATTCTTTTCATTCTTTACTATAACAAGTTTTATGAATTAAAACTTGGAAGAAGGTTCATCCAAACCTATAATTGGATTGTGAAGATTTTGGTTGATTTCTTGAAAAAATCAACTAGGTTGATTGTGAACCCGTGCAAAATGGTGTAGATTTTGGTTGATTGACCTAGAAAAATTAACTAGATTTGGTTGTGAACCCATAAAATAAGTAGGCTATAATCTGGGTTATAGATTATAGTGAAATTCTTAAGAAAAAAGTTTTGGAGAGTGGACGTAGGTGTAGGGTTAGCACTGAACCACTATAAATTCTATATATTTGCATTGCTTGGTTTACTTGCTTTTTATCTTCAACTTATTTGCTTATCAGTTTATTGCTAAAGTTTATTTTCTTCTATCAAGTGTTATTCTGCTACATTGTTGGTTAAAGTTTTTGACCCCCCCCCCCCCCCCCCTCTAGGGTAGCATAGCTGGGCAATATAGGATAAAGATTCAAGTGTTTGAAGTGCTTATCAGAAGGTCAAGATGTGAGAAGTGAAGATAAGCAGTTAGAAACTAAAACAATCAATGACAACCATCAAGAGAAAATGATTGGATTGGTGTTAACCAAGGAGGGTAGGTGTTGGTGCTAGGGAAAGACAACTATCTAGTAGTTAAAAAAAGGGTGTTGTTCTTGCCCTTTTCTTCCTTCTCCTACAGATGGGTCAGATAGATGGAAGATCCAAGCATGCAATGAGATCAGATAATTGCCCAAGCATGCACCAATGTCTAAATCGAAAGGAGCTGCGAGTCGTAGTGGGTCCTACTATCTTAAACATTGAGGACCTTTACTGATAAGGCAACTCCTTCTTGGAAAAGATGTAGCAGGAGCTAAGAAACTATGCTATGAACCATGGACGATGGGTAAAACTAAGATAAAAGAAAGTAACTAGAAGACAAAATAAAATAAAGCAATTGATAAGTCTCTAATTGATGAAGGGCTACGTTCCAGCATTACAATCAGATATTTATAAGTACCCTATTAACTGCTAGGATATTCTTATTTGTTTGTGCCACATGAACCACTGTTATTATACATGCTAATTATCTTCCTTTCACTTCTCTTATATTCTGGGTAATGCTACCACTCCTCTCACATTCCGAGTAGTGATAAGAAATGTGTCGCTACTCAGTTCTAGTACTTTTTGGTTTGTGCCATTTAGAGCACTATTATTATGCATGACAATCACCTCTCTGCCATGTTTCCTTATTCTGGTGTAATAGCTTGCACCCTCTTTGCTATTTTGGCCAGCATCCTTGGTATATCGGCCTATATCATTAGTGTATTGACCTACACGCTTGGTGTTTAGCCTGTACCCATAATGTATCAACATGCATCCTTGGTATATTGACCTACCTAAGAAAGGTTGGTACTTAAATGAGCCAAGTGCTCCACCACCGATCTGGAGCTGATCTGGCTGTTATTGTTTCGATTTTTCAACTAGACATCTAAAATTCAAATTAGATATTAGCGCAATAATTTGACATAAACGTTTTTATTTTTACAAGTGACAAAACTGTGTTAATTAAGCTACAAATCAATAGCTTCCCACACATTTGAAAACCTTAGTGCTAAATCTGAAAAGTTTAATGGTCAAAACTGTTGGGAACCCGCCCATGCCGCAGAAAATTCAAAAAATTCAGATGCAGCGGAAGAGGCATGTGCGGGATCAACCGTTCATCGCATGAACGTTGTTTAAAAACCGTTCGTAGATAGATAAGGATTAAAAACTTTTAAATAACATTAGAAGATCAGATCTTCACCTTTGTGCGGGTAGATGATCACCGCAAACTGATGATCGTGGTTTAGGATGAAGGTTCGCTTGAAGCCATTCAAGTGCCCAGCCTCTACGGGTATCCACACGAAGCAGAAAACCGATCCAAGCTTTCTATCTCCCCGGGGTGCTAGCTCCCTTGCAGAGATAACTTTGATGGCTGATATCCTCCCTTTCAATCAATCCTTGATTGTGCTTGGGAGGAGGAAGAAGAAGGATGAAGAGAAGAAGAGGAACGAAGCCCTGCAGCCTTCTTTTTCTTCCTTGCATTGGAACCAAACGGTGGAGGAAGAAGGAGGCCACCAAGATCCTTTTCTTCCCTTTGTTGTTGGTGGCTGAAAAGAGAGGAGAGGAGGGTGGCCACGTGATGGAGAGGAGGAGGGCTTCACTTATCATTAGGGCACCTCCTTTCAAAGCCTTATAAAGGCATCTAGGGCTCCTATTTGGTTTAGTCCAAATCATGAATCAATTGGGTTCAATCTATGCTAGTCCTAATCCAATTAGAACTTGAATGAACCATGACTCAATTGAACTCTTCAATCCTAATCCAATTAGGAGTCATGTTGATTCATTAGATTAATAATTAATTAGGACTTAAGAAATCCTAATCCAATTAGGACTTGTTTAATTCTAGTCCTAATCCAATTAGGACTCTAATTTGAATTCGAAGTCCTAATCCGATTAGGACTCTAGGAATCCTACTCCAAGTAGGAATCCAAATTTAATTCAAAACTCCTAATCTAATTAGGATTGTAGAAATCCTACTCCAAGTAGGAATCCCAGTCCTACTCCAAATAGGATTTCCAGTCCAAGTAGGAATCCCAGTCCAAGTAGGATTCCTAGTCCTAATCCAATTAGGACTCTAGGAATCCTACTCCAAGTAGGACTCTTGTTTTAAGTCCAATTAATTAATTCTCTTTGTTCCTTCTTCAGCTTATTATCAATCGAATTGATTACTTGTGATTCCTAATCACGATTCAACCATCGGATCGGTCAATGCCTCTAGTGTGTGTGACCCCATAGGTTCTACTCTGACTGGTAGTGAGATATATTGTGATCTCTATCACAATATCATTGAAAACTCCTTTCAATGGGTCGGAACGATTCCAACTCTACTCATTAGGGCTTATCGATCATTGAGATAATCCCTATGAGTCCCACCATCCACCAGTGATACCTAGCAGCATGTAGTGGCTACCCAGCAGAATAGAATGATGAACCTCTAGGTGCAGTTATCATGTGATACAGTCCTTCTATCGTGGATCCCTACAGGACGGAGGTCATGGATAACTCGTCAAACCCCTTCGTCTGTCATATGTCAAGATTTATGTGACTCGAGTTCGATAGTGGAAAACTCTTTCTCCACTTTATATTACTGCCCTGGCCAAGGTCTTAGAACTCAGTCTAACAAATCACATAGGATCACTCCTCTTCTATCAAGGTCGATAGATTCCATGTAAGTGCATACCCTACTCCTACAGTGAACTTACTGCAGCCAATCTACACTATAAGGACCCATATGACTAGAGACCATGTATACGTGTAGTCAAACTACAATAACCTCACTGTGAGTAGCCGAAGCACCGCAGGTCAAAGGACCAGTCATATTACTGCAACATCAAGCAAGTCACTGACGAGTGGATAGACGTCCAAGTAACTTCTTATCTTGGTCACGCTCAGTACCCTTGTTCTCTAACAAGCACCTGCACTATCACTTCAGTGTCCCTACACTGTGGACTCAAGTCTCGTCCATCCAGAAGGAAAGTGATCTGTGCACTGATCGGATCGATCACCGTCCTCGTGATGATTCATTGATCAGGAGCATTTAGAAATTAATCACCAATGATACATGGCTCAAATTCTCAACTCTTGAGAATATGCATCATCATCTTATTAATTTCTTGGACGATTCATAGACACATAATTAATATGAATGAAAAGATGCCTTTTATTTATTCAATAATAAATAGTCAAGTACAAAATTATGTTCCTAGAATTAACAATGTGTCAGACAGATTGGCTTCTAGGGCATACATCTAACAATCTCCCACTTGCACTAAAGCCAATCAGTCATATATCTAAGCCCCATCTTCTCAAGGTGGGCTTCAGTCTTTTGCTGACTTAGCTGCTTAGTGAACGGGTCTGCCATGTTATCCGCGGAGTCTACTCTCTGCACCTCTACATATTTCTTCTCAATATAGTCGCGTATGAGGTGGAAGCGCCGCTCTATGTGCTTGGACTTCTGATGAGACCTTGGCTCCATAGCTAGTGCTATGGTGCCAATGTTATCGCAGTAAAGTGTTATGACATCTAATGACATTACACCTAACTCTGCAATGAACTTTTAACTAGAAGGTTTCCACTGCACCCTTAGATACGGCTTAACATTCAGCTTCTAAGGTAGAATCTATAATGATTGGTTGTTTGGAACTCTTCCAACTTACTGAACCACCATTGCACATATCTTGATGTAGACTTTCTATCATCAATATGTGTGCATCCTTCTACCTTCAACTCTGATCTTCTCCCAAAGACCAAGAACATGTCCTTAGTTCTTCTCAAGTACTTAAGACTATTCTTCACAGCTATCCAGTGCTTTTTGCCTGGATCTGATTGACATATGCTCGTGACATTCACAGCATGTACTATATCAAGTCATGTACATAGCATGGCATACATGAGGCTCCCTATTGCTGATGCATAGGGAATCTTGCTCATGCGTTGAATCTCTTCAGATGTGTTGGGGCACATCTTCTTGGAGAGATTAATTCCATGCCTTAGGGGTAAGAGACCCCTTTTAGAGTTTTTCATGCTGAACCTTTTCAGCACTTCCTCTATGTACATCTTCTGTGATAGGCCAAGCATCCTTTTAGATCTATCTCTATAGATCTTTATTCCCAAAATATAGGATGCTTCCCCAAGGTCTTTCATGGAGAACCTTTTTGACAACCTGACCTTGACCGAGGTTAGCATAGGAATTTCATTCCCTATCAGGAGGATGTCGTCCACGTACAGTACGAGAAATACAACAGCACTCCCACTAACCCTTTTGTAAACACATGGTTCCTCTTCGTTTTTGATGAAATCAAACATTTTGATTGCGTCATCGAAACGAGTGTTCCAACTCCGAGATGCTTGCTTTAGTCCATAGATGGACTTTTGCAGCTTGCAGACCTTGTGATCTCCATCACTGGAAGTGAAACCCAAAGGCTGTTCCATATAGATGTCTTCATCAAGATATCCATTCAGGAAAGCTGTTTTCACATCCATCTGCCAGATTTCATAATCATGAAATGCTGCAATGGCAAGCAATGTTCGGATGGATTTCAGCATGGCTACAGATGAAAAGGTCTCCTGATAGTCAATGCCCTCGCGCTGACTATACCCTTTCGCCACAAGCTTTGCCTTATAGGTCTCTACCTCTCCATCCGAACCTATCTTCCTTTTGTAGATCCATTTGCATCCAATAGGTACAATACCTTCTGGTGGATCTACTAAGGTCCAGACTTAGTTGGAATGCATGGAGTCTAACTCTGACTTCATAGCTTCCAACCATTTCTCGGAATCGATATCAGATATCGCCTCGTCGTAGGTTTTGGGATCCTGCGTGTGATCCCTATCTCCCACTAGGAACATTTCCTCGGTATCCTCTTCTAGTATACCTAAGTATCTATCGGAAGGATGGGAGACCCTACTTGATCTGCGAGATGGTTGAGGGACATCGTGTACTGGCTCTGTATTAATGGGTTCGATAGGATCCATGACTCGTTGCTTTTCAGAGACTTTCTCTTCAAGCTCAATTTTCCTCCCACTGCCTCTATCAAGGATAAACTATTTTCATGAAGATAGCATGGCGTCTCACAAACACTTTGTGATCCTTTGGGATGAAAAAATCGTATCCTAATAACTCTTTCAGGATATTCAATAAAACGAGCATTAATTGTCCTATCCTCTAACTTGTCCGCCTGTTGTCGCTTGACGTGGGCCGGACATCCCCAAATCTTGAGATGACCAAGACTCGGCTTCTTACCATGTCATATCTCATATGGTGTGGTAGGAACGGACTTTAGAGGGAATTCTATTCAATAAGTAAATAGCTAAAAATAGGGCATCTATCTAAAGAGACAAGGGTAAATCAGTGAAGCTCATCATGGATCGGACCATATCCAATAGAGTCCGATTCCTCCTCTCCGACACTCCGTTGAACTGAGGTGTACCAGGAGGAGTCCATTATAAAACTATACCATTCTCCTTGAGATAATCACGGAACTCTCCACTAAGGTATTTACCTCTTCGATCTGATCGAAGAACCTTAGTGAGTTTTTCTATATGTTTTTCTACTTCATATTTAAACTCTTTGAACCTTTCAAAAGTTTCATATTTGTGTCTCATACACATATCCATACCGTGAGTAATCATCGGTAAAATGAAGTAAAAAATTACAACCCCTAGCCTGCACATCGAATGGGCCACACACATCAGTGTGTACTAGGGTAAGTATTTCAGTAGACCTCCCTGTGTCCTACAAAGGATAATTTGGCCATCTTTCTTTGAAGGCAGAATTCACAAATCAAATATGACTCGAAAGTCAATGAGCCCAAAAGCTCATGTTTCTCCAATTTGTTTATTTTGTCTTCTCCTATATGGCCAAGCCTGAGGTGCCTTAAATACTTTAGATTTATCTCATTTTTGGATCTATTAGATCCTATGGTATTCACTGTTTGCTCAGATATATTCACAGATACATCCATATGTATGTGATAGAGACTGTCAATCTTAAAACCATGTTGAATCAATTTAATTTTTCAAATAAATAAAAATCTTTCTATGCTAAATAAAATACAGAAATCAAATTTCTACTAGCAATAGGTAACAGTCCCTAAGTATCCTGAGCATATCTGACATACCTTCTGAAGGTCTGTCACCCTTCATGTTCTTTATGCTTCCCATGTATGTAGGACAGTTCCTCTTCCAATGGCCATCCATGATGCAATGGAAACACTTTTCCTTGCAATTGGCCTTTTTCTTGGAACTTCCTTACTTGGTGTTTTCTTAGTCTTCTGCTTCTTCGCAGGCTTCTTCTTCTTCCAAATAGACTCTCTCTTGGAAGTAGAAACCAACTTGACAGCGAAAACGATGCCCCTTGAACTTCTTCAAGGTCCCTAAGGTAGTTACCAATTTATTTAACAATTCTATTTTAGTGCATACAACCTTGTTCATATGGTAGTTTACTATAAACTATTCATATGAAGCTGGAAGGGATTGCGGGATCAAATCCGTTTGCAATTCCTTGTGCATGGTCATGCCAAGCTTCTCAAGCTTCTCTAAGTCCTTTATCATGGTCAAACCATGATCATGGACAGACTGCCCATCATGCATCTTGGCTTTGAAGAGCCTCTTGGACACTTCAAACCGAGCTGCGTGACTCTGATCACCATACAACTCTTACAGGTGATTTAATATGTCCCTGGCAGTCTTCATGTTCTCATGCTGGCAATGTAATGCATTGGACATGGATGCCATTGTGCAGCACCTAACTTTATTGTCATTGTTCGTCCACTTAACAAGCGTCTTACGCTGATCAGTGATCGGACGGATTGGTAATATGGGGATTCCATGGTCTAGCATATACCCGAATTTCTCACAATTCAAAACTATTTTTGAAATTTGCTGAGCCAATCTTTATAATTGGGTTTGGTCAAATGATTGTTCTATAGGATATGAGATAAGAGTCTAGAAGCTGACTTTATAATCCTCAGAGAGTAAAGATTCTAGTTAGACTTTTGTACTTGATCCTTATTTGTTCTAGGGTCTTTTAGAACAAATGTACCTCCCACTATTTTCTCGAATTCCTCACACTCCCCTAGTAGGAAAACGGAAATCCTACGCGACTAGGGTTTCTAGTAGGTTCTGTGGTCTCACCAATCTACATGGCACCTCACCTAACAGTTATTGGTAACACATAGATAGATGAGTGTACGACTCTTGTACAATGCTTCTCAAGCATGTTGCAGTGCAACTTGGTCTCTAAGCCATGAAGACCTCACCTAACAGTTATTGGTCCCATTTCTTAGTTAAGTCAGACCCACCGTATAACCGTAGGAATAAAGTCGTCATTGGGTCCTCACCTAACAGTTATTGGTACCCAACCCCATCTTTACCTTACAACATCTCATATCTATAGAGAGGTCCAGCCCCCCGATGCAACTTGCCCACTGTATCCAGCCGAGACAAATCAACATCAGAAAGACCTTAGCAGCTCTACTACAGTGGAAGACCTATTGACTTAATATTGGTTAATCAGGTCTTAGTGTTTGTAACTTGAGCTCTTCATAAGAGGTAATCGAACAATTGGCCAGGTAAGCAGGTGGGAGGCTTCCCTTACTCAGAGAGTAAGGTCCTAATTAAGTAACCACCTTTCATGCTTTCCTAGACACCAATTAGATCAATTAATCTAATATGACTCGCTCATGTTGGTTCACTCTCGACTTGATTGAGGAGGTTTTAATTTAGGTCTCATTGGGTTTGCTACATCACATGTAAACCTATCTACCCGACTCTCATTCACATCACATGCAAACGGCACATCACAGGCAGTTATAATCGCAGCATCAAATAAAGCTAAACTTTAAATAGGTGATGATCATGGATTCTAATTAGGTCGTATTACAAGCACATGCACGTCAATCGATCAACTGATCTTCAACTCTTGAATTGGTTCCAAGCCTCCTTGACTCGATCCTTGATCAACTCTTGATCCCATCGCCATCAACCACTTGGATCGCCGTTCATCTCATGCCTTGTCTTCAACTTGATCGTTGACGTACATCACATCACAGAAATACAACCAGATGTAAAATAAAAATAATAATAAATTACATCCCCTTTTAGGAGGCATGCAGGCCTCTCAAAACATCAAATAAGATGCATGCAAGCATCTGAAAAATTACATGACATTACAGATCACATCGCAGGTCATTACATTTGATACCAAAAGGGTTTGAATCCTATGATCATCACCACATGCAACAATTATAATTTTCAGATCTGAAATCTATTTGATTATCTCATGATATAGGTTGCTGATCATGCTAATCATGATTCTAAACTTTGTAATCCCATTAACAATGCAATTAGAATCATCTTTTTATCACATAAAAATCAGCATGCAAAAATCAGCATCCTAGAAAAAATCTGCATGCAGAAAATTTTCAGCATGCATAATCATTTAAATTTCAGATCTAATAAGCCTATGAATAATTAATCCATACCTTAATCTACGATGCCTAGGCTCTGATACCACTATTGGGAACCCGCCCATGCCGCAGAAAATTCAAAAAATTCAGATGCAGCGGAAGAGGCATGTGCGGGATCAACCGTTCATCGCATGAACGTTGTTTAAAAACAGTTCGTAGATAGATAAGGATTAAAAACTTTTAAATAACATTAGAAGATCAGATCTTCACCTTTGTGCGGGTAGATGATCACCGCAAACTGATGATCGTGGTTTAGGATGAAGGTTCGCTTGAAGCCGTTCAAGTGCCCGGCCTCTACGGGTATCCACACGAAGCAGAAAACCGATCCAAGCTTTCTATCTCCCCGGGGTGCTAGCTCCCTTGCAGAGATAACTTTGATGGCTGATATCCTCCCTTTCAATCAATCCTTGATTGTGCTTGGGAGGAGGAAGAAGAAGGATGAAGAGAAGAAGAGGAACGAAGCCCTGCAGCCTTCTTTTTCTTCCTTGCGTTGGAACCAAACGGTGGAGGAAGAAGGAGGCCACCAAGATCCTTTTCTTCCCTTTGTTGTTGGTGGCTGAAAAGAGAGGAGAGGAGGGTGGCCACGTGATGGAGAGGAGGAGGGCTTCACTTATCATTAGGGCACCTCCTTTCAAAGCCTTATAAAGGCATCTAGGGCTCCTATTTGGTTTAGTCCAAATCATGAATCAATTGGGTTCAATCTATGCTAGTCCTAATCCAATTAGAACTTGAATGAACCATGACTCAATTGAACTCTTCAATCCTAATCCAATAGGAGTCATGTTGATTCATTAGATTAATAATTAATTAGGACTTAAGAAATTCTAATCCAATTAGGACTTGTTTAATTCTAGTCCTAATCCAATTAGGACTCTAATTTGAATTCGAAGTCCTAATCCGATTAGGACTCTAGGAATCCTACTCCAAGTAGGAATCCAAATTTAATTCAAAACTCCTAATCTAATTAGGATTGTAGGAATCCTACTCCAAGTAGGAATCCCAGTCCTACTCCAAATAGGATTCCCAGTCCAAGTAGGAATCCCAGTCCAAGTAGGAATCTCAGTCCAAGTAGGATTCCTAGTCCTAATCCAATTAGGACTCTAGGAATCCTACTCCAAGTAGGACTCTTGTTTTAAGTCCAATTAATTAATTCTCTTTGTTCCTTCTTCAGCTTATTATCAATCGAATTGATTACTTGTGATTCCTAATCACGATTCAACCATCGGATCGGTCAATGCCTCTAGTGTGTGTGACCCCATAGGTTCTACTCTGACTGGTAGTGAGATATATTGTGATCTCTATCACAATATCATTGAAAACTCCTTTCAATGGGTCGGAACGATTCCAACTCTACTCATTAGGGCTTATCGATCATTGAGATAATCCCTATGAGTCCCACCATCCACCAGTGATACCTAGCAGCATGTAGTGGCTACCCAGCAGAATAGAATGATGAACCTCTAGGTGCAGTTATCATGTGATACAGTCCTTCTATCGTGGATCCCTACAGGACGGAGGTCATGGATAACTCGTCAAACCCCTTCGTCTGTCATATGTCAAGATTTATGTGACTCGAGTTCGATAGTGGAAAACTCTTTCTCCACTTTATACTACTGCCCTGGCCAAGGTCTTAGAACTCAGTCTAACAAATCACATAGGATCACTCCTCTTCTATCAAGGTCGATAGATTCTATGCAAGTGCATACCCTACTCCTACAGTGAACTTACTGCAGCCAATCTACACTACAAGGACCCATATGACTAGAGACCATGTATACGTGTAGTCAAACTACAATAACCTCACTGTGAGTAGCCGAAGCACCGCAGGTCAAAGGACCAGTCATATTACTGCAACATCAAGCAAGTCACTGACGAGTGGATAGACGTCCAGGTAACTTCTTATCTTGGTCACGCTCAGTACCCTTGTTCTCTAACAAGCACCTGCACTATCACTTCAGTGTCCCTACACTGTGGACTCAAGTCTCGTCCATCCAGAAGGAAAGTGATCTGTGCACTGATCGGATCGATCACCGTCCTCGTGATGATTCATTGATCAGGAGCATTTAGAAATTAATCACCAATGATACATGGCTCAAATTCTCAACTCTTGAGAATATGCATCATCATCTTATTAATTTCTTGGACGATTCATAGACACATAATTAATATGAATGAAAAGATGCCTTTTATTTATTCAATAATAAATAGTCAAGTACAAAATTATGTCCCTAGAATTAACAATGTGTCAGCCAGATTGGCTTCTAGGGCATACATCTAACAAAAACTTTAGGATGTGGCAGAATCAAATACTGTTAGATGTATGCCCTCGAAACCAATCTGGCTGACACATTATTAATTCTAGGGCATAGTATTGTACTTGACTTTATTATTATTGATTAATAAATGGGCATTTTGTGGAGTGATTGATCATAACCCTATTTGATTTTGATGAGATCAAAGCATTTGAGTATATCTTATGTTTACTAATGAATTCAATCTAGTGTTTCAGTGAAAATCTTATAAATTTATGGTTAAGTGCGTCTAGACTTGGTTCAAGATATTTTGGATAAGTTAAGAAGTCAAGTTGAACCAAAGTCTGAGACTCGAGTCGACTCCGGGATATTACGAGTCGACTCCAGGCGTATCAGAAGCACTGGCACAGGCTCGAGTCGACTCCGGAATATTATGAGTCGACTCCGACTGAGAATAGACAGATGAACAGAAAGACTCAATTCAAAATCTGTCAACGAGTCGACTCCTGAAGAGCGCGAGTCGACTCCGAAGCTTGCCGAGTCGACTCTAGAGTAGTATGAGTCGACTCCAGGGAGTTCTAGACAAAAAGTCAGAGAGCAATTTTCGACCCTGAGAGCCGAGTCGACTCCTGAGGAACGCGAGTCGACTCTGATGGTTGGCAGGTCGACTCCAAAGAAAGATAGAGTCGACTCTCAGTGTTATACTAGGCAAAAGTCAGAGAGCAATTTTCGGACACTGAGATCCGAGTCGACTCCCGCAATGCCCGAGTCGACTCCGAGACAGCGCGACCCCAAAAAGACAGAAGACCGAATTGTTGTCTCTGAGACGCGAGTCGACTCCAAGACAGCTCGAGTCGACTCCAAGGCAGCGCTACACCAAAAAGACAGAAGGCTGTGTTTCGGAAACTGAGAGCCGAGTCGACTCCGGAACAGCTCGAGTCGACTCCAAGACTGGACGAGCCAAAAGACAGAAGATCGGGAGTTCGGGCTCTGAGCGCCGAGTCGACTCCCAGTATTTCCGAGTCGACTCGAGTGGGCCAAGTTGAAGAATAGCTCTGTGGATTTCATGGGATGAGCCGACTCCAAAAATGCCAGGTCAGCTCCAGGTTTTGGCGAGTCGACTCCGGATTAAGTCGAGTCGACTCCCAGTCGAGAAGCTCACTTTAATTCAAATCCGGAACAGTTGCCGAGCCGACTCCAGAAAAGCATGAGTCGACTCCCGCTACAGCCGAGTCGACTCCAGATCGCGCGAGTCGACTCCGACCCCAACGGACACATTGTCAGGATGTGCAGAGTGTGCAGAACGGCTAGTAAAGTGAGTCTAACGGCTAGTTTCCGTGGGGAATGGCTTAAATAGCCACAGAGGACTGTAGCAAAGCAGAGAAGTAACATTCCACTCAAAGAAAACAAGAATCCTTCATCTGCAAACTGATTTTCAACGGAAAAGAAGGAAGAGCGCCATTAACTCCATTCAACCAACTCTTCCCAGCATAAAAAGAAGTCTCCTCCTGCCTTCAAGTCTTCCAGACATTCAAGAGGAGACCCCAAGTTCAAGAAGCCCTTCTCTACTCCAACTCAAACGTGTTGGAGGGCTCTTAACTTTTCTCTTATTTATATCGCTGTATATCTGCTTTTTAGAAGCTCTATTTTTCTGTTTGTCTTTGTTCTTTCCATCTGGTCTTTACTTGATTCAATCAGGGGATTGAATCAAGGGTGTATAGGTTTGTTGGTGAGCCTAGGTTGAAACCAACGGTGTAAGGGTTCGATTGTGATCCCGGAAAAACAATCGGGGTGGTTCTAGTCGGTGAGCCTGGGAAAACCGACCGAGTTCGTTGTGACCTCGTAAAACAACAAGTTGGGTTGTGAGCTTGTAAAACAACCGGCTGTAATCCGAGGGGTTATAGTGAATTCCCAAGTGAGGCTTGGGGAGTGGACGTTGGAGCAAGGGTTAGCTCCGAACCACTATAAAATCATTGTGTTTGTGATTGCATTTGTCTCTCTTACTTTCATTTCATTCACTGCACTTAGCATCTAATTAATCAACTTGCAAAAAGGATTAATTAGTATCTCACAAACAATTTAATTGTAAAAATTATTTTAAAACCCAATTCACCCCCCCTCTTGGGTTGTCTATCTGGGCAACAAGTGGTATCAGAGCCGGAACTCTTTTATCCAAAGAGTAAAAGATCAAAATGACAACCCCATTTGGATCTTCCCACATTGAGGGCCAGTCCACCCAAAGACCCCCATTCTTTAATGGATCCGACTACTCATATTGGAAGGCTAGGATGAGAATATTTATCCAAGCCCAAGACTATGAGATGTGGACCATTATACTAAATGGACCATACATCCCGTCCATTTATGTAGAGGGTGTCACTGTACCCAAACTTGAAAGGGATTGGGATGACAATGACTTTAGGAAGGCACAACTCAATGCCAAAGCAATGAATGTGCTTTACTGTGCATTAGATAGAAATGAATTCAATAGAGTCTCTACTTGCAATTCTGCAAAAGAGATTTGGGATAGACTTGAAGTGACCCATGAGGGCACGAACCAAGTCAAAGAATCCAAAATAAATATATTAGTTCATAAGTATGAGTTATTTAAGATGGATTCTAATGAAACAATCACTTGCATGTTCACTAGGTTTACTGACATTGTCAATGGCCTAAAAAGCCTTGGCAAAAATTATACTAACAGTGATCTTGTCAGGAAGATTCTTCGCTGTCTACCAAGGTCATGGGAAGCCAAGGTGACGGCAATCCAAGAAGCCAAGGACTTGAACAAGCTTCCACTTGAGGAGCTTCTTGGATCCCTAATGACGCACGAGCTCACAATAAAACAACACAGCGAAGAAGAGTCATCTCACAAGAAAAAGGTAATAGCATTAAAATCTGTTTCTACTAACAAAGACTTATCTTGCAGCAGTAGCAGTGAAGAGGAAGACAATGAGGGAGATGATGATGAGGCTCTTCTCGCGCGTAAGTTCAGAAAATTCATCAACCGAAAGAAGACCTTTCATCAAAGGAGAGGCCCCTCAAATTCCTATCACAAGGATAAAGGTAAGGAAAGAGAAAATGAGAGGATTGGATGTTATGAGTGTAAGAAGCCGGGGCACTTCAGAGCTGAGTGTCCTTTGCTGAAAAAGGGGAGCAAGTACAAGAAGAAAAAAGTCCTCGTCTCCACCCTATCGGACTCCGACACATCATCATTGTTGCCCAGATAGACAACCCAAGAGGGGGGGGGGTGAATTGGGTTTTAAAATAACTTGGCTAATTAAAACTTTGTGGATGGTTAATTAAAAACTATAACAAGTTATTTAATTAAAACTAAGTGCTGTGAGTAGTGTGCAGGGAAGAAGATGAGAGACAATGCACTACAAACACAAAGTTTTATAGTGGTTCGGAGCTAACCCTTGCTCCTACGTCCACTCCCCAAGTCTCACTTGGGAATTTCACTATAACCTCCTTGGATTACAGCCGGTTGTTTTGCAAGCTCACAACCAAACTTGTTGTTTTACGAGCTCACAACGAACTCGGTCGGTTTTCCCAGGCTCACCGACTAGAACCAACCCCGATTGTTTTTCCGGGCTCACAATCAAACCCTTACACACGTTGGTTTTAACTTGGCTCACCAACCAACCTTAAACCCCTTGATTCAATCCCCCGATTGAATCAAGTAAATACAAGAGATAGAAGAAAACAGAAAATAGCTTCTCAAAAAGCAGATTTAAAACAATATAATCGTAAAGGAGTTAGAAGCCCTCAAACGCTTTTAAGCTGGTGAAGAGGTATGGCTTCTGGAACTCCAGTCTCCTCTTGAAAGAGTGGTCGACTTGAATGCAGGAGGAGGAAGCTTTGATTGTTGGGAAGAAGTTGTTGGAGCAGTAAATGCAGATCTCCCCTTTTTCGTTTAAGAGCACTTGGAGAGCTTGAAAACTTGAATGCTTGGAGTGGAATATCTGTTCTCTACCTTGCTACAGTCCTCTGTGGCTATTTAAGCCAACCCCCACGGAAACTAGCCGTTACTCTGCTTTTTCTGGCCGTTCTGCACACTCTGCGCAGCCTGACAATATGACCGTTGGTGGGTTGGAGTCGACTCGCGCGATCAGGAGTCGACTCGGCTGTAGCAGGAGTCGACTTATGCTTTTCCGGAGTCGACTCGGCAACTGTTCCAAATTTGAATTAAAGTTGCCGTCTTGACTGGGAGTCGACTCGTCTTGACCTGGAGTCGACTCGCCAACTTCTGGAGTTGACCTGGCAATTTTTGGAGTCGGCTCATCCACTGAAGTCCGTGGATCCAAATTTGAATTTTGTCCACTCGAGTCGACTCGACTGTCCTGGGAGTCGACTCGAATCTCAGAGCCCGAACTCTCGATTCTCTGTCTTTTGGCTCATCCAGTCTTGGAGTCGACTCGAACTTCCTTGGAGTCGACTCGGCTCTCAGTTTTCGAAAGTTGGTCTTCTGCCTTTTGACGTGAAGCTTGTCTTGGAGTCGACTCGAGCTGTCTGGGAGTCGACTCGAATCTCAGAGGCAGTAACATGGTCTTCTGTCTGTTGATGGTCGCTCAGTCTCGGAGTCGACTCGCGTACTGCGGGAGTCGACTCGAATCTCAGAGTCCATAAAATGCTCTCTGACTTTTTCTTTGTGTACCACTGAGAGTCGACTCTCACCTTCTTTGGAGTCGACCTGCCAACCATCGGAGTCGACTCGCGCTCCACTGGAGTCGACTCGAATCTCAGACCCGAAAACTGCTCTCTGACTTTTCTGCCTGTGACTGCTTGGAGTCGACTCTTACTTTCCTGGAGTCGACTCGGTGAACATTGGAGTCGACTCGCGCACTTCAGGAGTCGACTCGTTGACAGGTTCTGAGATGAGGCTTTCTGTTCTTCTTTCTGTTCTCAGTCGGAGTCAACTCGTACTAATCTGGAGTCGACTCGAGCTCGTGCCAGTGAACTTGATACACTTGGAGTCGACTCGTGATACTCGGGAGTCGACTCGAGTCTCAGACATTGGTTCATGCAGACTTCTTAACTTATCCAAAATACTATGAACCAAGTCTAGAGACACTTGGACAGGATTTTCACTGAAACACTCAATTGAATTCATTAGTAATCACAAGATATACTCAAATGCTTTGAGCTCATCAAAATCAAATGGGGTTTTAATCAATCACTCCACAATCTCCCCCTTTTTGATGATGACAAAACTTTGAGTATATGTAAAATGACTTGCTCAATAAATAATGAAATAAAATCCATAAATGAATTCAAATGTCTGATAATTTAATTTATCCAAGTTTGAAAGGAGTGAAACAATAAATTTCGGAGTTAAAGCTCCCCCTTTCATTTGGAATTATATAAGCCTTCATATTATGCAATCAATTGTTTGGCTTATATGTCATTAATGATTTAGCTTGATTAAAATTCAGATTCTCCCCCTCAACATATGCATTCAACTATGTTTTGATTCTCTGAATTTCCTTTTAATGCTTTGAAGTATTTGAACTGAAATTTTTTGTTTTTAGAGGAAAAATCTGTCAATTTGTTCTTGAGTAGGATTCAGCTAATCTCCGAATATCCCTTGAATAGATTCTGGAGATTACTCCATTAGGAGCCCCAAAAGAGAGATAATGAGCCTCGAGGTACCGAATCCACTTAGAACAAATTTGTGTGTGTTTTTAAGAGTTTATCGTTTTATTTATTTCTATTGATTTCTTTTACATATTTATTTTTTTTTAATATTTCTCCCCTTTTACATATTTTACCATATTTTATACATATTTCTCCTCCTTTTTGTCATCATACCAAAAAGGAGGTAATCACACACAATCAATGGCACAATCAACAAATGGCACATCAAATGGCACATAATTGAAGATAAGATGTCTACTCATTGTATTGATATGAATGTGAGTACATTTGAGCATACAATAAGTAAAGTAAAACAAGACAAAACACAAAAACATCTATGGCCTCCTCGAGGATGAGGCTCCCCCTCTCGAGGATGCATCTCCTCCTCTGGAGGATGTGGCTCCTCCTCTCGAGGATGTGGCACCTCCTCTCGAGGATGGTGCTCCTCCTCTCAATCGGCTCTGCTCCATGAGGAGGGTGACTGCATCTGTCACATGTCCGAGCTGCGTGATAATAGACGTGGTGGCTCTGCTATGTGTAGTGGAGAGCTCTGTCACCGACGCCTGAAGCCCAGTCACGGATGTCTGTAGTGCGTCCAACTTATCGATGAGTACATTCGACAAGCGCTCAGCCTCCTCGGTGGTGGTGTGCATGTCACGACCTATCTCCTCTCGCATCTGTCGAGTGGAGCTCGTGACCTCACTCATGCTGTGGAACTGGGCCTGCACCAAGGTCCTGATGTTGTAGATCTCCTGCCGCACCACAGCCGTCATGTCTGTCACGGCTGTCAAGGATGGGACCAGGGCAGAGGAAGTGGGCGCAGAAGAGGGAGCAGGCACCGAGCCTCGGATCTCCCGAAGCAGCTCGTCCTTCAGATCTCGGACGATCTCCTGCCGCAGCTCCCGGAGCTGCTCTGGATCAATGCGGACCTCCATAGATGGTGGAACTGAGGAGGAAGGTCCGACAGAGGTGGTAGGAGCAGGAGGAGTGGATGGGAGGTCTGGATGGTCTGGAAGGTCTGGGTAGTCTGAATCTGGCTCAGGACTGGGTGATGGTCTGGTGGTCTGAGCAGTGAGAGTGGACTTCCTAACCCAGATCCCTTCTCTCTTCCGAAACCCCATCCTGTGCATAGTCCCCGTACATAAGCGATCAGTCCATCGCAAGGCACGAGAGGGTTCCCTCTCAGGAATGGAAATCTCGTACTGCCTAAAAAGAAGAGTGAATAACATCCCGTATGGGAGTGAGAGCCTAGGTCTATCTAGGGGCTCACACATATACCTATAAATGAGCTTTGGGAAGTTGATCGGGGTGTCCTGAAGGATATAAGACATAATAGCTAAGTCCCTCTCATTCACAAAATCAAATCTCCCTGTCTTAGGGAAGATGGACCTGGACAGAATGCTCAAAAGGATTCTCACTTCAATAGGAAGTGAGCTAGCCGATACCTCATCTAGGGGGGACTGAGGTGGATGCCCTAGGACGACTGTAAGGGCGTCAACCCTATCCTCAGGATGTGCAGGAGCCACCCCTACTAATAGAAGGTGGAGGATATGGGCAATGAGGTCCTCTGTGACACGCAACGGGACACCTACTACCGTGCCCTCGATACCTCCATCTCCCCGATGAACGGTACTGTAAAAGTCTTGAACTAGGCCAGAATAGGTAGGAAGGTCCAAGGTGAGGAAGTACTCTAGGCCCTGGGCTCTAAGCCTATCGCCTATGGTGAACCCTTCCTGGGAGAGATAGTCGAAATCGACAAACCTCCCGGAGGTGACGGCCTTCCCGGCCAACGGCCTAACGAGAACCACCCTAGGCGGGGAACGATCCGGAGGTGGTTGCGTCGCGGGATCGTGCCGCGCCTTGGAGCGCCGCTCGGGACCGACCTCGGGACGGGACCTCTTCCTAACGACGGTATTACGAGGCATCTTGACCTAAACGGGAAGAAAAATACCTAGAGGACGGTGAAGGACCGACAGAGGAAGCTCGGGACGGACCGGAAATGACCTAGGAACGGACGGAAACTCAATGTCCGGCGAAGAATCGACGGGAAAAGGGCTTGGAGACGATCGGGGATGACCTAGGAGTCGGCTCTAGGGCTTTGTGAACAGTGGCGGCTTGAGGAAAAGTGTTTGCGAAACGACAAACCTAGGGTTAAAAAGTCGGATCCCGACTGCGAGTCGACTCCCCTGAGTCGCGAGTCGACTCGACCTCGAGTCGACTCCAGAATATGCGCGAGTCGACTCTCTGTTAGCGCATGTAGACTTCGAGTCGACTCCCGACAGTGTGCGAGTCGACTCCCCCTTAGGAGCCGGCTCTGAAACTTACTCGAGTCGTCTCTAACCATGCCATAATCGTGCCAAATGAGGGAAAATCACCTAATTAAGGACTGATTTGATGATCGCTGCATAGAAACTCTATTTTAACCATATTCTAATCATCAAAATCAATTATTCTAGTGGAAACTCCCACTAGGATGGATCAATCACTCCTAATCCCCTTCTAAGCTCACTAAACCTCTCTTCACTTAGGGGTTTTGTAAAAATGTCTGCTAATTGATTATCAGTACACACAAATTGGAGTGACACATCACCATTCAATACATGATCTCTTATGAAGTGATGTCTTATCTCAATGTGTTTAGTTCTTGAGTGTTGAATTGGATTTTTAGTGAGATTTATGGCACTTGTGTTATCACAATTAATGGGGATTTTATCTTGTTTAATGCCATAATCTTCTAATTGTTGTTTAATCCATAAGATTTGAGCACAACAACTCCCGGCTGCAACATATTCAGCTTCTGCAGTGGATAATGCAACCGAGTTTTGTTTCTTGCTAAACCATGAGATTAGGTTTTCTCCTAGAAATTGACAAGACCCGCTGGTACTTTTTCTATCAAGTTTACATCCAGCGAAGTCTGAATCTGTGTACCCTATTAAGTTTAGGCTAGATTCTTTAGAGTACCACAGTCCTATGTTCTTAGTTCCTAATAAGTATTTAAAGATTCTTTTAACTGCAGCTAGGTGTGATTCTTTAGGATTAGCCTGATATCTAGCACACATGCAAACACTAAACATAATATCAGGTCTACTTGCAGTAAGATACAGTAAAGAACCTATCATACCTCTATAAAGTTTTTGATCTACAGATTTACCTGATTCATCTTGGTCTAACTTGCATGATGAGCTCATGGGGGTGCTGATTGATTTGTTTCCCTCCATATCAAACTTCTTGAGCATCTCCTTGATATATTTGGCTTGATTGATGAAGATGCCACCTTCAGATTGTTTGATTTGAAGCCCAAGGAAGTAGTTCAGCTCTCCCATCATGCTCATCTCAAACTCACTCTGCATCAAATCAGCAAATTCCTCGCAGAGGCGATTGTTAGTAGCACCGAAAATGATATCATCTACATAAATCTGCACTAATAACATATCCTTATTTTGCTTTTTCAGAAATAATGTTGTATCTACATTTTCCCTAGAGAATTCATGTTCTAATAGGAATTTACTAAGTCTCTCATACCATGCTCTAGGTGCTTGTTTTAGTCCATAAAGTGCTTTGTTCAGTTTGTACACATGATTAGGGTATTGATGATTTTCAAAACCAGGAGGTTGTTCTACATACACCTCCTCATTAATATACCCATTTAGAAAAGCACTTTTTACATCCATTTGATATAGCTTGAAGTCCTTAGAGCATGCATAAGCTAATAGAAGCCTAATCGCCTCAAGTCTAGCTACGGGAGCAAAGGTTTCATCAAAATCTATGCCTTCTTCTTGATTATAACCCTTTGCTACTAGTCTTGCCTTATTCCTTATAACAATTCCATTTTCATCTAGCTTATTTTTATATATCCATTTAGTACCTATAATTGGATATTCAGAAGGTCTCTCTACTAGATCCCACACTTTGTTTCTAGTAAATTGGTTTAGTTCTTCTTGCATTGCATTTATCCAATTTACATCATTTTCGGCTTCTTCTATATGTTTGGGCTCAAAGTGTGAAACAAAAGCTAGATGGTTATTCAAATTTCTAAGAGATGCTCTAGTCCTAACCGGTTGTGATGGATCATCTAGAATTAGTTCCTTAGGATGCCCGTGAGCATACCTCCAAGCTTTAGTTAGCCCATGATCCACTATAGGCTCTTGGTTTGATGATTCTCCTTCAATCAACTTTTGATTACCATCTTGTAATCCCATCTCATCTATCTTTTCTTCAAGTATTTCAATATCATCATTAAAATTAACTTTCTTACTAGACGAGATGTCACTAGAGTCATCAAAAACAACATGTATAGATTCTTCTATAACTAGGGTCCTTTTATTAAAGACTCTATAGGCTTTACTAGTTGTAGAATAACCTAAGAATATTCCTTCATCAGATTTAGGATCAAATTTCCCTAGATTATCTTTCCCATTATTATGTACAAAACACCTACATCCAAAAACATGAAAATAGTTAACTTTTGGTTTTCTGTTTTTCCACAGTTCATAAGGTGTTTTCTTTATAATGGGTCTTAATAGAACTCTATTTAATATATGGCAAGAAGTATTAATGGCTTCTCCCCAAAAGTACTTAGGGAGGTTACTTTCACATATCATAGTCCTAGCCATTTCTTCTAGTGTTCTATTCTTCCTCTCCACAACTCCATTTTGTTGTGGTGTCCTAGGTGCAGAAAAATTATGGGTTATTCCCTTTTTACTACAAAATTCGTCAAATAATTGATTTTCGAATTCGGTACCATGGTCACTTCTAATGGCTATGACTGAAGACTCTCTAGCATTTGTTACTTCCTTATGGAACTTTTTAAACATAGAAAATACTTGGTCCTTATGTGCTAGAAATATGACCCAAGTGTACCTAGAGTAATCATTTACTATAACTAGACCATATTTATTTTCACCTAGGCTTGTTGTTCTAGTTGGACCAAATAAGTCCATATGTAATAGTTCTAGTGGCCTAGAGGTAGAGACACATTTTATAGATTTAAATGAGTTCCTAGATTGTTTGCCAAATTGACATGCTTCACAAATTTTGTTCTTTTCAAATTTTAATTTTGGCAAACCTATCACGGAATCTCTTTTAACTAATTTAGTTATTGTGTCCATGCTTGCATGACCTAACTTACGGTGCCATAACCAACTAGCATCATTATCTTTAGTTTCATTTACAATTAGACATTGGTTATGTTTTGCAAGATCTTCTAGGTCTACAACATATACATTTCCACGTCTAATCCCTTTAAAGACTAAACTATTATCGTTAGGATTTGTTATAATACATAGTGATGGTTTAAACATAACATCATATCCTTTATCACATAATTGACTAATGCTTAACAGGTTATGTTTAAGACCATCAACATATCTAACATTATCTATAAAAGTAGAAGGGGTGATTTGAACTTTACCAATACCAATGATGTGACCTTGGTTGTTGTCTCCAAACGTCACAGCACCTCCCTTCTTAGCTTCAAGGGTGAAAAATTGGTCTTTATCACCCGTCATGTGCCTTGAGCAGCCACTATCCAAATACCAGCAATTTTTGTTGACCTTGGCTGCAAGACACTCCTACACAAGCAAATCATGTCATCTTAGGTACCCAAGTTTTCTTGGGTCCTTCATGGTTAGTCAAGTTGGTTCCTTTTGGAACCCATACCCTTTTATTTTTTCTTTTAGTTTTATTTTTCCTAAAATTACATACATTTGCTTTGTGACCTACTGTACCACAACAAAAGCAGGTTATTTTCTTAGTTTTTGTTTCCCCAGCTTTAACAAAGAAGTTACTAAGAAGTTTTTGCTTATTCCTTGGTTTATATCCTAAACCCGCTTTATTAAACACTGCACGTTGACTATTTAGTATCATGTTTAATTTTTCAGAATTATAGGTAAATCTTTCAACTAAGGGTTTGTATTTGTTTAGTTCTTTAGTTAATGTTTGATTTTCGGCTTTTAAATCATTTAGTTCTTTTGTTAGATCCTTGTTTAAGACTTGTTTATGGTTTTTGAGTTCTGAAAGTTCCTTAGTTAGTTTTTCATTATCTTTTGTTAAGGTGTTAGTCTTTTTAATTAAAAGTTGGTTGCTTGTCTTAAGTTCTAGATTTTCTTTGGTAAGATTATCTTTATCCTTAATTAATGAATCATGCTTATGAATATAAGTTTGGTTAGTTACTTTTAGTTCTCTATTTTTAACATTTATATTCTTATACTCAATCATTAATTCATTAAACGCATCATAAAGTTCATCAAATGTAAAATCAGGATGCGTGTCGGAAGTTACCTCGTTTCCATTGGCCATGAAACAGAAATTGGCCTTCTCTTCTTGTTCATCATCTGATGAGGAGGATGATGAGTCGGAGTCCGATAGGGTAGTGACAAGTGCCTTTTTCTTCTTGTACTTACTCCCCTTCTTCAGTAAGGGGCACTCTGCTCTTATGTGACCCGGCTTCTTGCACTCGTAACAACCAATCCCCTCATTTTCCCTTTCCTTACCTTTGTCCTTGCGGTAGGAATTTGAGGGGCCTCTCCTTTGATGATAGGACTTCTTGTGGTTGATGAATTTCTTGAATTTACGCACAAGAAGAGCCTCACCACCATCTTCCTCATCTTCTTCTTCTTCGCTGCTGCTGCTGCAAGACAAGTCCTTGTTAGAAGAAGTAGATTTAAGGGCTATTACCTTTTTCTTATGGGAGGACTCTTCCTCGTTGTGTTGTTTCATGGTGAGCTCGTGCGTCATGAGGGATCCAAGAAGCTCCTCAAGTGGTAGCTTGTTCAAGTCCTTGGCTTCTTGAATTGCTGTCACTTTAGCTTTCCACGACCTCGGTAGACACCGAAGGATTTTCCTGACAAGCTCACTGTTAGTATAGTTCTTGCCAAGGCTTTTTAGGCCATTGACAATATCAGTAAACCTAGTGAACATGGATGTGATTGTTTCATTTGAATCCATTTTAAATAGTTCATATTTATGAACCAAGATGTTTATTTTGGATTCCTTGACTTGATTCGTGCCCTCATGGGTCACTTCAAGTCTGTCCCAAATTTTTTTTGCTGAATTACAAGTTGAAATCCTATTGAATTCATTACGGTCTAAGGCACAATAGAAGACATTCATTGCTTTAGAGTTTAATTGTGCCTTCCTCATGTCATGTTCATCCCAGTCCATTTCTAGTTTAGGTACCTTGACACCATCTACGTATATGGATGGGATGTATGGCCCATTTACTACAATGGACCACATCTCATAGTCTTGGGCTTGGATGAATATTCTCATCCTAGCCTTCCAGTATGAGTAGTCGGATCCATTGAAGAAAGGGGGTCTTTGGGTGGACTGACCCTCAATGTGAGAAGATCCAAATGGGGTTGTCATTTTGATCTTTTAACTCTTGAGTGGAAGAGTTTTTGGCTCTGATACCACTTGTTGCCCAGATAGACAACCCAAGAGGGGGGGGGTGAATTGGGTTTTAAAATAACTTGGCCAATTAAAACTTTGTGGATGGTTAATTAAAAACTATAACAAGTTATTTAATTAAAACTAAGTGCTGTGAGTAGTGTGCAGGGAAGAAGATGAGAGACAATGCACTACAAACACAAAGTTTTATAGTGGTTCGGAGCTAACCCTTGCTCCTACGTCCACTCCCCAAGTCTCACTTGGGAATTTCACTATAACCCCCTTGGATTACAGCCGGTTGTTTTGCAAGCTCACAACCAAACTTGTTGTTTTACGAGCTCACAACGAACTCGGTCGGTTTTCCCAGGCTCACCGACTAGAACCAACCCCGATTGTTTTTCCGGGCTCACAATCAAACCCTTACACACGTTGGTTTTAACTTGGCTCACCAACCAACCTTAAACCCCTTGATTCAATCCCCCGATTGAATCAAGTAAATACAAGAGATAGAAGAAAACAGAAAATAGCTTCTCAAAAAGCAGATTTAAAACAATATAATCGTAAAGGAGTTAGAAGCCCTCAAACGCTTTTAAGCTGGTGAAGAGGTATGGCTTCTGGAACTCCAGTCTCCTCTTGAAAGAGTGGTCGACTTGAATGCAGGAGGAGGAAGCTTTGATTGTTGGGAAGAAGTTGTTGGAGCAGTAAATGCAGATCTCCCCTTTTTCGTTTAAGAGCACTTGGAGAGCTTGAAAACTTGAATGCTTGGAGTGGAATATCTGTTCTCTACCTTGCTACAGTCCTCTGTGGCTATTTAAGCCAACCCCCACGGAAACTAGCCGTTACTCTGCTTTTTCTGGCCGTTCTGCACACTCTGCGCAGCCTGACAATATGACCGTTGGTGGGTTGGAGTCGACTCGCGCGATCAGGAGTCGACTCGGCTGTAGCAGGAGTCGACTTATGCTTTTCCGAAGTCGACTCGGCAACTGTTCCAAATTTGAATTAAAGTTGCCGTCTTGACTGGGAGTCGACTCGTCTTGACCTGGAGTCGACTCGCCAACTTCTGGAGTTGACCTGGCAATTTTTGGAGTCGGCTCATCCACTGAAGTCCGTGGATCCAAATTTGAATTTTGTCCACTCGAGTCGACTCGACTGTCCTGGGAGTCGACTCGAATCTCAGAGCCCGAACTCTCGATTCTCTGTCTTTTGGCTCATCCAGTCTTGGAGTCGACTCGAACTTCCTTGGAGTCGACTCGGCTCTCAGTTTCCGAAAGTTGGTCTTCTGCCTTTTGACGTGAAGCTTGTCTTGGAGTCGACTCGAGCTGTCTGGGAGTCGACTCGAATCTCAGAGGCAGTAACATGGTCTTCTGTCTGTTGATGGTCGCTCAGTCTCGGAGTCGACTCGCGTACTGCGGGAGTCGACTCGAATCTCAGAGTCCATAAAATGCTCTCTGACTTTTTCTTTGTGTACCACTGAGAGTCGACTCTCACCTTCTTTGGAGTCGACCTGCCAACCATCGGAGTCGACTCGCGCTCCACTGGAGTCGACTCGAATCTCAGACCCGAAAACTGCTCTCTGACTTTTCTGCCTGTGACTGCTTGGAGTCGACTCTTACTTTCCTGGAGTCGACTCGGTGAACATTGGAGTCGACTCGCGCACTTCAGGAGTCGACTCGTTGACAGATTCTGAGATGAGGCTTTCTGTTCTTCTTTCTGTTCTCAGTCGGAGTCGACTCGTACTAATCTGGAGTCGACTCGAGCTCGTGCCAGTGAACTTGATACACTTGGAGTCGACTCGTGATACTCGGGAGTCGACTCGAGTCTCAGACATTGGTTCATGCAGACTTCTTAACTTATCCAAAATACTATGAACCAAGTCTAGAGACACTTGGACAGGATTTTCACTGAAACACTCAATTGAATTTGTTGCTGGTGGTCCAAACCGAGAACGATTGACACGACGGTATGAACGGGGTTCCGTCTGAGTTGCCTTGGTTGGTGTTGGTTGCGCTCCACCTTCCACCGGGAGACCTGCAAACAAGCCTCGCACCACCACTGGGGTAGTGGGGGCCCTCCGACGATCAAGTCAGAGGAGATTGGAGGAGGAGGAGAGATGATAATCGCAAGTAAGAGAATGCTCTGGGAGATGTTGCTTACCCCCCCTTCTCCCCCCAGCCGCATATATACCTGGCTGGGGGATCTCTCAGGGGGGTTCCTCATCGTGGGGCACGATGGAGTGGCCACTGACATGGCCGTTACAGGGCGTCGTGGAGCAGCGCTGGGTACGGCCGTGACAGGGCGTAGTGGAGTTCCGCTTTGTACGGCTGATACAGGGGATCGTGGAGCAGCATCGGATACAGCCGTTGCAGGGAGTAGTGGAGCAGGAGGCCGCGGCGTGCCTCTGGGGAATAGCCTGTCGTTATCAAGGGATCTCCGACCCGGGGTCGGAGTGCTGGATCAAGGGGCAGCCGACCCGGGGTCGGGCTGCGGAGCCGTGGATGTCCGACTCGGGGTCGGATTGCTGGATCAAAGGGCAGCCGACTCGGGGTCGGGCTGCGGAGCCGTGGATATCCGACTCGGGGTCGGATTGCTGGATCAAAGGACCGCTGTAGCCTTCCTGGGCGCGCGTGCCGGTCACGTGGGGCATGGCGGCTTAGTTCCCCCGTAACAGTAGCCCCCCACTTCCGAGCCTGGAACCAGAAGGGGAACAGGTGAAGGAAGTGATGTTTCGAGATTGCCGCCATCCCTCGGAGAGGCGCGCGCGCTTCGAGCTCCCCGCCCTTTTTATGGCGTATGGCGGTTGTTGCTGACCTGGCAGTCTGAGGATTTCGGCGGACATCCTTCCTTAATGGTGTCGATTCGCCTTTGGGGCGCGAGCGACCTTTCGGCAGCCAGGCGTCCTCTGGCGTCACCGAGGCGTCACCCGCCTTTCCGCCTATTTAACCGGGGGCCCTTCCCCGTCCGTCTTCCTCTTTTTAGCTCTTGGTTGCGTCTTGCCGACTTCTGATTCCCGAAGTTCTTCCGGCACTAGGCCAGGCATCCGAGGGTTAGACCTCAGGAAATTCTTCCGGCGCTAAGCCAGGCATCCGAGGGTTAGGCCCCAGGAAATTCTTCCGGCGCTAAGCCAGGCATCCGAGGGTTAGGCCTCAGGAAATTCTTCCGGCACTAAGCCAGGCATCCGAGGGTTAGGCCTCAGGAAATTCTTCCGGCACTAAGCCAGGCATCCGAGGGTTAGGCCTCAGGAAATTCTTCCGGCGCTAAGCCAGGCATCCGAGGGTTAGGCCTCAGGAAATTCTTCCGGCGCTAAGCCAGGCATCCGAGGGTTAGGCCTCAGGAAATTCTTCCGGCGCTAAGCCAGGCATCCGAGGGTTAAGCCTCAGGAAACTCTTCCGGCGCTAAGCCAGGCATCCGAGGGTTAGGCCTCAGGAAACTCTTCCGGCGCTAAGCCAGGCATCCGAGGGTTAAGCCTCAGAAAACTCTTCCGGCGCTAAGCCAGGCATCCGAGGGTTAGGCCTCAGGAAATTCTTCCGGCGCTAAGCCAGGCATCCGAGGGTTAGGCCTCAGGAAATTCCACTCGTTGGTCGACCAAGGCTGGCGCAAGCCGAGGCGACCGGTTGGGGCTTCAGGCTAGTCTGCTCCCGGGATGGTCATCGGGTTAGCCTAGCATCCGAGGGCCGAGCCTCAGGACATTCCACTCGTTGGTCGGCCAAGGCTGGCGCAAGCCGAGGCGACCGGTCGGGGCTTCAAGCTAGTCTGCTCCCGGGATGGTCATCGGGTTAGCCCGGCATCCGAGGGCCGAGCCTCGGGAAATTCCACTCGTTGGTCGGCCAAGGCTGGCGCAAGCCGAGGCGACCGGTCGGGGCTTCAGGCTAGTCTGCTCCCGGGATGGTCATCGGGTTAGCCCGGCATCCGAGGGCCGAGCCTCGGGAAATTCCACTCGTTGGTCGGCCAAGGCTGGCGCAAGCCGAGGCGACCGGTCGGGGCTTCCGGCTAGTCTGCTCCCGGGATGTTCATCGGGCTAGCCAGGCATCTGAGGGTTGTCAAGCCTCAGGGGATTCCGCTCGTTGGTCGGCCAGGGCTGGCGCAAGCCGAGGCGACCGGTCGGGGCTTCTGGCTAGTCTGCTCCCGGAATGTTCATCGGGTTAGCCAGGCATCCGAGGGCCGAGCCTCGGGAAATTCCGCTCGTTGGTCGGCCAAGGCTGGCGCAAGCCGAGGCGACCGGTCGGGGCTTCTGGCTAGTCTGCTCCCGGGATGATCATCGGGCTAGCCAGGCATCTGAGGGTTGTCAAGCCTCAGGGAATTCCGCTCGCTGGTCGTGCGCCTGTCGCTTGCTGCCCGACGGGATTTCTCCATGGCCAGCTGCGTTCGTGTTTCTCCTCTTCTCCAAGCGTTGCCTGGGGAACACCAGAAGAGCATTAAACGCTAATTAGTGCGTTACCTGGGGAATCTGATCGCCAGCTGCTGCTTGTGAGGAGTGTCAGTTAAGCGGCCGCGATATGCGCGTTCTTCAAGGCGGATGCGGCCTGGGCGCGAGCGGAGATAGGCGGATCTGGGGGTACATGCCACCCGGAGTGTCCTGCACAAAGAATGGATTCAAGGAGAATGACGCTTAGGAAATCGCGGAGAGATACGCCTCGGGAGCCGGAACGGCTCCGGATTCAATGCGCCCGCATTTATGGGAGCCACCCGCATCGGAACGACCAGGGGGCCGCAGTTTGGCTATAAATACAGGTGCAGATGCGATGGAGTTTGCCAAGTCGGAGCTGTTCAGGTTGCCATGGGTCGTGGACCTCCTCCCTGGCGCATGACTGAGAGACTCCCGCCGAAGGAAAGGGAGGCGCACCCCTTGCGGCTTCAGCCAACTAGCCGTTTCATCTGGGATCAACAAGGAGGGTCTCCCCGGCGGAACTCCGCTCTAGGCGTTTCATCCGGGATCACATCTCCCCTCCTTGAAGTTCAGCCTCCCGACTGAGCTCTGCGCCAGACGCTTGGTCCGGGACCGCGCCTCCATATGCTCTTCTCCCTTGTATTCCTTCTCTCCCCTAACACTGGGGAGGATCGGAATATCCTTTGGAGGCGGCGTTCCCCTAGGGGCAGCGGGAGCTTCTTCTGCGGCGGCTCTTTGTCTTCTTCGTGAGACGTCGCTGGTGCCTCCGGTTAGAAGCACCCACTCCCGGTGGGGTTGCAGCTGCTTCGGATGAAGCTTCGGGATCCTCGATCCTCAGCTCCACGGAGTCTCCACCTCTTCTTTGCTTTCTTTACTCCCTAATTCCCCTCTGGGAATTCCTTGTAATCACACGAGCACGCCATTGTAACCAGAAATTATTGAAATGAAAAGTGTTATACATTTTCAAACTGTCTTTCTGGCCTTGTCGTTCTACTGGTAATACATCCGCAGGTTAGCGGAATTCCAGCTCCTTGGAATTTCTCGGCCATCTAGGGCTTCCAACTGGTAGGAGCCAGGTCGGTTTACCCAACGAACCCTATACGGGCCTTCCCAATTTGGCGCTAGCTTCCCACCTTCCGTAGGTTGAGATGCTTTAGCTCGCCTCAGCACCAGATCTCCGATTCTGAAAAGCTTCGGTCGGACTTTGGAGTTGTAATATCGGGCCACCCTCCGCTGATACATCGCCATCCGAACCTGCGCCATTTCCCTTGCTTCTTCCAAGAGATCCAGGTTCCCTCGGAGTTGCTCCGAGTTGGCCTCGGGTCGGTGTGCGGCCACCCGAGGTGAGGAAAGTCCGAGCTCTACGGGGACAACGGCTTCCGTGCCATAGGTTAGGCTGAAAGGCGTCTCCCCGGTAGGGGTCCGATGCGTGGTCCGATACGCCCATAGGACATTCTCGAGTTCCTCGACCCAAGCTTGCCCCGTCCGACCGATTCGCGCTTTGATACCTTGGAGGATTGTCCGATTTGTGACCTCGGCCTCGCCGTTGGTTTGGGGATGCGACACGGATGCGAACCGATGCTCGATCCCGAACTCCTCGCAGAAGTCACGGAAATGCTTGTTGTCAAACTGTCGACCATTATCCGAGATGAGGACCCGAGGTACCCCAAATCGGACAATGATGTTCTTCTTTACGAACTTCCGGACTTGCGCCTCCGTGATAGTGGCCAGTGGCTCTGCCTCCACCCACTTGGTGAAGTAGTCGATGGCGACAATCAAAAATTTCCGCTGGGCCGAAGCGATGGGGAATGGTCCGAGGATATCCATTCCCCACTGTGCAAAGGGCCAAGGCGCGGTGATTGGCGCCAAGGGAACAGAGGGGACTCTCTGGACGTTGGCGTGGCGCTGGCAGGCGTCGCATTTCCGTACGTGATCCTTCGAGTCCTCCAACAAGGTCGGCCAATAGTAGCCTTGCCTCATGATCTTATGCGCCAAGGACCTAGCCCCCAAGTGCGATCCGCAGATGCCTTCGTGGACTTCGCTGAGGGCGTAGGCCGCTTCCGAGGGGCGGAGGCACCTTAAGAGGGGGGCGGTGAACGAGGTCCGATACAGCCTCCCTTCATAGAGTACGTAGTGGGCGGACTTCATAACAAGTCGCCGAGCTTGATCTTCATCTTCGGGGAGGATCCCTTCGGCGAGGTAGGCTACAAGTGGGTCCATCCAAGATGGCTCTGAATCAATTGCCATCACCGCTTCAGCCTCGCCAATGCTCGGAGCGTCTAGGGTCTCTAGGTATATCGCCCTTGACAAGTTGTGCGCCTCTGCGCCCACCAAGCGGGACAACCTGTCGGCCCTGGCATTTTCGCTTCTTGGGACCTGCTGAATGTCAACGCTGCCGAGGTCGGGAATGAGTGCTTGCACCTTCCGGACATAGCTCTGCATGGTCGGGCTCCGTGCCTCGAACTCCCCTCGGACCTGCCCGACCACCAGCTGGGAGTCGGTGAAGATCTTCAAACGCCGGATGCCGAGCTCCTTGGTGAGTTTGAGTCCCGTGACTAGGGCCTCGTACTCCGCCTCGTTGTTGGTCACTGAAAATCCGAACCTCAAGGCATACTCAGCTATCACTCCGTCGGGGCTGGTAAGGACCAGCCCAGCCCCTCCACCTTCAGGGTTCGACGACCCATCAATGTGGAGCGTCCAGATCGGGAGGTCGAGGCTGGGTGTTTCCGGCGGCTTAGGTTCCGCCTCCTGCACAGTGCACTCAGCGAGGAAGTCCGCGAGCACCTGGGCCTTGATGGCGGGTCGGGGCTGGTAGCGGATGTCGAACTCACCAAGTTCTACCGCCCACTTCACCAGCCGTCCCGCATTCTCAGGATTGCTGAGGATCTGCCGCAGTGGTTGATCGGTCAAGAGGGTGACAGAATGAGCCTGGAAATAGGGGCGAAGCCTCCTGGTCGCAGTCAGCAGCGCGAAGGCGATCTTTTCAGCCTTCGTGTACCGCGTCTCGGCATCCCGGAGGACTCGGCTGATGTAGTACACAGGCTTCTGAAGCTTTGCCTCTTCCCGAACCAATACTGCGCTGACTGCGGTTGGGGAGACCGCCAGATAAAGGTAGAGCATCTCCCCCTCTTGCGGCTTGGACAGCAGGGGAGGAGACGCCAAGTACTCCTTGAGCTGGTCGAACGCCACTTGACATTCGACCGTCCAGAGGAAGTCTTTCGGGCGCTTCAACACCTTGAAGAACGGTTGGCAGCGTTCGGCCGATTTTGCCACGAACCGTCCGAGCGCGGCGACCCTTCCAGCGAGCTCCTGAACCTCCTTCACTTTGGTCGGAGGGGACATATCTTGGATGGCTTTGATCTTGTCCGGGTTGGCCTCGATCCCCCGCTGGTTGACGATGAAGCCGAGGAACCTCCCGGCCGAAGCACCAAAGGCGCACTTCGCTGGGTTTAGCTTCATACGAAACTTCCGCAAGGTGGCGAAAGTCTCCTCCAGATCCGCAATGTGCTGGTCCGCATGGCGGCTCTTCACCAGCATATCGTCCACGTACACCTCCATGTTCCGGCCGATCTGCTCCTTGAAGATTTTATTGACGAGGCGCTGGTAAGTGGCGCCAGCATTCTTCAGACCGAAGGGCATTACCTTGTAATAGTACAGCCCCCGGTCTGTTATAAAGGCTGTTTTCTCCTCGTCCTGTGGAGCCATCATTATTTGGTTGTAGCCGGAGAAGGCATCCATGAAAGACAGCAGCTGATATCCAGAAGTCGCGTCGACCAGTTGGTCTATCCGTGGAAGCGGAAAGCTATCCTTAGGGCACGCCTTGTTCAGGTCGGTGTAGTCGACGCACATCCTCCACTTCCCGCTTGCCTTTCGGACAAGTACGACGTTTGCCAGCCACTCAGGGTAGCTCACTTCCCTTATGAAACCTGCCTCCAAGAGTTTGTCTACCTCCTGGTCGACCACTCGGATCCGATCCGGGGCACAGTGTCTCTTCTTCTGCTTTACTGGTCGGTGGGTCGGGTCGACGTTGAGGGCGTGAGAAATGACCTCCGGGTCGATCCCAGGTACATCGGCCGCCGACCAGGCAAATACATCAGCATTGGCTTGGAGGAATTCCACTAGCCGGAGCCGAGCTTCCGAGTCGAGATTGGCACCGACCCGGACCGTACGATCCGGGCGACCCTCTTCAAGGGGAACTTCGATTACACCCTCGGCCGGCTCCCCGTGCCGCAAAGCCACCTCGTCTCTAGCGTCAAGGGACTCGACGCTTAGGGCCTCCGCGGGCTTCTTTCCTTTGAGAGTTGCTAGGAAACATTGTCGTGCGGTCGGTTGGTCACCTCGGACCTCTCCAATCCCGGCCGCCGTGGGGAACCGCATGAGCAAATGGTATGTAGAGACTACCACGCGAAGGGCGTTCAGTCCGGGTCGTCCGAGGATTGCGTTGTAGGCCGAGGGAACACGGACGACCAAGAACCCGAGCCGCACCGTGGCTTCTGCGGGTGCGACGCCCGCAGTCACAGGCAGCTCAACGACACCTTCGGCCGAGATAGCGTCTCCAGTGAATCCTATGAGGGGGGTGGATGTTTTGTGCAACAGTTGTCGGGACAAGCTCATCTTTTGGAAGGCCTCGTAAAACAAAATGTCAGCTGAGCTTCCACTATCCACAAGAACACGCCTTACATCATAATTCGCCATAGTGAGGGAGATCACCATGGCGTCATCATGGGGAGTCTGAACCCCCTTTACATCTTCATCACAAAAAGTGATTACATTTCCGACCCGCTGCCTCTTCGCGACGGCCACCCCTGATGCTTCCGCCGAGCCCCCTGCGTTCCTCACGGGCCGAGAGCAGCCCCCAGTGATGGTGTGGATCACGCCCGCGACGGGCCGATTCTGCTCCCGAGGCTCCTGAGGGGCCGGGTCGGCCGGACGCGGGTCTGCAGGGGGACGTCGGTCGTTTACATATCGGCCGAGACGCCCTCGGCGGATGAGAGCCTCGATCTCGTCCCGAAGCTGGAAGCAGTCTTCGGTGTCGTGGCCGTGGTCCCGGTGGTACTCACAGTACGCCCGAGAGGGCCTCCTCCCAGGGATCTTCTTCATCTGCCTCGGGACCGGGAGGTCCTCCCGCCCCTTGACCTCCATAAGGATCTGGGCCCGGGGAGCCAGGAGTGGGGTGTACCGGTTGAAGCGTCGGTGCGGAGAACGAGGGCGTGGGGCGCCGTGGTTCCTCGCTGGTGACGGGCTTCTGCGCCGACGCTGAGGCGTCGGGCTTCTCCTCCGGAATGCCTCTTTTCGCCTTTTCTTCCCGAGCTTTAGAGGGGTCTCGGCGGCCTCCTTGCTCTGGTTCGCCCGAGACAGCAACTCCGGGAAGCTCCGTGGCAGGCGTTTGTCCAGGGAGAAGGTGAGTCTGCCCTTCCGGAAGCCACGCTTCAGGGCTGAGAGAGCCACCTCCTGGCTCAGGTTCCGAACCTCCAGTGTAGCCTTGTTGAAGCGGGTGAGATAATCCCGCAAGCTTTCTCCCTCGTTCTGCCGGACATCGAAGAGGGAGTCGGAGACCAGTCGTCGCCGGCTACTGACGGCGAAATGGCTGATGAAGAGGCGGGTGAACTGGTCGAAGGACTGGATGGAGTTAGCCTCCAGGCCGGCGAACCATGCCCTTGCCGGGCCACGGAGGGTCGCCGGGAAGGCCTTGCAGAGGAGAGGATCCGATGCTCCATGGAGGAGCATAAGAGTCCTGAAACTCTCCACGTGGTCCCGCGGATCCGCCGCCCCGTCGTAGGGTTCGATCGCCGGCATTTTGAACCCCGACGGGTTTGGGGTCCGCAGGATCCTCGAGGCAAGCGCCGGCTGGGAGGAAATCTCCAAGTCAGCGAAGGGATCTTTGGAGTGGCCCTTCAGGACCTGGAGTTGTCTGTGGAGGTCGTCCACCCGCCGGTCTAGGGAGCGCGACCGGTGGGTGGGAGATAAGGAGCGGCGCGAGGGGGACCGGCTGGAGTGCGGACTCCTTGAGGACTGGGGTGTCTGGAAACGCGCCCGGGTCCGCCTCTCGTACCCCGCGCAGCTCCGATGAGAAGGTCCTGGCAGAATGGACCGCACTCGAGAATCCTCCTCACGCCGGCGCTCCTCTCCATGGGAGAGGAAGGAGCGCGGGTGGTGAGGGACAGGCGAGCGTTCGGGGAGCAGCGGCTCCTGAGCCCGCTGCGGCACCCGAGAGATCACACCCTGCAGATTCTGCACTGCCTCTGTGAGGGTGCGAACCTGCTGGGCTAGCTGGTCGAACTGAGCAGCTTCGACCGTTTGAATGGGAGGTGGGGCGGTGGAGAGCTGCTGAGAATGCGTTGGGGACGCAGCAGCCTCCCGGCCGGAAGCGCGAGAGGTTCTGCGACCAGAAGCATTGGAAGCTCCACGACCACCTCGCCGTGCCATTACGATCGTTCTGAGATTCGGCCCTTCCTCTAGCACCAACTGTTGCTGGTGGTCCAAATCGAGAACGATTGACACGACGGTATGAACGGGGTTCCGTCTGAGTTGCCTTGGTTGGTGTTGGTTGCGCTCCACCTTCCACCGGGAGACCTGCAAACAAGCCTCGCACCACCACTGGGGTAGTGGGGGCCCTCCGACGATCAAGTCAGAGGAGATTGGAGGAGGAGGAGAGATGATAATCGCAAGTAAGAGAATGCTCTGGGAGATGTTGCTTACCCCCCCCCTTCTCCCCCCAGCCGCATATATACCTGGCTGGGGGATCTCTCAGGGGGGTTCCTCATCGTGGGGCACGATGGAGTGGCCACTGACATGGCCGTTACAGGGCGTCGTGGAGCAGCGCTGGGTACGGCCGTGACAGGGCGTAGTGGAGTTCCGCTTTGTACGGCTGATACAGGGGATCGTGGAGCAGCATCGGATACAGCCGTTGCAGGGAGTAGTGGAGCAGGAGGCCGCGGCGTGCCTCTGGGGAATAGCCTGTCGTTATCAAGGGATCTCCGACCCGGGGTCGGAGTGCTGGATCAAGGGGCAGCCGACCCGAGGTCGGGCTGCGGAGCCGTGGATGTCCGACTCGGGGTCGGATTGCTGGATCAAAGGGCAGCCGACTCGGGGTCGGGCTGCGGAGCCGTGGATATCCGACTCGGGGTCGGATTGCTGGATCAAAGGACCGCTGTAGCCTTCCTAGGCGCGCGTGCCGGTCACGTGGGGCATGGCGGCTTAGTTCCCCCGTAACAGAATTCATTAGTAATCACAAGATATACTCAAATGCTTTGAGCTCATCAAAATCAAATGGGGTTTTAATCAATCACTCCACAATCATCATCATCGGATGAAGAACAAGAAGAAAAGGCCAATCTGTGTTTTATGGCCAACGACAATGAGGTAACATCCGCAACACATTTAGATTTTACTTTCGATGAATTATATGATGCCTTCAATGAATTAATGGACGAGTACAAGACAATAAATCTTAAAAACAAAGAATTAAGACTAACTAACCAAACTCACCTCCGTAAGTATGATACATTAGTTAAGGAGAAAGATATTATTATCAAAGAAAATTCAGAACTTAAGACAAGCAATCAAATCTTAATTCAAAAGAATAATACCTTAACTAAAGATAACAATAGGCTGAACAAAGAAATATTAGAACTTAAAAACAATAATCATATCATAAAAGAGAGTCTCACAAAAGAACTAAATAATCAGAAAACAGAAAAACAAAAATTGACACTCGAACTTGAAAAGTACAAGCCTATTGTAGAAAAATTTACATATAGCTCAGAAAAATTAGAGATGATACTTAATAGTCAACGAGCTGTATTCAATAGAGCGGGTTTAGGGTATAAATCTAAAATAAGCAAAAACTCCTTAGTAACTTCTTTGTTAAAGCAGAGAAAAGTAAAACTAAGAAAATAACCTGTTTTTGTTGTAGAACATTAGGACATAAAGCAAATATATGTGATTATAGGAAAGGAAAAACTAAAAGAAAAATTAAAAGAATTTGGGTTCCAAAAGGAACCAACACTACTAACCATGAAGGACCCAAGAAAACTTGGGTACCTAAAACTATATGATTTGCTTGTGTAGGAGTGTCTTGCAGCCAAGGTCGACAAAAATTGTTGGTACTTGGACAGTGGCTGCTCAAGACACATGACGGGTAACAAGGATCAATTCTTCACCCTTGAAGCTAAGAAGGGAGGTGCTGTGACGTTTGGAGACAATAACCAAGGTCACATCATTGGTATAGGTAAAGTACAAATTATCCCTTCAACCTTTATTGATAATGTTCGATATGTTGATGGTCTTAAGCATAATTTACTTAGCATTAGTCAATTGTGTGATAGAGGTTTTGATGTTTTGTTCAAACCATCATTATGCATCATAACCAACTCAAGTGACAATAGTTTAGTTTTTAAAGGAATAAGACGTGGGAATGTGTATGTTGTAGACCTTGAGGATCTTGCCAAACATAACCCATGTTTAGTTGTTAATGAAACTAAGGATAATGATGCTAGTTGGTTATGGCACCGTAAGTTAGGTCATGCAAGTATGGACACAATATCTAAACTAGTTAAAAGAGATTCAGTGATAGATTTGCCAAAACTAAAGTTTGAAAAGAATAAAATATGTGAAGCTTGTCAATATGGCAAACAATCAAGGAACTCCTTTAAATCCATAAAGTGTGTCTCTACCTCTAGACCTTTAGAACTACTACACATGGATCTATTCGGACCAACTAGAACCACAAATCTAGGTGGAAATAAATTTGGTCTAGTTATTGTAGATGATTTTTCTAGATACACTTGGGTCATGTTCTTAGCTCATAAAGATCAAGCATTTTCAGTGTTTAAGAAATTTCATAAGGAAGTAACCAATGCTAGAGATACTTCAGTCATAGCTATTAGAAGTGACCATGGTACCGAATTTGAAAATCACTTATTTGATGAGTTTTGTAGTAAAAAGGGGATAACTCATAATTTTTCTGCACCTAGGACACCACAACAAAATGGAGTTGTGGAAAGGAAAAATAGAACTCTAGAGGAAATGGCTAGAACCATGTTGTGTGAAAGTAACCTCCCTAAGTACTTTTAGGGAGAAGCCATCAATACCTCATGTCATATATTAAATAGAGTTTTATTGAGACCCATTATAAAGAAAACACCTTATGAACTTTGGAAAAACAGAAAACCAAAGGTAAATTATTTTTATGTCTTTGGATGTAGGTGTTTTGTTCATAATAATGGGAAAGATAATCTAAGAAAATTTGACTCTAAATCTGATGAGGGTATATTCTTGGGGTACTCTACAACTAGTAAAGCCTATAGAGTCTTTAATAAAAGAACCCTAGTTATAGAAGAATCCATACATGTTGTTTTTGATGATTCTAGTGATACCTCTTCTAGCAAGAGAGTTAATCTTGATGATGATGCTGAAATTCTTGAAGAAAAGATAGATGAGATGACGTTACAAAATGATAATCAAAAATTAGTTGGAGATGCATCATCAAGCCAAGAGGCTATTGTGGATCATGGGCTGACTAAGGCTTGGAGGTTTGCTCACGGGCATCCTAAGGAATTAATCTTAGATGATCCATCTCAACCTGTTAGGACTAGAGCATCTCTTAGGAACTTAAATAATCATCTAGCTTTTGTCTCACATTTTGAGCCCAAACACATAGAAGAAGCTGAAAAAGATGTAAATTGGATAAATGCAATGCAAGAAGAATTAAACCAATTTACTAGAAACAAGGTATGGAATCTAGTTGAAAGACCTTCTGAATATTCAATCATAGGTACCAAATGGATATATAAAAACAAACTTGATGAAAATGGAATTGTAATAAGGAATAAGGCTAGACTAGTAGCAAAGGGGTATAATCAAGAAGAAGGTATAGATTTTGATGAAACCTTTGCACCTATAGCTAGACTCGAGGCAATTAGATTATTATTAGCATTTGCATGCTCTAAGGATTTCAAATTATTTCAAATGGATGTAAAAAGTGTATTTTTAAATGGGTATATTAATGAGGAGGTGTATGTAGAACAACCTCCTGGTTTTGAAAATCATCAATACCCTAATCATGTGTATAAACTGAACAAAGCACTTTATGGTTTGAAACAAGCACCTAGAGCATGGTATGAGAGGCTTAGCAAATTCTTACTAGAACATGAGTTCTCTAGAGGAAATGTAGATACAACATTGTTTCTAAAGAAGAAAAATAAAGATATGTTATTAGTGCAGATTTATGTTGATGATATTATTTTCGGTGCTACTAACAATCGCCTCTGCGAAGAATTTGCTGACTTGATGCAGAGTGAGTTTGAGATGAGCATGATGGGAGAGCTGAACTATTTCCTCGGGCTTCAAATCAAACAATCTGAAGAAGGCATCTTCATCAATCAAGCCAAATACATTAAGGAGATGCTTAAGAAGTTTGATATGGAGGGAAACAAGTCAATCAGCACACCCATGAGCTCATCATGCAAATTAGATCAAGATGAATCAAGTAAATCTGTAGATCAAAAGTTATATAGAGGTATGATAGGATCTTTATTGTATCTCACTGCAAGTAGACCTGATATCATGTTTAGTGTTTGCATGTGTGCTAGATATCAGTCTAATCCTAAGGAATCTCATCTAATTGCAGTCAAGAGAATCTTTAAATACCTAATAGGAACAAAAAATATAGGTCTATGGTATTCTAAAGAATCTAGTCTGAACTTAATAGGATACACAGATTCAGACTTTGCTGGATGTAAACTTGATAGAAAAAGCACCAGCGGGTCATGTCAATTCCTAGGAGAAAACTTAATCTCATGGTTTAGCAAGAAACAAAACTCGGTTGCATTATCTACTGCTGAAGCTGAATATGTTGCAGCCGGGAGTTGTTGTGCTCAAATCATGTGGATCAAACAACAATTGGAAGATTATGGCATTAAACAAGATAAAATTCCCATTAATTGTGATAATACAAGTGCCATTAATCTAACTAAAAATCCAATTCAATATTCAAGAACTAAACATATTGAGATAAGACATCACTTCATAAGAGATCATGTAATGAATGGTGATGTGACACTTCAATTTGTTTGCACTGATGATCAATTAGCTGATATCTTCACAAAATCCTTGAGTGAAGAGAGATTTAGTGTGCTTAGGAGAGGATTAGGAGTGATTGATCCATCCTAGTGATATTCTCTTCTAGCTCATTGATTTTGATGATTAGATTGTGCTAAATATAGAGTTTCTTATCTATGATCATCAAATCAGATCATAACTTAGTGATTTTCCCTCATTCGGCACGAAAATAGCATGATTTTTAGGTGCGTGCCAGAGTTCGAGACGACTCGAGTAAGTTTCAGAGTCGGCTCGTAAGGGGAAGTCGACTCGCACATATACGGGAGTCGACTCGAGGTCAATAGGCGCATAAGGGGAGTCGACTCGCGCATATTTTGGAGTCGACTCGAGGTCGAGTCGACTCGAGACTTACAGGAGTCGACTCGCGGTCGGGATCCGAGTTTTTAACCCTAATCCAAGCGTTTAATCAACACTTCTATTCACCGCCGCCACTGTTCACAAACCCTAGAGCCGACTCCGACAACGTCTCCGACCGTCCTTAGGGCTTTTCCGTCGACCTTCTTCCGTCCCTTAGGTGTTTTCCTCATCCCTAGGTCAACCATGCCCCGTAAGTCAGTTGTCCCGAGCCGGAAGAGGCCCCAACCCGCGACCGGTGCCGAGCGACGTTCCAAAGCTCGGAACGATCCCGTGAGGCCACAACCTCCAGCTCGTTCCCCGCCGAGGGCGGTTCCCTCGCGACCGTGCGCCGGGAAGGCGGTCTCCACCGGGAGATACGTCGACTTTGACTATCTCTCCCGGGAGGGCTTCACCATAGGAGAGAGGTTGAGGGCCCAGGGTTTAGAGTTCTTTTGTTCCTTAGATCTCCCCACATACCCAGGTCTAGTTAGGGAGTTTTATGGAACTGTGTGTAGGGGCAATGGTGGGATAGAGGGAACCGTAGCCGGTGTCCCATTATTTATTTCCGAGGATTTCATAGCTCAAATCCTCCACCTTCCCCAAGTAGGGGTATCTCCTACACACCCCGAGGATAGGACTGAGGCCCTTACGGCCATTTTAGGGAGTCCACCCCAGTCCCCCTTAGATGAGGTGTCCGCTAGCTCACTTTCTGTTGAGATGCGGCTCCTCCTGAGCATCATTTCTAGGTCATTGTTCCCTAAGACCGGCCGATTTGATTTTGTGTCTGAGAGGGACCTAGCCCTCATGTACTACATTCTCCAGGACACCCCTATCAACTTCCCCAAGATGATCTATAGATACTTATGTGAGCCACTAGATAGACCTAGGCTCACCCTCCCTTATGGGATGATGTACACACTTATTTTTAGGGAGTCCGAGATTCCTATTCCTGAGGGGGAACCCTCTCGCGCATTGCGATGGACAGATCGCATGCGTGAGGGAACCCTACACAGGATGGGGTTTCGTAAGGTAGAGGGAACTTGGGTCAGGAAACCATCTTCCTCCACACCTACTACCAGACATTCCCCCAGTCCAGATCCTGATTCAGACTTCCCTACCTTTCCCTCCACCTCAGCTCCCACCACCTCAGCCGGACCCTCCTCCTCAGCTCCACCTACTCAGCCCATGGAGGTTCGGATTTCTCCTGAGCAGCTCCGGGAGTTGCGGCAGGAGATTGTTAGAGATCTTCGGGACGACCTGCTGAGGGAGCTCCGAGGTCCAGCCCCTGCACCCTCCTCTGCGTTGGTTCCCTCCTTATCAGCCGTGACCGAGATGACGGCTCATCTGAGGGAGGAGATCTTCAACGTCAGGAGCCTGATACAAGCCCAGTTCTCCAACATGAGCGATGTCACGAGCAACACAAGACAGATGCGAGATGACATCCGACACGATATGGGCACTACTAGTCAGGGGGCCGAGCGCTTGGCTAATGTCTTGATTGCCAAGCTGGACACACTCCAGCAGACTCTGACCGAGCTATCCACGACGCACAGTAGGGCCACCTCGGCCATTATCACCCAGCTAGGGAACGTCACGGATGGAGTCGGTCTCCTCATGGAGCAGTCCAGACTGAGAGGAGGAGCCACATCCTCGAGGAGACCCTAGCTGATTTTGTTTACTTTGACTTGTATTTACTGCTTTACTTATTGATAGTCAACTTTAAAAACCACGCAATAGCACGTATCTAGTAGGATAGTGATTACGGGTATCGATCCACAGGGATTGGGGTATAGTTGTTTCTCTTAAAAATAAAAATATTTAAAAAGATGAATTTGTGAAGACTATTAAACTAGGCAATTTAATAAAAAAAATGTAATTAAAATGATATCAATTTGGGAGAACCTAGGGCAAGGAATTCACCACTAACATCAGAACAAGGATTAATTATATTCTATTTCGTTCTTGGATTAACATGCAAATTGGCTACAAGCCTAATAAGCATTTAAATAAAAATTCACAAAAGTAATTTCGGCATAATCCATCTTTAGTTGGCATGAAATGTCTACCCTAATCTAAGGTGGTAGCACATCGCATCTTCCTTAAGCATGGACTATCTTATTTTTACTTCAATGATCATGAAGAGCAGTTGTATAAACTTCATATTTAAAATCACAGAAATTAAATATGAGATGAAATAAAATATTCATTAGAAGCAGAATAAGGTTTATACAACTCCAAGAATAGAAATTAAAAATATAAAACCCATATCCCTTTGTTAGGGCTGCATCCAGCCCTGGAGAAAAGATCAGCCTTCCATGGAGTTGGAGTCGGCAGCAGCAGCACAGCAGCGGGCTCCCATCTCTCCCTCTTTCTTTATTTTTTTTTTCTTTGGGAAATCATTCCCAGAATGACCCAAACTTTTCTCTCCCTCATGCACTGGGATTTCAGCCTCCGAGAAGCGATGAGTTGGAACCGAACCTCCCCCGATGGGGAAGAAGGAGTGCCCCCCCCCCCCCCCGGTGGGGGAAGAGGGAATACCCCCTCTGCTCACGCCTGACCCCTTTTATAGGCTCTCCATTCCCGGTTGAGAGGAGATGACGATGAATCACGGAAAAGACGCAGGAGGTTGTTGGGACTGGAGCTTATCCGGGAGTTGAAGTCGGCTTGATCCTTGGCTGCAGGGGATGACGAGGACATGGAGAAGATCTTGGACGCGGCTGGCAGCTGGGATGCGAATGGATCACAGAGGAAGCTGATGTTTGAGAGGATTTCGGAGGGATGATATGGCTGGTAGGAAGTTGTTGGGAGATGTTCATCCGACTGGGAGATTGCCTCTGTTTTGAATCTAAAACAGGGGATCCCATGCGAATGTGGAGCAAGGGAGATGATTTGTGAGAAGAAATCTGGAACGATGGGGCGGTAATCTTTGAGTTCGGTTAAGGAAGAGATGCTCACTGGCTGGGAAGAAGTTGTTCCGAAACAGGGGAGCTAGGAACGGAATGGGATGAAGATGGAGGAGTAGTCTGTTTTGCTAAGCTGAGGAGCTTGATCTGCGGACGCGACGTGGCCGATGCTCACGGATGGGATTTGAGATGATCCGGAAGCATAGGAGATGAAGATGAACCGCGGGCTGGGATGCAATCCGTGGGATAAGGATGAACTCGGACGGATTCGTGAGCTGGGAGGAAGGCTGCGGATGTTTGGGAGCTCTCTAGAACGAATTCGGGTGAAGAGGATTCGGCTGGGATTGGTTCTGAAACAGGGGATTCCGTTTGTGGACGTGATCCGGATGAGGCTGAATACGGCTCACGGGATGAAGATGAACGGAAGAAGAAGCAACTGGGTGGTTGTTCGGGATGCTATCCTAGCTGGCAGCGGGATATCCGGATGTAGTTGGCTTTGTTTTGAAGCCGGGAGCTATGTGGATGAAGCTCACTGCCGAGAAGATGAAGCTGGATGCAAAGAAGATGCGTACGGTTGCTTGCGAACGGTGGATACGGCTGAGAGATGGTTTGGTTCGGAAGAGGGAAGACACGCGGATGGGATGACGGAGAACAGGGGATGTTTCGGTAGAGAGACGTGATATCCGGAAGAAAAACTCTTCCGTGGTGCTCTAACAAGGAAAGCAGAAGATGAACTTGGGAGGATTCACGTAAAGGTTGGGCGCAAATCTGGATCGAGTCTGGATTCGGTTGAGGGCATGGATGAAGATAAAAGTTGGTTTGCTTGGCAAGTGTCGCGGGAGAAGATGACGCTGAGATGTGAATGAATGTGTTCGGCTGGGATCATCGTGGGACGCTGTGGGTGAGAGGAAGATGAGGATTTGAGTTTATCAGGCTCTGTTTGAACTGCTCACGGGATGGGGAGATGAGTTGGGATTTATTCCGAAGAAGGGATAAGGATGCTTGGTTCTGTTCTTTGAACATGGGAGGGAGAGTGACGTGGAAGCTTAATTTCTAAGCACTAAAAGGGTGACGTGGACATGGGTTCAGCTGCAAACGCAACCTGCACAAATTAGTTCAGGCATCATCCCAATTAGTTCGACTCGATCTGCACATATTAGAATTGACCAATAAAATCAAGCAAACTCGAATTATTTTTAATAATGCCATGATGAAGGGAAACACATTTTCTTATGTTAAATTCACTAAATATATGAATTAAAATAATGATAAGTGCTATGAATAAGATATTAATTTATGCATTATTTAGCACTTATCACACCCCCAACCTACATTTTGCTAGTCCTCGAGCAAAATAAAAAAAACTAACTCACTTTCGCAGGAATCGCGATTGCATTTACCGTATGCAATAAGGCTTTAAACCCCTAGGTGGCCCTAGTGGACGAGTTTTGTCTCGTGAGGGTTTCCGGCTCAGATACCCACAAACTGCTGTCGAAAGAATTTATTTTATTATTTTATAAAATCTAATTTCAAATGCATAAGTGCCAATAATTTCAAAAGCACACAAAGTTTTATTACTAAGTCAGCCCAAATCCTAGGTCAAGATGCAACTTAAGTTGAAGTCATTAAGTTTCCGTTAGAGAGTTGTAAGGCTAATTTATACTTGGGTGCTCGGTGATGTCTGGACCATACACAAGCTAAGGCTTTAGATTCTCCAAAATACTGCTAAAGCTAGTAGCTTCCAAGAATTGGTCAGATAAGACCTAATCACTGATTCAAAATCATCCTACCTTGCAGGATTTCGAGAGTTGTGGATGTTTACTTTAATACCTCATGGGCTTTATCTGTAATATTCCAGTTTACTCGAATTTTTACAACGACGGCTTTCACACTATCGTCTTTTTTCAAGGTCAATATTATTTTCTCTTTTTCTCTTCTTTTTTTTTATTATTATTTTTTTTATTTTATATTTATTACGCACTTTTACTCTTGTAATGATTCCTCCATGTAACGAGCATTCAGTCAACACTCCCACACCAGATGGCGTAAGGTGTTGGGCATCAAGACTCCCCTACGGACCAATGCTCGAGTTCCTCATTACAAGCCCGCTGACCTTTGACGATAGGTAGCCCTTTTCGATGTACCTGACTAAATTCACTTTTTATTTTTTTTTTAACAATAAATATGGGATAATAGTGAATTAGATAGGAATGATTCATCAGGACTCAAGGTTGCTACTAGACTTAGCAACATAATGTTGAACCTAATCCTTAGAAGTGCAGGCCATGTGTGTTGTGAAATTCCAAAGTAAAAATTATCTTACAACTCGCTAAAAGAGTATTTAATAAAAAGAACTCAAATTGACTTACTCCTGACTAGTTATTGGGCTTTTTAGATTTTATATACTTTGTGTGATTATCATTTCAGCACTAAGGCATAGAAATTAGGTTTTTTTTTTTTTTGAAATTTACTTAAAAATGTGAAAATGCGAAAAATTCCTTCAAAAATTCAAATCCTATTACCCCCCAACCTAGATCAGACATTGTCCTCAATGTTTTTTTTTTTTGAATATTATATTATTATTTTTTTTAAATTTTTTTTAAAATATTTTATTATTATTATTATTATTATTATTATTATTTACGAAAATATGATGCATATGGAGGATAGAAGCATTGTACCTTAGTTGCATCAGTAATATGAGGACTTCTGAAAAAAAAATAACAAGAAAATGTGCAAAAATAATCTATGGAAATTGGGTTGCCTCCCAACAAGCGCTAAGTTTAACGTCTTCAGCCAGACGCAGTGCATCCTTATCAAATCATACCGGGTTCATGCGGGGTTCTCCAAGGAAGAAAATTTGTGGAAGACTGATTGTTGGGCAGGAAGTTATACTCTTCTGATCAGTCAAGTCAAGCATGCACTAAAAGAAAAACACGTCAAATCCTTGTATTTGCCCTAAAATCACTAGACAGCTCCTAACTGATTTGAAGAGGGCACCTAAGCCTCCAATCCGGTCTAATGAACTTAGTTGACCAGGTAAGCTCCCAGGTAAGTGGGGGGGTCACGATGCGTTGCAAAGGTCCCACTTAAAAACCACTTGCCTCGAACAGATGAACTGTCTCCCTTAAAGGGACAAAGCTTGCCTAGACATCAACTAAGCCACAGAGCGAAATTGGTGCAACTTTCGGTGATCTTCATCCTATTGAGCTCGAATGTCCCTAGGGGCCAACGTCTAATTAATTTTAATTAGGGTGATAGCTATGTGAGAATTGATTCACCTACTTTGGGCAAGAATCTGGTGATGAAATCCAGTTCTTATCTTGTTGGGGTGATTGCCCTTACTATGTGCGGATTAATTGGTGTATGTGTATCAAGCATGCATTCACACTTTTGTTAAAATTAAAATCAAACAATCACTACAAAAGGGAATTAATTTAAATAAGAAAGGTTTAGAGGTTACCAAAGGAAATTTTCCAGCAATTTTTAAAGCAAACCTTTACAGCATTCCTTTTCCAATAGTTCCCTTTTTGATCGCCCCGGATTTTTTTTCGATTCCTGATCAAATAATACCAAAAAAAATCAAAAATTAGTAAGAGAGGAGAAGGAGATAAGGAAAGTAAAAATAGAAACTATTTTTATTTTATTTTTTTTATTTTTTGATTTTTTTTTTTTTGAAATTTTTTTTTAATAAAAAGAAAAACAACTATGCTACCAATCCCTGTGGATCGATACCCGTAATCACTATCCTACCAGATACGTGCTATTGCGTGGTCTTTAAAGTTGACTATCAATTTTTGGCGCCAAAAATTGATAGTCAACTTTAAAGACCACGCAATAGCACGTATCTAGTAGGATAGTGATTACGGGTATCGATCTACAGGGATTGGGGTATAGTTGTTTCTCTTAAAAATAAAAATATTTAAAAAGATGAATTTGTGAAGACTATTAAACTAGGCAATTTAATAAAAAAAATGCAATTAAAATGATATCAATTTGGGAGAACCTAGGGCAAGGAATTCACCACTAACATCAGAACAAGGATTAATTATATTCTATTTCGTTCTTGGATTAACATGCAAATTGGCTACAAGCCTAATAAGCATTTAAATAAAAATTCACAAAAGTAATTTCGGCATAATCCATCTTTAGTTGGCATGAAATATCTACCCTAATCTAAGGTGGTAGCACATCGCATCTTTCTAAAGCATGGACTATCTTATTTTTACTTCAATGATCATGAAGAGCAGTTGTATAAACTTCATATTTAAAATCACAGAAATTAAATATGAGATGAAATAAAATATTCATTAGAAGCAGAATAAGGTTTATACAACTCCAAGAATAGAAATTAAAAATATAAAACCCATATCCCTTTGTTAGGGCTGCATCCAGCCCTGGAGAAAAGATCAGCCTTCCATGGAGTTGGAGTCGGCAGCAGCAGCACAGCAGCGGGCTCCCATCTCTCCCTCTTTCTTTATTTTTTTTTTCTTTGGGAAATCATTCCCAGAATGACCCAAACTTTTCTCTCCCTCATGCACTGGGATTTCAGCCTCCGAGAAGCGATGAGTTGGAACCGAACCTCCCCCGATGGGGAAGAAGGAGTGCCCCCCCCCCCGGTGGGGGAAGAGGGAATACCCCCTCTGCTCACGCCTGACCCCTTTTATAGGCTCTCCATTCCCGGTTGAGAGGAGATGACGATGAATCACGGAAAAGACGCAGGAGGTTGTTGGGACTGGAGCTTATCCGGGAGTTGAAGTCGGCTTGATCCTTGGCTGCAGGGGATGACGAGGACATGGAGAAGATCTTGGACGCGGCTGGCAGCTGGGATGCGAATGGATCACAGAGGAAGCTGATGTTTGAGAGGATTTCGGAGGGATGATATGGCTGGTAGGAAGTTGTTGGGAGATGTTCATCCGACTGGGAGATTGCCTCTGTTTTGAATCTAAAACAGGGGATCCCATGCGAATGTGGAGCAAGGGAGATGATTTGTGAGAAGAAATCTGGAACGATGGGGCGGTAATCTTTGAGTTCGGTTAAGGAAGAGATGCTCACTGGCTGGGAAGAAGTTGTTCCGAAACAGGGGAGCTAGGAACGGAATGGGATGAAGATGGAGGAGTAGTCTGTTTTGCTAAGCTGAGGAGCTTGATCTGCGGACGCGACGTGGCCGATGCTCACGGATGGGATTTGAGATGATCCGGAAGCATAGGAGATGAAGATGAACCGCGGGCTGGGATGCAATCCGTGGGATAAGGATGAACTCGGACGGATTCGTGAGCTGGGAGGAAGGCTGCGGATGTTTGGGAGCTCTCTAGAACGAATTCGGGTGAAGAGGATTCGGCTGGGATTGGTTCTGAAACAGGGGATTCCGTTTGTGGACGTGATCCGGATGAGGCTGAATACGGCTCACGGGATGAAGATGAACGGAAGAAGAAGCAACTGGGTGGTTGTTCGGGATGCTATCCTAGCTGGCAGCGGGATATCCGGATGTAGTTGGCTTTGTTTTGAAGCCGGGAGCTATGTGGATGAAGCTCACTGCCGAGAAGATGAAGCTGGATGCAAAGAAGATGCGTACGGTTGCTTGCGAATGGTGGATACGGCTGAGAGATGGTTTGGTTCGGAAGAGGGAAGACACGCGGATGGGATGACGGAGAACAGGGGATGTTTCGGTAGAGAGACGTGATATCCGGAAGAAAAACTCTTCCGTGGTGCTCTAACAAGGAAAGCAGAAGATGAACTTGGGAGGATTCACGTAAAGGTTGGGCGCAAATCTGGATCGAGTCTGGATTCGGTTGAGGGCATGGATGAAGATAAAAGTTGGTTTGCTTGGCAAGTGTCGCGGGAGAAGATGACGCTGAGATGTGAATGAATGTGTTCGGCTGGGATCATCGTGGGACGCTGTGGGTGAGAGGAAGATGAGGATTTGAGTTTATCAGGCTCTGTTTGAACTGCTCACGGGATGGGGAGATGAGTTGGGATTTATTCCGAAGAAGGGATAAGGATGCTTGGTTCTGTTCTTTGAACATGGGAGGGAGAGTGACGTGGAAGCTTAATTTCTAAGCACTAAAAGGGTGACGTGGACATGGGTTCAGCTGCAAACGCGACCTGCACAAATTAGTTCAGGCATCATCCCAATTAGTTCGACTCGATCTGCACATATTAGAATTGACCAATAAAATCAAGCAAACTCGAATTATTTTTAATAATGCCATGATGAAGGGGAACACATTTTCTTATGTTAAATTCACTAAATATATGAATTAAAATAATGATAAGTGCTATGAATAAGATATTAATTTATGCATTATTTAGCACTTATCACTTATTGTATTCACAAATGTACTTACATATACATCAATACAATGAGTAGACAAATTTCTTCAAAATTGTGCACATTGATCTCTGCTTGCTTGTGTGTTCTACTCACTTCCTTTTTGATACGATAACAAAAAGGGGGAGAATATATTTAATAGATATGTGAAAGAAAAAAGGAATCAATGAAAATCAATAAAAAGAAAAACTTATAAAACACACAATAATTTGTTCTAAGTGGATTTGATACCTCGAGGCTCATTATCTCTCTGTTGGGGCTCCTAATGGAGTAATCTCCAGAATCTATTCAAGGGATATTCGGAGATTAGTTGAATCCTACTCAAGAACAAATTGACAGATTTTTCCTCTAAAAACCAAAAATTTAAGTTCAAAAGCTTCATTGCATTAAAAGAAAATTCAGAGAATCAAAACAAAGTTGAATGCATATGTTGAGGGGGAGAATCTGAACTTTTAAGAAAGCAAAATCATTAAAGACATATAAGCCAAACAATTGATTGCATGACATGGAGGCTTATATAATTCCAAATGAAAGGGGGAGCTTTAACTCCAAAATTTATTGTTTCACACCTTTCAAGTTTGGATAAATTAAATAACCAGACACTTGAATTCATTTCAAAAATTTTATCATAAATTTCCTTGTTTGTTGTGCAATTCACTGTACATATACTCAATGTTTTGTCATCATCAAAAAGGGGGAGATTGTGGAGTGATTGATCATAACCCTATTTGATTTTGATGAGATCAAAGCATTTGAGTATATCTTATGTTTACTAATGAATTCAATCTAGTGTTTCAGTGAAAATCTTATAAATTTATGGTTAAGTGCGTCTAGACTTGGTTCAAGATATTTTGGATAAGTTAAGAAGTCAAGTTGAACCAAAGTCTGAGACTCGAGTCGACTCCGGGATATTACGAGTCGACTCCAGGCGTATTAGAAGCACTGGCACAGGCTCGAGTCGACTCCGGAACGTTATGAGTCGACTCCGACTGAGAACAGACAGATGAACAGAAAGACTCAATTCAAAACCTGTCAACGAGTCGACTCCTGAAGAGCGCGAGTCGACTCCGAAGCTTGCCGAGTCGACTCTGGAGTAGTATGAGTCGACTCCAGGGAGTTCTAGACAAAAAGTCAGAGAGCAATTTTCGACCCTGAGAGCCAAGTCGACTCCTGAGGAACGCGAGTCGACTCCGATGGTTGGCAGGTCGACTCCAAAGAAAGATAGAGTCGACTCTCAGTGTTATACTAGGCAAAAGTCAGAGAGCAGTTTTCGGACACTGAGATCCGAGTCGACTCCCGCAATGCCCGAGTCAACTCCGAGACAGCGCGACCCCAAAAAGATAGAAGACCGAATTGTTGTCTCTGAGATGCGAGTCGACTCCAAGACAGCTCGAGTCGACTCCAAGGCAGCGCTACACCAAAAAGATAGAAGGCTGTGTTTCGGAAACTGAGAGCCGAGTCGACTCCGGAACAGCTCGAGTCGACTCCAAGACTGGACGAGCCAAAAGACAGAAGATCGGGAGTTCGGGCTCTGAGCGCCGAGTCGACTCCCAGTATTTCCGAGTCGACTCGAGTGGGCCAAGTTGAAGAATAGCTCTGTGGATTTCATGGGATGAGCCGACTCCAAAAATGCCAGGTCAGCTCCAGGTTTTGGCGAGTCGACTCCGGGTTAAGTCGAGTCGACTCCCAGTCGAGAAGCTCACTTTAATTCAAATCCGGAACAGTTGCCGAGCCGACTCCAGAAAAGCATGAGTCGACTCCCGCTACAGCCGAGTCGACTCCAGATCGCGCGAGTCGACTCCGACCCCAACGGACACATTGTCAGGATGTGCAGAGTGTGCAGAACGGCTAGTAAAGTGAGTCTAACGGCTAGTTTCCGTGGGGAATGGCTTAAATAGCCACAGAGGACTGTAGCAAAGCAGAGAAGTAACATTCCACTCAAAGAAAACAAGAATCCTTCATCTGCAAACTGATTTTCAACGGAAAAGAAGGAAGAGCGCCATTAACTCCATTCAACCAACTCTTCCCAGCATAAAAAGAAGTCTCCTCCTGCCTTCAAGTCTTCCAGACATTCAAGAGGAGACCCCAAGTTCAAGAAGCCCTTCTCTACTCCAACTCAAACGTGTTTGAGGGCTCTTAACTTTTCTCTTATTTATATCGCTGTATATCTGCTTTTTAGAAGCTCTATTTTTCTGTTTGTCTTTGTTCTTTCCATCTGGTCTTTACTTGATTCAATCAGGGGATTGAATCAAGGGTGTATAGGTTTGTTGGTGAGCCTAGGTTGAAACCAACGGTGTAAGGGTTCGATTGTGATCCCGAGAAAACAATCGGGGTGGTTCTAGTCGGTGAGCCTGGGAAAATCGACCGAGTTCGTTGTGACCTCGTAAAACAACAAGTTGGGTTGTGAGCTTGTAAAACAACCGGCTGTAATCCGAGGGGTTATAGTGAATTCCCAAGTGAGGCTTGGGGAGTGGACGTAGGAGCAAGGGTTAGCTCCGAACCACTATAAAATCATTGTGTTTGTGATTGCATTTGTCTCTCTTACTTTCATTTCATTCACTGCACTTAGCATCTAATTAATCAACTTGCAAAAAAGGATTAATTAGTATCTCACAAACAATTTAATTGTAAAAATTATTTTAAAACCTAATTCACCCCCCCTCTTGGGTTGTCTATCTGGGCAACACATTTTTTTTCATTCATATTGTTTATGTGTCTATAAATTGTCCAAGGAATTAATAAGATGATGATGCATATTCTCAAGAGTTGAGAATTTGAGCCATGTATCACTGGTGATTATTTTCTAAATGTTCCTGATCAATGGATCATCACGAGGATGGTAATCGATCCGATGAGATCAGTGCACAGATCGCTTTCCTTATGGATGAACGAGACTCGAGTCCACAGTGTAGGGACACTGAAGTGATAGTGCAGGTGCTTGTTAGAGAACAAGTACTGAGCGTGACCAAACAAGAAGTCACTTGGATGTCTATCCACTGACGATGTATACGTGTAGTCAAACTACAATAACCTCACTGACGAGTGGATAGACATCCAAGTGACTTCTTGTCTTGGTCACGCTCAGTACCCTTGTTCTCTAACAAGCACCTGCACTATCACTTCAGTGTCCCTACACTGTGGACTCGAGTCTCGTCCATCCAGAAGAAAAGTGATCTGTGCACTGATCGGATCGATCACCGTCCTCGTGATGATCCATTGATCAGGAGCATTTAGAAATTAATCACCAATGATACATGGCTCAAATTCTCAACTCTTGAGAATATGTATCATCATCTTATTAATTCCTTGGACGATTCATAGACACATAAACAATATGAATGAAAAAGATGCCCATTTATTATTCAATAATAATAAAGTCAAGTACAAATTTATGTCCTAGAATTAATAATGTGTCCGCCAGATTGGCTTCTAGGGCATACATCTAACAATCTCCCACTTGCACTAAAGCCAATCAGACATATATCTAAGTCCCATCTTCTCAAGGTGGGCTTCTGTCTTCTGCTGATTTAACTGCTTAGTGAGCGGGTCTGCCACGTTGTCTGCGGAGTCTACTCTCTGCACCTCGACATATTTCTTCTCGAGGTATTCGCGTATGAGGTGAAAGCGCCGCTCTATGTGCTTGGACTTCTGATGAGACCTTGGCTTCTTAGCAAGAGCTATGGCGCCATTATTATCGCAGTAGAGTGTGATGGCATCCGATGGCATTACATCTAGCTCTGCAATGAATTTGTTGAACCAGAAGGCTTCCTTTGCAGCTTCAGAGGCGGCGATATACTCAGCTTCCATGGTAGAATCAGCAATGATCGGTTGTTTGGAACTCTTCCAATTTACCGTACCACCATTGCACAAGAACACATATCCAGATGTAGACTTTCTATCATCAATATCAGTCATAAAATCTGAATCTGTGTATCCTTCTACCTTTAACTCTGATGATCCTCCAAAAACCAAGAACAAATCTTTAGTTCTTCTCAAGTACTTAAGAATGTTCTTCACAGCTGTCCAGTGCTCTTCACCTGGATTCGACTGATATCTGCTAGTGACACTCACAGCAAGGGCTATATCAGGTCGTGTACACAGCATGGCATACATGAGGCTTCCTATTGCAGAAGCATAAGGAATCCTGCTCATGCGTTGAATCTCTTCAGATGTGTTGGGGCACATCTTTTTGAAGAGATGAATCCCATGTCTTAGGGGTAATAGACCCCTCTTGGAGTTTTCCATACTGAACCTCTTCAGTACCTCCTCTATGTACATCTTCTGTGATAGGCCAAGCATCCTTTTAGATCTATCCCTATAGACCTTTATCCAAAATGTAGGATGCTTCCCCAAGGTCTTTCATGGAGAACTCTTTTGATAACCAGACCTTGACCGAGGTTAGCATAGGAATATCATTTCCTATCAGGAGGATGTCATCCACGTACAGTACGAGGAACACGACAGTACTTCCACTAACCTTCTTGTAAACACACGGTTCCTCTTCGTTCTTGATGAACTCAAACGATTTGATCGCATCATTGAAACGAGTATTCCAACTCCGAGATGCTTGCTTTAGTCCATAGATGGACCTTTGCAGCTTGCAGACCTTGTGATCTCCATCACTGGAAGTGAAACCCAAAGGCTGCTCCATATAGATATCTTCATCAAGATATCCATTCAGGAAAGCAGTTTTCACATCCATCTGCCATATTTCATAATCATGAAATGCTGCAATGGCAAGCAATGTTCGAATGGATTTCAGCATGGCTACAGGTGAAAAGGTCTCCTGATAGTCAATGCCTTCGCGCTGACTATACCCTTTCGCTACTAGCCTTGCCTTATAGGTCTCTACCTTTCCATCCGAACCTATCTTCCTTTTATAGATCCATTTACATCCAATAGGTACTATACCTTCTGGTGGATCTACTAAGGTCCAAACTTGGTTGGAATACATGGAGTCTATCTCTGACTTCATGGCTTCCAGCCATTTCTCGGAATCGATATCAGATATCGCCTCGTTGTAGGTATTGGGATCTTGTATATATTCCCTATCTTCCATGAGGAACATTTCCTCTGTATCCTCTACTAGTATACCTAAGTATCTATCGGGAGGATGGGAGACCCTACTAGATCTACGAGGTGGAGGAGGTACTACGTGTACTGGCTCTGTATGAATAGGTTCTATAGGATCCATGACTCGTTGCTTTTCAGAGACTCTCTCTTCAAGCTCAATTTTTCTCCCACTGCCTCTATCAAGGATAAACTGTTTTTCCAGAAAGACGGCATGTCGGCTCACAAACACATTGTGATCCTCTGAGATATAAAAATTGTATCCTAATGACTCTTTAGGATATCCAATGAAACGAGCACTTATGGTCCTAGGCTCTAACTTGTCCGCCTGTAGTCGCTTGACGTGGGCCGGACATCCCCAAATCTTGAGATGACCAAGACTCGGCTTCTTACCATGCCATATCTCATACGGTGTGGTAGGAATGGATTTAGAGGAAACTCTATTCAATAAATAAATCGCGGATAATAAGGCATCTCCCTAAAGAAACATAGGTAGATCAGTGAAGCTCATCATGGATCGGACCATATCCAATAGAGTCCGATTCCTCCTCTCTTGACACCCCGTTGAGTTGAGGTGTACCCGGAGGCGTCCATTGTGAGACTATGCCATTCTCCTTAAGATAGTCCCGGAATTCCCTACTAAGGTATTCTCCTCCTCGATCTGATCGAAGAACCTTAAGGGTTTTTCCAGTCTGTTTTTCTACTTCATTTCTGAACTCTTTGAACTTTTCAAAAGACTCAGATTTGTATCTCATAAGATACAGATACCCATATCGTGAATAGTCATCGGTAAAGGTAATGAAGTATGAATAACGACCCCTGGCTAGCACATCGAATGGGCCACACACATCAGTGTGTACCAGGGTAAGTATTTCAGTGCTCCTCTCCCCATGTCCTACAAAGGGTAATCTAGCCATTTTTTCTTGAAGACAGGACTCACAAAATGGATATGACTCGGAAGTCAATGGGCCAAGATGCCCATCTTTCTCCATTTTGTTCATTCTGTCCTCTCCAATATGGCCAAGCCTGAGGTGCCACAAATACTTCTGGTTTATCTCATCTCTGGATCTTTTAGATCCTATGGCACTCACTACTTGCTCAGACACATTCACAGACATATCAATATGCAAGTGATAGAGACTATCAATCATGAAACCACGTGCAACTAATTTATTTCTGAAATAAATAGAACAGCAGTCTTTGTCAAAGGTCAAAACATGACCATCCTGTGCTAAACATGAAACAGAAATCAAATTCCTGCTAGCAGCAGGGACATAATAACAGTCTTTGAGCAATAAACTAAATCCAGACGGTAATCGCAGAGGGTAGGTGCCTACAGCCACAGCAGCAACTCTTGCCCCGTTGCCAACCCGAAGGGTCACTGCACCTTCCGCCAGCCTCCTACTTTCCTTTAGACCCTGCATAGTAGTGCACAAATAAGCACTAGAACCAGAATCTATAACCCAACTAGAAGTAGAAGAAACCGTAAGATTAGTTTCAATTATGAGCAAATCTAACATACCTTCAGAAGGTGTGTCTGCCTTTTTGTTCTTCAGGCTCTCGAGGTATGAAGGGCAGTTCCTTTTCCAGTGGCCGTCGACGTTGCAGTGGAAACATTTTTCCTTGTCATTAGCTCTTTTCTTGTGAACTTCCTTCTTAGGCTTCTTGTCTTTCTTTTGCTTCTTAGCAGGCTTCTTTTTCTTCCAAGTAGACTTTCTCTTGGAACCAGAAGTCAGCTCAGCAGCCAGAACAGAGCCCCTTGAACCTTTCAAGGCCCCTTCAGCAGTTACCAACATATTCAACAATTCGGTCTTTGTGCATTCAATTTTATTCATATGGTAGTTTACTATAAACTGACCAAATGAATCAGGAAGGGATTGCAGAATCAGATCTATCTGCAGTTCCTTATGCATGGACATACCGAGCTTCTCAAGTTCCTCGAGGTCCTTGATCATAGTCAAACAGTGATCGTGGACAGACTGCCCCTCACGCATCTTTGCCTTGAAGAGCCTCTTGGACACTTCAAAGCGTGCAGTGCGGCTCTGCTCACCATACAACTCTTGCAGATGAGCCAGTATTTTCCTAGCAGTCTTTATGTTCTCATGCTGGCATTGAAGTTCGTTAGTCATGGATGCCATGATGTAGCACTTGACCCTAATGTCGTCATCAGTCCACTTCTGATGCGTCTCACGCTGATCATCAGTAGGACGTGCTGGTAGCCTAGGGATATCATTCTCGAGCATATACCCTATTTTCTCACAATTCAGAATAATTTTCAGGTTCCTAAGCCAGTCTTTATAGTTGGTTCCGGTCAGTCTGTTGGTCTCAAGGATTCGGGTCAAAGGGTCTGAAGCTGACATTGTGATCTGTAGAGAGTAAAGATTCTAGTTAGACTTTGTACTTGAACTTAATTTGTTCTAGAAACTTTTAAAACAAATATGCTCCCACTATTTTCTCGAATCCCTCATACTCCCCTGATGGAGAAACGAAAACCCTATGCGACTAGGATTTTTAGTGGGTACTGCGGTCTCACCGATTTACATGCCGCCTCACCTAATAGTTATTGGTGACATATAAATGGATGAGTGTACAACTCTTGTACAATGCTTCTCAAGCAAATTGCAGTGGTACTTGGTCTCTAAGTCATGAAGACCTCACCTAACAGTTATTGGCCCCATTACTTAGTTAAGTCAGACCCACCATATAACCGCAGAAATAAAGTCGTCATTGGGTCCTCACCTAACAGTTATTGGTGCCCAACCCCACCTTTACCCCACAACATCTCATGTCTAATAGAGAGGTCCAGTCCCCCGATGCAACTTGCCCACTGTGTCCAGCCGAGACAAATCAACACCGAAAAGACCTTAGCAGCTCTACTACGGTGGAAGACCTATGGACTTAATATTGCATAATCAAGTCTTAGTGTTTGCAACTTGAGTTCTTCATAAGAGGTAATCGAACAATTGGCCAGGTAAGCAGGTGGGAGGCTCCCCTTACTCAGAGAGTAAGGTCCTAATTAAGTAACCACCTTATAGGCTTGCCTAGACACCAATTAGATCAATTAATCTAATATGACTAACTCATATTGGTTCACCCTCGACTGATTAGGGAGGTTTCGATTTAGGTCTCACTCGATCGCGTATTCACATCTCATGCAAATATAAGTCTACCCGCATAATCATAAGCATTAAACATCCAGGCATTTATCAAAAATAAAATTAAATGGTGATGATCATGGATCCAGGATGGGGTCATTTTACAAGCACATGCACGTCAATTGGTTTGATCGTCTTCAACTCTTGACTCGATCTTGATCCTCTAGGTCCAATTGTGATCAACTCCTTGATCCATCTTCAATCAACCCTTGATCTTGATCCACGCATGTTGAGCTTGTTGATGTACATATCGATCAACCATCGACGTGCAACACACATCACAGATTACATCCCAGATTGCTTTAAAAATTAAATAAAAATAAAAATAAAATTACAACCCTTTTCATTGAGACACGCAGGTCTCTAATACATAAATTTAAGATGCACGCAGGCATCTGAAAATTAAAATTACATGAATCACAGAACATCGCAGAACATTTCAGCACATTCAAAGGGTCCATCCATGATCATCACCATACGCATCACATGCATAAAAAATTATTTTCAGATCTGTAATTTAATTGATTATTCCATCTCATGACTTGCTGATCATGCTAGATTTGACTCTAAATATTTGTAATCACATTATCAAAGCTTTAGAATCATTAATCTAAGCATCTAAAAATTAGTATGCAGAAAAATCAGCAAGCTGAAAATTCTGCATACATAAATTTCAGCAAGCCTAATCCCTTAAATTTCAGATCTAAAATGCCTTTAAAAATTAAATTCTAATCTTAATCTACATAACCATGGCTCTGATACCACTGTTAGCATCCCTCATATGCCATAAAAATTTCGAAATAATTTTCAGATTGCAGCGGAAAAATATATGCGGGATCCGTTCATCGCATGAACGTATTTTAAAACCTTTCGTTTGTAGATAGATTAGAATTAAATTATTTTAAACCATTTTAAAATTATTAAGAAGATCAGATCTTCACCTTGTGCGGGTAGATGGTCTCCACAAATCTGATTTACGTGGTATTTGATCAAGGCTCAGTGGAAGCCGCACACGCGTCCGGCCTCTACAGGTATCCACACGAAGTACTGACTCGATCGAAGCCTTTGGATCTCACCGGGGTGCTAGCTCCCTTGCAGAGATGGCTATGGATGGCTGAAGTCCTCTCCTTTGAATCAACCTTTGATTGGCATGAGAGGAAGAAGAAGAAGGATGGTTTTAGGAAGAAGAAAACAAGGCCCACAGCCTTTCTCTTTTTCTTCCTTTTTGGAACCAAGATGAAGAAGGAAGAGGGCGTCCCAAGTTTTTCTTTTTCTTCTCTTGATTGTGGCTCAAAGGAGGAAGATGGAGGAGGGTGCTCACGGCTGGAATGAGGAGAAAAATATTCTTTTTGGCCGAAATTTCATGCTCCCTTTTTAATTGCAAAGGGATAAAGATGAGCTCCTATTTTTTAGGAGCTCATCCTTATCTCTATTTCATGCCACCTAGGAGGGGCATGTGTTGGGAATTGTATCCTAAATGTCAATCGTCAGCATATTGATGATTGAATTTTGTAAATGAATTGATAAATTAATAAAGTATTATTTGGCATTATTCATCATTTCATCTTCAAATGAACTCTTATATGATGAAGTCCTGAGGACTTATGTTATGATAAAGGAGGATTTATCTTTGAGTCCTTAAACTTGTTCGCGACCAAATGATATGTTGTTACTAGGACGACAACATTATCGAGATTAGGTCGTTGTGTGACATATACGTTGGTTGTCCTCTTAACCAAGGAGTGTGGAGACATTGGTATGCCATACAGGTGAAGTGTAGGAGTACATTTCACTGAACATGACCAATTTCGGAACGCTCTACTGTCGAGAGATGTTCCGAGTGGATATGGGTATAAGTTTGGCCCTCTGACCTGAGATCGCAATCTGTGACTAGCAAGCAACTCACTGTACTTTGGTACCGGACTACCTGAATTTCTAATTCAGTGACGGAAGGTCACTGGGTGCAGTCAAGTACTTGCGTAGTCAGTTGTGAGTCGAGATGGAATTGACCCGTCCTACAAACAGGAGATAATGTCTTGTGATTAATTTAGCAAAACCTTGGCCAGGGTAATCTCAGTGAGGAGTCACGGGATATCTAAAGTTAATCACATAATGGATGTACTAATTATAGGGTTGACAGTGATCTCTAAGTCATCCTAGCATTAGGAGTCAAAGGGATTGAATTATACAGTAACCATAGTCCAGGGTTCCAGAATATTTGCTTCGCATATATTCGGCCTATCCGGACGTCGGGTACCATTGCTAGATGGTCACATCGATTAGTATAGGAAGACGTTCCTATACTACCAGCTTAGGTTCGAACCTATGAGGTCACACGCATAGAAGTTTCTAGGTTGATCAAATGGCTGATTGATGATTAAGAATCATTCAGAGGTAATTTGGTCAATTCGATTGACAAATTATCCTAAGCAAAAGTTGCATTAAAATAATTATTAAATTATTTGAGGATTAATTATCAATTAGATTGCTAATGAACTCAATTTGATTGAGTAATTAAGCTTAGGTTGAGCCAAATTGAATAGGATTCAATTTGGGCTGCATCAGGGTTTGACCCAATTGGATTGGGTTCAACCCTAGTAGATTGAGCTTGACCCAATTGATGGGACTTGACCCAATTGGATTGGGCTTGATCCAAATCAATTAGAAGACCTTATTTGATGAGGATTATGAGTCCAAATAATCAGAATTGGATAAGGAGAAGAATCCCTAAATTTTAGGAACCCATCCTTATCTTCTTGGAGAAGAATGACACCTTAATTTATTCCCAATATTTTCTATGCCTATCCTCTTTATTTTTGGCCAAAAATTGGCGTGACAAGAGAGGAGGCGTGGGGCTATAATTCCTATAAAAATGGTGCCTTAAATCTTTCTATAAAGATTTAGATGAATTTCCTAATTTGTAGGGATTGCATGGTGCATGAAATAGGGTGGTCTGCGGCTGAACTTTGGACGCATGAATTCCTATCTTTTAGGGATCCAAAATGCACGAAATTTGGATATGTTTATCTCCTCTTAGTTGTCAAACCACCAGAATTTTTTGGGAATTTTATCAGCCAAATTAGTTGGCTAAATTAGGTGTGATACGTGGGGGGATCTTTTGGCTATAAAAGACCCCCATGCCTTGGGTTCAAGATATACCATATTTAGAGGTTTCAAAAAATTCTGAAAAAATTCCCTGAGGGCCTCCATCCCTTCTTCTCCTTCTTCCTCTCGTCCATCCTCCATCTCCTTGAAGAACAATCAAAGGTTGAGTGTTTAGAAGGAGAAAGCTTCAGCCATTGCTGCGTTCCTGCGCGAGCTAGCACTCCCGCGGAAGACGATCTACCTAGGGCTTCGTATGTACTTCTCATAGAGGCCATTCGTGTGCGTGGCTGCGAAATCAAGGATCAGATCCATAAGTTTCTTCCATCATAAAAGGTATTAATCCCACATCAATATTTTATTTTGGAGTCAGAGTCTAGGTCTGATTCCCCGAGGTTTTACCCTCCTTTGGGGCTCCTCACGGAGTTATCTCCAGAATCCATTCGATGGATATTCGGAGATTAATCGGAATAGAGTTCTTAAGTTTCAGATCTGATAGTTAATCATGCATGAAAGTTTTAGCATAATTGTTTAAACGATTCCGGCATAATCCTATGTGTTCTTAAGGTGCTGATTTCTAGATTTGATCTTGTAAGCATGCATGAATTAAATTGTTTGATTCGATTTTTCCGCTGCATTTTAAAACTTAAAAAGAACTACGTATGGCTTGATCCCCCTTATGAAGGGGTACGTAGGCAACCCGATCAGGTTCAGCCATGGTTTTAAAATAATAATAATAAAAAAAAATCAGCATGCTTAACACCGAAGAACCTAGGATTCACTTTCAGTGGTATCAGAGCCAGGTTCATGTTTAAACTTTTATGTTTTAATTCTTGTAATTAAATCTGAAATCATTAACATATTTAGATTAGATCTAAAGTATTTTTTATGATTGATTTAATTGCTGATTATGCATGATTAAGTAGATCTGAAATTTTGGATGCATATGATGCATGTTTGTGTTAGGATTAGTAACATGAATAAATCTGAAATTATAATATTATTTAGATTAGATCTAAATAAAGTTTATGATTTATATGATCTCTGATTTTAATGAACAAATCAGATCTGAAAATAAAAGTGAAAAAATAAATACATAAGATGTATATTGTTTGAATTAATTCATGTTGTTGTGTATATGTGATGCATGAACATAAAACATAATGACTTAAACATGAATTAAATCTGATTACATGTGATTAATTACAAAAACTCAGATATGAAAATATGTTTTAAGAACTAAAAGATTATAATTAATATGTAATTAAAAAGAAATATGCAATGATCAAAACTTTCATAAGTCTAAACTTAATTGAGAATTAAGTGTTATGAAATAGAATTGTAACTCAATTAATTGACATTGCATAATTCTTTGGGCATATGGGTTAGCTTGAATCAAGTTCCTAGGATTGGGTTAGACCTAAGGTTAGAATCATACATGGACAAATAGAATTAATTGATCAAATCTAATTAAGTAGTAACTAGATTAGGTCAAGAAAATTCTAGATCAATTTACAATAGTTGTAGATGGATCAAGTCCATATCTTTGATTAGACCAAGATGGAACTTGATTTAGGCTCAGAGGTGTAGCCCGAGTCATTTGAGTAATCAAATCGAAATTGATTAACCAGTCGGTGTCTAAGGTAAGTTTGGCAGTTTTGACCGGTGATTTTTAATTGGGAGCTACTCGCACTGATTCGTCTTTATCGAGTTAATGGCATATCCCTTCCACCGATCTCACTGGCCGACATGGTCAATCATATTTTGATTGGATCACTTAATGATTCGAGTTAGCCCATGCCTATAAGGAAAATCAGTTTGACTGATTTAGGTGCCTCCTTAATCGGTTTGAGTCTAATCTGATTTGGTGAAGTCAGTGGGAGAAATTAGACTAACCGGATCTTCTTATCTATCCTAATTAAGAAATCCTCTAAAATTATTAGGTCCTTAAAATGAACTGGTTATGGAGATAACTAGGTCATAGCCTCCCATTAAGTTGGGTGATAATGGGTCCAATGCTTTGATAATTATTGGAGGCGCGACACGCCTGGTACTTATCAAGCATTGGAATTGTCATTCAATATATGATGAGTTGAGTGTACCTTCAATAGACGGTCAGGTGAGCCGAGCCACACTCGGACTTGGTCGTCTATTAGTTGATTAGACTTAACCCTATCATTTAATGGTTGGACCTGACTAGGGTATTCGGTGGAGGCGCCACACGCCTGCCGAAGAACCTAGGGCAAAATTATCACTAGAAGTGGCTTGGTGAAGCAACTGGTTTAGAACCTACCAATAGGTGCATATGGGTTAGCCGAGCCACACTCGGGCCTATATGCGATCTATTGGGTTCTAGTGCCCACTAAAGAATTAGGAGTAATTTTTCGAATTGGAGGTAGAGGCTACCAATTTGTATAAAATAGTGGGAGTACCTTTAGACTAAAGTCCAAGTCTAATGTGTTTAGTCAATTCATATACTAATAGCCAAAATTTTTTTTTAATGCAGAAATGGCCACTAATTTGTCACTTCGCTCATTGTTGGACAATGACAAGTTGACTGGTCCAAATTTTAATAATTGGCATAGGAAACTGAAAATAGTGTTAGAGCATGAAAGGATCCTTTATGTGATAATGAATCCAGCACCTGAGCAACCCGCTGCTAATGCATCAAGATCGGCTAGAGACACTTATCAGAAGTGGCTTAGTGACCGGATCACTGTTCGATGCATCATGTTGGCAGCAATGAGTGATGAGTTTAGTAGGCGTTTTGAGAATACGCAGCCGGAAGATATTATTCAAGTGTTGAATGAATCATTCGGTGTTCCTGACGACGTTGAGAGGCACAAAACTAGTTGTGCCATCTTCAGCGCCCGAATGAAAGATGGGACCTCGGTAACTGATCATGTACTATACATGATTGAGTTGATCGAGCGTTTAAGCTCTCTTGGTTTTTCCCTTCATGATCAATTGGGGAAGGATGCCATACTAAACTTATTGCCTGGATCATACCGTCCTTTTCTCACTCATTTTCGTATGACGAAATCTGTAGTGAATTATCACCAATTGTTGGGGTTACTACAGACGTTTGAGAATGATCACCAACTTCTTAAGAAGACGGTGAACTTTGTGGGAGGTTCATCCAAGGGTCGCCCCTTTAAGAAAGGGAAAAAGAAAAATAAAATCCAAAAGAAACAAGTGCACCATGCTCAGCCTAGTCAAAAAAAGAATAAAAAGGCTGATCAGAGCATGGCGGAGTGCTTCTTCTGCAAGAAGCAAGGACATTGGAAGAGGAACTGTCCTCTTTACATTGCATCTCTCGATCCGAACCGGCTTAAGAAAAGTGGGCAATCAGTTGCCAATCAAGGTACTTATATGATAACACCTTGCAATTTTTCTATTTGTGATAATTCGACCTGGGTATTGGATACCGGTAGTCCTTTTAATATTTGCAATTCGTTGCAGGGGCTACAAGTCAGTGAGAGGTTTGAAGAAGGAGAAAGGTTCCTGAATGTTGGAGATGGAAGATCAGTTCCAGTTCTAGCTTTAGAAATTCTTAAACTTGAATTTAGCTCTCATGTAAATGTCCTTAGTGATTGTCACTATTGTCCAAGTTTTTTATTGAATGTCATTTCTGTAGGCCTTTTGGCCAAAAATGGTTATGAAATATCAATAAAAAAGGATTATTGCAATATCATTTGGAATGGTGCTGCTGTAATGAATGGAACTCTGAGTAATGGCATTTACATTTTGTCACAGCCTGTTCATGTAATGTACAAGTCCAATAAGCGCCCTAAAATAGATAATGTCACGGATGTCTACCTTTGGCATCATAGGCTAGGACATATTAACAAGAACAGGATGAACAGGTTAAGTAAAGAAGGAATCCTTGATGTTAATAATTGTGAATCATTGACAACCTGTGAATCATGTCTTCTTGGTAAAATGACCAAATCACCTTTTACCGGAAAAGGTGAACGAGCCAGTGATTTATTGACCCTTGTACATTCTGATGTATGTGGGCCAATGAGCACAGATGCTAGAGGTGGATATTCATATTTCATTACGTTTACAGACGACCTTTCAAGGTATGGTTATATCTATTTAATGAGACATAAATCTGAATCATTTGAAATGTTCAAATTATATCGTAATGAAGTAGAAAAACAAACTGGAAAGAGTATTAAAACTCTTCGATCAGATCGAGGAGGTGAATACCTCACCAGTGAGTTTTTGACATATCTAGGAGAAAATGGGATTCTCTCTCAATGGACTCCTCCTGGTACACCACAGTATAACGGTGTATCAGAAAGGAGAAATCGAACTCTGTTAGACATGGTTCGATCCATGATGGGGTTTGCTGATCTGCCCATATCCTTTTGGGGATATGCTCTTGAGTTAGCCTGCTACATTCTAAATAAGGTTCCAAGTAAGTCTGTAAATAAAACACCACATGAAATGTGGACTGGACGTAAGCCGATGCTCTCTCACCTTAAGGTTTGGGGGTGTCCAGCGTACGTCAAACGTTTGAAGACAGACAAACTTGAACCCAAGTCTGACAAATGTTTCTTTGTTGGTTATCCTAAAGAAACTAAAGGATATTACTTCTACTTTGCTAAAGAACAAAAGTTATTCGTAAGCAATAGAGCTGTTTTCTTAGAGAAAGAATTTCTTAGTGAAGGAACTAAAGGCTCTAATGTTGAGCTTAGGGAAGTTCAACATGTAGAAGATCCGACACCATCTACTGAACTAGTTGAGTCGGATTTGATTAGATCAGATCCAGAACCCATCTTAGATGCACCATTAAGGCGATCAGGTAGAGTACCACGTCAGCCGGACAGATACTACGGTTTCTTGGTCCAGGACGGGGATCCTGTCGAACTTGATGAAAACGATGAGGATCCGATCACCTATATGGATACTATGCAGAGGCATTACTCTGATGCATGGCTTGGAGCCATGCAATCCGAAATGGAATCCATGAAGGTCAATGATGTATGGACATTAGTTGACCCACCCGAAGGGATTAAACCCATAGGGTGTAAGTGGATTTTCAAAATAAAACGGGGCGCAGACGGAAAAGTAGAGACCTATAAAGCCCGTCTGGTTGCCAAGGGATATCGTCAACGTTATGGTATTGACTATGACGAGACGTTTTCTCCTGTGGCAATGCTCAAATCCATTCGGATTATGCTTGCGATAGCAGCATACTTAGATTATGAGATCTGGCAGATGGATGTTAAAACCGCTTTTCTAAATGGAGATTTAGAAGAGGAGGTGTATATGATGCAACCTGAAGGTTTTATATCTGCAGATGAGTCTAAGGTGTGCAAGTTTCAAAAATCCATTTATGGATTAAAGCAAGCTTCACGGAGTTGGAACATACGATTTGATAAGGTGATCAAATCATATGGCTTCATTAAGAATGAAGAAGAATCTTGCATTTATAAATGGGCAAATGGTTCAGTTATTATATTTCTTGTTTTGTATGTGGATGACATTCTTTTAATCGGGAATGACATTCCTGCATTACAAGGAATAAAGGTTTGGCTATCATCTCAATTTGCCATGAAGGATTTGGGAGAAGCATCTTACATCCTAGGGATGAAGATCTATAGAGATAGATCTAGAAGATTGCTTGGATTATCCCAATCCACATACATTGATACTATACTGAAAAGGTTCAGTATGATTAATTCCAAGAAAGGCTATCTTCCAATGGGCCATGGAATTAACCTCTCTAAAAGGGATTGTCCGACAACCTCTCAAGAAAGAGAGAGTATGGATAGAATTCCATATGCTTCGGCAGTGGGATCTATAATGTATGCCATGACATGTACTAGACCAGACGTGGCATACTCACTAGGAGTAGTGAGTAGATACCAGTCTGATCCAGGTAGCAACCACTGGAAGGTTATAAAAACCATCCTTAAGTATTTGAGAAATACTAAAGATCAGTGGCTTGTCTACGGTGATTCTGACTTAAAACTTGAGGGATATACCGATTCAAGTTTTCAGTCAGATCAAGATGATAGCAAGAGCGTGTCGGGATATATCTTCACTCTTAAGGGTGGGGCCATCTGCTGGAAGAGTTCCAAGCAGCATACAGTGGCAGATTCTACATGTGAAGCAGAATACATCGCAGCATCTGATGCAGCCAAGGAAGCCGTATGGTTGCGCAAGTTCATCACCGAGCTGGGAGTGGCACCTTCCATTGATGGTCCAGTTCCTATATTTTGTGATAACACTGGAGCCATAGCTCAGGCAAAGGAACCTAAAGCACATCAGCGGACCAAGCATATTCTGCGACGCTATCACCTGGTTCGAGAGATTATAGAACGAGGTGATATTGATCTTCAGAAGATTGACACAAAAGAAAATCTGGCTGACCCATTTACCAAAGTCCTCGGCATCAAAGAGTTCAACGAACACAAGTCAAAGATGGGTATTAGATACTGTGCCGATTGGCTTTAGGCTAAGTGGGAGTTGTTGGGAATTGTATCCTAAATGTCAATCGTCAGCATATTGATGATTGAATTTTGTAAATGAATTGACAAATTAATAAAGTATTATTTGGCATTATTCATCATTTCATCTTCAAATGAACTCTTATATGATGAAGTCCTGAGGACTTATGTTATGATAAAGGAGGATTTATCTTTGAGTCCTTAAACTTGTTCGCGACCAAATGATATGTTGTTACTAGGACGACAACATTATCGAGATTAGGTCGTTGTGTGACATATACGTTGGTTGTCCTCTTAACCAAGGAGTGTGGAGACACTGGTATGCCATACAGGTGAAGTGTAGGAGTACATTTCACTGAACGTGACCAATTCCGGAATGCTCTACTGTCGAGAGATGTTCCGAGTGGATATGGGTATAAGTTTGGCCCTCTGACCTGAGATCGCAACCTGTGACTAGCAAGCAACTCACTGTACTTTGGTACCGGACTACTTGAATTTCTAATTCAGTGACGGAAGGTCACTGGGTGCAGTCAAGTACTTGCGTAGTCAGTTGTGAGTCGAGATGGAATTGACCCCTCCTGCAAACAGGAGATAATGTCTTGTGATTAATTTAGCAAAACCTTGGCCAGGGTAATCTCAGTGAGGAGTCACGGGATATCTAAAGTTAATCACATAATGGATGTACTAATTATAGGGTTGACAGTGAGCTCTAAGTCATCCTGGCATTAGGAGTCAAAGGGATTGAATTATACAGTAACCATAGTCCAGGGTTCCAGAATATTTGCTTCGCATATATTCGGCCTATCCGGACGTCGGGTACCATTGCTAGATGGTCACATCGATTAGTATAGGAAGACGTTCCTATACTACCGGCTTAGGTTCGAACCTATGAGGTCACACGCATAGAAGTTTCTAGGTTGATCAAATGGCTGATTGATGATTAAGAATCATTCAGGGGTAATTTGGTCAATTCGATTGACAAATTATCCTAAGCAAAAGTTGCATTAAAATAATTATTGAATTATTTGAGGATTAATTAGCAATTAGATTGCTAATGAACTCAATTTGATTGAGTAATTAAGCTTAGGTTGAGCCAAATTGAATAGGATTCAATTTGGGCTGCATCAGGGTTTGACCCAATTGGATTGGTTTCAACCCTAGTAGATTGAGCTTGACCCAATTGATGGGACTTGACCCAATTGGATTGGGCTTGATCCAAATCAATTAGAAGACCTTATTTGATGAGGATTATGAGTCCAAATAATCAGAATTGGATAAGGAGAAGAATCCCTAAATTTTAGGAACCCATCCTTATCTTCTTGGAGAAGAATGACACCTTAATTTATTCCCAATATTTTTTACGCCTATCCTCTTTATTTTTGACCAAAAATTGGTGTGACAAGAGAGGAGGCGTGGGGCTATAATTCCTATAAAAATGGCGCCTTAAATATTTCTAGAAAGATTTAGATGAATTTCCTAATTTGTAGGGATTGCATGGTGCATGAAATAGGGTGGTCTGCGGCTGAACTTTGGACGCATGAATTCCTATCTTTTAGGGATCCAAAATGCACGAAATTTGGATATGTTTATCTCCTCTTAGCTTTCAAACCACCAGAATTTTTTGGGAATTTTATCAGCCAAATTAGTTGGCTAAATTAGGTGTGATACGTGGGGGGATCTTTTGGCTATAAAAGACCCCCATGCCTTGGGTTCAAGATATACCATATTTAGAGGTTTCAAAAAATTCTGAAAAAATTTCCTGAGGGCCTCCATCCCTTCTTCTCCTTCTTCCTAACGTCCATCCTCCATCTCCTTGAAGAACAATCAAAGGTTGAGTGTTTAGAAGGAGAAAGCTTCAGCCATTGCTGCGTTCCTGCGCGAGCTAGCACTCCCGCGGAAGACGATCTACCTAGGGCTTCGCGTGTACTTCTCATAGAGGCCATTCGTGTGCGTGGCTGCGAAGTCAAGGATCAGATCCATAAGTTTCTTCCATCATAAAAGGTATTAATCCCACATCAATATTTTATTTTGGAGTCAGAGTCTAGGTCTGATTCCCCGAGGTTTTACCCTCCTTTGGGGCTCCTCACGGAGTTATCTCCAGAATCCATTCGATGGATATTCGGAGATTAATCGGAATAGAGTTCTTAAGTTTCAGATCTGATAGTTAATCATGCATGAAAGTTTTAGCATAATTGTTTAAACGATTCCGGCATAATCCTATGTGTTCTTAAGGTGCTGATTTCTAGATTTGATCTTGTAAGCATGCATGAATTAAATTGTTTGATTCGATTTTTCCGCTGCATTTTAAAACTTAAAAAGAACTACGTATGGCTTGATCCCCCTTATGAAGGGGTACGTAGGTAACCCGATCAGGTTCAGCCATGGTTTAAAAAAAAAAAAAAAAAATCAGCATGCTTAACACCGAAGAACCTAGGATTCACTTTCAGCATGCGCCCCTCCTTTTTATCCCACGCATGGATCAAAGGGAGGGGCATATTCCCCTCCCTCTTATCCATATAAATCTGCCACTTAATCAAATTAATGGGTGATTTAATTTGGGTCTAGTGCATGAGTCCAATCCTAGTCAAAATAGGACTTGTATGGACCTATTTCAATTTCCTCCCAATTCTAATCTAATTAGGACTTAATTGAACCATGAATCTATTGAACTCTTCAATCCTAATCCAATTAGGAGTCATGAAATTAATTAGATTAAATTTAAAATTAATTAGGACTTAAGAAAATCCTAATCTAATCAGGACTTGTTCAAATTTCAGCCCTAAGACAATTAGGACATTAGAAATCCTATTCCATGTAGGACTCTAATTTAATTTGAAATCCTAATCCAATTAGGACTCCATGATTCCCACTCCAACTAGGACTCATGATCAAGTCCAATTAATTAAATCCAATTAATTAAATTAAATTACAATCCGATTGCAATTATTCCTTCTTCTAGCCACTAACTCTTAGCGGGTTTTCATTTATCAATCTAATTGATTATTTGTGATTCCTAATCACATTCAACCATTGGATCGGTCAATACCTCTAATGTGTGTGACCCCATAGGTTCTATTCTGACTGGTAGTGAGATATATTATGATCTCTATCACAATATCATTGAAAACTCCTTTCAATGGGTTAAAACAATTCCAACTCAACTCACCAGGGATTATCGACCATCGAGATGATCCCTGTGAGTCTCACCATCCACCAGTGACACCTAGCAGTATGTAGTGGCCACCCAGCAGAATAGAATGATGAACCTCTAGGTGCAACAATCGTATGATACAGTCCTTCTATCGTGGATCCCTACAGATCGGAGGTCATGGAAAACTCGTCAAACTCCGTCGTCTGTCATATGTCTAGATTTATTTGACTTGAGTTCGATAGTGAAAAACTCTTTCTCCACTTTATATTTCTGCCCTGGCCAAGGTCTTAGAACTCAGTCTAACAAATCACATAGGATCACTCCTCTTCTATCAAGGTCGATAGATTCCATGTAAGTGCATACCCTACTCCTACAGTGAACTTACTGCAGCCAATCTACACTACAAGGACCCATATGGCTAGAGACCATGTATACGTGTAGTCAAACTACAATAACCTCACTGTGAGTAGCCGAAGCACCGCAGGTCAAAGGACCAGTCATACTACTGCAACATCAAGCAAGTCACTGACGAGTGGATAGACATCCAAGTGACTTCTTGTCTTGGTCACGCTCAGTACCCTTATTCTCTAACAAGCACCTGCACTATCACTTCAGTGTCCCTACACTGTGGACTCGAGTCTCGTCCATCCAGAAGAAAAGTGATCTGTGCACTGATCGGATCGATCACCGTCCTCGTGATGATCCATTGATCAGGAGCATTTAGAAATTAATCACCAATGATACATGGCTCAAATTCTCAACTCTTGAGAATATGTATCATCATCTTATTAATTCCTTGGACGATTCATAGACACATAAACAATATGAATGAAAAAGATGCCCATTTATTATTCAATAATAATAAAGTCAAGTACAAATTTATGTCCTATAATTAATAATGTGTCCGCCAGATTGGCTTCTAGGGCATACATCTAACATGTTGCACGTCAATGGTTGATCGGTGCATGCCTCTACAAGCATGATTTGCGCGGATCGAGGTCAAGGGTTGATTGAAGATGGATCAAGGAGTTGATCACAATTGGACCTAGGGATCAAGATCGAGTCAAGAGTTGAAAACGATCTAACCAATTGACGTGCATGTGCTTGTACTATAACCCCATCCTGGATCCATGATCATCACCAGTTATATTTATTTGTTGATATTATGCCTAAATATTTATGTTTATGTCTATGCATAGCGGGTAGATATATTTGCATGAGATGTGTAGTCAAACGAAAAAGACCTAAATTAAAACCTCTTCAATCAGTCGAGAGTGAACCAACATGAGCGAGTCATATTAGATTAATTGATCTAATTGGTATCTAGGAAAGCCTGAAAGGTGGTTACTTAATTAGAACCTTACTCTCCGAGTAAGGGGAGCCTCCCACCTACTTATCTGGCCAATTGTTTGATTACCTCTTATAAAGAGCTCAAGGTTGCAAACACTAAGACATGATTACGCAATATTAAGTCCATAGGTCTTCCACCGTAGTAGAGCTGCTAAGGTCTTTCCGGTGTTGATTTATCTTGGCTGGACACAGTAGGCAAGTTGCATCGGAGGACTGGACCTCTCTATTAGACATGAGATGTTGTAGGGGTAAAGGTGGGGTTGGGCGCCAATAACTGTTAGGTGAGGACCCAATGACGACTTTATTTCTGCGGTTATACGGTGGGTCAGACTTAACTAAGGAATGGGGCCAATAACTGTTAGGTAAGGTCTTCATGACTTAGAGACCAAGTAGCACTGCAATTTGCTTGAGAAGCATTGTGCAAGAGTTGTACACTCATCCATTTATATGTCACCAATAACTGTTAGGTGAGGCGGCATGTAAATCGGTGGGACCGCAGTACCCACAGAAACCCTAGTCGCGTAGGATTTCCGTCTCCCTACCAGGAGAGTATAAGGGATTCGAGAAAATAGTGGAAGGTGTATTTGTTTTAAAAGTTCCTAAAATAAATAGAATTCAAGTACAAAATCTAACTAAAATATTTACTCTCTACAGATCACAATGTTAGCTTCGAATCCTTTGACCCGTATTCTTGAGACCAACCGACTGACCGGAACCAATTACAAAGACTGGCTTAGAAATCTCAAAATCGTTCTATGTTGCAAGAAACTAGGCTATGTACTCGAAAATGATATCCTCAGGTTATCATCACGTCCGACCGATGATCAGTGTGAGACGCATGAAAAATGGACGGACGATGACATTAGGGTCAAGTGCTAATCATGGCATCCATGTCAAATGAACTCCAATGCCAGCAGAGAATATGAAGACTGCTAGGGAGATATTGGCACACCTGCAAGAGTTGTATGGTGAGCAGAGTCGCACAGCTCATTTTGAAGTGTCCAAAAGGCTCTTCAAGGCAAAAATGTGCAAGGGGTAGTCTGTCCACAATCACTATTTGACTATGATCAAGAACCTAGAGGAGCTTGAGAAGCTCAGTATGACCATGCACAAGGAATTTCAAATAGATCTGATCCTACAATCCCTTTCTGATTCATCTGGGCAGTTTATAGTAAACTACCACATGAATAAAATTGATTGCACTAAGACCGAGTTGTTGAATATGTTGGTAACTGCTGAAGAGGCCTTGAAAGGTTCAAGGGGCACTGTTCTTGCTGCTAAGTTGACTTCTGGTTCCAAGAGAAAGTCTACTTGGAAGAAAAAGAAGCCAGCGAAGAAGCAGAAGAAAGATAAGAAGCCAAAGAAGAAAGTTCAAAAAGAAAAGGCTATTGACAAGGAAAAATGTTTCCACTGCAATGTCGACGGCCACTGGAAAAGGAACTGCTCTTCATATCTCGAGAGCCTGAAGAACAAAATGGCAGACACACCTTTAGAAGGTATGTTAGACTTGCTCGTAATTGAAACTAATCTTACGGTTTCTTCTACTTCTAGTTGGATTATAAATTCTGATTCTAGTGCTCATTTGTGCACTACTATGTAGGATCTAAAGAAAAGTAGAAGGCTAGCGGAAGGTGCAGTAACCTTTCGGGTTGGCAACGGGGCAAGAGTTGCTACTGTGGCTGTGGGCACCTATCCTCTGCGACTACCGTCTGGTTTTAGTTTATTGCTTAGAGACTGTTATTATGTCCCTGCTGCTAGCAGAAATTTGATTTTTGTTTCGTGTTTAGCACAGAATGGTCATATTTTTACATTTGACAAAGACTGATGTTCTATTTATTTTAGAAATAAATTAGTTGCACGTGGTTTCATGATTGACAGTCTCTATCACTTACATGTTGATATGTCTGTGAATGTATCTGAGCAAGTAGTAAGTGCCATGAGATCCAAAAGATCCAGAGATGAGATAAACCAAAAGTATTTGTGGCACCTCAGAATTGGCCATATTAGAGAAGACAGAATGAACAAAATGGAGAAAGATGGGCTTCTCAGTTCATTGACTTCCGAGTCATATCCAGTTTGCGAGTCCTGTCTTCAAGAAAAAATGGCTAGATTGCCCTTTATAGGATATGGAAGAGGACCACTGAAATACTTGCCCTGGTACACACTGATGTGTGTGGCCCATTTGATGTGCTGGCCAGAGGTCGTTATTCGTACTTCATTACCTTTACCGATGATTTTTCATGATATAGGTTTGTGTATCTTATGAGACACAAATCTGAATTCTTTGAAAAGTTCAAAGAGTTCAGAAATGAAGTAGAAAAACAAACTGGAAAACCCTTTAAGGCTCTTCGATCAGATCGAGAAGGAAAATACCTTAGTAGAAAATTTCAGGACTATCTCAAAGAGAATGGCATAGTCTCACAGTGGACGCCTCCTGGTACACCTCAACTCAACGAGGTGTCAGAGAGGAGAAATCGGACTCTATTGGATATGGTCCGGTCCATGATGAGCTTCACTGATTTACATAATATAAGATACTCTGTATTTTTATTTTGATTTTGATTTTTTTAATTTATTTTGATTTTAATTTTTTTAAATATTTAATTTATGTGGGGGTTGTTGAATTAAATTAAACATTTTAACATTTGAAAGCCGCGGCCAACCAAATATTTGACTTGGTCAACGGCCAAGTGGCAAGCATCCGCGCACAAGCAAGGGAACAAACATGAAAAGATCCCCAAAGAAAGCAGGCCATGACAAGTGTCATGCATCCACGCGCAAGAGCAAGCATGGAAAGGCCCTCCGAAGAAGGAAGAAAGCATGAGCGGCTAAGATGCAACAAGCAGCAGGATCAAAGGAGCACAAGAAGACACGTCATCAATCCGGAGAAGGAGAGTCTGCTTCTTTTGACGCGCCTGAGCCTATATAAAAGGCTCTAGGAATCATTTCAAATAAATGAAAATTTTCTTTTCTCCCTATTCCAAGAACTTATATAAAAAAGGGTTCTAAAGATCACTGGGGAGAAATAAAAATTTTTTTTCTTCTCCTCATAATTTTAATTATTTTTCTGAGTTTCTTTTGAGCTATCTGCAAGCGTGAACGTACTCTTCTTTCTTTCCTAAAGGCGCACTGACGGAAAAGACGTGGTTCTGTATTAGGTCGTCGTATCTCTAGGAGATCTGTGCCAGCAGACCCATGCGTGGGGAGCATAAACTTTTCTAGGACAACGCGTCAGCGTGCTTCGATCCACATGCCATCTTCTTTCATTTCTTTATTTTATTATTCTATTGTCAAGTTAATTATTTGCTAGTTTATTCTTCTTATTTATTGTTTTTGAATATTAGAAATATTTAATTATTAATTTATTAATTATATTTGTGCATCTAGGCTAACAGTGAAGGCCTCAGAGAGGTGGAAGGATGGTGCTGAGAGAGAGGGGTGAAAACCTTTTTTTTCTTATAAAAAAAAAGGTAACAATGAAAATCCAGAAATAATGAAAGATATTTAAAAAATAAAGATACCAAAAATATTTTCTACATCTGATTCTGTACTGTATTAGATTCCGTATTTCAGTTTAACAAAAAAAAAGAAACAAAAAACAAAAACTATACCAAATAGGACCTTCAAGATATGGAGAATGGGGAATGGTTCTGCAATTATAGGTCATTGCATAAAAACTAGGGAATCAAGCTATGCAATCAGGCCATTGCATATACATTGATCACCGCAATTGCAGGAGTAAATCTGTGTGTGTGCAATCCTAGACTGGCACCACTTCAGAGCATAAAATATAGCAGTGTTGGAGACCTTTTTTCATGTTAAAATCTTAAATAAAAAAGGATTCTAGATCTACAGAAAATGGTAGGTGCCATGAACCTAATCTGCGGGGTCACCAGCAATACTGCATATCAAGTTGGGGCCTTCACTTGTCGCCAATTCATGCCTCTTAGATTCAGAGTATCTCTTGGTATCAGACATAGAGAATCACTTTAATCAGTACTTTTGTAACAACCCATGGGTTTCTTGATCCTGTATAACTACCCCGCACGATATGTGGGACTAAATACAAGCCTGCACGGAACCTCACATATTCCCCCATTTAAGCCTTAACGTACTCGTTAGGCTAGGAGTTCAAATCCATATAAATCTAATCACAAGAACTATGATCGGTCCTTTGTCAGTTCCAATAAATCCATGCTGCAGTGTCTCCTAGTCCATATAGGTTATAGGTTGAATCTGCTCTTATACCATTTGTAACAATTCATGATTTTATCCAAAATGGCTAGCTCGAAGGTACTTTTTAGGTTCCTTTATCATATATAAGTACACAAGATCTTCTTGGCGAATAAACGATGTGGAACTATATACACACCTGCACGGGTCCTCACATACTCTTCCGTTCAAGCCCTGACGTCTTCGTCAGGCTAAGAGTTAAAATACATTCAAATCTAATCACGACCACCATAATCGGCTTGTCGTTAGCCTCCATGAACCAATGTTGCAGTGTCCCTCAATCTACATAGGCAAAGTTCGCTCTGATACCATTTGTCACCACTTAGAACTTCATTCAAAAAGACTAGCCATAAGGTATTATTTGGGTTTCTTGATTCTGTATAAATATCCAAAAATCTACTCAGCGAATAATCGATGTAGGACTAAACACATGCTCGTACGGATCCTCACATACTTCCTCCGTTTAAGCCTTGGTATCCTCGTCAGGCTAGGAGTTCAAATCTATATAAATCTAACCACAAGCACCACGATCGGCCCGTGGTCAGTCCCAATGGATCCGTGCTGCAGTGTCCCCTAATCCATATAGCTTATGGGTCGGGTCCACTCTTATACCATTCGTAATAACCCATGATCTTATCTAAAATGGCTAGTCGGAAGGTATTTTTTGAGTTCCTTTGTGCTATATAAGTACCCAAGAACTTCACGGCGAATAACCGATATGGGATTATATACACACCTGCATGGGTCCTCACATACTCCTCCGTTCAAGCTCTAACGTTCTCATCAGGCTAAGAGCTCAAATTCATTCAAATCTAATCACAACCACCATAATCAACTCGTGGTTAGCCTCTATGAACTAATGCTGCAGTGTCTCCCAATCCACATAGGCTATGGGCTGAGTTCGCTCTGATACTATTAACATAACTCAGGACCTCACCCAAAAAGGCTAGCTGGAAGGTATTATTTGGATTTTCTGATCTTGTATAAGTATCCAAGATCTACCTAGGAAATAACCGATGTGGGACTAAACACATGCTCGGATGGTTCTCACATACTCCTCCTATTTAAGCCTTGACGTTCTCTTCAGGCTAAGAGTTCAAATTCATTCAAATCTAGTCACAAGCACCACGATCGGTCCGTAGTCGGTCCCAATGAATCTGTGTTGCCGTGTCTTATAGTTCACAAGATTATGGGCCGGATCTACTTCGATACCATTTGTTACAACCCAAGACCTCACCCAAAAAAGCTAACCGGAAGATATTATTTGGGTTTCTTGATCCTATATAAGTATCCAAGATCTCTCCAGCAAATAACTAATGTAGGACCAAACACATGCCTGCATGAGTTCTCACAACTTTCCTTCTATCAAAGAGAAAAAGTGAGTTACAAGATTGCTACCACAATTGGAGAGCAATATCCCTATCATGTCTCTTTTCCTTCACCTTTGACCTTTTCGCCATATTCCAGGAACCCAAAGGCCTTTAGAAGCAGACACCATAACATGTCATACACTGTTGTAGTAAATAAAAGAAAGGGAAAGAAGAAAAAGCACGTGATTGTCATGCAGCAGTGTGCACACAGGAGTAGTGTAGCATTACCCTCTAGCTCCTGCGAAGCATATTTCATGTTTACATGACAAGCTCTATGATGACAATTAGTACAAGTCGCTTGGTTTTTCATTCTTTAGCCAACCACTTTGATTCTGCTCTTAGTGCCCGGTAAATTGACTGCAGGAGATGATGATAAGTTGCCACCACATGGCTGTGCATGGCCTCTGATGCACTTTGATCCAGCCCAAGTGCTTTCACCTGTTTCCTCGAATGGTTTCGACGGACATCTCCTCATTTGGCCTTTTCTTTTCTTTTCTTTTCTTTTCTTTTTATTTTTTCAACTGTTGAAAACTTTGAGGGAGTTCTCTAGTTGATCATGGTCAGACCCACGGATATCTTTGGCGTAGGAGCCATTCTTGTATATCTGGAATATCGGCACGCAGCTCTCATACTTCTCTAAGTAGGGGTTTTCATCCAGATCAACCTATAAACATTAGCACAAAAAATAAGCACCACAGAGAACAGCAATCAACAAAAGGAATCACCAGAAGTTAGATAATTATAACATAATAAAATGATCTCCAAGCTGGTCTTCACAGCAAAGAAGCTGATCATGGCCAATAAAGAAAAGATACTAGATGGTCATCAAAGTAACAACTGCCAGCCTCCATTAATGGTCTCAGATACAGACCAGAAGGTGCATTACCTAAGGAGCCCAAAACCAGCAATCAGCTTTCAGGATGGGCCACTATTGAAGCAGCCTATCAAATACAAGCTGATGAACTTAGCCTACAATTTAAGGAAAGGTAAAATAAGAAACTGGTGTATCTTTGTTTCAATGCAAAGTTATGGTCCAATGGAACAAATTAACTTGATGGCTGAGAAACAATAGTGTACTTAAATGACAAGGAAACAGAGGGTTAAATTTATTTGATCACTCATGAAATTCATTGTAGCACTGTGGAGGGGATTATCTGAAGAATCAATATAACTTAATCTATGCGTTAAATGTTGGCTCATGTTACAGAAGCTAATCAATTAAAAACTGAATACTTAGACCATTTTTCTAAGAAAAATAAAATAAAATCCACATCAGCATGCAAATATTTCTGTTATGTTGTCTGATGGGGAAAAAGGGCGCCTGCTTTAGCCTCTGACAATCAGGAGCTGCAAAGCCACAAGTTTATTTACTTTTAATTGTTCTATGGACCGGAATTCAGATTTGATCACCTACGTGAGACAATCAGCAGTTTTTATGAGAAGTCAAAAAGAAGACACTATGGCCAAACTTAATACTTCAAGACAATCTAAACTAGAAGGTTCAGCTTGCAAAAACTTCATAAAATATCAATCTAGTACCAAAATGAAACAAAAGCATCACGGCATGGATGAAAAACTAACTAGGACACAGCAAAGTTAAGCAACTCTTCAGGAGTGTGTCATGCCGCAATCTAGAGAGAGCACCAAAAAGAGGCAAAGGAGAGTTCTTTGGGATGACATATCATTCATCATTTTCCTTTTGTCTATGTTCATTTCATTTCTTCCTCATATCACCATGCTCTCTTTTCTAATATCCAATCCAAAGATGCCATTGTTGGTGCTATTTTTGCCAGTAAATTGAGAGTCAAAAAAATTCTGCTGTGTGTTTGTGCACATTACAATTGATTGCCACCTGTTGGATGCACAAATTTTCTTTAAAATGCTCCAGTACTATATATTTTGTTGTGCGTATTATTTTTTCAACTCTAACAAAAAATGTTCAAAATTTGCATAGAACATCAGACCTTAAGGAAATTCACAGTAGGATATTTCTGGCAGAATTGCTCCATGAAAACTATCGTCTGTTTGGAAGCTTCATTTGATTGGCTGAATAGCAGTGCCACGGACAGCCCTGCAAGCAAAATGATGCCCAAAGTTATGACTTGATAGATGTGTTGATATAAGAAGATTTCAAATGAAAGCTGTGGAACTAATACTTCATATTTTTGCAATATCTTTTGTGCTACCAAGCCGAGAAGAAGACGCATGGTGACTTTCAAATTTTCAAAAAAGTCTGAGATGCCCAAAAGATGTCATATGCAAAATATCTAATCAGTTCAGCAAGCAAAGAGTGAGCTCTGAGTTTCTTGAGAACCTTGCAGACCTTCGCCAACACGCAACTCAACCACATTGGCCATCTTTTCACAGAAAGCAATGTAGACTTCTAAATTGATTCCGTGAACGTTAAAAGCATCTTTGCCTCTTGTATGTCAAAGCACATTATTCTGTCGAGGGCAATAATCCATCAAAAGAAGAATCGATGCCTACCAGGTGATGTAGTATACTGTCTGAATTGATCGATCGTTGTGATTTGGACCATATTATCTCCATGTTTTGCGTCCTTGATGTCATCACCTCGCTGCTTCCTAAGTTGGAGCTGAGCCTCCACCAGGGCCTTGCTGACCTCCTCATCTCCCGGCATTTCATGAAGTAATGCTTCATAATCTTGTATGGATGCTTCCCAGTGCTCCAACTAATAAGAAAATGAGATACAAGAGTCGGCCTTTACTTTCTCTAAGTCCTGTTTTGATCCATGCGAAAGAATGGTGGAAACCAACTTACCTTTGCATTGCAGTCAGCTCTCCTTAGACGAGCTTTGTTGTAGGAAGGGCGCATGTTTAAAGCAGCATTACAATCTTCAATAGCCATCTCCCATTGGCCAAGCTTTGATCGGCATGCGGCTCGATTGCAAAATAGAATGGCATTGTAGGGGTCATGGTGAAAGCCTTCACCATATGCCATGCAAGCCTCCTTAAACTTGGATGCCTTGAAGAGATCATTACCTCTCGATCGAGCTGATGCCACAGCTCGAGCTTTCTGTGCCACAGTACTTATCTCCCTGCTTTTTGTGTCAAGTCGAGCAGCTCTTTGAGACACCGCAACTGTATCCTCAAACCTTAACAAAGAAAATGAAAACATAAATGTTCAGTTAGTATGCAAATAAGTGAACTGGACTATTGGCACAATGTTCCCATCCCTTGAGTGGGGATGTTCCAGTTCAAATTTTTGGAGGAGCATTCTTCCAAAAGAAAATGATGTACAATAGAACAAGAGGTAGAGAAACAAAATAGCAATTGCTAATGACATAAATCTGCCATTCAGGTAAAACCTTTACTGACCTTCCAGCTGCCATGTCGACCTGTGCTTGGACTGCAAGCACATACGCATTACTAGAAGCGCCGAAAAACTTTGTGGAGGCATCACAGTCAAATTTGGGTGCATCTATTAACGTTGTGATCGCCTCATCTTGCCTTTGGAGCGCTAGGAGGGCCTCTGCTTTGGAAGCCATAACCTTTCAGGACATAACCAAGCACTGTGTTATTTAGGCGACATTAGAATTGTGGAAAGGAAAGAAGAAGATAAATAACAGATTGTAACTCTCAATCATCTCTGCTTCAACCACCAAGGCACATTTGGGGTTTCCAACTGATTCTTCCTGACCGTATAATTATCAGAAAGTTTAGAGATGGGGGGTGGAGGGCAATGGGCAGGTAAAACTAGCTTCATGATAAATGTTCATGTTCCATGTACAACAGACCATCTGAGTAGTGGATCTCAGTCTAGGCCACTTACACTGAAGTAATTGATTGCAAAATCTTTTTCACGGAAGAATTGAATACGAGTTCAGCTATAGCAAGCACATACAAATTGATAAACCATTGTGTGTGTGATGAGGACAAATCCTCAAGCAAACTTCAGTGACAGTTCAGATTGAGGAGCATGAGATGCTGCAGCAAAACATATATGTTTTAATTGGTGACTTCTTCTCCTACATGACCAGAAGGAAGGTGAAAGATGAACACCTGCGGAGCAGAATCAGCACCAGCAGAGACAGCAGATTGTGTTTCTTTTAGCAGAGTCTGCCAGTCCCTCAGCTTGCGTGCTTCATGGCACTTGGAGAGATGGGTTTGGAGAGCCTGTGCTCGTGCAATGTTATTTGAGCTGGCTTCTTTTCGTGCTAGCTTGTAGTGATGAATCGCTTTCTCAGCTACTCCCAATCTGAAAAGTATGAGTAGATGTTTTAGCTCCGGAATTGGAAAAACTGCATGGTAGTCGAGTTTGTGAGTCTTAGAAACAAATTTAAGTTTATGCAAAACGAAATCAGTCAATTTTTCCTTTTTACTGAAGACCATACCAAAGTATGAGGAATTTTATGTCAATACACAACAACAGAAACAATAGAACACTCTGAGTCCCTAGTTATTGCAAATTAAAATCAATAACCACATGTCCCAAATTGTGAGCTTAAAACTAGAAAAACAACAGCAATGGAGGCAATGATGGGCTTAGGTTTGCAAAAGCAGATGAAACAAAAGGAGAAACAGAATTCATGTTGAATATCTACATCTTCATGGATTGGTGATATCTATCATTTTACTGGTACTAGTTTATTGAGTACGTATTTGAGCATGCAAAATGATTAAATGAACTAAAAGAAGTAATGAAGAATTACTTGCATGAGAGCATCCAATTTTCAGAATTTATCTTATTAGATTACCACCTGAGATAAAGAGTACCAAGTCGGTGATGTGCCCTGGCATAAGAAGGATCTATCCTGACCGCTTCCTTGCACTCGCCGACCGCCTCAAGCAGCTGGCCCATGCCCATGAGGGCGGCAGCTTTGTTGCTCCAGTAGGACGCTTTGTCTGGATCGATCAGTATCGCCCGATCATACAGCGCCACCGCCTCGGCGTATCTCCCTTTCTTGTACTCTTCATTGCCCATCTCCTTGAGCTCCTCCGGATCCAATCTCCTCGACAGAGCTCGGCACAGCACCTCAGGCGGCGGGGCTGCTGCTGCTGCTGCCGCTGCCGCCGCCGGTTCGATGGCGGTCCCTGCAAAACGGCTGGGCCACTGGCCTGGCTTGCCCCCATCGCCTTTGACAGCCGTCTCCCCGGCAGTCCTGGGCAGGTAATCGAGCACGTTGCGGTTCGGGGTGACGGCGCCGGGCGCGCGGATGTTCCCAAGGTTCCCGTAGAGCATCACATTTCCCGAGGATGCGCGGACCAGAGTGCTGCTCCCCTTGCTACGCTGGTGGTCGTGGATCATGCTGTCAAGCTCGCCCGACAGGCCGAGGCTCTGCATTCTTGCAGGGCCTGCAAGCGCCTTGGTCGAGCGGGGTGGCGCGGCGGCGGCGGCGGCGACGGCCTTGGCTTTGGACATGGCGACTGGCAGATCGGGGGGCTTGCTATCGGGCGCCGGATGCTGGCTTTTGGAATTGGAGTGCGCGAGCTTGGGAGAGTCCGCCGAGGGGGGCTGCTGGTGCTGGGGGGACGACGAAGCATTGCGCCGCCGGAAGACGTTGTTGTAAAGCACCAGGAGGCCGCAGCCCGACGACGCTCTCTGCGGGTCGTCTTCCATTTCTTTATTCTTTGTAACCAACATAAATATTTTTGCTTTCCCCGTGTACGTAGCCTTATTTACGGTTGTTGCCTGGGGGCCATGACCGAGAGCGGGAAGGGATTAGGAGTTGGTGGGAAAAGTTGCACGCAGCCATGGTTTGAGGGGATATATGTATAATTAAAAAGTTCAAAAAAAAAAAGCCGGCAAGGAAGAAGAGGAACCCAATTTGAAGAGCGAGGGAGGGGAGGCGACCCGAGCGCACGAAGGCGAGGAGGGGGAAGGGAGAATTGGGGAAAAGAAAAGAATAGAAAAAGAAGGGAAAGGAAAGGGAATTTGGTGAAGGAGCTGGCGTTTGTTATGTGAAGGACGGGAGAAGCGGACGTGGGAGAGATTTGGATCTCTAAAACTGAAATAATTAATTGTTAATTAAAAAGAGACGCGGGAGGAAAGACGAGGGTCTGCCTGTAGATTGATGTATTGCGGCCCGCGGGAAGGCTTGACGAAGGGCTATTTTTGGATCCCAGCCAACCGGCCGGAGAGACGGGGGCCTGCCAGCCACCCGACACCCGACCCCACCTCAAAACCCAGCCAGCGTGATGGCGCTTCCATGCAGATGCTCAAGCTTACCATCTTATTGTTCATGCACACAAGCTGTTTAACATATTCAATAGCACTTCCGATTAGTGATTTTAGTTTTCTTTGGAAAAGCGATTACTGATTATTCAAGATCGTAGAATCTCATATTGAAAATTTTGATTTATACCATATACACTTCCAATCCATACAAAGCGAAGAGGGCATATAGAAATAAAGAATAGAAAGAGCACGCTCCTAAGCATGAGAGAACTCATGAAGTTCAGGCAAGTTGGCGAATAATGATCTGCCACACTAACAATCATCGATAAGTTAAAGGATAGTTGTTGCCACTGAGATCTAGTCTGACCCAAGCACCAAATTGATGAAATCATTGGAGAGGTCAGTTAGCCTACTGTCTCAGTCGGAGAAGTCGGCTTGAGGGTCGCTGCACATCTCCAATGATGCAGGAGCATGAGCCCAATCCTGAGGCGTGTGTGGAAATTGAATCCCCTCCTTAGGTGAGTACCAAAGCACATTAGGTTTCAAGAGTTCCAGCAACCATAATGCAGCGTGTGCATGAGTCAAGTGACAACGAGTCCATGAGTCGAGTCACACTGAGTCCATGAGTCGTATAAAAGAGTCCAAGTTAATTTGAACTCTTAGTCATGTGTCAATTAAAGAGTCCAAGTTGATTATGAGTCTTGAATTAAGGAGTTTGGGTCCAACATTGGGTGTGTCTAATGTTAGATTGAGTCCATATAAAGATTGAGTCAAGTCACATTGGGTTTAGTTGTTCCAACGCCTAATTTAATTGAGTCCATGGCATTGAGGAGTTCTTGATTGATTAGGAGTTTGATAATTTGTTCCATGTGACAATTGGGGAAGAGTCCTAGTTGATTTGGACTCTCTTCCATGTGCCATAAGGAGTTCTAGTCCTATTAGGAGTCTAGTTTAAATTTGGTTAAATGAATCAATTATTTGAATTAAATTTAAAAGAGTCCTTATTGAAGTAGGAGTCCTAGTTAGAGAAGGAATCCAATTTAGCCTAACTTCTTACTCTATATAAAGAAGATGTTGAAAAATAAAATTCAGATTACATTATTTTGAGAATTTGTGAGTGTTCAACGTAAGAGAAGTGATTTCTCTTTTTCTTGGTTGGACACCAAGAGCGATTGAAAGGATCTTGTGAGACTCCAACCTCCTTTCACGTCCACCCTAGGATTAGTTGAGAGTGAGACTCTCTCATCTTGATCCTTTGTTATCTCCCCTTATCCAAATACCATGCCACCAATCTCCTTCTTTGTTCACGCCAAAGCCTCCTAGAGTCCTTCTCCCATTAGGATTCTAAGCCCCCTTCACATTCTTAAGCTCCACACGCTCAAACGTAATCTAATTTGGGTCCCAAACCAAGCTCCATTCGCCCTACATTCAATCAACCCAATTCCAAATTTCAGCCGCCAACCATAGACTCAATTGACATCAATTAGCCACCTTCCCATCTCCTTCTTCCTCCTTCTCCCATCCAAGAACCCTAGCCGTCATTGCCAAAAGAAAGAAAAAATAAGAGAGAGAGAGAGAGAGAGTTTCAGCCCTCATCCACAAAATCCAGCAACATCCATCCCCGACTGCGTTAAGTGGTATCAGAGCGAAGATCACTATAAGTACTCGAAGCGGCCACCCTTACAACTACGACAGGCAACGTGCTGAGATGATGGCGAAACTTCTTCATCAAGTGGATGCCTTGAATCAAAAGATGGAAGCTGTTTGGGAGCACATCTTTTCCGAGCCAAACAACCTTGAAGATAAACATGGTGCCTATGAGCATCCAAAAATTCAGAAGCACCATTAGGACGTATTCCCGACCCCGAGATCCATTCTCCTAGGGATTAATTTTGGAAACCCATTTTGGCAACAAAATCAGCGAGAGCGCGACGACTTCGACGATGCGTTAAAACGGGTACATGTTGACGTTTCTGATTATAGCAGAAGCATGGATCTGAGCACGTTCCAAGATTGGCTGATGTTCCTTGAAGATTACTTTGAGTGGTACAACATGACCAACGAACGAAAGATTTATTTCATGAAGATGAAGTTGAAGGGGCATAGCGTAGAGGAAAAGCTTTATCGACTTTGGCAACCTCCTGATTGGAAAGAGATGAAACTTCGTTTAAAAGAGAAGCTTCTTTTCCTAGACTATGAAAAGACCCTCTTTGAAGATCTTCTGAAGCATCGCCAAGAAAGTTCATCCATAGAGGACTACACCGCCCGATTCCATGAACTGACGATTTGCAGCAATGTTACGAAGACGGAGCCCGTAGAGGACTACACCACCCGATTCCATGAACTGACGATTCGCAGCAATGTTACGAAGATGGAGCGGCAAGCTTTGGCTCGGTACCGATCCGGGCTAAGGGAGGACATCCGAAGAGAGTTGGTGATGTCTCGTATCTTCAGTTTGGAGGAGATGTATCAACTTGCTCTTTGCGTGGAGATGCAGATGCGACAACGGTGTCTTGCCAATCCATCAATTAGGCGATGGTCTTCGAAATGCAGCAACAATGGCGTCCCTTTCCCTCGAGTTAATCTCCCTTTTATGAGATCTGATACATCTGCAAATAGGAGTCCAAATATGGAGCAAGGAGCAACAATGTCCAGCAAAAATGAAAAGAAACCTATGGCGCAAAGAGGGAGCCAGTCCGAGTGCTACAAGTGCGGTGGACGAGGAGATTTCGCCGTCGTTTGCCCTACCAGAGACCAGCGATTCACATTGGTGTGTGAAGAGGATGAGATCGTAGAGCCCTCTGAAATTCCTCCTAAACCCATTGAGGTTAAGGAAAGGGAGGAAGGCATTAAAGAAGAGGCACCTGTAGTGGAGCTAGAAGGCTCAGATCTGCCCGTATGCATTGTTCGCTGGATTCTCACGGGTAGCAAACAAGAAGAGAACGTGAAAGAAGATTGGAGATGCACCAACATCTTCCACACCTGTGTCAAGCACAACAACAAGGCAATGAACCTCATCCATCGACAATGGGAGCAGCATAAACATGTCTCCAACAACTTGCTGAAAAAAATGAAGCTAAAATCAGAAACACATCTTAAGCTCTACCAAGTAAGTTGGATCGATGACACATCCATCCCTATCAAGCAAAGGTGCCTAGTTAGCTTCCTACTAGGCAAGGACTTCCATGACGACGTGTGGTGCAATGTTTTTGTTGAAAAACCGTGTATGCCGTAGAAAATAAAAAAACCGCAGCGGAAGACGTATGCATGGGTGCGTTCATCGCATGAACGTATTTTAAAATCGTTCGTAGATAGATTAAGATTAAATACTTTAGAGGGAAAGATCTGATCTTCACTTTGTGCGGGTAGATGTTCACCGCAATTTGATGATTGTAGTTATCTTGTAAGGCTCGCTTGAAGCTGTTGGGAATTGTATCCTAAATGTCAATCGTCAGCATGTTGATGATTGAATTCTGTAAATGAATTGACAAATCAATAAAGTCTTTTTTTTGGCATTATTCATCATTTTACATCTTCAAATGAACTCTTATATGATGAAGTCCTTAGGACTTATTAAGGATAAAGGAGGATTTATCTTCGAGTCCTTAAACTAGTTCGCGACCAAATGATATGTTGTTACAAGGACGACAGCATTATCGAGATTAGGTCGTTGTGTGACATATACGTTGGTTGTCCTCTTAACCAAGGAGTGTGGAGACACTGGTATGCCACACAGGTGAAGTGTAGGAGTACATTTTCCTGAACGTGACCAATTTCGGAACGCTCTACTATCAAGAGATGTTCCGAGTAGATATGGGTATAAGTTTGGCCCTCTGACCAGAGACCGCAATATGTGACTAGCAAACAACTCATTATACTTTGGTACCGGACTACCTGAATTTCTAATTCAGTGACGGAAGGTCACTGGGTGCAGTCAAGTACTTGCGTAGTCAGATGTGAGTCGAGATGGAATTGACCCCTCCTGAAAACAGGAGATAATGTCTTGTGATTAATTTAGCAAAACCTTGGCCAGGGTAATTCCAGTGAGGAGTCACAGGATATCTAAAGTTAATTACATAATGGATGTACTAATTATAGGATTGACAGTGAGCTCTAAGTCATCCTGGCATTAGGAGTCAAAGGGATTGAATTAGACAGTAACCATAGTTTAGGGTTCTAGAATATTTGCTTCGCATATATTCGGCCTATTCGGATGTCGGGTACCATTGCTAGATGGTCACATCGATTAGTGTAGGAAGTCGTTCCTATACTACCAGCTTAGGTTCGAACCTATGAGGTCACACGCATAGAAGATTTCTGATTGATCAAGAAAGCTGATGAATGATTAAGAATCATTCAGGGATAATTTGGTCAATTCGATTGGCAAATTATCTTATAAAATAATTAAAGTAATTATCGGAGGATTAATTAGTAATTAGATTGCTAATGAACTCAATTGGATTGAGTACTTAGACTAAGGATGAGCCAAATTGAATTAGATTCAATTATGGGCTCAATCAGGATTTTTGACCTGATTGGATTAGGTCTGAATCAAGAGGACTTAGGTTGACCAAATTAAATTAGATTAAATTTGTGCTTAATTAGAGATTGACCTAATTGGATTAGGTTCAACCCATGGTAATTGGATCATTCTAATTGTTAGGATTTAATTAAATGAAATGGGTTTGATCTGAAACTGTTCGGATCTTGAAATCCACTTGTCACATATCCATGCATGGCGCCATAAATTGATTTTTAATATGATTAAAAATTAATTTAATTTATTTAATGGTGCCATGGGACTCTTGGCAACATCAGAGACCTCTTTCATCATTAGATGGGTCGAAATCACCACGTGACCCTCTAATCTGATTGGGGGCATGGGAATTTCGAAATTGAAAGAGGAAAGTGGCAACATGATGAATGGTTTAGATTAGATCAAGCTTCATCATGTAATGGCGCATGAACTTGAATTTTGAATTCAAAATTCAAAACCCCACAAAATCCCTCACAAATATGGGATGGTTGGCATGAAGTTAGAGGGGATAGCAACATTAAAAGGACCTCCATCAGCTGGTGGTCGAATTCAAGAAAAAAAGAGAGAAAAAGAAAAAAAAAGGGAAAAGAAAAGAGAGGAACCCTAATTCATGCATGGAAAAATTCTGCATTCAATCTAGCCGATTTCTTCCTCCTCTAAGTCCATCGCACCATTAGTGTTAGGGGTCCCTGATAAGAGTCTTTAGATCAGATCTAAGTCCTCTTCAATCCCTCCAAACCTTTCCTCCAAGTTCTTCCAAGAAGGCGGTTCAAAAGTTGATAGCATTGGAAAGATCAAATTTCAGCCTCAAGAAATTCTGCGCAAGCTAGCACTTCCGCAGGATTGGATCTCTTCAGGAACTTCGCGTGTACTTCTCGTAGAGGCCATTCGTGTGCGTGGCTGCGAAGTCAAGGATCAGATCCACAACTTTCATCCATCATAAAAGGTATTAATCTAGCATTAATCATTTATTATGGTGTCAAGATCCAGGTCCGATTCTCCGAGGTTTTACCCTCTTTTGGGGCTCCTCATGGAGATATCTCCAGAATCTATTCGATGGATATTCGGAGATTAATTGGAATAGAGTTTTTAAGTTTCAGATCTGATAGTTAATCATGCATGAAAGTTTTAGCATAATTATTTAAACGATTCCGGCATAATCCTATGTGTTCTTAAAGTGCTGATTTCTAGATTTGATCTTGTAAGCATGCATGAATTAAATTGTTTGATTCGATTTTTTCGCTGCATTTTAAAACTTAAAAAGAACTATGTATGGCTTGATCCCCCTTATGAAAGGGTACGTAGGCAACCCGATCAGGTTCAGCCATTATTTTTTTTAAAAAAAAAAATCAGCATGCTTAACACCGAAGAACCTAGGATTCACTTTCAGTGGTATCAGAGCCAGGTTCATGTTTAAACTTTTATGTTTTAATTCTTGAAATTAAATCTGAAATCATTAACATGTTTAGATTAGATCTAAAGTATTTTTTATGATTGATTTAATTGCTGATTATGCATGAGTAACTAGATCTGAAATTTTGGATGCATATGATGCATGTTTGTGTTAGGATTAGTAACATGAATAAATCTGAAATTATAATATTGTTTAGATTAGATCTAAATAAAGTTTATGATTCATATGATCTCTGATTTTAATGACAAATCAGATCTGAAAATAAAAGTGAAAAAATAAATACATAAGATGTATGTTGTTTGAATTAGTTCATGTTGTTATGTATATGTGATGCATGAGCATAAAACATAATGACTTAAACATGAATTAAATCTGATTACATGTGATTAATTACAAAAACTCAGATCTGAAAATATGTTTTAAGAACTGAAAGATTGTAATTAATATGTAATTTAAAAAAAATATGCAATGATCAAAACTTTCATAAGTCTAAACTTAATTGAGAATTAAGTGTTATGAAATAAAATTGTAACTCAATTAATTGACATTGCATAATTCTTTGGGCATATGGGTTAGCTTGAAGCAAGTTCCTAGGATTGGGTTAGACCTAAGGTTAGAATCATACATGGATAAATAGAATTAATTGATCAAATCTAATTAAGTAGTAACTAGATTAGGTCAAGAAAATTCTAGGTCAATTTACAATAGTTGTAGATGGATCAAGTCCATGTCTTTGATTAGACGAAGATGGAACTTGATTTAGGCTCAGAGGTGTAGCCTGAGTCATTTGAGTAATCAAATCGAAATTGATTAACCAGTCGGTGTCTAAGGTAAGTTTGGCAATTTTGACCGGTGGTTTTTAATTGGGAGCTACTCGCACTGATTCGTCTTTGTCGAATTAATAGCATATCCCTTCCACCGATCTCACTTACCTGGCCGACATAGTCAATCACATTTTGATTGGATCACTTAATGATTTGAGTTAGCCCATGCCTATAAGAAAAATCAGTTTGACTGATTTATGTGCCTCCTTAACCGGTTTGAGTCTAATCTGATTTGGTGAAGTCAATGGGAGAAATTAGACTAACCGGATCTTCTCATCTATCCTAATTATGAAATCCTCTAAAATTAATAGGTCCTTAAAATGAAATGGTTATGGGGATAACTAGGTCATAGCCTTCCATTAAGTTGGGTGATAATGGGTCCAATATTTTGATAATTATTGGAGGCGCGACACGCCTGGTACTTATCAAGCATTGAAATTGTCATTCAATATATGATGAGTTAAGTGTACCTTCAATAGGCGGTCAGGTGAGCCGAGCCACACTCAGGCTTGGTCGTCTATTAGTTGATTAGACTTAACCCTATCATTTAATGGTTGGACCTGACTAGGGTATTCGGTGGAGGCGCCACACGCCTGCCGAAGAACCTAGGGCAAAATTATCACTAGATGTTGCTTGGTGAAGCAACTGGTTTAGAACCTACCAATAGATGCATATGGATTAGCCGAGCCATACTCAGGCCTATATGCGATCTATTGGGTTCTAGTGCCCACTAAAGAATTAGGAGTAATTTTTCGAATTGGAGGTAGAGGCTACTAATTTGTATAAAATAGTGGGAGTATCTTTAGACTAAAGTCCAAGTCTACTGTGTTTAGTCAATTCATATACTAATAGCCAAATTTTTTTTTATGTAGAAATGGCCACAAGTTTGTCACTTCGCTCATTATTGGATAATGACAAGTTGACTGGTCCCAACTTCAATAATTGGCATAGAAAGCTGAAAACTCAGCATAGTCAGACCAAAAAGATTAAGGATGACCAAAGTCAGGCAGAATGCTTCTATTATAAGAAGCAGGGGCATTGGAAGAGAAATTGTCCTCAGTACCTTACCTCACTTGATCCGAACAGGCCAAGCAAGAGAAAAGGGCAATCAGTTGCTGATCAAGGTATTTATATGATAACACCTTATAATTTTTCTATATGTGATAATTCGACCTGGGTATTAGATACTGGAAGTCTGTTTAATATATGCAATTCGTTGCAAGGACTTCAAGTCAATGAGAGATTTGAAAACAGCGAGAGATTCCTAAATGTTGGAAATGGAAGATCTGTTCCAGTTCTAGCTTTAGAAAATCTCAAACTTGTTTTCAATTCTCATGTAGTTGTCTTGAGTGATTGTCACTATCGTCCTACGTTCTTATTGAATGTAATTTCTGTAGGCCTTTTGGCTATGAACGGTTATGAAATTTCAATAAAGAAATGTTCTTGTGATATCATTATGAATGGTGTTACTGTAATGAATGGACGATTGAGCAATGACATCTATATATTATCACAGCCTGTTAATGTAATGTACAAGTCAAGTAAGCGCCCTAAAATAGATAATGTCACGGATGTCTACCTTTGGCATCATAGGCTAGGTCATATTAACAAGAACAGGATGAACAGGTTAAGTAAAGAGGGAATCCTCAATGTTAATGCTTGTGAATCATTGACAACCTGTGAGTCATGACTTCTTGGTAAGATGACCAAATCACCTTTTATCGAAAAAGGTGAACGAGCCAGTGATTTATTGACCTTTGTACATTCTGATGTATGTGGGCCAATGAGCACAGATGCTAGAGGTGGGTATTCATATTTCATTACGTTTACAGACGACTTTTCTAGGTATGGTTATGTCTATTTAATGAGACATAAATTTGAATCATTTGAAATGTTCAAATTGTATCGTTATGAAGTAGAAAAACAAACTGGAAAGAGTATTAAAACTCTTCGATCAGATCGAGGAGGCGAATACCTTTCCAATGAGTTTTTGACATATCTAGAAGAGAATGGAATTCTCTCCCAATGGACTCCTCCTGGTACACCACAGTATAACGGTGTATCAAAAAGGAGAAATCGAACTCTGTTAGACATGGTTCGATCCATGATGGGTGCGAGTTTGCCCATATCCTTTTGGAGATATGCACTTGAGTCAGCCTGCTACATTCTAAATAAGGTTCCAAGTAAGTCTGTAAATAAAACACCACATGAGATGTGGACTAGACGTAAGCCAATGCTCTCTCACCTTAAGGTTTGGGGGTGTCCGACGTACGTCAAACGTTTGAAGACAGACAAACTTGAACCCAAGTCTGACAGATGTTTCTTTGTTGGTTATTCTAAAGAAACTAAAGGATATTACTTCTACTTTGCTGAAGAACAAAAGTTGTTCGTAAGCAATAGAACTGTTTTCTTTGAGAAAGAATTTCTTAGTGAAGGAACTAAAAGCTCTAATGTTGAGCTTAGGAAAGTTCAACATGTAGAAGACCCGACACCATCCACTAAACCAATTGAGTTGGATTTGATTAGATCAGATCCAGAACCCATCTTAGATGCACCATTAAGGCGATCAGGTAGAGTACCACGTCAGCCGGACAGATACTACGGTTTCTTGGTCCGGGACGGGGATCCTGTCGAACTTGATGAAAACGATGAGGATCCGATCACCTACATGGATGCGATGCAGAGGTATGACTCTGATAAATGGCTTGGAGCCATGCAATCCGAAATGGAATCCAAGAAGGTCAATGAGGTATGGACATTAGTTGACCAACCTGAAGGGATTAAACCCATAGGGTGTAAGTGGATATTCAAAAAAAAATGGGGCACAGATGGAAAGGTAGAGACCTATAAAGCCCGTCTGGTTGTCAAGAGATATCATCAACATTATGGTATTGACTATGACGAGACATTTTCTTCTGTGGCAATGCTCAAATCCATTCGGATTATGCTTGCGATAGCAGCACACTTAGATTATGAAATCTGGCAAATGGATGTAAAGACCGCTTTTCTAAATGGAGATTTAGAAGAGGAGGTGTATATGATGCAACCGAAGGTTTTATATCTGCAGACGAGTCTAAAGTGTGCAAGCTTCAAAAATCCATTTATAGATTAAAGCAAGCTTCACGGAGTTGGAACATACGATTTGATAAGGTGATCAAATCGTATGGCTTCATTAAGAATAAAGAGGAACATTGCATTTATAAATGGGCAAATGGTTCAGTTATCATATTTCATGTTTTGTATGTGGATGACATTCTTTTAATCGGAAATGACATTCCTGCATTATAAGGAATAAAGGTTTGGCTATCATCTCAATTTGCCATGAAGGATTTGGAAGAAGCATCTTACATCATAGGGATGAAGATCTATGGAGATAGATCTAGAAGATTGCTTGGATTATCCCAATCCACATACATTGATACTATACTGAAGAGGTTCAGTATGATTAATTTCAAGAAAGGCTATCTTCTGATGGGCCATGGAATTAACCTCTCTAAGAGGGATTGTCCGACAATCCCTCAAGAAAGAGAGAGTATGGATAGAATTCTATATGCTTCGGCAGTGGGATCTATAATTAATGCCATGACATGTACTAGACCAGACGTGGCATACTCACTAGGAGTAGTGAGCAGATACCAGTCTGATCCAGGTAGCAACTACTGGAAGGTTGTAAAAACCATCCTTAAGTATTTAATAAATACTAGAGACCAGTGGCTTGTCTATGGTGATTGATGAGAGCACAAAAGTGCGATCTACACACTGCTTAAATTAGTATTACTGCTAACATATAACGATAAAATCACTAAGTTAATATTATATTTTTCTTTGGCATATGTTAGTATAAATTAAAGTTTAAATGCACATTTGGTAGGGTTTAGAGGGATGCATCATGGCCCCAAACCGCGTGGGCCCAATCCTGCCATGATCTGATCGAGCACATTTGCACCCAAACATCTGAGCCCGCGTGCGATCTCCACAGTTGCTTTCGGCCGTTCCATTCCAGCGTCCAAGTTCCATTCCTCTTCTCCCGCGATGCATCAAGACCGACGTCCATGCAATTTTCCAGCATCCTCTGCGTACCAGCTGCCCATTCCGCTCGTCCCAATTTCAATCCATATCAGCCTATCTCCCTCAAATCTCCAGCTTCATCCGTGCAGGGGAGAAGGAATGATCCCAGCATCGCACACGAGCCCCTGAGATCCCGTGATTTCATTCCACTGCAGCCTCCGCGTCCGGACATCCCGCAACCAGCTAGGAAATGAACGATCGCCTCCTCCCAGTAAAGCCCTCTTCCGTGATCAACGTCCCCGCATCCAGCGCATCCAGATCAGCTCCCTCCCGGCTTCTTCCGCTCCTCCCAACGGTTCACAGCAGCATTTCTTCCTCCGTTTCTGCAGCTCCTCCCTCCTTCCGTGTCCAAGATCCCGTGATGCATGCAGAGATCCAGCCCGTCCCAGCCTCTTCTGGCCATCCACGTGTGTCTCGCATTCATCCTTCCGCATCCCGGACGACCTTCTTTCCCGATTCCAGCGATCCCGCACCCATCAAGCGTGCTGTGATCAAGCCACCATTCCAGCCAAGAGCCCGTCCGCCCTCTCCTTCCGCCCATGATTCAGCCATCCACGCTTGCTGTGGCACTATAAGAAGGGGAGAACGAAGAGAAGAAGGGGAGAGCTCGGAGGGGGTAGTGGTCGGCTGGTTCAAGAAGAGAGGGGGAGAAGAGGGAGCTCGGCTCGGGCGGGCTGGGTGTTGAGCCAAAAAAAACAGGGGAGGCCCTATTTTCCGAGAAGAAGAAGAAGGAAAAAAAAAAGTAATATTTTATTTGTTTTAGGGATTCCACCGGGAGAGAGAAGTTTCTTGTTTTGTTTACTTTCTGTTATTTGCAAAAGAGAAGGAGTATGAGGCCTCTAATCTCCATTGTTATTTGTAATCAATTTTATTTTTATAAAATTTAGCAATTTTCTTTCATGCAATCTCTGTTCTAGGTTCAAGTTAATTTCTGTTTTCTTTTTATGAAATATTTTAATTTTTCTTTTTATTTAATACATTAAATCTTCCTTTATGCAAATTGTGTTCCCTTCAATCTTTTTGTTTTCATCCATTTTAATCTATGCCAAAGCTTTTCTTTGATTAGTTAAACATATAAATGCTTTTCGAATTTAAATACCTGTCTTTTAGTTAATTTCAATTAAAAAACATTCTCCGGTAGGCTAGAGAATCCATCAACATCCTCAAAATAATATTTTTCTTTTATCATTCAAAAATAAATTTCAAATCCGAGTGAACGTTCTAATTTTTATGCAACTCCAATCGCCTTTCTGTGGATCGACCTCTTACAACCGTTATTCTTCGAGTAAAAAAGGTAAGAGTAAAATTAATTTAAACTTTGTTTATCGGTTCTAACAATGATCTATTTAGCATATTTTTAGGTAAACAGAAATCGGACGAACAGAATTTTGGCATCGTTGCCGGGGAGGCAAATCGAGAAGCAAGAACGATCATAAAGATCAAATCGAATTTTGGATGCCCGGAGTGAACGCACTCCGGTAGTAAGTTTTTATTTTTATTTTTATTAATTTTCCTAATTTTGATAATTTCTAGTTAATAATTTCGTAGTTATTAAATTCTGAAATTTGAAATTCAAAATTTTAAATTCAAAAAAAAAATTAAAATTAAAAAAAAAACAATTCCAAAATTCAAAAATTAAAAAAAAATTTAAAATTCAAAATTTGAATTCTGAGATTCGAAATTTGAAATTTAAATTAAGAAATTAAATCAAAAAAAAATTAAATCAAAAAAATTAAAAAAAATTATTATTATTGCTAGTAATTGATAGGGTGCAATCTTCCGAGGTTATCAGTGATTCTGACTTAAAACTTGAGGGATATACCAATTCAAGTTTTCAGTCAGATCAAGATGATAGCAAGAGTGTGTCGGGATATATCTTTACTCTTAACGGTGGGGCCATCTGCTGGAAGAGTTCCAAGCAGCATACAGTGGCAGATTCTACATGTGAAGCAGAATACATCGCAGCATCTAATGCCGCCAAGAAAGCTGTATGGTTGCGAAAGTTCATCACCGAGCTTGGAGTGACACCCTCCATTGATGGTCCAGTGCCTATATTTTGTAACAATACTGGAGCCATAGCTCAAGCAAGAGAACCCAAAGCACATCAGCGGACTAAGCATATTCTACGTCGCTACCACTTGGTTCGAGAGATTGTCGAACGAGGTGATATTGATCTTCAGAAGATCGACACAAAAGAAAATCTGGCTGACCCATTTACCAAAGTCCTCAGTATCAAAGAGTTCAACGAACACAAGTCGAAGATGGGTATTAGATACTATGCCGATTGGCTTTAGGCTAAGTGCGAGTTGTTGGGAATTGTATCCTAAATGTCAATCGTCAGCATGTTGATGATTGAATTTTGTAAATAAATTGATAAATCAATAAAGTCTTTTTTTTGGCATTATTCATCATTTTACATCTTCAAATGAACTCTTATATGATGAAGTCCTTAGGACTTATTAATGATAATGGAGGATTTATCTTCGAGTCCTTAAACTAGTTCGCGACCAAATGATATGTTGTTATAAGGACGACAGCATTATCGAGATTAGGTCGTTGTGTGACATATACGTTGGTTGTTCTCTTAACCAAGGAGTGTGGAGACACTGGTATCCACACAGGTGAAGTGCAAGAGTACATTTCACTGAATGTGACCAATTCTAGAATGCTCTACTGTTAAGAGATATTCTGAGTGGATATGGGTATAAGTTTGGCCCTCTGACCTGAGACCGCAACATGTGACTAGCAAACAACTCATTGTACTTTGGTACCGGACTACCCGAATTTCTAATTCAGTGACGGAAGGTCACTGGGTGCAGTCAAGTACTTGCGTAGTTAGTTGTGAGTCGAGATGGAATTGACCCCTCCTGAAAACAGGAGATAATGTCTTGTGATTAATTTAGCAAAACCTTAGCCAGGATAATCCCAGTGAGAAGTCATAGGATATCTAAAGTTAATCACATAATGGATGTACTAATTATAGGGTTGACAGTGAGCTCTAAGTCATCCTGGCATTAGGAGTCAAAGAGATTGAATTATACAGTAACCATAGTTCAGGGTTCCAGAATATTTGCTTCGCATATTGATGAGAGCACAAAAGTGCAATCATCGTACCATCTTAATTAGTATTATGGCTAATCATTAATAATAAAATTAACTAATTAACGTTGTATTTGTGTTGGAGTACAAGTAATCCAAGAAACCCAATAATATTGGGTTTGAGCCCAATGCCCGGCAGCCCGAGCTCAAGTCAAGCCAGCATCTTCCAGGGCCTGCACATTCTGACTTCATCCCGCGATACATCACAACATCGTGAGCATCTCCGTGTCCGCATGCAATGATCAAGATCAGCTCTCCCCAGCTTCAGCCCCTCTTCCAAGCCTCCCAAATCAGCAAGCCACGTCAGCCTCCCACGTCGGCTCCTCCCAGCAGCGGTCCCACGGCGCCCTCTACGGATCCCGCACCGCGCCCCAAGCTCCTCCTCTTTCCCAGCAACCGAAGAAGGAAGCCCGCGTCCCCGCCTTCCGCATCAAGCCGGTCCGTGCGTTCCTCCGCGATTCCTCCCAGCTCCAGCCAGGATCCAAGCCGCAGATCCCTCCTTCCACTTCATCAACGCCTCCTCTCAGCGTCCGCCCTCTCCCTCCTTCCGTTTCCAATCCACCACGCCCAATCCAGCCAACCATTGAGGTCCCAGATTCACGCCCGTGATCTGGCTCTTTCCATCCGACGCAGCATCCTCACCTCTTCCGGATTCCAGCCTGTCCGCATCTCAAGCCATTCCGGATTCCCAGCAAGCATCCCGTGTTCCAGCCGATCCGCACCGGATCCCTTCCACGATCGGCTCCTCCCCATCGATCCCGCTTCCAATCCGGCACCCAAAGAAGGGAAGAGCAACGATCCTGCATCCGTGAAGGAAACCCCAGCATCCTGGATGACACGCAGCCCCTCCATTTCAACCCCAGCATCGCGGACGATCCATTCATCCTCCGCATCACGCAATCCCAGCCTTCCGTGATCCAAGCATCGCGTCCGTCTGGCCGTGATTTTCCCGGAATCCCAGCGTCTCCAAGGGCTATAAGAAGAGGGGAAGAAGGCAGGAAGAGGGGAGCTGGGAGGCGAGTGGCCGGCGGGTCCAAGGCTGGTGGTCGGCGGGTCCAAGGAAGAAGAAGGCTCGGCTACTTCGGTCCACAAAGAAAGAAAAAAAAAAACAGGGGAGGCCCTATTTTCCGAGAAGAAGAAAGAAAGAAATTCTATTTTAATGTTTTTTTTCTTCTTTTGTTTAAGTGTTTAACCGAGTTACTTGTTCCTTGTTCTTTATATTTTATTTTATTTTTTATATTTTTCTTTTCTTTCTTACTCTTGTAAGCACTTGTCCTTTTATGCAATCCATAAATTTATTTTATGCAATCTATATTCCAGTCTACAATTTTCCTAGCACTATTTTCATCCAATTTATGTTAAAGCTTTAATTTCTATTGTTTTTAATTTCTATATTTTTAAGTTCCGTTCTTCAACTTCTGTAATTTTTCTTTTTATGCAATACAATTAAATCTTCCTTCATGCAATTTGTGTTCGCTTCAATCTTCTTATTTTCATCCATTTTAATTTATGCCAAAACTCTTCTTTGATTAATTAAATAAATACTTTTCGAATCTAAGTACCTTTCTTTCTGTTAGTTTCAATTAGAAAATATTCAACATCCTCAACATAATGTTTTTCTTTTGTTATTCAAAAATCGATTTCGAATCCGAGTGAATGTTCTAATTTTTATGCAACTCCAATCGCCTCCCTGTGGATCGACCTCTTACAACTGCTATTCTTCGAGTAGGAAAGGTAAGAGTAGAATTTAAATTTAACTTTTGTTCGTCGGTTCTAACAACGATCTGTCTAGCATATTTTTAGGTAGACAGAAATCGGACGAACAGAATTTTGGCGCCGTTACCGGGGAGGCAAATCGAGAAGCAAGAACAATCACGAAGATCAAATTGGATTTTGGATGCCCGGAGTGAACGCACTCCGGTAGTAAGTTTTTATTAACTTTCTTTATTTTGATTATTTTTAGTTAGTAATTTCGTATTTATTAAATTCTAAAATTTGAAATTCAAAATTAAAGTTTTCTAAAAAAAGTAAAAAAAAACAAGAATTCAAAAATTTAAATTCAAATTTTGAATTCTGTGATTCGAAATTTGAAATTTAAATTCTAAAAAAAAGTAAAAAAATTAATTAAATTAAAAAAAAATAAAAAAAATATTATTTTTGCTAGTAATTGATAGGGTGCAATCCCCCGAGGTGATCATACCTCTATTGGGACTCCTCACGTAGTAATCTCCAGAGCTTATTCAACGGGCATTCGGAGATTGACTGACGCATAAAGATTATGTTTAGTTTACATTCAAGTTATTGCTAAAAAAAAATTATTAAAAAAAATTATTAAAAAAAATAGTAAAAGTAAAAAAAAAAAATTGCTTTCTCATTTAATCAATACAACCTAATGACATTGCATAAACTTTAAAAAATCATTGATTATTTGCTGCATTTAGTATTAAGCATTTGCATAAAAGAATTTAAGGGCAAAATCCATTAAAAAGATAAGGTCGGGAAGTCATTACCTGTCCTTAGCCCAAAAATCACCACCTTGCATACTTATCCTAAGCCAAATTAAATTAAAATCAAATTAGACGTTGGCCTTAGGATTTTCGAGCTCAATTAGGCTCTTGGAAAGAAGCGGCTGAAAGCCACTCTAGTGAGAATTTAGTAATTGGTGATGTCTAGAAAAGTTTTACAACAGTGAGAACTGTTACGGGTATTGTGGTATCGGTGTATCCCTTCTGGCACCACCACACACCCCGGGACTTTTCTGGTCCCTGGTTACTAGATTGCTTAACTGGTAAGCTCAAGCTTAATCTGAAAGGGAGATTAGGAGCTGTCTAATCTAGAAGAGAATTTCAGAAATTTTTTAACCTGATAAATCTCTGTGCAACTAGATTTAAAAAGCTACTAAACCTCACTTAATTCTAAGACTAATGGGGTCAAATTGTTGTGTGGTGTTGATTGTGGTCATCTGTGTCTAGCCCTTCTCTTCTCTTTTAGGATTTCGTTTAGGAGTCGAGTCTAATTAAGTTATTGATAATGTATGCATGGTAGAAGGTCATTAAGGGATAAATTAACCCCATTTGATCCTGAGATTGACAGAACTTTTCATCACAACTTGCGAACTGTAAACCAACCGTCGATCTCTAAAATGGGTGAACATATTAGAACCCTAAATGAATTGTTTGCACCCGCATCCGCTAGTCCCCCTACTTGCATAGTATTACCAATCAATAATGCAGCCCAATTCGAGATTCGGGCTGCAACAATAAACATGTTACCCAAGTTTCATGGGTTCGAGAGTGAACAACCCTACATTCATCTAAACAAATTTTTGACAATCTGTCAAACGTTTAGAAATCAAAACTTAGATGAAGAGGGTATTAAATTAAGGTTGTTTCCCATGACTTTAGAGAATCGTGCTGCTGCATGGCTGTATTCCCTTGCTTCAAATTCCATCACATCATGGGAACAACTATCTAGGAAGTTCATGGCTAAGTTCTATCCCATGGTAAAGATTGAAAAAATTAAGGATGCCATCAGAACTTTTAGAGAAAAATCTGAGGAGGAATTTTCCCAACTCTGGAAAAGATTCCATGATCTTTTAGTCAAGTGCCCGCACCATGGGCTTGACAAGGCTGATCTAGTACATTTCTTTTACAAAGGACTACCTCCAGCACATAGAAACATGATCGAGTCCATGCACAAGGGTAGGTTCATGAACCAAACCCCGGATCAAGCCTATGAATTTCTTGTTGACTTAGCCGAGAACGCCCAAAATTGGAGTAGCTATGGTGAGGAAGTAAATAGAGATGAGTTCGGGTCTAGAAAACCAGGTAATTATGAAATGAAAGTAGACCCAGAACTCAAAAATGTCATGTCCAATCTGGTGACTGGAATGAACAACTTAAGCAAAAAGTTTGATGCTTTCACTGTTTCCACTAGCTCGAGTTCATATAAAGAGTTAAATCCCATCATGAAAGTGGATCACGAGTCAAATAGTTTATGTATCTTGTGTAACAGTTCTGAGCATCTAGTGGAGTGTTGTCCTAGTTTACCCAACATAAAGGCCGAGCAAGCAAATGCTCTAAATTCGTATAGTGCCTTCAAGAAGCCCACTCCCAATTCATTTAGCCCATTCTATCACCCTGATAATAGGTTCCACCCAAATTTCTCATACAAGCAAAATAAACCTATTCAGCATCAAGGTGGTCCACCAGGTTTTCAAAATAATTTTTCCAGAATAGGTCCATCACAAATAAACCAATCATTGGCTCCACCTATTCCTACTTATAGTGCCCCTATCCCTCAGCAAACTACATCATTAGAAGCCATGATGGCTAACATGATGAAGCAGCAACAAGACTTCATCCAACAGCAACAACAGACCAACATAGCTCAAACCCAGACTAATCAATTCCATGCGCAAGCGATTGCAAAACTTGAGGTTAATCTGAGCCAAATAGCTAACTCTCTAGGGGATAGGAAGAGAGGTGAATTGCCCAGTCAGCCAGTACCTAACCCTAGTAGACAACAGAATCAAGGGCCGAGAGGCCAGTTTCAGATTGATTCTAATGGAAACCCTACCCATGAAGTCCAGACAATTACCACTTTAAGGTCTGGCAAGCAAGTGGACAATAAAGTCCAACTTCATGAACATGAAAAAGAAAATAAAACTGAATCCGATAAGAACCCTATTCAGAAGAGGGGTCAAGAACAGGACAAACCGAAAAAAAGGGAAGAATCCATAGAAACATACAAACCCAAGGTTCCCTTTCCCAGTAGACTTCAGGACTCCAAGAAACAATCTAACTTTGATGAGATCATGGAAGTCTTTAAAACTGTTCAAATAAATATACCTTTTCTCGATGCCATAAGACAAATTTCCTCCTATACAAAATTCTTGAAAGACCTCACCACAGTCAAAAGAAAAACCAGTATTCCTAGGCAAGCTGTTATGGCTGCACAAGCCTCATCTCTCATTCAACAACAGATTGCCCCGAAATTCAAAGACCCTGGTTGCCCAACTATTGAAATAAAAATAGGAGAGACGATCATCCAAAGAGCTCTATTAGATTTAGGAGCCAGTGTAAACCTACTTCCCTACTATGTGTACCAAAAATTAGGTTTGGGGGAATTAAAGCCTACAAATATTACCCTTTCCTTAGCAGATAGGACAGTGAAGTACCCCAAGGGGATTGTAGAGGATGTAATAGTGAAAGTAAATGAGTTTTACTATCCTGTAGACTTCGTTATCCTTGAGACTGAACCTGCAATACATCCAGACAGTCACACACCTATAATTTTAGGTAGACCTTTCTTAGCCACAGCAAATGCTGTGATCAACTGTCGAAATGGGATGCTGAAGTTATCTTTTGGCAACATGAAAGTCAAGCTTAATGTCTTCAACATAAGTAAACAACCACCAGACGACAAAGAAATCAATGAAGTTGACATGATTGAAAGTCTGGTTCAGGAGACTTTCTTACAAACTTATAATAAGGACCCTTTAGAAGCTTACCTTGCCCATTCCGAGGAAGGGGTCAAGCATGCGCCCCTTAGTTCTGTTCCCCTTAGGAGCATAGATCGTCATCAGCCGACTGTTCTTCATCGGACTCTTCCAAAATCATTATTAGATAATGGTTGAAAAAAAGGAGGATTTACATTTTGTCTGGCTGAAGACATAAAACTTAGCGCTCTTGGGAGGCAACCCAACATGTAAATATTAAAATTAAAAAAAAATAATAATAAAATAAAATAATTAAATAAAAAAAATAACATGCAGGTTTGGAGTTTTTTTGGCCCCAATTGTCACTTTACCCGCCTATATCAGGTAACTTCTCCTCTGTCCTATTATTGCTTTAAATTTTTTTTTAACATTGAGGACAATGTTAGATTTAGGTATGGGGGTGAGAATATTTTTGATTTTTCTACCTAAAATAAAAATAAAAAAAAAGATTTAAAATTGAGAATATTTTTGAACTAGGAATTGCTTTGACAATAGCTTTGAGTTAAGGAATATGATAGCAGTTCTAGCTTGAGTTTTCGTCCCACCTATCTTCTGCTAACATGATACAAGATGATTTAGCACCAACACGTAAGCACATGAATAGTGGGGTATGTATACTTGGAACTAATATGAATACTTTTAATCTTCGGGATAATTTAAAGTTACATGTGTGATGAACATCCTAATCAAAAAAAAAAAAGAGATAAAATAAAATAAAATAATGAGTTTATTTTAAGTCTTCTCGCTGAGTAACCGGACCTCTTGCCTGGCAAGCAGCGAGTGTTCGCGTAAAAAGGTAAGGATGATTGAGATTAAACTCTGAGTGACTAATTTGGCCTTGAAGCCTAGTTAACTTGAGTTATTAAGCCTGTTAGGGTGTCTCTACACCTAGTGCCCTGAGCCATCTGGATCGGGAGTCATTGGCCTAACACTCGCTATATGGGTTAGCTAAAAAGCTTAATAAGGCTAGATATTGCACAAGTCATTCTTCTTAGCATTCAGTCTGATAAAAAAATATATATAAATAAATAAATAAATTTGGGGTGTTCATTACCATTTAACTCTAGAAAGTTTTGAAAATTGGAGTGATCATGTTGGAAGTAAGTGAAAGCCACTCATTTATATGATACTATCTTGCACCTCACTATATTCTTGACTTGTTAGCAGATAGATGGGGAGTAATGGAACTTGAGTTAGAGTCTGCTTAAATATGATAGCAATAAGTCTTTATTGTCCTTGCAATTCTAAGTTCATACAGTAATACTTGTTCAAAGTTCGAGTTAAAAATTGGAAATTCCTGACTGATAAAGTTTGTGGGTAACTTCACTGCAAACCCTCACGAGACAACACTCGTCCACCAGGGTAACCTAGGGGTTTAACGGCTTGTTGCACGTGCTAAGTGCAATCGTAATGCTCTACGAAAGTGAGTATTTATCTTAGTATATTAATAATAAATAATACTTTTGTACTCTTATTTTATCATTTTCGCACTAAATTGCTAGAGACTAGCAATAAGCTGGTTGGGGGGTGTGATGAGAGCACAAAAGTGCAATCGTTGTACCATCTTAATTAGTATTATGGCTAATCATTAATAATAAAATTAACTAATTAACGTTGTATTTGTGTTGGAGTACAAGTAATCCAAGAAACCCAATAATATTGGGTTTGAGCCCAATGCCCGGCAGCCCGAGCTCAAGTCAAGCCAGCATCTTCCAGGGCCTGCACATTCTGACTTCATCCCGCGATACATCACAACATCGCAAGCATCTCCGTGTCCGCATCCAATGATCAAGATCAGCTCTCCCCAGCTTCAGCCCCTCTTCCAAGCCTCCCAAATCAGCAAGCCATGTCAGCCTCCCACGTCGGCTCCTCCCAGCAGAGGTCCCACGGCGCCCTCTATGGATCCCGCACCGCGCCCCAAGCTCCTCCTCTTTCCCAGCAACCGAAGAAGGAAGCCCGCGTCCCCGCCTTCCGCATCAAGCCGGTCCGTGCGTTCCTCCGCGATTCCTCCCAGCTCCAGCCAGGATCCAAGCCGCAGATCCCTCCTTCCACTTCATCAACGCCTCCTCTCAGCGTCCGCCCTCTCCCTCCTTCCGTTTCCAATCCACCACGCCCAATCTAGCCAACCATTGAGGTCCCAGATTCACGCCCGTGATCTAGCTCTTTCCATCCGATGCAGCATCCTCACCTCTTCCGGATTCCAGCCCGTCTGCATCTCAAGCCATTCCGGATTCCCAGCAAGCATCCCGTGTTCCAGCCGATCCGCACCGGATCCCTTCCACGATCGGCTCCTCCCCATCGATCCCGCTTCCAATCCGGCACCCAAAGAAGGGAAGAGCAACGATCCTGCATCCGTGAAGGAAACCCCAGCATCCCGGATGACACGCAGCCCCTCCATTTCAACCCCAGCATCGCCGACGATCCATTCATCCTCCGCATCATGCAATCCCAGCCTTCCGTGATCCAAGCATCGCGTCCGGCCGGTCGTGATTTTCCCGAAATCCCAACGTCTCCAAGGGCTATAAGAAGAGGGGAAGAAGGCAGGAAGAGGGGAGCTGGGAGGCGAGTGGCCGGCGGGTCCAAGGCTGGTGGTCGGCGGGTCCAAGGAAGTAGAAGGCTCGGCTACTTCGGTCCACAAAGAAAGAAAAAAAAACAGGGGAGGCCCTGTTTTCCGAGAAGAAGAAAGAAAGAAATTCTATTTTAATGTTTTTTTTCTTCTTTTGTTTAAGTGTTTAACCGAGTTACTTGTTCCTTGTTCTTTATATTTTATTTTATTTTTTATATTTTTCTTTTCTTTCTTACTCTTGTAAGCACTTGTCCTTTTATGCAATCCATAAATTTATTTTATGCAATCTATATTCTGCAATTTTCCTAGCACTATTTTCATCCAATTTATGTTAAAGCTTTAATTTCTATTGTTTTTAATTTCTGTATTTTTAAGTTCCGTTCTTCAACTTCTGTAATTTTTCTTTTTATGCAATACAGTTAAATCTTCCTTCATGCAATTTGTGTTCGCTTCAATCATCTTATTTTCATCCATTTTAATTTATGCCAAAACTCTTCTTTGATTAATTAAATAAATGCTTTTCGAATCTAAGTACCTTTCTTTCTGTTAGTTTCAATTAGAAAATATTCAACATCCTCAACATAATGTTTTTCTTTTGTTATTCAAAAATCGATTTCGAATCCGAGTGAACGTTCTAATTTTTATGCAACTCCAATCACCTCCCTGTGGATCGACCTCTTACAACCGCTATTCTTCGAGTAGGAAAGGTAAGAGTAGAATTTAAATTTAACTTTTGTTCGTCGATTCTAACAACGATCTGTCTAGCATATTTTTAGGTAGACAGAAATTGGACGAACACATATATTCGGCCTATCTGGATGTCGGGTACTATTGCTAGATGGTCACATCGATTAGTGTAGGAAGTCGTTCCTATACTACCGGCTTAGGTTCGAACCTATGAGGTCACACGCATAGAAAATTCCTGATTGATCAAGAAGGCTGATGAATGATTAAGAATCATTTAGGGATAATTTAGTCAATTCGATTGGTAAATTATCTTATAAAATAATTAAAGTAATTATCGGAGGATTAATTAGTAATTAGATTGCTAATGAACTCAATTGGATTGAGTAATTAGACTAAGGATGAGCCAAATTGAATTAGATTCAATTCTGGGCTCAATTAGGGTTTTTGACCTGATTGGATTAGGTCTGAATCAAGAGGACTTAGGTTGACCAAATTAAATTAGATTAAATTTGTGCTTAATTAGGGATTGACCTAATTGGATTAGGTTCAACTCATGGTAATTGGATCATTCTAATTGTTAGGATTTAATTAAATTAAATGGGTTTGATCTGAAACTGTTCGGATCTTGAAATCCACTTGTCATATATCCATGCATGGCGCCATAAATTAATTTTTAATATGATTAAAAATTAATTTAATTTATTTAATGGTGCCATGGGACTTTTGGCAACATCAGAGACCTCTTTCATCATTAGATGGGTCGAAATGGGGAGATAAATTCATGAAAAGAATTGGATAAGATCAAATTCTCTCTCTTTATGGCTTATGTTATCCTTATCTTTATCTCTCTTCTAATTAAGGTTGAATTTCGAATTTAATCACCACAAAATCACCACGTGACCCTCTAATCTGATTGGGGGCATGGGAATTTTGAAATTGAAAGAGAAAAGTGGCAACATGATGAATGGTTTAGATTAGATCAAGCTTCATCATGTAATGGCGCATGAACTTGAATTTTGAATTCAAAATTCAAAACCCCACAAAATCCCTCACAAATATGGGTTGGTTGGCATGAAGTTAGAGGGGATAGCAACATTAAAAGGACCTCCATCAGCTGGTGGTCGAATTCAATAAAAAAAGAGAGAAAAAGAAGAAAAAAAAGGGAAAAGAAAAGAGAGGAACCCTAATTCATGCATGGAAAAATTCTGCATTCAATCTAGCCGACTTCTTCCTCCTCTAAGTCCATCGCACCATTAGTGTTAGGGGTCCCTGATAAGAGTCTTTAGATCAGATCTAAGTCCTCTTCAATCCCTCCAAACCTTTCCTCCAAGTTATTCCAAGAAGGCGGTTCAAAAGTTGATAGCATTGGGAAGATCAAATTTCAGCCTCAAAAAATTCTGCGCAAGCTAGCACTTCCGCTGGATTGGATCTCTTCAGGAACTTCGCGTGTACTTCTCGTAGAGGCTATTCGTGTGCGTGGCTGCGAAGTCAAGGATCAGATCCACAACTTTCATCCATCATAAAAGGTATTAATCTAGCATTAATCATTTATTATGGTGTCAAGATCTAGGTCCGATTCCCCGAGGTTTTATCCTCTTTTGGGGCTCCTCATGGAGATATCTCCAGAATCTATTCGATGGATATTCAGAGATTAATTGGAATAGAGTTCTTATGTTTCAGATCTGATAGTTAATCATGCATGAAAATTTTAGCATAATTATTTAAACGATTCCGGCATAATCCTATGTGTTCTTAAAGTGCTGATTTCTAGATTTGATCTTGTAAGCATGCATGAATTAAATTATTTGATTCGATTTTTCCGCTGCATTTTAAAACTTAAAAAGAACTACGTATGGCTTGATCCCCCTTATGAAGGGGTACGTAAGCAACCCGATCAGGTTCAGCCATGATTTTTTTTAAAAAAAATCAGCATGCTTAACACCGAAGAACTTAGGATTCACTATCAGAAGCTGCACACATGTCCGGCCTCTACAGGTATCCATACGAGGTAGAGGACCAATCTAAGCATCTGAATCTTTCCAGAGTGCTAGCACTCTTGTAGAAATTGCTTTTGATAGCTAAAATCCTCTCTTGAACAATCAACTCTTTGATTGCTCTCAAGAGGAAGAAGAACGATTAGAGGAAGAAGCCACGCCCCTTTGCTGCCCTTTTCTTGCTTGCGGTGGAAGAAGGAAGAGGGAGAGAAGAGGGCCGCACGCACCAAGAAGGAAAAATCAAGAGGAGGCCGGCGCCCTCCTCTTCTCCTTTTATCCTAGGCATGACTCCTCCTAAAAATTAGGAGGAGCACCAGGCCAACCCCCAAACCCTAGGTGTGCATCTCATGCACGCCACCAATTTTGGAAATAAGGAGGGGCGCATGCCCCTCCTTTCATTTGGGTGTGAATCCTCCTCCAAGGAGGATTTGGTCTAAGTGGTCCTAAAGAGTCCTTATCCAATAAGAACTCTTAATCTTTATCCATAAGATCAAAATTAATTAGGACTCTAGGAGTCCTACTCCAAGTAGGACCCATATAATTGTTAGATGTATGCCCTAGAAGCCAATTTTGGCTGACACATTATTAATTCTAGGGACATAATTTTGTACTTGACTATTTATTATTGAATAAGTAAAAGCATCTTTCTATTCATATTATTTATGTGTCTATGAATCGTCCAAGAATTAATAAGATGATGATGCGTATTCTTAAGAGTTAAGAATTTGAGCCATGCATCATTGGTGATTAATTTCTGAATGCTCCTGATCAATGGATCATCACAAGGATGGTGATCGATCCGATCAGTGCACACATTGCTTTCCTTATGGATGGACGAGACTCGAGTCCACAGTGTGGCGACACTGAAGTAATAGTGCAGGTGCTTGTTAGAGAACAAGGGTACTGAGCGTGACCAACACAAGAAGTCATTTGGATGTCTATCCACTCGTCAGTGACTTGCTTGATGTTGCAGTAGTGTGACTAGTCCTTTGACCTGCGATGCTTCGGCTACTCACAATGAGGTTATTGTAGTTTGACTGCACAAATACATGGTCTCTAGCCATATGAGTCCATGCAGTGTAGATTGGCTGCAGTAGGTTCACTGTAGGAGTAGGGTATGCACCTATAAAGAATCTATCGACCTTGATAGATAAGGAGAGATCCTATGTGATTTATAAGACTGAGCTCGTAAGACCTCGGCCGGGGCAGATTGCACAGTGGAGAAAGAGTTCTCCGCTCTCGAACTTAAGTTGAATAAATCTTGACATATGACAGACGAAGGAGTTTGACGAGTTATCCATGACCTCCGTCCTGTAGGGATCCACGATAGAAGGACTATATCACATGATAACTGCACCTAGAGGTTCATCATTCTATTCTACTGGGTAGCCACTACATGCTGCTAGGTGTCACTGGTGGATGGTGGGACTCACAGGGATTATCTCGATGATCGATTAACCCTAATGAGTAGAGTTGGAATCGTTCCGATCCATTGAAAGGAGTTTTCAATGATATTGTGATAGAGATCACAATATATCTCACTACCAGTCAGAGTAGAACCTATGGGGTCACACACACTAGAGGCATTGACCGATCCGATGATTGAATCGTGATTAGGAATCACAATTAATCAATTCGATTGATAATAAGTTGAAGAAGGAACAAAGGGAATTGATTATTTGGACTTAAAACAAGAGTCCTACTTGGAGTAGGATTCGTAGAGTCCTAATTGGATTAGGACTAGAAATCCTACTTGGACTGGGATTCCTACTTGGACTGAGAATCCTATTTGGAGTAGGACTAGGATTCCTACTTGGAGTAGGATTCCTATAATCCTAATTAGATTAGAAGTTTTGAATTAAATTTGGATTCCTACTTGGAGTAGGATTCCTAGAGTCCTAATCGAATTAGGACTTCGAATTCAAATTAGAGTCCTAATTGGATTAGGACTAGAATTAAACAAGTCCTAATTGGATTAGGATTTCTTAAGTCCCAATTAATTATTAATCCAATGAATCAAGATGACTCTTAATTAGATTAGGATTGAAGAGTTCAATTGAGTCATGGTTCATTCAAATTCTAATTGGATTAGGACTAGCATAGATTGAACCCAATTGATTCATGATTTGGACTAAACCAAATAGGAGCCCTAGATGCCTTTAAAAGGCTTTGAAAGGAGGTGCCCTAATGATAAGTGAAGCCCTCCTCCTCTCCAACTCGTGGCCACCCTTCTCCCCTCTTGGTTTCAGCCGCCATCAGCAAAAAGGTGAGAAGAAGAAAGCTTGGCGGTAGCCTCCTCCCTCCTCCTTTGCTTCATCCAACGCAGGGGAAAGAAAAGGGCTGCAAGGTGCTTTGATTGTTCTTCAAGATCCCTCCTTCTTCTTCCTCCTCCCAAGCACAATCAAGAGTTGATTGAAATGGAGGTGATCAGCCATCAAAAACATATCTCTGCAAGGGAGCTAGCACCCCGGGGAGATTGGAACGTTTGGATTGGTTCCTGCTTCATGTGGATACCCGTAGAGGCCGGACACTTGAACGGCTTCAAGCGAACCTTCATCCAAAACCACGATCATCAGTTTGCGGTGATCATCTACCCACACAAGGTGAAGATCTGATCTTCTAATGTTATTTAAAAGTTTTTAATCCTTATCTATCTACGAACGGTTTTAAACAACATTCATGCGATGAACGGTTGATCCCGCGCATGCCTCTTCCGCTGCATCTGAAATTTTTGAAATTTTTTTGCGGCATGGGCGGGTTTCCAACAGTAGTATCAGAGCCTAGGCATCGTAGATTAAGGTAAGGATTAATTATTAATAGGCTTATTAGATCTAAAATTTAAATGATTATGCATGCTGAAAATTTTCTGCATGCAGATTTTTTCTAGGGTGCTGATTTTTGCATGCTGATTTTTATGTGATAAAAAGATGATTCTAATTGCATTGTTAATGGGATTACAAAGTTTAGAATCATGATTAGCATGATCAGCAACCTATGTCATGAGATAATCAATTAGATTTCAGATCTGAAAATTATAATTGCTGCATGTGGTGATGATCATAGGATTCAAACCCTTTTGGTATCAAATGTAATGACCTGCGATGTGATCTGTAATGTCATGTAATTTTTCAGATGCTTGCATGCATCTTATTTGATGTTTTGAGAGGCCTGCGTGCCTTCTAAAAGGGGATGTAATTTATTATTATTTTTGTTTTACATCTGGTTGTATTTCTGTGATGTGATGTATGTCAACGATCAAGTTGAAGACAAGGCATGAGATGAACGACGATCTAAGCGGTTGATGGCGATGGGATCAAGAGTTGATCAAGGATCGAATCAAGGAGGCTTGGAACCAATTCAAGAGTTGAAGTCCAATTGATCGATTGACGTGCATGTGCTTGTAATACGACCTAATTAGAATTCATGATCATCACCTATTTAAAGTTTAGCTTTATTTGATGTTGCGATTATAACTGCCTGTGATGCGCTGTTTGCATGTGATGTGAATGAGAGCGGGGTAGATAGGTTTACATGTGATGTAGCAAACCCAATTGAGACCTAAATTAAAACCTCCTCAATCAAGTCGAGAGTGAACCAACATGAGCGAGTCATATTATATTAATTGATCTAATTGGTGTCTAGAAAAGCATGAAAGGTGGTTACTTAATTAGTACCTTACTCTCTGAGTAAGGAGAGCCTCCCACCTGCTTACCTGGCCAATTGTTCGATTACCTCTTATGAAGAGCTCAAGTTGCAAACACTAAGACCTGATTAACTAATATTAAGTCAATAGGTCTTCCACTGTAGTAGAGCTGCTAAGGTCTTTCTGATGTTGATTTGTCTCGACTGGATACAGTGGGCAAGTTGCATCGGGGGGCTGGACCTCTCTATAGACATGAGATGTTGTAGGATAAAGGTAGGGTTGGGCACCAATAACTGTTAGGTGAGGACCCAATGACGACTTTATTTCTACGGTTATACGGTGGGTCTGACTTAACTAAGAAATGGGACCAATAACTGTTAGGTGAGGTCTTCATGGCTTAGAGACCAAGTTGTACTGCAACATGCTTGAGAAGCATTGTACAAGAGTTGTACACTCATCCATCTCTGTGTCACCAATAACTGTTAGGTGAGGTGCCATATAGATTGGTAAGACCGCAGTACCTACTAGAAACCCTAGTCGCGTAGGATTTCCGTTTTCTTACCAGGGGAGTGTAAGGGATTCGAGAAAATAGTGGGAGGTACATTTGTTCTAAAAGACCTTAGAACAGATTAAGGATCAAGTACAAAAGTCTAACTAGAATCTTTACTCTCTGCAGATACAATGTCAGCTTCAAATCCTTTGACCCGTATTCTTGAGACCAACCGACTGACCGGAACCAATTACAAGGATTGGCTTTGAAACCTCAAAATTGTTTTGAACTATGAGAAAATAGGCTACATACTCGATTCAGATATCCCCACACTACCAACACTGCTACTGATGTTCAGCATGAGATGCATCAAAAGTGGATGGATGATGACATTAGAGTCAAGTGCTATATGATGGCATCCATGTCCAATGAACTCCAATGCCAGCATGAAAATATGAAGACTGCTAGGGACATACTGGCACACCTGCAAGAATTGTATGGTGAGCAGAGTCGCACAGCTCGTTTTGAAGTGTCCAAGAGGCTCTTCAAAGCAAAGATGCGCGAGGGGTAGTCTATCCATGATCACAGTCTGACTATGATCAAGGACCTAGAGGAGCTTGAGAAGCTCGGTATGAACATGCACAAGGAATTGCAAGTAGATCTGATCCTCCAATCCCTACCTGATTCATTTGGACAGTTTATAGTAAACTACAACATGAATAAGATTGAATGCACTATGACTGAACTGATAAATATGTTGGTAATTGCTGAGGGAGCTTTGAAAGGTTCAAGGGGCAATATCATTACTGCTGAGTTGACTTCTGGTTCCAAGAGAAAGTCTACTTGGAAGAAAAAGAAGCTTGCTAAGAAGCAGAAGAAAGACAAGAAGCCAAAGAAGGAAGTTCAAAAGAAAAAGGCTAATGACAAAGAAAAATATTTCCACTGCAATGTCGACGGCCACTGGAAGAGAAACTGTCCTTCATACCTGGAGAGCCTGAAGAACAAGAAAGGTGACACACCTTCAGAAGGTATAGACTTGCTCATAATTGAAACTAATCTAATGGTTTCTTCTACTTCTAGTTGGGTTATAGATTCTGGTTCTAGTGCTCATTTATGCACTACCATGCAGGGTCTAAAGGAAAGTAGAAGGCTGGCGGAAGGTGCGGTAACCCTTCGGGTTGGCAACGGGGCAAAAGTTGCTGCTGTGGCTGTGGGCACTTACCATCTGCGACTACCGTCTGGTTTTAGTTTATTACTTAGAGACTGCTATTATGTACCTGCTGCTAGCAGAAATTTGATTTCTATTTCATGTCTAGCACAGGAAGGTCATGTTTTTACATTTGACAAAGACTGCTGTTCTATTTATTTCAGAAATAAAATAGTCGCACGTGGTTTTATGATTGACAGTCTCTATCATTTACATATGGATGTATTTGTAAATGTGTTTGAGCAAGAAGTGAGTGCCAAAGGATCCAAGAGATCCAGGGATGAGATAAACCAAAAATATTTGTGGCACCTCAGGCTTGGCCATATTGGAGAGGACAAATGAACAAAATGGATAAAGATGGGCTTCTCGGCTCATTGACTTCCAAGTCATATCCAATTTGCGAGTCCTATCTTCAAGAAAAAATGGCTAGATTGCCCTTTGTAGGACATGGGGAGAGGACCACTAAAATACTTACCCTGGTACACACAGATGTGTGTGGCCCATTCGATGTGCAAGCCAGAGGACATTATTCGTACTTCATTACCTTTACCGATGATTATTCACGGTATGGGTATGTGTATCTTATGAGACACAAGTCTGAATCTTTTGAAAAGTTCAAGGAGTTCAAGAATGAAGTAGAAAAACAAACTGAAAAACCTCTTAAGGCTCTTCGATCAGATCGAGGAGGAGAATACCTTAGTGAAAAATTTCGGAACTATCTCAAGAAAAACGGCATAGTCTCACAGTGGACACCTCCGGGTACACCTCAACTCAACAGGGTGTCAGAGAGGAGAAATCGGACTCTATTGGATATGGTCCGGTCCATGATGAGCTTCACTGATTTACCTATGTTTCTTTGGGGAGATGCCTTACTTACCGCAGTGTATCTACTGAATAGAGTTCCCTCTAAATCCGTTCCTACCACACCGTATGAGATATGGCATGGTAAGAAACCAAGTCTTGGTCATCTCAAGATTTGGGGATGTCCGGCCCACATCAAAAGACTACAGGCGGACAAACTAGAGGCTAGGACCATAAGTGCTCGTTTTATAGGATATCCTAAAGAGTCATTAGGATACAATTTTTACGTCTCAGAGGATCACAATGTGTTTGTGAGCCGTCATGCCATCTTCTTGGAAAACTAGTTTATCCTTGATAGAGGCAGTGGGAGGAAAATTGAGCTTGAAGAGAAAGTCTCTGAAAAGCAACGAGTCATGGATCCTATCGAACCCATTCATACAGAGCCAGTACACGATATCCCTCATCCATCTCGCAGATTTAGTAGGGTCTCCCATCCTCCCGATAGATACTTAAGTATACTAGAAGAGGATACCGAGGAAATGTTCCTAGTGGGAGATAGGGATCACACATAGGATTCCAAAACCTACGACGATGCGATATCTGATATCAATTCCGAGAAATGGTTGGAAGCTATGAAGTCAGAGTTAGACTCCATGCATTCCAACCAAGTCTGGAACTTAGTAGATCCACCAGAAGGTATTGTACCTATTGGATGCAAATGGATCTACAAAAGGAAGATAGGTTCGGATGGAAAGGTAGAGACCTATAAAGCAAGGCTAGTGGCAAAAAGATATAGTCAACGCGAAGGCATTGACTATCAGAAAACCTTTTCACCTGTAGCCATGCTGCAATCCATCCGAACATTTCTTGCCATTGCAGCATTTCATGATTATGAAATCTAGCAGATGGATGTGAAAATTGCTTTCCTGAATGGATATCTTGATGAAGATATCTATATGGAACAGCCTTTGGGTTTCACTTCCAGTGATGGAGATCACAAGGTCTGCAAGCTGCAAAGGTCCATCTATGGACTAAAGCAAGCATCTCGAAGTTGGAGCACTCGTTTCGATGACGCAATCAAAATATTTGATTTCATCAAAAACGAAGAGAAACTGTATGTTGACAAAAAGGTTAGTGGGAGTGCTGTCGTTTTTCTCGTACTGTACGTGGACGACATCCTCCTGATAGGAAATGATATTCCCATGCTAACCTCGGTCAAGGTCTAATTGTCAAAAGAGTTCTTCATGAAAGACCTTGGGGAAGCATCCTATATTTTGGGAATAAAGGTCTATAGAGATAGATCTAAAAGGATGCTTGGCCTATCACAGAAGATGTACATAGAGGAAGTGCTGAAAAGGTTCAGCATGGAAAACTCTAAAAGGGGTCTCATACCCCTAAGGTATGGAATTCATCTCTCCAAGAAGATGTGCCCCAACACATCTGAAGAGATTCAACGCATGAGCAAGATCCCCTATGCATCAGCAATAGGAAGCCTCATGTATGCCATACTATGTACACGACCTGATATAGCCCTTGCTGTGAGTGTCACAAGCAGATATCAGTCGAATCCAGGTGAAGAACACTGGACAGCTGTGAAGAATATTCTTAAGTACTTGAGAAGAACTAAAGATTTATTCTTGGTTTTTGGAGGATCATCAGAGTTAAAGGTAGAAGGGTACACTGATTCAGACTTCATGACTGATGTCGATGATAGGAAGTCAACATCTGGATATGTATTCTTGTGCAATGGTGGTACGGTGAATTGGAAAAGTTCTAAACAACCAATCATTGCTGATTCTACTATAGAAGCTGAATACATTGCCGCCTCTGAAGCTGCTAAAGAAGGCTTTTAGTACAAGAAATTCATTGCAGAATTGGACATGATGACATCAGATGCCATAACACTCTACTGCGATAATAATAGCGCGATAGCTCTTGCTAAGGAGCCAAGGTCTCATCAGAAGTCCAAGCATATAGAGTGGCGCTTCCACCTCATACGCGACTATGTTGAGAAGAAGTATGTCGAGGTGCAGAGAGTAGACTCCGCGGACAACGTGGCAGACCCGTTCACTAAGCAGTTAAGTCAACAAAAGACTGAAGCCCACCTTGAGAAGATGGGACTCAGATATATAACTGATTGGCTTTAGTGCAAGTGGGAGATTGTTAGATGTATGCCCTAGAAGCCAATTTTGGCTGACACATTATTAATTCTAGGGACATAATTTTGTACTTGACTATTTATTATTGAATAAATAAAGGCATCTTTCTATTCATATTATTTATGTGTCTATGAATCGTCCAAGAATTAATAAGATGATGATGCATATTCTTAAGAGTTAAGAATTTGAGCCATGCATCATTGGTGATTAATTTCTGAATGCTCCTGATCAATGGATCATCACAAGGACGGTGATCGATCTGATCAGTGCACACATTGCTTTCCTTATGGATGGACGAGACTCGAGTCCACGTGTGGCGACACTGAAGTAATAGTGCAGGTACTTGTTAGAGAATAAGGGTACTGAGCGTGACCAACACAAGAAGTCATTTGGATGTCTATCCACTCGTCAGTGACTTGCTTGATGTTGCAGTAGTGTGACTAGTCCTTTGACCTACGATGCTTCGGCTACTCACAGTGAGGTTATTGTAGTTTGACTGCACAAATACATGGTCTCTAGCCATATGGGTCCATGCAGTGTAGATTGGCTGCAGTAGGTTCACTGTAGGAGTAGTGTATGCACCTATAAGGAATCTATCGACCTTGATAGATAAGGAGAGATCCTATGTGATTTATAAGACTGAGTTCGTAAGACCTCGGCTAAGGCAGATTGCACAGTGGAGAAAGAGTTCTCCGCTCTCGAACTTAAGTTGAATAAATCTTGACATATGACAGACGAAGGGGTTTGACGAGTTATCCATGATCTCCGTCCTGTAGGGATCCACGATAGAAGGACTATATCACATGATAACTGCACCTAGAGGTTCATCATTCTATTCTACTGGATAGCCACTACATGCTGCTAGGTGTCACTGGTGGATGGTGGGACTCACAGGGATTATCTCGATGATCGATTAATCCTAATGAGTAGAGTTGGAATCGTTCTGATCCATTGAAAGGAGTTTTCAATGATATTGTGATAGAGATCACAATATATCTCACTACCAGTCAGAGTAGAACCTATAGGGTCACACACACTAGAGGCATTGACCGATCCGATGGTTGAATCGTGATTAGGAATCACAAGTAATCAATTCGATTGATAATAAGTTGAAGAAGGAACAAAGAGAATTGATTATTTGGACATAAAACAAGAGTCCTACTTGGAGTAGGATTCGTAGAGTCCTAATTGGATTAGGACTAGAAATCCTACTTGGACTGGGATTCCTACTTGGACTGGAAATCCTATTTGGAGTAGGACTAGGATTCCAACTTGGAGTAGGATTCCTATAATCCTAATTAGATTAGAAGTTTTGAATTAAATTTAGATTCCTACTTGGAGTAGGATTCCTAGAGTCCTAATCGGATTAGGACTTCGAATTCAAATTAGAGTCCTAATTGGATTAGGACTAGAATTAAACAAGTCCTAATTGGATTAGGATTTCTTAAGTCCCAATTAATTATTAATCCAATGAATCAAGATGACTCCTAATTAGATTAGGATTGAAGAGTTCAATTGAGTCATGGTTCATTCAAGTTCTAATTGGATTAGGACTAGCATAGATTGAACCCAATTGATTCATGATTTGGACTAAACCAAATAGGAGCCCTAGATGCCTTTAAAAGGCTTTGAAAGGAGGTGCCCTAATGATAAGTGAAGCCCTCCTCCTCTCCAACTCGTGGCCACCCTTCTCCCCTCTTGGTTTCAGCCGCCATCAGCAAAAAGGTGAGAAGAAGAAAGCTTGGCGGTAGCCTCCTCCCTCCTCCTTTGCTTCATCCAACGCAGGGGAAAGAAAAGGGCTGCAAGGTGCTTTGATTCTCCTTCAAGATCCCTCCTTCTTCTTCCTCCTCCCAAGCACAATCAAGAGTTGATTGAAAGGGAGGTGATCAGCCATCAAAAACATATCTCTGCAAGGGAGCTAGCACCCCGAGGAGATTGGAACGTTTGGATCGGTTCCTGCTTCGTGTGGATACCCGTAGAGGCCGGACACTTGAACGGCTTCAAGCGAACCTTCATCCAAAACCACGATCATCAGTTGCGGTGATCATCTACCCGCATAAGGTGAAGATCTGATCTTCTAATGTTATTTAAAAGTTTTTAATCCTTATCTATCTACGAACGGTTTTAAGCAACGTTCATGCGATAAACGGTTGATCCCGCGCATGCCTCTTCCGCTGCATCTGAAATTTTTGAAATTTTTCTGCGGCATGGGCGGGTTCCCAACAATAATTTTTAGTTCTTATCTAATTAGGGCTCTGAAAGTCCTACTCCAAGTAGGACTTTTGAACCTTATCTTATAAAATCAAGCCCAATTAATTAAGTTCAATTGATTCAATCAAATTGCAATCCAATAGCAATTATTCCTTCTTCAACTCACTAACTTTTAGTGGGTTAAACCAATTATCAATCAAATTGATAATCATAATCTATTGTGATTCCAAATCACAATCCAACTATCAGATCAATCAATACCTCTAATGTGTGTGACCCATAGGTTCTATTCTGTCTGGTAGTAAGATATATTGTGATCTTTATCACAACATCATTGAAATCTCCTTTTAATGCGTTGGAACAATTCCAACTCATCTCACCAGGGATCATTGACCATCAAGATAATCTCTGTGAGTCTCACCATCCACCAGTGACACCTAGCAGCATGTAGTGGCAACCCAACAGAATAAAATAGATGAACATGTAGGTGCAGTTATCATATGATATATTTCTTCTATCGTGGATCCCTACAAGACGGAGGTCATGGATAACTCATCAAACCCCATTGTCTGTCATATGTCAAGATTTATTCGACTTTAGTTCGAGAGTGAAAAACTCCTTTTCCACTGTACATACTGCCCCGATCGAGGTATTTCGAACTCAGTCTCATAAATCATATAGGACTACTCCTTATCTATCAAGATCGATAGATTCTATGTACGTGCACACTCTACTCCTACAGTGAATCTACTGTAGCCAATCTGCATTACAAGGACCCATATAGCTAGAGACTATATATATGTGCAGTCAAACTACAGCAATCTCACTGTGAATAGCAGAGGCACCACAGGTCAAAGGACCAGTCATACTACTGCAACATTACGTAAGTCACTGATGAGTGGATAGACATTCAAGTGACTTCTTACATTGGTCACGCTCAGTACTCTTGTTTTCTAATAAGCACATGCACTATCACTCCAGTGTTCCTACACTATAGACTCGAGACTCATCCATCCAAAAGGATAGTAATCTGTGCACTAATCTCATCGGATCAATCACCATTCTTATAATGCTCCGGCGATCAGGAGCATTTAGGAATTAATCACCAATGACATATGTCTCAAATTCTCAACTCTTAAGAATATATATCATCATCTTATTAATTTCTTGGACGATTCATAGACACATACATAATATAAATGAAAACGATGCCTATTATTATTAAACAATAATAAAGTCAAGTAAAATACTATGTCCCAGAATGAATTATGTGTCAGCCAGATTGGCTTTTAGGGCATACATCTGATAGTTTTGCCCATGAAGGTGTGCCACATCCTTCTAGGAAGATCTTGGTTGTATGATCGATGGGTGAAGTATGATGGACATTTTCATTGTTATTCCTTAATGTATGCCAATAAGAAAATTGTTCTAAAGTCATTTTGGATTGCTGAATTCAAACTCGAAAATTCAGTAATCCAAAGGGTATTGCCTATGTAGCAAATCGAGGAAATCAGCCATGAAGATGAGGATACATTCACGACGGTTGCGAAGGAGGTCAGATCTAAAATTTCAGAAGTGATACCATCCAATTTCACGGAGAATAATCTAATTTTTCGGAGAAGCCGAGAGAAGCACACATAGTGACCAGCTGATCCACACATGGTGCCATGCCCAGCGCCCACGCGCAAGGCCGCAACCAAACGTCGCAACCGTAGTAGCCGCATGCAGCACCATCTCTCGGTGTTCGCCCGAACTTGCATCCTGTGTGCACCAGTTCTGTGTCCCGTGCGCACCAGACCCGCATCCATGCCTGGTCATCTAGTTGGAAGCCCGTCATCACATCAGCCTGGAGTTCTAGTTCCACTAAGTCGTACCAGGTAAGTTCCACTAGTCGACTTAGGCCACTAGTTCTAGTTCCAAATGGCGAATCCCACCCGAAGTAGAATTCTTCAAATCAGCCCTAACTCGACGGAGTCGAGTTCTTCTCAATAGGGGGACTTAATGTAGGAGCATGAGCCCAATCCTAGGGTATGCATGGAGATTGAGTCCTCTCCTTGGGTGAACACCAAAATATATTGGGTTTCAAAAATTCCGGCAACCATAATGCAGCGTGTCTATGAGTCAAGTGACAACGAGTCCATGAGTTGAGTCACATTGAGTCCATGAGTCGTGTAAAAGAGTCCTAGCTAATTTGAACTCTTAGTCATGTGTCAATTAAAAAGTCCAAGTTGATTAGGAGTCTTGAATTAAGGAGTTTCGGTCCAACATTGGGTACCAATGTTAGATTGAGTCCATGTAAGGATTGGGTCAAGTCACGGGTAGCAAACAAAAGGAGAACGTGGTAGAAGATTGGAAACGTACCAACATCTTCCATACCCGTGTCGAGCACAACAACAAGGTCATGAACCTCATCATCAACAACGGGAGCTGCACGAACATCATCTCCAACGACTTGCTGAAAAAAATGAAGCTGAAATTGGAATTTCATCCTAAGTCGTACCAGGTAAGTTGGATCGATGACACTGTTAGAAGTATGCCCTAGAAGCCAATTTGGTTGATGCATTATTTTATTCTGGAATATAAATTTATACTTGACCTAATTATGAATTTATTAAGTTGGGCATTCTTTTCATTCATGTTCTTGTGTGTCCATGAATCGTCCAAGAAATTAATAAGATGATGACGCATATTCTCAAGAGTTGAAAATTTGAGTCATGTGACATTGGTGATTAACTCTTAATTCCTCCTGATCGATGGATCATCACGAGGATGGTGATCGATCCGCTGAGATTAGGGCACAGATTGCTTTCTTTGATGGACGAGTCTTGAGTCTACAGTGTGGGGATACTCGAGTAATTGTGCAAGTGCTTGTTAGAAAATAAGGGTACTGAGCATGACCATAGCAAGTAGTCACTTGAATGTCTATCTACTCGTCAGTGACTTACTTGATGCTACAGTTGTATGACTGGTCATTTAACCTGCGATGCCTCAGCTATTTACAGTGAGGTTGCTATAGTTTGACGAGCACATAAACATGGGCTCTATCCATCTGGGTTCTTGTGCAAATTGGCTGCAGTGGGTTCATTGTAGAAGTAAGGGTGCATCTAGATGAAATCTATCGACCTTGATAGATTAGGAGAGATCCTATATGATTTATGAGACTGAGTTCATAGATCCTTGGCCAAGGTAGTTTTTAGAAAAAAAGTTTTTCAATCTCGAACTAGAGTCGAATAAATTTTACATATGACAGATGATGAAATTTGACGAGTTGCCCATGACCTCCATCCTGTCGGAATATACGATAGAGGTACCGTATCATACGCTAACTACACCTAGAGATTCATCTATTACATTCTGTTGGGTTGCCACTACATGCTGCTACGTGTCACTGGTGGATTATAAGACTCAAAGGCATTCACTTGATGATCAGTGAATCCGAATGAGAAGAGTTAGAATTGTTCCAACCCATTGAAAGGAGTTTCAATAATATTGTGATAAGGATCACAATGTATCTTACTACCAGACAGAATAGAACCTATGGGGTGACACATAATAGCAGATCTGATCGATCAAATGGTTGAATTGTGATTTGAAATCACAATAGTTTGTAATTGTCAATTTGATTGATAATTAGTTTAACCACTAAGAGTTAGTGAGTTGAAGAAGGAATTAATTGCAATTTGATTAAATCAATTGGACTTAATTAATTGGGTTTGATCTTATTTGATAAGGTTCAAGAGTAGGACTCTTAGAGTTCTAATTGGATTAGGACTTCAAATTAAATAAGAGTCCTACTTGGAATAAGATTCTTAAAGTTATAATTGGATTAGAACTAAAATTATATGAATTCTAATTAGATTAGGATTCCTAGAGTCCTAATTAATTTTTTGTCTAATAGATGAAGATGACTCCTAATTAGATTAGGATTGAAGAGTTCAATTGGGTCATGATCTAATTGGGTCCTAATCAGATTAGGACCCTTATGAATAAACATGAGGCCACCTAATCCCTTTGTGGAAAGAAATTAGTCACATGAGAGGAGGGGCTGAGGCCACCTAATCCCTTTGTGGAAAGAAATTAGTCACACAAGAGGAGGGGCGTGTGCCCCTCCTTTCCTTGTTTTTCTTTGTGCGGCACAAAGGGAGGGGCGTACGCCCCTCCTCCAAGAAAGGGATAGACGTGTGGGCTCCTAATTTTTAGGAGCTCCATACGCCTAGAGTTTTAAGAAGGGAATAAAGGGGGCAGCCTCCAACTTCTCTCTCACCCTTTTTCAGCCGCAAGGGACAAGGGGATTTCCTCCTTTTTCAGCCATGAGCATCAAAGAAAAAGGTGTGGATGGCGGCCTCTCCTCTTCCTCCTTCATCCATCTGCAAGGAAAAAAGAAAGGGGCAACAAGATTGGATCTTCTCCCTCCCCTTCTAATCCTTCTTCTTCCATGACAAAGGAAAGGAAAGAAAGTGTTTCTTCCTTCTCCTTCTTCCTGCTCTTGAGAGCAATCAAGAATTGATTGCTTAGAGAAGTTTTAACCATCAAAAGACCTCTGCAAGGAAGCTAGCACTCCGGTGAGATCGCAACCTCGATCAATCCTGATCTTCATGTGGATATCCGTAAAGGCCGAACACTTGTGCGGCTTCAAGCGAACCCGATCTCTACGATCATCAGATAGCGGTGAAAATCTACCCACTCAAGGTAAAGATAGGATCTTTACAATTATTAATCGTAGATCTGAAAATAATCAAGTAATTAATTTTAATCTATCCTTTAGATTTCATAAATTTCTGAGTTAGAGAACTGAGAATTTTTTTGAAATCTACATTTCCTAGGACGTTCATGTGATGAATGACCCTGCACACGTATTTTCGCTGCGATCATCGCAACGCATGCGGGGGTATCCCGACAGACACCTCCATTCCTATCAAGCAAAGGTGCCTAGTTAGCTTCTCACTAGTCAAGGACTTCCATGACGACATGTGGTGTGATATTCTGCCCATGAAGGCGTGCCACATCCTTCTAGAAAGACCTTGGTTGTATGATCGACAAGTGAAGTATGACAAACATTCCCATTGTTATTCCCTGCGCGCGTATCACTTCGGATTGTCTATGCGGCGAATCGAGGAAATCAACCATGAAGATGAGGACACATTCACGACGATTGCGAAGGAGGTCGGATCTAAAATTTTAGAAGTGATACCATATAATTTCAAGGAGAATAATCTGATTTTTCGAAGAAGCTGAGAGAAGCACATGCAATGACCAGCTGATCCACACATGGTGCTATGCCCAGCGCCTGCGCACAAGGCCACAACCAAGTGTCGCAGCCATAGCAGCCGCATGCAGCACCATCTCCCAGCGTTTGCCCGAAATTGCATCCTGTGCGCACCGGATCTACATCCCGTGCGCACCAGACCCGCATCCATGTTTGGTCATCCAGTTGGCGGCTCGTCATCACATCAGCCTAGAGTCCCAGTTTCACTAGAGCTCATCCAACGCGCATCAGCCCGCACCCATGCGCACACCAAATGGCGAATCCCACCCAAAGTAGAATTCTTCAAATCAGCCCCAACTCGACGGAGTCGAGTTCGTCTCAACAGGAAAAAATTGATGCAGGTGCATGAGCCCAATCCTAGGGTGTGCATGGAGAATGAGTCCTCTCCTTGGATGAGCACCAAAGCACATTGGGTTCCAAGAGTTCCAGCAACCATAATGCAGCGTGTGCATGACTCAAGTGACAACGAGTCCATGAGTCGAGTCACATTAAGTCCATGAGTCATGTAAAAGAGTCTTAGCTAATTTAGACTCTTAGTCATGTGCCAATTAAAGAGTCCAAGATGATTAAAAGTCTTGTTTGGGTCCAACATTGGGTGTGTCCAATGTTAGATTGAGTCCATATAAGGATTAGTTCAAGTCACATTAGGTTTAGTAGTTCCAACACCTAATTTAATTGAGTCCATGGCATTGAAGAGTCCTTGATTCATTAGGAGTTTGCTGATTTGTTCCATGTGGCATTTGCGGAAGAGTCCTAGTTGATTTGGACTCTCTTCCATGTGGCATAAGAAGTCCTAGTCCTATTAGGAATCTAATTTAAATTTGGTTGAATGAGTCAATTGTTTGAATTAAATTTAAAAGAGTCCTTGTTGATGTAGGAGTCCTTTAAATTTCAGATTGTAAGAGCCCAACTTATTACTCTATTTAAAGAAGAGGTTGAAGAATAAAATAAAGATTACATTGTTTCGAAAATTTTTGTGAGTGTTCAATGTAAGAGAAGTGATTTCTCTTTTTCTTGGTGCGACACTAAGAGAGATTGAAAGGATCTTGGTGAGACTCCAACCTCCTTTCACATCCACCCAAGGATTAGGTGAGAGTGAGACTCTCTCATCTTGATCCTTTATTATCTCCTCTTTTCCAAATCCCACACCACCAAGCCCCTTTCTTTGGTGAGAGTGAGAGTGAGACTCTCCTCTTTTACAATGACAGTAAATTTTAATCGACCCCTGTCAATATGGGTCGACTCTAATGACCCATGAGTGGCCATAGAAAAAAGACAAAGAGCAATCAAAAATAGCTTATAGGCAAGTTGACTGATGAAGATAATGAGTCGACTTCTGTCAATGGACAAATCAACCCCCAAAACAAAAGAGTTGACCCCACAATGGCCACATGTGAAAGATAGAGCGTAGCAAAAACTATAGCTATTTCTATTCGATCGCTAAAGATCACGAGTGGACCCATGAACAACATGAGTCGACCCCTAAAAAAGATAAGTCGATCTGTTTGCTCTTGATTACAATAACGACTAATTTTTCTATAAATCAAAATGGTTGTTTTTATTTCAACCACTCCTAAGTGGTACAAATCCATAGGAATGGCCAAAGGAAGAAAGAAGGAGTGATTAAGGTCAAAGAAATAGAAAGCCTTCTAAAAAGGAAGAAAATAAGTTCACAAAAGGAAAAGAATATTCAAGTGCATTCATTGAGAGCTGAAAGATCATATCCTTCACTATTTATTCAAGGCCAACCAACTAATTCAAAGCTCCATTCATTCTTTGTATCTACCTTTAAGGAGTTGTAATTTATTTTTATTATATATTTTTTTTATACCCTATTGTAACAAGTTTTAGAGATTGAAACTTGGAAAAAGGTCCATCCAAATCTTGAATTGGATTGTATTGAGTTTGGAAAAAGGCTTCGTGCTGGTTTTGGTTGAGTTCCAGTGAAAATCAACTGGGTTGATTGTGAGTTGTCAAAATAATCGGACTGTACTCTTGGAGGGATTATAGTAAAAAAATTTGAGAAGGGTATCTTGGAAAATGGATGAAAGTACAGGGTTGGCACTAAACAACTATAAATTTATTGTGTTTGTAGTGTTTAATCTGTGTGCTTGAACTCCTACATATTTTCTTACTATTCATTATCAATTGCAAATCACACACACTCATGAAATTCTATTCTGCTGCATTTTGTTTAAAATTTTTGAAAAGCCCAATTCACCCCCCTCTTGGGCTGCATAGCTGGGCAACAATCTCCTTGTTCCTTCGATCGAGGTTGGCTTCTCTATTCGAGAGCTTTTCCGACTGTGATGGCTGGAGTTCTCTGGGCTAGATGGTTATGTGCTTGATTGTCTTGACCAATGTTATGTGCTAGATTGTCTTGGCAGTCTGATGGTGTCGTAGTAGTTTGTTGGTTTGGATGTTGCATACCCCGAACTACTTCTAGGGTCTGCAATTGTTGGACAAACAGATTAAATTGCTCGATCGTTACGGGGTCAATAATTGGTTGCAAAGTTGAAGACCACCGAAGGCTAGGCTAAGTGTTGTTAGACTTCTGCAGTGGCTTATTGGTAGAATGGTAGTTATTCCATCTGGACTTCATCTCTATTAAATCTTTAGAGAAACCTTAGAGGAAGAGGGCTCTTCCTTTAGCGCCAATTTGTTGTTGCTCAAAACTAGACCTGCCGGACGAATGAGCTAATGGAGGAGTTGTTCTGCTCGGCTGAGTTGGAGGAGTGTTGCATGATGTTGGAGCTGATTTCCAACCACAAAAATGATTAGCATGTCATCAAAACACGCTCGGCTGAGGACCGTCCAATGCTTAATTAAGTCTGCAGTGTTCCGAAAGAAAATAGAAGAGATGAAGAGATATAGAAATATGAGAGTATGGTATTTGGATTTCTCTTTACACTTAGAGGGTCCCGTATTTGGTATTCATATGGAAGAATGTGCGGATCTATATGGTTAGGATCGTGCGATTCACGGACGAGCAGTTAAACTCTTTTTATATCCGCCTATCAAAGTGGTTAAAATATTATTTTTCAGGTGCAATATGATCGAACGTTTTTTTTATCTGTCAACTAGACTGTTACAATATTTCTTTTCTCGCAGTTAAGATTGCGTCGAGCTATTACTGATCATGCTAATTATTTAGAAATTTAATTGGCTGTTAGTTTTGCTCGACGCATGTTGTCGTCTGATTAATATACTGGGATATTCGACATGATTTTTAAGATGACCAATATGAGATACGCGGTCGTGCAGGGCACCGGGAGAGGAGGGCAGACGATAAAAAGGCTAGCAAGCACGTGTTACGCTTATCTTAGCCGATTTCGCATGCAGTAAAGGACAACATTACACTGTTCTTGGCTATCATCGCGAGCCTGAGACTCCGCCGTCCCTCCCCAGGGGGGCCCTCCTCCGGTGAAATGAAAGGAGACCCATCAAACCTCGCCGGACTTCCTCACCCCCGCAGCCAACCTCGTCCCTTTCTTCTTGGGGAACTCGCTCACTGACTACCCTGTTGTACATATACATCATTCTACGGCTTCCATGACCCTTCGCACACCGAATCAAAGCAAGGCCAACGCGCACTTACAGAGGGAAATAAAGAGCCGGGAACCAACCACCTGACGACGACGATGATGATCATGCGGAGGACCCACCAGCCTAGTCACCAGAGGAAAACAGATATCACAGGGCCCACACCGAGTTCCGTGGGTCCCATTTCTTTATTTCAGATGGGGGGAGGAGGACTCCGGCGTTACAATGGCAAGCGGGGTGTCGGACACGTCCTGGATCTCCGCCACCTCCTCCACCAGCATCGACGGATCGGCCCTGGAATCGTAGTGCTGGATCACCAGAACCGACGCCGACGTTGAGAACTCCGAGCACGCCAGGTAGCTTCCCACGTGACCCAGCTCCAGGCAGTCCGTCCGCTCCACCAGTCGCAGCACCCCGGACTGCGGCGACCTCCCCACCAGAAAGAGGTTGCACCGGCCCAAAGCCTTGATGACCCCCACGACTTCGGCTCGCTCTGCCACCGCCTGCTCTTCGTACTTGACGGACGACGAGTCCTCCGCAGCCTTGGTTGCCAAGTCCGACAACGCTGCCACGTCGGCGGCGCGCTCGTCGGCGTCGACTTCTGCAGGGAGAGACGGCAGGAGGAAGCGGACGACGGTGAGCGCGATGCCTGGGTGCTCGGCCATGCGGGCGCCATAGGCGAGGGCCTCGCGGTCGTCCGGACCCCCGAAGAAGGGCACGGCGATGGTATAGGAGACGTCGCTGGCCAAGACCTGGACTGCGCCGCCGAGTCCGCGGTCGACGAGGATAGCGACGGAGCAGGGGGCGTGGCGAAGGACGCGCTGGTTGACGTACTGGAAGGCGGTGCCAAGGGACTCGAGGGAGCCGTCCAGACGCTGCGTCTTATGGAAGGGAAGTATGATGACGGCGGCGCGCTTCTGGAGGGCGCTGGCGACAATGTCCTCGTGCATGGTGTGGATGTCGGAGATGGCGGTCATGGGCCGGATGGCGACACTGCTAAGCTGCTGGTAGGCCTCGAAGGCCACCACCACCTGGTCGCCGTTCCCCGCCGCTCCACGGCTGACTTTGTTCCAGAAGGGGAGCCCATTCCGGCGGGCCTTGTGGACCATGGAGATGGCAGAGGAGCGCTCGGATAGCTCTATGAGGTGCATGGCGTAGACGGTGACGCGGCGGCGGCGGGTGCCGCGGGAGGACTCGATCAAGTTGATCATGGTGGGGATGTTGCGGTTGCCGTGGAAGCAGGCCAGCACGCGGAGCTCGCTCTCGGTGTCGGCCCGCTCCACGGTACGGTGCTTGTAAGGCGCCGCGCGCCGGGCCGGCTTGTAGATGGCCACCACGATGGGCGTGGTGATGAAGGTGGTGAACAGTGCCATCAGTACCAGGATGGCGAATGCCTCGTCGTTCAGCACCTGTCGAAGAGTTACAAACCGATAATCGGGTGGGTCAGCGAAGCGAAAGGAAGAAAAAAATAAAGGAAAACATAAACTGGACATAACGTAACATAGCGCGATTAGTATTGACTCGCCACCTTGCGGTCCTTGCCGATGTTGAGGACGATAAGCTCGACGAGGCCCTTGGTGTTCATGAGGAAACCGAGGGTGAGGGCCTCCCGGGCGGGTATCCGGACGATGAGGGAGACGATGACGGTGCCGGCGATCTTGCCAAGGCAGGCGTTGGCTATGACGAGGACGAGGAGGCCCCAGGAGCGGGCCCCACTGATAGTGGCGACGTTGGTCTTGAGGCCGCTGGACACGAAGTAGAGCGGGAGGAAGAGCCCCGAGATGAGATCCTCCACCTTCTCGATTAGCACCCCGGCAAAGGGCCCGTCCTTGGGAACGATGATGCCCACGACGAAGGCCCCGAAGAGGGCATGGATGCCGATGGTGTCGGTGACGAAGCCCGCGGCCAGGACAGTGGCGAGAGTGGCGCAGATGTAAGCCTCCTTGACAGGCTCGCCGTCGGGTGAGCGGCAGGCCATCCATGCGAGGGCAGGGCGGAGGAGGAGGGCGGCGAGGGCGACGAAGGCGGCGCCGGTGAGGAGGACCCAGAGGGATATGAGCGGGGAGCCGGAGCCGGAGAGGGCGATGGCGAGGGCGAGGAGGATCCAGGCGGCGACGTCGTTGACGGCGGCTGCGGACATGGCCATGCGGCCTAGATCGGTGGTGAGGAGCTTGAGCTCGGCGAGGATGCGAGCGAGGACGGGGAAGGCAGTGATGGAGAGGGCAACGCCCATGAAGACGAGGAAGGGGCCCTGGCGGGTGCCCTTGACGACGGTGGAGCGGAGGACGACGGAGGTGCCGATGCCCAGCACGAAGGGGAGGGAGATGCCCGCCAGGGCGATGGCCAGAGCTTTCTTGCCCGTACGCCGTATGGCCCGGAGGTCCAGTTCCAATCCAACGAGAAACAGAAAGAACAAGAGCCCGATGTTGGCGACGGTGTCCAGCACGGTGAGGCTCTCCTTGGGGAACACCGAGTTCAGGAACCTCTTGCTGCGGCCTAGGGCCGAGGGGCCCAGCAGGATCCCACCCTGCGGCAATCCATGTTCGACGGCAAACTTTAATCACAAGCATATAATAAATAAACAAACAAACAAACTAGCCGCGGCGGCGCCAATAAAAAGATCTAAATTGGATTATATCCAGGTCTATATGGCTATGTAATTCTGTTTATGGTTGTCTTTCTGAGTAGTCTAAGAAATACGTCTTTTGCAGTTAGTTTTATTCCTTTTGAAAGAACATCTTTCTTGGCAAGAGCTATGTGCCTTCAAAAAGATATCTCTTGGAGCTGCATCTTTCCCTCAAAAGATTTATTTCTTCGTAATAATTGTATCCCTCCTGAAAAGACATATTTCCTGGTAAAGTATCTCTAGTTGTGTCTTATTGAAAAAGGTATTTTCCTTGTTAACTTCTGATTGCCTATAATATAATAAGTAGGGTCATTTGGAAGCCTGTGGATCGAAAAAAACAATATATTCTAGTAATACTTAAAAAAATTAAAAATGTTAAAGCTAGCAACCTTATGCTTCTACCAAAAATGTGCTATGTACTATTTTTTTCCTACAGTTTACACCATTTTGAACATATCTGCTATTATATTTTTTTCATTCAACTCATTCCTCGACCTAATATAACAAGTGCAATAATCACATTATGGTTCTAGTAAGAGCTGGGAAATCAAACAATAAACTAAAGGAGTCAAAATGTCTAGATTATTATTCTTAAAATTGATTAAATACAACTTTGTTTATTCAATTAACTGATATAATTTTCTTTTTCATTTCAGGTTGACAATCTAATTTTATATTTTATTTGTAATTCATCAAATATGCATTGTACATGTAATGTTTGGTAGTTGTAATAAATAAAGTTCCAAAGGGCCCTACTGTGTGGGTATACAAGCTTTATTGAAACCTTGATAAGAATAGACGAATATCCAAAATATAAGACAAATAAGCAACCACGCAAGTATCATAGTAAGAGGACCTGCGTGCAATTTATAGCCATTTATCCAACCCATCGATTTGTTAGATTTATAATATTTACTTAACGATATATAGCTTATATTATCATGCTGCTTGCTTTGGTATATTACTAGGAGATATTTTTAACTATCAGCAAGTTTTAGTTGCTTGTTATGGTAAAATAAATTATAATAGAAAGATAATAATTGTTAAAGGAGAAATACAAAGTCACGGATATGTAGCCGTGGCAGGTGTTTTCCGCAGGGTATCGCATTCCACTTGGAGTTGGGGCAAGACTCGACTCTAAATAATTAACGAAAAAAGGTGGTGTGTGTTATATGAAAATAAGAAAGCTATCGAGCAAGGAAGATCAAGCCACCTACAACGAGAAGGTGATCCTATAATGACGTGGTTCTCGGACAAGTAGAGGATGGAGGGATTTGTTAATTCCAGAACAGTTAGTAGTCGACCCTTCTAGAGAGCAGTGTTTCGTGTTCTATTATTTAGTTCATCAATTAGTTCAAAGGTAGGAAGAAAAAAAAAAGAGGAAAAAATAAGCGATGGAAAAAATATCGGCCTCCACTCGTAATAAAAGTCTTCTTTGTATTTGTTATTCCTCAACAGTTTTTCTCTCCATATGTACACTGACAGCGCTCGGGACATTTGCTCCCAACGTATACATGTATTATTCAAAGCGAGGAAGAAGAAGAGGGAGGAGGGCTCTACCTCTATGATCATGTTTATATCTTGGAAACAACTGAACAAGATAACAATCCCGGTAGGAATCTAATATCTGTGATGGAGTCTTATCAATCCCTTGGTTGCTTGGGTAATCATCGTCTAAATAATATTTGACAGGGTGGTTTTTCCTCTCTTTTCATAAAAAAAACTTAGCAAGATAACAGTCAGCTAGTTAAAAACACGAGAGAGAGGGTCGCGAAAGAAAAAAAACGAAAGAAGAAAAAACTCACGATGATCTCGGCGATGACGCGGGGCTGACGGAGAGGCCGGAGGAGAAAAGCAAGGGATCGGGTGACGACGACCACCAGGCAGATCTGGAGAATGATCAGCGGCAGCGCGTGGTGCAGTGGGCTGTCCCCCTGCCACGCCCCATCCGACGTTGCCTTCATCGGCGCCTTGCATGCTATCGTCGTCCCGTTCGTCGTCGCCATCTCCGCCACCTACCTGTTTTTCTCCGTGCCTGCTCTCTCTCTCTCTACTCCACCACCGCCCGCGGCTCTCCCTGTATATATGTTGATTGCGGAAAAAAATTAAATAAAAGACCGGCAGCCTCCTTGATATGAATTAGTGACGATGAAGAGACGTTTGATTAATCGATTGGATCGAATAGAATGGATATGGAGAAAGAATTGATTCAGTGGAAACTAATAAAAGAGAAAGGACTGATAGCTACACAATGACAGAAGAGGAAATGGGATTGCCTACCTCTCTATCTCTAGGAGTAGCAGGGGATGGCGGTGACCGCCTATTAGTTGTTGCTGTTGAGAGAAATTCCAGGAGAGATCGGGGGAACTCTACGTGTGAACTGAACTCATACCAAACTAGTTGTAGGTCTTTTGTGGGCAGTTGATGAAGGGCAATGGGCGATGGTCCTGGGTGTGTGGGTGCCTCTCTCTCTCGCTCTATTTATAGCCTCCACGAGCAGCCATCCCTGATAAAGTCCTGACGTGGCACCCCCTAGGTGTTTTTGATCCAGCGCTAGCCTGCGACTAGCTTAAGAGGACCCCCGAGTTACAAATTCCACCAACGTTGACTCTCTCTCACCCCCTCTCCCTTCATCTCCCGACAAAGTTACGTATGCGGACGCCCGCATGTCCAGGTTCCTCCGCCACGCCTTCTCGTTTCAATCCATCAAAGGAAGCAGTTCGCGGACGGATTCCACAGCAGTTCCCTACTTGCATCCCAGGCTCAAATAGCAATTTTTATTCCCTCTCCGCCAGCTGTTTGCGTCTCCTTGAATAGACGTGCCTCCTCCTCCTCCTCCTCCTCCTCCTCCTCTTTAAGTAAATTATAAAATCCCTCCTAAAATTTATATTTATTATATTTATATTTAATAGTTTGTAAAATCTACACTTATATCAATTAAATTAACGAAGTTAGTAAAACTGTTTACCTTATATGAAATCTCGAGATTGCCCCTAATTAGAAAAGAGAATGCACCCGATTTCTTATTCCTTAGGTGATTGTTATGTCACTTAAGATTCATTTTTAAATATTTTTTCTGATGTAGCATTTAAGTTCTATTTAAGGTTAACGGTTTGACTAACATTCTGTTAATTTACAGATTAAAGTAAGAGTTTTTGTAAAAAAAATTTTCCTTCTTTATTCTCTCGTTTCTATTTCCACAAGAAAGATGCTGGTTGAGAACAAGTTAAAGCTTTCATAAGATAGAACGTTTATGTGCTAGACTTTCATTCCAATATATTATTGCTCCATCGTCTTATGTTAGACATACAACAAAGTAGAATCAGGGTTACTAGCTAGTTGAAAGCAGCCGATCTCATGCAACACGTTTCTGGATTCATCATGCTAACAAGTGCTGAACTTAAATACCATGAGCTGAGAAACGTGGATCTTTTGCAATTGCTACTCCACATTCATTATCTTTAATTTCTTGTTACCATTCTTGGTATACTCATCTGTAAGATAGTCATGCTAACATCATGGTCGTCCAACACTAATTAATTAGGATAGCCAGCCATGAAAGAACCACTCATAGGGACATCATACATCAGATACAAACCATATTATTTGTTTAGCAAAACAAAATCAGTATCTCACCAGATCATATTTCTCACTTCCTTGACCGCCTTAATAGATCCATATTAGAAGATTATGGATAGCCACGCAATTAGATAAGATGACTTCCCAAAAATTTAAATTCATCAATGGCAGAAGTGTGAAAGGCAAATTAATCTAGGTCTAGCATGGCACGTGAAGTTGTTTGTAGATACAATTTCATAATGTCCCTCATTAAGCTAGTCGCAGATTAATCAACAAATGAGTTGGCAAGAAATATGTATTTCATTAAAATCCTGACAAACAAATTAGCTGTGGTTTAGCTGCCCTATGTTTTCTGCTTAATTATAAAAATTATGAGTTCTTCTCAACCATCCACTCTAAGCATATATGCTGTTTCTGCCTCCATATACATGAGAAACAAGTTAATTTTCATGTTTCTAACTTTGTACCAGTAACATGATCCATTAGATTTAGCCTCGCCCCTTTTGTTACCCATCGGAGTCAATTCACAGTCATGGTAAATCATTTAATTAATCATAATATAGCTCTTGAGAAGTATGCAGTTTGTAGGCCAGCTCGCAAGCAATCGGTTTGATAAGCCACTGGAACCATGTGGTAAATAATGTCTCATGGACAGCTTAGGAAAAGACTGTAAACCTTGGTCATCTACGCACATTTTGGAGCATACCTCTTAGAGTTATGTTGGTTCTGTACTCTTTAAATTCTCTTGGAGATTCTACGATTGTTTGTTAGAAAAACTATGCTTGTGAGAATTCATGGATTCTGCAATATTCCAATGTGAAGCACATGGTCATGTGTCGTATGTCCATGACTTCAATTTATTGGATCTGGTTCTTGCTGTTGTGCTGCCTAATTGTTTCACTTGAACAACCATTTGAAGCTTATTAAAGAAATTTGAATCCAATTTCACCGAAAGGATTTAACAGTATCCAACATTGAAAAGGTCATGTTTGTTAAGTCATATAATAATAAAATTAGTATACAGTATTTACATAATCTGCAGGAATAAGGAATCAAAATAAGTCAGAGAAATACCACCATTCAAGGTGCTTAGAGTTGATTTTGTCCTGCTCTGGTGTACTCTAAGCCCGTCTTTTGATTCTGTAACGTATACTAATATATGATTCTGTTTACAGCTTTCAGGCATTGCGTCCCTTGGTGTATCATAAGGTCAAAACACTAAACTCTATAAGATAATCGCAAACATAAATTTGTTGAAGCCCAAATGCAGATAGAAATAGTATAAACAAAAATTCAAATATTAGGGAATAAGTAGACACTCGTAGTTTTCTCATGCTCTAATTCAATCACCAAGAAACTCTATAAATCCTTATAGGTTTGAAAATGTAAGATGCCAGGAGATATGGTATTTCAAAAGCATCTTCCCATGCATCTCTTTCATGAATAAATTATACGTGCTTCTATAATTAATGAAAAGTTTCAAGAAGAGTATATACATCTATTGGTAGCACGATCACCAAATTTTCAGAAGTGTCTCGTTGAGATGCCCCAAAAAGTTTTAAAATTATGAATCCCTATAAGATAAAAATCTATAAATATAACTATAAAAGTCTGACATCCATTATCCATTTTGTTTTGGAACAATCTTGTTTACTTGTTTATTGCATGGTGACTAACTTATTTTAAGAACGGAATAGGTGAGCATGTAGCCATGTAGCTAGGTAACTACTCAAAGCTTTATTGGATAGTTGTGCATCTCTCGCTCTCGCTCCCGCTCTCTCTCTCTTCCCCTCACTAATCCAAGAAGGCCTAGGAAGGGCATTGTCATTTAACCAAGTCCATTTTCCTTCGTACCAAAAAGAAACCTAAGTGCATTTTCTTATTTAGAAAAAGATCACTATCAGCATATAACCTACTTTCTTCTTTTAATGCAGATATCGTGAGATAAAATATAATCTAATTTTCAGGTTTTGAGAGCTGGTGTCAATACCTGAGTTCAGATAATAATTTAATTTATTGCTGAAGGAATAAGAGATGATGCATGGTAGAATTAGTTGCCTTATGGTTAAATCAGAATTATTGGTTAAAGTGCTCGCATATCGCAGTCTTGTCCTGTATCGCTCCGGTCCCTTTCAAAGATCGACATGGTGGGACCCAACCTGATCCCACTTGTGGGTTTGCCATGGGAGCTGGCTAGAAAGTCTATGGAATCTAAACTGTCGCTGTGCTATGATCAAACCCACGGCAGGGGGAAAAGACCCTGCGGATTATGATAAGGAAATCAATGACTTTGCATGATCATCATGAATGGGCTAGTCCATAATATTACAATATTATAATCGATGGCTGCTTCTTTTTTTTTTTTGTTTTTTTTTTCGATGACCAATCATAGCTGCACAGTATTCTACAGTGCCACATGCATGCATACCATAAGAGATGCCACATGCATACCATAAGAGATTCGCGCTCTTTTAGTCAAATGTTATTCCGTAGCAACTTTATTAGTATTAGTTTTTTTTATCAATAGAATCCGTACATTTTTGTTAGAGAGTTTGAGAACCGCTTAAGAGTACTGGATAAGGAGGACCACCGTACCGTAGTTCTCTCAGGTCCACCCTTCCCGCCTCCGAGGAGTCGGTGGAAAAGTTGACTTAGACATCCCAAGATGTGAGAAAGATTTTAATACGGCAGTGACACGCTTCCTTAATTTAGTTATTTAGACAATTAGAGAGGTATTGTTTAGGAGCAATTATTGGAGTTGAAGGGTGTATAAGTGGACTTGTCCAGAATAAAAGACTGGCTTATGAGATAAGGATAAAACGTGGTTGAGAGCTGCAAGAAAGGAACCCCAAATTATTCTTAAATTACCAAATCAAACCGAGAAACGAGGGCCGAGTCCTTCTGTGGATTTCTTGAGGTTAGAAGGCACATGGTTAGTTTACGGTTTTCCAGTAATGGTACAATGAATCGGGTAATATTCATGGATGTATTATCATACATGAATATGTCTAGATACAGGCACTATTTTAGCATCCAGCTTAATATCCAACTTTATCCTTCATCCATTAAAAAAGGTAAATAGACATGTATACACAGCTATTCGATATGTATCTCAATGTTCAATTCTATTTGCAATCCTAGTTAGTTTTTAATCTTTTTATATACTTGAATTGGAATAAGTGATAATGATGGGGACATCAGAGCTATTTATTCAGACGATCGCACCATCAGAGCCACTCGTTCGCATTCGCACCAGATACTGACATCATTGTAGCTGGGAGATGATCTTCAACCACCGGATTGAGTCGGGCCCCGAATTGGCTCCAATCTAGTCTACGTCATTTTTATTTTATGCATTTTGCTTTTGTTTGATCGAGTCAATTTAGTCATTTGTTTTTAGTTAAGTCATTTTGGTCAGTTGTTTTGTTATTAGACAAGTCAATTGGGTTAGCTGTTAAGTCATGTAATTGGGTCGAATGATTGAATCGATTTTGGTATGTAATCAATCAATTAACTTGGTCAATTGATTGAATTGATGTAAGGGTTCAAGTTTGGTATGTCGTCAATTGATTGACCTAATGTAAGGCCTATATAAAGGCCACCCTTCTCATGAATTAGGGCATTGAAGAATTGAATAAAATCTAACCTCCCCTTCTTCTCCTATTTCCTCCTCTTCTCTTCCTTTTCCTCCTCATCTTTCTTCTTCCTCTTCTCCCTGCAGTGGTCCTCCATCAGATAATATTAATGTCTTCAATTTAATTTACCAACTATGCAGTTATTATGTATTAGTATGCCTCTATCGTTACCTTTATTTTAGTCGTTTATCTTAGGAGTGTGCATAACTTAAGTCATCTTCTATAGCCTGATCCTATACCCTTATCGTAATCCAATCCTGCACCCTTACCATAGTCTAGCACTATACCTCTCTACTGTAGCCTAATGCTAAACCACTATTTAGTTATGTCTTCTTTGAATGGTGGTTTGCAGTGGCTCCTTAAAGGTTATGGTTGTTTTAGAAAACTTATATCTTCTTCTAACTAGAAGAGAAATCCAACTCGAATTTTCTAAGAACCAACCTAAATAGAAAGAAAAAAGGACCTAGCTAGAACTCTACTTTTGTAATTCTCTTATTTTTCATTCTTTTCTTTGAGAGCTTCAAGTTAAGCCAATTGAAGAAAATTCTTTTTTTCTCGTCAACAAGAATTCGATTCCACATATAGGTGCTATATAAAATTATTTTTAGTTCTTTTTACACCAGATACTGGCAATTCAGTGATATAATCTCAGATACAGCATTAGCTAACACTTCTCTTGCATTTTTGAAAAGTGCAGAGAATATAATGGGCTGCACTTTTTTATGTTTCCCAGCATTTTGATTGCTGAGGATTCTATGATTTCTTATAGTGAGAATGGTGATCTTGGGTAGATTTGAACAAGATCTAGAAGCAAGATTCGCTAATAGGATGCTGAATTAGGTATTAGAACTTAAGGAGGTTGTAACTTTCTTTTATGATCTCCACTTTTCTAAAATTGGTTAAACATGTAAGATCTATAATACTGCATAGATACACATCAATTAGGGGCATACAATGAAATTTGGGTTTTGAAATGGACTTTTTATTTTCAAAGAGTTTAATCATGCATAACTGACAAATCGGAAAAAATTAGGCAAGAATTGAAGACAAAATAGATATATAAATCGAGATCTAATTGACAAAAAAATAACTTTTTTATGATTTTTTTATCAGTTATGATTATTTAGGAAAGTTATATTTTTTTAGCTAGAAAAGGAATCCGGGTAAGAATTTTATAAAGATAGGTTTTACTGGGTTAAATAAATATACTGTAATTAGATATGCGTGCGCAACATTTATTGTAATTAGATATGCGCGTGCAACATGCACGAATGCCGCACGCAACTGAGTGACGTATCAAAAGTAATTGATACCAATCGTGATGGTAATAAATGAAGAGGGTTTCACCTCCCTACAAACGCCGATGCAATATGATATGCGCGTAAAAACAAGGTGACGTACCAAGGCTTTCACTTTTCATTGCCATATAACCCGTCAGCACAGTTATGGTGGTGGCAGTTTGACTTTAAAAAATGTAAATAATTGCCTCAACCACACAATAATTCTCCCACTTGGATATATTTTTAGATCCATATAATTATGCATTGTTTTTTTGTTTTTTTTTTTGGGCAAGCGTGTAACCACGTACTTGCCGAATTATGGAGCATGTCTTGCGCCGTACGTGGTCCCACTATCCGAACACCATTTAAACAGAAGCCAGTTTAACCTTAAAATCCGTGAATTGTACTGAATTATAATCTGTAAGCAAGTTTATTGTACGTAAATTATACCTGATTAATATGCCCCACAGCTTATTAATTGTTTCTACAGTATTTTCACATGATTCATGTCCGAGATACTCTCATGAATCATCTCCTTCAAATTCCAGGCATCTGTTCTTCCTTGATGCTTCGTCATTCCAATTGTCTCCCACCACTAAGCTCAAAAACCGGAGAACATCATTATTTTGGAACAATGATCTTAATTATTGGTAAATATTTTTAAATGCACTAGGACTCGGCAACAATGATATGCAATAATTCTAGGCATACAAAGTCAATGCTCCCTACTTTAAATTGTGATGTGGACTAGATATCTTTGGTCATCAAATGATCCATTAAATTCAATTAAACTAACTATGATGATAATGCTGAGGAGTGCACTGAAGCAAAAATAAATGGAAAAGTATGGAGAAGCAATATTTTGTCCCAGAAAAAAGGTAAATTAATTAAGAACATTCAGTGCTATAGTAGGTTAGTCATTTTTTGCAATGCGCATGATGAAGTGAAAGTAGGTAGCTGCTTGGCAATGGCGAACAATAAAATATGGACAGATGGTCAATAGGGGCCAAGGATTTAGCCATGTATCTCATGCCTAATCCAACTTACCGACATGCCTCAAAGATGAACTCCCGTAGAATCGTCTTTTGATACCATGCTACCATATGATACATGCATTGATCGGTGTATGTAAGATAACTGCTCATTGCCATGCACATCAAACTCCTAATTTTTTAGACAATATCTGCCATACCATCTGTGACAATATCTCTAAATAAATTGATATATAATTTTCAAATTATCATATTTATCGGTATACACCCAATAGTGATCCAGTGTTTTTATCTTTGTCTAATTTGTTAGGTATATATCATCTGATTGTATAGGTGAATATTATATTTTGAAAAATGTATATTGATATATCTAGCGGTGTATATTGACTTGCTAAATAATTGATTTATTTGGTATTTGTCGTCCGATCATGTAGTATGTATCGATAAAATGTATGTTCTGAAAATAAAGAAGAAAAATGATATTGTATTTTTGTTTTCATCATGGAAAGGACAACTTTGTTAGTAAAAAAAATAAAATCTCTAGATGTTTTTTTTAAGATAAGTACTAGGGAAAAGAATAAGTCTCCCTAGTATTTCTCGAGCCCGCCCCATGTGACTATTGTTCCGTTCGGAAACCACGCTATCAAGAAAAATATTAACGTGCCAGCACTCTTTCCCGCAATTGGACGCTCTCTTCGGTCTCCAAGCACACGCGTAACATCGCCCCTTTTGTTTAAAACTCCATCGCATCAAATTGCGAAGGCAACTTTTGAACGGTATTTCCTATCTCAACTGCTGCACCTCGCGAATTATCCACCGGTGCATTAAATTTAGACCCTTCTCCTCCATTGCTACCAAGCCTCGTTCTGTTTTTCCTGTTCTTTTCTTTTATATTCTTTTCTTTTTTTCTTCGGCTAAGGATAGCAAGTCACGGTAGCATGCATCATCGACCTTTGGCGTGAGTCGCTTCTTGAATCAGGTGAGGTGCATATTTAGTATGCAGGGAAAAAAAAAGAGAGCATCCAATCAAGAAAGAAAACGTAGAGAAAATGAAATTAAGCCCCCTGTTAATTATTTAGGTAGAGACTTTTAAGGCTAGATTAGTGGCAAAGAGTTATACTCAGAAGCCTGGAATAGACTATGAGGAAACTTTCTCGCCAGTGGCCATGTTGAAGTCCATAAGGATTCTGTTGTCTATAGATGCTCATTATGATTATGAAATATGGCAGATGGATATTAAAACCGCATTTTTAAATATGAACATCCAAGAGGAGATTTACATGGAACAGACTGAGGGTTTCATATCTCCTGAAAACGAATCTAAGGTGTGCAAGTTGATCAAGTTCATTTATGGACTAAAACAAGCATCATGTCGCTGGAACATCTAATTTGATTAGTTAATCAAAGAGTTTGATTTCTCACAAAATATGGATGAGCCTTGTGTTTACAAGAAGATTAGTGGGAGTAGTGTCATGTTCCTAGTCCTCTATGTAGATGATATTCTACTCATAGGAAATGACGTCGGGGCGATGTCATCCATGAAAGGATGGTTGACGAACTATTTTTCAATAAAAGACCTCGGGAAACATCTTACATTCTCGGGATCAAATTGTTTAGAGACCGAAAGAAGAGGCTTTTAGGACTTTCACGGCTTAACTACATTGACAGGATATTGGTAAAATTCAACATGCAAGATGCCAAGAAAGGGTTCTTACCCTCCGGGCATAGCATTCATCTCTCAAAGAAAATGAGTCCTAAGACTCAAGAGGAGAGAGATAAGATGAGGAGTTGTCCCTATGCCTCAGCAGTTGGGAGCCTTATGTACGAGACCAGATATCAATTATGTAGTAAAAAGAACTAAACAATATTTTCTAGTGCTTGGAGGTAAGGATTTGCTAGCTGTCAGAGGTTATACTGATTCAATCAGACTTTGATGGTAGAAAATCTACATCTGGATTTGTATTTACACTGGGTAAAGGGGTGATGTGGTGATGTTAGATAACATCAAAAGAAAACATTGCAGATCCGTTCACAAAGACATTGACACAGAAGATGTTTGAGAACCATCTTGAGTTAATGAAAATCATATATGTGTATGAGTGGTTTTGAGTGCAAGTGGAAGATTGTTAGATATATGCCCTCAGAAACCAATTTTGTAAGAAAATTTTAATAATTATTGAATTATTTATGTCCCCTTTTCGCATATATGTTTATTTGTTTATTAGGTATTTTATGGTGACATGAGATATTCACATGGTATATATATTGAGTAACATTGTAGAAGAACCACACCAATGATTAATGAATCATAGGCGCGGAGTGGTGATCTTTCGGTTTCTTATTAACTCATGTTGTTTTAGGCCGACTTACATAGTTTAGGCTTACACGCGTTGTGTCGCTATATAAATAGGATAATAGGCTCCGTATTAAGGTAGAGACCTTAAGCAAATGAGTGGGTGCACTGTAAGAGTACATGCAATGAACAGGATCCAAATATGAATACCTTGTGGAAGTGATCACTGATGTTGAGAAGAGTATTCAATACAATTAATTTATATGTCTTTTGGCCTGAGAGGTCTATGCAAATATATTTAGTATGCTCTTGTGCTTTGACTGAATTAATTGTTGATGGTCTTCTCAAAATCAAATATACAGACAATGTTAAGTCTTAAGTGCATCAGATAGATTTGAATAGATGCTCAATAAGGAATCTACTGGCCTCAATTTAAGGTAGTATATTTAGTATATCTGTATGAGGTTGGACCAAAAGAAAAACTGGCCAGTGAGATTTATAAAAATTATTCATTGTATTTTATTATTACTATAAATAAAATATTTATTTGTGAAATTATTTTAGAAACAATTTTTGGGGTCTAACTGAATTACATAATAAGAATTAAGAATTATATAAGCTAGGGATTTAATCAGTGATATTTTTTTGGTCCTATTGGCTTATGTGGAATATAGTGTGGTGGAAGGATAAATAAACAAAATTGTAGACAAAAGGGATTTCACTAAATTAATCTCTTGTTCTCGGGGTTCAATTGCAAAGTGTTGATGGACATTTTTGCATTTGTAGAAGCCCATAAATTCGAAATTAAAAGAATATAAGGGTTTTGTGAAAAATTATTTTTCAGTGATCCTACAACTGAGAATAGAAATCCCTAAGAATTCCACGCATATCATTATCTAGAGTTTTATGTGGTGGCTATAAATAGCCAGGGTTGGCCATTAGAACCAAAAGAAGTTATGCACAAAAGTTGTGAGAGCCACAAAAATCTAGAGAGAGGCAGTGAGCATGGATTTCTTTGGAGGCAACACGCTTGGGTTGCTAATAGGAGTGGCAATCGGATCGGGTCGGACATAAATAAATCGAATCGGATGCAGGTCGGGTCAAAAAAATCATAAATTTGAACCTGACCTGTTTATTAAATAGGTCAGAAATTACAACCTGAACCTGTTTAATAAACAGGTAATCTGATCCAACCCGTTTAACCTGTTTAATAAATAGGTAATATGTTGCCCAATCCGATCCGACCTGTTTAGTAAAGGTATATCTCTCCTCCCCTCTCTTCCTCTTAACTATATATTATAATATTGCTAATATTTACTATTCTGTGTCTAATAAATATTAAATAATAACATGACTTCTTCCATCCCCATTTGCCTCCTCCCACCCTTCGTCTCCCACCAACCTCTGGCACCCTGCTCCCTCTATGAAGTCTCCCTCGCTCTAGTGATTGAAGCAATAGTGGAAGTCATCGATGAAGAACCAACAGCAAAAACAACTTGCACGTCCTTCCATGCTCTCTTCTTCCAGCTCCCAACTCTTCCGATGTCTCTCAAACTTCCTTGTCTTTGGCCTCGACCTCGCTCCTCGTCACTCTCTTGGGCCGGGTACCGAGTCTGCCAACGGGGAGGAGTGAGAAGTGAGAACCCAAGCTTAAGGACGGCGTCGCGGCGAACGGGCGAAGGACGGAATTCAGAAGAACTAAGGAATAGGAGGCCGGAAGGAAGAACCAAAGTCCGAAAAAGAAGAGGAAGGAAGAACGCTGCTCTCGCTCTGGCCCTCACTCCTCCATCCTCTAGATGACTAGACCCATGGATAGCTGAACCCTAGTTACTATGGCGGAATGGCGGATGGAGAAGATGCGCTATGCCTATGGTTCCATGGGCTATCCGGCTATGGACGGCAGGAGGACAGTCATAGTCTCACAGAGGCTATGGACAGCAGGAGGACGGTCACAATCTCATCGAGACTATGGACTTATGTCGCCTCAAGATATACCTTTGCAAAACACGCAAATGGGTGTTATTAATCAAAACCCTTGCAGATAGGGAGTCGCGGGAAGACGTGTCAGGTGATGAGACTTGATAGCAATCAATGTTGAGTTCAGGATGTCCTCAGACATTCTGAGCTACTCCGTTTTAATTTTTAAAAAATATTTACTCGTGTCAAATTGATAAGCAGTTTGGTACGATAAGTCACAGATGTCTTGTACGTTACTTCTGTAAGCCATAACCCGTTGGCGAGCGTATTTTAGAGTTCCGAATAGGCAGTAGGAGGAAGCTTTCTTTAGGCTTAGGCTGGCTCTAAACGAGTTAAATAGATTAAACATCTAAAATATGTATCCGATCTAATTAATAAACAGGTTAAATGGATCAACTTGTTTACGATCCGAATCTGTTTAGGTCAAATCCGAACCTATTTCTGGCAGGTCGAATACAGATTGGGTTGGCAGGTCGAACATGGGTTGGATTGTTTTGTCACCCATAGTTGCTAGTGGTGAGATTTGTGTTTCTTTCATCATGTTTTGCAAAAATTTTTTCTTGATTTTCTTCTGCCGTGGAGAAAGGATTGTGAATTTTCAAAAAAATCATCCTTCACTATTTTCGCACAAAGGATTCGGGAGAACAAAACGCAGTAAAACTGCAACCGGAGATGGATTCTGCTCATTTTACTAAATTTATTAGACGCTTTAAAAGGAAAAAAGAAAAAGATAAGAAGTGACATTGCTAATACCGTGTATTTCTCTGCAAATTTTTCTTTTGCAAAAAATGTAAAATGTTTCTAACATCACTGATTCCAACGGAGTTCTTCTAACAAATTAGAACTCCCCATCACCAACTACTGCAATCAAAAACTACATATCTTCTCTGAAAGGTATAAAATATGGGCGGAAGAAAAGAAACACATCGATAATGACACCCCTAAAAGAATTGTTTTTTTTCGTTTCAACAAGAAAAAAAAAAGAAACCAAATTTCCAGGCATCTAAAGAACAGGAGCAGCACAACAAAGAGATCACTATAGATTCAACGGAAACTTATAACCTCAGACGGTAGTCAGACGCTGATTAAGAGATCTCTAGCTAATAGCTTGGTCAGAGGATCAACCAGATTTTCCTTTGGTCTCCCAAAGTCCATAAACATAACACCATTATCAATTAGCTGCCTTACAATCTTATATCTCAATCTAGTGAACCTGTTTTTTTACTGTAAATTTTGCTTTTAGCTCCAAGTTATGGCAGCCTAGGAATCACAATGTAAAGATAGATGTCTCCAGTCCTTTCCACAGAGGAATGTCCACCAACAAGTGTCTTAGCTACTCAGTTTCAGATGCAACCTTCTCTAAGGCAATGAATTCAAATTCCATAGTAGGCCTCACAATAATAATCTACTTGGATGATTTCCTAGAGATTGCACCACATACTAAAGTAAACACGTAGCCACTTGTTGGCTTCAATTCATCAGAATGTGACACTCAATTAGCATCGGTATATCCTTTGAGTATAACCCTATTTATACCACATCTCAACTACATAGGTAGAAGATAGAGGCAAGCGCCACGTGGATAAAGTTTGATAGAATCAAGAGCGGATTAGAATCGTACAACTCTGGCTAAGACTAGATAAATTTTAGTTGCAAAATCACATATGGGTGGACACTTGGGCTGAACAGATAGAATTCATCCCTGAGGTGGAAAACTAAGCCGAACGATTGAATCTTGAGTCAATCTGATAAAAGACCAAGGCAAATATGCTAGTCCCAAATTCTCAAGAATATAAGACTATATAATAAACTGAATGAAGAAAGATGACCAATACAAGCTATATCAAGATAAGTTAAAGATTAAAGAAGCAAGACTATCGGCCTAATAGTTGTATAGTGGTCATGCTTGTGCATAGTGGAATACAGTTGACAGAAGTTATCCTAACTGTTAGGCATAAGATTAGATGTGGGAAACAATCGTCTGAGTCGATAATTATTGTACTTGTGGGTAGTTATTATGTATTAGTATAAATAAACAGAATTGTACTCTATAAAGATCCTGCAAAAATCAATCCAAACAGTTTATCTTTATCTTTACTTTAATCATTTATCCTATGAGTAGGCATAACTTAACTTTTTATCATAGCCCAACACTATATCCCTACCATAGTGTAGTACTGCATCCTTCTACTCTAACCCAGCACTATACTCTTTTACCATAGCCCAACACTAAACCCCCATCTACTGTCATCTCCTTCGAATGATGGTGTAACAATGATGAAAGTATTTGAAGATCAAGGTATTTGGATCCATGCTTATCTTTATCCTCCATTCGAGCTACATCTTTCTAGCTAACCCGATATTAGTGGCATGCCTGTACATGCATCAAGACCTCGCCTAGTCAAGCTTGGCATGCCGTCCTCTACCTTGACCAGCCAAGCTTCCTAGGGATCGCAAGTTCTCTAGCTCATACGGAATGGAACGGAAATGGCAGCAACCAGCTTTCTAGCACACCCAGTAGGACAGTATGTAATTATTGTCACATTGTCTCCTGTAGGATGATGCATAGTCATCATCTTGCTATTTCCGACAAGACAACTATATAGATGACATCATGCCACTGTTAAAGGAAGCTAAAGAAGTAGTTGCAGAGAAAGCAATCACTATACTAAGGGTGGCATGCAGCATTTTCGACTCTTATAGTGGGATGATTTGAAAGATTTGTTCCATAGTTGAAAGCCGATTCGTGAAGCCACAGCGCATTCTAGTGAATTTTATGGTGAACATAGTTGTGTCCATCCTTGATGGACGAATTGGCTAAACTGCTAGCATGTGAAAGTAGACATGAGAAACTAGAATTGGGGGACTTCAACTCATCAGAAGGCAAAAATTGAAAACTATGCCATGGAGACCTTGAAACCTACTAACTAAGATATTGCGGAAGTCACGCCAGCAAAGTTGCATCAAACTAAACAATCAAGAGATGTTCAATTAGTGTTGTAACTCAAGCCTCAAGGATCAGCTAAGTTCAAGACTCTACTGAACTGAACTTCAACTGAAGATAAACTGATTCCTGATTTCTGTTAATTCAATTCTTCACTATTAGTTAGTTAGTGATTCTGTTATTCAGTTGTAACAGTTAGAAAGTTATTATATATGTAACTGGTATCATGTAATGGAATTCAATTCAACAGTAAAAAAAGAAGTCGGAAGTTCTTCTTCCGTTCTTCTCTGTTTTTCGAGTTCTTTCCATTCATTAGTTTCTACAATTAATACCTGGCCAAAACCAGAGAGTATTGGTTATAGAGAAATTCAAAGGATCATTGGTGAAGTTGGCAAATCCTTATCGATATTAGTTCTTCATCATATACCTAGGACTGAATAAAAAAAATATAGTGGCCTCATGATACCAGCCGCAAGCATCACAAGGGCCAGAAAGCAACCATATCAAAGAAGGCCTCTGAAATTTTTCATGTAGTGCATGTCCCATATCTTGGAAGGGGGGCAATATGATAATGTAAGGGTTGGTTTAGCCTAATATCCGGTGTTGCGGTGGTCAAAGAGATTATGAATAGTATGGGTCTTGATGCTGCGCAAAATAATGAATAGAAGGTCAGAGAATTAGTAAATTTGGTCTAAAAGCGAAATAGATAATAGTAGTATATTATAGTCAAAGTGTACATTCTATTAAGTTTCAACCAATGGCCGTGCTTGTGCATATGGAAAAATGGTTGGCAGTAGTTATCAAAACTTCTAAGGATGAAGATCAAATATAGCAAATAACCATCAGAATAGACAGTTATTGTATAAGTGGAATTGTACTTTATAGGGCTACTTCGATAATCATTCCAATCACTTTATTTTGCCTTGGTCATTTATTCTAGAAGTAGGCATAATTTGATTTTCTACCATAGTCCAGTGTTATACTCTTCTTATAGCCTAATGCTAAATCCTTCTACTATAGCTTAATGCTATACCTCCATCCATTTTCATCCTCTTTCAATATTGGCATGACGATGGCAAAAATCCTTAAAGGTCAAGGCACCTTAACTCAAGCTACTCTATTTTTGACTAGCCCAACGTAGGTGGAACGTCTGTGCATGCATTCAGACCTCATTCAGTCAAGCTTGGCAGATCGCCCTCTACCTCGACCAACCAAGCTCTTCAGAGATCTCGAGTTTCATGGCTCACACAAAATGGGATAGAAAAGGCACTAACAAGCCGAAAATCCACAATATGTTAATCCATAATGCATAGTCCCTCTAAGATATTTTACTATTCTACATAATGGAATCCAATGACCACTACTAGGATTATGTGCATATCTAGCGAGCCTACTCATAACATATACAATATCATAACGAGTAGAGTTCATTAGAAACATCAAATTACCAATGATCTGTGAATACTTAATTTGTGATACACTATTACCAAGATTTTTAATGAAATGCACCTTAGCGTCATAAAGAGAAGATACTAGTTTACAGTGAAAGTGATCAAACTTTCTAAGCATTTTCTCAACATCATGTGATTGTGACAAAATGATGCAATCATTTCTCCTCACTTATACAAAGAATTATATTAGCTTCACTTGTATCTTTCATGTCAAAGTTTAATGCAAGAAATTTCTTTATATTAATTACAATACCGATGTTGATATCAAAGATCAACAAGTTATCAACATAAAGTTGATAATAATACAAATATTATCAACAAAATTACTATTTGGGCATTTATCAACATTGTTTATCACATATCTATTAAAAAGTGTAATATTATCAAATTTTTCATGCCATTATTAGGAGCTTGTTTTAAACATACACGGATTTAACTATTTTACTCACTTTATGCTCTTGTCTGAGGACCACAGAACCCTTAGGTTGCTCTATGTAAATTTATTCTACTAGTTCATCATTAAAAAATACAGTTTTAACATCTATTTGGTACACAACAAGTTTATAAATAGATACAATGGAAAATAAAACCTTAATAAATATAATTCTAGAAAACGGTGAATAAATGTCAAAATAATTAATATTTTTTGTTTATAATCTTCAGTAGCCAAGCATGCCTTGTATTTATCAATAAAGCCATTTGGTTTTAACTTCTTTTAAAGATCCATTAACACCCAATTATCTTTTTTTAGAAAGCAAAGCAACCAATTCCCAAATGTAATTGGACATAATAGATTCAATTTCATTATTAGTAGCCTTTTGTAAAAGGATGCATCAATAGAAGTCATAGCTTCTTGATAAGTTAAACGTTCATAATTCATATGGTAAACATAGAAATCATCACCAAACTTAGCCTCCTTCCTAGTTATTTTACTTCTTCTCAATTCCAATTCACCAATTTCACTTTCATTAAAAGCATTAGAAGGTTTATGTAATATGCAAGTACTTCTTGGTTTCACAGAAAATACTATTTGATTCTATGCAACGTTCAGAGTTCCCCTTTTTCTTTGGGCAACAATGTTTGATTCTGGTGAGCATGGTTGGAATTATTTCATCATGTTCCATTTTGTTCACAAAATTCATTAAAACGATTTGATTTATATTCTCCACCTCTATCGTTTTTTAGTCTTTTAATCTTCTTATCCAATTGATTTCCTACTTCCGCTTTGTATCTAAGAAACATTTCATCCGCTTCTCACCTTTTGTTTTTAATAAATATAGTTTTGCATGTCTTGAATAGTCATCAGTAAAGATCATATAAAATCTTTTACCATTTGGTTCTAACTCCATGACTGCTATCTGTTGGATCACTGGGTCTCCTAACAATGCTCCTTAATTCAACCCTCTGCTCAGAGATATTCGGTAGCTCAAGAAAACCTCTGGGGCCTTCAAAGCTATGAGAGTTTGCAAGCTACACTCGCAGAACCTGTCTCCACGGGCTTGCGTGGAGAACCCGCTGAGAAGAATGAATTGAAGAGCGATCAGGGCTTATCTCATAGATATATGGAATCCTTAACATCGACCACCCAGGTTACATGCCTCTTGATGGATGGCACCGTGCATGGCCGCACCCCGGTGGAGCCCTGCGAGTGTTGACAATTGTTGGGCGCCTTCTCCAGCCAGGACAACTTTTTCACTTCTGACAACCATTCAAAGTAACAAACTATGGTAATTCCAGAGATCATATAACAATTTATCTATGCAAATCTACAAACCGAACTCATGCGATCTCACATCCCGTGCCAAAGTCTGATGCACGAGCACGGTTTAGACTGAGAAAGTAAATAACTCAATACTGCCGGGATCTTTGGAAAAAAGGTAGAATCGGAAGACAAGTTTATTAGCGGCAAACTCTTTCCTTTCCAAAACTCATCAACATACATGATAATTTATTAGAGGCAGAAACTATGACAACCAAAGAACTCAAAAGACAGGTGCAACTCGTAACTCTTAAAATGACAAGGTTAGCAAAGAAATATGAGCCAATGCCGGATCCCCTATGATTTTATCATTACACAGATACCTCGAAACTAGTCTCAGTTTCTAATCAAGAACAGCAAGACCATCCAAAACTCTACATTTGGTCACATCACACCATGAAGAGAACTCAATTATTTTGTGGTGCGCAAGGACATAGTGAGGCAAATACACTGTTTTTTTAATCTGCCCAAAGTGGAACTTGCTATTCTCCTCACATGATTGCACTTCAAACTATTTCTTCTTCCTACCTCCAGTCTTAGACTTCTTGCCTGTAGCTTCCTTCACTTCCTTGTCTGGTGCTTCCTGTTATGAAACAAAATTAGAAAAGCAAACGCTATAAGGGATTAGCAAAATGTAACGCAAAATCCAATTTCAGTATATCGGTAATTAAAGCAGCTAAATTTAGCAAGAGCTTGTACTATAGCTCCTTCAGGCAACTGAAGGACGATACAGAGAGCTAACATATCATCTTAGAAAGGCACAATATGATTTGGTCAAAAGGTGAATCAAATCACATGGATGCAGAAACAAGGTGAAGTTTATCAATACTTCACAAACATAACCCTGCCAACTAATTTCTTTACTCTCCATATTACAGAATTTCATGAATCATGTAACATGCATGCACGCATGCATGCACACCCACAACAAAATAAAAAGAGATAATAAAAAATAAAAAATAAAATGATGACAGGTCATATTCACTTGCATATGCAATAATCCTTCCGTAACGAATAAAGTATTATGCCAGCGCATGAGCCCAAGTATAACAATCACCTGCTTGTTTGAGAAGATCTATATGTACTAACAAGCTCAAGAGGATGCAACATTTTTATTTTCCTTCACATGAAAAGGAACTTCTTGCTCGACCATTGAGAAATCAAATTATGTTTCCTTTCCCCTTCAAAGTTCACACCTCTTTAGTTTGAATACAATTGTTACAGAGCGACTCTCCACCCTCTCAATAGACCAACCAATGAGGCCCCCTTAAATGACAAAGGTTGTAGTTACATAATCCAGCTATCTACATATTTTTTTTGTAATGCAGAAGACATGATAGGAACTTCCCATGCAAGGATGTAGTTTACAAATTTTAATCTTAACATATAAAATAAACCATTCATCAGTTTCTTCCAAGGATCAATTGAATTGTGTCGGCATCATTTGCCAAAACAGATGCCCATAGATATCACCTAATGACATCAGAATTGCAGCCCTGAAATTAGTTGTTTTAAACTGCCAATATTGGATATTTGAGCTCAGATAGACTTGTAGCGTGACATCTAAGACTCCAGTGCTGATTTGGAGAGCCAAGCATGCATCTGATTTCCTGTTACCCAGGAATCCAGAGAGCAAGGAGAGGATCAGGTCTAGCTTGTATGTTCATTTATCCTTCCATTTCCTATGTTCCCCAAAATAAAGAAACTTTAACTTCATATAAGATGCATTCTGAGAAGTTGATTAAGCTCTTTGCTAAGGCCACATTCAGGCTAGTAAGAACCAGTAATTGCTCTCTGAAAAAGTAACATTGTTTGACTTAAGACTGAAAATTGTTATAAATTTAACCGCCCTTAATGATAGCTTCTATGCATCTTTCATTAAAGTTATCTACAGTAGAAAAGAATTATTGCAAGTTAATGAACATTATTCACAAGAGAGCGAGGAGACAAGAGGAACATATACTGCATTTAGGTTAATGGAAAAAAAATAAAGTGGATGGCCATTCTAGCCTTAGGTTCTCATGACATGCAATCAGTTTTGGAAGAAAACACAAGCAGGAAGATGCAGATAAAAAGATATGCAGAATGTTGAAAAAGGGGCAAGTAAACAAAAGTGGTGGTTATTCAAAAAACCTGATCCTGAAGCAATCCACAGTAATGAGATTGAGTAGTATCTTATGAACCAAACTTCAGTGTCAAAGAATTAGACAACCTCATTGCCTAGGGAAACGTTCATAGATCAACCAGCCAACAGCTATCACTTTGTGTACACTGGATGAGGTAACACACAAGTCCCCTAAATTGATGTTTTACTCTCAAATGACGGCCATATAGTGGGCCGGAAGGCCTGGAAAGACTAATCAAATATAAACCTCAAACAAAACCATCGCTGGAAGCGCTGGTTCAGTAATGGATCATGTCTATGTCTGTCCAGCTTGCAGGAAAAAAGAGATGAGAAAGAAGAAAATTTATGCTAGACTACCATAAAAGGTAAGAATCACTACATTTTGGCACTGTACATACAACAATACATATAGATTTTGAACTAATCGGAATCATAACATTGTTGAAATATAAGCTTTTATATGCAGCTAATAAGACAGATTCCACCAATAATCATGTTTTTGAAATTTAAGCTAATTTTCAGCATCCAAAGAGACATATTAATGGACATATTATATATAATTAGAAGGTATGAGATTGAAGTTAGCTTACGAACTGCTTACATGCATACATTCTCAGAAAGCTACTTAAGCCTGGTAGGTTTGTCTAGGATCAAAGATGCACATAATGATGACTTATTTGGATGTGCTGCATGTGTACGCAGAGGTGTAATATGTGAGTAACAAGACTGCAGATGTTAAATGGTAAACTAGAAATAAAGTAGAAGAATTGTGATGCAATGGATTCAACTTTTACAATAAAATTAAACTGAAAAACAGAGATGTGAATGCAAATTTGAATATCATGCAGCCATCTGAGTTGAATTGTAGCTTTTCTTTTCTTTCTATATGTACATGTTGAAATTAATGCTTTTCGACAAAATGAAATAATAAAAGATGTGGGAAAAAATTTCATCAATATATATCAGTACAGAATATGCCAATAAAAACTCAAGAAAGATAGCTAATGATGCCTGCAAATTTTAGCAGCTTTGACACCTATGATTTTTTATATTTTAATGTGATCACAGTTTCTAGTTAGTGGAAAATAAAAGTAAATCTTTACTGTTTGTAAAAACTATGTCATAGTACCAACAAAAGAAAAAAGTACATCACAATTCAAATATCCACAGAGGACCTTAAACATTTTGAAAATGTTGCATCAGAGACGGAGTCACAAAACAACCTATGGTACTATGTTATTATTTACTTGTTCAATGGAATAGTATTCAATATCAATGGTCAAAGACAAACAATTCTGATGAAGTCTAACCATCCAGATGGCTCAAATATGTTCAAGTCACAATTAAACATAACAAAGCACATTCCTTAAATATAAAGAAGTTGCTAAACATTTTTGTTGTTACTGCAAAAGGGTAAGAAAAAAATAGAAGGAAAGAAACAATATGCTTGTACAACATACCTTCCGTTTAAGAGGCACAGATGCACTCACAACTGGCTTAAAAAAGGATTCCAGTCTACAAAATTCCAAATAGTGTCATAAATCTATCAGGAAAAAAAAAGAGAGGAAAAGATAACACAACTAATGGTTAGTGATTACCGCCCCTGGGAGGATTTATTCTTTGCTGCTTTAATCTTTTCTATTGCCTAGTGAATAGACAAAAACAATTCATCGATATCAAGGATTTTGAGGGAAATAAGGTAGAGGAAAGCTGTTATACGGCATGAATGAATACCTTTATTACTCGATCATGGTTGAAACCATTTTCTTTCACCAAAAAGTCCACAAGACCCTAAATAATGAGGAAAAGAAAACATCTTGTTATTGGTTTGAAGTTATTGTTATTTGTTTGAAGTTAAATTAATAGACTGAATTAACTTGAATACCACTAGTTACCTCCTCATCTGGAGCAGTCCATTTGAGCTCTGAAAATTCTTTAGACACAATAGGTTCTTTAAACAAGTGTCGAGCTTCTTGATATGGCCAGTCCTCAGGTATTTGATACCTGTGTTAAAAATGCATCAAACAAAATTCTAACAATATAAAAGAGAGAGGGAGCCTTTCCATAATGTACTACACAGCAGCTGGAAGTCTTGCATTTCAGAAACTCAAACAACAAAGTCAGCAAATATCAAATTCATCTTGCACAAGCTATCGACAGGTTCACATGTGCACTCGTACATTTTCTGCAAATGACAGAAGAGCAGCATATCGAAGTTCATTCTATTCAAAACAAGTGAGCTTAAGAGAGAGACCTTGACCCCATACTCATTTGATTGAGGTATGTGCCATAAGCAATTTGAACAAGCAATATGGACACATAAAACCAAGCCTTCCAAATTCATTAGCTGCTAAGCAATGACTACAAAAACACTTTAAGCTACTATATCTATCGCCATGCCCATTTTATAGATACGGTTGTCGATAAACATGAGATATGTTTTAGTATCTATACAGGGGCTGTTGATAAACGTAAGGCATTTTGTGCATTTGCAAAGGTGTGTGAAATGCCCAATACAACCCTTGTCTTCATTCACATATAATGCAAAGATTAAATGGTAATTTGGTCACCTAACCTGTCTATAAATGATAAACTACTTTTGCTTATGTAGATGTTTTTCTTCCAAAAAGGAGGTGGTGACAGATGACACAGTAGACAGAATATGAGAATTGTACAAAATGCCTTTTTTCCACAACGATTTTGAAAGAAGAGATATTTCAAAGTAGATATGTTTCACCAAACATTTCATCCTTCTCAACCTCAACCATACAAGTCAATCTGCAATGTCATAGAGCTTTACCAAGTGTGAGCATAATGAAATATCATCAACCCAGGCAGATAAATCTTTAATCTAAACGACCAGATGCCTGATTTTTCTAAGGTCATCGCTTCCCAGCTTGAACCAAACATCTTATTTTTAAATCACCTACAAAGATGGTAACCAATAAAAAGCTTTTCCATATACAAGGGCCAGAGCTTCATCAAATTTTGGTTCCACTAGTTGTCATCAAAACAAGAAAAACCACATGGCAGTATCAAGTTTTTATGTAATGAGATATCATCAATCTAGGCAGTTAAATATTAGATTTTTTGCATATATATCCTCCTAAATATTAAAATTTGTATTAATACCCTTCCAAAATTGATATTTGCATTTATACCATCACAAAACACTTGTTTTGCATGTACACCTTTTTTTACCTTTCTTGAATATGTACCCACATCATCGAACGCCGTTAAGAATTAGTAGTTTAAAATTAAAATGACTGAAACTCTTAATAGGTAAATATAAAAAGAAACATTTATAAGTGTATATATGCAGATAGCAATTTTGTGAATATATTCATGCAATTGCACATATTCATAAGGGTATATACATAAAAAAATTTAATTTTATTTTTGAATATTTCAACTTGTTTGAACACTCGGATTAGTCTAGCACCTACTCCTTAATATTTTTTGTGAAAATATAGCTCAGAAAAAAGATAGATTCGGTGATTAAATAACAAAAAGAGTTATAGAAGTTCTTTAACTAATCATGAGATTGTTCTACTTTATTCTTCTTCATTTATAACTACCATTATATCTTATTTAATCGAAAACCAGCTTGTAATATTTATTATTATAGATACAGATGGAAGGACATGGATCAAAATATAGAAAAGGATTAGAATCTCTTAAAGGCACACAATAGACTGCAATGATCAAGCTTCCTTGCTACTGATATGCTTATGGGAGGAAGAACAACATCAATCATCCCCAACAAAGCTATTAAAGGACTTCAAAACCTTTCAGACTCACTAACAACCTTTCTGTATGGTAGAAGACCACTCCTTACGTTGCATACCTTAAGCCACTTTTCTTTAGAGCTTCAATTCTTCGGAAAAAGAAAACACCTAGTGTTTGGGACCCATCTTGTCACAGCAATTGTAAATCAGCCATTTGCCTGCACACGAAAAGCTTTCCAGGTCTAAAAGATATTGCAAATCTCGCACACTAAAAGATAAATATTGCAAATCTCTCAACACTTTTGTTTAAATAATCCATAAAGCTAAAGGCAGGACCAGACCATCTTCATATAAAAAAGGATACAATGAATAGAGAACTCCGGCAGCAATGAGAGGGGCTTAGATTATGATGGCGAGAACTCCGATGAAGGGAAAAGAGGGAGAAGGGCCGCCGATGGCGAGAAAGGAGTCAATGGAATGGTTTTGATTCTGGACAAGGGAGTGAAAAAAGGGAACCGAAAGAGATTAGGAAATTTCTTCGAGAAGACAAAGGGATTAGGGTGATCTTGAGCGGAAGAAAGCGATCACATGAAAAGAGCTAAAGTGCAATGGGTTGGGGCAGCGACACCCATTATGTCAAGGGTATTCATGCAAAAATAATATTTTGTGAAGGTATGCATACAAATATCAATTTTGGGAGGGTATTCATGCAAATTCTAATATTTAGGAGGGCATTCATGCAAATATCTAAGAATTTTTTTTTTACGTATATATCCTCCTAAATATGTGAAATTGCATGAATACCCTTGCAAAATAACTATTTGCATATGTATCCTTACATATGTTTTTTTTTGCATGTCTACCCGTTACGGGCATTTCAGGCATTCCAATTTAAAACCACTAATTTCTTAGTGATGTTAGATGACGTGGGTACATATGCAAAAAAAAAAAAAAAAAAGAAAAAGATACATGCAAAACAAGTGTTTTATAAGAGTATACTTGTAAATATCATTTTTGGTAGATATTCACATAAATTCTAATATTTAGGAGGGTATGTCCACAAAAAACTTTAAATATTTAATATAAGCCACTTTCTACCAGATTTAGTTAAGGTGAATCACCTCCTAACATCAATTAAAGTTCCTAAATCATATATAAAATCACATAGTAATATGGCATTTTGCTCAAATTGTTGTATTGACAATAAAAAAATTACATGTACATATGTCACAAAGTCATTAGAATTTTGCTTCCTACTGCCATCATCAGAGGAGGAAAGCCACCCATTTATATTTTTGAATTACACCACTAATATAAGAAAGTATGGAAACATGAAATACTAAAGGTGGAGGTGACAATGTTAGCTTTGGTGTTGCTCTCATAGTAGAAAAACCAATTGCACCCTTCTAGTAGTCCTCATGAAACTTAGTTTTCTTTGTACATAAAACTAAATTCTTTTTGTAAAATTGTCGTTGGCATTAAAATCAACTAGTAGTTATCAACATTAGCAGAAGCTGTGAAGAAGCAATGTAGTTATGGTGTCAAGAAAAGAAGCAATACATAAAAGAGAATGTTATATGATATTATATGATACAGAAACATTAGTGCATGATAAAGTATCAAAAAGCTACATGACAAAATGAAGAAATACAATCCATGTGAGAAGCGTTTAGTGTATGAAGGCCTTAAAGAGGCCAATAATAAAAAGTGGGGTTGGATGAAAACATTATACACAGGGAAAAAAAGATTAGAACTGAGCACCAAAGGACTAATCTTTTAAACATCAACAATCAATTCAAGAGCATAGTTTGACAATTTCATTATAAGTAATTTGATTAAGGTATCGAACAAAATTTGGATAGCATTGAACTTGTTGCTTCACAAATTTTTACAACCCATTAACAATAATCAGCATATAATATGCGTACATAATGCTTTTGCAGCTTAGTCACTTGATAACAACTGTCTTGTATTGGAGTTATATTACACTAGACAAATAATTAAGATATGTAGCACATAAATTTGTGTAATCATTGATAACAACATAACTCATAACAGCAATTGCCTGTTGAAGAAACTCATGTTTATCTAGCTTGGTAGCCCATCAGATTTCAGCTCTACAGTTCTACATATACCAAATAAAAGAAATAGGCACAAATTTTTATCAAAAAAAAGAAAAGGAAAAGAACTAGGTAAAAATGTCTCCAGACATAAAAGAGAAAATGTAATCATAAACCATGTTGTCAGATATACCTTTCTTTGTTTATGTTCTCCAACATATTTTCTATACAACCATGCTGACGGATAAGCTTCAAAGCTGTTTGGCCCCCAATACCTATTTCAAAGGCATGCATTGACAGCATTATTGCACAGTTTCTGTGGCATGCTAAGTGAAAGCAAGAGATAAATTCAAAAAATTAAATGCACGATGATAATAATAAGTTTACAGCAATAGAACTAAGGTTGTTCACAGTCCAAAGAAACAACCACCTTCCACAAGCACTTTCTTTGCAAGGAAGAAAGCTTCAGATGGAATTGAATAATATTTTCTAAAACATTGATTAAGAGAAAGAGATTAAAGAGTGTGATTAATACAATGGATGTGCATGCAGACTCAGTATGTAAATAGGCATATACATACACCAAGAATCAACGCTTAGCGCGTAGCTGCACCTGTCGTTAGTAATCTTACTATTGCTATTTAAGAAAATGTGACATGATGTATGTTGTTGAAGATAAGATAATGGTGATTGACAAGGATATGATTGAACGCTAATAGAGTTACAAGGACAACTAAGGAGGGTAATGGTCTGATATTCAGTAGGACATTAACAGCAGCTGAAGTTTGAGCAGCAAACACCATTAACTTCTCATTATAATCCCAACATTTGTTCCTTTATCTCTATGTATCCATTAATATGTATATTAAAATTATTAGAAACATGACCCATTCCCCCAACCACATGGTGTTTTCGGTTGGTTATACTTTTCCTTATACTCAGCCTAAAATAGGGATATACGCGAAATATGTTAGTGGGTTGCACCAGATTGGCAATTGGTTGTAAATTTATAGCTACTAAATATTCTTTTTTATTTAAAAAACCAAAAGAAGTGTCCAGCTGCGAAGGAATGGAGCTGCGTATTAAAATTTTGAACTACACATCATGTCGTGCAAGTTGTAGTTAGTATTGATAAATAAAAAAAGAGCCATATTGCATGAGGCTCACACCATTGCAGGTCTTAAAGAGGATTAGATGTACACAGCCTTACCTCTTGCATACGAAGAGGCTATTTTTATGTTTTGAATCCGTGACCTCCAAGTCACAATGGAGCAACCTTATCGTTGCACCAAGGGTCACCTCGGTTAGTACTTGTAAATAAAAACTTATTTTTTCAAAGCCAAGATACCTTTAATACTATCACAGTAGTCACATCCACTAAGAATGCACAAGTCGATGAATTGGTCCATGGTGAGTTCTAGTTCCTCTAGTACCTGAAACTTAAACATGAGATCAGAAAGTTCAAGATAAAGTAACAAGCATCACACTGTCTACAATGTAAGGCACCTTTGAGACTTCATATTCCATGACAGGGATTTTTTTGGAGCTCGGATCCATTAAGTGGCGAAGAAACCTAGGGGCCCCAAAAGTTAGCGAATCCATATCCTCTGAGGCCACAGCATATACCTAAACGTTAAAATAATCATGAAATTAGAAACCTATATAGAATATTAATATAAAGATTGAAATAGCAGCCACTAGCCAGCGCATTATTTTCATGCCTTATCACTTTTACAAAGTTCTGCACACTCCGCTTCTGCTTCAGAAGGTGCCTGTAGAATTTAGTAAACAAGTCAAGCAAATTTCTAGAATAAGGGTAAACGTTCAACATGCATAAAACAGCATAATATTTTTTGTCATAAGTAGCTCATGTCACATGCCAACAGGTAAGCATTGTCATCCTGGCATGGTGGATGTTACGTTTCCAAGTGTTGTAGTTTAGTTTAGATTATTCTTATATGGAAAAACAAGTTCATTTTCTGCCTGGTCATGCCAACTTTAAGTCATCTAAGTATGTCACAGTAGCTCATTGACTGATAAATACATGAATGAGTTCAATAAAAATAAACAAAATTGATCAAGTTATTTATATCACCTCAATTACAGGGACACCCATCAATCTTAGAAGTCGTTTACAGTCTTCATTGTGCTGCTTTGTAACCTGCCAGAAACAAACAATTTCAGCAAAACCCATAAACTTATCATTTGATTTTTTTAAACAAGTGCCCCATATGTATCAATCATCTGTTATGAGTTCTGAGCACCAAAGAGAACATTTTTCTTTCAAGTAAAAATACATGTATTATAGTTCCACATAGGAGATTCACCGACATGGACCACAAATATCAACACTATAATAGACAAAAAAAAAGTCTCAGGACAAAATGACATATTACTGTGGATTGAAGCCAAGTGCATGCATTTTTAAGAATCCGAATATTCAGCCACACATTGATTATGAAGCAAGTATCAATGATGGTGGCAATTTAATATACAAAACTATCCAAACTATTGAATGCTGTTTGAGATCTCATGAGTTGAAAGTACTCAAACTTGGTACTCCTTTCCTATACCAACACTTGGTAGAATCGGCAGTTCTAACCCACACATAGATCATGATCAAACTTATAAGTAGCAGCCTAAACTTTGTAAAGACCCTCCGTTGTCACAATTTTAGTAAGGCTGGATACAGTTGAGCAGGAAACAATTAAAATTGGTACCTAGGTCTCAGTTCCATAATAGCACCAGAGTCTGGGATATTCTCATCTCCTGCAACTAGGAAATAAATTCTGATGGTTCAATGCCTCAGATGACAGAGTAGTTTTTAAGTTACATTGAATACAGTCAAGAAAATAAAGATTCCCTGCTGCTTTGTATTTACAGTATTTTCTATCATTCAACAAGACAACATCATGCTACTGTGGTAAAATATTCTGAAGTTGCTGTGTACGTGTCAATGTTCAAAAGTCAAAAGTAATTTCTAGTTAAGTTGTAGAAATTCCAGAATTTTGAATCTTTGGGTCACTCAAGAATAAGGCAATAGTATTCATGATCTATATTCTTAGAAAAATAAAATGTGGGATGCAAATGCAGCGCACTTAAAACTACCTTCACAGTCCTTTTGCTGAACTTTTCAATACTCTCCTTATCACCAGCCTGCAAAGGGATAAAAAGGCTACGGGAACAACTTGACAAAGAATCAAGAAAAGTATCAAAGGGATAGAACACAGCATTCTAAATTGCTATGCAGTGAACCATAGTCACTTACCTCTATTGCTGTACTCAAATCCTTGGTGGCATCCTCCCTTCTCGAGAACCTGAAGAATGCAATAGCTTACCAAACTTTATGCCACGCACCTTCCACATGTAGCTTAAAATATCAAAGCTATATAAAGCAAACTTCTTAAACTATACCTCTTTGCAAGCTCTTGTTTCTTCAGATCTGGTGGCTGACCATCAAAAACATATCTGGTATAATAGTTTACAAGCTTCAGCAAGAAAATGCCATTATGAATAACACAAATTAACGGCTGGCATTGTGAAAAAGGCAATGGTCTTCAAGAAAAAGGGCAGGAAGTTACACTGGCTTCATTCCAGCCTCCAGCAATCTTATTGTCCGGTTGAACATTCCTTGCAAGTGACTACGGGTACCAATACATCATGTGTCAGACAAGACCCCAGGGATTGAGACACTCAGTAGAGATTACTCTACCAATTTCAAATATTATCAGAAAAATAAAATTTAAAAAAAAACAACCTTGTGACTTCACCGGCCTCGTTGGTGAGCGTTTCCATCCCCGTCCTTCCCACAACAATCTACCGACAAAGCATAAAAATCGAAACTTTTTAGAAACCTAAAACCCTAAAACTCATCTAACAAAGGGATAACTCTTTTCTAGCGTCAAACTCAACGAAATTTTGACCCTAGAAAAAAAATTAAAGAAAACAAGTGGAAAGAATAAGGGGAAGAAAGAATTGATTCTGCAAACTGGATAGCTGCTCTAACAGAGAGAGGGAGGAGGGTTTATCGACGGACGAGGAACTGGTAGATGCTCATGCTGGCGTCGATGGCGATCTTCCGACCGAAATAGCTCTCGAACTTTTGTTCCTTCATGGCCTTCGGAGCGTTGTCCGCGAGAAGCTTCGTCAAACCCTAGCACACAGAGAGATAGAAGAACGGACGGAGACCATTAGAGGGAGAGGGAGAGGCATTGGGGTTCGAAGGAGGGATGGATGGATCGAAAGCACTAACTCTTATACCCATGGCGGAGAGGCGACGGCGGGGGAGCTGGGGGAGGAGCTCGGGGAAAAAAGGGAGGGGCCTTCGAAATAGAGTCCAAACTCCAGGAAGGGAGCGAGGGCTTTCCCTTTCTTTTCCCGCCTACGAGATGAGGAACGGATTCAGCCCACTGCCTATAAATGCTTGGCATGCCCGCCCTCGCAGGCTGCAAATGGGTCAGATCGGCCCGTGATCCCACCCAGCTCGAGCCAATTAGATCCGACCTAATCTAATTTAAAAGATCCATAGAACCCGATCAAGTTATAAACTTATTTTTTTTTTTAATTTGTACATCTAGTCTGAGTTAAATAAATTCTGATCCGACCCAACTTATTTGATTTTTGAAGCAATTTTAGGTTTCCTATCCCATAACCCGACCCGACCCAATCTGAACCTAGTATACCTCTCGGGGGATAAGGAGACATTCATCTGTATTGTCAGAACAGATCAACGGATAAGGCTCGAAGGAATACTTTAGGGTCTCTAACTCTATATTTCTCTAATCTCTTCTTGTGTTTGAGAATGAGAGAAATGGAAGAGATTATTTTTGTATACTGTCGAATGACATGAATTTTATATTAAGGCTTAAGTTGGTTATATTAAACAAGAACAGTACTTTCCTAAGAAGGAAGTTTAAACTAATAAAGGAAAATAGAGTTGTTATATGGGAGAAGATTAGTTCATGATGAGTCCTTTGCAGCCGTTGAACTTTACCATGTGTCATAATCAAAACTATTCCTAATCTTGGCCCATGCATGCTTTTCTAGTAGTATGTTTAGAAAAAAGAGTAGTAGATGCATTCTAACAAATTCGGAGGATATCACTGCTGAGTAAAAAGGATTAGCATAGATGCAATTCTTTTCTACTCAAAAAAAAGAAGTATTGCACACATGAACAGAAATTTTTTCTTGTAGCTAACAACATTAAGCCTATTATTATTAGGTTAGTTTGTAATGGCATCAATCTTGATGCTTAAGCATTTTCACTTGTATGGTCTTGCATAACCTACTTTCTGTAATTTTCATTCATTGCAATAGAAACTAAGCATAGAAAAAGACAAGTACAGGGATCTGACCCAGACTCGATCCAAACTCAACCCAAATCCGATCTGGACTCGAATTTTTTGAGTTGGGACTGGGTTATATATGAACCCGACCCTACCCGAATGATCCAAAGGTTTAGAAATTTTAGCCATGGACCGGACCTGACCCTCCCCGATCTTCTATTAGGTTGGGTCTAGGTCCATCACTCATGACCTGGTCTGACTCGACCCATTTGCACCCCTAGTCATATGACCCTGGACCTCGAGTCCAAAACTATTTGTTGGACTTGCAGCGTCGATCGAGTTGGGTACGGGTTTTGTCAAGTATCAACTCGAGGAACCAGTGCGGCATCCAGAGTGTATAGAACCTTGGTTGTGAAGATTTCTCCATCCCAGCAAAGGTGATCACAGTTGCACTTCTAGAGATGCATATTCAAAACTATATAATATATATATATATATGTGACAAAATGTATTCATTACCATTAGGAATCGATCCAATCAAAATGCCAAGCTAGCTGGACTATTGGTGCTCTCAGACAGGCAGCTGTTCAGACCATGTAGATCAGCTGAAGATCATGCCCCATTTTCGAGGTGGTAGTTCAATGGCTGTTCTACTCGGATGATGATGGCTCCAATGCCAGTTGCTCTTGAGATGATATTGGGCGGTAGAGACCATACTTAAACCTTCACTCCAATGCCGGATCTGATCTACAACAGCAAAGACATAGAAATACTCTTGTCGGTGAGTGTATGGTGGATGATCCTCCGATGCCTAAGTTAGATAGACTCTTAGGAGAGCAGCAGAATGGCAGCATAAAGGAATAAAAGAGCTCAAGAGCAGAATGCCTAAGTCAGAATGGCACCCATCGCCGAGGAAATGGGGCACGCGCGGATCAGCCATTTTTGGTAACCAATTGCGCATCTCGAAAATCATGTGAGGGTGTTCCACCCACGCCTCTCGCTCGTTCATCACACGATTATGGAATTCATTTACGATCATGGCCAAGCTATCGCCAGCTTAGGGGAGAACTTGAAATTTGAAGGACTCTTCGCACATCTCTAGAGTTGGCCACATGGTAGGCTCTAATTGGTTGTAAGAGGCTTCGTAACGAGCTCATCGATCAGTCTACCATATTAGCTGTGGTCGATTGCCAGATATATCACTTGCCCCCACTTCCAAAGTCAAGCTAACTTTGTGGCTCAGACGATGGAAGTAGATTGACTAGTGAAGCCGATCGGCTGAGGCGAGCCATAAAGCCAAGTCATGAAACTAAGCCATCAGGACTGTCACTTTGGTTATGTTGCAGAAATCTTCTGAATACTTCATTTATGACAAATGTGTCTGCTCTCCCTGAAGTAGTATCATTCATGGCGGGAGTTTTTGAGCAATGGTTAGATGCTTTTGTTAATAGCGATTCGAGTGATCGTCCAAGGGTGAATGTCTGGGCGACACATGGTGAAGATCGACCTAGGTAGGTGAATCGTCATGCCAATCCAAGCCATCTGAGACTATATAAGGCAGGAGACTAGTGTGTCTCCTCCATTTGAGTCTTCTGTAGTCGTGCATGAGGAGAGAGAGGTTGCGACTAAATGAGAGTCTCCTGCGACCACTGTCCCATCCTAAACATAGACCCTCTCCCTCTCTCTATACCTATTAAATAGAAAGGAAAGAGAAAGTTAGAGCTCTCTCCAAAATGTAGGAAAAATTGAAAGAAATTTATAGAAAAATCAGGAAAAATGAAAAATAAGAAAACTTCATGAAAAAAAAGAAAGTATTTTTTGAACAAAGGAATCCAAGGAGTTAGAATTTTATTTGGACTCTTCAAATTTAAGGAAATCCATTAAGGTTGGAGGAGGAGAAGACCTAGGTTTTGAGATAGCATATGAAGACGGAGCTAGAGCGATCGACATGAGGGTGGTTGGGCTTGATGACTATATTGTAGGTCAGGGCAAGGAATACTGTGTGCCTCAAATCCTGTCTTTTTTTTTTTTTTTTTTTGCAATATGACTCTTCAAAATCCTTCAAACCACACATGCACAAAACATGGAGAAAAAATCATGTACAAAGGATAGACAATAGGAGTCCTTCAAATCCCGGTATTTTTCATGCACAAAGAAAGCCAAAAAAAGTCAGCTTCTTTTTTCTTTTATAGTGTTTCTCTAATTTTCAGGCTAAAAATTGGGATACCAAGCAAATGGCGGAGTGAGGAGGCTTGCGTGGTGTGCCACTGGCCTATGGCCGGAACTCGAAGAAGATATAGGGTTCGGGTGCCTTGAAACTTCAAGTAATTTTGAGGATAACAGAATGCTGCCTAACTCTACTGTAGAAACTACTATAAAAACTAAAGGATAATAACTAAAAAAGATAATTAAAAGATGGATTTCTTTGTTTTAGAAAAGATCTTTTCTTCACAATTATAACATGATATTTATAAATGCTCTTAACTAGTAAGATGGATGCTAATGCTTGGATATCGACACTTGTCCACGTTGTTGTATGCCACATAGGCCACTATTGCCAAAGTAGGTAGTGCTTCCTTTCTTCTTACATCATGGTGTGGAAAAATAAGAATTATTACTCTTTTGAACACTTGCCTTTGCTATTGTGTCACATTGGCCACTACTGTACTTGGTGGGTAGTGTTACCTTCATCTCACATCATAGGTAGTGGAGAGATGGGTACCACTATTCATTTTGGACTTTGTCCATTCTAGTATGTGCCACATAGACCGTTATTGCTATCCATGGTAAGTAGTGTAACTACATCTCCCACATTAGGGTAGTGGTAACAATTGGCTACCCACCATTCTAAGACTCTAGTCCATTAAGGCCTCATCTTAGGCTAATAGGCGTATCGGCTTGCACTCTTAGCCTATTAGCCTACAGTCTTACATACCGAGGCATATCAGCTTGCACTCTTAGCATATCAGTCTACATCTTTAGCATATCGGCCTGCACCCTTAGTGTATCAGCCTACATTCTTGATATTTCGGCTTGCTTTTTTGATACTTGGTCTAATGTTAGCATCTTTTTAGTAGTAATTAGCCTAGTAACTGTGTATTTCATCCTATTGTCTGAGTACTTCAGACAACTAACTGAGTATAACTTAGCCTACTAGCTATATATTTTAGCCTATTGGTTGAATGATTAAGCCTGCTGATTATGTTCTCAGTCTGTACCTTGGTATCTGATCAAAGGTTGACTTCCATCTAAAACATCTTATTCGGTCTGTAAAAAATGCCCCTTCTGAAGATTTGTTATTACTTGATGTATATTGGATGAAGTTTCGAGTCCTGTTATTGAACGATCTTTGTATCATAACCATTAGTATAGATGTGGTGTAAACATTGCTCTCAATATCGTATTAGCTGATGGTCAAGAGGATGATAGGATGTACCTAGAACCACATGCATCAGCTTAGTTTTGGACTTGGTAGTCATCCAACTTGGCCAATTTGAAAGAAAAGATAACTAGGATCATCAATCACTTGCTTCACTTACCAAGGAGATTGATAGATATACCTCATTGGAAAGGTAAATTTGAGCGGCATGCATAAACCATGGAGGATCTGGTGGAGGTAAGATCCATGGTGGTGCTTGCCCTCCAAGGAGAGGATTGCATAGAAAATTTCAAATGGTGTATACACAAACTATTGATATTTAGTCATCTCCACTGTTGATATTCTATCATCTCCTTACAATTTGGAAAATTCAAGTACATTGTATCCTTTGGAAAATTCATAGGCTTGATCATACCATTAGGGTTACAGTTTCTGATAAGTCGGCCTACTAACAGACTGACATACAAAACCAAGTTGTTCCCTAACCAAGTCTGCTAGCTGGGATAGATTTGGTAGGGGCTGGCCTTGATTGTCCTAGTTTTGATATAGCACATAGGTTATTCGGAAGGAATGGAATGACTAATATGATGTGCAACCTCCACAAAGAGAAAAAGCCCCCTACTCTTAAAAGCTTCCCGGCCGGCCAATCTGTGACAACCCCACAACAAAGAGTTGTTGTAGTGGGCCATGCGGATTTGGTTGAAATAATAGATTCCAATATGCATTGAAAACACCAATATCGGTCTGATTTTGGCTTCCATCCCACACTTGAGGTATAAATGCCGAACTTGGGAGGTACATTCCTTGAGGCAAGTGATCTCCTTGATAAAAAATTTGGCGGCACACTCCCAATTGGTGAGTACACATATTTCCCTCCAGCATTTACCACCTAGTTTCTCAAAAGTATCAAGTTTACTGTTGGAGCTATTTGTTACATTAGACTACCAATCCCCTTATATTGGTGTTAGGGGCCACATAATTTACTGGGACAAATTCTCCCTTAGGATCTGTAGCAATCAAGGTATTGCGTAATGGAGCACTTTACCCCCCATCACTCATGGTTAGGCCCATTCCAATTGATGTGTTCAATTGCCCCTAGTAATAACAACCACTTCAGGCCTATTCATATTCCCTTGCTGACTGATTGGGTCTCCACTAATAACCACACTTGGCCTATAGTTGGCTAAGGTACCTGTGAAGGGGCTTGCGAGCTGGCAGGGACTTTATTGTTCTGTGTGTATGACTTCGTTCCTTCCCCCACATAGTACTTAGCCTTACCCTTATCATATGACATAAGTTTTTGTAAGTCGGGCCATTCTAAAATCTTCACACTACCATACTATAGATCTTAGGTAGGTGATCTATAAGCAACCGAGGATTGCTTTGAAATATTTGCACATTTGGAGATGTATTATAAAACAACTACGAGGACCGATTCTGCTCGGCCAATACCGCAATCAACCTATCAAATTGCTTGGATATTTGCATAAAAGAATTCTCTTGTTGGCTAACTAACAGTCTCATGAACGTAGCAAACTGGCTTGTCAATGCCTCTAAAAGATTCTTTTAACTCTCATCCAAATGATACTTAAACTGGGTGATGGTGTTATACATCTGTCTAACTACCCATTTGAATTACCCCGTAATCAGAAGCTAGCTTTTTTGCTGGACAGCATTCCTTTAGGGGAGAATCATCCTTTTTCTTCAACAGCATTCCATGTAATATCCCAGCAAGCATGCCAAAACTTGTTTTCCTAATTTTTAGGCCGAAAATCATGATACCAAGCAAATGGCGGAGCAAGGAGGCTCCCACGGTGTGCCACCAGCCTATGGCCAAAACTCGAAGATAGGATAGGATTAAGAGTTTAGAGTTTGGTTTTCACTTTGAATGTACCCAAAAAAACCAAAGAGGGCCATTCAGGATATCATTGGTTTATATCTTGATGACTCAGCCAATACCGGAAAGATAGCGGAGATCTGCAGTGTGATTGATGTCTTGCTATGGGTTGATCTATATGTCGTTCAGATAACAAATTTGACCGCTTTGAGAAGCCAACTTTTTAACTTTATTACTATAGCAGTTGAAAAGGTTAGATATGTGACATCTTAGAACAAACAGTTTGAGCTCGACATAATAGTGCTGGAAAATGAAGTCATCCTATGCAAGAGCTCATGTGACAACTTTCGAGCTGAGGTTGCTTCAATTGAACAATTGATTTCTCTTGAGCTCAACTGGCGGATGTTGGCATGAGGTTGTTGAAGATGAGTATCGAGGAAAAGGGGGTATACGAAGTGAAGCTGCAAGTTTTGGCTGAAGCATGTATCAAATTTTAAGACTATGTGTCTTGGTTTCTCGCCCTCCTTGCTAAGATGGCCAACACCGATCTCTTGGTTAAGATAAACTACAATTGATGAGTTAGGCCCCATTTGGCAAAGCTTTTGGTGGGCTAAAAAGTATTTTTTAACCCTCCAAAAGTAGTTTTGAATAGTATAGTAATATTTGGTGTATAATCGAAAAGCTGTTTTGGCTTTGCCAGAAAGCTGAAAACGTCTATTTGGAAAAAGCCCTATTTTCATAGTGTCAACCCTAAATGATGAATTTTGATGATTACAAAATACTTAAGTTAATGTTGTGTATTAATGATGTTGGCTTGATTGTGAAGTTTTATAAGTCAAGAAAAATCAGAAGAAATGAAGCACTGCAAAATCTTTATCCTTAACACTTCAAAAACACTTTATTGGATATATTCTAAAAAAAAATGACCTTAATTCAATCCATGAAGATCAAAGAAAAAGTCTAAAGAACTCTGTTTGAGACACTTGAGTCGACCCCTAAGCAAAAAGAACAAGTTTGAGTCGACTCTGGCATGTTTTTTTCAAGTGGCACAGTCAATAGTTGACCCCCGCAAGACGTGAGTCGACCCTTGTGTAGTTCAAATTAAACAGAGGACTTTTAATGCCTGAGACAAAATTTAATGAGTCGACCCTTGCCTCTAATGAGTCGACTTCCGACATTGAAGAGTCGACCCTTATGTTTGAAGAATCGACCCCAGCTCAGTCTCAGCGTTGGTCAGAAAGATTGTTTAATGAGTCGACCCTTGTGTTTGAAGAGGCGACCCCTGAAGAAGATGAGTCGACCCTTATGTTTGAAGAGTCGACCCCAGCTGAGTCACAGCATTAGTTAGAAAGATTGTTTAATGAGTCGACCCTTGTGTTTGAAGAGGCGACCCCTGAATAAGATGAGTCGACCCTTAAGTTTAAAGAGTCGACCCTTTGAAGTTACAGCAGCAAGAGCCGTCTCAATATATTGAAGTGCCGACCCAGGATAAACATGAGTCGACCCCTGGACTGCATGAGTAGACCCCTGTACAGCTGGCACCACAATGGAAACCTTATAACAAATTTTGTCTTTTTCTGTAACAGAAAAGATTCCTATAAGAATGGCAAAAAAGGAATTTGAATTCCTCTAAAAAACTGGTCTATAATTCAAGGAAACCTCAAAAAGGAAATAGAACAGAGGAGAGATGCATTCAATTAAGAAAAGAAGATTCCACAAGAAGAAGAATCAAAAAGAGAAGGAAAAAGCAAAAAGTTCATCATCCTCACCGGCATTCTTCAGAAACTTGCTTTTGTGAGGAAATCAGTCATAGCTTCTCATCCATTGCATCAAGAAGAGTTGGTGCTCAGCATTAGAATTCTCATCAACAGCCAACCTCTTCATCGGCTTCAACATTACTTCTATTGATTCATTCTATATTTTTTGAAGTTTTAGTTTTCTGGTTACAGCAATCATTTATTTGGATTACTTGTTGCTGGAACAGTTTCATCATCTGAAACTTGTAAAGACACTTCCAAACCTTAATTGGAAGTTGCTGAATCGGAAGAATTCAGCAAGAAAAAAGTTTTTGATTGGTTTATCTGAAAACCAACTGGGTTGTTTGTGAGCCTGAAAAATAAACTGTGTAAAGATTCTTCGTTGGTTGCTTAGAAAAACCAACTGGGTTGTTGGTGAGCCCGGAAAAACAAACGGTGATAGGTTCTCGGTTGGTTGCCTAGAAAAACTAACTGGATTTCTGATTGTGAGCCCAGAAGACAATCAAGTTGTAATATGCTAGATTATATTGAAGTCTCAAGCTTGGCTTCGGGAGTAGATATAGGTGCTGGGGGTGCACCAAACCACTATAAATCTCTGTGTTTGTGTGTGGCTTGTCTCTCTCTCTACCGCATTCTTCTAACTATTTTCCTCACCTTACTTACTGTATTATTTGTGCTGTTTTAATTCCACTGCTAACTCTCTGAGTCTACAAAAGTATTTTAGTGGGTTCATAAGTCATTTAGTTCATTATTTTTTAAAAGACCCAATTCACCACCTCCCTCTTGGGCTGCACCTCTGGGCAACAAGTGGTATCAGAGCCTGATACTCACAACTACTTATTGATATAACAATCAAGAGTTAAAAGTCATGGCAGCCTCTTTGGGATCTTCTATTGCCGAAGGACAATCTACCAACAGACCACCTCTTTTTAATAGCATAAACTTTACTTATTGAAAAGCACGTATGCGTATTTTCATTCAAGCACTTGACTATGATTTATGGACTGTTATTATCAATGGACCTCACACACCAACTAAGATTATTGATGGCATCACCTCATTCAAACCTAAAATTAAATGGGATGACCATGATAAAAGGATGGCTCAACTGAATGCAAAAGTCATGAATGTTTTTTACTGTTCTTTAGATGCAAATGAATTTAATCGTATATCTATCTGCATGACTGCTAAAGAAATCTAGGATAGGCTGGAAGTTACTCATGAAGGCACTAACCAAGTCAAAGAATCTAAAATCAGTATGCTTGTGTATAAGTATAAACTATTTAAAATGGAAAACAGTGAGTCTATAACTGAAATGTTTACTAGATTCACTGATATTATAAACGACTTGAAAAGCCTTGGTAGATCTTACTCTAACAGTAATCTTGTTCGAAAAATCCTTAGGTCTCTTCCTAGAACATGGAAAGCAAAGGTCACTGCCATCCAAGAAGCCAAAGATCTCAACTCTCTCCCACTGGAAGAACTGCTGGGTTTCTTAATGACTCACGAGCTTTCAATGAGACAAAACCTTGAGGAAGACGAACCCAAGAAGCACAGAACCATTGCTCTTAAGTCCACTCAACTTGAAGATGAGAGCGAGGATTCTGATTCTGATAACAGTGAGGAAATGGCCCTAATTACAAGAAGGTTCAGAAAGTTTTTCAAAACAAAAGAAAAAACTTCAAGAAAAGGCCTGTAATGAAGAGGGAGCAAAGCAAGAAAAACAACAAGGAGCAACATGTTTCCTATGAATGCAAAAATCCAGGACACTTCAGAACTGACTGTCTCTTATTAAAAAAGGTTCCAAAAAGATTGAAGAAGAAAGCTATGCTGGCTACTTGGAGTGACAGCGATGATTTCAGCTCTGGAGAAGAACAACAACAACAGGAAGCTGCAAATCTGTATCTAATGGCACATGACAATGAGGTATACTCAAATACTCAATATGATTTCACTTTTGATGAACTTCAAGATGCTTTTTCTGAGCTTATGATTGAATGTAAAAAGCTTAGCTTAAAGAATAAGGAGCTGAAAATTAAGAATCAATCCTTAGAAAAGAAAAATGCTCTGCTTATGAAAAATGAAAATGAACTGCATGAAGAAAATCAAAAGTTAGCTAAAGAAGTTGATAAACTGAAACCTATAGTAGACAAATTCACCTTAAGCTTTGAAAAATTAAATCTAATTCTTGAAAGTCAGAAAGCTGTCTTTGACAAAGCTGGATTAGGATACAATCCATGGAGAAAATAGAAATCTCTAAAAAACATGTTTGTAAAGCCTTCTTATGTTCAACCAAAATCTGCATTCTGTAAGTTAGATAAACTAAAATGGAAATACATTGCATACAATCTTATAAGCCAACATCTTGTAAGTAATGTTTCGATTAAGAAGATAAAGGATGCCAAAAGGAAGTATTATTGCTAAGCTGCAAGGACCCAAGAGAGCTTGGGTATCTAAGATGAAAGCCTAAATTCTATTTTTCAAGAGTGTCTAGCATCCCATGAATCAAACAGAAGATGGTATTTGGATAGTAGGTGCTCTAGACACATGATAGGGGATGAATCCTAATTCATGTTCCTTAAAAAGAAAGATGGAGGAATGGTTACCTTTGGTGATAATGGCAAAGGCAAGATTATTAGTATTGGTAACATTCGGATCACTCCAACAACTTTTATTGAAAATTTTTTATTAGTAGATGACTTAAAACATAATTTACTAAGCATCAGTCAATTCTGTGACAAAGGATATATAGTAACTTTTGAATCATCTATGTGTTTAGTTTCTAGTACCAATAACAATGGTATAATATTTACTGGATATAGACATAGAAATGTGTATTTGGTTGATTTAGATCAAATACTCATGAAAAACATGCATTGTTTAGTAGCTATGAATACCAAAGTTAGTGAGACTAGCTGGTTATGGCATTGAAGATTAGCTCATGCAAGCATTGATTTAATTTCAAAGCTTATTCGAAAAGAACTTGTTTTTGGCTTAGTCAAATTGACTTTCAAAAGAGATAGAATTTGCACTGCATGTCAACTAGAAAAACAAACCAGAACTTCTTCCAAATCTAAGAATGTTCTTTCCACAACTAGACCCTTAGAGCTTCTCCACATGGCCAACTAGGACTGGAAGCCTAGATGGAAAACTTTATGATTTTGTTATTATGGATGATTTTTATAGACATATATGGGTTTTATTTTTGGCTCACAAAAATGAAGCATTTTAAGCATTCACAAAACTGTATAAAAAGATTTCAAATGAACATGAATTGCAAACTGTCAAGATTAGAAGTAATCATGGAACTGAATTTGAAAATTATGACTTTAAAAATTTCTACACTAAGTATTGATCATAACTTTTCTACACCAAGAATACCACAACAAAATAGAGTTATGGAAAGAAAGAACAAAACTCCTACTGAAATGGCAAGGACAATGCTATGTGAAAGCAATTTGCCTAAATATTTTTGGGCTGAAGCTATAAACATAGCTTGTCATGTCTTTAACAGAGTTACTGTTGTTAGATGTATGCCACTCTCGAGCTTAAGTCAAATGAATCTTGACATATGAGTTCGTAAGACCTCGGCCGGGGCAGATTGTATAGTGGAGAAAGAGTTTTCCACTCTCGAGCTTAAGTCGAATGAATCTTGACATATAACAGACGATGGGGTTTGACGAGTTGTCCATGACCTCCATCCTGTAGGGATCCACAATAGTAGGACTATATCACACGATAACTGCACCTAGAGGTTCATCATTTCATTCTGCTGGATAGCCACTACATGCTGCTAGGTGTCACTGGTGGATGGTGAGACTCACAGGGATTATTTCGATGATCGATAAACCCTAATGAGTAGAGTTGGAATCGTTCCGACCCATTGAAAGAAGTTTTCAATGACATTGTGATAGAGATCATAATATATCTCACTACCAGTCAGAATAGAACCTATGGGATCACACACACTAGAAGTATTGACCGATCCGATGGTTGAAAAGTGATTATGAATCACGAGTAATCAATTCGATTGATAATAAATTGAAGAAGGAACAATGGAAATTAATTAATTGGACTTAAACACGAAACCTACTTGGAGTAGGATTCCTGGAGTCCTAATTGGATTAGGACTGGAAGTCATACTTGGAGTAGGACTGGAATTCCTACTTGGAGTAGGATTCCTACAATCCTAATTAGATTAGGATTTTGAATTCAATTTGGATTCCTACTTAGAATAGGATTCCTAGAAGTCCTAATTGGATTAGGACTTCGGATTCAAATTAGAGTCCTAATTGGATTAGGACTAAAATTGAATAAATCCTAATTGGATTAGGATTTCTTAAGTCCTAATTAATTATTAATCTAATGAATTAACAAGACTCCTAATTGGATTAGAATTGAAGAGTTCAATTGAGTCAAAATTGATTTAAGTTCTAATTGGATTAGGACTTACCTAGATTAGACCCAAAATTGGTTTACCCTTGGACTAAGCCTAATTAGATTAGGGCTTAGCCACATTAGGGCATCCCAATCCTCCTTAGAGGATGATTAGGGCTAACCAAGAGGGAGAGGCGCAATTCCTCCTTGGTGCGGCAAGAAAAGAGGGGCCGGCGCCCCTCTTGGAAATAAGTCAAGGGCTCCTAAGTTGTAGGAGCCCTTCATGCCTTTAAAAGGAGAAGTGGGCGGCACCCTAGGGCATTCATTGAAGCCCTATTCCTCTCCAACTCATGGCCCCCTTCCTCCCTTTGGTCTTCAGCCGCAAGCAAGGAAGAACAAGAAGAAGGCCTTGGCGGCCTCCTCCCCTTCCCTTCCTTCTTCCAACGTAGGGAAAAGAAAAGGCTGTGTCTAGCCTTTGGTTCTTCTTCAAAGATCCTTTCTTCTTCTTCCTCCTTCCAAGCATAATCAAGAGTTGATTAAAAGGGAAGAAATCAGCCATCAAAAGAAGTCTCTGCAAGGGAGCTAGCACCCCGGGGAGATAAGGAAACCTTGATCGGTCCTCTACTTCGTGTGGATACCCGTAGAGGCCGGACGCTTGTGCGGCTTCAAGCGAACCCTCTTCCAAAATTCCGATCATCAGGTTGCGGTGATCACCTACCCGCACAAAGGTGAAGATCTTATCTTCCTAATGTTTCAAAAGTATTTAATCCTTATCTAACTATGAACGGTTTTTGAACAACGTTCATGCAATAACGGTTGATCCCGCACATGCCTCTTCCGCTGCGTCTGAATTTTTAAAAATTTTTCTGCGGCATGGGCGGGTTCTAACAGTGGTATCAGAGCCTAGGCATCGTAGATTAAGATAAGGATTAATTATCTAAAGGCATCTTAGATCTGAAATTTAAAAGGTTATGCATGCTGAAAATTTTCTGCATGCAGATTTTTTAGGGGTGCTGATTTTTGCATGCTGATTTTTATGTGATAAAATGATGATTCTAATTGCATTGTTAATGAGATTACAAAATTTAGAATCATGATTAGCATGATCAGCAACCTATGTCATAACATAATCAATTAAGTTTCAGATCTGAAAAGTATAATTGCTGCATGTGGTGATGATCATAGGATTCAAACCCTTTTGGTATCAATTGTAAAGACCTGCGATGTGATCTGCAATGTCATGTAATTTTTCAGATGCTTGCATGCATCTTATTTGATATTTTGAGAGACCTGCGTGCCTCCTAAAAGGGGATGTAATTTATTATTATTTTTATTTTATATCTGGTTGTATTTCTGTGATGTGATGTGCGTCAACGATCAAGTCGAAGATAGTGCATGAGATGAACGGCGATCTGAGCGGTTGATGGCAATTGGATCAAGAGTTGCTAAGGTCTTTCTGATGTTGATTTGTCTCGGCTGGACACAGTGGGCAAGTTGCATCGGAGGGCTGAACCTCTCTATAGACATGAGATGTTGTAGGGTAAAGGTGGGGTTGGGCACCAATAACTGTTAGGTGAGGACCCAATGACGACTTTATTTATACGGTTATACGGTGGGTCTGACTTAACTAAGAAATGGGACCAATAACTGTTAGGTGAGGTCTTCATGACTTAGAGACCAAGTAGCACTGCGACATGCTTAAGAAGCATTGTACAAGAGTTGTACACTCATCTGTTTATGTGTCACCAATAACTGTTAGGTGAGGTGGCATGTAAATCGGTGGGACCGCAGTACCCACTAGAAATCCTAGTCGTGTAGGATTTCCGTTTTCCTACCAGGGGAGTGTGAGGAATTTGTGAAAATAGTGGGAGGTACATTTGTTCTAAAAAATCCTAGAACAGATTAGGATCAAGTACAAAAGTCTAACTAGAATCTTTACTCTCTGCAGATCATAATGTCAGCCTCAAAACCTTTGATTCATATTCTTGAAACCAACCGATTGACCGGTACCAATTACAGAGACTGACTTAGAAATCTCAAAATTGTTCTGAGTTGCGAGAAAATAGGCTATGTGCTCGACAACGACATCCCCACATTACTAGCACGCCCGACTATTGATCAGCGTGCGATGCATGAAAAGTGGACAGACGATGACATTAGGGTCAAGTGCTATATCATGGCATCCATGTCCAATGAACTCCAATGCCAGCATGAGAATATGAAGACTGCTAGGGACATACTGGCACACCTGCAAGAGTTGTATGGTGAGCAGAGTCGCACAGCTCGTTTTGAAGTATCCAAGAGGCTCTTCAAAGCAAAGATGCGCGAGGGGCAGTCTGTCCATGATCACGGTCTGACTATGATCAAGGATCTGGAGGAGCTTGAGAAGCTCGGTATGAACATGCACAAGGAATTGCAAGTAGATCTGATCCTTCAATCCCTTCCTGATTCATTTGGATAGTTTATAGTAAACTACCACATGAATAAGATTGAATGCACTAAGATTGAACTGTTAAACATGTTGGTAACTGCTGAGGGAGCCTTGAAAGGTTCAAGGGGCAATGTCCTTGCTGCTGAGCTGACTTCTGGTTCCAAGAGAAAGTCTACTTGGAAGAAAAATAAGCCTGCAAAGAAGCAGAAGAAAGACAAGAAACCAAAGAAGAAAGTTCAAAAGAAAAAAGGCTAATGACAAAGAAAAATGTTTCCACTGCAATGTCGACGGCCACTGGAAGGGGAACTGTCCTTCATACCTCGAGAGCCTGAAGAACAAGAAAGCTGACACACCTTCAGAAGGTATAGACTTGCTCGTAATTGAAACTAATCTAACGGTTTCTTCTACTTCTAGTTGGGTTATAGATTCTGGTTCTAGTGCTCACTTGTGCACTAATATGCAGGGTCTAAAGGAAAGTATAAGGCTGGCGGAAGGTGCGGTAACCCTTCAGGTTGGCAACGGAGCAAAAGTTGCTGTTGTGGCTATAGGCACCTACCATCTGCGACTACCGTCTGGTTTTAGTTTATTACTTAGAGACTGCTATTATGTACCTGCTGCTAGCAGAAATTTGATTTCTGTTTCATGTCTAGCACAGGAAGGTCATATTTTTACATTTGACAAAGACTGTTGTTCTATTTATTTCAGAAATAAAATAGTCGCACGTGGTTTTATGATTGACAGTCTCTATCATTTGCATATGGATGTATCTGTAAATATGTCTAAGCAAGAAGTGAGTGCCAAAGGATCCAAGAGATCCAGGGATGAGATGAACCAAAAATATTTGTGGCACCTCAGACTTGGCCATATTGGAGAAGACAGAATGAACAAAATGGATAAAGATGGGCTTCTCGGCTCATTGACTTCCGAGTCATATCCAATTTGCGAGTCATGTCTTCAAGGAAAAATGGCTAGATTGCCCTTTGTAGGACATGAGAAGAGGACCACTGAAATACTTACCCTGGTACACACAGATGTATGTGGCCCATTCGATGTGTAAGCCAGAAGACGTTATTCGTACTTCATTACCTTTACCGATGATTATTCACGGTATGGGTATGTGTATCTTATGAGACACAAATCTGAATTTTTTGAAAAGTTCAAAGAGTTCAGAAATGAAGTAGAAAAACAAACTGGAAAACCCCTTAAGGCTCTTCGATCAGATCGAGGAGGAGAATACCTTAGTGGAAAATTTCGGGATTATCTCAAAGAGAATGGCATAGTCTCACAATGGACTCCTCCGGGTACACCTCAACTCAACGGGGTGTCAGAGAGGAGAAATCGGACTCTATTGGATATGGTCCGGTCTATGATGAGCTTCACTGATTTACCTATATTTCTTTGGGAAGATGCCTTACTTACCGCAATTTATCTACTGAATAGAGTTCTCTCTAAATCCGTTCCTACCACACCGTATAAGATATGGCATGGTAAGAAACCAAGTCTTGGTCATCTCAAGATTTGGGGATGTCCGGCCCATGTCAAGCGACAACAGGCGGACAAGCTAGAGGCTAGGACCATAAGTGCTCGTTTTATAGGATATCCTAAAGAGTCATTAGGATACAATTTTTACGTCTCAGAGGATCACAATGTATTTGTGAGCCGACATGCCATCTTTTTGGAAAACCAATTTATCGTTGATAGAGGCAGTGGGAGGAAAATTGAGCTTGAAGAGAAAGTCTCTGAAAAGCAACGAGTCATGGATCCTATAGAACCCATTAATACAGAGCTAGTACACGATGTCCCTCAACCACCTCGCAGATCTAGTAGGATCTCCCATCCTTCCGATAGATACTTAGGTATGCTAGAAGAGGATACTAAGGAAATGTTCCTCATGGGAGATAGGGATCACATACAGGATCCCAAAACCTACGACGAGGCGATATCTGATATCGATTCCGAGAAATGGTTGGAAGCTATTAAGTCAGAGTTAGACTCCATGCATTCCAACCAAGTCTGGACCTTAGTGGATCCACCAGAAGGTATTGTACCTATTGGATGCAAATGGATCTACAAAAGGAAGATAGGTTCGGATGGAAAGGTAGAGACCGATAAAGCAAGGCTAGTGGCGAAAGGGTATAGTCAGCGCGAAGGCATTGACTATCAGGAGACATTTTCACCTGTAGCCATGTTGAAATCCATCCGAACATTGCTTGCCATTGCAGCATTTCATGATTATGAAATCTGGCAAATGGATGTGAAAACTGCTTTCCTGAATGGATATCTTGATGAAGATATCTATATGGAACAGCTTTTGGGTTTCACTTCCAGTGATGGAGATCACAAGGTCTGCAAGCTGCAAAGGTCCATTTATGGACTAAAGCAAACATCTCGGAGTTGGAACACTCGTTTCGATGACGCAATCAAAACATTTGATTTCATCAAGAATGAAGAGGAACCATGTGTCTATAAGAAGGTTAGTGGGAGTGCTGTCGTGTTTCTCGTACTGTACGTGGACGACATCCTCCTGATTGGGAATGATATTCCTATGCTAACCTCGGTCAAGATCTGGTTGTCAAAAGAGTTCTCCATGAAAAACCTTGAGGAAGCATCCTATATTTTGGGGATAAAGGTCTATAGAGATAGATCTAAAAGGATGCTTGGCCTATCACAGAAGATGTACATAGAGGAAGTGCTGAAAAGGTTCAGCATGAAAAACTCTAAAAGGGGTCTCTTACCCCTAAGGCATGGAATTCATCTCTCCAAGAAGATGTGCCCCAATACATCTGAAGAGATTCAACGCATGAGCAAGATCCCTTATGCATCGGCAATAGGGAGCCTCATGTATGCCATGCTATGTACACGACCTGATATAGCCCTAGTTGTGAGTGTCACAAGCAGATATCAGTCGAATCCAGGTGAAGAACACTGGACAGCTGTGAAGAATATTCTTAAGTACTTGAGAAGAACTAAAGATTTATTCTTGGTCTTTGAAGGATCATCAGAGTTAAAGGTAGAAGGGTACACAGATTCAGACTTCATGACTGATGTCGATGATAAGAAGTCAACATCTGGATATGTGTTCTTATGCAATGGTGGTACGGTGAATTGGAAAAGTTCTAAACAACCGATCATTACTGATTCTACTATGGAAGCTGAATACATCGCCGCCTCTTAAGCTGCTAAAGAAAGCTTCTGGTTCAAGAAATTTATTGCAGAGTTAGACGTGATGATATCAGATGCCATAACACTCTACTGCAATAATAATGGTGCCATAGCTCTGGCTAAGGAGCCAAGGTCTCATCAGAAGTCCAAGCATATAGAGCGGCGCTTCTACCTCATACGCGACTATGTTGAGAAGAAGTATGTCGAGGTGCAGAGAGTAGACTCCGCGGACAACGTGGCAGACCCATTCACTAAGCAGCTGAGTCAGCAAAAGACTGAAGCCCACCTTGAGAAAATGGGACTAAGATATATGACCAATTGGCTTTAGTGCAAGTGGGAGATTGTTAGATGTATGCCCTAGAAGCCAATCTGGCTGACACATTGTTAATTCTAGGAACATAATTTTGTACTTGACTATTTATTATTGAATAAATAAAAGGCATTTTTTTATTCATATTGTTTATGTGTCTATGAATCATCCAAGAATTAATAAGATGATGATGCATATTCTTAAGAGTTAAGAATTTGAGCCATGCATCATTGGTGATTAATTTCTGAATGCTCCTGATCAATGGATCATCACGAGGACGGTTATTGTCGGATTCTTGTTTACCTAAACATACGCTAACAGATCGTTGTTAGAACCGACAAACAAAGTTTAATTTAATTTTACTCTTACCTTCTCTACTCAAAGAATAGTGGTCGTAAGAGGTCGATCCACAGGGAGGCGATTGGAGTTGCATAAAAATTAGAACGTCCACTCGGATTTGAAACCAATTTTTGAATGATAAAGGAAAAACATTACTTCGAGGATGTGGAATAATTCTCCAGTCTATTAGAGAATGTTTTCTATTTGAAAATAAACAAAGAAAAGAAAAAAAAAACTTGCAATTGAAATTTGATGCAGAGTAGGAGTCGATTTCTAAAGACAGAATATAAATTAAAATCGTCAATCGAACTGCAAAGATTCATTCCAAGGTTATCTTAAAATTAAGAATTCTAGAATGCATATAATAAATTGTAGAATATTAAATTAAAACTTAAACATGTATTGCATAAAAGAAAAATTAAAAGATTGCATTAAAAAAAAAATAGAAATTAACTTGAATCTAGAACAGGGATTGCATGAAAGAAAATTGATGGATTTCATAAAAAGAAAAACTGATTACAAATAAAAATGGAGATTAGAGGCCTAATACTCCTTCTATTTTGCAAATAAAATAAAGAAAAGAAAACAAAAAATAAATTACTTCTCTTTTCCCTCTCTCTATTACGGTGGAACATAAAATACTCATTCCCTTTTTTTTTTGGCTTTCTTCTTCCCCAAAATAGAGCTCCTCCTCTGTTTTTCTTTTGAACCCACCGAGTACACCTTCTCCTCCTTGGACCCGCCGGCCACCACCTCCAATGCGTCTCTCCTCCTTTCGTTCTCCCCTATTTATAGACGCCATAGCATGGAGAGGAGGAGAAACGGGCGAGCGTGATCTGTGGGGCGGATCCGGACGCGTCATCCATGAAAACGCCGGGAGGAGGTAATGGACGCGGGATCGCTCGGAGGAGGCGATCGTCCGGGTTGCTTGGATCATGGATGCGGACGGCTGGGTGGATTGCGGGGGATGTGGAAGGAGCTGGGATGGATGCCACGGCTGTGAGGAGGACGTGGCCTTGCTTCTTCAGGTCAAGCTGGTGCGATCGCGGAAGGAAGGAGATGCGGGCTGAGGCGGAGGAGATGCTGCTGTGAGGAGCCAATCACGGAAGAGATCCGGGCGCTGGGAGGAGGCTGGATCGCTGATCACGGCCGGCTGGGAACGTGATCGACGGGAGGAAGAAGACGTGGATGCTGCATCGGATGGAAGGAGCTGGATCACGGGCAGAAGCTTCGTGGACGGCTGCTGGGAGAAGAATGCGGAGGAGGGGCTGATCATGGGATGATGCTTGGATCCGGAAAGAGCTGGGATGTCTTTTGCCCTCCTGAGATGGGAGCTGGGAGACACCAAGTTCCGTCCAATCAGTCATATAGATAAAATAAATAGTATGATATGAAATTTGGCTTGTAGACGGACGGACTTAGTTCGTCACGGGTCATCTGTTCTGACTGGAGGTCAATTGCAAGTCTTTTAAGTCATGGGTCACCTAGCACCTCATAGTTATGATATGGCCAAATTAGATTTGCCCAAAATTCTTTCCCAAAAGCACAAAGAAATTGGACCCGATTCGGACCCAACCCCGACTCGGACCCGACCCGATCTTCAACCGAGTCGGATCTGGGAAGGGATCCTTCTGAAGTCAAATTTGTACTCAATGTACATTTTATCTCTAATTTATGATAATCTATGTCAAACCCAAATATAATATTAATCTAGTAAATTTATTATTATCCGTTAGCAATAAACAAGAATCCGACAACAGAATTTTGGCGCCATTGCCGGAGAGGCAAATCGAGAAGCAAGAACGATCATGAAGATCAAATCGGATTTTGGATGCCCGGAGTGAACGCACTCCGGTAGTAAGTTTTTATTTTTCCTTATTTTGATTATTTTTAGTTAATAATTTTGTAGTTATTAAATTCTAAAATTTGAAATTCGAAATTTAAAGTTTTTTTTAAAAAAGTAAAAAATTAAAATTCAAAAAAAAATAAAAAAATTGAATTTTTTTTTCAAAATTCAAAAATTCAAAAATTTAAATTCAAAAGTTGAATTCTGAGATTCAAAATTTGAAATTTAAATTTTAAAAAAAGTTTAAAAAAAATTAATTAATTAAATCAAAAAAAATTAATTTTTTTTTATTAGTTGTGCTAGTAATTGATAGGGTGCAATCCTCCAAGGTTATCATACCTCTATTGGGGCTCCTCACGGAGTACTCTCCAGAGCTTATTCAACGGGCATTCGGAGATTGACTGACGCATAAGGATTGTGTTTAGTTTACATTCAAGTTATTGTTATATAAAAATTTAAAAAAAATAAAAAAAATAAAAAAAATAAAAAAAATAAAAAAAATAATTTTGTTTGCTCATTTAATCAGTACAACCTAATGACATTGCATAAACTTTAAAAAAATCATTGAATATTTGCTGCATTTAGTATTAAGCATTTGCATAAAATAATTTAAGGACAAAATCCATTAAAAAGATAAGGTCGGAAAGTCATTACCTGTCCTTAGCCCAAAAATCACCACCTTGCATACTTATCCTAAGCCAAATTAAATTAAAATCAATTAGACGTTGGCCTTAGGATTTTCGAGCTCAATTAGGCTCTTGGAAAGAAGCGGCTGAAAGCCACTCTAGTGAGGATTTAGTAATTGGTGATGTCTAGAAAAATTTTACAACAGTGAGAACTGTTACGGGTATTGTGGTATCGGTGTATCCCTTCTGGCACCACCACACACCCCGGGACTTTCCTGGTCACTGGTTACTGGATCGCTTAACTGGTAAGCTCAAGCTTAATCTGAAAGGGAGATTAGGAGCTGTCTAATCTAGAGAGAATTTCAGAAATTTTTTAACCTGATAAATCTCTGTGCAACTAGATTTAAGAAGCTACTAAACCTCACTTAATTCTAAGACTAATAGGGTCAAATTGTTGTGTGGTGTTGGTTGTGGTCATCTGTGTCTAGCCCTTCTTTTCTCTTAGGATTTCGTTCATTTTAGGAGTCAAACCTAATGAATTGTTGATAATGTATGCATGGTAGAAGGTCATTAAGGGATAAGTTAACCCCACTTGATCCTGAGATTAATAGAACTTTTCATCACAACTTGCGAACTGTAAACCAACTGTCAATCTCTACAATGGGTGAACACATTAGAACTTTGAATGAGTTGTTCGCACCCGCATCTGCTAGTCCCCCTACTTACATAGTATTACTAATTAATAATGCAGCCCAATTCAAAATTCGAGCTGCAACAATAAACATGTTACCCAAATTTCATGGGTTTGAAAGTGAACAACCCTACATTCATCTAAACAAATTTTTGACAATCTGTCAAACGTTTAGAAATCAAAACTTAGATGAAGAGGGTATTAAATTAAGGTTGTTTCCCATGACTTTAGAGGATCGTGCTGCTGCATGGCTGTATTCCCTTGCTTCAAATTCCATCACATTATGGGAACAACTATCTAGAAAGTTCATGGCTAAGTTTTATCCCATGGTAAAAACTAAAAAAATTAAGGATGCCATCAAAACTTTTAGAGGAAAATCTGAGGAGGAATTTTCCTAACTCTGGAAAAGATTCCATGATCTTTTGGTCAAGTGCCCGCACCATGGGCTTGATAAGGCTGATCTAGTACATTTCTTTTATAAAGGATTACCTCCAGCACATAGGAACATGATTGAGTCCATGCACAAAGGTAGGTTCATGAACCAAACCCCAGATCAAGCCTATGAATTTCTTGTTGACTTAGCCAAAAATGCCCAAAATTGGAGTAGCTATGGTGAGAAAGTAAATAGAGATGAGTTCGGATCTAGAAAACCAGGTAATTATGAAATGAAAACAGATCCAAAACTCAAAAATGTCATGTCCAATCTGGTGACTGGAATGAACAACTTAAGTAAAAAGTTTGATGCTTTCACTGTTTTCACTAGTTCGAGTTCATACAAAGAGTCAAATCCCATCATGAAAGTGGATCACGAGTCATATAGTTTGTGTGTCTTGTGTAACAGTCCGGAGCATCTAGTGGAGTACTGCCCTAATCTACCTACCATAAAGGTCGAGCAAGCAAATGCTCTAAATTCATATAGGGCCTTTAAGAAGTCCACTCCCAACTCGTTCAGCCCAGTTTACCATCCTGATAATAGGTTCCACCCAAATTTCTCATACAAGCAGAATGAACCTATTCAGCATCAAGGTGGTCCACCAGGTTTTCAGAACAACTTCCCCAGGATAGGTCCATCACAAATGAACCAACCATTGGTTCCATCTGTACCTCCTTATAATGCCCCTATCTCACAGCAACCTTTACAATTAGAAACCATGATGGCTAATATGATGAAACAACAATAAGATTTTATCAAGCAACAACAACAGACCAATACAGCCCAAGCCCAGACTAACCAATTCCATGCGCAAGCGATTGCAAAACTTGAGGTTAGTCTAAGCCAAATAGCAAACTCTCTAGGGGATAGAAAGAAAGGTGAACTACCTAGTCAACCAGTGCCTAACCCTAGTAGACAACAAAATCAAGGTCAGAGAGGTCAGTATCAAATCGATTATAATGAAAATCCGACCTATGAAGTCCAAGCAATTACTACTTTAAGGTCTGGCAAGCAAGTGGACAATAAAGTCCAACTTCCTGAACATGAAAAAGAAAATAAAAATGAATCCGATAAGAACCCTATTCAAAAGAGAGGTCAAGAACAGGATAAATCAGAAAAAAAAAGAAGAACCCATAGAAACATACAAACCTAAGGTTCCCTTTCCCAGTAGACTTCGGGACTCCAAGAAACAATCTAACTTTGATGAAATAATGGAAGTCTTTAAAACTATTCAAATAAATATACCTTTCCTCGATGCCATACGACAAATTCCCTCTTATACAAAATTCTTGAAAGACCTCACCATGGTCAAAAGAAAAACCAGCATTCCTAGGCAAGCTGTTATGGCTGCACAAGCCTCATCTCTCATTCAACAACAGATTGCCCTAAAATTCAAAGACCCTGGTTGCCCCACCATTGAAATAAAAATAGGAGAGACGATCATCCAGAGAGCCCTATTAGATTTAGGAGCCAGTGTGAACTTACTTCCCTACTATATGTACCAAAAGTTAGGTTTGGGGAAATTAAAACCCACAAATCTTACCCTTTCCTTAGCAGATAGGACAATGAAGTACCCCAAGGGGATTGTAGAGGCTGTAATAGTGAAGGTAAATGAGTTTTACTATCCTGTGGATTTCGTTATCCTTGAGACCGAACCTGTAATACATCCAGACATTCACACACTTATAATTTTAGGAAGACCTTTCTTAGCCACAGCAAATGCTGTGATCAATTGTCGAAATGGGATGCTGAAGTTATCTTTTGGCAACATGAAAGTCGAGCTTAATGTCTTTAACATAAGTAAACAACCACCAGACGATGAAGAAATCAATGAAGTTGACATGATTGAAAGTTTGGTTCAGAAGACTTTCTTTCAAACTTATAGTAAGGACCCTTTCGAAGCTTACCTTGCCCATTCCGATGAAGGGGTCGAGCATGCGCTCCCTAATTCTTTTCCCCTCATGAGCATAGATCGTCATCAGCCAACTGTTCTTCCTCGGACTCTTCCAAAACCATTCTTAGATAATGGTTAAAAAAAAATGAATCCACATTTTGTCTGGCTGAAGACATAAAACTTAGCGCTCTTGGGAGGCAACACAACATGTAAATATTATAAAAAAATCATAAAAAAATATAAATAAATAAATAAATTTACTAACATGCAGGTTTGGAGGTTTTTGGCCCCAATTGTCACTTTACCCACCCATATCAGGTAACTTCTCCTCTGTCCTATTACTGCTTTAAATCTTCTTTAACATTGAGGATAATGATAGATTTAGGTATGGGGGTGAGAATATTTTTGATTTTTATGCCAAAAAAAATTAAAATTAAAATTTTAAAAAAAGAAGTTCAAATTTTTAACTCAAACTCTAATCTTTTTGGCTGTACAAACTAGGAATTGCTTTGACAATAGCTTTGAGTTAAGGAATATGATAGCAGTTCTAGCTTAAGTTTTCGTCCCACCTATCTTCTGTTAACATGATACAAGATGATTTAGCACCAACACGTAAGCACATGAATAGTGGGGTATGTATACTTGCAACTAATATGAATACTTTTAATCTTTGGGATAATTTAAAGTTATATGTGTGATGAACACCCTAATCAAAAAAAAAAGAAAAAAAAAGATAAAATAAAATAAAAATAATGAGTTTATTTTAAGTCTTCTCACTGAGTAGCCGGGCCTCTTGCCTGGCAAGCAGCGAGTGCTCGCGTAAAAAGATGAGGATGATTGAGATTAAACTCTGAGTGACTAATTTGGCTTTGAAGCCTAGTTAACTTGAGTTATTAAGCCTGTTAGGGTGTCTCTACAACTAGTGCCCTGAGCCATCTGGATCGGAAGTCATTGGCCTAACACTCGCTACATGGGTCAGCTAGAAAACTTAATAAGGCTAGATATTGCACAAGTCATTCTTCTTAGCATTCAGTCAGATAAATAAAAAATAAAATAAATAAATAAATAAATATGGGGTATTTATTATCATTTAACTCTAGAAAGTCTTGAAAATTAGAGTGATCATGTTGGAAGTAAGTGAAAGCCACTCATTTATATGATACTATCTTGCACCTCACTACATTCTTGACTTGTTAGCAGATAGATGGGGAGTAATGGAACTTGAGTTAGAGTCTGCTTAAATATGATAGCAATAAATCTTTATTGTCCTTGCAATTCTAAGTTCATACAGTAATACTTGTTCAAATTTCGAGTTAAAAATTGGAAATCCCTGACTGATGAAGTTTGTGGGTAACTTCACTGCAAACCCTCACGAGATAACACTCGTCCACTAGGATAACCTAGGAGTTTAAAGGCTTGTTGCACGTGCTAAGTGCAATCGTGACTCCCTACGAAAATGGGTACATATATTAGTTTGTGTATTTAGCTTCAATTTATAAAAAAAAAGAAGGAAAAAGTCATAAGTTAGACTACATCTTTTTGTACCCTCATTTTATCGTTTGCTTGTTAATTGCTAGAGACTAGCAATAAGCTAGTTGGGGGGTGTGATGAGAGCACAAAAGTGCGACCTACATGTCACTAAAATTAGTGTTATTGCTAACGGATAATAATAAATTCACTAGATTAATATTATATTTGGGTTTGACACAGATTATCATAAATTAGAGATAAAATGCACATTGAGTACAAATTTGACTTCAGAAGGATCCCTTCCCAGATTCGACCCGGTTGAAGATCGGGTCGGGTCCGAGTCGGGGTTGGGTCCGAATCGGGTCCAATTTCTTTGTGCTTTTGGAAAAGAATTTTGGGCAAATCTAATTTGGCCATATCATAACTATGAGGTGCTGGGTGACCCATGACTTAAAAGACTTGCAATTGACCTCCAGTCAGAACAGATGACCCGTGACGAACTAAGTCCGTCCATCTACAAGCCAAATTTCATATCACACTATTTATTTTATCTATATGACTGATTGGACGGAACTTGGTGTCTCCCAGCTCCCATCTCAGGAGGGCAAAAGACATCCCAGCTCTTCCCGGATCCAAGCATCATCCCACAATCAGCCCCTCCTCCGCATTCTTCTCCTAGCAACCGTCCACGAAGCTTTCGCCCGTGATCCAGCTCCTTCCATCCGACGCAGCATCCACGTCTTCTTCCTCCCGTCGATCACGTTCCCAGCCGGCCGTGATCAGCGATCCAGCCTCCTCCCAGCGCCCGGATCTCTTCCGTGATCGGCTCCTCACAGCAGCATCTCCTCCGCCTCAGCCCGCATCTCCTTCCTTCCGCGATCGCACCAGCCTGACCCGAAGAAGCAAGGCCACGTCCTCCTCACAGCCGTGGCATCCATCCCAGCTCCTTCCACATCCTCCGCAATCCACCCAGCCGTCTGCACCCGTGATCCAAGCAACCCGGACGATCGCCTCCTCCCAGCGATCCCGCGTCCGTTACCTCCTCCCGGCGTTTTCATGGATGACGCGTCCGGATCCGCCCCACAGATCACGCTCGCCCGTTTCTCCTCCTCTCCATGTTGTGGCGTCTATAAATAGGGGAGAACGAAAGGAGGAGAGGCACACTGGAGGTGGTGGCCGGCGGGTCCAAGGAGGAGAAGGTGTGCTCGGCGGGTTCAAAAGAAAAACAGAGGAGGAGCTCTGTTTTGGGGAAGAAGAAAGAAAAAAAAAGAAGGGGAATGAGTATTTTATGTTCCACCATGAGAGAGAGAGGGAAAAGAGAAGTAATTTATTTTTTGTTTTCTTTTCTTTATTTTATTTGCAAAATAGAAGGAGTATTAGGCCTCTAATCTCCATTTTTATTGGTAATCAGTTTTTCTTTTTATGAAATCCATCAATTTTCTTTCATGCAATCCCTGTTCTAGATTCAAGTTAATTTCTATTTTTTTTAATGCAATCCTTTAATTTTTCTTTTATGCAATACATGTTTAAGTTTTAATTTAATATTCTATAATTTATTATATGCATTCTAGAATTCTTAATTTTAAGATAATCTTGGAATAAATCTTTGCAGTTCGATTGACGATTTTAATTTATATTATGTCTTTAGAAATCGACTCCTACTCTGCATCAAATTTCAATTACAAGTTTTCTTTCTTTCCTTTATTTATTTTCAAATAGAAAATATTCTCTAATAGACTGGAGAATCATTCCACATCCCCGAAGTAATGTTTTTCCTTTATCATTCAAAAATCGGTTTCAAATCCGAGTGGACGTTCTAATTTTTATGCAACTCCAATCGCCTTCCTGTGGATCGACCTCTTACGATCACTATTCTTTGAGTAGAGAAGGTAAGAGTAAAATTAAATTAAACTTTGTTTGTCGGTTCTAACAACGATCTGTTTAGCGTATTTTTAGGTAAACAGGAATCCGACAACAACGGTGATTGATCCGATCAGTGCACACATTGCTTTCCTTATGGATGGACGAGACTCGAGTCCACAGTGTGGCGACACTGAAGTAATAGTGCAGGTGCTTGTTAAGAACAAGAGTACTGAGCGTGACCAAAACAAGAAATCACTTGGATGTCTATCCACTCGTCAGTGACTTGCTTGATGTTGTAGTAGTGTGACTGGTCCTTTGACCTGCGATGCTTCGGCTACTTACAGTAAGATTATTGTAGTTTGACTGCACATATACATGGTCTCTAGCCATATGGGTCCATGCAGTGTAGATTGGCTGTAGTAGGTTCACTGTAGGAGTAGGGTATGCACCTATACTATCGACCTTGATAGATAAGGAGAGATCCTATATGATTTATAAGACTGAGTTCGTAAGACCTCGGCCGGGGCAGATTGTATAGTGGAGAAAGAGTTTTCCACTCTCGAGCTTAAGTCGAATGAATCTTGACATATGACAGACGATGGGGTTTGACGAGTTGTCCATGACCTCCGTCCTGTAGGGATCCACGATAGTAGGACTATATCACACGATAACTGCACCTAGAGGTTCATCATTCTATGGTGAGACTCACAGGGATTATTTTGATGATCGATAAACCCTAATGAGTAGAGTTAGAATCGTTCTGACCCATTGAAAGGAGTTTTCAATGACATTGTGATAGAGATCACAATATATCTCACTACCAGTCAGAATAGAACCTATGGGGTCACACACACTAGAAGTATTGACCGATCCGATGGTTGAAAAGTGATTATGAATCACGAGTAATCAATTCGATTGATAATAAATTGAAGAAGGAACAATGGAAATTAATTAATTGAACTTAAACACGAAACCTACTTGGAGTAGGATTTCTGGAGTCCTAATTGGATTAGGACTGGAAGTCCTACTTGGAGTAGGACTGGGATTCCTACTTGAAGTAGGATTCCTACAATCCTAATTAGATTAGAATTTTGAATTCAATTTGGATTTCTACTTAGAATAGGATTCCTAGAAGTCCTAATTGGATTAGGACTTCGGATTCAAATTAGAGTCCTAATTGGATTAGGACTAAAATTGAATAAATCCTAATTGGATTAGAATTTCTTAAGTCCTAATTAATTATTAATCTAATAAATTAACAAGGCTCCTAATTGGATTAGGATTGAAGAGTTCAATTGAGTCAAAATTGATTTAAGTTCTAATTGGATTAGGACTTACCTAGATTAGACCCAAAATTGGTTTACCCTTGGACTAAGCCTAATTAGATTAGGGCTTAGCCACATTAGGGCATCCTAATCCTCCTTAGAGGAGGATTAGGGCTAACCAAGAGGGAGGGGCGCAAAGGAGGATTAGGGCTAACCAAGAGGGAGGGGCTTGCGCCCCTCCCCTTTTTCCTCCTTGGTGCGGCAAGAAAAGAGGGGCCGGCGCCCCTCTTGGAAATAAGTCAAGGGCTCCTAACTTGTAGGAGCCCTTCATGCCTTTAAAAGGAGAAGTGGGCGGCACCCTAGGGCATTCATTGAAGCCCTATTCCTCTCCAACTTGTGGCCCCCTTCCTCCCTTTGGTCTTCAGCTGCAAGCAAGGAAGAACAAGAAGAAGGCCTTGGCGGCCTCCTCCCCTTCCCTTCCTTCTTCCAACGTAGGAAAAAGAAAAGGTTGTGTCTAGCCTTTGGTTCTTCTTCAAAGATCCTTTCTTCTTCTTCCTCCTTCCAAGCATAATCAAGAGTTGATTAAAAGGGAAGAAATCAGCCATCAAAAGAAGTCTCTGCAAGGAAGCTAGCACCTCGGGGAGACAAGAAAATCTTGATCGGTCCTCTACTTCGTGTGGATACCCGTAGAGGCCGGACGCTTGTGCGGCTTCAAGCGAACCCTCTTCCAAAACCACGATCATCAGGTTGCGGTGATCACCTACCCGCACAAAGGTGAAGATCTGATCTTCCTAATGTTTCAAAAGTATTTAATCCTTATCTAACTACGAACGGTTTTTGAACAACGTTCATGCAATGAACGGTTGATCCCGCACATGCCTCTTCTACTGCGTCTGAATTTTTAAAATTTTTTCTGCGGCATGGGCGGGTTCTAACAACTGTTAAATCAATCCTAAAGAAAACTCCTTATGAGCTTTTGAAAAACAAGGAACCAAATCTTTCATATTTTCATGTTTTTGGTTGCAAATATTTTGTTCTAAATAATGGTAAAGACAACTTGGGTAAGTTTGATTCCAAATCAGATGAAGCTATTTTTCTTGGATATTTTTCATCAAGCAAAGCATATAGAATATTCAACAAGAGAACTCTAGTCGTTGAAGAATCAATACATATTATTTTTGATGAATCTAATGATCTTTCTTCAAGAAAGGATGTAGACCTCGATGATGATGCAGGAGAACTCAACAAGAAAATCAAAGAGTTAACCCTAAAGGATGTTATTGCATCTAAAAATTCAGAACATGATAAGGATTAGGAAGAAGATGATCAAATGCATAAAGGTAAAACTAGCCTATCAAAAGAATGGAAGTATGCAACCAATCACCCTAGAGACTTAATAATTAGTAATCCTTCTTCACATGGCATTAGGACTAGATCGACTATTAGAGATGCTTGTAATCATCTTGCATTTGTCTCTCAAATAGAACCAAAATCTTTTGAAGAAGCTGAAAAAGATAACAATTGGTTAATGGCTATGCAAGAAGAATTAAATCAATTTGAAAGAAACAATATTTGGAATTTAGTTAAAAGACCTGAAAATATTTTTGTAATTGGAACAAAATGGGTTTTCAAAAATAAATCAAAAGAAGAAGGCATTGTAATTAGAAACAAAGCTAGATTAGTTGCCAAAAGATATAATCAAGAAGAAGAAATTGATTTTGATGAAACTTTTGCACTTGTAGCTAGACTTGAAGCTATTAGGCTATTACTTGAATTTGCATGCTTTATGGACTTCAAATTATTTTAAATGGATGTCAAAAGTGCATTTCTAAATAGTTTTATTATTGAAGAAGTTTATATAGAACAACCACCCGACTTTGAAAATCATGAACTTTTAGATCATATTTTTAAATTGAACAAAACACTTTATGGCTTAAAGCAAGCTCCTAGAGCTTGGTATGATAGATTAAGAGAAAATATTGATAAAACTCTGTTTATTAAAAAAAAATGTTGATATCTTAATTGTTCAAATATATGTTGATGACATTATATTTGATGCTACTAATGAAAGTTTATGTGAAGAATTTGCTAAGCTCATGCAAAGTGAGTTCGAGATGAGTTTCATGGGTAAACTCAACTTTTTTCTTGGACTCTAAATCAAGCAAACAAGAGATGGAAGCTTCATCTGCCAAAGCAAATATACAAAGAAAATCTTAAAGAAGTTTGGCAAGGAAGATTCAAAACCATTAGGTACTCCTATGAGCCTCTCTTGTAAATTAGAAAAAGATGAGCAAGATAAATCTTTTAATTCAAAGCTGTATAGATGAATGATTGGATCTTTACTTTATCTTACAGCATAAAGACCTGATATAATGCATAGTATTTGCATGTGTGCAAGATATCAAGTTAATCCTAAAGAATCACATTTTATTGCTGTTAAAAGAATTCTAAGATACTTGCTAGGAACTCAATATTTAGGTTTATGTATTCTAAAGCATCTACAATTGACTTAATTGGTTATTTAGATGTTGATTTTGCTGGTTGTAGATTAGATAGAAAAAGTACAAGTAGAACTTATCAATTTTTTGGAACAAATTTAATCTTTTAGTTTAGCAAGAAGCAAAATTCTGTAGCACTATCAACAGCTGAGGCTGAATACATTGCTGCTGGAAGTTGTTGTGCCCAAATCTTATGAATTAAACAACAACTTAAGGACTATGGCATAAAACAAAGTAAAATTTTCATAAGATGTGACAATACTAGTGTCATAAATCTAACTAAAAATCCTATATAACACTCAAGATCTAAACATATAGAAATCAGACATCATTTCATAAGAGATCATGTTCAAAATGGAGATATAAAAATGAAATTTATAAGTACTGATAAATAAATTGCAGATATTTTCACTAAACCTCTTAATGAAGAAGTCTTTTATAAATTTAGAGGAGAACTATGCATTTGTGATCCATTTTGATTGACTGATTATTAATGTTACATTGCATATTTTGATTGATTATTAATGATGGAATTTTGATTGATTTGATATGTGGTTTGCATTTGATTTTAAAATTTTATTTAAAAGTATTTTATCTCTTGAACTGTTTGAGGAGACGACTCATGTAAATGAGGAGTCGACTCATGTAGTAAGGGACGACTCTTTACTTTCATGAGTCGACTTCTGACCTACGTGAGACGACTCATAAATTAAATGAGTCGGCCAATGTGATACTATTTGAAATGCTTTTTAAAACGTTCTCTCTCTGAAATGTTGGAACTGAAACGTCTCCTTCCGTTTTAAAGCGTTTCCAATCTTCAAACCCCCTTTCAAACAAAAAAATCCTCCAAAACCTAGAAAACCTTTCTGAGGTCCTAATTGATCTTCCAATGGCAAGAAGAATGCAATTCACATCCGGACCAAAGAGAAAGAGTATGACTATTCAAACTGAGAGAAAAACAAAAGCTAGGGCAGATCGAATTGTGGATCCTCCTAGTCAAGAAACGCCGCCACCTCAACCAGATTCGACTCCTTCATCACCTCTGTCTTCAACTCTGAAGTAAGGATCTCTCTCCACCAGAACCGTCTCCATCGGAAAGAGAGTTGATTTCGAGTTTCTGGAGAAGGAGAACTTCCATTTAGGTCAAAATCTGAAGGAGATGGGGCGGGAATACTTGTGCTCATTAAACCTTCCAACTTATTCGGACTTAGTACGGGAGTTCTACAGCAACGCCAGATTTGGGCAAGGTCAGATCTCGTCCAAAGTCAAAGAGACTTCTCTCCAAATCTCAAAAGAAATATTAGGGATGCTCTTCGGATTCCAACTGGTGGAGAGTGGAGATCATATGGAAAATAGGAAAGAAGGAGTAAGTTCCATTCTGAACAAGGAAGTCACAGAAGATTGGACAGAAGTCTATGCCAATCAATGGAATGCTGAGATGCGTCTGCTGCACAAAATGCTATTCCCGAAGACTGGAAAATTTGACTGTCTCGGAGAGAGATATACTGATCATGCACCATGTCATTCAAGGATTACCACTGAACCTACCCTACATGATGATCAGATACATAGAAACTCAAGAACAAAGAAAGGGAGCTTCACTTCCTTATGGTATGGTATTGACACTAGTCTTTATTTACTTCAATGTGAATCTAGAAGAGGAGACCAAAAAGGAACTACTGAGTTCAGATGTCTACAATGACAAATCACTGAAGAGAATGAGATTTGTTAAAGCTGAGGCTAAATGGATTCATAAAAGAAAAGGATTTCAAGAGAAAAGTGGTCAAGAGACTCCAAGACCACTAAAAGAAAAAAGAATCCCTATTGAAGCCTCTCAGAAAGAACATAAAGTCAGTCAACCTCCTCCAATCCAAAGACCTTCAGATCTACCACTCAGACTTGAGAAATGGCAGCTGAAATTTATTGGTGACAACATCATTAAAGCACTGTTCAACTCTAGAGTCTGCTGGAATTCAATGATTGATCTCACTGATTTAGTAAAAGAAGTAAAAGTAGAGCTTCAAGGACTAAGGACACTTGCAGCCAATCAACAAAGAAGAATTACTGATATTGAAAAATACTTGAGGAAGTAAGAAAATTTTCTTCAAGATTCTCTGCAAGAGCTGAAAGAAGAACATTCTCACCTCTCTGCCTCTCTCTCTGCACTGCAAACAAAAATGGACAAGCTGATGGCAGACAAGAAGGAAGATCAGTCTGGACCTTCATCCTCTTCAAAACCTTAAACCTAGACTGAATCCATCCTTCACTGTTTTAAACGTTTCATTTTTTTTAAGTTGGTTTTCATACCTTTTTGGCACATTTGTATGATGATTGGCCGTATCAATTATATTTTGATTTATAGATGTGTACTTCACTCTTATTGCAATGAATACTTACCTTTCTTAAAATGGACATTTTTGTTGTTCTGATACATTAAATCTATACTGGTTCTGATACCTTTTCTCTTTAAGAAAATTATTAACCCTTGATTAATCTTTAATGCTTAAGATCCCCAAAAAAGGGGAGATGGAAATTATTTTCTTCCTTCCTTTTGTTGATGACAAAAAGGGAGAGATGGAAATGGAGAACGAAGAAGATGGAGATGGAGATGGCATTAACAATAAAATATAGGGGGAGATCACTATAATTGTCAACTAGTAAGAAAAGAAAAGAATTAATTAAAGAAGAAGGAAAAGAATCCTAAGAGAAGAAGAAGACAAAGAATTCTGCATAATTTAATTATTTGTAATTGATAGGGAAAGATTCTCTTCTCAACTTATTGAAATTTTGCATATATCTCTGAATGTCATATCTGTTCTGAGCTTCATTATAAAATTCTTATAATTGTTCTAAATCTTATTACAAAATATTTTTAGGCTCAATAGTTTTATCATCATCAAAAAGGAGGAGATTGTCAACCCTAAAGGATGAATTTTGATGATTACAAAATACTTGAGTTAATATTGTGTACTAATGATGTTGGCTTGACTGTAAAGTTCTATAAGTTAGAAAAAATCAGAAGAAATGAAGCACTGCAAAATCTTTATCCTTAACACTTCAAAAACACTTTATTGGATATATTTTAAAAGAAAAATTACCTTAATCCAATCCATGAAGATCAAAGAAAAAGTCTAAATAATTCTGTCTGAGGCACTTGAGTTGACCCCTGACAAAAAGGATAAGTTTGAGTCGACTCTGGCACGTTTTCTTCAAGTGGCACAGTCAATAGTTGACCCCCGCAAGACGTGAGTCGACCCTTGTGTAGTTCAAATTAAACAGAGGACTTTTACCGTCTGAGGCAAGATTTAATGAGTCGACCCTTGCCTCTAATGAGTCGACTTCCGACATTGAAGAGTTGACCCTTATGTTTGAAGAATCGACCCCAGCTCAGTCTCAGCGTTGGTCAGAAAGATTGTTTAATGAGTCGACCCTTGTATTTGAAGAGGCGACCCCTGAAGAAGATGAGTCGACCCTTATGTTTGAAGAGTCGACCCCAGCTGAGTCACAGCATTGGTTAGAAAGATTGTTTAATGAGTCGACCCTTGTGTTTGAAGAGGCGACCCTTAAGTTTAAAGAGTCGACCCTTTGAAGTTACAGCAGCAAGAGCCGTCTCAATATATTGAAGTGCCGACCCAGGATAAACATGAGTCGACCCCTGGACTGCATGAGTCGATCCCTGTACAGCTGGCACCACAATGGAAACCTTGTAACAAATTTTGTCCTTTTTTGTAACAGAAAAGATTCCTATCAGAATGGCAAGAAAGAAAATTGAATCCCTCTGAAGAACTGGTCTATAAATTCAAGAGAACCTTAGAAAGAAAATAGAACAAGGAAGATATACATTCAATTAAGAAAAGAAGATTCCACAAGAAGAAGAATCAAAAAGAGAAGAAAAAAGCAAAAAGTTCATCATCCTCACTGGCATTCTTCAGAAACTTGCTTCTATGAGGAAATCAGTCAAAGCTTCTCATCCATTGCATCAAGAAGAGTTGGTGCTTAGCATTGGAATTCTCATCAACGGCCAACCTCTTCATCGGCTTCTGCATTGCTTCTATTGATTCATACTATATTTCTTAAAGCTTTAGTTTTCTGGTTACAACAATCATTTATTTCGATTACTTATTGCTGTAACAGTTTCATCATCTAAAACTTGTAAAGGTACTTCCAAGCCTTAATTGGAAGTTGCTGAATCGGGAGAATTCAGCAAGAAAAAAGTTTTTGGTCGGTTTATTTGAAAACCAACTGGGTTGTTTGTGAGCCCGAAAAACAAACTGTGTAAAGGTTCTTTGTTGGTTGCTTGGGAAAACCAACTGGGTTGTTTGTGAGCCCGAAAAAACAAATGGTGATAGGTTTTCGGTTGGTTGCCTAGGAAAACCAACTGGATTTTTGATTGTGAGCCCGGAAAATAATCAAGCTGTAATTTACTAAATTATAGTGATGTCTCAAGCTTGGCTTGGAAAGTGGATGTAGGTGCTGGAAGTGCACCGAACCACTATAAATCTCTATGTTTGTGTGTGGCTTGTCTCTCTCTCTCTATACCGCATTCTTCTAACTGTTTTCCTCACCTTACTTACTACATTATTTGTGCTGGTTTAATTCCATTGCTAGCTCCCTGAGTCTACAAAAGTATTTTAGTGGGTTAATAAGTCATTTAGTTCATTATTTTTTAAAAGACCCAATTCACCCCGCCTCTTGGGCTGCGCCTCTGGGCAACACATAGCTTCTCCCTAAAAGTGTTTTCTTGACAATGTGAGTAAGCTCTTTTGGTTTTAATAAATTTTTTTTGGTGACCAAAATACCCGCCAACAAATCTCATAATTATATCTTATATTATATCATTTCATAATATATTATTATATTATAAATATAATATAACATAATATAATAGGAAATTAATAAATATTATATTATATTATGTGATTATAATAGCATAATATATTATATTATTGTAGTAATACATAAGATAACATATTATTGCAATCATAATATTATAATATACTATTAATAATATAACAACATAAAATATTAGATTATATTACATGATTATGTTATAATAATATTATATTATTATAATAGAAACATATAATATAATATAATTATATTACAATAATACAATCTAATATAATAATATTTAATAATGTATTATATTATACTATAATATAATATAATCTATTATTAGATTAGATTCTAATCCATTATATTATATTATATTGTTATATTATATTACAATATTACATATAATATTATATTATATATTATATCATAATTATAAAAATATTATATTATATTATATTGTAGTAATATTGTACTATTAATAATATATTATTGTATCATATTATATCATATTGTGTTATATTATGATGCTATAGTATTTCAATATCATATTATACTAAATTATAGCAATATTATACAAAATAATAATAATTTAATATGTGATAATATGTAATATAATATTATATTATACTTCGCTACATAATACTATGCGATATTTTTTATTATTATTTTATTATACGAAAAGTACTTTTTTAATTTAGTTATCAAATATATGTTAAAGCTTTATAATATTTTAATAATATAGTTATAAAATAGCAAATATTTTTTTATATAATTTTATTTTTAAAAATTTTACTCTCTTTTTTTTTGCTAAAGCGGGTGGATCATTCATGACGAGTACGGATGCATCCAATAAAATCAAAAAACAAAATACTTCTGAGTGCCAGGAGCAACTCTCCATCTTCAGCCCATAGGGTACTACCGGAGTGACTGGTTATATAAGCAATCATCCAGTCCGCAGCCCTGTTAGCTTCATGAAAAACATGCTTGGCCTAGAAGGCCCCTCCATCCCTCACTACTGCCTAGATATCTCAGAATAATGGGTGGACACAACCATTACCTCTAGGGCTCCCCCGGATCCAACTGATGACCCCGAGTCTCCTTTCAGGACAATGGAACTGGCCCGTAACACACACCGAGTGTGACGAAGACCCGCCCATGCGGCCCTCAGTTCCGCACCTGGAACCGATATATCAAAAAGTTGACTGGCCCCTGTAGCTACGACCCTAGCAGATGGGTCCCGAATAACAAAACCCGTGCCACCCCTCGAACCTCCGTCCAATACAGACCCATCGAAATTGACCTTGAGGAAACTCGGAGGTAAGGGCTCCTAGGTGAAAAACACCGTATGGGATACTGCCGAAGCAAAATAGAAACCCCAGATGTCCCGAGCTGTCAAGGTCCCTACATCAGGTATGATGTGACTGAGCTCCGCTGCCTGCACACGAGCACTCTCCACCACAAATCTTGGGGACGCAATGCGCTTGCCAAAGGTTCGCGCATTCCTAGCCAACCAGATCTGGTAAGACGTGCAAATCGCTCGAGCCGCCTCCTAGCGAAACAATGGGGACTTCGAACATCGACGCATGGCCTGTAAGAACTGGTCTCTCCGGCCCCGAACCTCCCGCGAGATCCCTGCCAGTCGCCAAGTCGCCCTAGCCCACGTGCACTGAAACAAGGCATGGTTCACCGTCTCGTCCACACCATAGTCCCCACATACTAGGGAAATCCTCAGTCCTCGACCACCTTTCAGAGGAATAGTGCTATCCTCGGGTGGAGTCCCAAGCGCCAGATTCAAGCGCAGTCTGGCCCAAGCTCGTACTGCTGCCAGAGAATGCAGGAGAGGTCGCCCATCCTGACGCTGGTCCTAGTAGAGGTGCTCCAGACCCACACGTCCGGACCTGCACACCTAGGTAACGGGAGGGAACAGACCCTCTCAGCCAGATGCTCCCCAAAAACTGGACCAGCCTAGACTCGTCCCAAGCAGCACCCCCGGGGCTAAGGAGATAACAGACCCACAGGTCCTCCGCTGCCTCAACACTAACCAAAGTCAGCCAATGCTGCAAGAGGAGGGCATCTACCCACAGGTCCTCAGCCACATCAATACTACGCCCATCACCTATCAACCATCTAGTGTGCATCAACGCTGTAGGCAGGTACTTCGCAATCCCTCGCAATAGAAAGAAACATCTCTGCCCGCGTGCTAGTGCCTCAGGGCCCACTCGCCTATAGCGAGCTACCATGGTCCGGCTCCAGAACCCCTGTGGCTCCAAAAGGAATCAAACTGCATGCCGGGCAATGAGCACCTCCCATCTCTCCAAGAGAAACAGAACTCCAAGGCCACCTTCATTAAATGGGAGGCAGATGCTCTCCCATACTACTAAATGTACCTCCTGACCACCACTATGTGAGCTCATAAAAAAGCCCTGAGTAGCCGTTCAATCTTCAATAGCACTATCCTTAGCACCACCGTATTTGCCATGAGATTGATGGGCATGGAACCAAATATAGATCTGATCAGCGTCAATTTATTCATCATAAATAGAGATCTAGCCCGCCATTCCTCCGGTCTGCTGTGGACCCATCAAACCAGCTCGTTTTAAAATAGCAACGACAATTCCAAACTCTGCCGAATAGCTACAATGTTGGTGGGAGTATATTAAAAATATTATTAGGATTCTATAGATTTTTTTTCCAACATTGCAACTGTACGATGGGTGGGAGTTTGCCCCAGGCGGGGGGCTGAGAAAAGTTCTCAGGCTTGATCCGAGCGTAACATGCAACGCGGGCGAAGAGCTTCCACGTGACACCGCCACGCTTCTTTTCTTCTCCTCTCCCAGCGGCGGCGCGCATATAGGCGCACCTCCGCCTCGGCAAGCGCACGTTAGCGCGCGAGAGCGCCCGTTGCTAAGAAGCATCCCCTCCCCCGCCCATGGCACCGCCGCTCCAGGACCTCCGGCGCCTCCTCCGCGGCGTCTCCCTCGTGGCCCTCGAGGCCGCCCGCCGGTCCCCAGCCCTCGAGGCCGCCCGCGCCGGCGACCTCGAAACCCTAATCTCCAGAACCCTCAAGAGCGCCGTGGTCTCCGGCACCGATATCGCCGGGCTCACCAGAGGGAGGCCCCATCGGGTTTCTGCCCCTCGGACCAAGGAGTCCATTGTTTACTTCTCCGACCAAGTTTCCAAGAAGGCCGGCGCGAGATCCGAGCCTCAGCAGGACGGTTCCAGGGAGGCTTCGGCGGTGGGGATCGAAGAGAAAGTTGTCACCTTGGAGGATTCCAAGGATGCCAAGGTTGGCGGCGAATTGAGGGATTTGGACGGAACTTGTGAGCAGAAAGATCAAATTTTGGACACTTCGAGGGGAAGAAACGATGGTGATGGTGGTGAAAATAATGTAGCAGTTGCTCCATTGAAGAGGAGACGGCCGCGGGAGAGAAGAGTCCCATCGACCCCTTTTAGCAGAGCTTTTGGGTGAGTCAAGCCATTCCCTCCATCCATATGGTAACCAATTAGCTATTCTTATACTTTCTTCTGTAACGTTAAACCTTGATTCAAATTCCCATTACAAGACGAAATCGATGATGTTTTCTAGATGAAGACAACTTCTAGAGCCTTCAAAAAGACTAATTTTGATTGGCAAATTGCTTCCTTTTGATAGCATTAGTGAGTTTTGCTCTTCGCTGGTTTTGCAGATTCTCCTGGGTAAATCTCCACTGAACGTGAGATTTACAGTTTCAGGTAGTCCCGCTGATAATATAATTCGTTTGTATAAATGTTCTTTTGACACTGCTCAAGGACCCATTTCTTTTTAAAATGTGAATCCTATTTATTCTGTGCTTGGAACTTGGACATTCCAGGGGATAAATCATCATCAGGAACGATATTTCACTTCATTGTGTATTAAGTTTGGTAAAAAATATAATCTTCATTATTGGATGTCATGAGCTCAGATGTATCTCTTTTTTCGTAATTCTGAAGGTTTGCTGGTCTGGGAGCTGGGCTTGCATGGGGTACAATCCAAGAATCAGCAAAGAGGATCGTCTTTGGTACGCCGAAATCAGATGAGAAGCAGCCTGTCCTTTCACCATTCTTATCGGAGCAAAATGCAGAACGTTTGGCGCTTGCACTGTGTAGAATGCGGGGGGCTGCTCTGAAATTGGGCCAGATGTTGAGCATCCAGGATGAGACCCTTGTGCCAGCACCGGTATTATTCGTTTCTCGGGCTTTTAGTTTAGTGCTATACTGCTATGCATTTTTGTTGTTGATACAAGCTAAATAATTTACTTGAGTTGATTTCTTGTGGACCATATTCTTTGGAAACTAAACAGCGTATTGAATCTTCTTGCATGTGTCTATGGTTTGGTATAATGGATTTGATGATATAACAAAATTGATACTTCAGATTCTTCTTCAAGTATAACAATATTATTGGAACAAGAACTGTGAGGAAACTCTCTATATCTAGCCAAAAGCTGTCACCATTGTCCATTAATGCATGGAATTATGTATACTGCGTTAAGTTTATCATAAGTGCTTTTATGGCATCTTTTTTCTTCTTTTTTTTTTTCTGATGCAGATTTTGGCAGCTTTAGAAATAGTTCGTCAAGGCGCTGATGTGATGCCAAAGAGCCAGCTCAATGATGTCTTGGATGCTGAACTGGGTCCTGATTGGTCATCTAAACTTAGGAGCTTTGATTATGAGCCATTGGCTGCTGCTAGTATTGGACAGGTCATTTCATTCCCAAGCCATCTAATGTTAACTATGTAGCTTATACTTATCTTTCTTCTTCTCTCGAAGTTATTCATTCCTTTTGCCATGTCACAAGATCAAAGAAAGCAATTCTTAAAAGGCTTAGTAATTACATCTCCAATTTCCAATCTGTTTAATCTAATTTTAACTGAATTTGGTTCAGTTGATTTATGTTTACTTTGATTTTGAAAGGCTGATTTACCTTCTTCCTTTCAGGTTCACCGGGCTGTTATGAAGGATGGTTTGGAGGTTGCTATGAAAATACAGTATCCTGGTGTTGCAGATAGCATTGAAAGCGATATTGAGAATGTTAGGCGGCTTCTAGATTATACAAATCTCATCCCAAAAGGGCTTTTTCTTGATAAAGCTATGAAGGTAAATTGATTCATTGTGATAGCATTTTTGATGTTGATTCCCTATAAAATTTTTAATTATTCTGAATTTAACTGATTGCTTTTCAACCATCTAAACATTCAACAATAAAATTTATGCTGCCCTTCCAAGTATTTAGCAACCATGAACACTCTTGTACTATTGTTCAAACACATTATTTACTTCGATTCTGCAAATAGTCTCAGATTTCTTTCATTTCCAATTTTAAAACCCAAATATCAATCTTTGTAGATCTCAATGCCTCAAGACATAATTCTAAAGAAGGAAAGAAACAAACTTTTGTGTTAAATTATAAAAATAATCATGGGTAATGTTGAACTTTTTACAGGTGGCAAAAGAGGAACTATCTCGAGAATGTGATTATGTGTTGGAAGCCACAAATCAAAAACGATTCCATGGGCTACTGTCTGGTTCAGAAGGATTCTATGTTCCTATGGTCTTTGATGAGATTTCAAGCAGAAGAGTTTTAACAACAGAGCTTGTAACAGGTAATAGACATCTGCTCTGTATCACTCTTCTTTTCTAAATAACTGAAAGTTTTGGAATCTTGATCTTATCCCAGTTTGCTAGTGTATTCTAGTGTATCCTGAGCCCGAGGTATGCTTGGCTGTAATATGAAAGATAATGTTCATTGTCTCTATCATTTATAGGATAGGTTTCTAAAAGTATTACATAAGTATTCTATTGACTTCTTTACTGTATTGATTACATTTATGATGAAGTGTACTATTATTGCTTCTTCTTGCTTTAATTCATTTTCTTGAGATTTTAAGGCACCAATTGCTTCAATGGGGGGTCATGGATTTGTGAGTTTGTTTGTTTGTTTTCCTAACAACTGCTTGTGATTGCACTTGGAAAGATAAACCCAGATTAAGCTGATTCTTGCAATGTTTTATTAAATAATATAAAATCACTAGTGCTAACTGAAGCATGGAAGCGTATATGAAGCTAGTAATATTGAATACTTTAAAAATGTATGGCAAGAGTTTGATTTCATACTAGATAAATCCTTGTTATTTGCACACGTTGTTAGGCTCCCCTTCTCAGAAACTATTGCTCTCTATATTTTCCATTTGGGAATTTAATCTCAATTTCTGTATATCTGCACTCTGCATTTTGGAAATTGGATCTAAGAGGCATTAAAATGCATGGGTAATTTGGAAGATTAAATTGAGTGACAGACTATTTTGAGTCTTTGTTAACCATCCCGTGAAGCATATTAATTTTGTATCACTTCCCCCGCATGCTAAAACTATGCTCCTTATCCCATTTATTAGTATTATTCTGACCAAGCATTTGGATCTTTCCTCAAACATTTTGGTTATTTCATTGTTGGACATATGTAATGGTTGAGTTCTCAAATGAAAACTGAGAATTGCATTTCTTTGAGTTTGAAGTGTACTTGTCTGGCTGAAGATGTATATTCCTTGGAAAAGCTTTGTAGGCTTTCTCGATGCTGAAATTTTGGTAGTCATGACAGGTTGCTTGTCTAGACTGGAGTAGTTCCTTAATTGAACTTTTCTCTTTGTGAAAAGACAAGTCATATTCCTCTCAAAGTTTTATTTATTTATTTTTTTATGTTAATAATTAATAAGAAAAATCATTATATGCTTGTGCAGCATTTTCATTATGGATAAAGGTCAAAAGTTTTGATAGACAATGCAGTTTTTCATGCTAACCAGTTTTTTTGACTTCCTGTTTTACTATGCTCAGGAATTCCAATTGATAAGGTGGCACTACTAAGTCAGGAAACTCGTAACTATGTTGGGAAAAAATTGCTTGAGCTGACTCTGAAGGAGTTATTTGTTTTCCGCTTCATGCAGGCATGATCTCGCCCTATTATATACTTATGTCCTTGAAATCAAATAAAAGCTTCAATCCCCTAGTGTGTTCTTCTGAGACTTAGACCTTGTTTGGCAAAGCTTTTGGTAAGCTAGAAAGTGCTTTTTGGCCCTTTAAAAGCACTTTTAGATGGTATAGTAGTATTTAGTAAAAAAATCAGAAAGTTGTTTTAACTTTATTGGATAGCTGAAAACATCTATTGGGGAAAAGCTCTATTTTGGAGCTTTTTCCCAAAAGTGCTTTTTGGCCAATATTGGAAAGCTGTTTTGTTTTTAATAAAAAAATTTTGATGACCAAAAAGCCCACCAACAAATCTCATGATTATATCTTATATTATATCATATCATATCATAATATATTATTATACTATAAATATAATATAATATAATAATAAATTAATAAAATATTATAATACATTATATTTTATTATTACATCATAATATAATAATATATTTTATTATTGTAGTAATAAATAATTATAACATAACCATAATATAACATATTACTACAATCATAATATTATATTATTATAACAATAATAATTATATTATGATAATATAATATAATATTATAATATACTATTAATAATATAACAAGATAATATATTATATTATATTATATGATTATATTATAATAATGTTATATTATATATAAAATATAATATAATATAATATAAAACTATTATATTATAATAATGCAATCTAATATAATCATATTTAATAATAATATGATATTATTACACTATAATATAATATAATCTATTATATTATAATCTATTATTAAATTAGATTCTAATTTGTTATATTATATTGTTATATTATATACAATATTACTATATAATATTATATTATATTATGTCATGTTCTAATAATAGTACATTACATTATATTATATTGTAGTAATATTGTACTATTAATAATACATTATTGTATCATATCATATCATATTATGTTATATTATTATGCTATAGTATTCAATATTATATTATACTATATTATAATAATATTATACAAAATAATAATGTTTAAATACGTAATAATATATAATATTATATTATATTATACTCCACTATGCAATGCTATGCAATATCTTTTATTGTCATTTTATCATACCAAAAGCACTTTCTCATTTTGATTACCAAACATATGTTAAAGCTTCACAATACTTTAGAAATATGGTTACCAAACAACAAGTAGCTTTTTATAAAAATTCTACTTCAAAAAGCTCTATTTTTCAAAAGCTCAACTTCTAAAAGTTCTAAAAGCTCTACTGCCAACAGCAATCCCAAACAGGACCTTAAATTGTTAAGACTATGTCCAAATGTTTTGGTCGTACATGCATGATACATGCATGAAACATATGCAAATGTCTGTGCATGCATGTGCATGTGGTGGTTTTGCAAGATATTCCAATGAATCAAGTTTTAGCTTATTATCCCTTTCTTAGGGTTATCAGTGAAAGATGTCCTCATTGAATAGTTATTTTGCACTTCCTCAAAAAGAGTTTTGCTATTCCTTTCCAAATAATGGCACAAAATTTATCATGGATGCCCCAACCTGATATCTGATATACAATTTCTTTTCTTTTTCTTCATATTTTTGGAGCATCATACTTTTATGTGATGTACATTTGGTTGTTATTGATAGTTCCATACTTGAAAGGGTGCTGATGCTGTAATAACTATCCTAAGATTGCAGAATTTGGCTTGTATGATTTTGTGCATCAGTTCAGTTAGTTTTTCAATTTTTTGGTTTACCTAGTTAATCTCTTATGTTCATCTTTATCCTGTGCATCTCTGTAATGATGTCCTAATTTTTTTCTCAGACGGATCCAAATTGGGGGAACTTCCTTTATGATGAGACTGCAAAAATGATTAATCTCATTGACTTTGGGGCAGCTCGTGAATACCCACAGCATTTTGTAGATGACTACCTGCGAATGGTATGCACTCTGCATTTTTCATGTAGTCACTTTCTGAGGTTTTCAAAGAGACTACTTCCTCACTAAATCTTTATGCAGGACTTTAAATCCTTATCTATCTGCAATTATAATTTTTAATGCTTTTTGTGGTTCCAAGCTATAACGAGATATCTGAAACTACAATAACATCAGAGATTGTAAAATGTATCAAAGATAATGCTAAAAAACATGTTTTGGATTGAAACTTTTCACTTTTCCAAAACATGTTGGAAACGTAGTATCTTGTAAAGAAACTTTTTCCTTCGGCTCTTGGTGCTAAAATTAATTTACCTTGAGTGAGCAGGTAATGGCTTGTGCAAATAATGATAGAGATGCCGTGATAGAAATGTCCCGTAGGCTAGGCTTCCTTACAGGTGAGGAATCAGAGGTTATGTTAGAGGCTCATGTCCAAGCTGGCTTTATTGTGGGGCTACCCTTCTCGAAACCAGGTGGCTATGACTTCCGTTTGACCAACATCGCTCAAAGCATCTCCAACCTCGGAGCAACGATGCTTAAGCACAGGCTTACTCCACCACCTGATGAGGCCTACAGTCTGCACAGAAAACTCTCCGGTGCATTCTTGGCTTGCATCAAACTCGGTGCTGTGGTGCCATGCAGAGAATTGTTGCTACAAGTTTACCAACGGTACCAATTCAGCGACGATGGTGCTGAGATTTTGTCCAGTTCAGTGTAATCTATAGTGATGTCTTATTCTTGACCAATACAATAATGTTGTGCTGCAGCGGGCAGATCAATTTTTCTGAGACCATTTTTTGATTTGGCATCAATATTGGCATCAACTTGGTGTATGGCCTACTCAGTCAAAATACTTTGTATAGGCTTGTGCATTCTTGATGCTTTTTGCCCGGAGTGCAATATTGGTGAAAACCTTGATTCTACCTTACCTATTTTTTAATTATATTTTTACAAATACATTTTTTTTTACAGAACACCCCAATTTTGTTTTAGAGTGCTCTCTCTTTTCCTATCCGCTTAGATAGGGATAAAAATTTTGGAGCAACAAAAAAATAAAATAAATTTGGATTAATCATGGTAAAAATTCTAAACTTACACGGCTTTTTCATTTTTATTCTAAACTTTAATTTAGGGCAGTCAGGTCATCGAACTTTTAAAATTTTATAATTGATACCCTGGTTATGACTTCGGTTAGGTGGTTCTGATATAGATGTTCATATACTATCATATGCTATCAAGAAGTTGTTGATGTGGTAAAAGTGACATGTAGGTGGATTTTACCTTGAACTTAGTTTCCCTTATTTTCACCTCTTTTTGGCTAGTGTTTCTACTACCCAATCTCATCTATGGCTTCGGCCGGCAACTAGAGATTGATAATGGTTGCAAGACAAGTAGAGAATGTGAGAAAGAGGAGAGGAAGAAGGGAACTGTCTCGTCTCAGATCTAAAGTCCATTTGAAAGAAATGGCATCGAGGAGAGTTAGAAGATCATCATGTGTCTCTAGTGTGCAGCATGGACTTAATGGAAAGCTATGAAGGTTCAGATCAATGCAAGTGTAGCTTTGTACCTAAAATATGGACTGCAGTGATGACAACTCTGGACAAAGGTTTAGGAAATGTATAAACTATCAGGTGAGTGTAATTGGTATCATTGTCTCTTAAATTATATTTTTGATTTTGTGGTTGTTAAATTGTGCTATTGATTGTGGGTTGTTTATTTGTGATGTTTGTCGGTATTTATTGGTGACAGAATGATTCCTATGGTGGGTATTTCCTATATATTGATCTTGAAATAAGGGTTGAGCAAAAGCAACTCTTCTTGAAAAGATGGATGGTGCTAGGGACTTGAAAGCCAGGATGAGAAGATCATCTATAATTTTTGGGAGGTATAAAGGATAAAGTTCTAGTCTGAAAGAATGTGGTAGAATTAAAAGGAGAGGCAATTAGTTTGTTAGAAGAGGCAAATGTTTTAAAAAGAGAAGCTACTGACATCAAAGTAGAGGCAGCAAGGATGAAGGCTAAATATGTTGTGTTGACGAGGGAGCTTGTAAAGCCTGATGCAAGGAGGAAGTTATATGTAATTGCAATCATGCTTGCATTGGTTGTGCGTAGAGAATGGGCATCAGGCCGTGCCGGGCCCGACCCAGGCCCACCGGGCCACAGACTAAACGGGCCGTGCCTGGCACGGCCCGCTTAACCTAAAAGCTAAGCCCGGCACGGCCCTAGGCCCGTGGGGTAGCGGGCCATGTCGGGCCCGGCACGGGCCGTGCCAAGCACGAGACGGGCCGTGCTCTCCAAAAAAAAAAATAGTCGTTATGGGTGGCCCATAACGGCTATTTGTGGCTTTTTACCCATTTTGCCTCTCTCAACAGCTATAAAACGGCTAATTTGAGGGGTATTTTGGGAAAAAAAATTGGAGTCCTATAAATACCCCTTTCCTCCCTCATTCTCACCACACCAAACCAACTCTTCTCTTCTTCTCTACTACTACTATTTCTCTCTTCTAGCAATATTTAGCAAGTGCTCTAGGCTTCTAGCAATTTAATTTTTAGTTTTTAGTAAGTGTTCAAGTGCTACACAAGAGAAGGTTCTTGTTCAAGTGTTCAAATGTCATTTATCAAACTGCATGTTTATATAATATTAATGATAAAATTATGTCTATTACTTTTGATAATATATTTAATAATAATTTTGCTGTTACATTATTAAAGGACTCATTGCATCCCATGTTAAATGGAAATTTATTGCATATTAGATGTGCATGTCATATCTTAAATTTTTCTGTTCAAGCTGGCATGGGCATGATTCAAGATGTCATTTCAAAAATTAGAAATGCAGTTTCTTTTATTCATGCTTCAAGATCAAGACTTCAAGAATTTAAGGAACTATGTATAAATCATGGTAAACGTTTTAAAAAATTTAAACTTGATGTAATTACTCGTTGGAACTCAACATATAGCATGATACATGATGCATACCCATATAAAAACTTATTAAGTGCATATATTAATGATCGTAGATTAGGCTTTACATTGACTGAAATTGATTGGAATAAAGAAAAAAATTTGGAAGATTTTTTTGTTAGTTTTTATAATGCTACTAATGTTCTTTCTGGTATTTATTATCCAACTTCATATTCATTTTTACAACAAGCATATATGATTAGTCAAAAATTTGCAGAACGTAGATATGATAATGTTTTAATGCCTATTATTGAACAAATGGAATCTAAATAGAATGAGTATTGGGACAAGATATGTCCTATGCATAACTTAGCTGCTGTATTTAATCTAAGAGTTAAATTGAATGGCGTACTAATTTTACTTGATGCATATTGTGAAAATATGATTCAAGATCCTGACATGCTAAAATTTAGGAAACACAACTTCTTTATGATATTTATGCCATATATGATGAAAAAAATTCATGGATCTAGATTCTCCGTACAAAGCTCTATTTCTTCTTCTAGTAGTTCTCGTTCGTCATCTATTTTTTCATTCATTGCACAGAGAAAACACACACATGCTTCAAATTCATCTTCAACTTCTTCATCTTTAAGTAATGAACTAGAATTTTATTTACGAAATGATCTTCAGTCTGCATATGATGAAAATCAAATAGAGAGTCTAGATGTATTATCTTGGTGTTAAAAATCAATATCCTGTTATGTCTGCCATTGCACACGATATTTTAGCTGTGCCGATGTCCACAGTAGCATCGGAATCCGCTTTTAGTGCAGGTCGGCGTGTTCTTGATGAAAAGAGAAGTAGGATGACTGGCGAAACGGTTGAGATGCTTCTCTGCTTCAAAGATTGGTTGGATGCTGAGGCAAGATTTCAAGATAAAGGTGGACATGATACAACATCCTCTGATGATGATGATACAAACACTACTGAATAGTGAATACTGATTATTAGTAAGATTTTGATCATTTATTTTTATTTCTTAATTTTTTATAATTGTACATTTTTATTTTTTTAATTGTTAAAGTGAGTCATCTCTATTTTTTCTCCGTTCTTATTGTATTCTGGAGGTCAGACCAAACTTCCCTTCATGTACCATTTTGATTTAAATTAATAAACTGGTAGAGGGGTCTATGCCAAACCTCCCACCATTAAGGTGGCTTTATATTAATAAATTCTTAGTTCCCAACATTTATTAATTTATTAAAAAAAATTTATAAATAAAAAATTTTATTTTCATTTATTTTAAGGGGGATGAGCCGTGCCTGGCCCGGCCCAGGCCCTTGTGGGTCGTGCCGGGCCCGATTCAGGCCCGGCCCAGGCCCTTGTGGGCCGTGCCGGGCCCGATTCAGGCCCTTATGGGCCGTTGCGGGCCCGGTTCAGGCCCTTATGGGCCATTCCGGGCTGGCCCGCGGGCCGTGCCGTACTTGGCCCACGAATCGTGCCAGCCCAGACCCTTATGGGCCATGCCGGGCTCGGCCCGCGGGCCAGAAATCCTTAACCCAGCCCGGCCCCCTTTTATGAGCCGTGCCTAGCACGGCCCGTTACTGTAGCAAGCGGGCCGTGCCTGGCACGACCCGCTTTGTGCTGGGCCATGGGCGGCCCGGCCCAATGCCCACCTCTAGTTGTGCGAATACATTTGTGATTATGTAATGCAAAGTTATATGTGATTGCAATCATGCTTTCATTGGTTGTGTGAATACATTTGTGATTATATAATGCTTTTGAAAGTGATGGCCATACGGAGAATAAGCTAATGTAATAGGCTTCTGGAAATTGCCTATGTAATAAATGTTATGTATATTGTTAAATACAAATGCTTCATGTTTGATATTTGCATCTTTGGTTAAGCTCTATTAACCTTTAACTTGTACTCCATCAATAATATAAACCGGTTTATGTAAAGGTTTGAAATCACCTTTATATTCAAACTTGCAATTTGCCACCCAAACAGGTGTACATTGTTTGAAACTTTAAATAGGTTGACATTGTCTGAAATTTTGAACTGATGCTCCTTTTGGTCCTTATTGGATAGGTTTACATTGAACATGTTTACGTTGAATAGGCTGTGACTTACACTGATGGTCCTCATTGCATCTTAAATGGTCAAACGTTAAACACTTTGATCCTAATTTGATGTTTGAGTGTTAACATGAATGCATCAATGTTAAGGATAAAATTTTCAAAAGAAGGAAAGAATGTCATTTCACTAGATCAGATAGGTGCACTCTTTCAAAAGATGGTAATAAATCCTCTTTTGGTATTAGAGAGAATGAACCTGAGCGTTTATGCACTTGAGCACAAGTGCCATTGTCTGAAAGGTTGATCCCGAGCATTAGTGCTATTGAAACCAAAGCATTCATATACATTATCTGAAACATTGAACCTTAGCAACCTGAACAAGTTGAAAATTTTCGGAACATTGAGCAACAACAAACATCGAACTTATAAAACATTGATTATCTGAACATTGAACCTAAGCAAGTGCCATTTATGTACACCGAGACTTCTCGTACAAATGCCATTTATGTACACTAAGCTCTGATAATAGTTTACATAAATTTGAACCTAAGCAACGATTTCCATCTACTAACATTGAACTTACAAAACAAAATAACACAATAACTCTTGATGCACAATTTGAACATGAACACAATTTACACCTGAACAACAACCGCTATTGAACTTATAAAATAATATAATAGTAAAGCCTATCTTGATGGGGACATCAGAGCTACTCGCTTGTCGGGTTACCTCCGCACGCGTTGCGACGATCGCAGCGGAAAGACGCGCACGGGGTCGTTCATCTCATGAACGTCCCGAGGAACGTAGATTTCAAAAAACAATTCCGAGTTTTCTAACTTAGAAGATCATAAAATCTGAAGGAAAGGATTAAATTAATTGCTTGATTATTTTTCAGATCTACAAAACTTATAAAGATCAAATCTTCACCTTGTGCGGGTAGATGAACGCCGCAAATTAATGATCGTTGATTTGTTGAAAGGTTCGCTTAAAGCCGCACATGCGTCCGGCCTCCACGGGTATCCACACGAAGATCTTGGTCAATTAAGATCGTGATCTCACCGGGGTGCTACCTCCCTTGCAGAAATCCCTCTTTGATGGTTGGAACTCTTCCAAGCAATCAACTCTTGATTGCTTTCAAGAGGAGAAAGAAGGAGAAGGAAGAAACACTTTCTTCTTTTTCTTTTCATGGAAGAAGAAGGAGGGAAGAGAGGAACACCTTCCTCTCTATGCTTCTTTCCATGCGGCTAATGAAGAGGAGGAAGAAGGAGAACCATGCTTGCTGCCCCCATCTTTGGCCCTTGCGGATGGAACAAGGAAGAAGGGGAGAGGCCGCCATCATGAAAAGAAGAGTCTTAATCCCAAGGGCGGCCGGCCCCCTTTTTATTTCTTTTTATCTAGATACCCTAGGCGTGGCCTCCTCCTTAAAATTAGGAGGAGCCACGCCCCAACCGGGTCTCGCGTCTCGAACACCCGGGACGCGCGTCCCGGCCATCCGGGACGTGGATCCTGGGGCCTCCTTTGATTGGATGCTGAAATTCTCCTCTAAGGAGGATTAGGTGATCCAATCCTTATCCATATTAGTCCTAATCTAATTAGAACCCAATTGGATCATGACTCAATTAAACTCTTCAATCCTAATCTAATTAGGAGTCATCTTCATCTATTAGACCAATAATTAATTAGGACTCTAGGAGTCCTAATCCAATTTGGACTCATATAATTTTAGTCCTAATCCAATTAGAACTTTAGGAATCCTACCCCAAGTAGGACTCTAATAATTTGAAGTCCTAATCCAATTAGAACTCTAGGTGTCCTACTCCAAGTAGAACTCTTGAACCTTATCATATAAGATCGAGCCCAATTAATTAAGTCCAATTGATTCAATCAAATTGCAATCCAATTGCAATTAATTCCTTCTTCAACTCACTAACTCTTAGTGGGTTAAACTAATTATCAATCAAATTGACAATTGCAAACTATTGTGATTCTAAATCACAATCCAACCATTAGATCAATCAGATCCTCTATTATGTGTGATCCCATAGGTTCTATTTTGTCTAGTAGTGAGATATATTGTGATTCTTATCACAATATCATTGAAACTTCTTTCAACGGGTTGGAACAATTCCAACTCTTTTCATTCGGGTTCACTGATCACTAAGTGAATGCCTTTGAGTCTCACCATCCACCAGTGACACCTAACAGCATGTAGTGGCAACCTAGCAGAATGAAATGATGAACCTCTAGGTGTAGTTAGCATATGATACAGTCCCTCTGTTGCCCAAGGAGACAACCCAAGAGGGGGGATGAATTGGGTTTTGATTAAATATTGCCCAATTAAAAATTACTCTCTTCTTCTCTACTATTGTTCACTCTGGCTATTTAAGTGATTCTATTCGAAAAATAGCCGTTAGAGAGGAGATTAGAGCCGTTCTGACCCGTCTGCACATTCTGACAATGTATCCGTTGGGATCGGAGTCGACTCGTGCGATCTGGAGTCGACTCGGCTGTTGCTGGAGTCGACTCGCGTTATACTGGAGACAACTCGACCATTGCTCCAAATTTGAATTAAAGTGAATACCTTGTCCTGGAGTCGACTCGCCAACAGCTGGAGACGACTTGGACACTTAGGAGACGACTCGTTCTCAAAAATCCAGAGAACCCATTTTTTGATTTTCTTCCTCGAGTCGACTCGGGTTAACTTGGAGTCGACTCGGCTGACTTGAGAGACGACTCGAGATCTTCGGGAGACGTCTCGCTCTCAGAGACCGAAAAATTGATTCCTTATCTTTTTGAACTGATCTGCCTCGGAGTCGACTCGGGCCTTGCTGGAATCGACTCGGCTAACTTGGAAGTCGACTCTGGAACACCTGGAGTCGACTCGTTCACAGGATCTCCGAAACTGACTCTCTGCCTTTTTGTCAGCTTTTTCTTGGAGTCGACTCGGGACCATCTGGAGTCGACTCATCTATCACCGGAGTTGACTCGCAACCTTTTGGAGTCGACTCGCTCTCAGGGCCGAAAATCCATCATTCTGTCTTTTTGTCTATTCTCAGTCGGAGTCGACTCGTAGAGTCCCGAAGTTGACTCGAGCTTGTGTCAGAAACTTGCAAGCATGCCGAGTCGACTCGCAGAGTTCAGGAGTCGACTTGTGATGCAGACTATGGTTCAAATAGAGTTCAATACTTAACCAAAATACTCTGAACCAAAACTCAAGGCACTTAGACAGAAATTTATAAAGATTTACCTGAAACACCAGATTGAATTCATTAGAATAATATAAGACATACTCAAATGCTTTGAGCTCATCAAAATCAATTAGGGAATACTCAATCACTCCACAGTCTCCCCCTTTTTGATGATGACAAAACATTGAGTATTTTTAAAGTGAATTACTCATTCAAGGAATAATTCAAGGTAAAGTTTTGAAATAAATTCAAATGTCTAGTCATTTAATGTATTCAAAATTGAAAGGTATGAGTCAGTAAACTCTGAAATTAAAGCTCCTCCTTTCATTTGGAATTATATAAGCCTTCAAATCATACAATCAATTGTTTGGCTTATATGTCTTTAATGAGTTAGCTTTCTTAGAATTTCAGATTCTTTCCCTCAACATGTGCATTCAATTTTGTTTGAACTTTGTTCAAGTTTTCTGGATTATCTTTTATTGTTTTAAACTTGAACTTAAGTTCTTAATTATAGAAGAGAAAATCTGATAATTTGTTCTTGAATATGATCCGACTAATCTCCGAATACCCCTTGAATAGACTCTGGAGATTACTTCTTGAGGAGCCCCAACGGAGGAATAAAAAACCTCGAGGTATCGAATCCACTAAGAACAAATCACATTTTGCTTAAGTGTTTTCTTGTTTAGTGATTTTCTTTACTTACCAAAAGAACAAATCACATTTTGCTTAAGTGTTTTCTTGTTTAGTGATTTTCTTTACTTACCAAAAATACCATATTTTCTTTCCCTTTTTGTCATCATAACAAAAGGTGAAGTACCAAGAAGTCATAAAAGAAACATAGTAAATGAAACAAAAGGACATGCATTTTCATTCACTGTAAACTTGAATACATAAGAGATGTTCAGAAAGTACATCTACAGTAAAGAGATACATAGTATTAAAACACAAAATGCATACAACCAACAAAAGACACAAAATGCAGCAAATACAAAATCATCCTCTAGGGGAGGGAGGACGAGGGCGAGCACTCCTCTGCACAGTACGTCGTCCACGCTGATAAGGCTGTGAAGAAGTCGAGCTCGTCCTCGAAGATGAAGGCTGTGACGGACCAGGTGCGGAGGCTCTAGCCAGAGGAGCAGAAGGCCTGGGAGGAGAAGGCTGAGGCGTTGGCGCGCCAGCACCAAAGCGGACCTCCAAACCAAGTAGGAGCCTCTCCAATGCATCGGTCAAAGTACCAAATTTTGACCACTGCAGCTCATAAAAAACTGCCAGCTGAGAGCAAATCTCAGCTGTGGAAGCTTCCATCTTCCCCTTCAGGATTGCGACCTCCTTTGCAAACTCGGAGATGTCGAGTTGCTCAGGCTACGCCAATCTTGACACACGGGCAAGGATGCCCTTGATCCGCTCAATGGTGCTTTCCTGATGACTGAGCTGGCTCCTCTCAACTGACTTGACACTCTCCTCAATAGCGTCAATCCGATGGTGCAGCCTCTCAAAAGCATACTTACACCGGGTAGTCACCTCACTAGCAATCCTTCCTACCAAGGAATCGATCAACTCAGTGCTCAGCTGTGGTAAGGAAGGACCAGCGGTGGAGGAGGGATGATCAGAGGGAGCAGACGGTGGCACAGTGGATGAAGGGCCAGCAGTGGATGGGAAGGTGGAAGGATCAGTGGAGGTATCCGGATCACGATCAGAAGTGGGAGAGTGAGGAGCAATGGGGTCAGATGGTATATCAGAAGAATTCTTCCTAACCCATGTACCCTCAACTTTATGGAATCCCATTTGGTGGAGAGTCCCCTCGTTCATATAGTCAGTGTAACGAAGTGAACGCGAGGGTTCCCCCTCAAGGATAGGGACCTCAAACTTCCTAAAGATCAGAGTGAAGAGCATACCATATGGAAGACTCAATCTTGGTTTTTCTAAGGGATCACAATTATGACTGTAAATGAGTTTAAGAAAATTGAGAGGGACGTCATGTAGGATGTGGAACATAATAGCAAGGTCTTTCTCAGAAATAAAATCAAACCTTCCCATTTTTAGGAAGAGGGTGCGAGAAATAATGCTAAGAATAAGTCGCATCTCAGCGGAGAGCTGATTTGTGAAGACCTCTTCAAGAGGGGACTGGGGTACTCTCCCTAGAATGGCCGTAAGAGCCTCGGATTTATCAGAGGGGTGAGTAAGGGCGATACCCTCCTGAGAGAGGTTGAGGACTCAGGCAATGAGGTCCTCCAAAATGCAAATAGAGACTTTGGCTACCCTCCCTTGAAGACCGCCGCCACCTCGTGTGACGGTGCCATAAAATTTCCGGACTAACCTAGGGTATGTGGGAAGATCAAGGGAACAAAAAAAATCTAGACCTTGACTCCTAAGACGATGCCCTACGGTAAACCCTTCTTGGGAGAGGAAGTCAAAATCGACTTTCCTTCCGGTTGAGACGACTCTCCCGGCATATGAGCATGAGGAAACCGACCGAGGTGGAGAGGGAACCGGAGGAGGTGATCTTACCGGTTCGTTCCTCACCTTGGATCGTCTCTCGGCGCCGCTTGCAACGAGAGGTCTCTTCCGGCGAGACACAGTGGCTTTCTTAGGATACATCCCGACCTACCCAAGGAGGGAGAGACGTGAAACGGGAGGGAAATAGGAGGAAAAATGAAGGGAGGAGGCTGAGACGACCGTGGGAGACGACTCGAGGGGTTTTGGGACAGTGACGGCCGAAGAGAGGATTTGGTAAAATATCAGTTCGTTTAGGGTTAAAAGACGAATTTCCGACCTCGAGTCGACTCCTGAAAATTCGCGAGTCGACTCGTGCACGAGTCGACTCTCAGAATCATCCGAGTCGACTCGAACTCTGGCACAAACCAAAGTCTCAGTCAGAACCGTGCCAAAAAAGAGAGAAATGGTAATCTTTAGAGCTTAAGGAATGATTTGATGATCATAGGCATGTGATGCTATATAAAACATGAATTAGTAATCAAAATCAATGAACGAGAGAAAAGAATCAAAAAAATGGATCAATCACTCCTAAGCCTCTTCTAAGTATACAAAATCGATCTTTACTCAAGGATTTTGTGAAGATATCAGCAAGTTGATCATCAGTACAAACAAACTCAAGCATCACATCACCATTTAACACATGATCTCTTATGAAGTGATGTCTTATCTCAATGTGTTTAGTTCTTGAGTGCTGAATTGGATTTTTAATTAGATTTATGGCACTTGTATTATCACAGTTTATGGGAATCTTATTTTGCTTAATGTTATAATCTTCAAGTTGTTGCTTAATCCACATAATTTGAGCACAACAACTTCCGGCGGTAATATATTCGGCTTCCGCCGTAGATAGTGCAACCAAGTTTTATTTCTTGCTAAACCATAAGATTAAGTTTTCTCCTAAGAATTGACATGATCCGCTGGTGCTTTTTCTATCAAGTTTACAACCAGCAAAGTCGAAATCAGTGTACCCTATTAAGTTTATGCTTGATTATTTAGAGTACCATAAACCTATATTTTTTGTTCCTATTAGATACTTAAAAATTCTTTTAACTGCAATTAGGTGTGATTCTTTAGGATTAGATTGATACCTAGCATACATGCATACACTAAACATGATATCAGATCTACTTGTTGTAAGATATAATAATGAACCGATCATACCTCTATACTAGGGGTGGCAATCGGATCAGGTCGGGTCATAAACGGATCGGGTCACATGCAGGTTGGGTTAAAAAATCATAAATCTGAATCCGATCTGTTTATTAAACAGGCCAGAAATTACAACCTGAACCTGACCTGTTTATTAAACAGGTAACCCGACCTGATCCATTTAACCTGTTTAATAAACAGGTAACCTCTATACTAGGGGTGGCAATCGGATCGGGTCGGGTCATAAATGGATCGGGTCACATGCAGGTTGGGTTAGAAAATCATAAACCTGAATCCGATCTGTTTATTAAACAGGTCAGAAATTACAACCTGAACCTGACCTGTTTATTAAACAGGTAACCCGACCTGATCCGTTTAACCTGTTTAATAAACAGGTAACCTGTTTACCCAACCCGACCCGACCTGTTTAACCTGTTTGCCCAACCTGATCCGTTTAACCTGTTTAGACCTGTTTAACCTGTCCAACCCAACTTGTTTAACCTGTCCAACCCGACTTGTATAGACCTGTTTAAATCCGTTTAACTTGTTTAGACCTGTTTAACCTGTTTAACCCGTTTAACCTGTTTAACCTGCCAACAGTTAAACGGGTTAAACAGTTTAAACGGGTCAGACATATAAAACCCGTATCCGACCTAATTAATAAACAGGTTAAACGGGTCGACCTGTTTACGATCCGAACCTGTTTAGGCCAAACTCAAATCTGTTTATGGCGGGTCGAATACGGATCGAGTTAGCGGGTCGGATCATATTTTGCCACCCCTACTCTATACAGCTTTTGATCTACTGACTTACCTGACTCATTTTTGTCTAGTTTGCATGATGAGCTCATAGGGATGCTGATTGACTTATTTCCATCCATATCAAATTTCTTTAGCATCTCCTTGATGTACTTAGCTTGATTGATGAAAATTTCTTCCTTAGACTGTTTGATTTGAAGTCCGAGGAAGTAGTTCAGCTCTTCCATCATGCTCATCTCAAATTCACTTTACATTAATTCAACAAACTCTTCGCAAAGACGATTGTTAGTAGCACCGAAAATAATATCATTTACATAAATCTGCACTTAACATATCTTTGCTTTTCTTTTTCAAAAACAAGGTTGTATCAACATTTCCTCTAGAAAATTCATGATCTAATAGAAATTTGCTAAGTCTTTCATACCATACTCTAGGGGCTTGTTTTAGACCATAAAGTACTTTATTTAATTTGTAAACATGGTTAGAATATTGATGATTTTCAAAACCAGGAGGTTGTTATACATAAACCTCCTCATTAATATACCCATTTAAGAAGGCACTCTTTACATCCATTTGAAATAACTTGAAATCTTTATAACATGCAAATACTAATAATAATCTAATTGCCTCAAGTCTAGCCACAGGAGCAAAGGTCTCATCAAAGTCTATACCTTCTTCTTGATTATAGCCCTTTGCTACTAGTCTAGCCTTGTTCCTAATCACAACTCCATTTTCATCAAGCTTATTTTTGTACACCCATTTAGTTCCAATTATTGAGTATTCAGAGGATCTTTCAACTAAGTTCCATACATTATTTCTTGCAAATTGATTAAGTTCCTCTTGCATAGCATTTATCCAATTTACATCATTTTCAGCTTCTTCAATGTTTTTAGGTTCTAAATGTGATACAAATGCAAGATGATTATTTAAGTTCCTAAGAGAAGCTTTAGTTCTAACAGGTTGAGATGGATCATCTAACATTAACTCTTTAGGATGATCGTAAGCATATCTCCAAGCTTTTGTAAGCCCATGATCAGCAATTACCTCTTGGCTTGTTGAAGTCTCTTTAATTTGCTTCGGTTCATCCTCTTGCAAGGTTATGTCTTCCATCTTTTCTTCAAGTATCCCTGCATCATCATCAAAAGCTACTCTTTTACTAGAGGAAGCATCATTAGTCTCATCAAAAATAATATGAATAGATTCTTCAACAACAAGAGTTCTTTTGTTGAAGACTCTATATGCCCTACTTGATGTAGAGTATCCCAAAAAGATACCTTCATCAGATTTGGAATCAAATTTGCCTAAGTTATCTTTACCATTATTATGAATGAAACACCTACAACAAAAAAAAATAAGTAGTTTACTTTGGATTTTCTATCTTTCCAAAGTTCATAAGGTGTTTTCTTTATAATTAGTCTCAACAAAACTCTATTTAGAATATAACATGATGTGTTAATAGCTTCAGCCAAAAAATACTTTGGAAGATCACTTTCACACAACATGGTCCTGGCCATTTCTTCTAGGATTCTATTCTTACTTTCTACCACTTCATTTTGTTGTGGAGTCCTATGTGTAGAAAAATTATGAGTTATGCCATTTTTACTACAAAATTTTTTAAAGAGATGATTTTTAAATTCTGTTTCATGATCACTCCTAATAGCTATAACTGAAGTATTTTTTACATTAGTTACTTCCTTATAGAATTTCTTAAACACTGAAAATGCTTCATCTTTATGAGCTAAAAACATGATCCATGTGTATCTAGAAAAATCATCTACTATCACTAGACTATACTTCTTTCCACCAAGGCTTGTGGTCCTAGTTGGTCCAAAGAGGTCCATGTGAAGTAGCTCAAGAGGTCTAGTAGTAGAAACACAGTTTATAGATTTAAAAGAACTTCTAGATTGTTTGCCAAATTGACATGCTCTACAAATTTTATTTTTCTCAAATTTCAGCTTTGGCAAACCAATCACAGAATCTCTTTTAATTAATTTAGACAGTGTATCCATGCTTGCATGACCTAATTTATGATGCCATAACCAACTTGCCTCATTGAGCTTAGTATCATTAGCTACTAAGCAGCGGCTATTTTTAGCAAGATCATTAAGATCTACTACATACACATTGCCACGTATTAGTCCTTTGAAAACTAAGCTATTGTCAATTGAATTGGTTATGATGCATACCAATGACTTAAACAAAACATCAAAACCTCTATCACATAATTGACTAACGCTAAGTAAATTATGCTTAAGACCATCTACAAACCGAACATTATCAACAATGGTTGAAGGTGTGATTTGTATTTTACCGATACCAATGATGTGACCTTGGTTATTGTCTCCAAAAGTCACCACACCTTCTTTCTTAGATTCTAGGGTGAAGAATTGCTCATTGTCATCCGTCATGTATCTTAAGCAGCCACTATCCAAGTACCAACGATGTTTATTGAGCTTGGCTGCAAGACACTCCTATTCACAAAGAAATCAAGCAACCGTAGGTACCCAAGTTCTCTTAGATCCTTCATGATTAGTTAATATGGTTCCTTTTGGAATCCAAACTCTTGTTAATTTTATTTTAGTTTCTATTTTTTTGTAGTTACATACATTAACTTTATGTCCTACTCTACCACAGCAAAAGCAAGTTATATTTTTGGATTTGCTTTCTCCGGCTTTCACAAAGAAGTTTTTGAGTAATTTTTGCTTATTCTTTGGTTTGTACCCTAGGCCGGCTTTGTTAAACACAGCTCTTTGATTATTTAGTATCATTTGTAGTTTTTCTGAACTATAGGTAATTTTTTCAACTATAGGCTTGTATTGTTCAACTTCTTTAGTTAATTTCAAGTTTTCTTCATTCAATAATTTAACATTATTAATTGAATTATCTTTTAAAGTCTGATTACTGTTTTTAAGTTTAGAAATTTTCTTAGTTAATCTTTCTTGATCTTTAATTAAAGTTTCAGTTTTTTGAGTTAGTAATTGGTTGCTTGTTTTAAGTTGTAAATTTTTTTTGATAATAGTGTCCTTATCCTTAATCAATTTATCAGTTTTATGAATGTAAGATTGATTATATAGCTTCAATTCTTTGTTTTTAAAGGTTATTGTCCTATATTCATCTATTAGCTCATTAAAAGCATCATACACTTCTTCAAATGTGAAATCCAAATGAGTTTCAGACATTACCTCATTTTCGTTGGCCATAAAGTAGAAATTGGCCTTTTCCTCTTGTTCCTCTTCCGATGATGATGAAGACTTATCGGAGTCAGTCCAAGTGGTGAGAAGGGCTTTCTTCTTCTTGTGCTTGTTGACTTTCTTTAGCAAGGGGCATCGGCTCTGAAATGATTCGGCTTCTTGCATTCGTAATATCCAATTCCCTCACTTTTCTTTTCTTTACGTTTTTCCTTATGGAAGGAACTCGAGAAAAATCTCTTCTTGTGAAAGGACTTCTTCCTATTGATGAATCTTCTAAATTTTCGCACAAGAAGAGCCTCTTCTTCATCTTCCTCATTGTCTTCTTCTTCACTACTGCTACTGCAAGAAAGATCTTTGTTAGAAGAAGTAGACTTGAGGGCAATTACCTTTTTCTTATGGAAGGATTCTTCTTCGCTGTGTTGTTTCATTGCGAGCTCATGCATCATTAGAGATCCAAGAAGCTCCTCGAGTGGCAGCGTGTTCAAATCTTTTGCTTCTTGGATTGCTGTGACCTAGGCCTCCCATGATCTTGGTAAAGAGCGAAGAATCTTCCTAACAAGATCACTGTTAGTATAACTTTTGCCAAGGCTTTTTAAACCGTTGACAATATCAGTAAATCTAATGAACATACAAGTGATGGTTTCATTAGATTCCATTTTAAATAGTTCATATTTATGAACTAGCATGTTGATTTTAAATTCTTTGACTTGATTTGTGCCCTCGTGGGTCACTTCAAGTCTATCCCATATTTTTTTTGTAGAAATACAAGTAGAGATTCTATTGAATTCATTTGGGTCTAAGGCACAATATAGTACGTTCATTGCCTTAGCATTAAGTTGAGCTTTTCTTCTATCAAATTCATCCCAATCTTTTTCAAGCTTGGGAATGGACACGTTTTCTACCGTGTGTGTTGGAATGTGTGGTCCATTTACTATGATGCTCCATACATCATAGTCTTGGGCTTGGATGAAGATTCTCATCCTAGCCTTCCAATAAGTATAATTTGTACCATTGAATAATGGTGGCCTATTGGTGGATTGTCCTTCACTAAGGAAAAATCCAAATGGGGTTGTCATCTTAATCTTTTACTCTTTTTAAAGATTGGAACACTAATCGATATGAGAGCACCTGCTCTGATACCACTTGTTGCCCAAGGAGACAACCCAAGAGGGGGGTGAATTGGATTTTGATTAAATATTGACCAATTAAAAATTATGTGAATGATTAACTAAATCTATTGCAAGTGAATTAGTTAGATCACTAGATGCAATGAGTGAAGAGAGAGAAAGAGACAAGGACCAATACAAACACAGAGAGATTTATAGTGGTTCGGAGCCAACTCTTACTCCTACGTCCACTTTCCAAGCCGTACTTGGGAGTTCACTATAATCACTAGGATTACAGCCGGTTGTTTTGCAAGCTCACAACCAAATTTGTTGTTTTCACGAGATCACAATGAACTCGGTCGGTTTTGACAGGCTTACCGACTAGAACCACTCGATTGTTTTTCCGGATTTACAATCAAACCCAGTTGGTTTTTTCCAGTTCACCAACCACAATCTTACACGGTTGGTTTTATCTTTGGCTTACCAACAAACCTTACAACTCTTGATTCAATCCCAGTACAAAAGCAAGAGTTTAAAGTTCACAAGTAAAGCTTTTGAAAAACAAATATTAAACAATATAAACAAGATTGAGTTAGAAGCCCTCAAACAGATTTAAGATGAGGAAGTGGGGCTTCTCGATTTCTGAGTCTCCTCTTGAATGAGCCGAAGGATGGAGGACAGTAGGTAGAGCTTTGAATGCGAAGGAAGCCCTTTTGGTTTGAGTTGAATGCACTTCTCCCTTCTTTTGCTTTGATTCGCTCTTCAGATGCTTTTGGTAGTTGAAACCCTTTAATGCTCAAGTGGAATTACTCTCTTCTTGTCTACTACTGTTCACTCTAGCTATTTAAGTGATTCCATTCAAAAAATAGCCGTTAGAGAGAAGATTAGAGCCGTTCTGACCCGTCTGCACATTCTGAAAATGTATCCATTGGGATCGGAGTCGACTCACGCGATCTGGAGTCGACTCGGCTGTTGCTGGAGTCGACTCGCGCTATACTGGAAATGACTCGACCACTGCTCCAAATTTGAATTAAAGTGAATGCCTTGTCCTGGAGTCGACTCAGACCAAACTGGAGTCGACTCGCCAACAGCTGGAGATGACTTGGACACTTAGGAGACTCGGGCCCATTTTCTGATTTTCTTCCTCGAGTCGATTCGGGTTAACTTGGAGTTGACTCGGCTGACTTGAGAGATGACTCGAGATCTTCGGAAGACGTCTCGCTTTCAGAGACTGAAAAATTGATTCTCTGTCTTTTTGAACTGATCTGCCTCGGAGTCGACTCGGGCCTTGCTGGAGTCGACTCTGGAACATCTGGAGTCGACTCGTTCACAGGGTCTCCGAAACTGACTCTCTGCCTTTCTGTCAGCTTTTCCTTGGAGTCGACTCGGGACCATCTGGAGTCGACTCGCCTAGCACCGGAGTCGACTCGGAATCTTTTGGAGTCGACTCGCTCTCAAGGCCAAAAATCCATCGTTCTCTCTTTCTATCTATTCTCAGTCGGAGTCGACACGCAGAGTTCCGGAGTCGACTCGCAGAGTTCCGGAGTCGACTCGAGCTTGTGTCAGAAACTTGCAAGCATGCCGGAGTCGACTCGCAGAGTTCAGGAGTCAACTCGTGATGCAGACTTTGGTTTAAATAGAGTTCAATACTTAACCAAACTACTCTGAACCAAACCTCAAGGCACTTAGACATAAATTCATAAAGATTTACCTGAAATACTAGATTGAATTCATTAGAACAACATATGACATACTCAAATACTTTGAGCTCATCAAAATCAATTAGGGTATACTCAATCACTCCACACCCTCTATTGTGGATCCCGACAGGATGGAGGTCATGGATAACTCGTCAAACCTCATCATCTGTCATATGTAAAATTTATTCGACTCCAGTTCGAGATTGAAAAACGCTTTTTACAGAAACTACCTTGGCCAAGGATTTACGAACTCAGTATTATAAATCACATAGGATCTCTCCTAATCTATCAAGGTCGATAGATTCCATCTAGATGCACCCGTACTCCTACAATGAACCTACTGCAGCCAATCTGTACTACAATGACCCAAATGGATAGGGCCCATACTTATGTACTCGTCAAACTACAGCAACCTCACTGTGAATAGCCGAGGCATCGCAGGTCAAAGGACCAGTCATACAACTGCAGCATCAAGTAAGTCACTGACGAGTGGATAAACATCTAAGTGACTACTTGCTTTGGTCATGCTCAGTACCCTTATTCTCTAACAAGCACTTGCACAATCACTTCAGTGTCCCCCCACTATGGACTCAAGACTCATCCATCTAACTAAGTGATATGTGCCCTAATCTCAGCGAATCGATCACCGTCCCTCGTGATGGATCCATCGACCAGGAGCAATTCAGGAATTAATCACCAATGAAACATGCCTCAAATTCTCAACTCTTGAGAATATGCGTCATCATCTTATTAATTCTTTGGACGATTTATGGACATATAAGAACATGAATGAAAAAAATGCCCATCCTAATAAATTCATTATTAGGTCAAGTACAAATTTATGTCTCAGAATAAAATAATGTGTCGGCCAAATTGGCTTCTAGGGCATACTTCCAACAATCTCCCACTTGCACTAAAGCCAATCAGCCATAAATCTAAACCCCATCTTCTCAAGATGTGCTTCAATTTTCTGCTGACTTAGCTGCTTAGTGAATGAGTCTACCACGTTGACTGTGGAATCTACTCTCTGTACCTCTACTTATTTCTTTTCGAGGCAGTCACGTATCAGGTTAAACTGCCGCTCTATGTGCTTAAACTTCTGGTGAGATCTTGGCTCCTTAGCTAGTGCTATGGTGCCATTATTATCGCTGTATAGTATTATGGCATCTGATGACATTACACCTAATTTTGCAATAAACTTCTTGATCTAGAAGGTTTCCACTGCATCCTTAGAGGCGGCGATACATTCAGTTTCCAAGGTAGAATCTGTAATGATCGCTTGTTTGGAACTTTTCTAAATTACCGAACCACCATTGCACATATTCTAATGTAGACTTTCTATCATCAATATGTGTGTATCCTTCTACCTTTAACTCTGTTCTTCTCCTAAAGATCAAGATCATGTCCTCAGTTCTTCTCAATTACTTAACACTATTCTTCACAGCTATCCAGTGCTCGTGGCCTAGATTTGACTGATATATGCTCGTGACACTCACAGCATATGCTATATCAAGTTGTGTACATAGCATGATATTGATGTGGGAATTTATTTCACACATTTTCTTAGTCTTAATTATTTTGTTTTAGAGTGTTTTGTATGTTCTTAGCTCATTTGTCTAGAATTTAGGTGTCTTTTATATTTATTTAATTCTTGAAAATTCTTGGTATTTTGCAGGTGTTTAATTATTGAATTCGGTTGAAATTGGGCTGGTCTAGTCAACCCAAAATACTATTCGGTTTTTGGGTTCTAACTAGAGCTACTGACCTCCATTTCATATGTTATTTAGCTTGCTGGAAAGATAAGATGTAGACCTAAAACTTTTATGAAGATCACAAAACCAAGTTCTGCCATTTTGAAGTCCAAAACTTAGCTGAAACGGAGAAGTCCGCATCTATCTAGAATTTTACGGCGGCCCAGACCCTATTTCAGTTTTCAGCTTGTATCTGGAGTTATATAAGTCAGAATAATGCAACCCAGGTGCGTTGAAAATCTGAGAACGAGATCTAAAACTTTCGTGAAGGGTCCAACTCCAAAGTATATCATTTTGGTGCTCTAAATCCAGCTGGGAGTCGAGTCTAAAAATCAGCCTAGAATTCCGGATTTCAGCTAGCAGATAGGGAGGAAATCTGTTTTAAAATTCAAAAAAAAGGAAATTCCGAGAAGAGGAGGGGGGCCAGCAGATACGAAGAGGAGGACAAGCAGATTAAAAAAAATGAAGAGAATCTGAAATTTCGAGAGGAGGAAAAGTTAGAAATTTCGAGAGGAAGAAAAAACTGGAATTCTGAAAGAAAGAACGGAACGGAGGATTTTTGCAAATACAGAGTTCTTTTCCTTTCTCTTATATATATATATATATATATATATATATATATATATATATATATATATATATATATATATATATATATATATATATATATATATTTATTTATTTATTTATTTATTTATTTGCTGAATTGTTATTAAGAATATTGAATGCGAATTTATGTTTGAGAAATAATTGGATTGATTTATTAGTTATAATTTGCTAGTTTTCTTATCCTAGGGCTAGGACGTAGTCATTGAATTTTTGATATGAATTGAGTATGGTTGTATTGAATATCTTTTGTTAATTGCAATTTGATGATTTTAGTTTTCATTCTTGTAATTTACTGGCCATGAATTGCATGCTTAAGATGTTGAATGAAGTAACGAAAGTTGAAGTTCAATATTAGTTGGTGAATTTATCAAACATTGGTAGTGTAGTTTAGAAATAAATGCACACCCTTGTGACCTACAATCAAGAATTTCACAGATCATAATGAATTTATATTAATTTCTATGATCACGAAAGTAGACATAAGATTAATATAGGTATAGGTGTTATGCCTTGAAAGAGGATATCATATAAAAAAAAGAGATTCGGTCATTGTAATTAGCAGAATATTAACAATCAGATTTAAATTCATTGAAGAAATTCAATTGATGAAATCCAAGCCCTAGGAACCTTTCATATTTGATTTTTCAGGTCAAGAAATTGCAATCAGTCACATCAATTTGGGGTCATCTAAATAATATAGAAAATTTATAAATTGGTACTTGAATCGCCTCCTTGTGGAAACGATACTCTTTTTGCCCTATTCTACTTGTCATGAACCATGCACTTGTGGTAGAGTCTAGGGACTATCAAGTTTTTTGCGCCGTTGCTGGGGAGGATTGTTTTTAATATCAATACAAATAATTTCCTGCATTAATTTAAACTGTTTTGTTCTTTTTGTTAATTTACATTTTCTATATTTAGTGTATGCCACGAAACTGTGAGTTAATTGAGCCTTTTGATTCAGAAATTGAGAGAACCCTACGAGCATTAAGGAAACAATAAAGATTAGAGCTAAAGCAAAAACAAGTAGTAGCCATGGCAGATAATCAAGATAACCAGAATAAAAAATTGTTGAGTGACTATGCCGTGCCGAATATCAATGGTGCTCAACCTAGTATTGTGAGACCTACAGTCAATGCTAATAATTTTGAGATTAAGCCTGGTCTCATCCAGATGGTGCAGCAGGAGCAGTTTGGTGGAGGAACTGCTGAGGATCCACATGCACACCTTGCCAATTTTTGGAGATTTGTGATACAATCAAGATGAATGGAGTTAGTGATGATGCTATTCGACTCCGACTTTTTTCATTTTCTCTTAAGGATAAAGCCAAGGCCTGGTTGAATTCCAAAGCGCCTAACTCTTTCACCACCTAGAATGCCTTTTCACAAGCTTTTCTGAGTAAGTATTTTTCTCCAGGTAAGACCGCCAAACTTAGAAATGATATTACTAGTTTTGCTCAGTTTGATGATGAATCTTTGTATGAAGCCTGGGAGAGGTTTAAGGATTTGCAGAGGAAGTGTCCACATCATGGTCTTCCTGACTGGCTGATTGTACAGACTTTCTATAATGGATTAACACATTCAGTAAGAATTACCATAGATGCAGCTGCAGGAGGTACTTTAATGAGTAAGTCAACAGAAGAGGCATATGAGTTGTTAGAAGAAATGGCCTCTAACAATTATCAGTGGTCTAATGAAAGAGGTATGCCTAAGAAAGTTTCAGGTATGTATGATGTAGATGGCATAAACATGTTGAATGCCAAGATTGATTCTCTAGTAAAAATGTTCGATAAGCTGGGTAATGTGAATTCCATTTCTAGTCCTGTATTGAGTTGTGATTGCTATGGAGGAGTTCACATGAGTTCTGATTGTATGCAGGTTCAATTTGTGTCTAATTATAACAGGCAGCAGCAACAAAACAATCCTTATTCCAACACATACAACCCAGGCTGGAGGAATCATCCCAACTTTTCATGGAAAGATCAAGGTAACCAAGGTAGCAATTCTAGATCTCTCCATCCTCCAGGTTTCCAACCAAGACCATCCCAACCAGAAAATAAGCAATCTTGGGAGATAACTATTGAGAAGTTAGCCTATGCGAGTTCAGAGAGATTTGAGAGACTGGAAGCAAAGGTTGACCAGTTGGTGAGTTCCAATAGAAATGTGGAGATGCAATTGGGGCAGTTAACCAATTCCATCAATTCTCATGGACAGGATAATTTGCCTAGTAAGACAGAGGTCAATCCGAAGGAGCATTGCAAGGCAGTCACCTTGAGAAGTGGTAAGCAACTTGGTCAGGTAAGTGGTGAGACTATAGTTGGTGATGAAGTAGACTATGAAAAGGTGAGCAAGAAGGTCAGTGAAGAAGTTGAGGACCTAGCCAAGACACCATCCCCACTACCACCAGTCGAACCTTATGTTCCTCCCATTTCTTTTCCTCAAAGGCTTAAGCAGAATAAAATTGATCAACAGTTTGAGAAAATTTTGAAAGTGTTTAGGTAGCTTCACATTAATATTCCTTTTGCAAACGCCTTAGCACAAATTCCTGCATATTCAAAATTTTTAAAGGAGATCATGTCTAAGAAGAGGAAATTGGAAGATTTCGAGACTATTGCCTTAACGAAGGAATGTAGTGCCATTATCCAGAATAAGCTTCCACCAAAGCTAAGAGATCCAGAAAGTTTTTCTATTCCTTGTACTATAGGTGATGTTGATTTTTCTAGAGCTTTGTGTGATTTAGGTGCTTGTGTTTTACTAATACCTTTATCTATATCTAGAAAGCTTGGATTGAAGGAGTTGAAGCCTACTACCATCTCTTTGCAGCTAGCTGATCAATCAGTCAAATATCCTTTGGGTGTTCTTGAGAATATGCTGATCAAGGTAAAGAAGTTTATCATTTCAGTTGATTTTATTATTTTGGAGATGGAAGAAGACACCGAGATCCCTATCATTTTAGGCCGGCCCTTTCTAGCCACAGCTGGAGCTATCATAGATGTTAAGAATGGTAGGTTGACTTTGAAAGTTGGTGAAGAAGAGGTAGAGTTTAATTTATTTGAAGCTACTAAATATCCTTCTTTTACTAATCATGTTTTTCAAGTTGATGTTGTAGATGAGTTAACCAGAGAGATTTTTAGGGCTGAAAATACTAAAGAACCTCTTGAGACTTGTTTAGTGAGTGCAGGGACAAGTAAAGATGATAATCTAGAGGTTGCTAAAGTGGCGTGTGCATTAGAGGTTACATATCCTAAGCCAAAGAAGAGAGGTATTTATTTTGAGGATATCGGCAAAGGTAAGCTACCCCCTCCCCCTTCTAATGTGCAAGCACCAGTTCTGGAGTTGAAGCCATTACCCTCACATCTCAGGTATGCATTTTTAGGTGAAATAATACTTTGCATATGATTGTGAGTGCTTCTTTGTCTGATGAGCAACTTGACAAATTGATACGTATTTTGAGATTGAGAAAAAAAGCCATAGGATGGACTATATCAGACCTTAGAGGAATTAGCCCTTCATTGTGTATGCATAGAATTTTAATGGAGGATAACCATAAACCTATTGTTGAAAATCAGAGACGGTTAAATCCTAACATGAAAGAAGTAGTTAGGGCTGAAGTTCTTAAATGGTTAGATGAAGGGATTATTTATCCTATATCTGATAGTTCATGGATTAGTCCAGTGCAGGTAGTACCTAAAAAGGGTGGAATGACTGTGGTGCATAATAAAAATAATGAATTAATTCACACTACGACAGTAACTAGGTGGAGAGTCTGCATAGATTATAGGAAACTTAATAGTGTTACCCGTAAGGATCATTTTTCTTTACCTTTTCTTGATTAGGTGCTTGAGAGACTTGCTGGGTATGCGTATTACTGTTTTTTAGATGGTTATTCAGGGTATAACCAGATTTCTATATCCCTCGAAGATCAAGAAAAGACCACCTTCACTTGTTCTTATGGTACTTTTGCATTCCGTAGGATGCCTTGTGGTTTGTGTAATGCACCTGCTACATTCCAACGTTGCATGATGGCTATTTTCTCTGATTTGTTGAAAAGATCATGGAGATTTTCATGGATGATTTTTCTGTTTTTGGATCTTCTTTTGATAGTTATTTAGATAACTTATCTTGAGTTTTGCAGCGCTGTGAGGAGACCAATTTGGTCTTGAATTGGGAGAAATGTCATTTTATGGTGTAGGAAGGTATTGTTTTAGGCCACAAAATTTCAGCAAGAGGCCTTGAGGTGGACCGAGCAAAAATAGAAATTATTGAAAAATTGCCACCACCTACAAATGTTAAGGAAGTTAGAAGTTTTCTTGGTCACACAGGATTTTACTGGCATTTTATTAAGGATTTCTCTAAAATTTCTAAACCTCTTTGTAATCTGTTGAATAAGGATGTTGTGTTTGAATTTGATAAGGACTGTTTGAATGCTTTTAACAGGTTAAAGCAAGAGTTGGTGTCAGCACCAATTATGGCAGGCCCAGATTGGAGTTTGCCTTTTGAGCTAATATGTGATGCTAGTGATTTCGCTTTGGGCGTTGTTCTTGGCCAGAGAAAAGACAGAAAGTTGCATGTTATATATTATGCTAGTAGAGTTTTAAATAATGCACAGTTGAATTATGCAACTACTGAAAAAGAATTGCTTGCTGTTGTGTTTGCTTTTGACAAGTTTCGATCTTATCTTGTAGGTTCCAAGGTGATCGTATATACGGACCATTCAGCAATCAAGTATTTGCTGAAAAAGAAAGATGCCAAACCGCGCTTGATTCGGTGGGTGCTGTTGCTTCAAGAATTTGATCTTGAGATTCGAGACAAGAGAGGCATGGAGAATGTGGTGGCAGATCACTTGTCTAGATTAGAAGGGCAGTCAAGAGCAGATGAGGTGCCCATTAATGAAAGCTTTCCAGATGAGCAGTTGTTGGCAGTTTCAGTCATCCCCTGCTATGCTGATTTGGTGAACTATTTGGTGAGTGGCATTGTTCCTCCTGATTTGAGCTATCATCAGAAGAAAAAATTTTTGTGGGATGTGAAGCATTATTTTTGGGAAGAACCGCTACTCTATAAACACTGTGCAGATGGGATGATTAGAAGATGTGTGCCCCAAGATGAGATGCAGGATATACTTGACCATTGCCATTTTTTGGAGTGTGGTGGACATTTCAGTACCTCTAAGATAGTTGCAAAGGTATGGCAGTCTGGTTTTTACTGGCCGACCATGTATCAAGATACTAGACAATATGTGAGCATGTGTGATAGATGTCAGAGGGTTGGCAACATTTCAAAAAAGAATGAGATGCCCTTAACCAATATCCTGGAGGTTGAACTGTTTGATTTATGGAGAATTGATTTCATAGGCCCATTTTCTTCTTCCTTCAACAATCAGTACATTCTGGTAGTAGTGGATTATATGTCTAAATGGGTTGAAGCTACTGCAACTCTGACTAATGACTCTCGGGTGGTGATGAGATTTGTGAAGAAAAATATTTTTTCAAGATTTGGTGTGCCGAGAGCTATTATTAGTGATGAAGGCTCCCATTTTTGTAACCGGTCATTTGAGATTTTGTTGAAGAAATATGGGGTTACTCATAAGGTGGCACTTGCCTATCATCCCCAAACAAATGGGCAAGTGAAACTCGCAAATAGGGAATTGAAGCAAATTTTGGAGAAAACTGTGAGCAGTTCAAGAAAGGATTGGGCGAATAAGTTAGATGATGCACTTTGGGCCTATAGGACAGCTTTCAAGACACCTTTGGGTATGTCTCCTTACAGACTTGTCTTTGGAAAGTCTTGTCACTTACTAGTTGAATTGGAACACAGGGCCTATTGGGCAATCAAGGAGTTGAACATGGATTTGAAAGCTGCGGGAGAAAAAAGATTATTACAGTTGAGTGAGTTGGAGGAGTTTAGGTTGGATGCTTATGAAAATACTCGAATTTACAAGAAAAAGACAAAGCATTGGCATGACAAACATCTTCAGATTAGAAATTTCGAAATTGGGCAGCAAGTATTACTCTTCAACTCAAGACTTAAGTTATTTCCAGTCAAGCTTCGTTTTAGGTGGTCTGGCCTATTCACGGTAACGAAAGTGTATCCATATGGTGCTGTTGAGGTGCGTAGTGAGGTCACCGGTGTATTCAAGGTTAATGGGCAGCGTTTGAAGCCTTATCTTGCTAGTAATGCGGTTCCTAAAGGAGTGATTTACTCTTTGAAGAATCCTACCTATGGTTGATGGTGTGGAAGTCAAGCTAATGACTGTAAACAAGCGCTTCTTGGGAGGCAACCCAACCACAAAAAAAAAAATTCCTTTCTTTTGTCTTTTGTTATATATTTTAATTGTTGTTTTTATTTAAGTCTTTGAATAATTATTTGTTGTGACCCCTTTCTTTTTGGTTGTGTTGTGTAGGTGCAGAAAAATCAAGCAAGAAGCTAGTTCGTGTTCAATTCAGTCAAACATTCATTGTATTCAGCCTTGCCAAAAGGGGAGTTTAGTCTTCCATTTTTCTTTGCTTTCACATTGAGGACAATGTGAAAATTAAGTTTGGAGGAGTGGATATTTGATTATGCTGAATGCTGGTGCAAGTTATGTTTGTTTGAGAAAGAAAATTTTTTCGAAATTCTGGTTTGTTCACTTTCATGCAAGTTAATTGATGATCATATCCATGTCTTCCAAACCAAATTTTTATGTGAAAGATTAGGAGAAATGAACATGAATTTGCACTTGTGTGAGACTTATCTAGGATCAACATTACACTTTTGGGTTCTTTATTGTGTTTAAGCATTGAATTATGATTTAGGATAGGCAATATCTTATAAAGCAAGAGAAAGCATATTTGTTTTCCTTTGGGATTATTGAAGTACATCTTTCCTTGCAAAGTTGTATAAGTTGTGTGATTATGCATAAAAGATGAGTGTGATGCTTTTCTTGTGATTATCCCCTTTGATCTAGTCCTAAACAGGGTTAAAGTAAATAGAGTGCTAATGATTAGACAGTCGAATAAATAAATGTGTACAAAGTTCTATCTACTCCAATGTTTTGAGTTGCTTAGTAACTAGAGGTATTCATCACCAATGTTTACTTTTACGTCAAACGGCAACTTGAAATATGAGTAAGCAAAAGCACTTTAAGTGTGTGACTTGTTGAGTAATCGGGTGCATCTATCACAAATGCTTGTATTCACGTCAAAAGGCAAGTGACAACTTAAAGACAAAGAATAATTGGTAAAAAAAAAAACTCTCTAGTTTGCTACCTTGTTTGTAGTAGTGAGAAGGGGTGATTGCAGGTTGAGTTGTTACATGATTCAATTGTGTTGGTCGCATGATAAATATGATTAAGTTTAGAATTATATATGGATATTTGATCTAGAGAATGTGAGTATGCTTAGTTTTCCTTTATTTGCTATTGTTTATGTATTAAGTTGAAGATTTGATGTTTGCATGATAGGTCCTTTGGGTGGGATGAGTTGAGCCTGACTATGGTTATTGTTCTTTGTTTTTATGGTTTTTCTTTTGCTTGAGGACAAGCAAACATTCAAGTTTGGGGGTATTTGATGTAAAAATTTATTTCACATATTTTCTTAGTCTTAATTATTTTATTTTAGAGTGTTTTTTATGTTCTTAGCTCATTTGTCTAGAATTTAGGTGTCTTTTACATTTATTTAATTCTTGAAAATTCTTGGTATTTTGCAAGTGTTTAATTATTGAATTCGGTTGAAATTGGGCTGGTCTAATCAACCCAAAATACTGTTCGGTTTTTGGGTTCTAACTGGAGCTACTGACCTCCGTTTTATATGTTATTTAGCTTGCTGGAAAGATAAGATGTAGACCTAAAACTTTTATGAAGATCACAAAACCAAGTTATGCCGTTTTGAAGTCCAAAACTTAGCTGAAACAGAGAAGTCCGCATCTATCCAGAATTTTACTGCGGCCCAGACCCTGTTTCGGTTTTCAGCTTGTATCTGGAGTTATATAAGTCAGAATAATGCAAACACAGGTGCGTTGGAAATCTGAGAACGAGATCTAAAACTTTTGTGAAGGGTCCAACTCCAAAGTATATCATTTTGGTGCTCTAAATCCAGCTGGGAGTCGAGTCTAAGAATCAGCCTAGAATTCCAGATTTCAGCTAGCAGATAGGGAGGAAATCTGTTTTAAAATTCAAAAAAAAGGAAATTCCAAGAAGAGGAGGGGGGCTAGCAGATACGAAGAGGAGGACAAACAGATAAAAAAAAATGAAGAGAATCTGAAATTCCGAGAGGAGGAAAAGCTAGAAATTTCGAGAGGAAGAAAAAGCTGAAATTCTGGGAGAAAGAACGGAACGGAGGATTTTTGCAAATACAGAGTTCTTTTCCTTTCTCTTATATATATATATATATTTATTTTTATTTTATTTGCTGAATTGTTAAGAATGTTGAACGCGAATTTATGTTTGAGAAATAATTGGATTGATTTATTAGTTATGATTTGCTAGTTTTCTTATCCTAGGGCTAGGACGTAGTCATTGAATTTTTGATATGAATTGAGTATGGTTGTATTGAATATCTTTTGTTAATTGCAATTTGATGATTTCGGTTTTCATTCTTACAATTTACTGGCCATGAATTGCATGCTTAAGATGTTGAATGAAGTAACGAAAGTTGAAGTTCAATATTAGTTGGTGAATTTATCAAACATTGGTGGTGTAGTTTAGAAATAAATGCACACCCTTGTGACCTACAATCAAGAATTTCACAGATCATAATAAATTTATATTAATTTCTATGATCACGAAAGTAGACATAGGATTAATATAGGTATAGATGTTATGCCTTGAAAGAGGATTTCCCATAAAAAAAAGGGATTCGGTCATTGTAATTAGCAGAATATTAACAATCAGATTTAAATTCATTAAAGAAATTCAATTGATGAAATCCAAGCCCTAGGAACCTTTCATATTTGATTTTTCAGGTCAAGAAATTGCAGTCAGTCACATCAATTTGGGGTCGTCTAAATAATATAGAAAATTTATAAATTGGTACTTGAATCGCCTCCTTGTGGAAACGATACTCTTTTTGCCATATTCTACTTGTCATGACCCATGCACTTGTGGTAGAGTTTAGGGACTATCATGTATACATGAGGCTTCCTATAGCCGAAGCATAAAGGATCTTGCTCATCCGCTGAATCTCTTCAGATATGTTGGGGCACATCTTCTTGGAGAGATTTATTCCATGCCTAAGGGGTAATAATCCTCTTTTAGAGGTTTCCATGCCGAACCTCTTCAGCACTTCTTCTATGTACATATTCTGTGATAGGACAAGTATCCTCTTAGATCTATCTCTATAGACCTTAATTTTCAAAATATAGAATGCTTTCCTAAGGTCTTTCATAGAGAATTCCTTAGACAACCATACCTTGACCTTAGTTAGCATGGGAATATCATTCCCAACAAGAAGGATATCATCCGCGTACAATATGAGAAATACAATAGCCCTCCCACTAACCTTCTTATAAACACATGGTTCATCTTCGTTTTTGATGAAATCAAACGATTTGATTACATCGTTGAAATGAGTTTTTCAACTCCGAGATGCTTGCTTTAGTCCATAGATGGACCTTTGCAGCTTACAGACCTTGTGATCACTATCACAATATCATGATATGCAGCAACAACAAGCAATATTTGAATACACTTCAGCATGGCTACAGGTGAAAAGGTATCCTGATAGTCAATGCTTTCGCACTGACTATAACCTTTCGCCACTAGCCTTGCTTTATAGGTCTCTACCTTGCCATCCGAACTTAATTTTCTCTTGTAGATCCATTTACACCCAATAGGTATTATACCTTCTAGTGGATCTACTAAGGTTCAGACTTGGTTGGAATACATGGAGTCCATCTCTGACTTCATTACTTCCAGCCATCTCTCGGAATCGATGTCAAACATCGCCTCATTGTAGGTATCGGGATCCGTACCTTGATCCCTATCTTCCATGAGGAACATTTCCTCTACATCCTCTGTAAGCATACCTAAGTACCTTTTAGAAGGATGGAAGATCATACTAGATCTACGAGGTGGAGGAGGTACTGCATGTATTGGCTCAATATGAATAGGTTCTATGGCACAATGACTCGTTGCTCTTCAGAGACTTTCTCTTCGAGCTCAATTTTTCTTCCACTACCTCTATCAAGAAAAAACTATTTTTCATGAAGATAGCATGTCGGCTTACAAACACTTTGTGATCCTGTGGGACGAAAAATCATATCCTAATGACTCTCAAGGATATCCATTAAAACGAGCACTAATTGTCCTATCCTCCAACTTGTCCGCCTATTGTCGCTTGACTTAGGTCGGACATCCCCAAATATTAAGATAACCAAGATTCGGCTTCTTACCATGCCATATCTCTCATATGGTGTGGTAGGTACGGACTTTAGAGGGAACTCTATTTAATAAGTAAATAGCTGAAAATAGGGCATCTCTCTAAAAAAATAAGGATAAATCAGTGAAGCTCGTCATGGATCTGACCATATCCAATAGGGTCTAATTTCTCCTCTCTGACACCCCATTGAGCTGAGCTGTACTAGGAGGGGTCCATTATGAAACTATACCATTCTCCTTGAGATAATCACGAAACTCTCCATTAAGGTGTTCACCTCCTCGATCCGATCGAAGAATCTTAATGAGTTTTCCTATTTATTTTTCTACTTTATATCTGAACTCTTTGAACTTTTCAAAAGTTTTAAATTTGTGTCTTATACACATATCCATACCGTGAGTAATCATTGGTAAATGAAGTAAAAATTACAATCCCTAGCCTGCACATCGAATGGGCAACACACATCAGTGTGTACTAGGATAAGTATTTCAGTGGACCTTTCTTATGTCCTACAAAGGGTAATTTGGCCATCTTTCCTTGAAGACAGGATTCACAAATTGGATATGACTCGAAAATCAATGAGCCTAAAAGTCTATGTTTCTCCAATTTGTTTATTCTGTCTTCTCCTATATAGCCTAGCCTGAGGTGTCATAAATACTTTTGATTTATCTCATCTTTAGATCTTTTGAATCCTATGGTACTCACTAGTTGCTCAGATACATTTGCAAATACATCAATATGTATGTGATTGAGATTGTCAATCATAAAACCACTTGTAACCAATTTATTTCTCAAATAATGGAACTGTAGTCTTATAAAAATCTTCATGTGCTAAACAAGATACAGAAATCAAATTTCTGCTAACAACAGGTAACAGTCCCTAAGTATTCTTTTAATAATGAGCATATTTGACATACCTTCAGAAGGTATGTCACCCTTCTTGCTCTTTGTGCTTTCATGTATGTAAGACAGTTCTTCTTCCAATGGCCGTTCCATGATGTAATAGAAATGCTTTTCCTTGCAATCGGCCTTTTTCTTGTAACTTTCTTACTTGGCCTTTTCTCAGTCTTCTGTTTCTTCGTAGGCTTCTTCTTCTTCCAGGTAGACTCTCTCTTGGAAGTAGAAGCCAACTCGACAGCGAGAACGATGCCCCTTGAACTCTTCAAGGTCCTTAAGGCAATTACCAATTTATTTAACAATTTTATTTTGGTGCATACAGACTTGTTCATATGATAGTTTACTATAAACTATTTATATGAAGTTGGAAGGGTTTGTAGGATCAAATCTGTTTGCACTTCCTTATGCATGGTCATGCCGAACTTCTCAAGCTCCTCTTAGTCCTTTATCATGGTCAAACTATGATCATGGACAGACTGCCCTTCGCGCATCTTTCAAACCAAGCTGCGCAACTCTGTTCAGCATACAACTGTTGCAGGTGATTCAATATGTCCCTGACAGTCTTCATATTCTCATGCTGGCATTAAAGTTCATTGGATATTGATGCCATTATGTAGGACCTAACTTTATTGTCATTGTTCGTCCACTTATCATGCGTCTTACGCTGATTAGTGATCGGATGGACTGGTAACACCGAAATTTTATGGTCTAGCACACACCCTAATTTCACACAATTCAAAACTATTTTGAAATTGCAGAGCTAGTCTTTATAATTGGGTTTGGTCAAACGGTTGTTCTATAGGATATTAGTAAAGAACTTAGAGGCTGACTTTATAATCCTCAGAGAGTAAAGATTCTAATTACAATTTTGTACTTGAACTCTATTTGTTTTAGGGTTTTTTAAAACAAACACCTTCCACTATTTTTTCGAATCTCTTACACTCCTCCGGTAGAGAAACGGAAACTTGCGACTTTAGGTTTCAAGTAGGGTGCTACGGTCCTACCAATTTACATCCCACCTCCCCTAACAGTTATTGGTGACATATAAATAATGAGTGTACAACTCTTTGTACAATGCTTCTCAAGCAAATTGTAGCCAACTTGTTTTCCAAGTCATAAGGACCTCACGTAACAGTTATTGACCCCGTTCCTTGGTTAAGTCAGACCCACCATATATTCTGCAGAAATAAAGCCGTCATTGAGTCCTCACCTAACAGTTATTGGAGCCCAACCTCATCTTTACCCCCACTACATCTTATGTCAATAGAAAGGTCCAGTCCCCCGATGCAACTTGCCCACTATATCCAGCCGAGACAAATCAACGCCGGAAAGATCTTAGCAGTTCTACTACGGTAGAAGACCTCTAGACTTAATATTGGGTAATCTAGTTTTAGTGTTTCCAACTTTGAGCTATTCATAGGAGGTAATCGATCAATTGGCCAGGTAAGCAGGTGGGAGGCTCCCCTTACTCAGAGAGTAAGGTCCTAATTAAGTAACCACATTTAATGCTTTCCTAGATACCAATTAGATCAATTAATCAAATATGGCTAGCTCAATGTATCGTTCACTCTCGACTGATTGAGGAGATTTTAATCGATTTAGGTTTCGATTAGGATTTATATCTTATGTAAATATGAAACTCCTTTCATATGTTATGCGTTTATATCTTATGTAAATGACATATTTGTTTAGGTTTACATCCTATGTGAATATGAAACCCTTTCATATGTTATGTGTTTACATCTTATGTAAATGACATATTAGTTTAGGTTTACATCTTATGTAAATGACCTAACCTATTTGGGTTTTTATTTACATCCCATATAAAGATTGCTTAACATTTATATGTATACATCTCATGCATATACAATTTCCTTTTAAGCATTGGCCTAAACAATATTATCTTTTAATTATCATGAATCCCTGATTTGATCATATCTTATTCATCTTATGCATATATAATTTTCTTTTTAAGCATAGGCATAAACAGAAAAATATATTTTTATGATCATGAATCCATGATTGATTCTTATCACATGCATCTCATGCATACAATTAATTGCTTGATTATTTTTCAGATCTACAAAACTTGTAAAGATCAAATCTTCACCTTATGCAGGTAGATAAACGTCACAAACTGATGATCGTGGATTTGTTGGAAGGTTCACTTGAAGCCGCACACGCGTCCAGCATCTACGGGTATCCACACAAAGATCTTGCTCGATCAAGGTCGTGATCTCACCGGGGTGCTAGCTCCCTTGCAGAGATCCCTCTTTGATGGTTGGAACTCCTCCAAGCAATCAACTCTTAATTGCTTTCAAGAGGAGAAAGAAGGAGAAGGAAGAAACACTTTCTTCTTTTTCTTTTCATGGAAGAAGAAGGAGGAAAGACAGGAACACCTTACTCTCTATGCTTTCTTCCATGCGGCTAATGAAGAGGAGGAAGAAGAAGAACCATGCTTGCTACCCCCTTTCTTTGGCCCTTGCGGATGGAACAAGGAAGAAGGGGAGAGGCCCCCATCATGAAAAGAAGAGTCTTAATCCCAAGGGGGGCCGACCCCCTTTTTATTTCTTTTCATCTAGATGCCCTAGGCATGGCCTCCTCTTTAAAATTAGGAGGAGCCACGCCCCAACCGGGTCTCATGTCCCAGCCATCCGGGACGTGCGTCCCGGCCATCCGGGATGTGGATCCCGAGAGCACGCCCCACTTGATCAAATCAAGTGCAGCGTGGGGCCTCCTTTGATTGGATGCTGAAATCCTCCTCTAAGGAGGATTAGGTGAATCCAATCCTTATCCATATTAGTCCTAATCTAATTAGGACCCAATTGGAACATGACTCAATTGAACTCTTCAATCCTAATCCAATTAGGAGTCATCTTCATCTATTAGAGCAATAATTAATTAGGACTCTAGGAGTCCTAATCCAATTAGGACTCATATAATTTTAGTCCTAATCCAATTAGGATTTTAGGAATCCTACCCTAAGTAGGACTCTAACAATTTGAAATCCTAATCTAATTAGAACTCTAGGAGTCCTACTTTAAGTAGGACTCTTGAACCTTATCATATAAGATCGAGCCCAATTAATTAAGTCCAATTGATTCAATCAAATTGCAATTAATTTCTTTTTCAACTCACTAACTCTTAGTGGGTTAAACTAATTATCAATCAAATTGACAATTACAAACTATTATGATTCCAAATCACAATCCAACCATTAGATCAATCAGATCCTCTATTGTGTGTGACCCCATAGATTCTATTCTGTCTGGTAGTGAGATATATTATGATCCCTATTACAATATCATTGAAACTCTTTTCAACGGATTGGAACAATTCCAACTCTTCTCATTTGGGTTCACTGATCATCAAGTGAATGCCTTTGAGTCTCACCATCCACCAGTGACACCTAGCAATATATAGTGGCAACCCAGCAGAATGAAATGATGAACCTCTAGGTGTAGTTAGTGTATGATACAGTCCCTCTATCATGGATTTCGACAGGATGGAGGTCATAGATAACTCGTCAAACTCCATCATCTGTCATATGTAAAATTTATTCGACTGCAGTTCGAGATTGAAAAACTCTTTTTCCAAAAACTACCTTGGCCAAGAATTTATGAACTCAGTCTCATAAATCACATAGGATCTCTTCTAATATATCAAGATCGATAGATTCTATCTAGATGTACCCCTACTCCTACAATGAACATACTGCAGCCAATCTGCACTACAAGGATCCAAATGGATATGGCCCATGTTTATGTGCTCGTCAAACTACAGCAACCTCACTGTAAATAGCCAAGACATCGCAGGTGATAAGTGCTAAATAATGAATAAATTTATCTATTTTACACAACACTTATTATTATTTTTATGCACATATTTTAAATTTAAACATAGAAAAATATGTTTCCATTCATCATTGCATTTTAATAAATTATTAGAGGTAATTCGAGTCTGATTTAATTATTTTGGTCAAGTCTAATGTTTGCAGGTCGAGTTGAACTCATTTGGGATAATTTCTGAACCCAAATTGCACGCACCCCGCAAATCAAGACCCTCTCAGATTTATCCTAACTTCCTTGTTTCTTTCTCACATTTGGCTCAACAAAACTTCCCTGTGTCACATCTTAGTCACCTAATTTCCTTTCCACACATGTTCCCAGCTGAATAGGATCACATCCCCTGTATCAAACTCCCGAGATTCACTTCCCAGCTGTCCACTAGTCATTTTTTCCATATCATCTTCATTTAAAAATTCAACATCTTCATCTCCCACGGATAAGAATCCCAACTCATCTCCCTTTCATCCCATTGTGCATACCATTCGGACCCAAGAACAGAGCAAAGTCCCAGCGTCATCTTCTCCCGCGACCATGGTCCACTCCATCCGCAAATCCCTCCCTAACTCCCATGTCTCCGTCTTCATCCTCATCCTCCTGAATCATCTGCGATCGAGCTTCATCTCCCAGCCATCAGCCGAGATCCTCTCAACTTCATAAAGTCTTCTCCGCATCCTTTCAATATCCCACAGAGTAGCTCACGAATTAGAAGCTCCCATCTGCATCCCCTGCTCCCAGCTCATCTTATCTTCATCACAGATCAAGCCAGCCAAGTCCCAGCATTTGGATTAACCTCACACCTTCATTTTCTGATTTTCAGCTAATGTCCGAGCTTCCTAACGCCGTGGATCATCCCCTAGATTTCCTATTTCGAATCAAGATAGCTTATATCCCATGGTTATAAGCCCCAAATCCAGCAGGACTTCATCTTTCGGATCAGCTCCCCAGCATCCCAGCCGTCCACCGCATTCAAGCTTCTCCCCTGCTTCAAATAAGTCCCAAACTCCCTCCCATTCGCAGTTGTCCAGCAAATCCCTGCCATCCGAGCTCCAAGGATCAGCATCCCATGCTCTCCACGTTCCTTCCACGTCATCCTCCCAAGCCTTACACAATCCATTTCTTCCCCTGTTTCGGAAACAGAACAGAGTTCATTCCGTGGATCGTGTCCCAGCATCCATCCACCATCCGCATAGATTTGATTCCATCCTCCCAGCTGCTCACCCATGGATCTAACTCAAAAGTCTTCCGGATCACTCCCAAACGGCATCAGCTCTCATCAACGGAATAGAGATCTTCTCCCGGATGAACTCCAATCTCAGCAAATCTCCAAGATATCCCACGATCAGCTCTCACAAGCATTCCGTGTTCTTATCTCCCTTGCTTCGGAACAGGGGAAGGGGGGGCAGCCTATAAAAGGAGTCAAGATGTGAAGGGAAGGAGGCATTCTTCTCACCCATTCTTTCTCACCCAATCCCATCCATCATTCTTTTATTCGGAGGAGTTCCACGGGAGACAGAAGGGAGGAGAGAACCAGAGAGGGGAGGAAGCAAAGAAGGGCCGATTGAGATGGAAGCTCTTGGCATTGGCGCTGCCACTTTTCAATTCTCCATGGAAGGCCTAGCTCTGCACTAGGGCCGGATGTAGCCTGGATGTAGCCTTAACAAAGGGGCAAGAGTTTTGTATTTTTAATTTCTATTTTTGGATTTGTATAAACTTATTGTTTTTAATGAATGTTTCCTTTTATCTCATGTTTAATTTCTGTAATTTTAAATGTGAAGTTTCTACAACCGTTTTTCATGATCACTAAATTAATATAAAATCATCCATGCTTAGGGAAGATGCAGTGTCCTGCCACCTTAGTTTAGGATAGACATTTTATGCCAACCAAAGATGGAGGTTCCTATATTACTTTTGTGAAACTTTATTTGAATGCTTATTAGGCTTGTAGCCAATTTGCATATTAATCCAAGAATAAATTAAAATACAATTAATCCTTGTTGCTTTGTTAGTGGTGAATTTCATGCCCTAAGCTCCCTGAAATTGATATCATTTTAATTGCATTTCTCATTAAATTGCTTAGCATAATATTCTTCACAAACTCCCCTTTACAAAGTTTTAAAAAAACAACTGTACTCCAATTTCTGTGGATCGATATCCGTAATCATTATCCTACGAGATACGTGCTATTGCATGGTCTTAAAATTGACTATCAGCAGGTCAAAGGATCAGTCATACAACTGCAGCATCAAGTAAGTCACTGACTAGTGGATAAACATCCAAGTGACTACTTGCTTTGGTCATGCTCAGTACCCTTATTCTCTAACAAGCACTTGCACAATCACTTTAGTATCTCCACACTATGGACTCAAGACTCATCCATCTGACTAAGTGATCTGTGCACTAATCTCAGCGGATCGATCACCGTCCCTCGTGATGGATCCATCGATCAGGAGCAATTCAAGAATTAATCACCAATGACACATGCCTCAAATTTTCAACTTTTGAGAATATCGTCATCATCTTATTAATTTCTTGGACGATTCATGGACAAATAAGAACATGAATGAAAAGAATGCCCATCCTAATAAATTCATTATTAGGTTAAGTACAAATTTATGTCCTAGAACAAAATAATGCATCAGCCAAATTGGCTTCTAAGGCATACTTCTAACATCGCTCGCATTCGCGCCAGGGATTGACATCATTATGATTGGGAGATGGTTTTGAGCCACCGGGTTGAGTCAGGCCCCGGATTGGGTCCATTCGAGTCTGTGTCCTCCCTTTTCTCTCTCTCTATTTTTTTTTCTTCTTTTTATTTTCGGAAACAGGGCATCCCCTGTTTCCCTTTCACTTCTTCTTTCTTGTTTTCTTCCCCTGCAGCAGCCCGACGCCCCTGTTTTCTTTCCTTGGACCCCCCCCCCCCCCCTTATCTCCCAGCCGAGAGAGCTATATAGCTCTTCCTTTGCACGCGATGGAGATCGACGGAAGGGCTGCATCTCCGGCGATGATCTCGAACTGCTGGAAGCTCGCGAACGGATGCTTAAATCACGGAAGAGATGGACTCGGACGGGAGAGTCGCCACAGTTGCTGGGAGGTGAACGGACGAATGGAATGAATGGGTCGGGAGGTAATCGCGGCTGGATGCAAGATATGAACAGCCGGATCGCAGGAATGGGTGCGGAAGATCACGGATCCGGGAGATGATTGCGGCCATTTCCAAAGCTGAGAACGGATGCTGTGAATCGTGAGCTGATGGGAGGCTGAGGATGCTGGCTGCGGGATGGAGGATGCGTGAGATGCGTGGGTATTGGGATGATGGCGAATCCGGAAGGGAGGAAACCACCACGTTGTGAATGTTGACCCTGAAATTGTGCACGGGATGATGCTGGGAGCTCTGATGCGGAAGGATTTGCCTCGCAGATGCTGTGGAGGAGGCGTGAAACGAGTTGTTGGAAGGTATGGGAGATGATCGTGGACCGCTGTGGAGGAGGCGGATGCTTGGGAGAAGAGGATCGGACGCCGTGGATGGGGCTAGGGCGCTGAATACGGGAGCTAGGATCATGGAAGAATCAGTGGAGGAGGCGAACGACGTTGGATCCTCCCGGATAATGAATCTAACTCCTTTGGTTGCTGTTCCATTAGACTGGACTTGGTCTGCTAATGCTCCTTCTGGTATGCAAATGGGGCTGACCCTATGTGCTCAGCTATTGACCTGCGGCGATGCATCTTTATAGACCCAATGCGCATTTAAACTCTGATCTGTGCCAAATAAAAAATATGAAATTAATGCAGCTCTTTTATCATTATTTGTTGGAAATAATATTAATTTAAGCTGCGTGTAGATCGCACTTTTGTGCTCTCATCACACCCCCCAACTAGCTTATTGCTAGTCTCTAGCAATTAACGAGCAAATAATAATATGAGAGTACAAAAAGTGTTGGTCAATCTTTTGACTTTTTATTAAAGTTAAAGACATAAAACTAAGATATGTACCCGCTTTCGTAGGGCATCACGATTGCACTTAGCACGTGCAACAAGCCGTTAAACCCCTAGGTTACCCTAGTGGACGAGTGTTGTCTCGTGAGGGTTTGCAGTGATGTTACCCACAAACATCATTCATAAAATGATATATAATGAAATTTAAGTTAATGCACACGTGATATATATTTTTCTCAAGCATGGCAACTATCAAAAGCAAGGGTAATACTAAAGTGTAGTATGCATAAACAGATGACTTTCTTAGAGCACTAATACCTCCACCACAACATGGTACTACTTGAATTTTAGGTGCACTACTCAAGTTCACAAGTGTTTACTACAGTTTATTAGAGCCTAATCCATCAAATTTTCGGAATATCTCATGTTGTCTAAAAATTGTTAAGAATGATTCGCATAAAAAGAAGGAGCTATCAATCCCAACTAAATATCCAAAGTGCACAGAGGTCCAATACAATGGAGTCAAACCAGTCATTACCACATGTCACTGGGTTCAGCCCGACCAACCCTATTCATGCTTTTTTTTTTTTTTTAACTCATATGGTGATTACAATAGTCCAACCCCCTTAGGCTCTAGCAAGGTCCATATAGCGAGTTTTCGGCCAATGACTCCTGATCCAGTTGGCTCAAGGCATTAGGTGAAACACCCCTCGGGCTTAATTACTCGAATCAGACTACGCCACGAGGTTAGACTTGTCATCTCCTTATTTATTTTTTTATTATTATTTTTTTTAGAATAGAGAAGGTAAACTGAACCATATAATGTGACTGTATCGTGACTATAGGTCAACCAAGGTTGGAACATAAGACACTTAGATGATCTAGCCGGTGTATTCAACCTCTATCTTTATGTGAAAACCAAATCATGAACCTTATAGTATGGACAAGGATACTCGTACTTCTTTTACAGATATAGCTTAATAAAAATGCATTAAACAAACGTGAACTCCTGAGGCCTTCCTATAATCATTAAGTACATGTGCGGGGATCTAATAATAGATCTCTGATCAATCATAGTATGCATGTGTTCCTTGCTTTAATAGTTGCACAAACTCAATGCATGTGCATTTGCAATAAATCAAATACAAAAACATGTTTTTTTTTTTAATCAAAATATTTCCCTCTTCCCAACTTAAACATTGCATTGTCCTCAATGTAATAGATACAAGAAAACTATATACGAGAGACAGTAGAGAAAATAATATTGGAGAGAAGAGGAATACCTTGAGCTGCTGATATCCAAAAAATAAGACCTACAAAACTAGAAAAATAATTCTGACTATTATACACATACCTTTGCCTTCATGTTCAGTCATAAGAAGGCTCCCCCAAGGAAAAGGAATCCTCTTCATCTGAAAAATTCTCAAGAAAAGGTTTTAACCTGTGTCCATTTACCTTAAAAATTCTACCATCCCGTGGATTCTCAATCTCTACCGCCCCATGTGGAAAAACAGTTTTTATGATGTAGGGACCTGTCCATCTTGATCGTAACTTATCAGGAAACAGATGTAAGCGGGAATCATATAAAAGAACTTTTTGCAAAGGTTCAAAAGATTTTTTCAAAATTGATTTATCATGTAAGATCTTCATTCGTTCTTTGCAAATTTTAGCATTATCATAAGCATCTCTGCGAATCTCATTAAGCTCGTTCAATTGTAATTTTCTAGCTAGACCGGCATCTTGTAAATCAAAATTCAATTTTCTAATTGCCCAATACGATTTATGTTCTATTTCTACAGGCAGATGACACGCTTTTCCGTAGACTAGCCGTTAGGGAGACATGCCAAGATTGGTTTTATATGCAGTCCGATAGGCCCATAATGCATCTGTAATAACCCCAAAATTTTTTTTATATATATAAAAAGGGATAGAATAGTCCTTTAAAATTGATATAAGGGGTAAAATTGGAAGGAATCAAAAGATAATGGCATAGTTGTAGATATATTGAAGTGTTAGGGGCAAAATGGGAATTTAATAATATTAAACAAAGGTGAATAGTGCTTTGATTTGACTTAAATGGGGTTGTCTGGCGGTGGGTTGGCTGAGAAGAGGGAATTGAGACAGAGAGGGAGAGGAGGTCTCAGGCGTGGAAACACAGAGAGAGGGAAAAAGAGAAGAAGAAGAAAAAGGAGAAGAAGAAGAAGAAGAAAGAAGAAGAGGAAGGGGATTCGAGGAGGAGGGGGATCCCGGTTGCACTTCCAGCTGAAGGGAAAAACGTAGATCTCCTTCCCCTCTACGCAAAGACCTCGATTTCCAAAAAGAAAAAGGTAAATATCCGTCCCTATCTAGTCTTTTGATGACATTAGGCTATACAAAGGGTGGATATAGTCTAGAGGGGTCGGATAAGGGTTGTAGAGGTGGTTAAAAGAGGAAGAATCGGATTTTAACAAATTTTTCCGGCACTACGGAAAAACTGTGTCGAAGTCCCAACTTTGGCGAATTATTTAGGGGGTCAAACGGCCTCCGATGATGATGCATGTTATCTCTTTGGAATCCTCTATGAGTGTAGAATGTTAGGTAAAAATTTCATCAAATTTGGAGTCCTGAAAGTAGATCAAAACCGGGATGAAGTAACCCACTGTCAGTTCGGGTTACTGTTCATCCGGGTGGAAAATAAGGGATTTCATGCCATAATAGGGTATTAAGCCTAGATTAGGCTAAGGGAGACCTTGTACTCGTGCAAGGGAGTCCCTAATACACATAAATGATGAGTTAATTAATAGAAAAAGAAAAAGAGAAAGAAAAGAAAAGATTTAGGGAACGGGGGAGTTGAATCAATTAAAGTTTCCTATATTATAATTGGCACGTAGATTATGACCTTGATACAAGACTAAATGTATGGTAAATGCATGTCACAGTTGGGCAAGAAGCTAGGGAACGAGAGGAAGAAGTTCCCCACTGCCTGCTGTAGAATTCTAGAGGCGTATCGAGGCCGTGCCGGATTGGCAGGTGAGTGGGAGTCATGTACTTTGCACCATGAGCATCCTTAATTCATTTTCATGAATGTCGCCAAGTGTGAATTGATTCCACTTGAGCATATTGATTGATATTGTAGTAGATTCCTCTGTAATTTTGTTTCTCCATACTTGATTATCTTGTGCACGCATTTGAGGGAACATTGAGAGAAATTACGAGGGGTTGATGAGTAATCAAATTGATTCCGAATTGTGAAATGATTTCTTTTGTAAATTGATTTCATTTCCTCTATTTTAAAGACTTGTGAGTCGTAGCTTGATTATACTCCTTTATGAGTAATGAAATTGGATCTGAATTGTGAAATGACTTCTTTTGTAAATTGATTTCATTTCCTCTATTTCAAAGACTTGTACAGCCCTTCTCATGGTATATTGAGTTGCATTGTACTCCCGTGATTCCTCACTCCCAACCCTGATGTTAGTTTATGATTGGGTCATGATCGAGTGAGTGGTAATCTTGATTATACTCCTTTTTAGTAGAGTATTGGGAGGGTGCATTATGGCATTTATGCATGGCTTGGCAGTATCTGCAGGACACCTATAGTCGATGGGGTTGAACATCGGCCTTTGTGCACATAGTAGCCTTCTGGGTGGGCGGAGCCCAGTCCCTTCCTAGGGGGGGACACGGCCCTAGGCGTAGGATCGGCCGGTCCTACGACTTATATTCTGCTTGCCGCCGGGCATAGTAAGACCCCGCGAGGTGCAGTATGGCTTTCCGCGGATGTAGAATTCCCGCGAGGTGCCGTTTAGTATGTAGATGTGAGATGGATTTCTGTTCTGGATACTGGCCAGCATTTACATGATCAGTGTGGTATCTTATCCTGCATATGCATGTGACAGTGGGGAGTTGTTGCTGGTTCGCCTGGGGCGTAAAACCCACCTCCCGATAGCTGTCTAGCATTTACATTATCGATATGGTGTCTTATCCTGCATATGCATGTGACAGTGGGGAGTTGTTGCTGGTTCGCCTGGGGCGTAAAACCCACCTCCCGACAGCTGTCTAGTGATGATTTACATATTGGTGTGGTGTCATATTCGATATATGCATATGGCAGTAGGGAGTTGTTGCTGGTTCGCCTGGGGCGTAAAACCCACCTCCCGATAGCTGTCTAGTGATGATTTCAGCATATTGACACCTGATTTGTATGTTCCAGCATTATGATCTGTTGAGCATATTCATGAGTAGCATATATGTTTACTTGATTATTCCATATATGCTTCAGATGAGTTGATATTGATTGTGGTGATATTGATGATTTACTCTATATTCTCTATGTTGAGTTCATGTTCATGTTGTTATTGATCTTGAGATTTCATCTCGAGCCATGATTATATTCTGTCTCATGTGCATAGTACTCTCTACTCCACTCACTGAGTATTTATATACTCACTCCCCAGTTTGATATTTTTGATTGCAGGGCAGGTATTGTATAGAGAGGAGCAGGATTAGTGGTTGCCTGCTAGCTGTGCCGCTCCATAGTATAGTATAATGTAGATAGAGGTTTATCCCCTTTTGGTGTATTATAAACCTTCTATTATATATAGTGCATAGTTACAGTCATAGATCCTGTTGTGGATATGGGTTTGACCATGGATGGATTGGGAAGCATGTATATATATATGTGTGTGCAGATCAGTTATATGCCTGAGATAATGTATTGATATATATTGTCCAGGTTCATTATGTGACGGATTATGTGATTGCTGCTCTGACAGGTAGTGTGTTGTATGTATTGAGATAATCCTGACAGGTCACTATAGGAAAAGTGATCATTTTGTGCATGTATCATGCCAAATTTTTCAAGATCTATTGATGATTGATAGGTAGTAGGGTTCTACGCGGTGGCTGGTGGCCTTATGCCTACCCGCACCCTAGGACCGTCGCGGCGGCCCACCGGGAACGGGGCGGGGGTCGTGACAAAGCTTGGTATCAGAGCAAAGGTTAAACAAGAGTCCTGTCAGAGCAATAGGGTGAGTCAGGATTAAGTATAGCATTATACTATGGAGCATAGGATTTTTCTGTATATTAATTTATGAGTCATTTACAATTCAGTAAAATATATTATGGCTCTGTGTAACGACTGTCCTCTCTTTTTGACTCTTTTAGAGACATATAAAGAATACTTCCAAGGAGAATGGAGCCAGATATAGCATTGGATGCGGGTTCCGCACATGTCGAGCCCCAAAGAGAAAAATCTCCTCCTGCTGATAGACGGAGGGTTGATGATCAAGGAGAGGTAGGAAGTAGAGATGCATTAATGGAACAGTTACTGGCAGAGAATCAGGCTCTGAGAGAGCAGATTGCTCGGGGGAAATCTCCTGCCCCGTCAGTAGTATCCATCCCACCTCCTGTAGTTGTGCCAAGAAGTTTGGCCAGGCGGGCTCTAGATGATGAGGGGATTACTGTACAGGAATTTCTGAGGCTCAGAACCCCAGAGTTTAAGGGGGAAGAAGGTGAAGATCCTCAGAGATTCCTGGAGGAGACTGAAAAGATGATACGGAGACTGCCCTGTTCTGATGCAAGGGCAATAGAACTTGTAGGGCTCACAATGAAAGAAGATGCCTGGGGCTGGTACCAGAGGCACGTGGAGGACAGATTGTACAGTAGGAATCCTCCAACCTGGGAAGAGTTCAGGCAAGCAGTGATGGATGAGTTTTTGTCTCCGGCTGAGAGGCAGAATCGGGCTCTTCAGTTTGAGAGGCTGAAGCAGATGCCCGGAATGAGCGTATCTGAGTACGCTCGTGAGTTCACTAGATTGGGGAAGTATGCTTCTTACATCATCCCCACTGAAGCTGCCAGGATAGAAAGATTCAGGCGGGGTCTGATTTCCCCGCTTTATAATGCAGTACTGGCAGTAGAGGTCCCCACCTTGTCTAGGCTGATTGATAAAGCAAAACAGTGGGAGATCAGAAACAAAGAGGAAAGGGCTGAAAGAGAACAGAGGAAAATGAGTAAGGGGAAAGGGCAAAGCAGCCGAGGTAGATCTGAAGGAGCAAGTCTCCCGGAGGGCCCGACAGAGCAGTCTGTACGCTCAGCTCCACCTGCCCCACGTAAGAGGAAGTGGAGGAGAAGAGGTCAGTCACAGGATGCTTCTTTACCATTAGCACCTCGTCCTCCGGTCACTATGGCCAGAACTGAATCTAAGTTTCAATCATGGCCAATGTGTGGCATATGTGGGAAGCAGCACCCTGGCAGATGCAGAATGGGTCAGGGAGTGTGCTACAGATGTGGACAGCCGGGTCATTTTGTCAGAGAATGCCCGCAGGGTGCCACCCAGCAGTTTGTGCCTTTAACATCCTACCCTTCTGTGCAGATGGACAGGCCTAGTAGTAGGGGGCCTGTAGGCAGAGGCAGAGGTCAGACACCAACGTCACAGCAGAGTGTTGGACCATCTCAGCTGTTAGCTCCAGCAGGCAGAGGGCAAGGAAGGGTGTTCACGGTAAATCCACAGGAGGCACAGGCATCAAATGCAGCTGTGACAGGTATGCTCCTCATTGATAAGATTAAAGCTAGAGTGTTATTTGATTCTGGAGCTACCCATTCATTTGTGTCCCCTTATTTTGCTAAAAAGTTAGCTAAGGATAAGATATTGATGCATATTCCCTTAGTTATTAGCACACTTGTAGGGGATAGTATAGAAGTGAGATATGTGTATCCTACCTGTGTGGTAGAGGTAGAAGGTAAGACACTCCCAGTCGATTTGATTGAGTTGGCAGTGTTAGACTTTGATGTCATACTGGGCATGGATTGGTTATCAGACAATCGTGCCACCATTAACTGCCAAGAAAAGAGTGTTATTTTCAGACCTTTAGATAAGGGAAAATTTACATATCAAGGGGACAGGAGTGAGATCCCAATGAATTTGGTGTCTGCAGTAAAAGCAAAGAGGCTGCTGAGAAAGGGGTGTCAAAGCTATCTAGCTTATGTGATGGACACCCAGGTAGAGTCTGTGGATCTGCAGCAGATTCCAGTTGTTAGGGAGTATCCTGATGTATTTTCAGGAGAATTACCAGGATTGCCACTTGATAGAGAAATTGAGTTCAGTATTGAACTTCTTCCTGGTACAAACCCTATATCGATTGCTCCCTATCGTATGGCACCTACAGAGCTGAGGGAGTTGAAGGTCCAGTTGCAGGATCTGCTAGACAAGGGGTTTGTTAGGCCCAGTACATCACCATGGGGTGCCCCAGTTCTGTTTGTGAAGAAGAAGGATGGATCGCTGAGATTATGTATAGATTATAGACAGCTGAATAAAGTGACCATCAAAAATAGATACCCACTCCCCAGGATAGATGACCTGTTTGATCAATTACAAGGGGCTGAGTACTTCTCGAAGATTGATCTGCAGTCTGGGTATCATCAGTTAAAAATCAGAAAGGAAGATATATTGAAGACTGCATTCAGAACGAGATATGGGCACTATGAGTTTCTAGTGCTTCCATTTGGGCTGACAAATGCCCCAGCAGCATTCATGGATTTGATGAATAGGGTCTTTAAACCCTATCTTGACAGATTTGTGATAGTCTTTATAGATGATATCCTCATATATTCTAAGAGTCAGGCTGATCATGAAGAGCATTTGAGGATAGCACTACAAACCTTGAGAGAACATGAATTGTATGCCAAACTTACCAAATGTGAGTTCTGGCTACAAGAAGTTGGATTCTTGGGACACATAATATGTAAGGAAGGAATCAGGGTGGATCCCAAGAAGATTGAGGCAGTTATGGATTGGCCGAGACCAACAAATGTAACAGAAATCAGGAGCTTTCTGGGTCTGGCTGGGTACTATAGGAAGTTTGTAAAGGACTTTTCAAAAATAGCTACCCCATTAACAAAGCTGACTCGGAAGCAGGTTAAGTTCACTTGGACAGATTCTTGTGAACAAAGCTTCCAGAAGCTGAAAGATTGCCTCACATCAGCTCCAGTTTTGACTCTACCCACAGATACAGGCGGATTTGTAGTCTACTGTGATGCTTCTAAAGTGGGATTGGGATGTGTGTTGATGCAGAATGGCAAGGTGATTGCATATGCATCCAGACAGCTAAGAAAGCATGAAGTAAACTATCCCACTCATGACTTGGAAATGGCTGCTGTCATATTTGCACTAAAGATATGGAGGCATTATTTATATGGTGAGAAATGTGAAATATATACTGATCATAAAATCCTCCAGTACATTCAGCAGCAAAGAGATTTGAATCTCAGACAGAGGAGATGGATAGAGCTGTTGAAGGATTATGACTGCCAAATCCTGTATCATCCGGGCAAGGCTAATGTAGTAGCAGATGCATTAAGCCGGAAATCAATGGGCAGTTTATCTCACATCTCCATCCAGAGGAGAGAGATAGTCAGAGATCTGGCAGATTTATTTGCTCAGGGACTATCTTTTGAGTTATTAGAGGTTCGTCCTTTGATTGCACAGTTTCAGGTGAAACCGAGGTTGATAGATGAAATCAAAGTTTCACAGGATTTAGATCCAATCCTTGTGAAACTGAAAGGAGAAGTGCAATCAGGACAGTCAGAAAGGTTTCAGATTGTAGATGGAATGTTGAGGTGTGGCAGTAGGCTATGTGTGCCAAATGTGGAAGATCTGAGACAGAGGATTATGCATGAAGCACACAATACTCCCTATAGCATTCATCCTGGTTCCACCAAAATGTATCATGATATCAAAGGCATATATTGGTGGAACGGATTAAAAAGGGATGTGGCCAAATATGTGGCTTCTTGTTTGACTTGTCAACAAGTGAAATTTGAACATCAAAAGCCAACAGGGCTTTTGCAAGAGTTACCTTTGCCCGAGTGGAAATGGGAAAGGATAACTATGGATTTTGTAGTCGGGCTGCCCAGAACACAAAAAGGATATGATTCCATCTGGGTGATTGTGGATAGATTGACAAAATCAGCCCATTTTCTACCGGTGAAAACCACATATTCAGTAGCTCAGTATGCCGAAATATATGTGAATAAAATAGTATCTCTGCATGGAGTGCCAGTTTCTATTATATCAGATAGAGGTTCACAGTTTACCTCTAGATTTTGGCAGAAACTCCATGAGGCATTAGGAACTCAGCTTGATTTCAGTACAGCATTTCATCCTCAAACAGATGGGCAATCGGAGAGGACCATTCAGACCCTCGAGGATATGCTCAGAATGTGTGTACTGGATTTCAGAGGTAGCTGGGACAGATACTTACCTTTAGTGGAGTTTGCATATAATAACAGTTATCACTCCACTATTGGTATGGCACCTTATGAGGCACTTTATGGGAGGAAATGTAGATCTCCCTTGTGCTGGTCTGAGATTGGAGAGAAGCACCTAGAAGGACCAGATTTGATCAGAGAGACATCAGAAAAAGTGCCAATGATACAGGAAAGGTTGAGGACAGTGTTCAGTAGGCAGAAGAGCTACTCAGATGTCAGAAGGAGAGATGTGCAGTTTGGCACGGGGGATCACGTGTTCCTAAAGATCTCTCCTATGAAAGGGGTAATGAGGTTTGGAAAGAGGGGCAAGCTTAGTCCCAGATACATTGGCCCCTTTGAAATATTAGATAAAGTTGGCAATGTATCTTACAGATTAGCACTGCCTCCAAACCTCAGCCATGTGCATCCAGTATTCCACATATCTATGCTCCGGAAGTATGTGCCGGATCCATCTCATGTGCTATCAGTGCAGGAAGTTATAGTAGAAGAAGATCTTTCTTATGAAGAACTTCCTGTCGCTATTCTTGATACTCAGATCAGGAAGCTGAGAAATAAGGAAATATGTATGGTAAAGGTCCAATGGCACCGGCACAATGTTGAAGAATGCACTTGGGAGTCGGAGCAAAGTATGAAAAGCAAATACCCTCACCTCTTTGAGTAATCAGGTAATTTACTCTTTTAAATTCGAGGACGAATTTTATATAAGGAGGGGAGGATGTAATAACCCCAAAATTTTTTTTATATATATAAAAAGGGATAGAATAGTCCTTTAAAATTGATATAAGGGGTAAAATTGGAAGGAATCAAAAGATAATGGCATAGTTGTAGATATATTGAAGTGTTAGGGGCAAAATGGGAATTTAATAATATTAAACAAAGGTGAATAGTGCTTTGATTTGACTTAAATGGGGTTGTCTGGCGGTGGGTTGGCTGAGAAGAGGGAATTGAGACAGAGAGGGAGAGGAGGTCTCAGGCGTGGAAACACAGAGAGAGGGAAAAAGAGAAGAAGAAGAAAAAGGAGAAGAAGAAGAAGAAGAAAGAAGAAGAGGAAGGGGATTCGAGGAGGAGGGGGATCCCGGTTGCACTTCCAGCTGAAGGGAAAAACGTAGATCTCCTTCCCCTCTACGCAAAGACCTCGATTTCCAAAAAGAAAAAGGTAAATATCCGTCCCTATCTAGTCTTTTGATGACATTAGGCTATACAAAGGGTGGATATAGTCTAGAGGGGTCGGATAAGGGTTGTAGAGGTGGTTAAAAGAGGAAGAATCGGATTTTAACAAATTTTTCCGGCACTACGGAAAAACTGTGTCGAAGTCCCAACTTCGGCGAATTATTTAAGGGGTCAAACGGCCTCCGATGATGATGCATGTTATCTCTTTGGAATCCTCTATGAGTGTAGAATGTTAGGTAAAAATTTCATCAAATTTGGAGTCCTGAAAGTAGATCAAAACCGGGATGAAGTAACCCACTGTCAGTTCGGGTTACTGTTCATCCGGGTGGAAAATAAGGGATTTCATGCCATAATAGGGTATTAAGCCTAGATTAGGCTAAGGGAGACCTTGTACTCGTGCAAGGGAGTCCCTAATACACATAAATGATGAGTTAATTAATAGAAAAAGAAAAAGAGAAAGAAAAGAAAAGATTTAGGGAACGGGGGAGTTGAATCAATTAAAGTTCCCTATATTATAATTGGCACGTAGATTATGACCTTGATACAAGACTAAATGTATGGTAAATGCATGTCACAGTTGGGCAAGAAGCTAGGGAACGAGAGGAAGAAGTTTTCCACTGCCTGCTGTAGAATTCTAGAGGCGTATCGAGGCCGTGCCGGATTGGCAGGTGAGTGGGAGTCATGTACTTTGCACCATGAGCATCCTTAATTCATTTTCATGAATGTCGCCAAGTGTGAATTGATTCCACTTGAGCATATTGATTGATATTGTAGTAGATTCCTCTGTAATTTTGTTTCTCCATACTTGATTATCTTGTGCACGCATTTGAGGGAACATTGAGAGAAATTACGAGGGGTTGATGAGTAATCAAATTGATTCCGAATTGTGAAATGATTTCTTTTGTAAATTGATTTCATTTCCTCTATTTTAAAGACTTGTGAGTCGTAGCTTGATTATACTCCTTTATGAGTAATGAAATTGGATCTGAATTGTGAAATGACTTCTTTTGTAAATTGATTTCATTTCCTCTATTTCAAAGACTTGTACAGCCCTTCTCATGGTATATTGAGTTGCATTGTACTCCCGTGATTCCTCACTCCCAACCCTGATGTTAGTTTATGATTGGGTCATGATCGAGTGAGTGGTAATCTTGATTATACTCCTTTTTAGTAGAGTATTGGGAGGGTGCATTATGGCATTTATGCATGGCTTGGCAGTATCTGCAGGACACCTATAGTCGATGGGGTTGAACATCGGCCTTTGTGCACATAGTAGCCTTCTGGGTGGGCGGAGCCCAGTCCCTTCCTAGGGGGGGACACGGCCCTAGGCGTAGGATCGGCCGGTCCTACGACTTATATTCTGCTTGCCGCCGGGCATAGTAAGACCCCGCGAGGTGCAGTATGGCTTTCCGCGGATGTAGAATTCCCGCGAGGTGCCGTTTAGTATGTAGATGTGAGATGGATTTCTGTTCTGGATACTGGCCAGCATTTACATGATCAGTGTGGTATCTTATCCTGCATATGCATGTGACAGTGGGGAGTTGTTGCTGGTTCGCCTGGGGCGTAAAACCCACCTCCCGATAGCTGTCTAGCATTTACATTATCGATATGGTGTCTTATCCTGCATATGCATGTGACAGTGGGGAGTTGTTGCTGGTTCGCTTGGGGCGTAAAACCCACCTCCCGACAGCTGTCTAGTGATGATTTACATATTGGTGTGGTGTCATATTCGATATATGCATATGGCAGTAGGGAGTTGTTGCTGGTTCGCCTGGGGCGTAAAACCCACCTCCCGATAGCTGTCTAGTGATGATTTCAGCATATTGACACCTGATTTGTATGTTCCAGCATTATGATCTGTTGAGCATATTCATGAGTAGCATATATGTTTACTTGATTATTCCATATATGCTTCAGATGAGTTGATATTGATTGTGGTGATATTGATGATTTACTCTATATTCTCTATGTTGAGTTCATGTTCATGTTGTTATTGATCTTGAGATTTCATCTCGAGCCATGATTATATTCTGTCTCATGTGCATAGTACTCTCTACTCCACTCACTGAGTATTTATATACTCACTCCCCAGTTTGATATTTTTGATTGCAGGGCAGGTATTGTATAGAGAGGAGCAGGATTAGTGGTTGCCTGCTAGCTGTGCCGCTCCATAGTATAGTATAATGTAGATAGAGGTTTATCCCCTTTTGGTGTATTATAAACCTTCTATTATATATAGTGCATAGTTACAGTCATAGATCCTGTTGTGGATATGGGTTTGACCATGGATGGATTGGGAAGCATGTATATATATATGTGTGTGCAGATCAGTTATATGCCTGAGATAATGTATTGATATATATTGTCCAGGTTCATTATGTGACGGATTATGTGATTGCTGCTCTGACAGGTAGTGTGTTGTATGTATTGAGATAATCCTGACAGGTCACTATAGGAAAAGTGATCATTTTGTGCATGTATCATGCCAAATTTTTCAAGATCTATTGATGATTGATAGGTAGTAGGGTTCTACGCGGTGGCTGGTGGCCTTATGCCTACCCGCACCCTAGGACCGTCGCGGCGGCCCACCGGGAACGGGGCGGGGGTCGTGACAGCATCTGATAGTTTTAAGGACCAATCTTTTCGTGATGGATTTATCGTTTTTTCTAAAATACGCTTGATTTTCCTATTGGCTAATTCTACTTGGCCACTAGTTTGCGGGTGATATGGGGTAGCAACTCTGTGGGTGACACCATACTTTTTTAATAATGTCTCAAAAGGCTTATTACAAAAATATTTTCCACCGTCACTAATTATAACCTTAGGCATCCCAAATCGTGAAAAAATATTTTCTTTTAAAAACTTCAGGACAGGTTTGTGATCATTGGTCCTACAAACGACAGCTTCTATCCATTTGGACACATACTCGACCCCAACTAAAATGTACTCATATCCAAAAGATGGTGGGAATGGGCCCATAAAATCGATGCCCCAACAATCGAAAATTTCGATAATAGTAATGGGTTGAAGAGGCATCATTTGCCTACGAGTTAGACTTCCAATACGTTGACATGGATCACATGTCCTGCAGAACTCGTGGGCATCTTTGAACATAGTGGGCCAATAGAAACCACATTGCAAAACTTTTGCAACAGTTTTCTTAGAGGCAAAGTGTCCACCGCAAGCATCAGTGTGGCAGAAAGAAAGTACGCTTTGTATATCATGATCTGGTATGCATCGTCTAAAGATTTGATCATTGCAATATTTAAACAAATAGGGTTCGTCATAGTAATAATTCTTTACTTCACGCAAGAAAATTTTTCTATCTGTCGACCCCCAATGCTCCGGCATCCGGCTTGTAACAAGAAAATTTACAATATCTGCATACCATGGTATACTAGAAAGTGCAAACAATTGCTCTTCAGGGAATGAGTCCTTGATGGAAAACTGTGGCACTGAATCATGAAAAACTAATCGTGATAAATGGTCAGCAACCACATTCTCTACTCCTTTTTTATCTTTGATAGTGATGTCAAATTCTTGGAGTAGAAGTATCCATCGTATTAAGCGTGGTTTGGCCTCTTTCTTATCCAACAAATATTTTAGTGCCGCATGGTCCGTGAAGATAACAATAGGAGCACCAAGGATATAAGAGCGAAATTTATCTAAGGCAAATACTACTGCAAGCAATTCCTTCTCGGTGGTAGTGTAATTCATTTGAGCATTGTTTAAGGTTTTGCTTGCATAGTAAATGACATATGGCTTATTATCCTTGCGTTGTCCTAGGACAGCTCCTATTGCATAGTCACTAGCGTCGCACATAATCTCAAAAGGTAATGACCAATCGGGTGGTCGCACAATGGGTGCAGTGCTAAGCATAGACTTCAACTTTTCGAATGCCTCCTGATAGGTTTCAGTCCAATTGAACGGTGTATCAAGGGATAGGAGATTACATAATGGTCGAGACATGACACTAAAGTCCTTGATGAACCTCCTATAGAATCCGGCATGACCCAAAAATGATCTAACATCTCTAACCGTCTTGGGTGCAGGTAGCTTAGCAATTAAATTAGTCTTAGCTCTATCTACTTCCATGCCCTTCGATGAAACAATATGTCCTAAGACAATTCCTTTTGGCACCATGAAGTGGCATTTCTCCCAATTCAGTATCAAATTCTTTTCTATACATCGAGCTAAGACTGCTTGTAAATGTGACAAGCAATCATCAAATGAGTCACCAAAAACGGAGAAGTCATCCATGAACACTTCCAAAAATTTTTCGTTCATGTCTTCAAAAATGCTGAGCATGCATCTTTGAAATGTTGCGGGTGCATTATACAACCCAAATGGCATTCGTCGGAAAGCAAATGTGCCAAAAGGACAAGTGAAGGTAGTCTTCTCTTGATCTTCTGGTGAAATTTTAATTTGATAATATCCCGAATAGCCATCAAGAAAACAATAGAAAGCATGCCCTGCAACTCTCTCCAATACTTGGTCTAGGAAGGGTAGAGGAAAGTGATCCTTTCGTGTGACCAAATTCAGTTTTCGGTAGTCAACACACATGCGCCAACTCGTCGGGACACGAGTTGGAACTAGTTCACCTTGTTCATTTTCTACTACCGTCAAACCCGATTTCTTAGGAACGACTTGAGTAGGGCTTACCCACTTGCTGTCAGAAATTGGGTAAATAATACCCACGTCAAGCAACTTGAGGACTTCTGCCTTAACCACATCTCTCATCGTAGGATTTAACCTTCGTTGCATTTGCCTTGTGGTTTTGGCATTGTCCTCCAAATATATACGGTGCGTGCAAATTAAGGGGCTAATTCCCTTCAAATCGGCAATAGACCACCCTAAGGCTCCTTTATGATTCTTTAGAACACCAAGTAATTTTCTTTCTTGGTCATGATTAAGATCAGACGAGATAATTATAGGGTAAGTGTCCTCGGGTCCAAGAAAGGCATACTTGAGTTCCTTCGGTAAGGGTTTCAATTCGAGCTTGGGTGCTTGCTCATGGGATGGTACTATTTTCACCTCTCGAGGCGACAACCTCTCAAATTCTCCTACTTTTGGTCTCCACCCATTGACCATCTTGATATCCAGATTATCCACAATAGGTGTGACTGAAAAATCATCGTCATCGGTTCCATTAGGACACCAATCAATTAAGCTATCATTGAATGGGTCGTTAATTGCTTTAGCTAACAAATAATCTTCTGCGATGGTTTCAACCCAATCAACCTCCTTACTCTCTTCGGAATTATTGGGTTGTTTGCACACATTAAAAATGTTCAATTCTAAGGTCATGTTACCAAAAGAAAGCTTCATGACGCCATTCCTACAATTAATCAATGCATTAGAAGTTGCAAGGAATGGACGTCCTAAAATGACCGGAATCTGAGACTGTGAGTTCGAAGCCGGATGTGTGTCCAATACAATAAAATCGACAGGAAAGTAGAACTTGTCTACTTGGACTAATACATCCTCGATAATCCCCCTTGGAATTTTAACTGACCTGTCAGCTAATTGCAAAGTGACGGAGGTTGGCTTCAACTCACCTAAACCAAGTTGCTCATATACAGAATATGGCAACAAATTCACACTTGCCCCTAAATCTAACAATGCTCGCTCTATCCTAAAGTCGCCTATGATGCATGAGATGGTTGGGCAACCTGGATCTTTATATTTAGGGAGAATGTTGTGCTGCAAAATAGCACTCACATTTTCAGTTAAAAATGCCTTCTTCTTAACATTTAATCGGCATTTAACGGTACACAAGTCCTTCAAAAATTTGGCATATGAGAGTACTTGTTTGATTGCATCAAGAAGAGGTATATTGATTTTTACTTGTTTAAAAAGCTCAAGAATTTCAGAGTTAGGTTCGAGCTTTTGCAACGGCTTTAACCGTTGTGAAAAAGGTGGAGGAAAAGGACATTCAACTTTCTTAGTAGAAGTTGGGACCTCAACTTATTCTTTGTCCCTTTCATCGACTTTGGGAGCATCAGAATTAGAAGTGACTTGCGGTCTCAATTGGACAGTTTGATCAATGACTTTCCCATTATGCAAAGTCATGATGCTCTTTGCATGCTCTGTATGTGAACTAGAAGGAGCCGTATTATTACTACCGTGCACTTGTGGGTTAGGTTGGGGTTGAGCTGGAAGCTTACCCTTTTCTTGGGTACTTAGGACGGTAGTCAACATTGACAATTGGTTCCTTATGTCTTCAAAATTTCGAGTATTTTGAGCATTGATATTAGCTTGACCTTGTAGAAAAGTTTGTATGGATTGCAATGTATCCTCGATATTTGGCTTTTGAGAAGGTGGTGATGCAAAAGTAGGATGTGCAGGTGGAGGAGCTGAATGGTGTGACTGTTGAGAATGATCATTTCTCCACCTAAAATTTGGATGATTCTTCCAACCAGGGTTATAGGTATTCGAGTATGGATCGTTATAAGGCTTTTGGTAGGAGTTCATAGCATTTGCTTGATCGTGCAAGACTTCTTTGAATGCCGGTATGGTGGGGCAATCTGTAGTGGTATGACTCGACATATCGCAGATACCACAACACTCGTTTCTAAGCTCTATAGTTTTGACAGGCTCAACCTTCCTAAGCTCAATTTCTTCTACCTTCCTAGTGAGGGCTGCCATTTTAGGGTGAAGATCATCCTCAGTTCTGAGGTTGTAAAGGCCTCCATGTACAGAGCTAGTAGGCTTAGGCAAAGACTTGTTGTTTCTATCCCCGTTATCCCAAAGTTGGGCAGTCTCAGCAAGGGAATCCAAATACTCCCATGCCTCATCAGGTTGTTTTTCTAAAAATCTACCATTGCACATGGTCTCTACAAATTGTTTCAACTGTGGAGATAAACTTTCATAAAAGAAGCTAATGGTTCTCCAAGTTTCGAATCCGTGATGAGGGCATGAGAGAAGAAGGTTTTTAAATCTTTCCCAACATTCATAAAATGTTTCATTATCTTTTTGTTGGAAATTGCTGATATGTCTTTTCAAAAAGTTAGTCCTTTGTGTGGAGAAGAACTTCTTTAAAAATTCTCTCTGCATATCTTGCCAATTTCTTATTGATCTAGGTCGCAAAGAGTTAACCATGTTTTGGCCTTATCCTTTAGAGAGAAAGGAAACAATGTTAACTTGAGGACATCCTCGGTGACGTTTGGCACTCTAAATGTAATGCTCAATTCTTCAAAATTCTTTAAATGAAGATATGGACTTTCGGACTCTAACCCATGAAACTTGGGCAGCAATTGGATTACCCCTGGTTTGATGTCAAAATGTCCTACATTATCAGGAAAAATTTTGCATGAAGGCTGACTAGTCCTAGCCGGTTGTAGGTATTGTCTTAGAGTCATAACATGGGGTTCTCGTTCTCGATTGTGGTGACTCCCCGCATCTTCATTTAGATCAGCCATCTCACAAGGTGTGAGATATTGAGAAGGAATTTCAGGGGTATGTCCTAAGGGATGATCTAAAGTTGTACGACTTAATCGACCAGTGTCGTCCCTATTCCACTTTAGCATGCAAAATATTTCCCTTTTTTTTTTCTTTTTTTCTTTTTTTTAAATTAAAAAAATAAATATAAGTACCAACTAAAGATACCCTAAAACGACATCCTAAAACAAAAATCCTATTCACAATCAAACATGCAACAAAACATTACACCTCAATTTCTAATGTTTTTCTTAAATTTCTAGACAGCTCCTAACTGGTTTGAAGAGGGCACCTAAGCCTCCAATCCGGTCTAATGAACCGAGTTGACCAGGTAAGCTCCCAGGTAAGTGGAGGGGTCACGATGCGTTCGCAAAGGTCCCACTTAAAACCCACTTGCCTCGAACAGATGAACTGTCTCCCTTATAGGGACAAAGCTTGCCTAGACATCAACTAAGCCACAGAGCGAAATTGGTGCAACTTTCGGTGGTCTTCGTCCTATTGAGCTCGAATGTCCTTAGGGGCCAACGTCTAGTTGATTTTAGTTAAGCTTGGGACATTTATGCACTGGGGTGATTTTTGGGCTAAGGACGAGTGATGAAATCCCGACCTTATCTTTTTAAATGGGTTTAGCCCTTAGAATATTTTATGTTGATGCCTTATACTATATGCAACAATCAAGAGATTTTTTTTTTAATGTTTTATGACATGACATTAAATTTCATTGAATAGGTGATCAAGCAAATTAATTATTTTTTTAAAAAAAATTTTATGAGTTGAAGTCTGAAATTTGAAATTTGAAATTTGAAATTTTAGGTTTTCCTCTTTTTTTTAAAATTAAATTTTTGAATAATCACCCTTGATCTTTTCTTAAAGTTTTTTTTTTTCCTTCAATTTTCAATTAGCAACAAGGGTTAATGAGATATAATAACAATAAATTCTGATTCTAAAAAAAATAAATGCAGAAAATTCAAAACAGAAATCAGCAAGGTTTTATATTAATCTAATGGTCTTAAAAGTCTCAAAATGTCAATCAGACCGTTCAGATTATTGAATATTTGTCATGCACTAGCTGACCAAATTTGAGTCAAATCAGACGGCTAATTTCTATGATATCAGAGTTTGATGCAAACTGTGCAGGGAATTAAAAATAGTAGTAAAGATGCAATTTATTTTTTCAAAAGAAAAATACTAACTACTAAGGTAAAAAATACAAACATCAACATCCCTCCCTTTTCTCTCTCTCTATTTTTTTTTCTTCTTTTTATTTTCGGAAACAGGGCATCCCCTGTTTCCCTTTCACTTCTTCTTTCTTGTTTTCTTCCCCTGCAGCAGCCCGACGCCCCTGTTTTCTTTCCTTGGACCCCCCCCCTTATCTCCCAGCCGAGAGAGCTATATAGCTCTTCCTTTGCACGCGATGGAGATCGACGGAAGGGCTGCATCTCCGGCGATGATCTCGAACTGCTGGAAGCTCGCGAACGGATGCTTGAATCACGGAAGAGATGGACTCGAACGGGAGAGTCGCCACAGTTGCTGGGAGGTGAACAGACGAATGGAATGAATGGGTCGGGAGGTAATCGCGGCTGGATGCAAGATATGAACAGCCGGACCGCAGGAATGGGTGCGGAAGATCACGGATCCGGGAGATGATTGCGGCCATTTCCAATGCTGAGAACGGATGCTGTGAATCGTGAGCTGATGGGAGGCTGAGGATGCTGGCTGCGGGATGGAGGATGCGTGAGATGCGTGGGTGTTGGGATGATGGCGAATCCGGAAGGGAGGAAACCACCACGTTGTGAATGTTGACCCTGAAATTGTGCACGGGATGATGCTGGGAGCTCTGATGCGGAAGGATTGCCTCGCGGATGCTGTGGAGGAGGCGTGAAACGAGTTGCTGGAAGGTATGGGAGATGATCGTGGACCGCTGTGGAGGAGGCGGATGCTTGGGAGAAGAGGATCGGACGCCGTGGATGGGGCTAGGGCGCTGAATACGGGAGCTAGGATCATGGAAGAATCAGTGGAGGAGGCGGACGACGTTGGATCCTCCCGAATAATGAATCTAACTCCTTTGGTTGCTGTTCCATTAGACTGGACTTGGTCTGCTAATGCTCCTTCTGGTATGCAAATGGGGCTGACCCTATGTGCTCAGCTATTGACCTGCGGCGATGCATCTTTATAGACCCAATGCGTATTTAAACTCTGATCTGTGCCAAATAAAAAATATGAAATTAATGCAGCTCTTTTATCATTATTTGTTGGAAATAATATTAATTTAAGCTGCGTGTAGATCGCACTTTTGTGCTCTCATCAGTGTGATCAATTGGTTTAATAGATTAATATTAGTAAGGTTTAATTTGGTATGTAATCAATTAATTGACCTAGTCAATTAATTGAAGGGTCCAAGTTTAGTAGTTGTTAATTGTTTGACTTGGCCAATTCATGATGTAAGGCCTATATAAATAAGGCCACCCCGCTTATGAATTAGGGCATTGAATGATTGAATAAAATCCTAGCCTCCTTTGTTCTTCTTCTTCTTCCTCCTCCTCTTCTCTTCTTCCTGCATCTCTATATCCTCTTCTTCCTCTTCCTTTCCTTCTTCTTTCTTTTTCTCTCTTCTCCCTGCAGTGGTCCTTCATCAGCTTGGTATCAGAGCAGGCCGGCTTTGCTCCTGCTGCCAAAGCCACGATCAAGTTTCTTTCTCTCCTCTCTCTCTTGATTTCACCAAGCTCCTCTCTCCCTCGGTTTTCACCAGAAGAAAAGGGTCCCCCCTCCCGGTTTCACCAGAAAAAGGGGAAAACCCCTTGGCGTTTCCCCCTCCCGATTTCACTAGAGAAAGGGGAAAACCCCTTGGCGTTTCCTCCGTCTCAGCCAACAAGTCCCCGGCCATCCCTGCCTGCACCTGCCTTAGACCACTCCAGTGCCACCGACCCGCTGTGATCCCTCGCCACCGTGCATGTTTCCACCTTCACCACCGAAAACCGCCGCCGGCCACTGCTGTGACCGGCCACCCCTCTTCGTCGGTGCCCTCCTCCTGTTCCGCCACCACAGCCCGTCCTTGCAACTGCCGCCATCGTGAGGAACGGCCCACCCTCCCGAACCGTCGGGAGGTTGAAGAAGGTTGAGGCAACGGGTAAGTCTCAGACCCGTTAGCCCATACCCACTAGCTCGGATCCATTCTAGAGAAAAAAGAAAAAGAAAAAAAATCGCATGAGTTGCACGTGAGTGCCCGCAACGGGTTATTGGAGCGGGTCGCGCCTGATAAGCTAAATCTAATCGGATCCGAAAAAAAAAATCCTCCTTACGTGATCGCACATGCCGACTAAAAAAAAAAGAAAAAAAAGAAAAGCTTTGCACATGCGTGCCAAAAAAAAAAAGAGAAGTACCTGTTTGTCTCTCTCCCCGCGACTGCCCTGCTCCTCCGCCGCCTTCACCGTGCCGCCAAGGTCCCTCCACTTCACGCCGCCTCTGCTTCGTCACTGCCGCTCGCCGCAGCGCCGTCATCATCCCCGGCCGCTTTCGCCTTCGCAGTGCTTCCCCGATTGCGGCCACCGCCCCTCGGCCTTCCCCTTCGACGCCGCCTCCTTCGAGCCCTCCACTGAGCCGCCGGTGCCCGAGCTGACGCCGCCACCCCGCCATGCTCCACCTCTTCTATCTCAACACCCCCCCCCCCCCGGCGTCCGCCGCCCGTGAAGCGCTGCCCTTTCCATCGCCGAGCGCCATCTCTAATTCCCTCCTTCGGCCGCCGCCTCCTCCGCCGCCTCCACCGAGCACCCCGCTTTTCCCTTCTGCCGAGCACCACCGCCACTCCGGCTCGCTTTCCTTCCGTCGAGAACCGCCACCCTCTGCCTTATCCTTTTCACACTTTCCCTCCACCTTCACCTCAACTCCCTCCTCCTCCTAAACCCCTTTCACACTAAAACGCCACCCCCTCCCCCCATTCCCACCGCCTGTTCACACTAACCTGACAACACCGAGTCGGTTTCTCCTCCCCAACCTCGTTCACACCTCCACCCCAACTCCCAAACCCCCCAAACCCCTTTCCCACTATAACACCACCCCACCTCTCTCCCCAAAACCCCTTCACCCTCCACTCCCCTCCACAATAGGCCGTCGGGCCGTCACACCAAAGCCCCCTATCCTCGGGCCTCACAGGCCCCAGCTGACACCACCCCTGCCTGGTAGCCTTTTAGGCCCAACGAGCCCGAAGACCCAATAGGCCCAGCAACAGCCGCACCCCCTCACAACCCACCTCCTTCTGGCCCGCAGGTTTTCAGGCCTAACCTGACACCAACCCATCCGCCCCTTCTTTGCTTAGCCGGCCCGCTCCTTCCCCTTTTACTGGGCCCATCAAACACCTCTTTAAAACAATAGGCCCAGTCATCAGGCCTGCCAAGCCACAGTAATTAAGCCCAACAAATCACTGAAATTAGGTTAATTTCTATAAAGAGCCTGCAAATTGCAGTGATCTAATCCAAATTGCAGCCAATTGAAGAGCCCATCAGCTGCAACTGCGCCCCTGATCGTCCGCTTCCCGGCAGGTAATAGGTTTCTACTTTTTTGAGCTTGTTTATTTAATTATGTTCTAGTTCTCTTGCATGATAGCCCTATTTTTAAAAATTTAAGTGTGAAATGATTTACTGAGGTATAAATTTGCATTATTGTTGCACCAGGACATTGTTGATTTTCTTAATTGCAATGATGTGCTCTCTAGCCTGACTATGATCACATGGGTTAGGATCTAGTCTCCTTTCATACCTTTAGCTAGGGTAATTACTGGCGTAAGCAGGATGGCGGCATATTGTAGTCAGGAGCTAGTTTTCGTCCGGGCCACGCTAGTATGGCGATCACTAGCACATGTTGTTGCAAGCACGATTTTTATGTGATTTCAGAGCTAGTCTTCTTTTGGGCCTCTAGTGGAATGATTACTGGTGCATGTCGATCAACGAAATATTGTAATTAGGAGCTAGTCTCTTTCGGGGTTTGCCACGGACTAATCGTGGCCATAGTCCTAAAGGCTAGGAGAGAATGTGAGTTGTTAGATACATTGATTTGGAATCTTATCTTTGATCGGATATATTACATATTTTTTAAAATATCTAGTTTACATTCCTCAACATATTTTTAATTATAATCAAAACTCTTATATTATGAAATTGATATTCTGTTTATATTATGCTTGATTGAACTAGAGATAGAGGTGACTTACTGAACTTTTTAGCTCACTTTTATTTTTTTTGCCTTCTTTTTCATATGTCAACATTTAGTGCGAATGGGATCTTGGGTCGTGAGCGGAGGACTAGAAACAACATCTTTTCTTTTGTAATACATATCTATAAAATCCATATAGAACTTATTTGAAAAATAATGTTGGACCTTGAATTATGAATAATTATTATTCTTTGAAAGCTTAGTATTTAAGTTTACAAGTAATTTTTTCTTAGGCCTTGCCTGCCTTAGGAGTCACACCTTGTAGGCGTGCGGCCCGTCTATGATGTGCTGCTCATACTACTGGGCACGAGATGTGATAGCTATCTCTTCACGTTCTACATAAACGTGAACAATCTCCCTTCTATCCAATCAAGCTTTATCATCTTTTTAAGTTGACCGCCTTCATATACAAATCCTCATTCTCTGATCGTTATTCAGAATAGACACCCTAAAGAAAATGCCTTTAACTTTAGCCTCGCGCTACTTCTCCACGATATTCTGTAACTTGTCGTAACACATGCTTCCTATGTCACCGATGTCATAAAAGGCCATACTTCCTCCAACATAGAAAACATGTCCACCCTTGTTGACAAACTTGCTGCCGTAATGCACAACTATAGTGACATTGTCCATTCCACGATATATGAAATACTAATTATTTAGTCCCACTTAGAATAAATACATTACATTAAATAGGTTGGGTTACATTAAATAAATTGTAACAAACCAAATTATTTAATCCCACTTGGAGCAACAAGTGCATAGATTTGCCTAAAAAAAAGATTTTGGGACCACATTCTATTAAATAACAAAGCTTTGGAACCACATAGATACGGCAACAACAAAATTGCCACCAATCATTGATATTGCTCACAATCACCAGCAAAGTTTGAAGATAATCTAATATTTTCTTATTTTTCCAAGGGCATGAAGGATATAGGATGAAAGGATAACCGAAACCTAACGGATACAGGATTAAAGGATAATAGGAAAACCTAAAGTAAGCCGATGATATTATCTTTATCACCAATGTAGAGAGGAATCTTGCCAATCATTGCCGCTCATCGCTGGAAGAAAAAACCACCACTTGCTCTTGCGGCCGTCGCCGGTTTCTAGTTGTTGATCGGAAAGGAGACCAGGATTTGGATGGGATTGGGAAATAAAAACTCTACCCAAAAAGTGGCAAAAATGAGGGAGAAAATCTTGTATACATCAGCCACTTTTGTCACATCAGCAATGGATAACATGTGCTATCATGTGACTATCTTCCTCACGGCCATCTAGAAGTTAAGCTAGGGTATCAATTATAAAGTTTTGAAAGTTCAATGGCCTAATTGCACAAACTTGAAGATAAAAATAAAAAACCGTACAACTTAGAATTTTTGGCATGATTAATCCAATAAAATTATAGTATAATATAAATTTAATCAGCATTAAGACTATTAATATCCAATATATGATACATTTGATACTAGAATAATGCTTGTCATAATAGATAGAATCAAGCCACATCTTATAACAGACAACTCATATAATCTAAAATTTATCCTTTTTTTGGCAGTAGAATCAATTGAGTTATACGATGGATTTCGATTGCCACAAAAATAATTTGAGACTCCTTTCTATTTGTAGCAGAGCTCTTTGCTTCATAAGATGCAGACTACAATTATAAATTTGGTAAAAGTTTGTTGCAAAAGATTTCTTCCAATTAACTAGCAAGGTATTTGCGTCTATGCACGATGCTTCATAATTTATCCTCCTCCTTTGTATTTTTCATGGGAGTGCCACGTACAGAAAAATATGTATTTCTTTATTTTTTGTTGAAATAGATAATTTATATAGATTTAGTACAAATACATCTAAAAAAAATCGAAATATAACGTATTTCAGAGTATACTAGGCAGTTTCCTCTTTTCAAGCCAAAGGATGTCAATGGAGTAATTGGCCACGTATGAGATTTTTCAGTCTGTAGCCCTATAGATATACATAGCTCAAAAGACTATCTCACTGACACTATATGACCCGGATGTCTCGAATAAGGGTGGCACTGACTCATGCCGCCAAATAATCCGCTGAACCCATCTGGATCTTCCTCGAGCAGTACCGCTGGCATGCAGCACTCGCAAGCGTTGCCTAGCCCGGCCCAGTGTACCCTTTGTTCCCGTTTCAACGGCAAGCTAACGCAAAGCGATCGAGCGATCCGATCGTCCTCGCGATTCCGTGTCTACCTTCTTCGTCTCTCCGTTTGTGTCTGTGTCGGTGGTTCCCATGGGATCGAAGTGGGCTCTGATCCGGCCCTTCTTCCTAATCCTCCTCCTCCACTCCGTGGCCATCTATCTCTTCACCCGCGGCTTCCTCCTCACCCGCACCGAGCTCTCCGCGTACAGCCGCTGCTCCGACCTCTCCCACTCCCCTTGCTCTGCACTTCACAACTCCTCCTCCCACGACGACCGCCGCTGCTGGACGAAGCCCGCCGTCGATCGCCTCGTCATCATCATCCTCGACGCCCTCAGGTGAACCTGCCCCTTCCTCCCTCCCTCCCTCCTTTCGTCTCCAAAAAAAAGCTGCCCTAGCCCCTTCTTAGATTCCGCAATCTCGATTCAGACTTCCGACTGTTAAAGGCTTGGAATACATAGGGGACGGATGGATTCCCACCGCCGTTTTCCAAAAATTACTTGGCCTCTGGTTGGATTTTTACTCAAATCCAATTATGTGGGAATAAGCGCCTCCTTTACTTGCTTTCTTGTTTATTTTTTTGGGTTTCTTTTGTATCAAGAAGACCTAGAAGACGGATACGATAAGAATTCATGTGGAGTTATGCTCCGTTTTCTAAGAAAAGTTTGGCCCTGGATTGGATTCAAATCTCAAACCCCAAATTGATGGGCAAAGGCATCGTCTTCATTTTTTTTTCCCTTTTCATGTTTATTTTCATGGGGGGCTTTTCTCCAAGTTCTCAGACAAGTTGGTTATCGTGTTGCAGGTTTGATTTTCTTGCGCCCAGTTCATTCTTTGCAGGTCAGCATTCCCTCCATCTACTACATTTATTCTTTTTTTTCTTTTTGTGATGGGAGAGACCAAAACTCAGCAGCATCATGCATGCGAATAAAATTAGGTGATAGGTTGATCATTACTAGAACATTTGTATAGGATTGGAGATGATGCAGGCTTTTTGTTCCAGAGGCAAAGCCGTGGATGGACAAGTTACGGGTGCTGCAGAAGCTCGCCTCTGGAGAAGGATCATCTGCTAGGATTTTTAAGGCCATCGCAGACCCACCAACAACTAGCCTGCAGCGGTTGAAGGTCAACCTTTTTCCCTCTAAGATGTGGTTTATTATGATTTTCTTTCTTTCTTTCTTTCTTTTAAATCGACTTGATTTCAAACATTGAATGGCTGGTAAACCGTATCACTATCGTCATTTTATTCATGAATAATCTAGCTCTTTGTCCCTTCCTCCCCACTAGATAAATCTTTAAGGGTCATCATCTTAGTAATCTTGGGGATACCAAACACCTTCTTTTTCATTGTAGATGATGATCATTTGAAGATTTTAAAAACAATATACATTATATTTTTAGATATGCATGATTCAACGTGTTCCAATTCTTCTCCTTTCTTATCTAGGTACAGAGATGGATGTATGTTGATATGAAGAATCATTACATATGTTCAAGTCCGTGTTTTAGTTATGATTCAGTTTTCATGCTTCTTTCATGTTTCGAGTTTGTTGTCTTGAAGAACCATTACATATGTTCAAGTATTCGTTTAACATGTAATCAACTAATGCCTATAAATAACCTCAATTTTGTTGCAATTCTCTAGGGTCTAACAACGGGTGGACTTCCTACATTTATTGATGTTGGTAATAGTTTTGGAGCTCCAGCAATTGTTGAAGATAATTTAATATGTCAGGTTTGTTCTAATAATATGTCGCTATAGTTCATGTCTTTGGATTGGACAGAAAGGAATCGAGGCAGTATAATTTAATGTTCAATATAGAGTTGATTTTCCTGCTCATCCATTATTTCTTTCAATCTTATGGATGCTTCTCTTTATGTTGCTTATTTAAAAACAGTTGAATAAAAATGGAAAGAGAGTGCTGATGATGGGGGACGATACGTGGTTGCAATTATTTCCTGGTCATTTTAACAAATCATATCCTTACCCTTCTTTTGATGTTAAAGATCTTGATACAGTATGTTTTCTTCAAATATAGGTTCTTTATTGCTTTAAATTATTATCTTTAAAAAAGAAGAATTTAACATGCATGCATGTATGTTTATTTACTTATTCATATTTACTAGTGACTTTATCTTTTCTGCATATGTTATGTGTGAATTCCATGTGGCAGGTAGATAATGGTGTCATGGAACATTTGCTGCCATCACTATATAAAGATGACTGGGATGTTCTTATTGCACATTTTCTTGGTGTGGTAAGTCTGAGTATCTCTTTTCAAGTTAGTTTTTTTCCAAGTACACAATACTGCTCACATTTCTATAAGCATGTCAGCAGCTATGCTTCTATTACCCATATTACACACACATATACACTCTTCTAGTTTTTGCACTATGGTATACTTGAATAAGTTCAATGAGTTTTGATGTGGTATATGTTCGTCATCCTGACCTCGACAATTGGCCGAAGCGATGATCTCGATATTAACCAAGCCGTTAGTCTTAGCAACAAATCGAGCCACCAGCCACGATAGTCAACTAAAGTGTTAACTTTAGTATTGGCTGTGGTGTCGACTTGAACCATCAAGCCAATTAGAGCGAGTTGGGCGACCAGCGGAAATAAGCCAAATGTCTCTAATTCAAGTGCATTTAAAGCAATTAATTGCCATTAAAGGCACAATCACAATCCCACCAATTGAGGGGCGGTTACAGCTCATCCCAAGCGGATCGACCATTATCGCATGATCAATGCGGTTAAGATTTGCCACGTGCACAATGTGGGGACCATTACTGAGTAGTTAAGGCTCACTTCCGCCTTACTCGGTAACGGATATCAACCATGGTATGCCGGCCGGTACGGAGCGTACCGTACCCTACCAGTTTGGTATCGGTACTGGTATGGGTCGCGTACCGAGTGTACGCTCAAAAAATTTCATACCGTACCATACTGACACTGTGCTAGTATGGCACTGGTATGGGGTCCGATACCGAGATGGCGAATCTTATTATCAACCTCTTTCTATATAAGGGGCTATAGGGAGCCCTCTAGATATGCTTTCTTAAGCTCTCGCACTCTCTCACACTTTGCAACTCTCAAATTTCTTCCGTTCCTTCTGATTTCGGCTGACTTAAACATCGGAGGGTCCTCCGCCGAACAAACTTTGGCTCGTGGACTTTCGTTTCTGTTTTTAGGTCGGATAGTTCATGCTAGACGACCTTTTCCATCCATGTTTAAGTTCAGTTGTTAACACCCTCCCTAGCCTAATTGTTCAGCTCGAAGCCCCAACAATTGACCTCACTGCTTCACTTCGGATTTTGTCCGACCTTAGCGGTTCGGTTCAGATCTTAGTGGCAATAGAATTGGCGCTAAAAGGTGAGCCTTTGATCCTATTAGAGAAATTGAGGAAGTTTGCCATGACAAAGTCACAGAGAGCTCAAGAAGCACCAATTACTAGTCAGCAGGAGGCGTAGTCAGATGCCTCTAATCGAAGCCTGCAGAGAGCACAGCTTCCCCAAAGCTCTTAGCTAGGAGTTGTCAATTTCGAGTAGTTCAATTTGCTTGTCCAGCAAGTCTAAGCACTTACTGCGGCCATTGACAACTTGTAGCAAGCGACTACTAACCTGTAGTAGGCCAATGAGCCGAGCCGTCATGAAGCCCCAGCATAACCAAGTCATCATTCCCATCCCTGAAGTCTTGAAAGGGTGCGACAAAGTCACCACTCTTGTTCGTGGAGCTCGGGACGAGATAGGAGATGCCAATCTCTAAGCCTGCATTCCAAGGACTCCACTCCAGGCCGCTCCTCCCCTCATCTATCAAAAAGGGTCTTCTGGAGGGGGGTTGACCTCGACCAAAAGATCGAGGAAATGAACAACCATATTGAAGCTTTAAGGGGCAAAAACCCTGAACTTGAAGATTATCTAGAGTTCACCACCGAGCCCCCCTTCTCAAAGAAGATAATGGAGGAGCCTCTTCCATCTCAGTTCAAAATGCCCTAGTTGGAAACCTACAATGGCACCTCGGACCCTCTAGACCATCTAGAGATCTTCAAGGCTCTTTTGATGTTTTAGAGGGCCACTGACATAGTATTATGCCGAGCTTTCCCTGCAACGCTCTAGAGAGTAGCTTGACTTTGGTATATTGGTCTCCAACAGGGCTCAATTCATTCTTTTGAGAAGCTTGGCTGGCTGTTTGCAACCCACTTTATAGTAGTCGGAATCAGAGGAGGGGCTTGGAGAGCCTTCTTGCTGTGAAGCAGAGGCAAGGGGGATCCCTTAGAGATTATGTCAATCGTTTCAACATGGCGACCTTGGAAATCTGCGACTTGAATCACTCTATTGTGATGATTGCACCGAAGAGCAGATTGAGACCTTCTTGGTTTCTCTTTTCTTTAGACTTTGTCGTGCTTCTTGCTTGAGCCAAGAAGTATGTTAATGTTGAGAAGGCGATGGTAGCTCAGTGAGAGTTAGCAGGGGTAAGCATGGCAAGAAGAAAAATGAAAGAAACCAAGAAGAAAAAGAAGAGCCGAAGAGGAGGCCTAGGAGAAATGAAGGAAGCTCTCGTCGCTCGAGGAGCCCACCTTGGAAGTATGAGAGGTACACTCCTCTCAACACTTCAAGGGTTCAAATTCTTATGGAAATCAAGAACTGGGGTTACCTAAAGGGGCCTCAGAGGATGAAGGCGCTGATGGGCAAGAGAGATCAACATAAGTATTGTAAGTTCCATTGATACACGACACTGAAAAGGGCTGAAAAGGGCTTGCAACTGAGGAACAAGGTTGAGACCCGTATCTGATGAGGAACCTCGATCGTTATGTTAACGACCAATGAGACCGAGCCGAAGCTGGTCGTTATCAACACACCCCTGAGCAACTGAACGATAATCTCTTGATAATACCATCTTTGGAGGACTAGCACCTGGAGGGACGAGCTCATCAGCTTGAAGGACTTACACCTAGGAAGCCCTAGCAGAAGATTTTTTTCCTGAAGAGACAGCGGACCAAGGAGGTTATCTCCTTCTTGGATGATGATTTAAAGCAAGATACGCGGAACCGACCGAACCGACGTACCGGTAAAGACCAGTACCGGTTCGGAACCGGTACCGAACCGATTCTGAAAAAAAATGCGCGGATGCGTTATGCTGCAGAGTGGCACTGCCGCATTAAAAGCAGCCACGCGGGGCAGTGCGTGGGCTCGCTGCCCTGCACGGCGAGTCCGCGTGGGAAATCGCGTGCGCACGATTCCCCGTGTGTGGACCGCGATTCCCACCGCGTCGAACGCGTGTGGGCACGAGTCGGGGGACGCGTTTCCCCACTCGCACCCACATCCTCGCGCGCAGGCACGCTCCCGCGGCCTCTCTATTTTTTTTCTTTTCTTTTTTCCTCTTCTTCCCGAGCTCCTCTCTTCTTCCCTCTCTCCTCTCTTCTCCTTGCTTTCCCCCTTCTCCTGCGAGCAAAGGAGCTCTTCTTCCCTGCGAGGTGTTCGGAAGGAAGAAAGAGGCTCGGTAGCGCGAGAGGTCTTCTTTCTCTCTCTCCTCCTCTCTTCTCCTCTCTTACCCCTTCTTTCCCGCGAGTACCGGTGCAGTTCGCACCGGTACAAGCCCGAACTGGTGCAGTTCGACTGGTACCGGGCTTGTATCGGTGCGAACCGCACCGGTTCGCACCGGTCCGGGCAAGGTACCGTTCGGTTCCGACCTCTTTGGTGGAGGCCGCTGTACCGGTACCGGTGGAGGCCGCTGTACCGGTACCGGTGCAGGCTGAACCGGTCGGTTTCGACCGGTTCAGCGAACCATGATTTAGAGGAAGTACTACCCCCACCCTCCATGGTGATGCAGTTGTAATCTTCCTCACAATTGCTAATTATGATGTTAGAAGAACTCTTGTAGATAATGGAAGCTCGACAGACATTTTATGATGCTTTCCGTAGAATGAGCTTATCGTCAGATCCGCTAAGAACTGATTCTTCTCTGATTTGATTCTCGGAAGATTCTGTTCCCGTGGAAGGCACCATTACCTTCATGGTTACTATTGGCCAGGAGCCTTGGTAGACGACCGTAATGTTGAATTTCTTGGTGGTAAAGTTTCTCCTGGCATACAATGCCATCTTGGGTCGGCTCGGGTTGAATACAATGCGAGCTGTGGTATCGACCTATCATCTTGTAGTGTAGTTTTCTACCGAGCATGGAGTTGGAGAAGTTCGGGGTGATCATGCAATAGCTCGATAGTGTTATGTGGCCGCACTCTGAGGAAAGAAGCTGATCGAGATGCTCCTCGTTAAAGGCTTGGATACACGGAACAAGCTAAAGGAGCAACAAGGAGAGCTAGTTAAGGAGCTCATCCCCTTCCTTGTTGGCGACGAAGGGATAGGTTGAATTGTTTATGTCAGCTCCTAACTAGATGCAGCAACCTGAGCTCAGCTCATCATCTTTCTTTGTGCCAACGTAGGCATCTTTGCTTGGTTAGCCTCAGATGTGCCAGGTATAGATTCTAGCATTATTGTGCATAGGTTGAATATGGAATCGGTACACCGACCTATGCGGTAGAAAAAGAGAAGTCTCAAAGCGCCAATAGGCGATGGATGAGGAGGTGGACAAACTCCTAAATGTCGGCTTCATCTGTGAAGTCAACTATCCTGATTGATGTTAGAAGTATGCTCTAGAAGCCAATTTGGCTGACACATTATTTTGTTCTGGGATATAAAATTTTACTTGACCTAACAATGAATTTATTAGGATGGGCATTCTTTTCATTCATGTTCTTATGTGTCCATGAATCGTCCAAGAAATTAATAAGATGATGACGCATATTCTGAAGAGTTGAGAATTTGAGGCATGTGTCATTGGTGATTAATTTCTGAATTGCTTCTGATCGATGGATCCATCACGAGGGACGGTGATCGATCCGCTGAGATTAGTGCATAGATTACTTAGTCAGATGGATGAGTCTTGAGTCCATAGTGTGGGGACACTGGAGTAATTGTGCAAGTGCTTGTTAGAGAACAAGGGTACTGAGTGTGACCAAAACAGGTAGTCACTTGGATGTCTATCCACTCGTCAGTGATTTACTTCATGCTGCAGTTGTATGACTGGTCCTTTGACCTGCGATGCCTCGACTATTAATAGTGAGGTTGCTGTAGTTTGACGAGCACATAAACATGGGCCCTATCCATTTGGGTTCTTGTAGTGCAGATTGGTTGCAGTAGGTTCATTGTAGGAGTAGGGGTGCATCTAGATAGAATCTATCAACCTTGATAGATTAGGAGAGATCCTATGTGATTTATGAGACTGAGTTCGTAAATCCTTGGCCAAGGTAGTTTCTGGAAAAAGAGTTTTTCAATCTCGAACTGGAGTCGAATAAATTTTATATATGACAGATGATGGGGTTTGACAAGTTATCCATGAACTCCATCCTGTCGGGATCCACGATAGAGGGACTGTATCATATGCTAACTACACCTAGAGGTTCATCATTTCATTCTGCTGGGTTGCCACTATATGCTGCTAGGTGTCACTGGTGGATGGTGAGACTCAAAGCCATTCACTTGGTGATCAGTGAATCCGAATGAGAAGAGTTGGAATCAAGATCCGCCGTACCGGATCCGGTAGGCATATCGGTTGCCTACTGCACCGGTACGGTTCCGGTTCGTACCGAAATCGGACGGTATGAACCGGAAAGCTCTTCCCCAACGGAGCCGGGGAAGAAGAGAACCAGAGAGATCGCGGGGAAGAGAGGGAGGGAGATCACCTTTGGTTGCCATCGGAGAGCCGTCGAGGGGCGTCGGAGCCCAGCGGGGGGCGGGGGAACCCGCGGGGGCGCGGCGGAGGCCGAGGCCGCGGCCGCGGTTTTAAATTTGGGGGTTTTAAGTGAAGTCGGCAAATCGGTTGCCTCGGCCTCCGCAGCGCCCCCGCGGGTTCCCCCACCCCCCGCCGGGCTTCGCCGCCCCCCGCCGGCCTCCGACGCCCCTCCACGGCTCTCCGATGGCGGATGAAGGTGGTCTCCCTCCCTCTCTTTCCCGCGCTCTCTCTTTTTTTCTTCGTCTTCTTCGTCTCTGGCACGGAATCGGCCTATACCGGTTTCCACGGCTCCGGCGTACCGGTAGTTGGCCGGACCGGTACGGGCCGGTTCGGCATACCATGGTTGGAATTGTTCCAACCCGTTGAAAGGAGTTTCAATGATATTGTAATAGGGATCACAATATATCTCACTACCAGACAGAATAGAACCTATGGGGTCACACACAATAGAGGATCTGATTGATCTAATGGTTGGATTGTGATTTGGAATCACAATAGTTTGTAATTGTCAATTTGATTGATAATTAGTTTAACCCACTAAGAGTTAGTGAGTTGAAGAAGGAATTAATTGCAATTGGATTGCAATTTGATTGAATCAGTTGGACTTAATTAATTGGGCTCGATCTTATATGATAAGGTTCAAGAGTTCTACTTAAAGTAGGACTCCTAGAGTTCTAATTGGATTAGGACTTCAAATTATTAGAGTCCTACTTAGGGTAGGATTCCTAAAATCCTAATTGGATTAGGACTAAAATTATATGAGTCCTAATTAATTATTGCTCTAATAGATGAAGATGATTTCTAATTGGATTAGGATTGAAGAGTTCAATTGAGTCATGATCCAATTGGGTCCTAATTAGATTAGGACTAATATGGATAAGGATTGGATTCACCTAATCCTCCTTAGAGGAGGATTTCAGCATCCAATCAAAGGAGGCCCCACACCCCACTTGATTTGATCAAGTGGGGCGTGCTCCCGGGATCCACGTCCCGGATGGCCGGGACGCGCGTCCCGGGTGTCCGGGACGCGAGACCCGGTTGGGGCGTGGCTCCTAATTTTAAGGAGGCCACGCCTAGGGCATCTAGATGAAAAGAAATAAAAAGGGGGCCGGCCCCCTTTGGGATTAAGACTCTTCTTTTCATGATGGCGGCCGCCTTCCCTCTCCTCTTCTTCTTCCATCCGCAAGGCACAAAGAGGGGCAGCAAGCATGGAGTCTTCTTCCTCCTCTTGGTCAGCTACATGAAAGAAAATAAAGAGAGGAAGGTGTTCCTCTCTTCCCTCCTTCATCCATGGTAAAGGAAAGGCAAGAAAGTGTTTCTTTCTTCTCCTTCTTCCTCCTCTTGGAAGCAATCAAGAGTTGATTGCTTAGAGGAGTTCCAACCATCAAAAGGGATTTCTGCAAGGGAGCTAGCACCCTGGTAAGATCGTAACCTCGATCACTCTAGATCTTCGTGTGGATACCCGTAGAGGCTGGACACTTGTGCGGCTTCAAGCGAACCTGATTTCCACGATCATCAAATAGCGGTGAAGATCTACCCGCTCAAAGGTAAAGATTTGATCTTTATAATTTTTAATTGTAGATCTGAAATTAATCAAGTAATTAATTTTAATCCTTTTCTTCAGATTTCATGATCTTCTGAGTTAGAGAACTCAGAATTTTTTTGAAATCTACGTTCCTCGGGACGTTCATGAGATGAAGGACCCCGCGTGCGTCTTTCCGCTGCGATTGTCGCAACGCGTGCGGAGGTAACCCGACAATTGACTGGTTGACATTGTCTTGGTGAAGAAGGCTAATAAGAAATGGAGTGTTTGCATCGACCATACTGACCTCAACAAAGCCTGCTTTGATGATTGGCTAACTTGTAAATATGATTTTAGGACATCGGATGCTGAGCTTCATAGACGTATTCTCGGGTTATGGTGGACCCTGCGGATGAGAAGACCTTTTTCATCATTGACGATGGTCTTTGTTGCTGCAGGGTTATGCCTTTGGTCTAAAGAACACCGGTGTAGCAAATTAGATATTGGTCAATCGTATATTCCAAAGAGTAGATCGGCCGTAACATGAAAGTCTATGTTAATGACATATTATTAAAGAGTAAAGAAGCCGAGCAGCATGTGACATATTTGGAGGCATTCGCGATCCTAAGAAAGTACCACATGAAGTTCAATTCGAGCAAGTGCGCGTTTGGGATCACCTTGGAAAAGTTTCTGGGGTTCATGGTAACACAGCGCGGGATCGAGGCCAACCCTGAGAAGATCCAAGCTATGCTGGAGATGTCACCACAGAGAACAATAAAGGAGGTGCCATGCTTTATAGGTTGGATTGCGACGCCGAACAGGTTTCTTTCAAGATTGGTAGAGAGATGCCTTCCCTTCTTCAAGATCCTAAAGCAAATAAAGGACTTTTAGTAGATAGAAGAGTGCCAAACCATCTTCAATCAACTCAAGAAGTACCTTGCATCACCACCTTTCCTTACCAAACTGAGCTTGGGAGAGATGCTGTACCTTTACGTCGCTATTTCTCCTTGAGCCTTGAGTTCGATCCTGGTCCGAGGAGTTCAGAAGCTGATCTACTACACAAGCAAAGTTCTTCGAGATGCTGAGACGAGGTCACTAAGGTGGAAAAAGATGGTCTATGCTCTCCTCGTCTCAGCTTGGAGATTGCGACCTTATTTCCAAGCTCACTCCACTGTATTAACCAACCAATAGATGATGCAAATATTGCAGAAGCTAGACACATCGGGGTTGTTGATCAAATGGGCAGTCAAGCTCGGGGAGTTCGACATCCATTTTTGACCTTGGCTCGCCATCAAGGCTCAAGTGTTAGCAGATTTTCTTGTGGAATACCTATTAAAGCTCAAGTGTTAGCATATTTTCTTATGGAATGTACCATCTCCGATGAGGTAGAGGCCAGAGACAGACGAGAAATACAAACTGGAGAATTTCTGGATTTTTCATGTCGACGGGTCCTTTAGTTCGAGCGGAAGCGGAACCAGGTTGATACTCAGTAGCCTAGAAGGAGTCATCTCAGAGTATGCCTTTTGGCTCGATTTCAAAGGCTCCAATAACAAAGCTGTGTACGAGGCCCTCATTATTGGTCTCAAGCTCGCCAAGGAGTATGCCACCTTAAGGCCTTTAGTGACTCTTAGCTCGTTGTTGGCTAGGTCTGAGGAGAATGTGAGGCGCGAGGTCCCGCAATGGCCAAATATCTACAAAAGGTGAAATATGTCTCCTTGGCCTTCAGTAGATTTGAGGTCCAATAGATCCCAAGGTCGGAGAAAACCAGAGCCGATGTTCTCTCTAGTTTAGCAACTTCGGAATGCATCGACCTAAAGAAGACCGCCTACTTTGACGTGCTAGAGAAGCCTAGCATTGATGAAAAGCCAAGTTCGGTGCTACAAGCTAACTATGAACCGAGCTGGATGGATCCACTTGTTGAGTACCTCAAGGCAACCTGAGTACAAAAAAGAAGCTTAAAGACTGAGGTACCAAGTAGTGAATTGTATCTCAGTGGACAGAGGGCTCTATAAGAGGTCATTTAGTCTACCTCTTCTTAGATGCCTCCAACCCTCCAATGCAGAATATGCTCTTCGGGAAGTTTATGAAGGCATCTATGGTAACCACCTAGGAGGCATAATGCTAGCTTGCAAAGTTATGAGGTAAGGTTATTACTGGCTGACCTTGCAGAATGATGTAGTTGAGTTTGTGAAGAAATGCGACAAATGCCAAAGGCACGCCACCATCCAACATCAGCCAACGGTGTAATTAACACTGTTCAGCGCCCCTTGGCCATTTACCCAGTGGGGAATGGATATTCTCAAATCTTTTCCTCCATCAGCTGAGTAGAGAAAATTTTTAATCATAGCCATTGACTATTTCACGAAGTAGGTCAAGGTCGAGCTCTTAGCTCGGATAATAGAAAGAAATGCTTGGATTTCATCTAGAAATCAATCATTTGTAGGTTTGGCATTCCTCGGACGATCATCACCGATGATGGCCGGGCGCCCCTTGAAGACTACCGACCTTCAAAAAAAGGGACAATCCAAAAATGTTTGGGACCCCTGACCTACGAGCCTATAAGGCTAGGGAGTTAAAACCTGTAGAGCCGAACTCTGGGAATTCCCATGGAGACACTCCAAGATCGATTGGGACCTCCATTCAATAGGCCTACGAGGCTATGGAGAATCTGATGAAAGAACTAGTTCATTCTGCGGAGGCAACTTGGAAATAACTAGGACCTCTATCCTACTGACTTATGAGTCAATGAAATGACCTAGCAAGGAGCTAGGCTCAAATGGGAAGGGACATGCTAGCTCTGATCACTTGAGCATAAGCTATCTAAAAACCCAACCAATTAAAGATCGGAGGACATCCAAATTGACCTCTTCAAGTCCGAAACACTGAGGTAACACTCAATGAGTGGGGAAAAAAAAGCCTAGCAGACTAGAGACGCTCATGAATACCTCGACTAGTCTCTACTAACGCAACTGATTTTGCTACGATCTTGCGATCAAAGATGTATTGACCAACCTACAAGCTATGTGTATTGTCCGAAGTAAAACACTCGACAGAGAATAAAAGGAAAAGACCAGCTATTAGAGCTCGAGGGAGCAGCGTCGTCATTGTTGTTGCCTACTGCTGGTCAGAGGCTGCTGAGATTGGTTTCCAGGAGAAGTTTTTCCACTTGAGCTTGGTAGTCCTGGAAACCTTGCATGAAAGAATCTGCAGCTCCTTCGGCGATCTTATGCTTGAACTCTGCCTAGGTGAGGTAAGTCTCTACGGCTCAGGCGGCTTTTTCTTCAGCTTGAGCTGCATTTTCCTCACCTTCAGCTACTTGTTGCGCAGTCGTCCGAATTCTCTTCTTGGCCATGGTTAAATAGAGTTCTGCTGCATCAACCATGGACTCCGCCGCTGTAGCCCATGCCTTCACCGCCTCTAGCTTCTCCGCCGCCATCTTCAGTTTCTCCTCTGGCTCCTGCTGGCCGGCCTTCAGTGTTGCCTCGGTTTCGGCCAACCTATGCTCAGCATCTTTAAGTTTCTCCTCCGCCGATATGAGGCGCCTTAACGCCTTAGTGCATCATGCAAAAGTAAATGGTGTCAGCATGCTTTAAGAGAAGAAAATAGTTAGTTTGAGCAAAAGACATGGAATTTGAATTAATGATATGTTAGTTCGGTACTCATCCAGATGACCACCTTGTAGGTGTCCTCAAAGGCTCATTGACTGGGACTTTCTGAATGATTTTTTATCCTCGGGAAGCACACCATGACTCGAGTTAATTCCTTGGCCATCCGGGTGTTGTTCAAGCTCGAGTTGGTAGTCTTGATCAACCACCTTGGGAATGTATATCTTCGGCTCGGGTGCGGGGGAAGCTGGAATAGATGACGTGGGCTGAGGAGAGGTGGTGATGGGCGGCAACGACTGAGAAGTGGTGTCTGGCGGAGGCAGGACCGGATTGGCGAAATAATTCCTACCAGCCTGGAGGAGGCAGGAGCACATTGGCGAAATAATTTCCATTTTAGGCTGGATCTCAGCCCGAGGAGCATCTTTTGAGCTTGGCCCTCTGATAGGGTCGAGGTGACTCTAGTCAGAGGCTTTGGAGGAGCCAAAGTCGGAGTTGTTTGAGCCTCTTTGCTGGGGGCTTGCCTCCAGTGGCCGCCCTCTTCCAAACAACCTTCTTTAATAGCATAAGGCCTTCATTCCTGCAATACTGAGAAGAAAGTGATAAAAAACTATCACCATTAATGCATGAAATCGAGAGAAGGCAGATTTCACCTTGGGGGTTAGCCGAGCTCAGGTCGATGTTAATCAGAGTCTGCTCGGCTAGTAGCTCCTGCACGGGGGGCACCTTGGATCTGAGCAGAAGATTGAGCGACTTCTGGTCTTCCTCTAACAGCTTTGGAGCTCGGTTCAATGGCCTTCGATGTTGTTAGAAGTATGCCCTAGAAGCCAATATGGCTGACGCATATTTGTAATCTGGGGCATGAATTTGTAATTTGACTCTTATTAATAAATAAGATTGGGCAATTTATTTTTCATTCATGTTTGTATGTGTCCATGAATCGTCCAAGAAATTAATAGATGACATATTCTCAAGGAGTTGAGAATTTGAGGTATATGTCATTAGGGATTAATTTCTAAATGCTCTTGATCGATGGATCCATCACGAGGGACGGTGATCGATCCGCTGAGATTAGTGCACACATCACTTAGTCAGATGGACGAGTCTCAAGTCCACGGTGTAGAGACACTGGAGTGATTATGCAAGTACTTGTTAGAGAACAAGGTACTGAGCGTGACCAAAGAAAGTAGTCACATGGATGTCTAACCACTTGTCAGTGACTACTTATGCTGCAGTTGTATGGCTGGTCCTTTAACCTGCGATGCTTCAGCTATTCACTGTGAGGTTGCTGTAGTTTGACGAGCATGTGAACTTGGGCCCTAGCCATTCGGGTCCTCGTGGTGCGGATTGGCTGTAGTAGGTTCATTTTGGAATAGGGTTGCATCTAGATGGGATCTATCAATCTTGATAGATTAGGAGTGATCCTATGTGATTTATGAGACTGAGTTCGATAAATTCCTGATCAGATATTTTGGAAAAAGAGTTTTCCATAACTCGAACTGGAAGTCGAATAAATTATACATATGACGGACGAAAGGGTTTGACAAGTTATCCAAAATCTCCATCCTGTCGGAATTTATGATAGAGGGACTGTATCATACGCTAACTGCATCTAGAGGTTCAGATTTTCGGAGCTCCCTTTCACGGCACTAACGACCACTTCTTTAGCACGACACTTGTCCGCTAACAACTTGATCCGGCTGGTGCACCAACCCGCCTTCCATTCTGCTGGGTTGCCACCACATACTGCTAGGTGTCACTAGTGGATTGTGAGACTCGAAGGTATTCATTTGGTGATCAGTGAATCCTAAGAGTAGAACTGAAATTGTTTCAGTCCATTGAAAGAAGTTTCAGTGATATTGAAATGGAGATCTCAATATGTCTCACTACCAGTCAGAATAGAACCTACGAGGTCACACACATAGAGAATTTAATTAGTCAGACTATCATAATTGTGATTTGGAATCACAATAGAAATCAATCATCAATATGATTGGTGATTGAATTAACCTACTAAGTGTTAGTGAGTTAATGGAAGAAAAATTAAGTGGAATTGATTACAATTGGGCTGTTTAAATGAGCCAAATTAAATTGGGTTCAACCCAAATTGATTTGGGTTCATGATTGGGTCAATTGGATTAAACCAGGATTTGTGCGGATTTTAAAGTCCACATGTCGTCGTAGGATGAATATGACTTAAGTCGTGTTCACACTATGCGGACTTTAAAGTCCACATGGCATCGTTGGATGCATGCTCCCAAATTAATTCTCCTAATGTGATTAGGAGTTAGCCTAGGTCCTAATGTGATTAGGAATTGGGCTTGTAATTGGAATTGATCAAGGCCTAATTGGATTAGGACTTGATCATGGCGCCATAGGGATTAAACCTAATTGGATTAGGCTCTAATCAATTGATTAAGTGGACACATGTCATGCATCTATTTGATGGCGCCATGAGCACAAGGATTGGACACTTGGCAATAATCCAAAGATGGGTTATTATCCCATACTACTAATAAGATTAGGAGAAGCCCTAAACCCAATCTATAAAAGGGTAGCAAGGGAGGCATCATAAAGTAATTCTCTCCTCTTCCTCTCCACGCCTCCCTTTCTCTTTTCTTCTCCCTTCCCACGGCAGCAAGAGGCTTCTCCTCTTCCTCCCACGACAGCAAGGGTTAATCCTCTTCCTTCTCCAAAGTGTTGAAAGAAAGAAGCAAGGGAAGAGAAGAGATCAACTCGCCAAGGAAGAAAGGGTTCTTCCTTCACGCCTCAAGCCCTCCCTTCTTCCTTCCTTCTCCACGGCAGCAAGGGGACCTCGTCTTCCTCTTCATCCACAGGACAAGGCAAGGAAGATCCACGCTTAAAGCTTCATCCCTCATCTTCCTCCATTGCGAGCAAGGTTGAAGAAGAAAGGGTTCTTCTTTAAAGAGGTATGTTGCTGATTTTTCTTCCAATATCATGATAGTCATGAGAGGTCTTTGCAAGGAGCTAGCACTTCGGTAAGACCCTTGAAGGGTTCTGGCACGCTATAATGGGCAGCGGAAGCTAGGAATTTTAAAAATTTCTTGATAAAGTTCCTTAACATAAAACCCTTATAAGCCAAGATCACCTTAATGGAAGCAATCAAATAATATAATATAAATGCAGAAATAGAAGAATACCTGTAACGCTAATCCAATGTGCAGAATTTTCACTAGGTGCCCAAGTGTTCACCCTCCAACGTTGATCCACACGAAAACTTGATTTAAGTCTTAAGCTCCAAAGACTTTGATCCTTAATGCAGAATTCTTCTAAAGAACTCTAATGGCTTGCTTTCCTTTCTTTCTATTTTTCTTTATCCTTCTAAAATCACTTCTAATCCTTTTGTCCTAAAGAAGACCATCTTGTCTTGGCTTAGGACACACTAGAAGCAATGCTAGAAAGAAAGAAACTAATGTAAGAAAGAAAGAAGAGAGGAGTGGGGTGGAGTTGGAATGATGAAACCCATGGAGTGCTAGCCTATTTATAATAGGTGTAGGGATGCATCCCTTGGGATGCATCCCATCCACACATCCTCTTATGAAAGGGCATCATCTAAAGGGCCATATCAAATAAGAGGAGGTGCAGATCAAGTGAGGAGGTGTATCAAATGATATGTCCTTTCATGTGGTGCCATATTTTGACCAAGTCAACATCACATGCTAATCACATATCCATCACGCCTCACCTCTTGATCTTTCATGATGATGATCCAAGGGCTCCAATGCAAGGCGCCATTCACTTGACCCATTATGTCTTCATCCAATGGTGGGATTAAGATTCAATGGTCAATTATGGTAGCCATCCTCTAACTCAATCCAATTGGGTTAAACCAACTCTCCATTATGTCTTCATCCAACGGTAGATCAAGATCTAACGGTCTAGATTGAATGATTTATTAAATCTAATCCAATTAGACTCAAACCAAGCCAATTAGGTGCCAACTCTTGGCTAACCGATATTAGAATATGATCTAATCAAATTAGATCAATTAAGAATCAGATTCGAATCCAATTCGAAACAGATTTGAATCCAATTCGAATCAGGAGCTAAGGTTTGCAACACCTGCTAGGATGTTTATCTTGCAAACATGATCTAATCCAATTAGACCCTTGATAAGTTTTCTTGTGTGTGACCGATTGGGTTCCATACTTAGCCAGCAATAGGTGTGAGTGCGAGTTGACCCAACTTGATTAGAACTCTTCTAATCGATTTAAGTCCAAACTGCGCGAATCCGAACTTAACAATTAGAATCATTTCTAATTGGTGATCGAATTAAACTCTTTAATTCGATCAAACCTATAAGACAAGATTGACGTCTAGCAACATATCATGTCTACCCGAAAAATATGGAATTTGGTGGAAATACCAAAAATACCCTTCAGTGGCAAGTTACCGTGCAATTTAATCCTTTAATCAAACTGCATCCCAAATATGTATAGGAGTATGAATATATGTCAAACTCAATTTCATATTCATATTTTTCTCAATCTTTTAATGATAATTCAAATAATGAAACATTTAGAAACTCTTTCTAATTTTCATTCTGCTTTGATCAAAGGCTTTCTGAATTATCATATGATTAGAATAAATAGGATGCTATCTTCTCTTACTAGAAGTGATTAATTCCTTGTTGACCTACTCATAATCTTCGTACATAATTCACCATATCCAGAAGACCTCGTACACAACTTATTGTCATGAATGAGTGTAAACCAAAATATGGGTTCATGTGCACAAGATACCATGGTGATCTCAGGTCATAGGATCAGTTGCACAACTCCCACTAAGAGAATCATCTTTTGACATGTAAGTAAGACTTCATAAGATTTCTCTTTGTAGGTCAATTCAGTGAACTCATTCTTCTAATGAGCACCCACATCTTTGTATTAGTGTCTCCACACAAATGATTGTGAGATCAATCGTCCTCTGCATCGAGCATACATAAGACATGCCAGCCTTTCCGGTAATCATTGATCCCCAACTCAATGTACCAATGACTGGGAATATTTAAGATTAGGATTTTAGGATTTTAAGTCTCACTAGTATGATCTCATCATAGTCTTAAAATCATTGTCCTAATCTAAGGAGTTTATCATAAATATAATCAACAACATATGATAAAACATAACGCCTTTATTCATATTTAAATGTCATGTACATGATTTGGACAAATCAAAAGAAAAAATCTTTCGCAATACATATTGCGATTGGCTTGTAGGGCATCTACTCTTTCAATCTTCCACTTGCACTAAAGCCAATCGCTCTTATATTTTATCCCCATACAATCGAGGTGGCGATCGAACTGCTGTTGTGGTAGAGCTTTAGTGAACGGGTCTGCTAGGTTGTTCTTGGTGTCTACTCGTTCAATGACTATGTCTTGTCTCTCGACAATCTCTCGAACAAGATGGAAGCGTCTTAGAATGTGCTTGGATTTGTGATGAGACCTTGGTTCCTTCGCTTGAGCAACAGCTCCAGTGTTATCACAATAAACTGGGACTGGTCCAGCAATCTCAGGAACTACTCCTAACTCAGAGATGAACTTCTTCATCCAGACAGCTTCCTTAGCGGCTTCACTTACAGCAATGTATTCTGCCTCAGTAGTTGAGTCAGCTACAATTTGCTATTTGGAACTCTTCCAGCTCACTGCACCACCATTTAGGGTAAAGACATACCCTGAAGTGGACTTGCTATCATCTGGGTCTGACTGAAAACTAGAATTAGAAAATTCTTCTAGTTTCAACTCTCAGATTCTCCATAAACTAGAAAAATATCTTTAGTTCTTCTCAAGTACTTAAGAATATTTTTCACAGCTATCCAATGATCCTCTCCTGGATCAGCCTGGAATCTGCTTGTTATGCCTAAGGCATAAGCAACATCAGGCCTAGTACATAGCATAGCATACATAATCGATCCTACTGCCGAAGCATAGGGAATAGAATTCATTCTATTTCTCTCTTCAGATGTCTTAGGAGACATCTTCTTAGAGAGACGTATGCCATGATTCATAGGCAAGTAACTTCTTTTACTTCCTTCCATGCTGAATCTTTTCAGCACATGATCTATGTACCTAGACTGGGACAAGCCTAGCATCTTTTTAGATCTATCCCTATAGATCTTTATACCAAGTATATAGGATGCTTCTCCCAAGTCTTTCATGGAAAAGCTTTTTGATAGCCAAGTCTTGACCGATTGTAACACTGGAATATCATTTCCAATGATCAGTATGTCATCTACATACAATATTAAGAAGACAATGACACTCCCACTAGTCTTCTTGTACACACATGGTTCATCCACATTTTTGATAAAACCAAACTCTTTGACTGTTGTATCAAAACGGATGTTCCAACTCCTCGATGCTTGCTTTAATCCATAAATGGATCTCTTAAGCTTGCATACTTGATTTGCTCTCTTACTTGAGACAAATCCTTCTGGCTGTGTCATGTAAACCTCTTCCTCAAGATGACCATTAAGGAAGGCGGTTTTGACATCCATCTGCCAGATTTCATAATCATAGTATGCAGCTATTGCAAGCAAAATCCGAATAGATTTGAGCATAGCTACTGGTGAAAAAGTTTCATCATAGTCAATTCCTTGCTTTTGCATGAAACTTTTTGCCACCAATCTAGCCTTGTAGGTTTCTATTTGGCCATCTGCTCCAATCTTTTTTTTATAGACCCATTTGCAACCTATAGGGTTACTTTACACCCTCTGGTGCATCAACCAAAGTCCATACTTGGTTGGTATACATAGAATCTATTTCGGATTTCATGGCTTCTAGCCATTTGTCAGAGTCATTACTCATGATAGCTTCCGAATAGGTCAGAGGATCATCATTTTCAACGATGTGGGCTTCATCATTCTCAATGATAAATCCATACCTCTTAGGTGCATTTCACACTCTATCTGACCTTTGGAGAGGAGATGTGTGTTGTGGTTGTACTTCATCAATGGGTACATCTGGTTGAAGAATTTCTTGTGTTTCTATTTGTAGGTCTTGAACTTCATTAAGTTCAATTCTTCTTTCACTGCCCTTTTCTAAGATAAACTCCTTTTCTAAGAAGGTGGCATGCCTACTAACAAATACCTTTTGTTCAGTAGGGTGATAGAAGAGATATCCAATACTTTCTTTGGAATAACCTACAAATATACATTTATCTGATCTAGCACTTAGCTTATGTCCAAAATTTCTTTTGACATATGCTTGGCAGCCCCATATTTTAAAATATTTAAGATTGGGCTTTCTATCTCTCCATATCTCATATGGAGTACTAGATACAGTTTTTGAAGGTATCCTGTTTAGCACATATGTAGCAGTTTCTAAGGCATAACCCCAGAAGGAAATAGGAAGATCTGTAAAGCACATCATGGACCTTACCATATCTAATAGAGTACGATTCCTCCGTTCAGCTACACCATTTAATTGTGGCGTATACGGAGGTGTCCATTCAGAGAGAATGCCCTTTTCTTTAAGATGATTTAAAAACTCATTAGAAAGGTATTCACCTCCTCGATCAGATCGAAGGATTTTAATACACTTTCCGGTTTGTTTTTCAACCATACTTTGATACTCTTTAAACTTATCAAAGGCTTCGGATTTATGTTTCATAAGATACACAAATCCAAACCTTGATAAATCATCAGTGAATGTGATGAAGTAAGAGTATCCACCTCTAGCTGGAGTTGTCATAGGATCACATACATCTGTATGTATAAGTCCTAATAACTCACTTGCCCTTTCTCCATGTCCAGTGAATGGAGATTTGGTCATTTTTCCCATAAGACAAGATTCACAAGTTCCTAATGATTCATAATTATAAGGTTCAAAGAACTCTTCTTTGTATAACTTGTTGATTCTTGATTCACTTATGTGACCAAGTCGGCAATGCCAAAGGAGGGTATTATTTACTTTCTCTCTCTTTCTTTTATTGCTTTTATTAATATGAAAGATATTGTCATTAAGTAATAAAACAAGAAGACCATTTTCCATAATGCCATTGCAAAGATGTTTATTAGAAAAATAAATAGAGCAACCATTGCCCTTTCCACTAATTTCAAAGCCTTTCTTTAACAACAAAGGAATGAAAATTACATTTCTAATAATTTTGGGCATATAATAACAATCTTCTAATTGTAGGAGCTCTCCCGAAGGCAACTCAAAGGAATGGAAATTACATTTCTAATAATTTTGGGCATATAATAACAATCTTCTAATTGTAGGAGCTCTCCCGAAGGCAACTCCAAGTTGTAGGTTCCAACAGCTTCAGCCTGGATGGACTCTCCTCCAGCGCCATATAGCTCGAAGTCACCTTTTTTCAAAATTTTAATTTTCTGTAGTCCATGCAAAGATTTGCAAATGTGAAAACCACAGCCAGTATCCAATACCCATGAATTTGAATTTGAAGAACTTAATGACAAGTTGGCATGTAACATAAACATACCTTTCGATGCAACTCTTGCATCGGTCTTCATACTTGCAAGAAAACTCTTGCAATTCCTTTTCCAGTGGCCAGCTTTGCCGCAATGAAAACAGGTACTTGATCCGGAGTTTTTCTTTCCTTTTTTCTTTTTGATGCTACTCTTAGGGTTCAATCTTTTCTTAGAACCCTTATTTCCCGATTTCCTCTTAGAGGTTCTATCTATAAGAAGGAGTGGACCTTTATCCTTCTTAATATGGCCTTCAGCTGTTTTGAGCATATTTAACAGCTCGGGCAGGGAGGTGTTCAGCTTGTTCATGTGAAAGTTCACAACAAACTGAGAGAATGAATCAGGCAGTGATTGCAGGATCAAATCCTGACTGAGCTCACTATCCATAGCAAAACCTAATTGACTTAATCTGGTGATTAAGTCTATAACCATAAGAACATGGTTTTGCACTGGAGTTCCTTCATTCATTCTAGCACGGAACAACTGCTTAGATATCTCATACCTAGCAGTCCTGCTTTGTTCTCCATACAACTCTTTTAAATTGAGAAGTATGGATTGAGTGTCCATGCTTTCATGTTGCCTCTGTAATTCATTGCTCATAGAGGCAAGTATGATACATTTGACAGCCAAACTGTCATTTTTCCACATCTTATGTGTGGCAACCTCCTCTTCTGTAGCATCATCCCCTAGATCTCCAAGATCAGGGGTTTCAAGTATATAGGAAATTTTCTCCTGAGTGAGTACTATCTTTAAATTCCTCAACCAGTCCACATAGTTTGGACCAGTCAACTTGTTGGCATCTAAGATGCCTCTTAGTGAAAGTGAAGAAGCCATTTAATAATTCTACATATGCAAGAACAAAACTAACATAAGCAGACCAATCATGATGACATGTTTGCAACTAGATAAGGACTTTAATCTAATTTGTCTTCTACTATTTTTATCGAATATCATAGCCCTCTCCTATGATAAACGTGAAAATATAATTTTTCTTAGTAGAGTTGAGATCCTAATTCATCATAAAAAGCCTTGTGGTTACACAACAAACCCTTATGAGTTCAAAGGTAGGAAACCTTTCCAATTGCATCTCATGCAATTCTCAACTTTATCTTGTCCTCTTAAAACACTTATTGCCTTGTGTTAGCACAACAAACAATAATGTTTTAGTTAAGTCAAACCCTTCATTTCCATATAATCATATTCGAATAATATTGTCCTTGTGGTTACACAACAAAGCAATATATTAAAATATGCCATAAGCATCTTAATGCACCAAGACAATATAAAATCGGTCCCCATAGCAAGCCTTGTGTTAGCACAACAAACTAGCATGGATCTTGACATAATAATGTCGAGGCATGAAGGAAGGCTATCAATAGTGTTATATCAATATTAAGCTTATCCATAATAGACAATCAAACAATTGGCCAGGTAAGCAGGTGGGAGGCTCCCCTTACTCAGAGAGTAAGGTCCTAATTAGAGAACCACCTTTAGTGCTTTCCTTAGACACCAATTAGATTAATTGTTCTAATATGGATTAGCTCAAAGTTTTTCAACACTATGACTTAATATATTTTTTATTGAGGGCTTACTAGTCTCTAGCACATTTTTTAACTGTAACATATATTTAACATGTCTAAAATAAACTATTATGCATAATGGCTATCTCATAGCATGTATAAATCATAAGCAATTAATTAACATGCTTCAACATATTTTCATATGGAAAATTTCATATCATGATATTTTATTACATAACATATCATATATGAATCATACATTTCAGCATTTCTCTAAGCATATGACATTACTATCTCATAGTAAATTAATAATCATACATGTTGCCCAAGGTGACAATCCAAGAGGGGGGGGTGAATTGGTTTCTTTTAAACTTTAGGTGCCTTTAAAAACTTTCTTAGTTGTGTGCGGTGGATGCTTTCTTAGGCTATTTGAGTGAGCTAAGCTAATGCAATAATAGAAGATAAAGCAAGAGAAAACTAAAGCACAATCACAACACAAACACAACAATTTATAGTGGTTCGGTGCTCTCCTTAGCACTTACGTCCACTCCCCAAGCGTACCCTTGGGATTTTACTATAATCTCGCGGATTACAGTTGGATTGTTTTCCGGGCTCACAATCCAAAAACCTTGTTGGTTTTACGGGCTCACCAACGAACCTTTACAACTATGGTTTTCCGGGTTCACCAAAAATCTTGTTGGTTTTGCGGGCTCACCAACGAACCTATACAACTTGGTTTTCCGGGTTCACCAAAAACCTTTGTTGGTTTTGCGGGCTTACCAACGAACCTTTACAAAGAGTTCAAGCAAATGAAAATAAAAGATTTAAACTCCTAAATGAGCATATAAGACAATATGAGCAATAAGAAGAGTTAGAAAGAAATTATCGCTTTGAAGTCGCTTTGCTCTTCTTTATCAAGAAAGCTTCACTCTTCAATGGAGGAAGGAGCTCTTGATGCCTCTTTGAATGTGCTCAACCCCTTTCTTTGATTCTTGGATGAAGCTCTTGATGAAGGAGATTAGGGCTCTTTTGGTTTTCTTGTGTATGCTTTGATATCCCACTCAAAAGTTGTTTATCCTGATGAATAGTGCCCCTTTAAATAGTTTTCAACCTTCCTTGGACAAGCCCCATCCGTCAGATTTGAAAAACTAGCCGTTACAAGCCTTGGGAAGGACAAAAAGTACATCTGCAGAACTAGCCGTTACTGTTCAGCCCGTGTTTGGGTCGGCTCAACCTGTCCTTGGGTCGACCCTCTCAGTAACCACAGAAACCTCAATTTCAGCCTTCCTTCCCATGGGTCGACCCAACCAAATTTTGGGTCGACTCAAAGTCCACTTGGGTCGACTCAACTTCAACTTGGGTCGACCCTCTCAGTAATTCCAGAGAACCGTTTTCTGTCTGTCTTCTGTCTTGCCCTTTGGGTCGACCCTCTCAGAGTTTGGGTCGACTCAAGCTTGGGTCGACTCAACTACAGTGTGGGTCGACCCTCTCAGTGAATCCAGAGAGCATTCTTCCTTTGCGTTTTGAGGTTCTTTGGAGGTTGGGTCGACTCATGCTTACCTTGGGTCGACCCAACTCACTGTTCATTTGTGCTGTTTTTGCAGGAGTGTGCCAGATGATTCCTTGAAGTGCCGGGGTCGACCCAATCAACCTATGGGTCGACTTAATTCACACTTTGCTGCATTCTCAAAGTTAGATCCATCCAAATGAACAAGACCATATATATATTTTCAATTAAGCAAATGTACTGAGAGTAATGAACTTATAAATGAAGTATCAATTTTAACTTATAGCATGCTCTAGATAATTGCTTGTTAATCATCAAAATAACACTATCATCCTCAATCTCCCCCTTTTTGATGATTACAAAATAAAGAGTATAAGTCTATTGATACTTGTCTTTAAAATCAGTTTATAAAAGGGATTGAATTTCAGAATTTCAGCTTTTCATATATATATGTGAAATCTCCCCCTATATCATTCAAAATTTGCCAATTTGACTTTTTGAATGGCTCCCCCTTTCATTTATAATTCATTAGCAATGAAACTTCAAAAATTTGAGTTAAAATATGAGTTTCAGCTTATGTATCGGGGTGAGAGAGGAGCGTGCCAAATTCTGAATTTATATGTGCCAAATTCTGAATTGTGATAGAAATTTTTGATTTGATGGTTTTCATTGTTACAAATTGCTCCCCCTTAGATATATAAGCTTTCTTATGCGATTTTCAATTTGTTTCCCCATTTATTTCTCTTTTCTTTTCATAACTTCTTTACTCACTCTTTCTCACAAAATTAATACTCTTTCTTTAAACACTATCTTTACATATTCTAAACACTATCTTTACTTCTACCAAGATCAATACTCTTTCTTGACTTCTCAAATGAAATATTCTTTCAATACTCTTTCTTTTCTTCTCCCCCTTTATATATTCTTTCCTTCTCTTCTCCCTTTATATACTCTTTCCTTCTCTTCTCCCTTTATATACTCTTTCCTTCTCTTCTCTTTTTATATACTCTTTCCTTCTCTTCTCCCCCTTTTTGTTATCATCAAAAACATATATTTATGGGGAAAGATGCAATAAAGAGCAAATTTCAGACTTCATTGATCAAACTAGGAACATTTTCATACATTAATATCCAAAATAAAGATAAGTACAATGTTCCTCAATCAAGATTTAAAGACATAAGAGAAAGACAAGATACATCAGGGAAAAAGCAAGATACACATGAGAAAGGGCAAGATACATATGAGAACTAGATTTTTAGCCTAGGCTCTAAACATAAATGCTAAAATCAGCCTAGGAAGAATCTAATGGCTGGGATCTAGTCCTCATCCGCCTAGCATAAGTGGCGAGGGGAGGTCGAGCCTGGTGAGACTGAGTCTGGCGTGGAGCACGTCGAGGTGGATGACTCTGTGCCGATATCTCTGACTCAGCAGCCTGTGGCACAGATGGTCCATGTGTCTCTCTCTCACTCCTGAGTGCTCCAATCTGCTGCCTCAGATCACTGATATCAGCAGACATGACATCCAGCCGGCTCGTGAGCCCGTCAGTAATAGTCCTCGCCTGGGCTGTCATGAGCTCTGTCATCCTGCTCCAGAAGTCATCCGTATCTGTCGGAGGAGCAGATGACGACGGTCCAGCCTCTGAGGGTGCAGTAGGATGATCTATAGGCTCCTCATCCTCATCCTCTGGTGCCTCTCCCTCTGGTGCCTCACCCTCTGGTGCCTCACCCTGTATGCCTGCACCTGTGTGAATCCACTGCCCGTTTACTTTCGCATATTCCATGCGTATGAGTGTCCGTGCAGTGTACATGTCAGTGGGATGCAGATTCTTGAATGCCTCCTCCTCGAGAGGTAACCCATGCTGTCTAAATATCAATGTAAGTATCATGCCATAAGGCAATGATACCCTGTTGCTGCTTATCACCTTTCTCATCTGCCTCAATATCATAGCCGGAAGATTTAGGGGAATCCCCCTAATCATGCATTCCATAATTGCAAGATCTCGCTCTGAGATGAGATCGAATCTCCCGGTCTTCGGAAATAAAATCCTATTTATCATATTTAGCAACAACCTCATCTCAGCAGAAAGAGAGCTAGCTATTACCTTTGTGGAAAAATCAAAATCCTCATTTTCCATGATTAACTGTAGAGCTCTCATTTTGTTTTCTGATTTTTCCGGCGTGGCTCCTATGCAGGGTAGGTGTAGTAGCTCGCTCAAGCTCTCCTCGGACACACGGATCCGAATCCCTCTAACATCTGAAACAAGCCCTCCCATACCAGTCTTGAGGAAGGCGTAGAACTCTTGGACCAAACCGGGGTAAATTACCACATCAAGGGAGCAAAGATACTCCCAACCTTGTCTTTGGATCCATTCCCAAATCCGAAATCCTTCTTGGTTGAAAAACTCCGAGTGGATCCTTCTCCCGCTAGTAACCGGCCTCCCGGCAAATCTTGCAAGGATCACTGAGGGGGAAGGAGGAGGAGGGACCTCCGCACGTGCCTCACGTCGTGGAGACACGGGAGAAGGCTCGGTAGGGCGCCTTTCCTCTTGTTGGACTCGGCTCACTCTTCCGGATCTCTTGGCTACGGCTCGTTTGGGTCCCATTTCTCCAAGATCTTTAGCAAATCTGCTGTTTGGAAGAGTTTAGTGGAGATTGGAGAGTGGGGACCAAGCTTTTCGGAAGGAGACAAAGGGCAAACAGTGCCCTAGATGAGCTCTCGGGCCCCCTTTTAACAGTGGGGTCCCGACGTTGGGTCGACTCAAGAATTTTCTTGGGTCGACTCAACGTTGGGTCGACCCATGTTCTGGGTTGGGTCGACCCAAGTGCAGAACTTGGTTTTCTCTCCCTTTTTGCTTCTAAAAAGTTTTCCTCGCTTTTAATCCTTATAAGCTCCTTATGGGACATTGATACATGAGTAAGAAATCTATAGACAACAAATTTGACTCATGTTTCATGGGATTTTTGAAGTTAGAGGAATGTATCATGAGACTACTAACTTCCTTTCATATTCATTCAATAAAAGGATCACATATACCTAATTCCCTTCTGAGCATACAGAATCTATCTTCACTCAGTGGTTTTGTAAATATATCGGCCAATTGTTTTTCTGTGCATATATGCTCAATGCATACATTTCCATTTTGCAGATGATCCCTAATGAAATGGTACCTTATTTCTATGTGTTTGGCCTTAGAGTGCTGAACTGGATTTTTAGTGAGATTGATAGCACTCGTATTATCACACTTAATAGGAATATTTTCTAGTTTAACTCCATAGTCCTCTAGTTGTTGCTTGAGCCATAATACTTGAGCACAACAACTACCAGCAGCTATGTATTCAGCTTCGGCTGTGGATAGTGCTACTAAATTCTGCTTTTTACTAAACCATGATACTAAATTGTTTCCTAAGAATTGACATGTGCCACTTGTGCTTTTTCTATCTAATTTGCATCCGGCAAAATCTGCATCTGAGTATGCAAGCAAATCTAGACATGAGTCTCTCGAATACCATAATCCAATGGTGGTGGTTCCTCTTAAATATCTAAGGATCCTCTTAACTGCACTTAAATGTGACTCCTTAGGATCCGATTGATATCTAGCACATATCCCTACACTAAATACAATGTCGGGTCTACTAGCCGTAAGATAGAGCAAGGATCCAATTAGTCCTCTATAGAGCTTAATATCTACACTTTTCCCTTTTTCATCCTTGTCTAGCTTACTAGTGGGATTCATTGGAGTGCCAATTCCCTTATGATTTTCATTACCAAACTTCTTCAGTATTTCCCTTGTATACTTAGTTTGATGAATGAAAATGCCTTCTTTGGTTTGTTTGATTTGTAATCCTAAAAAGAAGCTTAATTCTCCCATCAAACTCATCTCAAATTCTCCATGCATTAAATCAGCAAATTCTTTGCATAGAGTATCGTTAGTGGCACCAAAGATTATGTCATCTACATATATTTGTACCACTAGTAGATTTTTGTCCTTTCTTTTGAGAAATAGAGTCTTATCTACATTTCCTCTACAAAAGTCATTATCAATGAGAAACTTACTTAATCTATCATACCAAGCCCTAGGTGCTTGCTTTAAACCATATAATGCCTTATGTAATTTAAACACATGATTTGGCAATTCAAGATTTTCAAATCCTGGAGGTTGTTCTACATATACTTCCTCCTCAATAATGCCATTTAAGAATGCACTCTTTACATCCATTTGATATAATTTAAAATCCATAAAACATGCAAATGCTAGAAGTAATCTAATAGCTTCTAATCTAGCTACAGGAGCAAATGTCTCATCATAATCTATTCCTTCTTCCTGATTGTATCCCTTAGCTACAAGCCTGGCCTTATTTCTTATAACTACTCCATTTTCATCTAGTTTATTTCTAAATACCCATTTTGTTCCAATTACTGAATTATGCTTTGGTCTTTCAGTTAATGTCCATACATTACTTCTTTTAAATTGATTTAATTCCTCTTGCATGGCATTTATCCAGTTAGTATCTTTTTCAGCTTCTTCATAAGTTTTAGGTTCTAATTGTGAAACAAAAGCAAGATAATCATTTAAATTCCTAAGAGAAGATCGAGTTCTTACCCCTTGAGATGGATCACCAATAATTAAGTCTTTGGGATGTCCATGTGCATACCTCCATTCTTTTGGCACGTCTTGGGGTTGTGGTGGCACGCAATCTTCTCCCTTATCTTGATTTGGCATGTCATCAATTTTCAGCTTCTCAAAGTCGATAATTCCTGTATCATCATCAATAGAGTTTTCTTTCCTAGCAGACTCACTATCAGACTCATCAAATATGATATTGACCGACTCTTCCACTACTAGGGTTCTTTTGTTGAATACTCTGTATGCCTTGCTAGATGTGGAGTACCTTAAGAAGATACCTTCATCTGACTTGGCATCAAATTTACTTAAGTCCTCCTTGCCATTATTTAAGATAAAACATCTACATCCAAACACTTTAAAGTATTTTGCAGTTGGTTTCTTATTCTTCCAAAGTTCATAAGGAGTTTTCTTAGTTATAGGTCGTATTAAAACTCGATTTAAAATATGGCAAGAGGTGTTTATAGCTTCAGCCCAAAAGTACTTTGGAAGATTTGACTCGCACAACATTGTGCGTGCCATTTCTGCCAATGTCCTATTTTTCCTTTCAACAACCCCATTTTGTTGAGGCGTTCTAGGTGCTGAAAATTGATGTGATATTCCATTTATAGTGCAAAATTTCTCGAAGTGTTGATTTTCAAATTCCGTGCCATGATCACTTCGAATTGCTACCAATGTAAGTTTCTTTTCATTTATGATTTTATTATATAGTTTTAAGAATTCTGAAAATGCTTCATTCTTATGTGCCAAAAATGAAACCCATGTATATCTTGAAAAATCATCAACAATAACTAGTCCATATTTCTTTCCTCCTAGACTTGTCGTTCTAGTAGGTCCAAATAAATCCATATGTATGAGTTCAAATGGTCTAGTTGTTGATACTACATTTTTCGATTTAAAAGATGATCTAGTTTGTTTTCCTAATGAACATGGTCCACATATTTTGTCCTTTTCAAAAATCAGTTTTGGCACATCCTTTATTAATTCTTTCTTAACTAGTTTTGATATTAATTCCATACTAGCATGTCCTAGTCTTCTATGCCAAAGCCAACTAGTTTTATTCTTCTTTTCTTCATTAGTCACTAAGCATAAACCGTTTTTCTTACCTAATTCATGAAGATCTACTAAATAAATATTTCTTTGCCTTTGTCCTACAAGTACGATGCTATTATCCTTAGGATTTGTGATAATGCATACAGATGCTTCAAATGTAACTTTAAATCCTTTATCACAAAATTGACTTATGCTAAGAAGATTATGTTTCAAGCCTTTAACTAATAAGATATTTTCTATAAAAACAGATGGAGCAATGAAAATTTTACCCTTTCCAATGATATGACCTTTACCATTGTCTCCATAGGTAACTACTCCACCTTTCTTTGGTTCCAAGGTGACAAACTGATCTTCGTCACCGGTCATGTGTCTTGAACAGCCACTATCTAGGTACCATCGTTTTTCCATTTTATCAGCTGTAAGACACACCTACAATCAAAATCAAGGAGAAACTTTAGGTACCCAAACTAAGTTGGGTCCTTTAGGGTTAGTACTCCATGTTCCTTTTGGAACCCAAATTTTCTTGAATTTAAGCTTTTGATTATTACTTGATTTGTTTTGGCTAAGCTTTTTAATGTTACATTCATATGCTCTATGTCCTATCTTATTGCAACAATAGCAAGTAACATTTTTATTTTTAGCTTTTACAAAAATATTCTTTAAGAATTTTTGTTTTGTATTTGGTCTATAGCCTAAACCTGCCCTATTATCTACAGTTCTTTGACTATCAAGTATCATATTTAACTTGGTAGAGCTAAGAGTAAATTTATCTACCAAGGATTTATACTTTTCAGCATCTTCTTTTAACTTAGTATTTTCAGCAATTAGATTCTTGTTTTCATTTTCAAGTTTCCTACTTAATGTTTCATAGTTATTAGACAGTTTCATTTTATCTTTAATGAGAGATTGATTTTCTTCTTTTAGAGCTTTATTTTTATTAATTGCTTTCTTGTGTTCTTCCATGAGTTCCAAAAATGCATCATGTAATTCATCAACAGTAAAATCACAGTCAAGTTCAGAATCTACCTCATCGTCATTGGCCATATGACATATTTGGGCCGTGTCTTGATGATCTTCGTCCTCTGAACTTGAATCCTCACTCTCACTCCAATCGGCCATAAAATTCTTCTTTTTCAGTTTTCTTGCCATCCACTTCAAATCTGGGCAATCTATCTTATAATGCCCGGGTTTGTTACACTCATAGCAAATAGGGGTTTCTTTCTCCTTTTCTTTGTCCTTACCCTTTTCTTTGTCCTTACCCTTCTCTTTGCTTGAGTTACCTTTAGAGAAGGGCTTCTTTTTATGGAATCTATTTTTACCTCTCATAAATTTTCTGAATTTCCTCCCAAGTACTGCCATCCCTTCCTCATCAATATCTTCATCGTCATCTGAGTCTTCTGATTCAGATTGTTGTCTAGGGGTGGTAGTCTTTAGGGCAAGAGGCTTTCTTCTCTTGACCTCATCTTCTGAGTTTTGCCTCATGGTCAACTCATGGGTCATGAGTGACCCTAGAAGCTCCTCTAGTTGCAGTGCGTTGAGGTCCTTCGCTTCTTGTATGGCGGTTACCTTGGCCTCCCAATTCCTTGGTAGAGACCTGAGAATTTTACGCACCAAATCAGAGTTAGAATAAGATTTTCCTAAACTTTTAAGTCCATTTATAATATCAGTAAAACGAGTAAACATATCAGTTATGGACTTGGTAGAATCCATTTTAAACAATTCATATTTATGTACTAATATATTTATCTTTGACTCCTTGACTTGATTGGTCCCTTCATGTGTGACCTCAAGTCTATCCCAAATTTCTTTGGCAGTGGAGCAAGTGGATATTCTATTGAATTCATTTACATCTAAAGAGCAATAGAGTATATTTATTGCTTTTGCATTTAACTGTGCAAGTCTTCTATCATTTTCATTCCAATCCATTTCTGGTTTGGGTATGATAGTGCCTTCTATATTGAGGGTGGGTGTGTGAGGTCCTCTAGTGATTACTTGCCATACCTCATAATCTGAAGCTTGAATGAATATCCTCATTCTAGCTTTCCAATATGCATAATTTGTGCCATTAAATAGAGGTGGTCTATTTGTGGATTGCCCCTCACTCATTGCACCTCCCACTTGGGTTGCCATGATCTTTGACTCTTGATGGTTAGATCAATGAGCACTATTAGAGCACCTTGCTCTGATACCACTTGTTGCCCAAGGTGACAATCCAAGAGGGGGGGTGAATTGGTTTCTTTTAAACTTTAGGTGCCTTTAAAAACTTTCTTAGTTGTGTGCGGTGGATGCTTTCTTAGGCTATTTGAGTGAGCTAAGCTAATGCAATAATAGAAGATAAAGCAAGAGAAAACTAAAGCACAATCACAACACAAACACAACAATTTATAGTGGTTCGGTGCTCTCCTTAGCACCTACGTCCACTCCCCAAGCGTACCCTTGGGATTTCACTATAATCTCGCGGATTACAGTTGGATTGTTTTCCGGGCTCACAATCCAAAAACCTTGTTGGTTTTACGGGCTCACCAACGAACCTTTACAACTATGGTTTTCCGGGTTCACCAAAAATCTTGTTGGTTTTGCGGGCTCACCAACGAACCTATACAACTTGGTTTTCCGGGTTCACCAAAAACCTTTGTTGGTTTTGCGGGCTTACCAACGAACCTTTACAAAGAGTTCAAGCAAATGAAAATAAAAGATTTAAACTCCTAAATGAGCATATAAGACAATATGAGCAATAAGAAGAGTTAGAAAGAAATTATCGCTTTGAAGTCGCTTTGCTCTTCTTTATCAAGGAAGCTTCACTCTTCAATGGAGGAAGGAGCTCTTGATGCCTCTTTGAATGTGCTCAACTCCTTTCTTTGATTCTTGGATGAAGCTCTTGATGAAGGAGATTAGGGCTCTTTTGGTTTTCTTGTGTATGCTTTGATATCCCACTCAAAAGTTGTTTATCCTGATGAATAGTGCCCCTTTAAATAGTTTTCAACCTTCCTTGGACAAGCCCCATCCGTCAGATTTGAAAAACTAGCCGTTACAAGCCTTGGGAAGGACAAAAAGTACATCTGCAGAACTAGCCGTTACTGTTCAGCCCGTGTTTGGGTCGGCTCAACCTGTCCTTGGGTCGACCCAACTTTGCCTTGGTTCGACTCAACCATTTCTTGGGTCGACCCTCTCAGTAACCACAGAAACCTCAATTTCAGCCTTCCTTCCCATGGGTCGACCCAACCAAATTTTGGGTCGACTCAAAGTCCACTTGGGTCGACTCAACTTCAACTTGGGTCGACCCTCTCAGTAATTCCAGAGAACCGTTTTCTGTCTGTCTTCTGTCTTGCCCTTTGGGTCGACCCTCTCAGAGTTTGGGTCGACTCAAGCTTGGGTCGACCCTCTCAGAGTTTGGGTCGACTCAAGCTTGGGTCGACTCAACCACAGTGTGGGTCGACCCTCTCAGTGAATCCAGAGAGCATTCTTCCTTTGCGTTTTGAGGTTCTTTGGAGGTTGGGTCGACTCATGCTTACCTTGGGTCGACCCAACTCACTGTTCATTTGTGCTGTTTTTGCAGGAGTGTGCCAGATGATTCCTTGAAGTACCGGGGTCGACCCAATCAACCTATGGGTCGACTCAATTCACACTTTGCTGCATTCTCAAAGTTAGATCCATCCAAATGAACAAGACCATATATATATTTTCAATTAAGCAAATGTACTGAGAGTAATGAACTTATAAATGAAGTATCAATTTTAACTTATAGCATGCTCTAGATAATTGCTTGTTAATCATCAAAATAACACTATCATCCTCAATACATCATACATAATTATTTGATTGAACCAATTAAGGATGGCTCTGATACCACTGAAGGGTTCTGGCATGCTATAATGGGCAGCAGAAGCTAGGAATTTTAAAAGTTTCTTGGTAAAGTTCCTTAACATAAAACCCTTATAAGCCAAGATCACCTTAATGGAAGCAATCAAATAATATAATATAAATGCAGAAATAGAAGAATACCTGTAACGCTAATCCAATGTGCAGAATTTTCACTAGGTGCCCAAGTGTTCACCCTCCAACGTTGATCCACACGAAAACTTGATTTTTAAGTCTTAAGCTCCAAAGACTTTGATCCTTAATGCAGAATTCTTCTAAAGAACTCTAATGGCTTGCTTTCCTTTCTTTCTATTTTTCTTTAACCTTCTAAAATCACTTCTAATCCTTTTGTCCTAAAGAAGACCACCTTGTCTTGGCTTAGGACATACTAGAAGCAATGCTAGAAAGAAAGAAACTAATGTAAGAAAGAAAGAAGAGAGGAGTGGGGTGGAGTTGGAATGATGAAACCCATGGAGTGCTAGTCTATTTATAATAGGTGTAGGGATGCATCTCCAAGGGATGCATCCCATCCACACATCCTCTTATGAAAGGACATCATTTAAAGGGCCATATTAAATAAGAGGAGGTGCAGATCAAGTGAGGAGGTGTATCAAATGATATGTCCTTTCATGTGGTGCCATATTTTGACCAAGTCAACATCACATGCTAATCACATGTCCATCACGCCTCACCTCTTGATCTTTCATGATGATGATCCAAGGGCTCCAATGCAAGGCGCCATTCACTTGACCCATTATATCTTAATCCAATGGTGGGATTAAGATCCAATGGTCAATTATGGTAGCCATCCTCTAACTCAATCCAATTGGGTTAAACCAACTCTCCATTATAACTTCATCCAATGGTAGATCAAGATCTAACGGTCTAGATTGAATGATTTATTAAATCTAATCCAATTGGACTCAAACTAAGCCAATTAGGTGCCAACTCTTGGCTAACCCATATTAGAATATGATCTAATCAAATTAGATCAATTAAGAATCAGATTCGAATCCAATTCGAAACAGATTTGAATCCAATTCGAATCAGGAGCTAAGGTTTGCAACACTTGCTAGGATGTTTATCTTGCAAACATGATCTAATCCAATTAGACCCTTGATAAGTTTTCTTGTGTGTGACCCATTGGGTTCCATACTTAGCCAGCAATAGGTGTGAGTGCGAGTTGACCCAACTTGATTAGAACTCTTCTAATCGATTTAAGTCCAAACTACGCGAACCCGAACTTAACAATTAGAATCATTTCTAATTGGTGATCGAATTAAACTTTTTAATTCGATCAAACCTATAAAACAAGATTGACGTCTAGCAACATATCATGTCTACCCGAAAAATATGGAATTTGGTGGAAATACCAAAAATACCCTTCAGTGGCAAGTTACCGTGCAATTTAATCCTTTAATCGAACTGCATCCCAAGTATGTATATGAGTATGAATATATGTCAAACTCAATTTCATATTCATATTTTTCTCAATCTTTTAATGATAATTCAAATAATGAAACATTTAGAAACTCTTTCTAATTTTCATTCTGCTTTGATCAAAGGCTTTCTGAATTATCATATGATTAGAATAAATAGGATGCTATCTTCTTTTACTAGAAATGATTAATTTCTTGTTGACCTACTCATAATCTTCGTACATAATTCATCATATCCAGAAGACCTCGTACACAACTTATTGTCATGAATGAGTGTAAACCAAAATATGGGTTCATGTGCACAAGATACCATGGTGATCTCAGGTCATAGGATCAGTTGCACAACTCCCACTAAGAGAATCATTTTTTGACATGTAAGTAAGACTTCATAAGATTTCTCTTTGTAGGTCAATTCAGTGAACTCATTCTTCTAATGAGCACCCACATCTTTGTATTAGTGTCTCCACACAAATGATTGTGAGATCAATCATCCTCTGCATCGAGCATACATAAGACATGCCAGCCTTTCCGGTAATCATTGATCCCCGACTCAATGTACCAATGACTGGGAATATTTAAGATTAGGATTTTAGGATTTTAAGTCTCACTAGTATGATCTCATCATAGTCTTAAAACCATTGCCCTAATCTAAGGAGTTTATCATAAATATAATCAACAGCATATGATAAAACATAACGCCTTTATTCATATTTAAATGTCATGTACATGATTTGGACAAATCAAAAGAAAAAATCTTTCGCAATACATATTGCGATTGGCTTGTAGGGCATCTACTCTTTCAACCCTATCTCAGATGATTAGATACTTGTGTGGATACCTGTAGAGGCCGGAAACATGTGCGGCTTAACCAAGAACCTAGAAAGATCATCAGGCTGCGATGTTCTACACCTGCAGAATTTTTGAAGATGAGATCTTCAAATTTATAACCTCTGATTTTTGTTCAGTTTTATGAATCTTAATCAACCCTCCTCAGATCCTAATCTCCCATCCTTAATGAGTTCAAAGATCTTCTGGATTTGGATCCAGAAATTTTTTTGAATTTTACGATCCAAGACGCGTTCATCCGATGAACGACGTCCCGTGCAAATTCCGCTGCGAATGTCGCATCGCACGGGGTGTATCTCAGCAGATGTAAACCCCAGAGGGTGTTGAAGGCCCAACCTTGCTCGGAGGTAATAAAAAAATCTTTCTTTCCACCTGTGAATGGAGAAAGGCGTACCTCGAATCAACTGGCGGCCTTTTCAAGGTGAAAATTACCATTAGTTTCTTTTCTGAGGATGCTTTTTCAAATTAAAGCATCTTTAGAAAAGTTTGATAGTGGGCCAAACTTCGAGAAGACGACAAATGGAAAGAAATCCCACTATAATCTGCCAGGAGTTGGGGACCAAGTGGGTTGGGACTAATGAATAGCAAATTAGAAGATGGTTGATGAAAGGGTGAAGAGGAAGCCTCAACCTGACTTTGAGACTCTCTTCGTATAAACCAAGCTATCAGTGGAAGTGTTGGTTACCTGGCTATCAGGGCCAGACAATTCCAAAGAAAATTCAGGAGGAATATAGCATAAAACCCTAATTCAGTCTAGGTCCTCCTAGACCAAGACTAGTTCCTTATCCTCAGGTCTAAAGAAAACTTCAAACCCTCCCTTTGAGCTATCGGAAGGAGAATGAGGAGGAGCCTGAAGAGAGGGAGGATCAGTCGACTAGCTCCTGAAGAGATCAATCATTTTTGAGCGTATCTAATCTAAGAAGATCGAAAAAAGAAGGAAAAAATAAGGAGAAGACAAGGAAGCAGAACAAGGAGAAAGAACAAGAAGAGGAATAGGAAGAAGGAATGCCTACTCTAATAGACTAGGAGGAATTGAAGGGAGAAATCCCCGAGTTGTTGGCCGGATCGGAAAGATGACGATCGTCGGAAGCAGAGTGCATGGAAATCTTCTCGTTGCGCTTGTTGGAGAAGATTAAGGTGCAGATGCAACGGGGAAGAGCTCTCAACTGCCTCAGACTCAAATGAGAGGAGAAAGGGTAAACCCTTTATATAAAGGGATGGACGACCTAGATCAAAGCGACTATACAACTACCTGAATTGATCGCAGCCACATGTTAGCTTGGTATTCACCATCTAATGGTTATCCAATTGCCACTTCAAATCCTCTTGAAGAGTCTAATTGTCATCTAGGGAATCCTGCCAAAATGATGATGCTTCGAGGATGTCAATAGATGCTGCCAAGCATTTAGTGCTACCTCCCAAACCTTCCGAGAAGTTCCAGAAATGACAAGGGTGTAATCTTGGCTAAGCTTAATGAGTTAGCTCGGTGAAGTTGGCGCAACTGCTTCCTTCATCCGAGTTGAGAAATAGCTTGGACTCGGATGTGGGGGGCAATTGATATGGCATGTATTCATTAACTTGACCTTGGCAATTGATCGAAGCGATGATCTCGACATCAACTAAGCTGCTAGTCTTAGCAGCCACGATGGTCAACCAAATTATTAACTTTGGTATTGGCTGAGGTGCTAACTTGAACTAGCAAGCCAGTTAGAGTGGGCTGACCGACCAACGGTAATAAGCCGCGTCTCCAATTCAAATATATTTAAAGCAATTAACAACCATTAAAGGAACAATCACAATCCCGTAATTGAGGGGCGGTTACATCTTATCTCGAGCAAATAAGCCATTACTGTATGATCAATAAGATTAAGATTCCCCATGTGCACAACATGGGGACTGTTACCAAGTAGTTAAGGCCCACTTCTGCCTTACTCAGTAACAGACATCAACCTCTTTCTATATAAGGGGTTATATGGGGACCTCTAGGTATGTTTTTGTAAGCTCTCGCACTCTCTCACAATCTGCAACTCTCTCAAATTTTTTCTATTCCTCCAGAATCCGGCTGACTTAAACATTGGAGGGTCCCCCGCCGGACAAACTCTGGCAAGTGGACTTCCCTTTCTAGTTTTAGGTTGGATATTCATGCTAGGCGAGCTTTTTCATCCAAGTTCAAGTTCAATCATTGTCCTAGCCTCTAATTGTTCAGCTCAGAGATCTATCTACCGACCTCACTGCTTCATTTTGGATTTTGTCTGACCTCAGCGGTTCAGTTTGGATTCTTGGTAGGTTTCTGAATTAAATGCAATTAGTGACACTATATGCATGTACCATAATGTAGCCTTTTGTTGTCAAACTTTATTTTTCTGGTTTCTTTGCCTGTTTTATGATGAGAAAATTGTTTTTGGTTAGAGAAGCTACCAAATCCGTGCATTTAGATCCTAGGTTTTCATCTTGTGTGTTCATCCAATTGAAATCCCATGTTTTTTGACTTCAAGTCTCCTTTCTGCCTCCAAGCATGGACAGAAGAGGGGTGTTGCAAATATCGAAAATGTGAAATTTTGACACTTTGACTTCAGCAGAATGAAATTCTGAATATCTCAAAATTCTGAAATTTTGACACTTTGACTCAGATGTGGGGGGCAATTGATATGGCATGTATTCATCAACTTGACCTTGGCAATTGACCGAAGTGATGATCTCGACATCAACGAAGCTGCTAGTCTTAGCAGCCAACCGAGCTAGCAGCCACGACGGTCAACCAAATTATTAACTTTGGTATTGGCTGAGGTGCTGACTTGAACTAGCAAGCCGGTTAGAGTGGGCTGACCGACCAACGGTAATAAGCCACGTGTCTCCAATTCAAGTATATTTAAAGCCATTAACAACCATTAAAGGAACAATCACAATCCCGTAATTGAGGGGCGGTTACATCTTATCTCGAGCAAATAAGCCATTACTGTACGATCAATAAGATTAAGATTCCCCATGTGCACAACATGGGGACTGTTACCAAGTAGTTAAGGCCCACTTCTGCCTTACTCAGTAACAGACATCAACCTCTTTCTATATAAGGGGTTATATGGGGACCTCTAGGTATGTTTTCGTAAGCTCTCGCACTCTCTCACAATCTGTAACTCTCTCAAATTTTTTCTATTCCTCCAGAATCCGGCTGACTTAAACATTGGAGGGTCCCCCGCCGGACAAACTCTGGCAAGTGGATTTCCCTTTCTAGTTTTAGGTTGGATATTCATGCTAGGCGAGCTTTTTCATCCAAGTTCAAGTTCAATCATTGTCCTAGCCTCTAAGTGTTCAGCTTGGAGCTCTATCTACCGACCTCACTGCTTCACTTCGGATTTTGTCTGACCTCAGCGGTTCAATTTGGATTCTTGGTAGGTTTCTAAATTAAGTGCAATTAGGGACACTATATGCATGTACCATAATGTAGCCTTTTGTTGTCAAACTTTATTTTGCTGGTTTCTTTGCCTGTTTTATGATGAGAAAATTGTTTCTTGGTCAGAGAAGCTACCAACTCCGTGCATTTAGATCCTAGGTTTTCATCTTGTGTGTTCATCCAATTGAAATCCCATGTTTTTTGACTTCAAGTCTCCTTTTTGTCTCCAAGCATGGACGGAAGAGGGGTGTTGCAAATATCGAAAACATGAAATTTTGACACTTTGACTTCAGCAGAATGAAATTCTGAATATCTCAAAAAAAAAGAGGGGCTAGTGTCAATCTGCTATCCCAGTTTCTAAAGATTTTTTTTATTAAAAAAATAAATTCTCTGAAGTTCTCTTGACAACATAGTTCAATGCATCTAAAATAAAATGACATGCATTCTGGCAAGTTTTCTAATAATTTTGTTTTATGCTTGTCCAAAACCATAAGAAATCATTCTTTTTTAAAGACATTGCACTCATTTATAGTTCATAAATATTACATCTTATTGCTCTCAGTAATTAAATAATTCCCTGTCAGTTGCTTTTCATACAATCTTTGTTTATATTTTCAATAATGTTGCAATTCTTGTGCCTCCAACTGGTGTTAGGATCATGCAGGGCACATATTTGGTGTTGATTCTACTCCAATGATACAAAAGTTGGAGCAATATAATAGTATCTTGGAGGTAAATTTTCTTAAAATTCAACTATTTAAATATTAATTGCAGTAAAAGCACTCTTGCCTAGCTTATTTTTCTTGCTTTGACTTAGAAGCAAATTATGTTGCCACTAGGGAAGAATAGTATTTCTCGAATGTACTTAGATTATGGAAGTTATTCTAGTGTGTAACTATCCTTATGCACTTCATAACGCTTTGGTCTCAGCTTTTGAATATTTAACTGCCATTTTGCAGAAAGTTGTTGATGTGCTGAAGAGCCAGTCTGGACCTGGTGGTCCTCATGAGAACACTTTTCTTGTTGTGATGGGGGATCATGGCCAAACCTTAAATGGCGATCATGGTGGAGGCACTCCTGAGGAGGTTTATCCATCTTTTCATTTTTTTTAAAAATATTAATACATGCTCATATTTTACCTTCTTGCTGATTATTACCATATCCTGTGCAGGTTGAAACATCGCTATTTGCGATGAGTTTGAGAAGCCCTCCAGCTTCTATTTCGTCCATTCTTGATTTGAATTCCTGCAAACTTGATTTGGTATTTTTATGACCTGTGTGAAGCGTATTCATGTAACTGATTGATTTTATATTCAGATTGCATACCTTGTTGTAAATGGAATCTTCAGACCAAATTCTTAAGCAATGCCTATTTGAACTCATATTTTCAGATCATTTGGCTATGCTGATTTTACCAGTGCCCCTTGGTGTGTAAAAAAAATAATATTGCACTTTGGCATGAGAAAGAAATTTATACAAAATATAGATAGATAAATGCATAATTGCATACTTGTAGATAAGCGGATAACACATACCTACTCAGCAGTTCTTGTGACTCTGATTTGCTAAAAAAATAGTTTTCTATATCATGCAATGGAAAATAACCTATCTTATCACATGGTCTTTATATAGTTTTAAAATATTATTAAAATTTTGATGGGAATTGCCTGTACGTATTAATTTTTTGAAGATTAAAACAATATATCCACATTGCTTATAGTGGTAAAATAGAAACAATTGCATTTTCATAATAAAAGTGCATCTTGCTTCTCTAAATTCCCATGAAAAGCAGAGGAAAAAAAAATAAATAAAGAGCTACAAATGATTTTCAATTTTGCCTGCGGATTGGTTTGTTCCTCCAACATAGGTGGCATTTTAAATGCCCACCTAAACACTTCCATGGGAATTATCAGCTAATGGGATATATAGCCTGTTTTACTGTTGTAATTTTTGTTACCAACTGGCCCTGTATTGTTCGTATCACTATCATATCATCTTTGAATTCTTGGACATCTGATGTTTACCTGCACCCACAAATTTTGGACCTAGTCAAACAACTGATGTGTGTTCATTGAACTAATTGAAGCGATCACTTAAATAATGAAACAAAACAACCTTTAATAATCGAAGTGCAGCTATTGACTCTTCTGCACTTTATCTAATTTTTACTCCTCTTGCTGCTCAAATTTTTTCCTTGTTTTATTATATCTGAGAAAAATATTATGCGGTCGGCATCAGTAAGCTTTGACATAAACTACTTATATGTTTTTGTTTGTTAATGTTTCAAATTCTTAGGATGGAGAAAAGATATGCATTGGCACCATCCAACAGGTCAGATGCAATTATATGTTCTCTAGACTGTTGATTTATCAATACCATCTATACTCTTCTAACTCATTTTAGTTCATGGTTTATTTTTTTGTTGTCATTTGTTTGTTGCAGCTTGATTTTGCAGCAACTGTGGCAGCACTTCTTGGTATTCCTACTCCTTTTGGAAGGTGCATAATAAATATGGGAATTTATGCCAGAGCTATAATACTATATCAAAATTTTTGTTTACCTGGAAATTTATCTATAGATGTATAATATTTTGTTAAATATTGAATAGTCTTACCTCCAGTGAGGTGCTCTTATATGAGCACTTATTTCCTAGGCTTTAGGGCTCTATAATGCTAAATTTTTCTTATTTCTCATGCTTATGTTTGTGCTTGTGGGAACTGTTTACTTTATAACAAGTCTTTACCTCCCAAATATGCAATTGCATTTTCTTGGTGCCATTGACCTATCCATTTTGTTGATTTCCTCTTTTGTTGACAATAAGCAATCTGTTACTTGACATACAAATACAAAGACTGAAATGCTGTGTGCTGAACCTCGCGACTGCTGGGCATGAACTGGCATGGCTTGGTAGTATGCCGTATTATGCCATGCCGTGTCGGTTATGCTCCAAAGCTTATAGCAAAACATGAACAGGGGTAAATGTGGGTCCCTGTCAGTTTGTGTCAATGGACACTGGCACAGATGAATACACATAATATATAGGTACTTATCACCTATATCATGCCCCTACTTGTTTGGTGCAATCCATGATGTATGGTATATACTGGTACTTACTGCACCTAAATATTTAATAATATTACACCTATAAGGTAGTCGACCAACAATTTATATTGGCATTTCCTTCCAAGGAACCATCGACAACTGGACCTATACTGCTGTCAGAGTTTGCAACATAAATATATGACTTTCACGTAAGTTATATCTTCTGGATGCAATATGTATTTTCCCTATGTGGACTGATAATATAAATTGACAACCTACTCGAAGTCTTCTTTATTTGGACCATAATAGCTCACCATGAAAAGAATTCATACCATGTATGTACTTATATACCAAATCATCTAGTAGGAACCTTCTGATTTTTAATGTACTTGAATGATGTAATGTTTTCATCTTCACCAAATGCCTACAAATTTATTTGCAAAGAATATCCCACAAACCACAAATAAGAGTCTGTAAAATGAGAAACCTCTAATTTCTCATAAAAAATAGAGAATTTCTTCCATCCTCCCTGTTTGTATTATAAGTGTGTGAATCCTTCAAACAGACAAACATAGACACATGCACATATTCACACACACACCCACACAACCAACTCCTTGACATGTCTTCACAAATTATGTTCTATATGTTGGTTATTTCTTTTGTACCTGCTCCAAATTTTCCGTAGTAAACATATTTGAATTTTGCTGTCTCATTGAAACATTTTTGTTATTCTGTTTCTAGCATCGGGCATGTAAATCCTGAATTATATGCTTTAAGTGCTTCTACATGGGATGGGCAAAAGATGGGTACTAATAATTGCAAATCTTGGTCAAATTTGGAAGCTTGGATGCAAAATTATGCCAACACTCTCTGCATAAATTGCTGGCAGGTAATGTTTATGCCCACTTGTTTATGCTAGGATAACATTATTCTCAGTGTAAATGGGAGGAACAGGGCTACGTAATTGAATGAAAATATTTATGATTTGATCTTTTATTCTTTTCTACTTAGGAAAATATATTTCAGTAGCAAGAAAGTAAGCCTCCCAGTGGCCTTTCATGTGGTCGATTGTACAGTGCATATCAATTTCCTGCTTGGGAAAGATGTTCAAATAAGTATATTATGTACTTCATTGTCTCTCCATCATTGTCACCTATAGGGAGTGTTTTGATCTTTCAATATCTACTCCAGTACGTAACAAAGCCCTAGCTGTGGACAAGGCAAAATTCTAGCAACATTAAGAGTGCTATGTAACAGTTCTCTCAAGTCTTTTTGGTTGAAGGAATTTCTTGTAAGATATCATTTCTATGCAAGGATCAAGGGATCCATTAAACATAGAAAGCATGTCAGAATTACTTGATAATTTTTCAGAAGTTGGGGTTTGGGTGCGTTAGACAACTGATTGGTGGAAAAGTAGCCACCAAGGTGTACCTGACCTTTATTTTATTTTTATTTATTGCTATGCTTTTTGTTACATTCTGAAACTGAGGAACCAGAGCGGAGAGAGAGAGGGAGTGAGCGGAGAGAGAGAGAGAAGCTGCTTCAAGGATCGTGCGGTGAAGGGGCATTCTGTCGAGCACTGGGTGGGCGGACCGATGGGAGATCTCGGGCCTGGCAAGCCGACGGGTGTCGATTGGCTCCAGCGGCCGGCTCCGGTGCAGGGGATTGTAGTGTCAGCTCCGGCGTGGTCCGCGGTGGCTCAGGGGAGACCAGTGCAGCCGGAAATGTCCTATTTCCAGCCTAGTGTGGAGGAGTTGGCGGACCTGGAACGGCTGTTCCCTCGGGTGGTAGTGGTTTCATCGGAGCGGCTGGAGCAGGCCCGGACGGAGTGGGAGGGAAGGGCCGTCATCGTGAGGAATCTGGGACGGCGCGTCTAGGCGGAGCTGGTTGCGCGAGATCTTCAAATCCGGAGCAAGTTAAAGGCTCCGATTGAAGCTTTCCCCATGGCAAACGGGCTCATGACCCTCCGGTTCGGATCGGAGGATGATCGGGAGGTTGCGATGGGGACTGGCCTGTGGTTGGTGGCGGGCCAGCTTATGGTAATGGAGAAGTGGTTGCCCGATTTCAACCCGGGCACCCACATTGTCAGCTGGACGGTGGTCTGGGTCTGGCTGCCAGAGCTACCTGTGGAATACTGGGACAAGACAACTATTATGTCGATACTGGCGGAGGCGGGGCGACCACTGGATCTCAACGCCTCTACTAGTGAACGCTGGCGCATCGGCTATGCCCGGGCGAAGGTGGAGATCAATGCCCTCCTCTCCTTGGTACCTGGTGCTTTTGTCTTCGGGGGGAAGCAGAAGTTCTGGCAGGTGGCTATGCTTTCGGTGCGCTCGCATGGGGCATCAAGACGGCGATTGCCAGCTTCACCGGGAGAAGGGCCAGGAGGTTACAACGATGACTGACCAGGGAGACAAGCGTACGGAGGGGGGCTCTTTCGTCGAGCCAGCGGTTGGGGCGCGGGGCGTCGGCCCCTGGATGCTCGCGTCCCGGGCTTGGTGGCAGAGGGGCGGAGCTTTCAAAGGGGGTGCGGGGAGGAAGACGGTGTCTAAGCCTGCTCCCGAGTCAACCCAAGAGGCGAGTCAGAAGGAAGCGGAGCCAATCCTAGGTGATGCCGGTCCGAGATCGCCTGCGTCTTCTCCGGACACTGGGGGCTGGCAGAAGCCCAAGAAGATTGCCCGGCGTATCTCGCCGGCGAAGAAGGGAGGGGAGGGCAGCTCCGGGCTACATGCGGAGACGAAGACGAGTCAGCTGGGCGGGTTGGCCCCGAGTCAGAATCGGCCAGTGGGCCCCCAAGGCCGGGTGTCAAAGCGAGGCCCAAGTCCACCGAGGGCCCCAACCCGGGCCAGCGGCCCAGGCCCAGCCAGTGTTGCGCCAGCTGTTGCTGGGCCGTCTATTGGGAGCCCGGCCCAGGCCCAAGAGCGATCGGTGGACCCGGCCCAGGCAATCGAGCTCGGTGGACCCGGCCCGCTGAAACGAGCTAGGAGTCCAACGAGGCACCGGAAGGGGGAGCCGCTGGTTGCTCGCCCGCCTGTGGGGAGGGTGTTAGGAACCCCGCTCGGCCGACGGCTTCCCAACAAGCTATCCCGCTGATTGCAAGTCTTTTGCCTTGCTTGAACTTCTTCCTTGGCCGAATGTAGGTAACGCCGGGGATCAACTCAATGAAAGATATCAACAATGAAGCAAAACTTGATTTTGTATTTCACTAACTTGAAGAACAACTAAGGACAACGAAGAACGACGAAGAACAATAAGAGAAAGCAAAAGAAATCTAGTGGAGATTGATGTATCAACCACTAGCCCAAGTCCTAGAACAAAGATCTATGGACCGACATCCATTGAAGGCCTAACCCCTCAATGGTCCCTAGGCCTTGCGGCCGACTCTTCTCACAAGAGAAAACATGAAGAAATACTTTGATCATTGGCTGCCCTACAATGGCTCCTCCCAAGCTTATTTATAGACTAAACCCTAGACAAAACTAAGTAACTTGTCATCACATGGATCCAAGGCCTTTCCACCGTTGATGGGCATGAAATCCATGGCTCAAAATCACCCAAGAAGGGCCTTCTCTCGGCTGAAACTTGGCTTGCTCTTGGCCATTGGATGGAAGAGAATGGAAGGCTGGATCTGCTTGGATCTCGCGGACCGGACGCACGGGACGCGTGTCCCGGTTGACCGGGTCGCGCGCCCCGGCTGGGCGTGTCCCGGCCTGGACGGGCGCCAGGCAGGCGGGCGCCAGGCTGGCGGGCGCGCACGGGCGCGCGCGTGGGCGCTGGCGCACGGGCGGGCGCGGTCGGCTGGGTGCTGGTGCACGGGCGGGCGCAGGCGGGCGCGCGGCGGGCGCGGGCGCAGGCGGGCGCGGGCGCAGGCGGGCGCACGACGGGCGCGCGGGTCGGGCGCGGGCGCGGCCGCGCGGGCGCGCTGGCGGGCGCGGGCGCGGGCGCGCGGGCGGGCAGATGCGCGCGCGCGGCTGGGCGCGGGTCTGGACGCGCGCGCGCGGCTGGGCGCGGGCCTGGACGCGCGGGCAAGGCTGGGCGCGGTCCTGGGCGCGCTGGCACGGCTGGGCGCGGGCCTGGGCGCGCTGGCGCGGCTGGGCACGGGCCTGGGCGCTCGTGGGCATGGCTGGGCGCGGGCCTGGGCGCGCTGGCACGGCTGGGCGCGGGCCTGGGCGTGCACGGGCCTGGGCATGCGGCCACTGTGACTGGCTGCTGTCGGCAGGCACTGTAGCTGGCGAGGTTCTTTCCAGCGAACCTCGCCGCACTGTAGCAGGCATTGTCACTGTAGCTGGCTGCTGGCAGCGGCACTGTAGCTGGCGAGCTGACCGCGGTTAGGCCTTGCTGTGGCATGGCTTTGGTGGGGCTGCGCATGCTGTGGGCCCGGCCATTGTTGGGCATGCTTGGCCGAGGCTTGGGCACACTTGGGCGCGCAGTTGCCTTGGCCGAGGTTGGGCGCACTCGGCCTAGGCTTGGCATGTATGGGCGCGTGCTGCAGGGTGTGTGCGCGCAGGGGTGCGGTGGCGAAATGGGCGCGCACAGGGGCGCGCGCTGCAGGGCATGTGCACGCAGGGGCGCGCACAGCTGAATGGGTGCGCGCAGAGCCGCGCGCTGCTGGTGCCCGCGCAGAGGCCTGCGCGCGGGCAGTGGGGGGCGCGGAGGGCCGCGCATGTGCTGCCGCTGCTGGTGCGCGCTCGGCGGGCTGCGCGCAGGCTGTGGGCGTGGTGCGCGGCAGCCGGGTGGGGACGCTGGCAGGCGCACGGGCCGGAGGCCATGCGCAAGCGGGCGCGCGTGGTGCTGGCGTGCGTGCTGAGCATGCGGTGGCCATGGGGGCGCGCAGTGGCCTGCGCGTGCCATGGATGGGCTGGGCGCGCGGTTGGCCGCGCGCTGCTGTGGCTGCTGCAAAGGACGCCAAATCTCGCGTAGGCGTTGGGCACGGCCTGCGCGGGGCTGCACCATGGGTTGGCTTGGTCGGCCAACGCTTGGATTGGCCTCCAAGCAATGAATCTGTCTCGGGCATTGGTCTTGGCCGAGGTTGGCCTCGGCCAAATTAGCATTGTCTTGGCTTTTGAGCGAGGTTGGCCTCGCTTGACCCGGCTGAAATTTGACTGGGCGGAGCGGGGTTGCTAACATTCCCCCTCCCTTGGAAACGACCCTTGTCCTCAAGGGTCGAGCATGACTGCGGCCGAAGTGGATCTTCAACAACTCCTCTGTTGTAAGATGCTGCCCACTGCTTCTTTTGGCCGCCGATGGCAAACTCCATGATCATGGCTTCATAATCGATACTGATTCTGCCCAATCTATGAAGCCATGGATGACCAAGGACGATATCAAGGCTTACTAGCTGAAGAACATGCAAATCAACCTTGATCTGTACTCCTTGGACATTGAGGTGTACCTCCTTGATGATGTTGCTGCACTTAATCTTTTTCCCACTTGCCACCTTAACCTCTAATGGCTCAATGGGTGTACTCCGTAGTCCCAATTTCTGTTGAATCACTGAACTAATGAAATTATGGGAATAGGTGTTGTCAACAAGAAGTGGTACCTCGTATCTGTCGATCCAAGCCGTGAGTTGCATAGTAGTTGGCCGCTGAATCATGTTCATCGTCCGTGTGGCTATCTTGGCATCTTCCTGGCTATGGATTGGCTCAGTGTGGTTTGAAGAATCTGGAAGAATTCCGCTGCTCTTTGGTGGTGCAACCAACTTCGTAGTTGCAGAATTTTCTGCACTAAATTCTGCAGCAGGGGTGTCTTCCCTTTGCAGCTGAAAGTCCACTGCTACATCACCTGGTTCCTTGGTTGCATTGGCTGGGGCTTCTGTTGCAATAACCGAGGGTGACCTGCTTTCGGTTGCTGGAGTTTCTGAGGCCAAAGACTCCTCAGCCTCTTCCCATACAATGGGCGCAGAAGCTGAATTTTCTGCGCTCATGTGTGCAGAATTTTCAGGTTGAACCATGGCAGAATCGCTGTCCACCTGAAGCATGTTGGCTTGACTGGATTCCTCACTAGATAGTTCTTCATCTCGGGTTGTGGTTGGAGTGAAAACAGCAACCTTTTCATTTGATTTTGCTGCGTGAACTGCAGTCACAATCTTCATGTAACCATGTGCTGAATCTGAAATTTCAGCAACATGTTCTTTGGGTTTTTCGTTGCTGCTGTCAACATGGGCTTGGCCGGATGCACATTGGTGGCCTATCCTCCACATGGCGCTGCACTTGAAACACAAACCCCTTTTGGTGTAGTCCTGCAACTTCTCCTTATTCAGCTTCTTGGCCGCAGGTGGCTGCGGTTTGGATATGCTTGCAGAAATTGCCATGGTTGCTGGAACAGAATCCTTGGACTTGCTGCTGTGGGTGGCTGCTGCCGCCTCCTTGCCCATGGATGATGCTTGGAATAGCAAGGGCCTGCTGCCAATGCTGTGGGCGGATTCCACTGCTGCAACGCCGGCTGGCTGTTCCTCTTTTGGGCTTGCCGTTGCTAAGTTTTTATAGTTGCAGAATTTTTCAGCGGCTCCCTTTCTAACACAGAAACTTGGGCGGTCAATGTTGGGACTCCTTGGTCTCTTTTCTTGAAGCCGTGATCTCCCAAAGTCTCTTTCACCATGGTCATCAGCAAACAACCCTTTCCTCCTCCCATCCATGTGTTCTCTCCGGCCTTCAAGCCTTCGAGCATGGAAAGGTTCATCTTCGGATTCGGTACCTTCATCATAGTACCTCTTATACCTCATTTCTTCCTCAATACTTCGGCCTTCTAACCTTCTTTTTTCTTTTATCCTCTTCTTTCTTAGGATTTCTCTCCAGTCATCTCCTGAATCACCCTCACTGTCATGCCTTGCCGGACCTCGCCGTAAGGCATATGACCAAGGGTTCTCACCATGAGACCTTCTGTCCTCCCTCTCTCTTGTTTTTTTCACATAGTCTTTCCTCTCATTTTCATACACCCTCTTATTTTCTCTCATAAGACACCTCTCTATCCTCTCTCCATTTCCATTAGCTTCTCTTCTCATGGCGGTCAAAGTGGTTACCAAATGTCCAAGCATCCTTTCAACCTTGGCGTTATTCTTTTCATAGGTTTTAAGGATACATGAACCAATGTCCAACTCCATGAAATCCTTCTCTTAGAATTTTTCACAAACACCTTGTTGCAGAAATTTTCTGCAACACAGAAACTTCTATAATCAGTCCCCAAACCTCCTGCGGTTGTCACCCAATGGATGAACCAACCCTCCTGATGTGTACACCACTCAATCAGCCTCCGACAGGGGTTTTACAAGGATGAAAAACAGAAAACTGAATCTCCCAATCGACTACAAGTTCTAGTCCAATATAGGATGCAGAATTTTTTTATGAACTCTACCAACAACTATGATCTGAATTTTAACCTTGGATCCAATAGAATATGCAATGAAAACTCAGATCTGGAAGATGGTATGCGTGCGTTACCTCCTTGAGGGGAGTCTTCGACGAAGCTTCTCTTGGATCTTCTTCCGCCGAAGCTCTCAATGAAAGCACCAATTGTTAGGAACCCCGCTCGGCCGACGGCTTCCCAACAAGCTATCCCGCTGATTGCAAGTCTTTTGCCTTGCTTGAACTTCTTCCTTGGCCGAATGTAGGTAACGCCGGGGATCAACTCAATGAAAGATATCAACAATGAAGCAAAACTTGATTTTGTATTTCACTAACTTGAAGAACAACTAAGGACAACGAAGAACGACGAAGAACAATAAGAGAAAGCAAAAGAAATCTAGTGGAGATTGATGTATCAACCACTAGCCCAAGTCCTAGAACAAAGATCTATGGACCGACATCCATTGAAGGCCTAACCCCTCAATGGTCCCTAGGCCTTGCGGCCGACTCTTCTCACAAGAGAAAACATGAAGAAATACTTTGATCATTGGCTGCCCTACAATGGCTCCTCCCAAGCTTATTTATAGACTAAACCCTAGACAAAACTAAGTAACTTGTCATCACATGGATCCAAGGCCTTTCCACCGTTGATGGGCATGAAATCCATGGCTCAAAATCACCCAAGAAGGGCCTTCTCTCGGCTGAAACTTGGCTTGCTCTTGGCCATTGGATGGAAGAGAATGGAAGGCTGGATCTGCTTGGATCTCGCGGACCGGACGCACGGGACGCGTGTCCCGGTTGACCGGGTCGCGCGCCCCGGCTGGGCGTGTCCCGGCCTGGACGGGCGCCAGGCAGGCGGGCGCCAGGCTGGCGGGCGCGCACGGGCGCGCGCGTGGGCGCTGGCGCACGGGCGGGCGCGGTCGGCTGGGTGCTGGTGCACGGGCGGGCGCAGGCGGGCGCGCAGCGGGCGCGGGCGCAGGCGGGCGCGGGCGTAGGCGGGCGCACGACGGGCGCGCGGGTCGGGCGCGGGCGCGGCCGCGCGGTCGGGCGCGTGGGCGGGCAGATGCGCGCGCGCGGCTGGGCGCGGGTCTGGACGCGCGCGCGCGGCTGGGCGCGGGCCTGGACGCGCGGGCAAGGCTGGGCGCGGTCCTGGGCGCGCTGGCACGGCTGGGCGCGGTCCTGGGCGTGCTGGCACGGCTGGGCACGGGCCTGGGCGTGCTGGCGCGGCTGGGCACGGGCCTGGGCGCGGGCCTGGGCGCGCTGGCACGGCTGGGCGCGGGCCTGGGCGTGCACGGGCCTGGGCATGCGGCCACTGTGACTGGCTGCTGTCGGCAGGCACTGTAGCTGGCGAGGTTCTTTCCAGCGAACCTCGCCGCACTGTAGCAGGCATTGTCACTGTAGCTGGCTGCTGGCAGCGGCACTGTAGCTGGCGAGCTGACCGCGGTTAGGCCTTGCTGTGGCATGGCTTTGGTGGGGCTGCGCATGCTGTGGGCCCGGCCATTGTTGGGCATGCTTGGCCGAGGCTTGGGCACACTTGGGCGCGCAGTTGCCTTGGCCGAGGTTGGGCGCACTCGGCCTAGGCTTGGCATGTATGGGCGCGTGCTGCAGGGTGTGTGCGCGCAGGGGTGCGGTGGCGAAATGGGCGCGCACAGGGGCGCGCGCTGCAGGGCATGTGCACGCAGGGGCGCGCACAGCTGAATGGGTGCGCGCAGAGCCGCGCGCTGCTGGTGCCCGCGCAGAGGCCTGCGCGCGGGCAGTGGGGGGCGCGGAGGGCCGCGCATGTGCTGCCGCTGCTGGTGCGCGCTCGGCGGGCTGCGCGCAGGCTGTGGGCGTGGTGCGCGGCAGCCGGGTGGGGACGCTGGCAGGCGCACGGGCCGGAGGCCATGCGCAAGCGGGCGCGCGTGGTGCTGGCGTGCGTGCTGAGCATGCGGTGGCCATGGGGGCGCGCAGTGGCCTGCGCGTGCCATGGATGGGCTGGGCGCGCGGTTGGCCGCGCGCTGCTGTGGCTGCTGCAAAGGACGCCAAATCTCGCGTAGGCGTTGGGCACGGCCTGCGCGGGGCTGCACCATGGGTTGGCTTGGTCGGCCAACGCTTGGATTGGCCTCCAAGCAATGAATCTGTCTCGGGCATTGGTCTTGGCCGAGGTTGGCCTCGGCCAAATTAGCATTGTCTTGGCTTTGAGCGAGGTTGGCCTCGCTTGACCCGGCTGAAATTTGACTGGGCGGAGCGGGGTTGCTAACAGAGGGTCCCGGCGATACACGGTGACTGGCGCTGCTTCTGGAGCCGGAGCCTGTCGCCGGGCCATCACGGAGGGTGCACGTACCCGAGGAGCAGGCGGACGAGGCGGAGCGGGTGATGGAGAACGCCAGTGAGTCTCGGCGGATCCGGCGTTTCGGCGGGGACGGATCACCTGCGATGGGTCGACCGTCTCAGGCTCATCGACGGCGGCGGCGAACTAGCTTGGCGGTGCTCCGGAGGTATCTCCTGTTGCCTATGGTTCGGGTACGGCAGAGGGGGGTAGCGAGAAGTTGGTTGATAGCTGGAATCCTGGGTGTCAACCGTCGTCCTGGGCACAGGGGAAACAAGAAGCTGTCCCCGATTCTATGGACCGGGAGGCGCAATCGGAACGGTTGGGGGCTCTGGCACGGGGTGGACCGGCACGCTCTGAGGGGTCTTCGGTGTTCAGTGGACCGGCACGCCCTCAGGCTCCTGTTGTGGCACGGGAAGCTGGGCATAGTGGGAAGAATGGTGCTCCTGTGAGCTCTAATGGGCCGGCACATGATGAGGTAGTGCTTCAAATGGAGATCATGGCACGACAGGGGAATGGGAAGGAAGTGAATCCAACTGTTGAAGGCGGGTCACAAGAGACTACGATCCGGTCGGCAGCCCCTCCACCTTCTCAATGAAAGTTCTACTTTGGATTGCCGGGGGGCGGGGAAACTGTCCTTTAGGCCGGCTTTTCGAAGGCTAGTTAGCCTTCATGATCCTGATATTTGTATTCTGCTTGAGACGAGGTTTTCGGGTGCCAGTCTGGAGCGGGCTAGGCGAGCTATTCCGAGATCGTGGGGGACATATGCTGTAGAGTCGCAGGGTATGTCCGGAGGCATTATGGTCATGTGAAGATTGGGGTCGTGCATCATCGATGTGTTTCATAGGTGTAGCCAGCATGTGGCTTTAGTGATTACAGAGAATTGTGGGGCTCCATGGGTGCTATTAGCTGTCTATGCGAGCACAGAGTACAGGGAGAGGAGGGTGTTATGGGAGGAAGCCACCTCACTTCTTCAACTGGGGCATCCGGTATTGATTGCGGGGGATTTCAACTGTATCGATGGTCCAGAGGAGAAGCGTGGTGGATTGGCCTTCACCAACAAAATTGAGGTTAGGGAATTTCAGGATTTCCTTCTGTCCAATGGGCTTGCTGACCTTGGCTTCACTGGTCCGAGGTTTACCTGGTGCAACAACTAATTGGGGCGGGCACGTGTCTGGGAGCGGATCGATCGTGTCTTCGCCTCGACTGGGTGGATTCGGTGGTTTCCAGATTATTGGGTACGACACTTGCCCAGGATTGCCTCAGACCATAGCCCTGTTCTGGTGAGTACCTCGCACTCTTTTCAGTCTTATAGTCCATTTCGTTTTGAGAAGGTTTGGTTGTCCTACCCGCGGTCGTGGGATGTGGTGAGAGAGGCATGGCGCTCGCCAGTTCGGAGGAATGTGATGTATAGGGTGACACGGAAGTTGGAGTTGACTAGACGCCGACTGATCAAGAGGAACAAGGAGGAGGTGGGGGATCTTGTCAGGAAAGTAGAGGAAGTCGAAACATCCATCACCAAACTACAGGCCCTAGAGGATGGTGAGGGGGGATTAGCAGAGGGTGACCAGGGTGAGCTCAGAGGGCTTCTGGCTATGCATCATTCTTTTTTGAGTCAGCAGGAGGTGTTTTGGAGGCAGAAGTCGAGAGTTCAGTGAATCACAGAGGGTGATCAGAACACGAAGTTTTTCCACCAGTCGACCATCATTAGGAGACAACAGAACAGAATCCGCAGGATACGGGAGGGTAGTGGACAGGTGTTAGAGGACATGGATGTTGTGAGGAGGGTTTTGGAGCAGTTCTTCCGTGCCAGATGGACCGAGTCGGGGAGCACGAGTGGTAGTTCATGGGGGCCGGCCCCTGAGGAGCAAGTATCTAGGGATGAGAATGAGGCCTTGATCAGACCTGTGTCGGATATAGAGATTCGGGAAGCTCTCTGATCCTTGGGTGAGGATAAAACTCCGGGGCCGGATGGCTTTTCCCCACTTTTTTTCAGGAGGTATTGGCACATTGTCAGACAGGAGGTGCTTGCAGCGGTTCAGCAGTTCTTTGCATCTGCGTCGATGCCTGAGGAGTGGAGGCGGACCTTCATCACATTGATCCCGAAGAGACTAGACCCAGTGGAGCCGAGCCATTACCGACCGATCAGTCTATGCACTACATTGTATAAGGTGGTGGCGAAGGTATTGGTTCAGAGAGTGAGAGGGATCCTTCCTAGGATTATATGCCCTGAGCAGGGAGCCTTTATTGGTGGACAGTCTATTTCTGATAATGTCCTCATTGCTCACGAATTCATGACAGATCTGCAAAGGGCACCTCGGTGTAGGAGTCTGATGGGGGTCAAACTAGATATGGAGCGGGCTTACGACAGGATGAGATGGGATTTTGTGAGACAGTCCTTGGAGTTGCTTGGCTTTCACCCTCAGTGGATCAGGTGGATTTAGGGTTGTATTTTGTCCCCATCCTTTGCCCTCATAATTAATGGTTCCCCGTCGAGCTTTTTCGAGTCTTCAGTGGGTCTGAGTTAGAGTTGTCCCCTTTCTCCACTATTGTTCATCATTTGTTCAGACTCTTATGTCGCGGGCACTTCGACAGGCAACTTTGACTCAGGAGGTAGAGGCCTACAGACCGGCGACAGGAGCGACCTATATTTCACATCTGCTCTTTGCGGATGATTGTTTACTTCTGGCACGCCCGACGAGGAGATCAACACAGTCCATCAGGAGGATCCTAGAGTGCTACTGTGGTGCGTCAGGTCAGCTGGTTAACCTGACGAAGTCGACCATTTGCTTTAGCCCAAAGGTCGACCAGAGGGCGAAGGCCTCCATTCTGAGCAGTCTGGGGATTGGTGAGCAGGAAGGTATGCTTAGATACCTCGGGGTTCCAATTACGGGGAGGCGACTGCGGAGGGGAGAGTGCACATCTATGGAGGCGAGCATTAGGCGTAGGTTGGAGAGTTGGCAGACTAGCGCCTTATCGATGATGGGCAGGGTCACCCGTGTGAGGTCAGTGTTGAGTTCTATCCCAGTATACATAATGACTAACACACTGGTACCTATTGCTATACTTCGTGATTTGGAGAGGATGTTCAGGAGTTTTATCGGGGTAGGTGTTGGGACAGAGGGGGCGTCCACCTTCTGGCCTGGGAGGTTGTGTGTCAGCCGATTAGTCGAGGAGGCTTGGGGATCCATTCTCTACTACATCGCAGGGAGTTATTGGCCACTAGGTTGGCAGTTAGGTATATTCTGGAGCCGCGGAGCCTCTGGGTCTCCATACTGCGGGCGAAGTATGGGGATCCAGTCACCCCGGACGCATTCTGTGTGGGTCGTGCTTCGTCGTTTATCTGAAGGGAGATTTGTGATCGTGCCCTGGGGGTGCTTTCGGTGATTAGATGGGAGGTTAGGGACGGGCAGACTATCAGCATCCTGGAGGATAGGTGGCTGGCGGAGGATACATTGCGGGGCTGGCCCACCCCGATTGACTATGAATGGTTAGAGGGTCGCACAGTCAGTGACTTGTTTGCTCGAGGGGAGCGGAGATGGGATGTGGATCTTGTCAGGAGAGTCTTTGGTGAGCAGCTTGCGGAGCGAGTCCTTTCTGTGCCGATCCCAGTGGAGGGGGTGGAGGATAGGAGGGTATGGAGACTGACTGGTCAGACGACAGTAGGTGTTCGAGATATACTGAGGATGAGTGGGGGATTGGCGGCTCGGCAGTTGGAGGGAAGCTGGATCTGGAGGCTACGGGTTCATCTTCGCGTCGCACTTTTTCTGTGGAAGGTAGCCTGGGGCTGCCTACCCACGAGGAGCGTTCTGGTGCGGCGGGGGGTGAGGGTTTCCTCAGCATGCGGAGCTTGTCCGGAGGTGGAGACCATATACCATGTGCTGATTGAGTGTCCACGGGCCAGTCGGGTATGGAGGAGTGCAGGGGTTCAATTTGTCCAGGGGCAGAGGTGGTCGTCCATTAGGGAGTTCCTGCTCTTTTTGGAGGAGTCGGCATCTGGTCCCGGATTGGAGGAGAGAGGCTCTCGGGCGGCCTACCTGGCCTACCACGTGTGGTTGAACAGGAACACCCAAGTTTTTGATAGCAGTACGCCCCCGAGAGTGGTGGCAGTCAGAGCTTTATTACATGCTTCAGAGTTCACCAGTGCTGCTGAGATTTCACCCTCTGGCCTGGCCAGGGACATCTGGGGCCCCTTTCCTACTCTTGTAACGCTCGGGTTTGTGTGCGTATCTTGGGTGCCCCCACCCTCTGGCTTCCTGAATGTGAATTTTGATGGCAGTGTGGCGGACGATGGGAGATGTGGAGGTGCAGCTTTTGTCATCAGAGATCATGAGTCCAGACTAGTAGCGGCAGGAGGTCAGCGAATCTTCGATGCCTCGGTGGTGTGTGCTGAGCTCAGAGCGGCCTGGGAGGGCATCTTCTTTGCCGATTGGACCTTGGGTACAGATCAGCTTATTCTCGAGGGCGACTCGGCTATGGTGATCGACTAGATCCGGGGTCGGGGGCGTGCGTGGGAGGGTAGGCCACTGCTTCTCGATATTCGCAGACTGCTGCAGGTGTGTGTTGCCCATCAGGCCACACATACCTACATAGAAGCGAATGGAGCAGCTGATTGGGTTGCCTCCTATGCAGCTCACCATTCTGGTGGTTTTGTGTGGTTGGGGGGTGACAGATTGCCGGTTTCTTTTTCTGCCTTGTTGTTTTCTGATTTTCTTGGTCGTGTCCACACCCGTAGGGTGTGAACTGCCGTTGTACCACAAAAAAAAAAAAAAAAAAAACTGATTTTGGAGTCTTTTATGAAAAACCTAGGATGATTGGGATTCTTGCATCTACAAAGAAAAGAAAGCTCCCATTTTTGGAATTGCGCAAGTAACTCTTTTCTATGCTGGTTATGATCTCTTGCGACATGCCACATTCTATATTTCTCATGTCAATCTAATTAACTCATGAAAACACTTACACATTTTTTGTTAAATGGCACAGCATAAATGCACAATTTTCTTTAGTTGCTATATATTATTAGTTTGGTGATGTTTCTATGGCCATTAGGATTCAATGAAAAGTTGCCTTTAATACTAAATTACTTATCTGGTGGTATGTCATGCATTTCTATCTCCATTGGGGCTGTGGTAGTTGCTCATCTGTGGTACATCAATGAATAAATATTCAAGCAATGCGCATTAAAATCTAAAACATATTAATTATGTGCAGTACATCATGAAACTGACGTCAAGCATTTCTATCCTCATTTCTATCCTCATCTTGATTTCATTCAACAAAGATTATTCGATTTAGCTTGAGCTACCTCTAAACTTGTTGACATATTTTATCATATCATCCTTATTTTGCATGGTTGTTTGCATAATTATTATGGTCTTTTTATCTTGCAGGTGAAAAGATACATTGATCTCTATTCTGCAACATCAGTTATTGGATTACCTTCAGAAGACTTGCACCATGTAGCAGAATTATATGCACAAGCACAGACAAGCTCGTCAAATACCAAAAAGTCCACTTGCTTATCTGAAAATGGCATCTCTAATGAAACTCAAGATAGTTCAGCATCCGTTCTTCAGTTGCAAATCGATGCATATTCTAATTTCTTAGAGAATGTTGCCAAGCTTGCTCGCTCAGCATGGACTGAATTTGACTTAATATTGATGGCCATTGGTATCTGCTTTATGCTAGTATCCCTTTCCATACATCTTTTTGCTATTGGAAGGGTAAATATTGTATGTGGGTCATTTTATGCTGTATCAGGCATTTGTGCCTATCCTTTTAGTCTCTTTACTGCTTTTCTTTTGGTCGTAATACGTGCAGCCAGTTTCCTATCGAACAGTTACATATGTAAGTTCTCAGTTGCTTTTGCATACTCCTGCATGTACAGCCTTCCGTCATTCTAATTTGTTCATTCCATTTCTAATATTTCTTTCTTTTTGCATTATGAAAATTAGTAATGGAAGGAAGAGTGGCAAACTTTCTTCTGGCTACAACTGGTATTCTCAACTTACGATATTCAGTCAGGAATGGGAAGTTTTCAAAAGACGTGAGTATTAGTAGTAGTAGTGAAGACTCAAATATCTTCATGTGTTCAGTTTCTAATAATGTTATTGCTGAAATTGTACATTGTGGATATGCGAGTTTCATGATGTAGTGCATTTTCTGGGTTTGACTTATACTGTCAATTTGCAGGAGTTTGTCTTTCTTCTTATAAATATTATTATTAGATTTGGCATTGGATTTGGGATGTCAAAGCAGACAGTTGGTTCAACGTCTTTGAATGCACAGTATTTGAATATACTCGGTATCTATGAGGGTCACCCTCTTTGGATGATGCTGTTGGAGATATTACCAGTGATTATGTTATCCTTATTGGCTATCTTTCTATATAAGTGCACTTTAGGGATATCTTGTTGGGGATACTTGAAATATCTTCTTATAATGGGTTCCAGTTTTAGCTATATGCTCATCTCAGTCCATTGGGTGTCAGAAAGCAAATTAATCGCTATGTCCATGGTGATTCAAGATATTGGAAGGAATTTGGCACCTCGAATAGTTTTTGCTGTTGGATTAGGGCTCCTAGTATCATCATTGCTTTCTCGGATTCTTGGCCTGAAAGATAGGGATTTAAATCCAATTGCAAGTTTAACCATTTCAACTGTTTCTATGCTTTCTTCATGGAGCCCAACCATCTTGATTCTACTTGGAAGGCAAGGTCCATTTGTTGGTTTGATTTGCATAATTGGAGGTATTTGTTTGGAAGTTTTATGTTTATTGCTTATAATAGTTCTTTTCAGCACTTGAATTCTTAAAATAACATGTTTATATTGGGATGGTTTTTGTATGACAGCATGGTGTATTGTAAGGGCAGAGAAGGAACAACAGATAAAATCCAAAAGTGGGACTTTGGGAGGGTTTGCCATTAGTCCTGTTCATGTAACACAATGGAACCTCCTAGCAGTCTGTCTATTTTTTTATACTGGTCATTGGTAAGGTACTTTCCATTTGGATGAATTTTGGTATATCATACATTTACTGATAAAATAAAATCAGATCTGTCTTACATTTTGTGATTGTAAGCTTTTATTGATGTTCAGCCAATTCAATTTATTTTCTTCAGCATTTGCTTTCAATAGCTTAGTTAAGCTTGTTTAAAGAGACTGAAATACTTATTTAAATTTAACTTGCGGTACTTTTTAGTGCATCATAGATGATTTACACCTGAAAATTGTTGTGCTCTCTCTCTCTCTTCCAGTGTTTAGGCACATGCATGCAGATATACACAGTAACTCATAATCGGAGTTATTGGTGTCTTACATGATTGTTGACAAGAATGCACCTTTTCTCCTGAAGACATTTACTAGCATCATTGTTGTTGTTTGCGCAACAAATGCGCTGCAAAAGTTGATGGTGCCTTTGCATCTGTATACATGACTGATGAATCTATGTTAAAAATGGTGTTATGTTCATCTTTAGAAGACTGACACCTGAGTTCATGCTTCACGTATTGCATTGTTTTCTGTTTAATACATATGGAATGGGTTTTCTACAAGTGGGCTAAATGCATTCAATAGATATGCAACCATTGCACACAATGCATCAGTTAAAAGTCCAGAATACTCTCATTTTTCCAAACATTTGCTAGAATGAAATGCGAAGGAATTGCTTTGGTCATCCTGCATGGATTAATACCTACGTGCATAATGTATAACTACTGTATGCATGTATATATTCTAGTATGATATGTTGTCCATGTGCTGAGAATTGAGCTTACATATGAAAATATAGAGGGGCAATTTTTCAAGAAGAGATATGTTGCATCATGAACATGTCCTTATGTGTTGATGACTGATGGTGATCGACCATTAGGTTTGGTGGGGTCAAATACAGAAGAAGAAAGAGATAGAGAGAAGAAGAAGAAGAAGAAGAAGGCAGAGGGAGTGGGCAACTCAATGTTCTTTGTATTCTTAATGATGCAATCTTTGTGTTCTCAATTCAATAGCAATGGATTTATATGGACAACTCAAAACCCTAATAAAAGTCCGTACTAAAATAAAATTCCCACGTTAAAATAAAACTTATGACCCTCCAAAAATAAAATTTCCTAATTTTCAAATAAAATAAAATATTCTAAATTCTATATTTGCGCCTAACATAAGTGCGCCCAGATTTCTTATTAGTGGATGGTCCATACTCTCCTAGTTGGAAAGAACTTGGCTCTAGAGAGTCTAATTGTAAGTACCACTTTAGAAGCTTAGAACCTAAGGTGTGAACTCATCTTTTGTTATCCAAAAAGCATTAGATGAAGGGTGACCTTTCCATCGGATAAGATAACAATGGAAACCATCATTAAAAGAAGTAACTATCTCATTTTAGTCTCCTTTGGTTGCTGAGAAAAATGTGGCGCCTTAGGAATTGAAGTATCTACAAGATCACTAGATGGCAAAGTAGGATGCTTAAAGGTGCCTCAGTAAGATAATAATTCCTCCATAATGAAAATAGGACTAATATTCATACGATCAGGTAAATCAAGTAAATATTCATTAAGTCCAAGTTTTCTAATGATGGGGAATGAGTTAATGGCTCGGGCATGTAATTTTTTGAAGGAATATTTTGGCAAGCATTTTGGATATATGTGAACCATGACAATATTCTGGGTTATAGTGTGATATGATCAAGTATAGGGACAATGAAAGTATGCAGATGTAGACTTAAAATTGCAATAATATGAATCCTAAACAACTACAATACACATATGCAAGACTAGTAACTTTAATGCAAATGATATGCCAAAGTACAGAAATTAGACTAGATGCAGCAAATAAGAAGGCTAGATGCAAATAAAGGTTAGGTGCAAACAAACTAGAATGTAGTTTTCTTTTTTTTTTTTGAAGAACAAGAATAAGGTTAAACTTGGAACTAAAGCAACTTACCAATGAGCCAATCAAATATATATCAATCAAGCTTCCAATGGAAAAATCTTATCTCAAAAAGAGCACATTAAACCACTATTTCACCTTCTAACAAAAAGAAACTCATTGCAGAGGTAGAATTTGCAGAAATAGATACCAAAAATGGAATCAATGCATTGAAATTAGTTAGGGACAGATTTTTGGAAAATTTTGCAGATGCTGATGTGGCTTAAATGTGAAGCAGGTGATGTGGCGATGACGTGGCAAGGGATGCTGATGTGGCAATGTTGACTGGATGCTGATTGGTTGTTGGCACAACGACTGAATGCTGACGTGACAATATTGACTGGAGGGGATAAAAGCCAAATGGGTTGGATTTGGATTAGATTTGGATCTACAGGGCTTCCTTGCGAGGCCTCAAATCTGAAGCCCTAGTGTGTGTGGCCATGTGTGAGGCCGTCTAGTGATTGAGGGGAGAACGATTTGTGGGAGGTTTGAGAGTTGGAGACATGGTCGGCGGAACCATCCCGAACAGCCCAATTTGGGGTGTTTTGAGCCGTACCGGCGGCGGATTGGGATGGTTTCGGCAACCAAACCGAAACGCCGTCGTCGGAGGGGTTGAAGGAGACGGAAAAAGAGGAAAAGAGAGAGAGAGAGTGGAGGAGGGAGGGAGAGAGAGAGGAAAGAAGAGAGGTCAGCCTAGGGCCGATCGACGGAGGCCGGGGAGCCTGCGCGCAAAGGAGGTGGAGGCCGGGGAGATGCAGAGGCGGGGCTTCGCCTTCGGTCCTCAGGGGCCCTTTTTATTTTTGAATTAAGTTGAAGTCGGCAAACTCATTATCGACTTCACTTAATTTTTCTTAAATAATATTTTTTATTTTTGTGATATTTAAGTATAATCGGCAAACGATTTGCCGACTTCACTTAAAAAATGCCAAATTTATTAACGGCCGACCCTGTTTCTAATAAAACAGGAACCCGGCTGTGGCCTCCGCCTCCTGCCTAAGCGCCGGCCTCCTTTCTTCCTCCCTCTCTCCTCTCTCTCTCTGTTTCATAGTTGGAGAGTGTGTGTGTTGGAGATTGGAGTGTTGGCAATTGATCGAGGATGGATGGAGTGCAAGAGGGTCCAATGAGGGTTTTGGGGGTTCTGTGAGGCGGTGGAAGGAGTTGGGAAAGGGCATCGACAGTGAGCGAGGGCTCGAATGGCAGAGAGGAAATGGTGAGAGATCGGAGAGGTAGAGCGGCAAGAGGCAGAAGGAAGGTTGGGGTGGCGATCAGGCACTGGACGGTAATGGGGAAGGGGGCATGACCTCTTGATGGCCCTTGGAGGTCAAGGGTGTAGATAAAGGTTGACAATGCTCGAGAGTGGAGACGATATGGAAGAGGATGGTGTTTAGTAGATATTTTTCGGAGATCTGCTGTGGATGAGCTCGTGATGGTGGTGAGGGTGAGGCGAGTCTGATGGAGAAGAATAGGATGAGGATGGTGGCGATTAGAAAATAGGGGATTGTTTTGTGTTTTTTTAATTTTTTTTTTCTTGGTGTTGGTGTGATGGGGTGTGGATGGTGGTGGTGGTGGCAGCAGATCTGGGGAGGGTGGTGCATTGAGTTGCTAGGGCTGTGGTGATGGTGCAGCGAAGGGGCTATGGTAGTGAGGGTGGATCGAAGTTAGCTTTGATACCAATTGATGGACAACAAAAGAAGAAAAGAGATAGAGAGAAGAAGAAGATGAGGAAGAAGAGAAGGCAGAGGGAGAGGGCAACTCAGTCTTCCTTGTATTCTCAATAATGTAATCTGTGTTTTCAATTAACATAGCAATGTGTTTACATAGACACCTCAAAACCCTAATAAGAGTCCACAAAAAAATAAAATTCGAAGTCCAAATAAAATTTTAGAATCCAAATAAAATAAAAAATTCTATTTTTTAAATAAGATAAAATTCTCTAATTTCTATATTTGCACGTAACACAAGTGCGCCTAGATTCCTTATTGGTGGATGGTCGTCTGTCACTACTTTCGAATGATAAATGACGTTCATTCACATAAACACTGTAGTATGCACATATATAAGTCGTGTCTAATTTATGTCTCTGGTTCATTCTTATTTACATGCATATTCTTTCGTGCTATATGCATGCATGAAATGGCTGTTCTTTTTACATGTATAAGAAATGTTTGTAATGTGAATTAAATTTTGCAGGTGTACTTTTGATGGCCTTCGGTATAGCGCAGCATTTATTGGGTGAGCTAGGAACTTTTTTTTTTTCAAATTTTTTCTTGAACAATACCATGGTAATGTGCCACCATCATAGTTTGAATGCTGGACCTCCCTAAGGGCAAACCCTCACGAGAGGGGGATCATCCAGCTGAGCTAACTGCTGTTAGCTATATTTTTATTTATTTGATGTTAAACTGTCAAACTGTTAGTTCTGTTCTTATTTTTTTCAAGTGTATGATGTCTTTATTCATCTAACCAGTGTACACCTTTTTCTGGATGCTGAAGTTGTCCATCGACTTCGATAATCAGTTTCATTACTGTCTTCTTATTCAGGTTTGATCATTTCAATATCATTCGCCAAGGTATTCTACTGGCAATTGATACTTTCGGTGTCTCTCACATTGTTCCCATTCTTAGCCTTCCATTTCTTGTCATGCTCCATCCTCAGAACTCTGAGGAAAACAAGGCAAAGGGTATCATTTTTGTTAAATTAACTCAGGTAATGACCTATCGATCTTGAATATTATTTAATTTGCCTTCTTTCAAGATATTTGTCTATTTCACCTCTTCTTAGTCTCATTGCTTCGATAAACATTCTTGTCGTCATATATGTGTAAAGAAATACCTGTTCTACTTTACATTTTAACGGTTTGGATGAGAGAGAGAGAGCATCTGGACAATTGGCTGTCAGAAGTGTATACCATAGGCTGTTAATGAATGCGCAGATATTTTAATTTATCAGTTGATGGCATACAGGAATGACCTTCTGTTATGACCACATATCTGCTTGAGCTCTGAGCCATGCTTTGTAAAGTACAATTACTTAGATTTCTTCACATTATTTCTTGCTCTTGTTGTCATCATCTCCTATCAATTGGAAGATCCTGACAGCCAAAAGAATTTTGTATCTTTGATGAAGTTTTCTGTCGGCTTCAGTCATTTGGATCGCCCTTGACTTGGTTGGTATCTTGCTCTAAAAAAACCCGGATGATCAGGTGCTTTTTTTTCAAAATAAATGGAATTAATTCAATTTCAGTTCAAATTGTCAATAAAAAGTACACTGTATAAGTAGTAAAATAACTCTCCCTCAATTGCTCATTGTTGTAAATTATATGAGTTGATATGATGTTTTGTTTACATGTTTTTTAATTCTGTCATTTCAGGTATTCTTAATTTATGGGCTTATAACATCAGTGACAACTATGTTCGCGATTATATGTGTTACAATTCACAGACGACATTTGATGGTAAGTTTGTTTTCCAAGTTCCCATCTTTCTCTGCATTACTAGGTTTTATGGATCACCACAGCAAGATTTTAGGATCCATAATTTGATAGATGTGCTTTGGGACACCAATTTCATAGTTGGAAATTTCATAGAGTTGCATGGGAAGTTCAGACAATTTCAAAGATTTTTGGAAAAATATTAATAGGTACATTATGAGGTTAACAACACTATTGGCAACAAAAGATCAGGTGATTAACACAGGTAGAATTACTAGTTTGGCTTTCACTAAGAGGAATAGATTGAAGGGAACTCATTTATACCTGCAATTCATGTGACCAATGTCCAACCTGATCGTTTAATCAGTCTCACCTTCAAGTGGAGGGAACCAAATGGTTTTGAATGTTTTAAGTCAGATCAGATCCAATCAGACAATTTTCAGATTAAGTCAAGGTTGCCTGCTTGCAACCTAATTTTTCAGGCGCTGTTGATTTTTATCTTGTATTTCATTTTTATCTTACAGGTATGGGGATTATTTGCGCCAAAATATGTTTTCGAAGCGATGGGCCTTCTTCTAACAGATGTCGTAATTTGCTTGGCATCTCTCTACTATTATTGACAGGGCAGCAACCTGTGTCAAGAAAGCTGCCAAAAGTCAGGTGCAGCATTTTCTTTGTTGATGCTCTTTTCAGAAAATTTTGGCTGGTGATCATTTTAAACAAATTCTTTTCAGGAGCTAATTCATTCAAATTCTGGTAATAGTGGTTGTCGCTGATAGCGAAATGCATTTACTGAAAATTTAAGGTTATCATGGTTGATCCGAAAAATCAAATCCAGCTGACATCCATAGACTTGGAATGAATGCAGGCATCTTCTTTGACAAGTTTCTAAATGGATCATTATTTTCTGATAAATACAAAGTGCATATTCACCATGAAGGCTCCAGAAAGTTGAATTACTGTTTTGAGTCTATTCCAAGCTTTGTTGAAGCGTCTTACATTTTGTTGATTTTGTTCTTGAATATTTGTTATCAAATTGTCATACGAAGCATTAGATGGTTGGGTGGATTGCTCCTTCTCAAACAGCGGACCTGAGCTCAAGTGTTGTCATTAGCACCGAGGCTTTCTTAAATTTTCCATCGATGAAACAATTTTTTGGAGTTCTTTTACAGCAATCGATGGTGAGCTTGTCGTTGCCATGGAAATCCTCTTTCTCATCACCCTCACTTGTCATTATGTTCAACTCTGTAACAAAGATACGGCTAGACAAAATCATTTGAATCTATGCAAGAACTCCATCAGGATCCCTCATTTTCCTTTTTTCCTCCTTTTTTGACTTTTGTCTATACTCTGCATATACATGTTTCAGGCTATGCCTCCGTCAGTATAGAAAGATCGAAACGGCCTGTACATCCTTCCAAATGGATTGGTCTGTTTTTGGCTGCTCTAAGCTTGCAAAATTTCTGGTGGAATAACATCCAGTGTATGATAATTTCTGGTAGAATAAGGTTGCATAATTAGCAGTTAGAATAATGACTAAAATATAAAGGAGAGAAAAGTTGAGGAGACATATATAAGATTTATCATAATTTTTTCTCCGCTTAAATCTCTTCTCCTTTTTTTTTTTTTTACTTCATTTGGATGTCTAATCCGAGATTCCCTTATTTTGAGCTACTTTGTTTTCATTTACTAAGCTATGTAATTGATGAGTGAAACCCTAAAACTTTCAGTCTATATAAAAATAAATGGGTTGGGTATAGGTTTATTACTTTTGTGCAATTGCAAATGAGTTGGATATAAATTAAAGGGTCTTTGACTCAAATCTAACCTATCTAGCTTGATTCCAACCCATAGCTTTTGAAGCATCTCAAGATCTATACTCTTCAGAGAATTCCAGACTTGATGTTTCTATTCATAGTTCTACTTGCATTACGAGTTCTCCAATTGGGAGTTTTCTTCCATCTCTGCACTTGCCAAGTATGTGCAGTGCGGGTTTATTTTTTTCTCTCTTTTGGGCTAAACTTTTTTCAATTGGGCCGGTCAAATCAATCAGGCCACTAAAAGGGCCGGGTTTCTACACAGTCCAATAATCATTTGAAAGTTTGTACTTTGTAGAGCTTGACTGGAGATAGAAGCAAAACCGAAGTCCAAATTAATTAGAGGAATTCCGGTGCCTCGCCTTGCTTTTTTCTGGTGATAAAAAATACGGGTATCCCTTTGCTAGTATCGTCCTCGTCAGAGGAAAGGGGGTTTTGAGGTTGCACCACGGGGGCCATAAGATCATAGCTACAGGCAGCATCATGCACTTAACCCTTTCGGAGAAGATTTGTTACTAATGCTGCAAATGGGTTGGGTTGACCTGTGTCTTGATCCGACCCAATCCGCTTAGACGCGACCCAACCCATTTTGGAGTACCCATAGGGCCGGGCCGGGTCCAGTCCTAAAATTGGATCTATTCTATTTTCCGGGCTGGGTCTGGGTTTATTGAATTCAGACCCGACCTGATCTGACCCAATTGAAATTTGGATATTTTGAGTTTTCAATCCTACGACCCGGCTCGACACAATCCGAATCTGTAAAATTGTTTGGGGCTGCGAGCTGCAGCCCGCGGAGGTACAAACACAAGTTCTAAAGCCATGGATGGGTTGACCCGGATCGGATCCAAATCGGATCTGAATTTTTTGGATCGGGTCTGGGTTATATATGGACCCAATCCGACCCGAATGATTCGTTGGGTAAAAAATTATGGCGGTGGATTCGACTCGACTCGACTCGATTTTCTATCGGGTCGGGTCTGGATCCAAAATTAGAACCCGAACAAAAAATCTGGTTGGGTCACTCTGATCCTACCCGACTCATTTGCACCCCTACTTGTCATCGAAGATCTTTTCAAAGACCAGTTCTTTTAAAGATCATATTAAGTTGGGTAGAGTGAACGAGCTGGTTAGTAACCAAAAAATTGGCAAGCGAGATTAGGGGTTTGAATGATAAGAGCGTGAAGTTTTTGCAGGTGGAAACTTGCAGAAAGAAGAAAATGGGTATATTGTTTGATCATGCTCCAACCTAAAATTACATGCCGAGTGACGAGGCAACCCGCTGCATACATCATGGAGGACTGAGCCTCATGAGCATGCAAGACGATAACCTGTCAAAGAAAATAAACATAATCAAACTAATAATAATCCAATCAAACATGTAGGGTAGCATTTCAGAACACTGATTTTTTTCAAAATTTAAATTGACTGTACCAATTCCCACTATAGGCACAAGTTAAATATCTAGGTAAAAGTACAATTTAATTGACATAACCACTGCACAAAATTTTTATGAGGTCTAAATAGTTCTACAAAACTACACATCAAGGAGGATTTCACAATAGATTATAAAGGTTGGATAGGCCCAATAAAGTCTTGGACCTCGCTCTAAGCTCACCGTTCAACCTCTACCCATCCCTCCTATGCTTGAAAATTGAGTCCAAAGCAACACACAAATCCAATTATGTTATCATTTCATATTATTTTCAAATATACAAGATGGCTCAAACAGTTTCTAACCCTATAGAAAAAAGTGAAAAATTCGACGGAAATGTGCCAATGTTAGAAAGAAGTGTTGTTAAAAGAAAAACCATGCCAAATTTTGCCGACGCAGCTAATTAGCGTTATTTTGTTATTGGCTTCTGACGACGTTTTAAAACGTCGGAAGTTAGAACTGGATTTTTCCGATTATGATGCTTAAAAGCATCGTCGGAAGCCAATAACAAGACGACGTTAATTATAAGCGTCGTTGGGTTCTATATATTTTTCAAATTTCTAGCCCGACCCATCTCCTTTCCTCTCACCCCAACCATCGAGCTCCTCCTCCTGCTCCACTGCCTCTTTGTTGGTTTTCTCTCTTCTCTCCGCCGACCTTCTCCTCCTTTACCAGTTTCCTCCTCCTTTACCAGTTTTCTCCTCCACTAACTCCACTCCTCATACTCCACTCGCTGCATACCTCCAACCTCCTCCTCGAACCCCTCCCACGGCCTTCACCTCTTTTGCAGCAGGCTGCCCGGCCCCAACCCATCGCCTCCTCTAAGAAGCCTGATGAGAGCACAAAAGTGCAATCGTCATACCAACTTAATTAGTATTATAGCTAATCATTAATGATAAAATTAACTAATTAACATTGTATTTGTGTCTGAGTGCAAGAAATCCAAGAGACCCAATAACATTGGGTTTGAGCTCAGTTCATGCCAGCGTGCCAGCCAGCAACAGCCCGTGCCATGCCTCAGTATCAGCTGTCCATGATGCTTGCAAGCGGATCAGCACTCAACATCTTGGCAATCCGTGCTTCCGGGTCCGCGAGAAAATCCCCCAGGAACCACATTTCCAACCTCCCAACGCGTCCACAGCAGCAGATCCTCCCCTATTTTCTCGCTTTCCCGTCTCATCTGGCGTCCCCCTCGTCCCGATTCGCAGTGCTCTAGCTCATCCCACAGCATCCCCTTCTTTCCGTGATCGGATTCACAGCAGGCTCCTCCGCCTCAGCCCGCATCTCCTTCCTTCCGCGATCGATCCCAGCATGGCCCGAAGAAGCAAGGCCACATCCTCCTCACAGCCCGTGATTCTTCCCCAAATCCCAGCTTCCTTTCCGAATCAGCAAGGCGTGATCTTCTTCTTCCGCGCCCCAGCGATCCCGTGATCAATCTCCTCCACGATCCACCCAGCCACAGCATCCCACGCTGCAATCAAGCTCCTCCGCACGTCAACCTCTCGGAATCCCGCGGCCAGCTCCACTGATCCGGTTGTCTGCAATCAATCCGGCGCCCCAGCAATCACGCCGTCCTCCCTCCGGATCGGCGCCCGTCCGCAGCTCCTCCCCTTTTTCGTGTCCAAGATCCCGTGATGCATCCAGAGATTCAGCCGTCCCAGCCTCCTCTAGCCATCCACGTGTGTCTCGCATTCATCTTCCGCATCCCGGACGACCCTCTTCCCCGATACCAGCATCCCGCGGCCAGCTTGTTCCTCCCTACGATCAAGCTTCCGTTACCCCTCCATCAGGGGATCCATCGGCTGGCCAAAGAGGTGGGGGCGATCTATAAAAGAGAGGAGGAGGTCGGCTGGTGGAGGAAGAGGGTGGTGAGCTCGGTTGGGCCAAAGAACAGGGGAGAAGAGGGTGGTCGGCTGGTCCGGGGAAGAAGACGAGAGAGGAGAAGTTCGTGCTCTGTTTTCAAACAGAGCACGTTACTTGTTCTTCTTTTTCTTTTTATTTTATTTTTTTAGTTTTAGTTTAATTAAGAGCAATGTTGTTTTTAATTTTAATTAAGAGTCTTATTTGTAGCTCTTTCTGTTGCAATTTTACTGGAGAGTTTTATTTTAAGAGCTTTAGATTTGCAATCTTAATTTATGTTTTTCACATTCTGTAATTTTTCTTTTCATGCAATATATGAAATTCTCTCTCATACAATCTAGGTTCCAGGCTTCAATCTTCTTAAACGCTGTTTTCATCCATACCAAAGTTTTCCTTTGAATAGTTAAATATTTCATGAAATTTGTAAATGCTCTTTGATTTCTAAGTACTAGTCTTTTCATTATTTTTAAATAAAAAAAAGATTCTCTGGTAGACCAGAAAATCTGTCAACATCCCCGACGTAATGTTTTTTCTTTTATCATTCAAAAATCGATTTCAAATCCGAGTGAACGTTTTAATTTTTATGCAACTCCAATCACCTCCCTGTGGATTGACCTCTTACGACCACTATTCTTCGAGTAGAACAGGTAAGAGTAAAATTAATTTAAACTTTGTTTGTTGGTTCTAACAACGATCTGTTTAGCATATTTTTAGGTAAACAGAAATTCGACAACAAAATTTTGGCGCTGTTGCCGGGGAGGCAAATCGAGAAGTAAGAACGATCACGAAGATCAAATCAAATTTTGGATGCCCGGAGTGAATGCACTCTGGTAGTAAATTTTTTTTTAATTAATTTCCCTTGTTTTGATTATTTTTAGTTAATAATTTCGTAGTTATTAAATTCTGAAATTTGAAATTCGAAATTTAAAATTCAAAAAAAAAATAATAATTAAAACTTGAAAAAAAATTCCAAAATTCTAAAATTCAAAAAAATTTAAATTGAAAATTTGAATTCTGAAATTCAAAATTTGAAATTTAAATTTTTTTAAAAAAATGGGTTAAAAAAAATTAATTAAATCAAAAAATTAAAAAAAAATATTATTTTTGCTAGTAATTGATAGGGTGCAATCCTCCGAGGTTATCATACCTCTATTGGGGCTCCTCACGGAGTAATCTTCAGAGCTTATTCAATGGGCATTCGAAGATTGACTAACGGATAAGGATTAGTTTTTAGTTTACATTCAAGTTATTCCTATATAAAAATTTAAAAAAATATAAAATTAAAAAAAAGGATTTAAATATAAAAAATAAAAAAAGATTTTTTTTTGCTTGTTAATTTAATCAGTACAACCTAATGACATTGCATAAACTTTAAAAAAAAATATTGATTATTTGCTGCATTTAGTATTAAGCATTTGCATAAAATAATTTAAGGGCAAAACCCATTAAAAAGATAAGGTCGGAAAGTCATTACCTGTTCCTAGCCCAAAAATCACCACCTTGCATACATATCCTAAGCCAAATTAAATTAAAATCAATTAGACGTTGGCCTTAGGATTTTCGAGCTCAATTAGGCTCTTAGAAAAAAAGCGGCTGAAAGCCACTCCAGTGAGAATTTAGTAATTGGTGATGTCTAGGAAAGTTTTACAACAGTGATAACTGTTACGGATATTGTGGCATCGGTGTATCCCTTCTGGCACCACCACACACCCCGGAACTTTTCTGGTCACTGGTTATTGATCGCTTAACTGGTAAGCTCAAGCTTAATCTGAAAGGGTGTTGACCCCCTAATGGATTTTGATGAATACAAAACACTAGAGTATAATTCCCTTTATATTAACAATTTACTTGAGCATTTCAGGTGTTTAACTAAGAATATTGTTAAGGATTGTCAAGGCATGTTCCCATATTTTTCGATGGATTTATTGAAGATTTTTGAGATGAAGAAAACGGATCAGGGGCAGCCGAGACGTCTCCGGTTTGTTCCAGAGACGTCTCTGGCACGCAGAGAAGAAGCTGGGACGTCTGGAGACGTCCCCAGCACCTGCCGAGGTGTCTCGCAGGGTCGGAGTCGACTCCCGGCTTTCCAGAGTCGACTCTCTCAGAGACGGCAGAAAGGCCGATTTCAAGGGATGCGCGCGAGTCGTCTCCGAAGGACGCGGAGCCGACTCTCTCAGGGATTCCAGAGGACCTGCTTTTTCATTGAGAGAACGTCGGAGCCGTCTCCGACGTCGCGGAGTCGTCCCCACGCATAAAGCACAAAAATCCCGAGACGACCCCCGAGACATGCGAGCCGACTCTCTCAGAAAAACAGAAAAACAAGAAATCGGGCTGTTCTTCTTCGGAGTCGTCCCCAGAAAGCGTCGAGTCGACTCCAACATTGTCAAAAGATTTTTTATACAGCCGAGACGTCTCTCGTTCAAGCGGAGACGTCTCCGGAATGCCTGGGACGCGACTGACACAATTTTGCAGGTTTGTTTGAAATTCTAACGGCTATATTTTTGTATCTAACGGATCTATTGCTTGTAGAAGTATAAAAAGGAGCTTTTAAGTGCCTAAAAACAACTTCTCACCAACCAAACACAAGAGCATTCAAGAGAGAAGAAAGAGAAAGAGTCTCAAGGGAGTTGGTGCTTTCAAGAGGAGAAATCAAGTGCATTCAAGTCTTCTTCATCTGATTTCGTGCTCATCTACTCACTCCCACTCGGCAATCAAAGCTCGCATTCAAGCCGACGTGATCCACATCGGAAGAACCACCATCATCCACGCTTTCAACGGCAAAGAGGGTTCTTCCGGTTTTGTTGTTCTTCATCGTTTTATTTGCTTTCACAGAAGCTTTTAAATTCTTGTAAAACACTTGAACTTTGTGCTTGTTCCAGTCAAGGGACTTGGAACAAGGGTTAGGCATCCCAAGCCTAGTTTAAATTGGGGGATAGTAGGGTTCGTTGTTAGCCCGGGTTAAAACAACGAGTTGGATAGTTCACTCGAAAAACTACCGGAGTGTAATCGCCGATTATAGTGGAAAATTCCCAAAGGTGTTTGGGGAGTAGATGTAGGAGCAGTGGAAGCTCCGAACCACTATAAACCTCTGTGTTTGCGATTGATTGTGTTTACCACTTTAATTTTACTTTTGCACCTACACTTGTGGGTGTTGTTTAATTAGACAAAAATTTTAAAACAACCAATTCACCCCCCTCTTGGGTGACCATCTCTGGGCAACAAGTGGTATCAGAGCAGGTGCTCTGTGTATTCTTGAAGACCTAACTGTCTTTGCCAAAGATCAAGATGGCAACACCCTTCAACAATGTTCCTGCTGAGGGGCAGGCTACCAATAGACCTCCACTTTTCAATGGGACAAATTATTCCTATTGAAAAACTAGAATGAGAATTTTTGTTCAAGCACAAGATTATGCCTTGTGGAGGGTTATAATCAAAGGACCACACGAACCATCTCACACAGTTAATGGCATTCAGGTTCCCAAACCTGAGGAGGATTGGGATGAGAATGATAGTAAGATGGTTCAACTCAATGCTAGAGCCATGAATACATTGTTTTGTGCTCTAGATGTAAATGAGTTTAATAGAGTCTCCACCTGTAGTTCCGCCAAGGAAATATGGGATAGGCTTGAAGTTACCCACGAGGGTACTAATCAAGTCAAGGAGTCGAAAATGAACATTCTAGTTCACAAATATGAATTATTTAAGATGGAATCCAACGAAACTATTTCATGCATGTTCACACGCTTCACTGATATAATTAATGGTCTAAAGAATTTGGGTAAATCTTACACTAATTCAGAACTTGTGAGGAAAATTCTCAGGTCCTTGCCAAAAATTTGGGAAGCGAAGGTCACGGCGATTGTAGAAGCCAAAGACCTCAACACCTTGGCACTTGAAGAACTATTGGGCTCATTGATGACGCATGAGCTCACAATGAAGCAACATGAAGAAGATGTGCCAAAGAAAAAGACAATCGCCCTCAAGGCCACTTCAAGTAATTGTGAAGAAGAAAGCAGTGAAAGTGAAGAAGAAAGTGAAGAGGAAGACTTGGGCTTAATAGTAAGGAAGTTCAAAAAATTCATAAGAAGAAAGAAGGCCTTCCCAAGAAAGAAGTTTGGAGGGAGAAATGATTGGAAAAAGGAAAAAGAAAAAGTAAGAGACCCAATCATATGTTATGATTGCAAGAGACCGGGACACATCCGCTCCGAATGCCCTCAACAGAAGAAGCACTATGGAAAGAAGAAGAAGAAGGCGTTGAAAGCGACTTGGGATGATAGTGACACATCCTCCTCCAAGGAAGAGAAGGAAGAGACCGCCAATTTGTGTTTCATGGCATTCAACGACGATGAGGTATGTCAAAGCTCAACTACAGATTTTACTTTAGAAGAATTATATGAAGCTTTCCAAGAACTCATGAATGATTGTAGTATGTTAGGAGTAAAAAATAAAGAACTAAAGGCCTCCAATCAAAAACTGAAGGATGACATTAAAAACCTATTGATTGAAAAGGAGAGCTATGAAAATGATAGCATTATTGACCTAAAGGATAAAATTTCAGAACTTAGCATTGAGTATGAAACGGCAAAAACACTCATTAAGGAATTAAATCTAAGAGTCAAATTCCTACTCAATAGTAATACTTCACTTGCACAAAATGTTGAATCCCTTAAAAATGATAAGGAAGAATTAGCTAAAGAAAATTTGGACCTTAAGGATGAGCTACACAAGTATAAACCAATTGTGCAGAAATTTACACATAGCTCGGAAAAATTAAATCTTATTCTATCCAATCAAAGAGCTGTTTTTAATAAAGCCGGATTAGGATACAAAACTAGCAAACAACAAAAATATCTAAAGAACTTTTTTGTAAAAGCAAAAGATGTCAAAACTGAAAAATCTACATGCTTTTATTGTGAGAAAAATGGACATAAAGCTTATTCTTGCATTCAAAGAAAGATTCAAACTAATAAGAACACATTTGTAAAGGGTAAAAACACAACCAAAATGTGGGTTCCTAAGGGAACCAACTATACTAACCAAGAAGGACCCAAGAAAACTTGGGTACCTAAGAGCTTCACATGATCATTTTGCAGGTATGCCTTGCAGCCGGGAGCAAAAAGAGAATGTGGTATCTTGACAGCGGTTGCTCAAGGCATATGACCGGTGACAAGAGCCTCTTCGTCACCTTGAAATCAAAAGAAGGAGGAGTAGTCACATTTGGAGACAATGCTAAAGGCCAAATTATTGGCGTTGGTAAAATCTCCATATCACCCTCCTCATTTATTGACAATGTATTGTTAGTTAATGGATTAAAACATAATTTATTAAGTATAAGTCAATTTTGTGACAAGGGCTTTAAAGTGTCATTTGAATCTTCCCTATGCATAATTAGTAGTCCAATTGACAATGAGATCATACTTATGGGACATAGGCTTGGAAATGTTTACATGGTAGATCTTGATGATCTCACCATGAAAGATGGCCAATGTCTTGTAGCCATGGATGCCAAGGTCAATGAGACTAGCTGGTTATGGCATCGTAGGTTAGGACATGCTAGCATGGATTTAATTTCTAAATTGATTACAAAAGATCTAGTTAAAGGACTACCAAAAATAGATTTTGAAAAGGATAAAATTTGTGCTGCATGTCAACTAGGGAAACAAACAAGAAGCTCTTTCAAACCTAAGAACATAGTCTCAACATCAAAATCCTTAGAGCTAATTCACATGGATTTATTTGGACCCACTAGAACTGCTAGTCTAGGGGGTAAGAAGTTTGGTCTTGTAATTGTTGATGACTTTTCACGTTTTACATGGGTTTCATTTCTTGCCCACAAAGATGAGTCCTTTTTCGCTTTTATCAAGTTTCATAATAGGATTTCAAATGAACTTAACCTTAAACTAAAAGCAATTAGGAGTGATCATGGTACCGAGTTTGAAAATCAGCATTTTGAAAAGTTTTGTGAAGAAAACGGTATCAATCACAATTTTTCTGCCCCTAGGACACCCCAACAAAATGGGGTGGTAGAAAGGAAGAATCGCACACTAGCAGATATGGCTCGTACCATGTTGTGTGAATCGGATCTACCAAAGTATTTTTGGGCTGAAGCAATCAATACTGCCTGCCACATTTTAAACCGTGCTTTAGTTAGATCTATCTTAAAGAAAACACCTTATGAGTTGTTGAAAAATAAGAAGCCCAATATAAGTTATTTTCATGTTTTCGGTTGTCGCTGCTTTATTTTAAACAATGGAAAGGACAATCTAAGTAAGTTTAGTGCTAAATCAGATGAGGGGATCTTTTTAGGTTATTCCTCATCTAGTAGAGCATACAGGGTCTTCAACAAGAGAACTCTCGTTGTTGAAGAATCCATTCATGTTGTTTTTGATGAAGCTAATGGAGATTCTTCTAGAAAAGAAGAAGATGGTGATGCAGGTATACTTGAAGACAGAATGAAGGAGTTCTCCATACAAGACAAACAACATGAGGATGAAATCAAAGAAGATACAATTCAGCAAGATGAAGAAGATCAACCCCCAGCAAAAAATCAAGATCTTCCGAGGGAATGGAGGTATGCACATGGTCATCCAAGGGATCTAATCCTTGGTGACCCTTCACAAGGGGTAAGGACAAGATCCTCTTTAAGAAACACTAGTAATTATCTTGCATTCGTTTCACAGATAGAGCCTAAATCACTAGAAGAAGCCGAAAAAGATGAAAATTGGATAAATGCTATGCAAGAGGAATTAAACCAATTTGAAAGAAATCAAGTTTGGACTCTAATGAAAAGACCCCCTAATGCTTCAATTATAGGCACCAAGTGGGTATATAGAAATAAACTAGATGAAGATGGAATAGTAATAAGAAACAAAGCTAGGTTGGTAGCCAAAGGCTACAATCAGGAGGAAGGCATAGATTTTGATGAAACTTTTGCTCCTGTTGCCAGGTTAGAGGCTATTAGACTACTTTTGGCATATGCATGCTTCATGGATTTCAAACTCTATCAAATGGATGTAAAAAGTGCATTTTTAAATGGTTATATAATGGAGGAAGTTTATGTAGAACAACCTCTAGGTTTTGAAAACCACTTACATCCATATTATGTTTTTAAATTGCATAAAGCATTGTATGGACTTAAGCAAGCCCCTAGGGCGTGGTATGAAAGATTAAGTAATTTTCTAATTGAAAATGAGTTTAAAAAAGGAAATGTAGACAAAACACTCTTCATTAAAAGAAAAGGGAATGACTTATTGCTTGTGCAAATTTATGTGGATGATATAATTTTTGGTGCTACTAATGATAGTCTTTGTCAAGAGTTTGCTAAGCTTATGCAGGGAGAATTTGAAATGAGCATGATGGGTGAGCTCAACTTCTTCCTTGGGCTACAAATAAAACAATCAGAGGAAGGCATTTTCATCAGTCAGTCCAAATACATCAAGGAAATGTTGGAGAAGTTCAAGATGAAGGATGCAAAGGAAATCAGCACACCCAGGGGCTCAAGTTGCAAACTTGACAAAGATGAAAAAGGTAAATGTGTAGACTGCAAATTGTACAGAGGTATGATAGGGTCTTTACTTTACCTTACTGCTAGTAGACCAGACATATTATTCAGTGTTTGCATGTGTGCTAGATACCAAGCATGTCCTAAGGAATCACACTTACAAGCTGTTAAAAGAATATTCAAATACCTAGTAGGGACATCTAATGCAGGTTTATGGTATTCTAAACAATCTGATTTAAATTTAATTGCTTATTCCGATGCTGATTTTGCCGGGTGCAAACTCGACAGAAAAAGCACCAGTGGTACCTGTCAATTCTTGGGTGCTAATTTGGTTTCTTGGTTTAGCAAGAAATAGAATTCAGTTGCCTTGTCCACAGCTGAGGCTGAGTACATTGCAGCCGGAAGCTGTTGTGCCCAAGTTCTTTGGATTAAGCAACAACTTGAAGATTTTGGTATCAAAATGGACAATATTCCAATTAGATGTGATAATACAAGTGCAATCAATTTAACAAAAAATCCTGTCCAACACTCTAAATCAAAACACATAGAGATTAGGCATCACTTTATAAGAGATCATGTGTTGAAAAATGATGTATTGATTGAGTATGTATGCACTGAAAATCAATTGGCCGATATCTTTACAAAGCCCCTTTGTAAAGATAGGTTCAATTTTTTAAGGAATGCCTTGTGCTTGTATGATCCTAGCAAGTAGATTGAACTTATAATGCAAGCATGATTTGACTTCAATACTATAGCTTAAATGATTTAACTCCTCAAACATATGCAATGCTTTGTATGCTCTAGAGATACATATGAATGCTACTCAAACTATTAATACACTTCAAGGTCACATATAGCAAACCTAGTGCCTAATGAGTGAAAATATGAATCTACCAAATTAGATGACGAATTGTTTGACTTTCCGGAGGATAGTTATCCCCCTTGGACTCTTCATAGAGATATTTTCAGAGCCTATTCCATAGGCATTCGAAATTTGATCAAACATTCCTCATTTCAATATTGATAATTCAAAAATCATTGTCAAGCTTTTATAGGATGTATTATTAAGGGGAAAGATCACAAGCAAGCTCACTTTATATTCGCCAAAAGAAATTAAACTGATCATTAAGGTTGAATAAAACGAATTGGGAAAAGATTGGAAATGTTTTGAAATTTTTTTTTTGGTGCCGGAGACGTCTCTGGCAAATCGCAGAGACGTCCCCCCGGCGAGACGTCTTGCATTAGTCGCGGAGACGTCTCGAGGACAGAATGAATGTTTTTTTAAATAGGCCGAAACAGCTCGAGCCGTCCCGAGCTGTTTTCCATCGTCCCCAACAAAACCCTAAACCCTAGCACCCATCTTCTCTCCACCACAAATCGAACCAAAACCACTGCCCATTTCCCTAGATTTCCGATCAATGGCACCTAAGAAAGCTAGGCGTAGTGGTGGGAGGCGTCCTAGGGTGGCGAACGACGAGGAACGGAGGGAAGAGCCCTCCGCGCCGTCTCCTCCGGTTGCTCCGCCAACCGTGACTCCCTCCTGTGCGAATCGCACAGTAACAACAGGTAGGCACATAGATTTTCAGTTCTTAGCGAGTGAGGGGTTCTCTATTGGAGAGAGACTCCGTGCCCAAGGTTGGGAACACCTATGTTCCCTAAACATCTCTACCTATCCTGGTCTAATGAGAGAAATTTTTAGTAATTTGGCCTTAGGGAGCTCGGGGTACACCGGGTATGTCCGAGGCACATTGGTAGAAGTCAATGAGGATATTTTATCTAGCCTATTGCAAATACCTAAGTACGGTGAGGCTCCGACCTCACATCCCCAAAGGGAGATTGCCTTAAACCTAATTCTAGGTAGAGAGAACTGCGGTCCTCTTGACATAGTTAAGTCCCAAGGCCTCAATGCTGAATGAGATTGCTTTTGAGCATAATCAACAGGGTCTTGTTCCCAAAAACCGGTCGCTTCGACTTCGTTTCGGAGCGAGATTTGGCCATTATGCACCACATCCTGTTAGGTATTCCCCTAAATCTTCCTAGGCTCATGTTGAACTACATCTCAATCTGTCATAGGTACTCCAGATTCAGCATACCTTATGGGATGGTCTTTACCCTACTTTTCAAGCATTTTAAGGTTCCTATCCCTGAAAATGAGCCAGAAAAACCCTTGAGAAACACTGACTTCTATAACGAGAGCACACTACATAGGATGGAATTTCACAAGAAAGACGGGTCTTGGGTTAAGATTTGTAAAAGAAAATTCCAAACTGTAGAGCCTGAGATCCATCATCAGGAGCCTGTCCACCTCTCTCCTCCACATAGCCCTATACCCTTTACTGATCATATGGAGAGTTTTCCTTTTCCTGATGTACCTTCCAGCTCGGCTGGACCATCCATGCCTCCTCCTCCAGTCTGTGGATCGACTCTCTTGTCAAATGAGCAGATGCACACCCTAGCATCCATGGTGTGCCAGCAAATAAGGGAAGAAATGAGATCAGTGGTTTCTGCTGAGATAGCTCCCATCCGCACTTCACATGAAGCACTCTTAGAAGAGTTGAAAGAATCAGAACTCAAATGGAAGCTATAGGGTCAGAATTGGTTTGTGTGGCATCAAACCAAACCAGAAGATCATGTGAGATACAAGCTGAATTGAAGATCATATCGGATAGTCTTCAAGAGCTGACGAGCCCTGAAGGCAATTTGGGCAGTGTGGCTGCCCAGCTTAGAGGGAGGATTGATAGGGCAACCCATGAAATTGAAGCATTAGTGACAGCACTCAATCAGTCTCAGGGAGATAACTTTAGAAGTTTAATGGATGCAATAAATAGGTTTGTGGAGGCTGCTGCTGCGGCTATTGAGCGTGCTCGCCGGTGAGGCACATTTAGTGGACATCTAGGGTTCATCTTTTTGTAAAGCCCTAGGCTTATATGAAACTCTTTCTTTTGTGTTTGCAATCAATCCTTGTAATGGCATCAAATGTTGTAATACTATATGAATGCCATATACTTTCTTTTTGAATCTTGGAGTATGTTTCTAATATTGTGATGTGCCATGGATGTTGAAATGTCATAATATACCTTGAATGTTCAAACTTGACAATGTGCAACCATTTCACTATTTTGCCAACTTGACAATGCATATGAAACAGGGGGAGCACAACTTGTAATAATTGAATTTAAATGGTCTGAAATGAATTCCAAAACAAAGGGGGAGTAAAATTCACCTTCCCAAATCATTGAATGTTTCATGTTAATATGAATGCTGAATTCTAATAGGCATCGCATTTTGGGGAAATAAGGAAAATTTGTCCCCTTCATTGTTGATGACAAAAAGGGGGAGTAGAACCAATATGGAATGCAAAATGCAAAATTTACACTCATACTTGAAAGTTTAATTAGAATCAACAAAATGAAAAGATAAAATTGAAGAATATTAAAATTTACACTCATACTTGAAAGTTTAATTAGAATCAACAAAATGAAAAGATAAAATTGAAGAATATTGGCTTAAAGACAATTGTCCTTCTGGAAAAGAAAGGGGGAGTCAAAAGTATTTGGCTTTTGATTGTCTTTAGCATCAATATTTCATCAATTTACACTTTAACTTGATTCAAATCTAAAAGTGATAGATAATATGCCAAAATTGCTCAAAGAGCTACTAAGATCAATGCTTATGCATAAGGATAGAACTGACAGTTGACTATATTGAATTATGCATACTGTATCTAACTCTAACCAAAACATAATACTTGTATATCTGATCAAATACTGTGTATATGTTTAATTTTTAAATTTTGCATATACTCAGTGTTTTGTCATCATCAAAAAGGAGAAGATTGTTGACCCCCTAATGGATTTTGATGAATACAAAACACTAGAGTATAATTTCCTTTATATTAACAATTTACTTGAGCATTTCAGGTGTTTAACTAAGAATATTGTTAAGGATTGTCAAGGCATGTTCCCATATTTTTCGATGGATTTATTGAAGATTTTTGAGATGAAGAAAACGGATCAGGGGCAGCCGGGACGTCTCCGGTTTGTTCCAGAGACGTCTCTGGCACGCAGAGAAGAAGCTGGGACGTCTGGAGACGTCCCCAGCACCTGCCGAGGCGTCTCGCAGGGTCGGAGTCGACTCCCGGCTTTCCAGAGTCGACTCTCTCAGAGACGGCAGAAAGGCCGATTTCAAGGGATGCGCGCGAGTCGTCTCCGAAGGACGCGGAGCCGACTCTCTTAGGGATTCCAGAGGACCTGCTTTTTCGTTGAGAGAACGTCGGAGCCGTCTCCGACGTCGCGGAGTCGTCCCCACGCATAAAGCACAAAAATTCCGAGACGACCCCCGAGACATGCGAGCCGACTCTCTCAGAAAAACAGAAAAACAAGAAATCGGGCTGTTCTTCTTCGGAGTCGTCCCCAGAAAGCGCCGAGTCGACTCCAACATTGTCAAAAGATTTTTTATACAGCCGAGACGTCTCTCGTTCAAGCGGAGACGTCTCCGGAATGTCTGGGACGCGACTGACACAATTTTGCAGGTTTGTTTGAAATTCTAACGGCTATATTTTTGTGTCTAACGGATCTATTGCTTGTAGAAGTATAAAAAGGAGCTTTTAAGTGCCTAAAAATAACTTCTCACCAACCAAACACAAGAGCATTCAAGAGAGAAGAAAGAGAAAAAGTCTCAAGGGAGTTGGTGCTTTCAAGAGGAGAAATCAAGTGCATTCAAGTCTTCTTCATCTGATTTCGTGCTCATCTACTCACTCCCACTCGGCAATCAAAGCTCGCATTCAAGCCGACGTGATCCACATCGGAAGAACCACCATCATCCACGCTTTCAACGGCAAAGAGGGTTCTTCTGGTTTTGTTGTTCTTCATCGTTTTATTTGCTTTCACAGAAGCTTTTAAATTCTTGTAAAACACTTGAACTTTGTGCTTGTTCCAGTCAAGGGACTTGGAACAAGGGTTAGGCGTCCCAAGCCTAGTTTAAATTGGGGGATAGTAGGGTTCGTTGTTAGCCCGGGTTAAAACAACGAGTTGGGTAGTTCACTCGAAAAACTACCGGACTGTAATCGCCGATTATAGTGAAAAATTCCCAAAGGTGTTTGGGGAGTGGATGTAGGAGCAGTGGAAGCTCCGAACCACTATAAACCTCTGTGTTTGCGATTAATTGTGTTTACCACTTTAATTTTACTTTTGCACCTACACTTGTGGGTGTTGTTTAATTAGACAAAAATTTTAAAACACCCAATTCACCCCCCTCTTGGGTGACCATCTCTGGGCAACAAAGGGAGATTATGAGCTGTCTAATCTAGGAGAGAATTTTAGAAATTTTTTAACCTGATAAATCTCTGTGCAACTAGATTAAAAGCTACTAAACCTCACTTAATTCTAAGACTAATAGAGTCAAATTGTTGTGTAGTGTTGGTTGTAGTCATCTGTGTCTAGCCCTTCTTCTTCTTTTTTAGAATTTTGTTTAGGAGTCGAGTCTAATTAGTTGTGGATAATGTATGCATGGTAGAAGATCATTAAGGGGTAAGTTAACACCATTTAACTCAGAGGTTGGAAAAAATTATTGTCACATCCGGCGAATTATTGATCAACCACTAATATCTACAATGGGTGATCATATTAGAACCCTGAATGAATTATTCGCTCCTGCATCCGCTAGTCCACCTACATGTATAGTGTTGCCAATAAATAACGCAACCCAATTCGAGATTCGGGCTGCAACAATAAACATGTTACCCAAATTTTATTGGTTTGAGAGTGAACAACCGTATATTCATCTAAACAAATTTTTGACAATCTGTCAAACGTTTAGAAATCTAAACTTAGATGAAGAGGGTATTAAATTAAGGTTGTTTTCCATGACTTTAGAGGATCGTGCTGCTGCATGGCTGTACTCTTGCTTCAAATTCCATCACATCATGGGAACAACTATCTAGGAAGTTCATGGCTAAGTTCTATCCCATGATTAAAACAGAAAAAATTAAGGATGCCATAAGAACTTTCAGAGGGAAATCTGAGGAGGAATTTTTCCAACTTTGGGAAAGATTCCATGATCTTTTGGTCAAGTGGCCGCACCATGGGCTTGATAAGGCTGATCTGGTCCACTTCTTTTATAAAGGACTAACTCCGGCACATAGAAACATGATTGAGTCCATGCACAAGGGTAGGTTCATGAACTAAACCCCAGATCAAGCCTATGAATTTTTTGTTGACTTAGCCGAGAACGCCCAAAATTGGAGTAGCTATGGTGAGGAAGTAAATAGAGATGAGTTCGGGTCTAGAAAACCAGGTAATTATGAAATGAAAGCAGACCTAGATCTCAAAAATGTCATGTCCAATCTAGTGACTGGAATGAATAACTTAAGTAAAAAGTTTGATGCTTTCACTGTTTCCACTAGCTCGAGTTCATATAAAGAGTTAAATTCCATCATAAAAGTGGATCACGAGTCACATAGTTTATGTGTCTTGTGTAACAGTCCGGAACATCTAGTGGAGTGCTGCCCTAATCTGCCCACTATAAAGGCCGAGCAAGCAAATGCTCTAATTTCATATAGTGCCTTCAAGAAGCCCACTCCCAATTCATTCAGCCTAGTCTACTGATGAGAGCACAAAAGTGCGACCTACATGTCACTAAAATTAGTGTTATTGCTAACGGATAATGATAAATTCACTGGATTAATATTATATTTGGGTTTGACACAGATTATCATAAATTAGAGATAAAATGCACATTGAGTACAAATTTGACTTCAGAAGAATCCCTTCCCAGATCCGACCCGGTTGAAGATCGGGTCGGGTCCGAGTCGGGTTCGGGTCCAAATCGGGTTCAATTTTTCTGTGCTTTTAGAAAAGAATTTTGGGCAAATCTATTTTGGCCATATCATAACTATGAGGTGCTGGGTGACCCATGACTTGAAAGACTTGCAATTGACCTCCAGTCAGAATAGATGACCCGTCCGTCTACAAGCCAAATTTCATATCACACTATTTTTTTATCTATATGACTAATTGGATGGAACTTGGTGTCTCCCAGCTCCTTCCAACGCAACCATCTTCCTTCCCAATTCATCTTCCGTGATCCAAGCAGCCGCTGCCTCACGGATCCGCGTCAGCTCCCAGCAGCACCCGAGGAAGGAAGCCCGCGTCCCCACCTTCCGCTTCAGCTCCCAGCATCGCGTCCGAGCCGGATTCGAAATCCCAGCCCCCTCTTCCGCAATCACCGACGATCCCATTTCTTCCGCCCGTGATGCAGCATCGGATCCGCGTCGCCACCTTCCGCTTCAGCTCCCAGCAGCACCCGAAGAAGGAAGCCCGCGTCCCCGCCTTCCGCATCAAACATTCCGGCGATCCCGCATCCGTGGCCCAAAGAAGCAAGACCACGCCTCCCTTCCGCGATCCACCCAGCCGATCCTGCTGATCCCGCCTCCACCACATCTCCAAGAGAGGAGGAGGAGCTTAGAGGGGGTGTGCTCGGTTGGGGTGGAGGCCAAGAAATAGAGGAACCAAGGAAAGGGCTCTCGGTCGGCTGGTCCAAGGAGGAAGAAGAACCAAGAACAGAGCCAAAATTTTGTTGTCTGAATTCCTGTTTACTGAAAAATACGCTAAACAGATCGTTATTAGAACCGACAAACAAAGTTTAATTTAATTCTACTCTTACCTTTTCTACTCGAAGAATAGTGGTTGTAAGAGATCGATCCACAGGGAGGCGGTTGGAGTTGCTTAAAAATAAAAACGTTCACTCGGATTCAAAAGCGATTTTTGAATAACAAAAGAAAAACATTATGTCGGGGATGTTGATATGATTTTCTAATTGGAACTAACTAAAAGGAAGGTACTCAGATTCAAAAAGTATTTATTTAATTAATCAAAGAAGAGTTTTGGCATAAATTAAAATGGATGAAAATAGTGCTAAGAAGATTGAAACCTGGAACATAAATTGCATGAAAGAAAGTTTTATATTTTGCATGAAAGAAAAATTAAAAGATTGCATAAAAAAACAGAAATTAAACTGAACCTAGAACAAAGATTGCATGGAAGAAAATTGATTGATCTTATAAAAAAAATGATTACAAAAAGTAAAAAAAAACTTGAAGATGAAGCCTAATGCTCCTTTCTTCTACAAATAGAAAAATAAAATAAAACTGAGAAAATCCCTTCCTCTCCCACGGTGGGACTTTGACATAAACTAATCTTTCTTTTTTTTTTTCTTTCTTTCCAAGAACAGAGCACTCTGTTCTTGGTTCTTCTTCCTCCTTGGACCAGCCGACCGAGAGCCCTTTCCTTGGTTCCTCTATTTCTTGGCCTCCACCCCAGCCGAGCACACCCCCTCTAAGCTCCTCCTCCCCTCTTTTTATAGGCCCTTGGAGATGTGGTGGAGGCGGGATCAGCGGGATCGACTGGGCGGATCGCGGAAGGGAGGCGCGGTCTTGCTTCTTTGGGCCACGGATGCGGGATCGCTGGAATGCTTGATGCGGAAGGCGGGGATGCGGGCTTCCTTCTTCGGGTGTTGCTGGGAGCTGAAGCGGAAGGTGGCGACGCGGATCCGGTGCTGCATCACGGGCGAAAGAAATGGGATCGCCGGTGATTGCGGAAGAGGGGGCTGGGATTTCGAATCCGGCTCGGACGCGATGCTGGGAGCTGAAGTGGAAGGTGGGGACGCGGGCTTCCTTCTTCGGGTGTTGCTGGGAGCTGACGCGGATCCGTGAGGCAGCGGCTGCTTGGATCACGGAAGATGAATCAGGAATGAAGATGGCTGCGTTGGAAGGAGTTGGGAGACACCAAGTTTCATCCAATTAGTCATATAGATAAAAAAATAGTGTGATATGAAATTTGGCTTGTAGACGGACGGGTCATCTGTTCTGACTGGAGGTCAATTGCAAGTCTTTCAAGTCATGGGTCACCCAGCACCTCATAGTTATGATATGACCAAATTAGATTTGCCCAAAATTCTTTTCCAAAAGCACAAAAAAATTGGACCCGATTTGGACCCGAACCCGACTCGGACCCGACCCGATCTTCAACCGGGTCGGATCTGGGAAGGGATTCTTCTGAAATCAAATTTGTACTCAATGTGCATTTTATCTCTAATTTATGATAATCTGTGTCAAACCCAAATATAATATTAATCCAGTGAATTTATCATTATCCGTTAGCAATAACACTAATTTTAGTGAGATGTAGGTCGCACTTTTGTGCTCTCATCATCTACCACCCTGAAAATAGGTTTCACCTAAATTTCTCATACAAGCAAAATGAACCTATTCAACATCAAGGTGGTCCACCAGGTTTTCAGAACAACTTTTCCAGGATAGGTCCATCACAAATGAACCAACCTTTGGTTCCATCTGTACCTCCTTATAATGCCTCTATCCCACAGCAACCTTCACCATTAGAAATCATGATGGCTAATATGATGAAACAACAACAAGATTTTATCAAGCAACAACAATAGACCAATACAGCCTAAGCCCAGACTAACCAATTCCATGCGCAAGGAATTGCAAAACTTGAGGTTAGTCTAAGCCAAATAGCAAACTCTCTAGGGGGTAGGAAGAAAGGTGAACTACCTAGTCAACTAGTGCCTAACCCTAGTAGACAACAAAATCAAGATCCGATAGGTCGGTATCAAATCGATTCTAATGAAAATCCGACCTATGAAGTCCAGGTAATTACCACTTTAAGGTCTGGCAAGCAAGTGGACAATAAAGTCCAACTTCCTGAACATGTAAAAGAAAATAAGAATGAATCCAATAAGAACCCTATTCAGAAGAGGGGTCAAGAACATGACAAAAAGGAAGAACCCATAGAAACATACAAACCTAAGGTTTCCTTTCCCAGTAGACTTCAGGACTCCAAGAAACAATCTAACTTTGATGAAATAATGGAAGTCTTTAAAACTGTTCAAATAAATATACCTTTTCTCGATGCCATACGACAAATTCCCTCCTATACAAAATTCTTGAAATACCTCACCACGGTCAAAAGAAAAACCAGCATTTCTAGGCAAGCTGTTATGGCTGCACAAGCCTCATCTGTCATTTAACAACAGATTGTCCCGAAATTCAAAGACCCTAGTTGACCCACCATTGTAATAAAAATAGGAGAGACGATCATCCAGAGATCCCTATTAGATTTAGGAGCCAGTGTGAACCTACTTCCCTACTATGCGTACCAAAAGTTAGGTTTGGAAAATTAAAGCCCACAAATATTACCCTTTCCTTAGCAGATAGGACGGTGAAGTACCCCAAGGAGATTGTAGAGGATGTAATAGTGATGGTAAACGAGTTTTACTATCTAGTGGACTTCGTTATCCTTGAGACCGAACCTGTAATACATCCAGACAGTCCCACACCTATAATTTTAGGTAGACCTTTCTTAGCCACAGTAAATGCTGTGATAAATTGTCGAAATGGCATGCTGAAGTTATCTTTTGGCAACATGAAAGTCGAGCTTAATGTCTTCAACATAAGTAAACAACCACCAGACGATAAAAAAATCAATAAAGTTGACATGATTGAAAGTCTGGTTCAGGAGACTTTCTTACAAACTTATAGTAAGGACCCTTTAGAGGCTTACCTTGCCCATTCCGAGGAAGGGGTCGAGTGCGCTCCCTAATTCTATTCCCCTTATGAGCATAGATCGTCATCAGCCGACTGTTCTTCCTCGAACTCTTCCAAAACTTAGCGCTCTTGGGAGGCAACCCAACATATAAATATTATAAAAAAAAATTTACTAACATGCAGGTTTGGGGGTTTTTGCACCAATTGTCAATTTACCTACCCATATCAAGTAACTTCTCCTCTGTCCTATTACTCCTTTAAATTTTCTTTAATATTGAGGACAATGTTAGATTTAGGTATGGGGGTGAGAATATTTTTGATTTTTCTGCCCTAAAAAAAATAAAAAAATAAAAAAAATAAAAATAAAAAAATAAATAAAAAATTATATATATATATATAAAGGGGGGATTTCAAATTTTTAACTCAAAATCTAATCTTTTTGGCTGTATAAACTAGGAATTGCTTTGACAATAGCTTTGAGTTAAGGAATATGATAGCAGTTCTAGCTTGAGTTTTCGTCCTACCTATCTTCTGCTAACATAATAGAAGATGATTTAGCACCTACACGTAAGCATATGAATAGTGGGGTATGTAAACTTGCAACTAATATGAATACTTTTAATCTTCTGGATAATTTAAAGTTATATGTGTGATGAACACCCTAATCAAATATATATATATATAATATATATTGATAAAAAAATAATAATAAAATAAAATAAAAAATAAATAAAATAAAATGAGTTTATCGTAAGTCTTCTCACTGAGTAACCGGGCCTCTTGCTTGGCAAGCAGCGAGTGTTCGCGTAAAAAGGTGAGGATGGCGGAGATTAAACTCTGAGTGACTAATTTGGCCTTGGAGCCTAGTTGACTTGAGTTATTAAGCCTGTTAGGGTGTCTTTACACCTAGTGCCCTGAGTCATCTGGATCGGGAGTCATTGGCCTAACACTCGCTACATGGGTTAGCTAGAAAGCTCAATAAGGCTAGATATTGCACAAGTCATTCTTCTCAGCATTCAGTCTAAAAAAAAAGAATCTAGGGTGTTCATCACCATTTAACTCTAGAAAGTTTTGAAAATTGGAGTGATCATGTTGGGAGTAAGTGAAAGCCACACATTTATATGATACTATCTTGCACCTCACTACATTCTTGACTTGTTAGCAGATAGATTGGGTGTAATGAAACTTGAGTTAGAATCTGTTTAAATATGATAGCAACTAGTCTCTATTGTCCTTGAAATTCTAGTTTCATACAGTAATACTTGTTCAAATTTCGAATTAAAAATTAGAAATTCCTGACTGATGAAGTTTGTGGGTAACTTCACTGCAAATCCTCACGAGACAACTCGTCCACTAGGATAACCTAGGGGTTTAAAGGCTTGTTGCACGTGCTAAGTATAATTGTAATGCTCTACGAAAGTGAGTATCTATCTTAATTCATGTATATATATAATAATAATTAATACTTTTGCACTCTCATTTCTGCACTAAATTGATAGAGACAAGCAATAAGCTGGTTGGGGGGTGTGATGAGAGCACAAAAGTGCAATCGTCATACCATCTTAATTAGTATTATAGCTAATCATTAATGATAAAATTAACTAATTAACATTGTATTTGTGTCTGAGTGCAAGAAATTCAAGAGACCCAATAACATTGGGTTTGAGCTCAGTTCATGCCAGCGTGCCAGCCAGCGTGCCAGCCAGCAACAGCCCATGCCATGCCTCAGCATCAGCCGTCCACGATGCTTGCACGCGGATCAGCACTCAACATCTTGGCAATCCGTGCTTCCGGGTCCGCGAGCAAATCCCCCAGGAACCACATTTCCAGCCTCCCAACGCGTCTACAGTAGCAGATCCTCCCCTATTTTCTCGCTTTCCCGTCTCATCCCGCATCCCCCTCGTCCTGATCCGCAGTGCCCCAGCTCATCCCGCAGCATCTCCTTCCTTCCATGATCGGATTCACAGCAGGCTCCTCCGCCTGAGCCCGTGTCTCCTTCCTTCCGCGATCGATCCCAGCATGGCCCGAAGAAGCAAGGCCACGTCCTCCTCACAGCCTGTGATTCTCCCCCAAATCCCAGCTTCCTTCCCGAATCAGCAAGCCATGATCTTCTTCTTCCACGCCCCAGCGATCCCGTGATCAATCTCCTCCACGATCCGCCCAGCCACGACATCCCATGCTGCAATCAAGCTCCTCCGCACGTCAACCTCCCGGAATCCCGCGGCCAGCTCCACTGATCCGGCCGTCTGCAATTAATCCGGCGCCCCAGCAATCACGCTGTCCTCCTTTCGGATCGGCGCCCGTCTGCAGCTCCTCCCCTTTTCCGTGTCCAAGATCCCGTGATGCATCCAGAGATCCAGCCGTCCCAGCCTCCTCTAGCCATCCACGTGTGTCTCGCATTCATCTTCCGCATCCCGGATGACCCTCTTCCCCGATTCCAGCATCCCGCGGCCAGCTTGTTCCTCCCTACGATCAAGCTTCTGTTATCCCTCCATCAGGGGATCCATCGGCTGGCCAAAGAGGTGGGGGCGATCTATAAAAGAGGGGAGGAGGTTGGCTGGTGGAGGAGGAGGGTGGTGAGCTCGGTTGGGCCAAAGAACCGAGGAGAAGAGGGTGGTCGGCTGGTCCGAGGAAGAAGACGAGAGAGGAGAAGTTCGTGCTCTGTTTTCAAACAAAGCACGTTACTTGTTCTTCTTTTTCTTTTTATTTTATTTTTTTAGTTTTAGTTTAATTAAGAGTAGTGTTGTTTTTAATTTTAATTAAGAGTCTTATTTGTAGCTCTTTCTGTTGCAATTTTACTGGAGAGTTTTATTTTAAGAGCTTTAGATTTGCAATCTTAATTTATGTTTTTCACATTCTGTAATTTTTCTTTTCATGCAATATATGAAATTCTCTCTCATACAATATAGGTTCCAGGCTTCAATCTTCTTAAACATTGTTTTCATCCATACCAAAATTTTCCTTTGAATAGTTAAATATTTCATGAAATTTGTAAATGCTCTTCGATTTCTAAGTACTTGTCTTTTCATTATTTTTAAATAAAAAAAGATTCTCTGGTAGACCAGAAAATCAGTCAACATCCCCGACATAATGTTTTTCTTTTATCATTCAAAAATCGATTTCAAATCCGAGTGAACGTTTTAATTTTTATGCAACTCCAATCGCCTCCCTGTGGATCGACCTCTTACGACTACTATTCTTCGAGTAGAACAGGTAAGAGTAAAATTAATTTAAACTTTGTTTGTCGGTTCTAACAATGATCTGTTTAGCATATTTTTAGGTAAATAGAAATTCGACAACAAAGCCCATCCCTTCCGATGCCCACTGCTAGAAGCCATCGACGGATCCTTAGTGATAACCTTCTTGGCACGCCCCTTCCTCCAATTAATTACGATTTCATCTTCATATTGATCCGTAGGAAATTAGGATTTCAAAATTTATTTAGATGGATGTCATGACTAGGTGATACTTATAACAAGATCTGCTGCTATTGTTGCATGGACTATGTTGCTTGAGACAAATTCCCGCATCTGCGTTTCACTTCTTAAGTAAAAACCTGTGCTCTTTTATGCAGAAGAGAACGGGGATCATGTGACTCCCCAAGTAAAATTGCCTTCCCCTATGCTTATTGGCTCTGGAGGAGGGTTGGGACAGCCATGTTTTTGGACTATTGGATGTGACTGTAGTCTACCGCAAGCTTCCCTAGATTTTTTCCAAGTGGTTGGTTTGAAGTTGTGCGCATTGGCCATGCCATTGTACCACTTTGTTGCGTAACTTGTGGGTTAAATAAGGCCGTATCTATTTTCTTATCATGCTCTAAGCAAGGCTGGCATTCTGTTACTTGATATTAATAGGTTGTTTGGTGATTAATTAAAGACTTTAGTTGTTCAGCGAGTTATTAATTTCAACTAATAGAATGCCAGATCAAGGCCCCTCACCCTATTCATTCAGAACCCCTAAATTAGCTTATTTCTTTCCATTTTCATGTTAAATTAGCATGAATAAGGTGGATGAGAACATTTACACACATTAACTGTTGTGGTTCAAATCTGGCCCGAGGGTGACCATGCCGGAGGAGTCGAGGGAGCTGCCGGTGAGTGGAAGAAGAGGACGAGCGTCACCTCCCGTGCGGCGGCGGACCTGCACAAAGCCTCACCGGTGGGGTTCCCGTGAGGGCCCTCCGACGCTCAAGTTAGAGTGGAGTTTAGTAGGCCCAGCCCAAAATTTACTGTTGCTGGAAATTGAACCCGGGGGCGACCGTGGGTTGAGGAGGAGGAGCTCCGGCTGGGGATGCGGCGGCGGACGACTTTCTCCGGAAGACCTGCAAGAAGTCGGTGGTCGGGGATTCCGGCCCCGGCCCTCTGATGCTTAAGTCAGAGGAGTTTTTTTGTGGAGAAAGAGAGAGATTGCGTGTGTCAAAAGTCCTCCTCTTGAGAAGAAGGAGTCCCCTTTTTATAAGAGGAGTGCAAGGGTTACCTGTGATTGGACGTGACTGTGAGAATTAATGAGTTACCGTCTCGATTGGACGTGATCGTGCAAATTAATGAGTTGTCGTGGATGACCCGAGATTTTGGGCAGGCTGGTGGTCCGTTGAGATCGTGCGCATTTAATTGTTGACAGTTGTTGAGGCGGAGATCGCGGGATTGGATCCCGGATGAGGAGGAGAGAGACTTGATTTATGGTGGAGTGGAGAGGTCTACTTCATTCTTTGACTGGGTCTCCCTTGGGCTTGAGGTCGATCGGGCTCAGCTTAATCGAGATTAAGGCCGCAAGGCTGCGAGCTCTGAGGCCGGGTGCACTGAGTTCGGTCGTACTGAGGTCGGGCATCTCGAGGTCGGACGCCTTGAGGGTTGTTGCCATTGCTCTCGTCATCACGTGCCGACGATGTATCCACGTATTTTGAGCAATCCATTTTTCTCCCAACACTAACATTTTGGCACATGAACATCACTTGAACAACATTGTTATCTATATGCAATGACATAGTTTAGGTGTCTTGCCTTATGATGATTTATTATGCTTAATGATGTTCTATGCAATGTAAGAAATGACTAAATGCATGCCCAAAATGTGTACTCTAATGGAATGTATGAGTTCAAATTTGTACTCTAATAGAATGTGTTCCATGAAAAAAGACTTGTTTTGTTCTCTAATAGAATGTATTCAAATTTGTAATATTAAATGTTTAATTTTGTTTTTCTTTTCTAGATAAGTTGCAATTCAATCAATATTCTAATAGAATAGACAAAAGTTAGATAAATAAGTTGAGATCTAGTAAAGAATATTTGGATGGAGTTCAAAATTTTATTAAATTTGCTAGGGAGAAAGCTAATATAAATAGGAAAATTTTATGTCCATGTCGAAAATGTATTAATTATTCTTCTCCCGCTTTAAAAATTATTGAAGAATATTTAGTATGGAATGATTTTTTAAAGGGTTATATTGAATGGATATTTCATGGAGAGTCCATATTGCTATTTTCATGTAACCAACCCTCTTATATAGAACACACTACTAGTTTTGGATTTAGTAACATGAAAAAATATCTTGTTGGATAAGGGGATTACTCAGAGATGTTCTTGGACATAGTATTAGAAATTTGACAGATTTTAGTAGAGGACAAGAAGTAACTGCAATATGTGATGAGTGTACATTGACCGAGATATCAACTTTGTTCGGAAGGAGTCGAGAGAGATAGTTGTATGTATTGATAATCGATTTGTGCAACGATTTGTAGTTTCATTTTTTCAAACATTAATATGTGACCTTTTTTTTAAAATATAGGATAGGGCTACATCCCTTATTGTGTGTCGGGGAGTTATCATCATCTGCTGAGACCAGTTACATTGACGCTCAAGTGTTCGCTAAATTGATTGGATCGGAACGTTATAGTCGAGTAAGGAGTTATAACATTGGAGTTACCCCTACTCAATTGTTTGCAGTGAGCAAATATACTCAGAATGCCAAACATAGTAGTAAAGGTTCGTAGTCTGAAAGCAGAGATAGAAGAGATAAGGCAGAGCTATCAGACAGAGATACAATCTTTGAAAGCTCAGCTTGGCCAGATTGCATTCTTGTTGCATAGGTTTGCCCCTCCTTAGATAAATAACTACATCTATTTGAATATTTTACATAATTATCATGTATTTTTGTATAAGCTCAATGATACTTTGTGATTTTCGTATTCTTAACTTCTAAAGTTTCTATCTTTTCTTGTAGGTTCTTGATCCTTTCAGTAGTTGTAGAGCTGATGATGATGATGCCATAGACCCCTGATAGCGCTTAGACTATTTTTTTAAGAGTTTTATGTATATATTTTTTATATTTTCTAAAGCACATTGAGTTGTAAATTGACTTTCAATCATGTTTGACAATGTAAATATTATCATATTTGACAATATAAATATTTGCTATTTCTATATATATTACATATGTTATTATATGACTTCAGTTATGTGTTTGGTGTATATGACTTCTATATGACTTCTGTTACTATAGGTGTTTGGTGTATATATTTGTATACATTTTTAATTTTTTTAAAAAGTAATTTACACTTACAATGCTAAAATGCGTCGTTAAAATATACAACATCAATGCTATTTAAATGCGACGGTGATTAGAGATGCTTATAAGTGTCATTTGTTATAACTCACGATGCGAACCAAAAGCATCGTAAAATTATTTTTTCATGACAACATTACTGATGCTTTTGTGATTTTTTAGAAGGCATCAGAAATCTGACTCACATCGCTTTTTCGTGTCGGCAAATACATTAAAAATTATCGGCAATGCCAGATATTCCTGTAGTGTAATTAAGATCCTCGGTTGTGTATTAGTATCAAAGAATTTCAAATATTTGATATGCATGCATGGTTTTCAAAGAAGTATTCGAGTGTTAAATACAAGATTCAAGGTTGATTCTAATATTTTCCTACAAACAATGTCGACATAGTCTATAATTACATACGCACATGAGTTTCAAGGATGTCTATGATTTTAATTATAAGTTTCCCTTTTGCTCAATCTAATTTACATATATTCAAAGAATATCCAGCAAGAACGAAGGTTAAAGTTGTGGTTTCCATGTTGTGCTGAAAGCTAATAATGCCATGCCATATCGTATCAAGCATGACGTATACTGACAATAGACTAATGGCACCATAGCATCTCATGCCAACTAAAGCTCTGGAGTGACATCATACCGGCTTGGCAAGATATTGTCTAACACAGTCTAGAACTATAAGTATTTGATAGAAAAACTTACAATTTATTTTCAAGAAGTAATTTTATAAAGTAGTTTATACAAATTTTGAATTATTTTACAATAATTATTATAAATATATATTAGATATATATAGTTAAAAATACTATGGTTAGGTTGAGGTTTCTCATCTTTTGAGAACCAAGTCCAACTACTCTAAAATTGTCCTCATGAGATCTAATAATCTATAACACAAATATATCAAGATAGGAATATTTCTAAAATTATCTGAGTCCTCAATTAATTTTTCATAAAATTTATTTCTAAGAACCACGAGGAATTAACAAAGGTTATTCTTACCCTCAAAAAATCTTAACAATTATTCGATGCTAAAAAGCTCCCATAGACCAAACATAGAACTGTCTAATAATAATCTAAATACTTAATCATAATTCTTTGACTTATTTATTCTTATAAATTACTGTTTGGTGACAAACGAAATTAAGGTGGTTGTTACCTCGCCAACCAACAGAGGCTAGTTACCGTCCATTTCCTTTCTCTACAGGCAGTGAGAGAGTGAAAAAAGCCAGGGAATAGATAAAGAGAGTGAGGGAAATAGAGAGAGACGAGAGAGGGTAAGAGGGGGAGAGTGAGGGACGATTGGGAGAGGGGCTTGGTCCCTTTCCACCTTTTTCTTCAAAGAGAGAGAGAGGGAGAGCGAGATGAAGAAGCGGTAGGTGGCCGGCAGGGTGTCTGCCAGATAGCGATGACACACTGAAGTGGTGACACTCGGTTGGTACGAGGGGACGAAAAGGAAGAATAAGGGAAGAAGAGAGTGAGAGAGGACTAGGAAGGAGATTGGCGAGGCCGATCCCAGACGGCGATGGGAGAGCAACAAATGGAGTTGTGGGGTTTGACTGGAAGAGGGAAGGAGGCTGAGGTGGTGCGCACCTGGGAGAAGAGGGGAAAAAAAAAAAAGGAAAAAAAAAAGGGGACCGGGGGTGTTTAGAGTTGGTGGGTCTAGGACCCGGACCGACTTTGCCCAGTTCCTCACTGTATGTAGTCCAGGCCCTCTTGTCCTCTGGGCTTATTATTTTAGAGGGTAAAAAAATTATCCAGAAATCTACATTTTTCTATATAAGTATTTTATAGGCAATATTTAGATTAAAAAATAATTTATTTATATTTTTTTGATATATTGAAAAATGCTTTCAGAATTTATTATCCATATTTTTTTGTATTACTACTTTTCTGGATAAGTTGCTAAGATCTATCAATATTTCTCATAATACCTTTTATTATATAAATAATAAAATAATATATAATAATATAATTTATTATTTATATTTTTTTATACATTGAGGGTCATCTTCTTAAGTAATCCTAATCCTCTCTCTCAAGGTAGGTTGGACATGCAAATTTGCCAAATGTGTATCAGAATCATACCAACATACCTCGATTTTTGTTCTCCTCAGATTTTCCAGAATGCCCCTCTAAGAGGTGAGCAAAGTAGCAATATTACCGGTAGATTTTCTGCTTAGTGCATCAGCCACCACATTAGCTTTTTCTGGATAGTAATATATAGACAAATCATAGTTTTTTATCAACTCTAATCATCTTCTCTGTCTCATATTGAGTTCCTTCTGAGTAAAGAGGTATTTTAAACTTTTGTGATTCTTGTACACCTTACAAGATTCACCATATAAATAATGTCTCTAAATTTTCAATGCAAATACAACAGCAACAAGTTCAACATCATGAGTAGGATAATTTTCGTCATATAGCTTAAGCTGTCGAGAGGCATAAGCAATCACCTTATCATTTTGCATCAGCACAAAATCCAATTCTTTCTTTGAAGCATCACTATAGATAATAAAGCCTCCACCACTGGAAGGAAGGGTAACGATAGGGACTGATACCAAATGTTGTTTAAGCTTTTGGAAGCTCCGTTCACATTTATCTGACCTCTCAAACTTAACTCCTTTACGAGTTAATCGAGTTAAAGATTCAACAATGGAGGAAAAATCCTCAACAAACCATCTATAATATCCAGCTAGGTTTAAGAAATTGCGAATATCAGAAATACTATTCAGCCTGCTCTTGTTGACTACTGCTTCAAACTTCTTTGGATCCACATAGATTCCCTCTTTAGTCATCACACTGTCTAGCAATAATTTACTTTTCTTCAATTTACCATACATGTCCTCATATCTTAGAGTTTCTAGAACTATCCTAAAATGCTGCTCATGCTCAGCCTAACTTCCAGAGTAAATTAGAATATCATCAATAAAGACCACCACAAATTTGTCTAAAAAAGGTCTAAACACTCTATTCACTAGATCCATAAAAGTTGCAGGGGTATTTGTCTGCACAAAGGGCATGACCAAAAATTTATAGTGCTCGTACCGCATACGACAAGTAGTCTTAGGCACATCCTCTACCCTTATTTTCAATTGACGGTACCCAGAACGAAGATTAATTTTGGATAATATCTAAGCACACTTTAACTGATCAAATAGATCATCAATTCTTGGTAGAGGATACTTATTCTTTACTGTCACTATATTTATCTCCCGATAATTAATACATAACTTCATACTACCATCTTTCTTCTTTACAAACAATACTGGAGCTCCCCAAGGTGAAACACTAGGTCAAATTAAGACTTTATGAAGCAAATCTTGCAACTGCTCCTTAAATTCTTTCATTTCAGCTAGAGCCATTCTATAGGGGGTTTTAGAGATTGGTGTGGTATCGGAAATCAAATCAATTGCAAATTCAATTTCTCTAAATTCCATCATCGTAAGGGAAGGCCTCGGTCAATCAACTCACTGCCATTGACCAGGGGAGGGGGGAACAATCTGACGAGTGAGATCAGCCTTCCCAACAGTCAAAGAAAGATTAGCTTCCCTTTCCCGGAATTTCAGCTTTAAGGAAAGGGAGGAAAGGAAACAGAACAACAGGAGAAGTATTCGAACAATTGCCCGGATACTTGTCCTAAGTTCGGAGCACCCTATGCTGGGGCATAGGTAGGCAGCCACCACCTGTATTAGCTTTCCAATTAGCTTAGTTATAGATAGGTCAAAAGGTTTCAATGGGTGCTTCAACCGTGGGTCCATTTATTCACTGGTTATAGATTTGCATCTGCATCTGCCGTTGGTGGTTATTGATCTCGGTCTATAGTTCGGTTCTATCTTTTTTCCTACGACTCTAGGTCGTATATTCATATATATTTGTATTTGTATCTATTATGTTCCCCAACCAAGTGGATTATCTTGAATCATGCATGAATTGGGATAAGCTTAAAAAAGACATCCCTATGCCAAAGATTCTGTCATTTGCTATTTGTGTTGTGTATGGTGTGTTGATTTTAAGGTTCTGTTGCGTAGCATTTTATGTTCTTTTTATCTCGACCCTGCGTACTGGGCCCCTTTAGTCGTCTATTTCGGATACAGAATTAGTGATTCTAGACATTTCATTTTCTTCTTCTCTGGTGCGGGCCCATTGCCTGTGCTTTGCGTCTTAATCTTCTTCAACATCTGCATGGCAATCCTTCGATAGCAGGCTAGTTCAATTCTGTTGGAGTTGCAGTCATTAGGCGAAAAATGAAAGCTTTTTTTGGTACCTTGGTGCTGGAAAGGGGGCCAAAGAGGAGAAAGCTTGCTGACTCAAGAACTCATTCGTCCTTGAGCTTCGACTTGCTGACTTGAAAGAATGAAAGAAAGAACTCAGACGTGAGTTGGTGTTGATTCTAGACTAGACTGGAAATAACCCGATGAAACTGACTACTGTAGAATTTAGATCAAGTATCTCATATCTATAAGCAGGGGGGCGTGGCCAAGAAGCAGCTAGCTGACTGCCCCCTTCATCAGAGTTTCAAAAAAGCCACTGAAATCGAGTACATTGAGAGATCTTTGGATTTTCGGTCTACAGGTCGCGCCGGAGCTGCTACAATTGCTTCAGCCGGAGCTGCTGTCGGTATTGGAAACGTCCTCAGTTCCTCGATTCATTCCGTGGAGGTAGAAGACAGCACGTACAAGCCCGACATGAACGAAGCAGATGGATAGCCCAGGAATAGCTCTCCTTCCTTGTTTAGGCAGGCCTACTTCCCTTCCGCTTCCCTTTCCCCACCCACCGCCCTCGGTTCTTTATACCTACCGTCTTTCGCTTCTTCTTGAAGCCTATTTCGAGACCATTCGAAGCTCATAAATCGGTAAGAGAGCAGAATCATGAATTGGACAGCACAGCCTTGAATAGTCTTCGAGGTTTTCTCCCAATAAGCGTTTGTGATGAGATTGATAAATAGAATAGAGATTGATTTTGGGGAAGCTCAGAGGAGGCTAAAAAGGTTTCAAATTCTGATTCCTACTTCTATTGACTCTTATGACGATCCTGACAAGCCAACAAAGAGACCAGTTCTTATTCTTTTCAATAGACGAGTGAGGTTCCTGCCTGAGATTGCTTTTGTGGCTCGCTCTTTCCGCTCGTTTCCTCAGCGGCATTTACATTTAATGCTCAAAGAACCTTTTTTCAGCGGTAATTCATGCATTGGAAGATTCTAGTTCTTCCTATTTGACCCGAAACCGATCGATCTAGTCGAATCAAAACACAGCTTGAAAAGGTGAATCGGAATTCCGCCGAGTCTGAACGCTTTCTCAAGAGCCAATCCCCTAGCGGTCCTGCCACCACGCCGCAGAACGGGAGCTCGTGTGGAACCTTGGATTTCTGGCGTAACAGCGGTGGAATGTAACAAAATATTACGGCCGCATAACATAGGGGCCTACGCTACAGGCTTAGGCTTTTTAGGTCTTCTACGCGCAGGCATACCTGTAGCTAATGTTTTCCCAGTAGCGTCTCGTAAGCACCTTCGTGCTGAGCCGTCAGAGCACAAAAGTGGATGCTAAACTAAAGGTGCCTCAATGGGTGCCTTCTGCCTCAAACACTTCTCCAGCGGCTTCACTGGTCGCTGGTCTGCCATTCTCAGTGTCTAGAACTATAAACTATAGTAAGAACATCGGCTTATCTTACCAATCGCCTACCGTGTCTCCTCTGTAAGGTCTCTCTGGATCCCCCGTCTACCATCGTCCTCTGTAAAGTAAAGTGTTTCATCTATCTTTATCCTCACTTGTACCTCCTTGTCAGGCTTAGCTAGGCAAAGCGGTGCGGAGAAATTCATTGAACAAATAGAACTTTTTTAATTATTCAATGAATTTCAACTTCTAATTTAGAAAAATTATTCAAACAAAAAAATCTTTTCTTTTTCCGTGTGAAAGCAAAACCCCTCTCAGTGCGGGTCCCCAGTAGGCAGAGCAAGACCCTAACCGCTGCTTTTGAATCAAACCCGACACCGATGCTTTCATTCAGGACTACGTACGCCGCGTAGAGGCTTCCTGCCTGCTTGTTTTCACGGGCAGGTCTGCTTGTCTATCCGCAGCTCCAACAAGCCCTAAAGTTTCTTGCTGCCTCAAACTATCTGCGATTACTAGCGATTCCAACTTCATGTTCCCGAGTTGCAGAGAACAATCCGAACGAAGAAAAGAAAAATGGAATTTTTGTCAGAAGCGACTGATGAGTGAGAGCGCTACGAAGAGCAAAGCCCCGTAGCCTATCCGTGGTCAGGAAGGCAGGCGAACAGCGCACACTTAAAAAATTGATGAAATACCCAAGAATGACTAGAATGATCAATTTTTTTCGTGCGTGGCAGCTGGTATAGATGATGAAAGGCGGGCCGCTTGAACCGGGGCCTATTCTCTTAATAGGCGGCAAGCAAAGCTGAATAGGAAAGGGGGCGACTGATGAGTGCCCTATTTTTTATTGAATCCAGTTTAGATTATTCTCTTCGATTGATTGTATCTCAAAAGACAGGTCCTTTTTTCAGTGCAACACAGGAAAGCGCCCTCTTTTTGTCATCCCTGCAGCTTCCCAGAGGCTTTTTTGTATTGAACGCATGGCATAGCTAGGACCCCCGAACCCCCTCCCCTTCCTATCTTTTATAGGATATTCTTACCCCCCTTCGGCCTACGGCCTCGTCCCCCTTAGGGGGAATATTCCTATACTCTGAAATCCGGTTTTCCGGAATTTCAGCTTTAAGGAAAGGGAGGAAAGGAATGGCTTTCTTATTCCCACCGGGGGCTGGCTTACTAGAGATGATCGAACTTTATCTTCTTACTCACTTTGTCAAAGGAGGCTACGGCTACGATGTCTGCATTAACTTTCTCGAGCCTCTAAGAAGGCCCGGGAACTTACCGATGTTTCAAAAAAAGAAATGTCAGGCTTATCAAACTATTTGGTGGCAAGCCAATGAGATCTTCCGAAAAAACATTAGGGTATTCATTCACTATTGAGATATCATCCAATCTTTGATCTGATTATCTAGTATCAACTAGTGTGGCAATAAATGACATTTTATTCTTCTTGAGTAGCCGCTTTATATGCATTGCAGAGATAACTCGAGGGGAAGTATAAGCACCACTACCCATGAAGCTAAATTCAGTATCTCTAGGGATTTTGAAGTTTACCCATTTTTCATGACAGTTAATGGTGGCAAAATGTGACGCTAACCAATCCATACCCAAAATTATGTCAAAGTCATGTATGTCTATAACTATCAAATCAGCAGTCAATTTTCTATCCACTATCTGAACTAACAAGACTTGCAGATTTGATTAGCAATCACTCGAGGGGTGCTAACATGTAAATCAAATTCTAACGGCACCCAAGACAAGTATGCTTTTGCACAAATGCAAATGACACAAAATAATGTGTAGCACTGGAATCAAATAACACATTAGCATAAACGGATGGAATCAGTAGTGTACCTGATACCATAGTGTTGGATGCGTGAGCATCCTGCTGAGTCAGTGACACAGTCGGAGATGGGTGTTGCTGGATTTTATAAATGATGGTTGAAACACTCTCTCTTTTTATTTATTTATTTTTCTTTTCTTTGGTAATGGCGGCTAGGGTTCTTGGATGAAGGAAGGAGGAAGATGGGACAGCTAAGGGGTTTTCTTAGGTCCAAAGATTAGTAGCCAAATGGAAGGATTGGACTTGATTGAATGGAGCAGATGGTCTTTGGTTTGAACCCAAATCTGAATTGGGTTTGGAACGTGAGGGGTTTTAGACGTGGATGAAGTCTTGGAGTCGAAAAAGGATTCTAAGGGATTAGGAATAGGTGGTGAGATTAGGAGGGGATAAATATGGGTTTAAGGGATTAGAGCTATGGCATGATGAAGGTTGGCAGGTGGAATAAGGAACAATGGAAGGTGTTGCAGTTTTGATAGTAACAAGATAATTATAGGCTAAATAGAAGAGTCTCACCTCTATTCTAAACCTAAGGATTGTCCGGCATCTCACCGAGGAAAAGAGAAACCTTTAGAGTCTTACCAAAGGAAGAAGAAGAAGCTTTTGCCTCTAGATCACAAGAGCAATTGAAAATCAAAATTAATTCTGTCTTTATTCTTCAACGTCCACCCTTTAAATAGATGGGGTGTTGGAACAAAATAGGAAACTCATTCATAGCTCAAACTCAGATTTAGACTCATGACTAAATTCAAATACTAGGGACTCAATAGGACTCCTAACCAAAGTAGGATTTGATTAAGTCAAAAGACTCCACATGCCAAGAAAAATCTTCAAGGATTCTTCATGCCTAAAGACGCCATCTGATTTCCTTCCTTCACGATTGACTTCTTCATGCGTTGAGGGTTATTTCTCCCCTTCACGTGATAAGAGTCTTTCTCCAAGTAGAGCTCCTCAAAGGGGCGCCAAATCATAGAGATGAGGATTCCTAAAAATCAGGAAGGATAGATCATCACACATAAAGATTTTCTAGTGAAAGGAGGACTCTTTCTTGCAGCATCAATCTCTCTTTCACGCCTCCTAATCTATAACCAACTGAGTGCCACATGGCACTCAATGACAAGGACTCAATCCCAACTAACATAATTCAAAAATTACAAACCAATTTAAGGACCCAATGCAAACAAGCTAGCCACAAAATATAAATGAACCCAAACTACATGCGCACACCAAACTAGAATGAACTCAATCATTAAACACAAATCAGCAAATTACAAATCCAAAACAAGAATCAAATAAACCTAAAATAAAAGGACTCAATGTGACCTAATAGACCAAAATAAAATAGACTCAATCCAATATAATTAATTGTTGGAAATCATGAACCTAATGTGTTTTCGAGCACTTCCAAGTAAGGATCCAAACTCGACATACATCCATCATGACTCGGGCTCGTGCATCAGTTCTCCCTTGCTTAGAAAGAACTGGACTCTATCGAGTTGGGGCTGAATTAAAGACTCCTAGCCCAAGTGATCGTGGGCTGATGCGTGCCAGAAAAATCCTAACCCGAGTGGACACGGGTCTGGTGCGCACGGGATGCGGGATCGATGCACACGGTATGCAAGTCCGGGTGAACGCCGGGAGGCTGCAACAACTGATTTGCTCGGTTGCTTCTTCTTCGCTGATTTGTTCCTCTTGGTATCCATTAATGATCAGATCACCCACTTCGAAGTCAGATGACGCTTCTTTAAAATTTCAGAACCATCTTCCTTTACAATCGATGCAAATATGGTCCCGAATTCATGTTCGATCTTCGGTTAATTTTCTGAGTTGTCTCTTTTGGGCAACTCTTCTAGAGTTACATAAGAAAAATCAACTAAAATAGGCTCAGATTCAGATAGTATCACCTCTAAAATTTGTTCTTCCACGTTGTCTTCCTCCTTGTCCTCAACCTCAGCGGGCTTAGGAGGGACTTCAGGAGAAGGGGAAGGGATCTTAGCAGCAAGGACATCATCATATGGCTTTTCTAAATTTTTAGGACTAGCGCCAAGATCTTCTTCGAAATTCTGTTGATTTTTAGTGGGATAAATATCAACGAGATGCCCTCAGCCACCACACTTGGAGCAATCGAGTTTGCTTAACCATTAAAGACTTTGTATCATAACCTAATTATGTGTTCTTTTATTTTTGCAGGTGGCACTTGCTAAAGGCCAACTGAAGCAAGGCTATTTTTTATAGTTTTCATGAACATTGGATAAAATGATTTTGTTTACTTCAGTTAAGAACTTTTTTAGTACAGTTGTTAGGACTAGATTTTTTGATGGATATTATTTAGTATGTGCAGCCATGTAAAGGAACATCTCTTATTTTGGTCAATTAAATTGAGATGTTGCTATATCTTTGGTTTTTATGGATATCAATAATGTATCAGAAAATGTGTTCCCAAGATAATATATGGATATTTTGTACAATATTGACACAAGTTTAAATGTTGCTAAGGATATCATGAAAAGTCCTAATGGAAGACCACAATAAGTACTAAAGCCCCGTATTTTTAAATGCAGCAAAATACAAATAAAATTTCTATTATATATGGCTTTCCCAGCACTTCCAAATACAAATAAAAACTATGGTAAAGTATCCCTAAAAGCACTAAATCCCCCTCATTTGGAAATGCCGCAAACGGTAGGTAATATATAAATAAAATAGCCATTATAGATGATTTTCCCAACACTTATGAGTGCCGGTAAGAAGCACGATATTCTACAAATGCTGGAAAAGATCCATTTAAAATGCCGCCAAAAGCATCAAATCCTCTGCATTTCACAAATGTGGGGATACAAACCCCATACCACATTAGTTGACACTTGTCCAGCATTTTTAAACATTGTAGGGGATACGACGGGCGGCATTTTTTTTCTTTTTCTAGCACTTTTAAATTCTGGGGATTCCATAATTTTTTGTATTGAAAAGTTCATGAAAAATTGGTATATGTGCCTCAAATTCTAAGAAAAACAAACATATCATTGCAGAGGAAGAAAATATTAAGTTACTTGAAGATGAACATAAAGTTTCCAAGGATCCATTATTAATACAGAGAAGCAAGAGAAAGAAAAAACCAGTTGGCAATTATAGTGATTGGATTTATTTTTCTATTACTTATTGTTATTCTTCTATTATTGTTTAAGGCCAAGAGCATCAGTATTTGGAAGAATGCTATGAAAGAAGTGATTTCAGCTTTTAAAAAGAATGAGATATGGGATTTTGTTTTTTTGCCTAGCAGTGTTTTACTTATTTCTTAGAAATGGGTTTGTAAGGTGGGAAAGAAACAAAGAGGCAATTTGGAGATTAGCATGGCAAACTTGGCGTTGTTAGCATGGAGTTCGCAATGTGGAAGAGTGTTGGAGTTCGTGAAGGGTGTTGGAGTTCGTGAAGGGTGTTGGCGTTGATAATGGTCTGTGTTTATATGTGTTGGTCTAAGTTAGCTTAGGATGAGCCTTAGGCTTAATAAATCCAAGCCTAGTCTTAGAAGGGCTCTATGCTGTCTTGTAGTGAGATTTTATTTTCAGTGGGAGTTATAAAAGGGCGAAAGGTGTGTGATGTATCTTTGGGCATGGCGTGAGAGAGGGAAAAAGAGACGGTAAGTTTTGTTTATTTGTGAGGGAGTTGTGTTTCAATCTTGGCTTGTAATTTTTTAATAACAACTTTTCTCCTCTTTACTAAATTTTTTCTTCGAACATCTCTTCCATATTCTTTGTTTTTTTTCTTAGTATTTTCTAGATCCTGGGGTGGCCTAGTCGATCTACCTCAGTAGCATGCTATTCTATAGTAAGATGGTTGCAGCATATCTCTTATTTGTTGTGACACATCAACAAGTTATTATGGTAAAACCCAAAGTTTGTTGGGATACTATTTACTGAAGATACAAGATTCCAGCTATTAAAAGGTATGAAAGATCCTCCACTAGAGTTGGGCACTGGGCCGGGCCGCCCGGCACGAAGCGGGCCGTGGCTACAGTACCGGGCCGTGCCTGGCACGGCCCATTTAAGGGGGCCGTGCTGGGTCACGGGTTTCTGGCCCGCGGGCCGAGCCCGGCACGGTCTGCTTCGGGCCTGGGCCGGCACGGCCCGCTCTTGGCCCGCGGGCCAAGCACGGCACGGCCCGCGGGCCAGCCCGGCCCGCGGGCCAAGCACGGCACGGCCCGCGGGCCAGCCCGGCCCGCGGGCCAGCCCGGCACGGCCCATAAGGGCCTGGGCCGAGCTGGCCCGCGGGCCTGGCCCGGTCCGGGCCTGGGCGGGGCCAGGCCCGGCCCGATAAAAATTAATGCTTCATAAATTTTTTTAATAAATTAATAAATATTGAAAACTAAGGATTTATTAATATAAAGCCACCTTAATGGTGGGGGGTTTGGCATAGACCCCTACCAGTTTATTAATTTAAATCAAAATGGTACATGAAGGGAGGTTTGGACCTTGGTCTGACCTCCAGAATACAATAAGAAAGGGCCGAGGTTTGGACCTTGGTCTGACCTCCAGAATACAATAAAAATGTACAATTATAAAAAATTAAGAAATCTTACTAATCATCAGTGATTCAGTGAATCAGTATTCACTCTTCAGTCTTCAGTAGTGTTTGTATCATTATATCAGAGGATGTTGTATTATGTCCACCTTTATCTTGAAGTCTTGCCTCAGCATCCAACCAATCTTTGAAGCAGAGAAGCATCTCCACCGTTTCGCCCGTCATCCTACTTCTCTTTTCGTCAAGAACACGCCGACCTGCACTAAAAGCGGATTCCGATGCTACCGTGGACATCGGCACAGCTAAAATATCGCGTGCAATTGCAGACATAACAGGATATTGATTTTTAACACTCTTCCACCAAGATAATACATCTAGATTCTCTATTTGATTTTCATCATATGCAGACTGAAGATCATTTCGTAAATAAAATTCTAGTTCACTACTTAAAGATGAAGAAGATGAAGATAAACTTGAAGCATGTGTGTGTTTTCTCTGTGCAATGAATGAAAAAATAGATGACGAACGAGAACTACTAGAAGAAGAAATAGAGGTTTGTACGGAAAATCTAGATCCACGAATTTTTTCATCATATAAAGCATAAATATCATAAAGAAGTTGTTTTACCTCATTTTTAGCAGGTTCAGGATCTTTAATCATATTTTCACAGTATGCATCAAGTAAAATTAGCACGCCATTCAATTTAACTCTAGGATCAAATACAGCAGCTAAGTTATGCATAGGACATATCTTGTCCCAATACTCATTCCATTTAGATTCCATTAGGTCAATAATAGGCATTAAAACATCATCATATCTATGTTCTGCAAATTTTTGACTAATTATATATGCTTGTTGTAAAAATGAACATGAAGTTGGATAATAAATACCAGAAAGAACATTAGTAGCATTATAAAAACTAAGCAAAAAATCTTCCAAAATTTTTCCTTTATTCCAATCAGTTTCAGACAATGTAAAGCCTAATCCACGATCATTAATATATGCACTTAATAAGTTTTTATATGGGTATGCATCATGTATCATGCTATATGTTGAGTTCCAACGAGTAATTACATCAAGTTTAAATTTTTTAAAACGTTTACCATGATTTATACATAGTTCCTTAAATTCTTGAAGTCTTGATCTTGAAGCATGAATAAAAGAAACTGCATTTCTAATTTTACCAATCACATCTTGAATCATGCCCATGCCAGCTTGAACAAAAAGATTTAAGATATGACATGCACATCTAATATGCAATAAATTTCTATCTAACATGGGATGCAATGAGTCTTTTAATAATGCAACAGCAGAATTATTATTAGATGCATTATCAAACGTAATAGACATAATTTTATCATTAATATTATATGAACATGTAGTTTGATAAATGACATTTGAAATTTGTTGCCCAGAATGTGGAAAATCAAAAGCACGAAAAGCAAGAATACATTTATTTAATTGCCAATCATTATCAATATAATGAGCAGTAATGGCAATAAAACAATTACTACCTACAGATGCTGACCAAATATCAGAAGTTAATGAAATTTTTACATTTAAAGTAGAAAGTGTTTCAATTAAACTTTGTCTCATTGCTAAAAAGTTAGTCATAGCTACTCTTCTAAATGTACGCCTACTAGTTCTTTTGTAAGCAGGTTGTAGGTTTAATTGAACATATTCTTCAAAATTAAAAGATTCACATAAACTAAAAGGTAATTCATTCTTAACTATCCATTTTACAAGTGCTTTTCTTTGATTTTCATGATTATATGCAAAATTACCTACAAGTAATCCCCCTTGTATATTAAGGGTACTTTGAGTTTGAGCATGAGAATCATGCATCCTATGACTCTCTTGATGTCTTTTTAAATGCCATGTTCCCCCACTACTACTACAACTATAAAGTTTGGCACATTTTTTACATTTAGTTTTCCAGACTCCATCAACCATAACTCTATCAAATTCATTCCATACAGCACTAGTCCTCTTACGAGAAGAGGTTTGATCTTCACTCGGTTCACTAGTTCTAGAGGAACTAGGAACATGGGGTTGGGGATTAGTTTCTTCTCCCTCAGAAACAGGAGGAATGCCAAAATGACTTTCCTCAAAAGATGACATATCTAAATTGATGAATTCAAAAAATAAAAACTAACCACAAGGAGGAATTGAGTAGAGGGTCGGAGGGCAGAGGCAGCCGAGATTCTGAGCTTCCTCTTGTGCTCTCAACAGGAGTGACCTTCTCTTCTCAACAGGAACCTCCTCTTGTGTAGCACTTGAACACTTGCTAAATGCAAACTAAAAATTAAATTGCTAGAAGAGCACTTTAGAAGAGAGAAATAATAGTAGTAGAGAAGGAGAGAATAGTTGGTTTGGAGTGGTGAGAATGAGGGAGGAAAGGGCTATTTATAGAAGCCCAAAATTTTTTTTCCCAAAATATCCCTCAATTTAGCCGTTTTAGGACTGTTGGGAGGGGCAAATTTGGAATTTTTCCAAAATAGCCGTTGGAAACGGCTATTTTTCTCCCCCCTCACCAGACGGGCCGTTGCGGGCCGTGCCTGGCACGGCCCGTTTGCGCCCGTTGCGGGCCATGCCAGGCACGGCCCGTCTCGTGCCGTGCCCGGCCCGGCCCGCCAATAGACGGGCCTGGGGCCGGGCCGGGCTGTCGTTCTGTGCTGAACGGGCCGTGCCCGGCACGGCCCGTTTAGACCTCGGGCCCGGTGGGCCTGGGCCGGGCCGGCCCGGCACGGCCCGATGCCCAACACTATCCTCCACACAGAGAGAGAGAGAGAGAGAGAGAGAGAGAGAGAGAGAGAGAGAGAGAGAGAGAGAGAGAGAGCACTCGTTTACTCAGTTTGCTATTAGTGCTCCTTCATTGCTTTCCATTGGAACAATTCTCTCCAACTTAAAGGGCACGGCGAGCAGCTCTCTGACCTTTACCTAGCTATTACCTTATAGGTCTATGGAGGCAGCTCACATCACTGTCTCGGGATCGGCAGCAACAAAGATGATCAACTCTAAATTACCTATTCTACTATCTGCGCGATTAGACATCATTCTAGCAATAGTTAGATCATGACTACCTATGCTTCAAATCCTTCTGTCAACTCATATGCTTTACTATACATGAGAACATGGTAGAGGATTAAGAACATCAGTAGATCCATACCTCTGTATTATGTCAGTCAGCAGGTTAAGTCCAAACACATGACTGGATGATGTTTGTCAGCAAAGCTCGCCTCCGGCGGAGGCCGGTGTGGGCCAAGTCAGCAAGGCTCGCCCGCGACGGAGGCCGGTGTGGGCCAAGTCAGCAAGGCTCGCCCGCGGCGGAGGGACGCTTGGGATTGTTGGTTTAAAGACCATGGTTAAGCCTTCACTATCACATGCGAGTTTTAGTGAAATGGCAGTGCCTATAATCCTGTATCAGAGCCAGCGGCACGGGTTCGATTCCCAGGATAAGTGATTAAAAAAAAAAAAACTCCCTTGCTGGGGGGAGTTGTTGGCGGAGGGCCAAGTCAGCAAGGCTCGTCCGTGGAACGCCGGGGGGGCGCTTGGGATGGTTGGTTTAAAGACCATGGTTAAACTTTTACTATCACCTGTGAATTTTAGTGACATGGCAGCGCCTACGATCCTAATAGTGGAAATATAACTAAGATCATAAATTTAACCGAGGTAGATACAAAATCTTCAGTTGACAGACAGCTGACACAGTTTGGGGTGGTGAGAAGAATATAATAATGACAACGTAAATGATTCAGCATCGATAAGTTCTCTGAATTAGACTATGATGACAATTCAGTTGCGATTAACATCATCAAGACTATTATTAGGTCAGTGAAAATTTGCTATAATTTGGGTGAGCCCTTATGGTCCCTCAGAGTGATTGATCCATTTGGTAGGAGGCCAACCAGTCAACTACCACCGATCTGATGAGCAGATGTTAGACAACTACTATCTTTAGGAACCTTATAATTGAGCCATGCAGTCACTATAATCTCCATGCATCAGACTCCGACCATAGAGTTGTAGATGAAAGCCATGCTAACTTCCCTTTTTGTGTGATGGAGTATCAACTCTATAATCCCCCCCTAAACTCGGATCGAACAATTGATGGATTTTCTCTAGGTGATGAATTGCAAATAAATATTAATTAGTTTGCTACCGAGCTGATGAGTATAGTGTAATCGGTGTACTAATTGGAATAGGTAGAGACTAAATCATATAAAAAGAGTGGGATCATGTAAGGGTTACTTTCCATGCTAAATATCTACATAATTGGGCACAGAGAGAGAGAGGGAGAAAGAAACTTTGTGGGCCGCTGTGACATGCTCAAAGTACTATGGCCAAGAAGACTTGGTCCAACTGGTTGGCACCCTCTCCTCTTGGAGAGTGGGGGTGGTGCCATGTTGATTATCACTGTATTTCTTTTTTTTTCAATTAAAAAAAAGGAAAAAGAACAAGCTAATAGACACAGAATTGCAAGGTTGACAGTTTATTCCTAATTACTGCCTTTGAAATTTATTAAACTTCATTGCCTAATAACTATTTAGGTTTTGTTCGAGATTTCAATCAAAACAAACTTCAGCCTGCAAGAAGACTTGAACTATATATATCTGACCTCGAGCTTAGCTTAACCATAATTTTTGGCTGAGCTCGGCTTATGAGGACGTCCCTTCGGTGAAATTACCATCCTATCAACAACTTTGCAATGAGACTCCAATTAATATACCAAAGGGATATGGGCATTTTAGTCTTTTTAGGCAAACTCCGGCTGCGCTACATTCTAAACAGTGCCGAATCCTGAGGAAGCTGGGGCTCCTCCATGATTTTAGTCCTTTCAGGGTTTGTCAGTAATTTTCCTTGGAGAGAGGACTTTGCTGTCATTCTCGCAAAAGGATCCCAACCATAGGTTTCGGTGATCCGTACATGGGCTGCTCCATTCTCGTACCCTCGTGCAGCACCTTTTCAACAGTGGCTGTATGATTGGCATCAAGTGTAGACCCAAACTTTTTTCTCAAACCCTGTGATCGGCCATCCATTTGCACTGATCGGCAGGATCAAAATCTCTTATTCGAACCGTTGGTTTCGAGGGATCCACTTTCGTACTCCCAATAGTGAGATTTCGATGGTATACCATGAATGGTGGAGAAATTATATTTTGCATGGCATGCACCTATGTGGCCATGCACCATGCCAGTGACCTCGTCTTGTTCTAATAGGTCAATCATCAATACGAACGCATGATAGGGCCCATAGAAAGGAGACAAGATGGTTAGCATGGCGCATAGCCACAAACCGTATGCTAGAGATGGGCACTGGGCCGGGCCGCCCATGGCCCGGCACGGCACGGCACGAAGCGGGCCGTGCCTGGCACGGCCCGCCAGCTACAGTGCCGTGCCGTGCCTGGCACGGCCCATTTGATAGGGTCGTGCTGGGTCACAGGGTACTGGCCAGGCACGGCCCGCTTCGGGCCTGGGCCGGCACGGCCCAGTCTAGGCCCGCGGGCCAAGCACGGCACGGCCCGCGGGCCAGCACGGCACGGCCCATAAGGGCCTGGGCCGGGCTGGCACGCGGGCCTGGCACGGTCCGGGCCTGGGCCCGGCTCGACCCGATAAAAATTAATGCTTCATAAATTTTTTTAATAAATTAATAAATATTGAACACTAAGGATTTATGAATATAAAGCCACCTTAATGGTGGGGGGTTTGGCATAGACCCCTACCAGTTTATTAATTTAAATCAAAATGGTACATGAAGGGAGGTTTGGACCTTGGTCTGACCTCCAGAATACAATAAGAAAGGGCCGAGGTTTGGACCTTGGTCTGACCTCCAGAATACAATAAAAATGTACAATTATAAAAAATTAAGAAATCTTACTAATCATCAGTGATTCAGTGAATCAGTCTTCACTCTTCAGTCTTCAGTCTTCAGTCTTCAGTAGTGTTTGTATCATCATCATCAGAGGATGTTGTATTATGTCCACCTTTATCTTGAAGTCTTGCCTCAGCATCCAGCCAATCCTTGAAGCAGAGAAGCATCTCCACCGTTTCGCCCGTCATCCTACTTCTCTTTTCGTCAAGAACACGCCGACCTGCACTAAAAGCGGATTCCGATGCTACCGTGGACATCGGCACAGCTAAAATATCGCGTGCAATTGCAGACATAACAGGATATTGATTTCTAACACTCTTCCACCAAGATAATACATCTAGATTCTCTATTTGATTTTCATCATATGCAGAATGAAGATCATTTCGTAAATAAAATTCTAGTTCACTACTTAAAGATGAAGAAGATGAAGAGGAACTTGAAGCATGTGTGTGTCTTCTCTGTGCAATGAATGAAAAAATAGATGACGAACGAGAACTACTAGAAGGAGAAATAGAGGTTTGTATTTGTGTTCTAGATCCACGAATTTTTTCATCATATATAGCATAAATATCATAAAGAAGTTGTTTTACCTCATTTTTAGCAGATTCAGAATCTTGATTCATATTTTCAGAGTATGCATCAAGTAAAATTAGCACGCCATTTAATTTAACTCTAGGATCAAATACAGCAGCTAAGTTATGCATAGGACATATCTTGTCCCAATACTCATTCCATTTAGATTCCATTAGGTCAATAATAGGCATTAAAACATCATCATATCTATGTTCTGCAAATTTTTGACTAATTATATATGCTTGTTGTAAAAATGAACATGAAGTAGGGTAATAAATACCAGAAAGAACATTGGTAGCATTATAAAAACTAAGCAAAAAATCTTCCAATATTTTTTCTTTATTCCAATCAGTTTCAGACAATGTAAAGCCTAATCCACGATCATTAATATATGCACTTAATAAGTTCTTATATGGGTATGCATCATGTATCATGCTATATGTGGAGTTCCAACGAGTAATTACATCAAGTTTAAATTTTTTAAAACGTTTACCATGATTTACGCATAATTCCTTAAATTCTTGAAGTCTTGATCTTGAAGCATGAATAAAAGAAACTGCATTTCTAATTTTTGAAATCACATCTTGAATCATGCCCATGCCAGCTTGAACAGAAAGATTTAAGATATGACATGCACATCTAATATGCAGTAAATTTCCATCTAATATGGGATGCAATGAGTCTTTTAATAATGCAACAGCAGAATTATTATTAGATGCATTATCAAAAGTAATAGACATAATTTTATCATTAATATTATATGAACATGCAGTTTGATAAATTATATTTGAAATTTGTTGCCCAGAATGTGGAAAATCAAAAGCACGAAAAGCAAGAATACGTTTATTTAATTGCCAATCATTATCAATATAATGAGCAGTAATGGCAATAAAACAATTACTACCTACAGATGCCGACCAAATATCAGAAGTTAATGAAATTTTTACATTTAAAGTAGAAAGTGTTTCAATTAAATTTTGTTTCATTGCTAAAAAGTTGGTCATAGCTACTCTTCTAAATGTACGCCTACTAGTTCTTTTGTAAGCAGGTTGTAGGTTTAATTGAACATATTCTTCAAAATTAAAAGATTCACATAAACTAAAAGGTAATTCATCCTTAACTATCCATTTTACAAGTGCTTTTCTTTGATTTTCATGATTATATGCAAAATTACCTACAAGTAATCCCCCTTGTATATTAAGGGTACTTTGAGTTTGAGCATGAGAATCATGCATCCTATGACTCTCTTGATGTCTTTTTAAATGCCCTGTTCTCCCACTACTACTACAACTATAAAGTTTGGCACATTTTTTACATTTAGCTTTCCAGACTCCCTCAACCATAACTCTATCAAATTCATTCCATACAGCACTAGTCCTCTTACGAGAAGAGGTTTGACCTTCACTCGGTTCACCAGTTCTAGAGGAACTAGGAACATAGGGTTGGGGATTAGTTTCTTCTCCCTCAGAAACAGGAGGAATGCCAAACTGACTTTCCTCAAAAGATGACATATCTATGATTAATTCAAAAAATAAAAACTAACCGCAAGGAGGAATTGAGTAGAGGGTCGGAGGGCAGAGGCAGAGCCGAGATTCCGAGCTTCCTCTTGTGCTCTCAACAGAAGCGACCTTCTCTTCTCAACAGGAACCTCCTCTTGTGTAGCACTTGAACAAACTAAAAATTAAATTGCTAGAAGAGCACTTTAGAAGAGAGAAATAATAGCAGTAGAGAAGGAGAGAATGAGAGGTTTGGTGTGGTGAGAATGAGGGAGGAATGGGCTATTTATAGAAGCCCAAATTTTTTTTTTCCCAAAATACCCCTCAATTCAGCCGTTATTGGACTGTTGGGAGGGGTAAAAGGGTCATTTTCACGAAAATAGCCGTTGAAAACGGCTATTTTCCTCCCCCCTCTCCAGACGGGCCGTGCCTGGCACGGCCCGTCTGGAGCCGTTACGGGCCGTGCCAGGCACGGCCCGTTTGAAGCCGTTGCGGGCCGTGCCTGGCACGGCCCGTTATCGCCCGTTACGAGCCGTGCCTGGCACGGCCCGTGGCGTGCCGTGCCCGGCCCGGCCCACCAATAGAGGGCCCTGGGGCCGGGCCGGGCTGGTGTTCCGTGCTGGACGGGCCGTGCCAGGCACGGCCCGTTTAGTCCTTAGGCCCGGTGGGCCTGGGCCGGGCCGGCCCGGCACGGCCCGTTGCCCAACTCTACCGTATGCACTGTAGAGTATAATTTCTTCAATAGATGGGCCTTATCTATCTAGCCACTTAGCTTCGTCGGTATCAATGGTTATATATCTGCCAGTCGAAAGCCTCATACTGATGTGAAATTGATGGTTGTGATTGCTACAGTGAGCCTTACAAATATCTAAACATATATAGTTTATCATCATAATTTTATAAATATATGACAGTTTTGACTGTATATAATTTTGCTTGATTTTTAAATTAATTGTTCCGACGTGGAATGGAGAGTTCTTCGCACTTCAAGGTATGGGCAAGCCGTGACAGCAAATAACATCTAATAATGCAATACACTATTTTGACATTTTCTACTGGTTTAAGATTGGTTTATGTAGGATTTATGGGATTTCTTATTCAGGGAATATTTGGTGTTCTTGGACTGTTTTTTTTTTCTTCTTCTTCCTTTTTTTTTTTTTGATAAACATGTTCTTGGACTTTAATACGGAAAATTTTGTCGAGGTTTATGGACAGCCGATGGTTGGAGGGGCCCTCACCTAAGCTGGAAGCAGCAAGGACTGGGGGGGTGCCAGAAGCTCCAAAGGAAATTGCTTTCCTAAAGAAAGGGCCCAATGGAATAGAAATCACACAGAAAAGATGGTCAGTATCTATCATTAAAATATTCTTGTTGCCAGAAAAATCCCCCAAACTTTTGTTTAATCCAGAATTACTTAGGGTCACATGAACCCAATCATGGCACGGTGCATATCTAATCATTGATGACAGATAGAATTAATTACAAGGGCACTGCATAGACCTTAGATTATTTTATTCCTTACCCCTTTCATCCGCACCCTTTTGATGATTTTGGTAGATTCCGGTGCTAGAATTAAAGTAAAGAAAAATCCAACTAAATTCATTGTACAATACGATAGCCTAGTAACAAGAGGAATGAGGGAGGCTGTTGAAGGTTTTTTAGAAAATTAACCACAAAGTTATGACCCAAAAGTTTAAAAACTCAAGAACAAGCCTAAAACCCTAATCATAGGATAAGGAATCATAGGGTACTTTTTTGATAAATTACAATAAACAAATGCACAATCTGTTACATTTCTTCTTGAGGAGAAAATTTTCCTCTCTTTTTTTTTCTTGTTTGAATTGCAAGATTTTAGGAAAAGATATCAAAGCTAAAATACTGGGTAATGTGAGGAGAGAGAGGAATAGTCACAAAATATGTATTCATAAGCTGGCCGGAAGAATCCGTAAAATTTCCTTCCATAATCTGGTCGACTGCTGAAGCTTCGCTTAAGTTCTTCTCTTCTAGGTTTCTGATTTGTGCTTCCTCCTCCATCTGTCCTAGCTCCACACTACCTTAATTGTATTGTAATTCTTTCATTCTTTAATAAAATTTGTGGCCTCTGACCACCTTTTCATCAAAATAAAAAGAACACAAAGAAAACATGCATTCATAAGAGAAAAGTACAGGGTGAAAAGTTATTAGAGCATATATCGCGAGACTGATGCTAAGTTAACGTACTTTTAACTGCTTGACGCTTCAAGCAGTCTATTTTTCGGTCAAGCAGACTTGCTCCCCAGGTACTTTCTTTCAGTTTCTTCAGAGAAGCCATGATATGGTTGTCCAGCCTCTGCAATTGGTAAATACCAAGTTATCCGCCAAGGGACACAGTTGTCTGAGTTGTCTCTTTCCAAACCAGAGAAAGGTGCCCTCCGTTTTATAAGATGTATGGAGGTATTTCGTTCTTTCCAATCAATGATGAGCCTCTCCAACGTGATCATGGATTTGGGGATCAGTGGAAAAAGCAAAATGGGCCCAGTTTTCTCTGACACGTGATTATCTTAGGAACTCGAATGGGCGTTAGGACTTTCCTTTGGGCCTCGCTCCTTCACAAATGGGATAAAGGTATACTGCTGCTGTATAGGCCGGTGCTTATTATTTAATGTTTGTCTATTGCTAGGAGAGGACTTTTTAGCCCTTCTCCAAAAATCTGCGGTTGTTTCCGTATTGGATTGCTTGGAAGGCAGTGTTTTCCCATGCATGCTATATTTTGTTAGGTTAGCTTTCAAATAATGTTACTTTTTTGCTGCCTTAGCTTTCAAGTCATGGGGACCAAATCGTGCTACTGCTTCTCCATTAATTTACGAGGGCAGATACCCCACCATTATAGGAGCAAACATTTATCTCAGAGCCTGATGAGACCTACATTGTAAGATGATCAATATTCAATCCCCTATCCCCACCTCAAAAAGAAGGAAATAAATGGAGAAAAGAAATTAAAAAACCTCAAACCCAATCACACCCAGTCGATTGTCACCTTCACATCTCTCTCTCTCTCTCCAAGCTTGGCCTTCTCCTCCTAATTCAATTCCTCCTCTCCGTTGCCACTTCATTTCCTAGAGACCAACACCCAATCCTCGTACTCACAAAAGCTACCCCCTCGAGCTGAAAGGATCCAATACCAAATTCTCTGGAGATTTGAAGGCCTCGGTGGCATTGTGGTTATCTCGCCCAAAATGGGGAGACACTCCTGCTGCTACAAGCAGAAGCTAAGGAAAGGCCTCTGGTCCCCGGAGGAGGATGAGAAGCTCCTCAAGCACATCACTAAGTATGGCCATGGGTGCTGGAGCTCTGTGCCCAAGCTAGCAGGTATGTCTACCACTTCGCCTCATCACCTCCTAAAACAAGAATGCATCCGAAAAAAAAATCAAGATAGCAAAGAGCAATTCTTTTAATTAATCATACCGACTTCTCTTTCCTTTTGTGGGATAATATTTTGAAAAGAGTTCATTTCTGCATGAAAGTATCTCCAAATTCTAAGATAAAATCACACATTCCAGGTCTTCAAAGGTGTGGAAAGAGCTGCAGATTGAGGTGGACAAATTATCTGAGGCCTGATCTCAAGAGAGGCTCTTTTTCACAGCAGGAGGAGAACCTCATCATCGAACTCCATGCGGCCTTGGGCAACAGGTACTAACCAGTCCTTCAGCTCATCTTCCCTCAATTATCAACATTGCATCTCTTAGAATTCAATCCATATGAGCTGATGTATCTCAATTTCCTCCCCTTCAGATGGTCTCAAATTGCAGCTCAGCTGCCTGGGAGGACAGACAACGAGATTAAGAACCTGTGGAACTCCTGCATCAAGAAGAAGCTAAGGCAGAGAGGCATTGATCCCAACACCCACAAACCACTTTCTGAGACCAAAGGCGGAGAGGATAAGGTCCTCACAATCAGCGACAAGACTTCCGGATCAAACGAGCTGAAGCTTCTTGCCCCCACCTCAGGGAATTTAAGCTCAATAGTTCCTCAGCCAGCTCCTCCATCGATGTCAATGGCGGACAGGAACCAGACTGAGAGGTCAAGCTCGAAGAATTTCGTAACATCCACCAAAGATTTCTCTCTAGACCAGTTCGCCGCCGCAAGCCATGAGAGCTCCAATTCAATGGACTACTTTCCCCTTCGGAATTCAGTTTACAGTCCCAACTTATCGATGCACCAAAATCTGCCTCTCTGGTTTAATCAGAATTCGAGGCTGTTCGACATGAATTCCGAGTTAAATTGCGGCATGATATCGACTGCTGTTCCATCAGGCTCCAGGCCGATCGTCTCGACCTCCATGGATTTAAAGCCCATAGTTAGCATTGCAGAGGAGGACTCTCTCCCAGGTTTCCAGTATTTGGAGGCCGGCAACTCTAGCAACAACAGTGCAAGTACCGGGAACCCTAGCAGTGGGACTGAGTTGCAGAGCAACAATTCTCTCTTTGACAGCAGCATCTTCCAATGGCCAGACCTGCTACTAAACAAACAAGCTCAAATCCAACTCGGAGCGGAACCGGAGGACCTCAAATGGTCTGAGTACCTTAACGGCGCCATCTCTCCATCCACGGATTTCCAAAACCAAAGCCAACTTTTTAATGGTTCTGTCAAAGAAGAGAACCAGTTTTTGACTGATGGGTTGAGCTCATGGCTGCAACCTCCTGAATTATTTGGTAAGGACCTGAAGAAAATTTCCACAGCTTTCAAACAAATTTAAATTAGCAATACGCGTGCTAGTCCTTGTGGAGCCTCTAATTCATAGAGTGGGAGGGGAGACATACAGAAGCAGTCCTTGTTCACAAGAGTTGTCAACTTAGAAACGCTTGAAATAAGAAAGAACGGCTTCTTCTAATAACTTACAGTGTGTGCACCATAAAATTTTTCTCATGTAAATAGGCTCTCGTGATAAAAAGACCTTAGCCCTTATTGATCTTTGATGGCCGTGAGAGTAAGTGCTGAATAAAGCTTGTTTCAGTAAATGTTTTTATTTTTTTATTGGATTTCATCATTTCGGAACTCGCATATTGATAGTCTCATGTAAACAATCATGTATGTATAACAAGGTACGGCATTAGATTACGGAGACAAGGTTCGAACTCAGGACCTCTGCTCTGATACCATGTTAAAATTACCACTTGTCCTAAAAGCTTAAATTGATAGAATGAGGTAGATTTATTTATATATTTTATATTTTCTTACATACTACATATAGTCTGCTTTTGGAAACAAGTTACAGCTGTGCATCTATAGTTTACCACCTGATAACCTGATAGCAACTAAAATTGCCTCAACTTTTATTGGATGGCTTTAGGAGAAAAAGCCTGAGATGGGTCGGTTACTATTGTCAAGCAAGGCAACACACCTCTCAGAGTAGAAAGAGAGCAAATCTCCAAAAAGAAAAGTATAAGTACCTCATTGATTCACCTACTAATAGAAGGATTGTGACTGCCATACTCCTAATAACCAAGATATGTACTCAGTAACAAACAAAAGATCGGGTCGAATGAGGATTCGATGATCTCATGATATGTTAACTAACCTCTAGATCGCGAAACTTGAGCTTGCGAGGAAAGGGTGAAAAACATATATCAAGCCCAAGCATTCTATTCCGATTAGGATGCTGAATTTGGCAAGGAGAGGCATAAATTCTGTAGCAAACAGAGACAGCACCTTCTTCTCTCGAACATTCGCCATCAGTTGAGCATCATTTTGCCTGCATTCTCTAGCCACATAATCAATGCTGCAGAAAAGTAAAAGAAGAAAATAATTTAAATAATGGCGGAGAGAGGGGTCTATTTCTCTTGAGAAGAATCTTCACCCCTCAAGGCCCATTTCAAATTTCATATCCTTCCCCTTTTCTGCCCTCCTATGCTGCAGATGTGCCATCACCAGCTACAACTGTTTTGACGACGTAGAATTGATAGGGATGGCCCAGGATGTTTTCAAATTGAAGCATATCACATGCTGTTGTGTATTAATGAGATGGCCAAGACTAACAGATGAAGAAGTAATAATAAAATACTTGATGATCAAATGGTAAAAAAAACAAATAATGAACATCGAGCAAGCAGTGCAACTATGGAGCAAACATGTTATCAGGAATAAGTGTGGCATGTTTTGCTGCATGAATAAGTTTATTCAGCTCATTTAATTTATGCTGGTCTTCTTGTCAATTCCAGTGCATGTGAACCGTATCATTAGATTCTTTTGCTTAGGGGACAAAAGAAAACAGGAGAGTACAAGAATCTAACTCCAATGGGCCGGCTGATTGAGTTGGAGAGACGTTGAGAGCATCTAAGAAAGTTCAGTGCAAGCCACTGTCCTAAAAGGCCCTACCACTTTGATTAAAAAGTACCAGCAAGCACGTGCGTAAAACGAGCAGTGTGTTTATGCAGTACTAGCTGCTCGAAAGCTTACCCCTCTACTGTTACATTATCATACAGAAGTTTGTGGACTGCAATTTAATTGGAACGGCATGCATGCCATGACAGTTCAAAGAAAAGTTTAATCCGATCGACTGAATAGATTATGAATCAGGATAAGCTTCGATCGGTTTCCTGGTCTGAATTTAGATGGACAAAACTGAATCTGATGCAGTATTTGTGATGTTGAAGAATTTTGAACCAGGAACTTAGTAACACTACCATCATTTATTAAAATTCTTGGAAGCACACGCCGAAGTAGAATCTTTCGAGAGGCCTCTCCTGCCTCTGCTATTCAATGAGCTACCATTAGGAATTTAAGCGGAGGAGGCAAAGGAAATATCTAGAAGCTAATGTCATACAAAATCACCAGCCCCAAGTTATGCCATTTATCTTTCCTTCCTCAGCTTTCCTTTTTAATTGATATCTTTCCTCTGCTTCCCTTTTTAAGTTAACTTTTTAATTGATACTAAAAAGCGTATGTGTAATGACCAGAAACAGGGGAGGATGTTTCCTTCTCTGCTTTCCTTCCTTTTCTCCACTGATTCTCCCATTTCTGGCAGCCAAACAAGTAGCTCCTTCCGATGGGGGTTGGATACCGCCCTCTCTTTCCTATTTTTTCACTTAACCCGACAAGGAAGGAGGGTTGAAAGTCTACGTTCCTTGCTCGTCGGTGACAGCTCATGAGGGGTGGATCTCATCCTCCTATCTTCTTTTCCTCCGCGCGGTCAACAAGGTGTAGAATGGCACACCCATGACCCGATCCAACCCGACTCACTTAGATCCGACCTGATCTATTTTGGAAGACCCATGGGACTAGGTCGTCCTAAAATTAGATCTGTTTCATTTTTTGGGTCGGGTCTGGATTTACTGAATTCAGACCCGAGCCGATCTAACCTGACCCATTTGAAATTTGGATAATTTTAGATTTTCAATTCTACGACCTGCCTTGACCTTATCAAATCCAAATTTATAAAAACATTTAGGCCAGGGGCCGTAGCCCGCGATGATGCAAACAAGTTTTGAAACCATAGATGTGTTGACTCGAACCGGACCCGCCCAAATTTTTTGGGTTGGGGCCAAGTTATACATGGACCCGACCCAACCCAAATGACCCGTTGGGTTAAAAATTGTAGCGGTGAACCCGACTGAACCCGATCTTCTATTGGATTGGGTCTGAATTTAAAATTAGGATCCAAACAAGAAACTAGGTTGGATCGGGGTCACTCATTACCCGACCCGACCCGACCCGACCCAACCCATTTGCACCCCTATATGCAGAGTAAATTGACCATATTGGCCCAAGATTCAAAACAAACACAAAGCAAAAAATATAAAAGAGACGTAGAAAAAAATAGGAGAGAGAAAATATCTTTTATTAAAAAATTGAGGCACACAAAAAGGCTCTATCTCATGCCTCGCTAAGAAAAACAACTCTTACTCTTTGTCTTTCTCACGCGACACTAAAGAAGACAACAAAGGTCCCTTTAAATAGAGCATCATATGAGTGGAATGTTTGATTTCTACCTAAATTCAAAAATCAACACCCACTAAAAGATAAGGCTCGATGACCATTAAAGGATAAAGATACTATTCTAGAAGGAATAACTAAGTAAAATAAAGCTAGGAATAAAATTTTAGCATAAGTAGGACAAGCAATGATTCTCAACACTCCCCACAATGCTGAGCTTGTTGAACAAATCTTCAAACCTCTCGACCACCAATCCTTTCATGAAGATATCCACTAGTTGGTCCTTTATAGAAATCGGTAGCAAAACAACCACTTCATCTACAATTTTCTCTCTAATAAAGTGATAATAAATTTCAATGTACTTTGTCCTTGCATGAAACATCGGATTCCTAGCTAATCAGATTGCACTCTCATTATCACAATAAAAAGGAACAATATAGTCAATGTCCTAACCTGAATCACCATGAAATCTTGTGAGTCAAGTTGACTCCTGAACTGCAATCGCAGCCGAACAATACTTTGCCTCTGTAGAAGACAACACAATAGTAGGTTGTCTCTTACTGCACCAAAATATAATACCAGATCTGAAGCTAAAAGATTAACGAGTGGTAGACCTACGTATGTCTATATCACCAGCATAGTCTGCATCTGTAAAACCTACTAATTTGACTGAGGAATTATTAGTATATAAAATACCATAATCAATAGACTTAATAATATACCTCAGGATCTATAAAACTATGTGACTAATTTGACTGAGGAATTATTAGTATATAAAATACCATAATCAATAGACTTAATAATATACCTCAGGATCTATAAAACTATGTGAAGATGAGGCCGCCAAGGATCTGTAAAAAGCATTCTTGACATCCATCTACCGCAATGACCAATCTTTGCTAGCTGCTAAGAAAAAAGTGCTCTGACAGTAGTTAATTTTGCATCGGGTTGAAGGTCTCATCAAATAAACTTTATACTTTTGTGAAAATCCTCTTGCTACAAGCCTAGCCTTGTAGCATTCAATAGAGTCATCACTTTTCTTTCTTACCTTTTAAACCTACTTATAAGGAATAGAAGAAACACCACTAGTAAAGGAACCAATCCCAAGTCTCATTCTTCTTAAAAGCTAAAATATCTTCTTTCATGGAATCCTCTCAAACACCAATGCCTTTAGCCTCATCATATGAAGTGAGTTCTAGCTGATCAACAATAGTAGAAGCATAACAATAAGCAATATAAGAATAATCCATACTTGTCAATTGCTTTTCTTTTTCAATTACTTCTCTACAATGGTGATGGATCCTCGGGAGCTTCAGGTTCATCTTCAAGTAACTTTATGTTTTCTTTTTCTTTAACAATATGTTCATTTTTCTTGGACTTTGAGGCATGTACTCCAGATTGCATGAACTTTTATGAGTACCTGAAGTAGGCAAAGGTGAAGAAGACTCTGGCTATTGAGCTGAAGAAGATGAAGCTAAAGAAGGGGAAGACGTTTACCAATTTTTATGAAAACAAAATCCTTCTGAGATACTCGATACTCGATACTCGATACTCATTTGAAATTGATTTAAACTTACCAATTGGGAAATAGGATTCATTAGAGGATCACCAAGAAGGGACCTCATTGAAAACAATATGTCCAAAATCCTTTTTTAGCCTCATCATAGCCAAGAAACAAACACCTAATAGACTTTTTATCTCGCCTATTAAAGAATGCATCATAATTATGCACAAAGCAAACACATCCAAGCACACGAAGATGACAAATATTAGGATGCTTTCCAAACAATTTTTCACGGGCAATCATATCTTAATACTTCTCAAGGGTGTCAAATTGAGAATTTAAACTATTGTCTGCATGCATTCTATCCAAAATTTATGCTTCACATCCTTTGTTTGAATCATACTGAGGATAGTCTCAAATAGATGTCTATTCTTCTTTTCTGCCATACCATTCTGTTGAGGAATACCTAGGTAAGTAAACTATCTACGAATGTCGTAACTAATCAGATAGTTAGAGAATTTCTTTGAAATATATTCTCCACGACTATCGGTTCTTAATAAGCCAATTTCTAATTTAAAAAGATTTTCAACCAAACTTTTAAATAGGTAAAATTTATCAAACACTTCTGACTTTTTTCTAGCAAAATAAACCCAAGTGTATCGAGAAAAATCATCAAAAAAGGTAACTGCATAACTCAAATCAGTGAAAGATGGAGTACAAATCATGCTTGTGAGATTTGAATATATCAACTATAGCGGCCAAGAAGATCTTGCTTGGCTCTCTTTAAAAGGTAGCCTATGAAAGAATAATGCCCTATAATCCAATCACAATTTGTATTGCAATAGAAATTCTTTTGATTTTTAGCTCATATACATGACATTTTATTGTAAATGAAAAAGGAATTATGTTTCATCATATGCTGCATCTTATATTTATGATGAACCCTATAGATTAGGATAATGATTTTAGGGCTATGATGAGATCATGCAAGTGAGACCTAAAATCTAAAAATTCTAATCTAAAATATTTCTAATTGTTGGTATATTGAGTCGGGGATCAATGTTACCAGAAAGACTGGCACATCTTTTGTATGCTCGATGGAGAGAGTGATTGATCTCACAATCACTTATGTGGAGACACTAATACAAGGATTGTTGACCTCCTAATGAATTTTGATGAATACAAAATACTAGAGTATAATTTCCGTTATATTAACGATTTACTTGAGCATTTCAAGTATTTAACTAAGAATATTGTTAAGGATTGTCAAGGCATGTTCTCATATTTTTCGGTGGATTTATTGAAGATTTTTGAGATGAAGAAAACGGATCAGGGGCAGCCGAGACGTCTCCGGTTTGTTCCAGAGACGTCTCTGGCACGCAGAGAAGAAGCTGGGATGTCTGGAGACGTCCCCAGCACCTGCCGAGGCGTCTCGCAGGGTCGGAGTCGACTCCCGGCTTTCCAGAGTCGACTCTCTCAGAGACGGCAGAAAGGCCAATTTCAAGGGATGCGCGCGAGTCGTCTCCGAAGGACGCGGAGCCGACTCTCTCAGGGATTCCAGAGAACCTGCTTTTTCGTTGAGAAAATGTCGGAGCCGTCTCCGACGTCGCGGAGTCGTCCCCACGCATAAAGCGCAAAAATCCCGAGACGTCCCCCGAGGCATGCAAGCCGACTCTCTCAGAAAAACAGAAAAACAAGAAATCGAGCTGTTCTTCATCGGAGTCGTCCCCAGAAAGCGCCGAGTCGACTCCAACATTGTCAAAAGATTTTTTATACAGCCGAGACGTCTCTCGTTCAAGCGGAGACGTCTCCGGAATGCCTGGGACGCGACTGACACATTGTTGCAGGTTTGTTTGAAATTCTAACGGCTATATTTTTGTGTCTAACGGATCTATTGCCTGTAGAAGTATAAAAAGGAGCTTTTAAGTGCATAATAAACACTTCTCACCAACAAAACACAAGAGCATTCAAGAGAGAAGAAAGAGAAAGAGTCTCAAGGGAGTTGGTGCTTTCAAGAGGAGAAATCAAGTGCATTCAAGTCTTCTTCATCTGATTTCGTGCTCATCTACTCACTCCCACTCAGCAATCAAAGCTCGCATTCAAGCCGACGTAATCCACATCGGAAGAACCACCATCATCTACGCTTTCAACGGCAAAGAGGGTTCTTCCGGTTTTGTTGTTCTTCATCGTTTTATTTGCTTTCATAGAAGCTTTTAAATTCTTGTAAAACACTTGAACACTGTGCTTGTTCCAATCAAGGGACTTGGAACAAGGGTTAGGCGTCCCAAGCCTAGTTTAAATTGGAGGATTGTAGGGTTCGTTGTTAGCCCGGGCTAAAACAACGAGTTGGGTAGTTCACTCGAAAAACTACCGGACTGTAATCGCCGATTATAGTGAAAAATTTCCAAAGGAGTTTGGAGAGTGGATGTAGGAGCAGTGGAGGCTCCGAACCACTATAAACCTCTGTGTTTGCGATTGATTGTGCTTACCGCTTTATTTTCATTCTTGCACCTACACTTGTGTGTATAGTTTAATTAGACAAAAATTTTAAAACACCCAATTCACCCCCCTCTTGGGTGACCATCTCTGGGCAACAAGTGGTATCAGAGCGGGTGCTCTGTGTATTCCTGAAGACCTAACCGTCTTTGCCAAAGATCAAGATGGCAACACCCTTCAACAATGTTCCTGCTGAGGGGCAGGCAACCAATAGACCTCCACTTTTCAATGGGACAAATTATTCCTATTGGAAAACTAGAATGAGAATTTTTGTTCAAGCACAAGATTATGCCTTGTGGAGGGTTATAATCAAAGGACCACACGAACCATCTCACACAGTTAATGGCATTCAGGTTCCCAAACCTGAGGAGGATTGGGATGAGAATGATAGTAAGATGGTTCAACTCAATGCTAGAGCCATGAATACATTGTTTTGTGCTGTAGATGTAAATGAGTTTAATAGAGTCTCCACCTGTAGTTCCGCCAAGAAAATATGGGATAGGCTTGAAGTTACCCACGAGGGTACTAATCAAGTCAAGGAGTCTAAAATGAACATTCTAGTTCACAAATATGAATTATTTAAGATGGAACCCAACGAAACTATTTCATGCATGTTCACACGCTTCACTGATATAATTAATGGTCTAAAGAATTTGGGTAAATCTTACACTAATTCAGAACTTGTGAGGAAAATTCTCAGGTCCTTGCCAAAAATTTGGAAAGCGAAGGTCACGGCGATTGTAGAAGCCAAAGACCTCAACACCTTGGCACTTGAAGAACTATTGGGCTCATTGATGACGCATGAGCTCACAATGAAGCAACATGAAGAAGATGTGCCAAAGAAGAAGACAATCGCCCTCAAGGCCACTTCAAGTAATTGTGAAGAAGAAAGCAGTGAAAGTAAAGAAGAAAGTGAAGATGAAGACTTGGGCTTAATAGTAAGGAAGTTCAAAAAATTCATAAGAAGAAAGAAGGCCTTCCCAAGAAAGAAGTTTGGAGGGAGAAATGATTGGGAAAAGGAAAAAGAAAAAGAAAGAGACCCAATCATATGTTATGATTGCAAGAGACCGGGACACATCCGCTCCGAATGCCCTCAACAGAAGAAGCACTATGGAAAGAAGAAGAAGAAGGCGTTGAAAGCGACTTGGGATGATAGTGACACATCCTCCTCCGAGGAAGAGAAGGAAGAGACCGCCAACTTGTGTTTCATGGCATTCGACGACGATGAGGTATGTCAAAGCTCAACTACAGATTTTACTTTAGAAGAATTATATGAAGCTTTCCAAGAACTCATGAATGATTGTAGTATGTTAGGAGTAAAAAATAAAGAACTAAAGGCCTCCAATCAAAAACTGAAGGATGACATTAAAAACCTATTGATGGAAAAGGAGAGCTATGAAAATGATAGCATTATTGACCTAAAGGACAAAATTTCAGAACTTAGCATTGAGTATGAAACGGCAAAAACACTCATTAAGGAATTAAATCTAAGAGTCAAATTCCTACTCAATAGTAATACTTCACTTGCACAAAATGTCGAATCTCTTAAAAATGATAAGGAAGAATTAGCTAAAGAAAATTTGGACCTTAAGAATGAGCTACACAAGTATAAACCAATTGTGCAGAAATTTACACATAGCTCAGAAAAATTAAATCTTATTCTATCCAATCAAAAAGCTGTTTTTAACAAAGCTGGATTAGGATACAAAACTAGCAAACAACAAAAATATCTAAAGAACTTTTTTGTAAAAGCAAAAGATGTCAAAACTGAAAAACCTACATGCTTTTATTGTGAGAAAAGTGGACATAAAGCTTATTCTTGCATTCAAAGAAAGATTCAAACTAATAAGAACACATTTATAAAGGGTAAAAACACAACCAAAATGTGGGTTCCTAAGGGAACCAACTACACTAACCAAGAAGGACCCAAGAAAACTTGGGTACCTAAGAGCTTCACATGATTATTTTGCAGCTATGCCTTGCAGCCGGGAGCAAAAAGAGAATGTGGTATCTTGATAGCGGTTGCTCAAGGCATATGACCAGTGACAAGAGCCTCTTCGTCACCTTGAAATCAAAAGAAGGAGGAGTAGTCACATTTGGAGACAATGCTAAAGGTCAAATCATTGGCGTTGGTAAAATCTCCATATCACCCTCCTCATTTATTGACAATGTATTGTTAGTTAATGGATTAAAACATAACTTATTAAGTATAAGTCAATTCTGTGACAAGGGCTTTAAAGTGTCATTTGAATCTTCCCTATGCATAATTAGTAGTCCAATTGACAATGAGATCATACTTATGGGACATAGGCTTGGAAATATTTACATGGTAGATCTTGATGATCTCACCATGAAAGATGGCCAATGTCTTGTAGCCATGGATGCCAAGGTCAATGAGACTAGCTGGTTATGGCATCGTAGGTTAGGACATGCTAGCATGGATTTAATTTCTAAATTGATTACAAAAGATCTAGTTAAAGGACTACCAAAAATAGATTTTGAAAAGAACAAAATTTGTGCTGCATGTCAACTAGGGAAACAAACAAGAAACTCTTTCAAACCTAAGAACATAGTCTCAACATCAAAACCCTTAGAGCTAATTCACATGGATTTATTTGGACCCACTAGAACTGCTAGTCTAGGGGGTAAAAAGTTTGGTCTTGTAATTGTTGATGACTTTTAACGTTTTACATGGGTTTCATTTCTTGCCCACAAAGATGAGTCCTTTTCCGCTTTTATCAAGTTTCATAATAGGATTTCAAATGAACTTAACCTTAAACTAAAAGCAATTAGGAGTGATCATGGTACCGAGTTTGAAAATCAGCATTTTGAAAAGTTTTGTGAAGAAAACGGTATCAATCACAATTTTTCTGCCCCTAGGACACCCCAACAAAATGGGGTGGTAGAAAGGAAGAATCGCACACTAGCAGATATGGCTCGCACCATGTTGTGCGAATCGGATCTACCGAAGTATTTTTGGGCTGAAGCAATCAATACTGCCTGCCACATCTTAAACCGTGCTTTAGTTAGATCTATCTTAAAGAAAACACCCTATGAGTTGTTGAAAAATAAGAAGCCCAATATAAGTTATTTTCATGTTTTCGGTTGTCGCTGCTTTATTTTAAACAATGGAAAGGACAATCTAAGTAAGTTTAGTGCTAAATCAGATGAGGGGATCTTTTTAGGTTATTCCTCATCTAGTAGAGCATACAGGGTCTTCAACAAGAGAACTCTTGTTGTTGAAGAATCCATTCATGTTGTTTTTGATGAAGCTAATGGAGACTCTTCTAGAAAAGAAGAAGATAGTGATGCAGGTATACTTGAAGACAGAATGAAGGAGTTCTCCATACAAGACAAACAACATGAGGATGAAATCAAAGAAGATACAATTCAGCAAGATGAAGAAGATCAACCCCCAGCAAGAAATCAAGATCTTCCGAGGGAATGGAGGTATGCACATGGTCATCCAAGGGATCTAATCCTTGGTGACCCTTCACAAGGGGTAAGGACAAGATCCTCTTTAAGAAACACTAGTAATTATCTTGCATTCGTTTCACAGATAGAGCCTAAATCACTAGAAGAAGCCGAAAAAGATGAAAATTGGATAAATGCTATGCAAGAGGAATTAAACCAATTTGAAAGAAATCAAGTTTAGACTCTAATGAAAAGACCCCCTAATGTTTCAATTATAGGCACCAAGTGGGTATATAGAAATAAACTAGATGAAGATGGAATAGTAATAAGAAACAAAGCTAGGTTGGTAGCCAAAGGCTACAATTAGGAGGAAGGCATAGATTTTGATGAAACTTTTGCTCCTATTGCCAGGTTAGAGGCTATTAGACTACTTTTGGCATATGCATGCTTCATGGATTTCAAACTCTATCAAATGGATGTAAAAAGTGCATTTTTAAATGGTTACATAATGGAGGAAGTTTATGTAGAACAATCTCCAGGTTTTGAAAACCACTTGCATCCAGATTATGTTTTTAAATTGCATAAAGCGTTATATGGACTTAAGCAAGCCCCTAGGGCGTGGTATGAAAGATTAAGTAATTTTCTAATTGAAAATGAGTTTAAAAGAGGAAATGTAGACAAAATACTCTTCATTAAAAGAAAAGGAAATGACTTATTGCTTGTGCAAATTTATGTGGATGATATAATTTTTGGTGCTACTAATGATAGTCTTTGTCAAGAGTTTGCTAAGCTTATGCAGGGAGAATTCGAAATGAGCATAATGGGTGAGCTCAACTTCTTCCTTGGGCTACAAATAAAACAATCAGAGGAAGGCATCTTCATCAGTCAGTCCAAATACATCAAGAAAATGTTGGAGAAGTTCAAGATGAAGGATGCAAAGGAAATCAGCACACCCATGGGCTCAAGTTGCAAACTTGACAAAGATGAAAAGGGTAAATGTGTAGACTGCAAATTGTACAGAGGTATGATAGGGTCTTTACTTTACCTTACTGCTAGTAGACCAGACATATTATTCATTGTTTGCATGTGTGCTAGATACCAAGCATGTCCTAAGGAATCACACTTACAAGCTGTTAAAAGAATATTCAAATACCTAGTAGGGACATCTAATGCAGGTTTATGGTATTCTAAACAATCTGATTTAAATTTAATTGCTTATTCCGATGCTGATTTTGCCGGGTGCAAACTCGACAGAAAAAGCACAAGTGGTACCTGTCAATTCTTGGGTGCTAATTTGGTTTCTTGGTTTAGCAAGAAACAGAATTCGGTTGCCTTGTCCACAGCTGAGGCTGAGTATATTGCAGCCGGAAGCTGTTGTGCCCAAGTTCTTTGGATTAAGCAACAACTTGAAGATTTTGGTATCAAAATGAACAATATTCCAATTAGATGTGATAATACAAGTGCAATCAATTTAACAAAAAATTCTGTCCAACACTCTAAATCAAAACACATAGAGATTAGGCATCACTTTATAAGAGATCATGTGTTGAAAAATGATGTATTGATTGAGTATGTATGCACTAAAAATCAATTGGCCGATATCTTTACAAAGCCCCTTTGTAAAGATAGGTTCAATTTTTTAAGGAATGCCTTGTGCTTGTATGATCCTAGCAAGTAGATTGAACTTATAATGCAAGCATGATTTGACTTCAATACTATAACTTAAATGATTTAACTCCTCAAACATATGCAATGCTTTGTATGCTCTAGAGATACATATGAATATTACTCAAACTATTAATACACTTCAAGGTCACATATAGCAAACCTAGTGCCTAATGGGTGAAAATATGAATCTATCAAATTAGATGACGAATTGTTTGACTTTCCGGAGGATAGTTATCCCCCTTGGACTCTTCATAGAGGTATTTTCAGAGCCTATTCCATAGGCATTCGAAATTTGGTCAAACATTCCTCATTTCAATATTGATAATTCAAAAATCATTGTCAAGCTTTTATAGGATGCATCATTAAGGGGAAGGATCACAAGCAAGGACACTTTATATTCGCCAAAAGAAATTAAACTGATCATTGAGGTTGAATAAAACGAATTGGGAAAAGATTGGAAACGTTCTGAAATTTTTTTTTTTTTTGGTGCCGGAGACGTCTCTGGCAAATCGCAGAGACGTCCCCCCGGCGAGACGTCTCGCATTAGTCGTGGAGACGTCCCGGGGATAGAATGAATGTTTTTTTTTAATATAGGGCCGAAACAGCTCGAGCCGTCCCGAGCTGCTTTCCATCGTCCCCATTGAAACCCTAAACCCTAGCATCCATCTTCTCTCCACCACAAATCGAACCAAAATCACTGCCCATTTTCCTAGATTTCCGATCAATGGCACCTAAGAAAGCTAGGCGTAGTGGTGGGAAGCGTCCTAGGGTGGCGAACGACGAGGAACGGAGGGAAGAGCGCTCCGCGCCATCTCCTCCGGTTGCTCCGCCAACCGTGACTCCCTCCTGTGCGAATCGCACAGTAACAACAGGTAGGCACATAGACTTTCAGTTCTTAGCGAGTGAGGGGTTCTCTATTGGAGAGAGACTCCGTGCCCAAGGTTGGGAACACCTATGTTCCCTAAACATCCCTACCTATCCTGGTCTAATGAGAGAAATTTTTAGTAATTTGGCTTTAGAGAGCTCGGGGTACATCGGGTATGTCCGAGGCACAATGGTAGAAGTCAATGAGGATATTTTATCTAGTCTATTGCAAATACCTAAGTACGGTGAGGCTCCGACCTTACATCCCCAAAGGGAAATTGCCTTAAACCTAATTCTAGGTAGAGAGAACTGCGGTCCTCTTGACATAGTTAAGTCCCAAGACCTCAATGCTGAAATGAGATTGCTTTGAGCATAATCAACAGGGTCTTGTTCCCAAAAACCGGTCGCTTCGACTTTGTTTCGGAGCGAAATTTGGCCATTACGCACCACATTCTGTTAGGTATTCCCCTAAATCTTTCTAGGCTCATGTTGAACTACATCTCAATTTGTCATAGATACTCCAGATTCAGCATACCTTATGGGATGGTCTTTATCCTACTTTTCAAGCATTTTAAGGTTCCTATCCCTGAAAATGAGCCAGAAAAACCCTTGAGAAACACTGACTTCTATAACGAGAGCACACTACATAGGATGGAATTTCACAAGAAAGACGGGTCTTGGGTTAAGGTTTGTAAAAGAAAATCCCAAACTGTGGAGCCTGAGATCCATCATCAGGAGCCTGTCCACCTCTCTCCTCCACATAGCCCTATACCCTTTACTGATCATATGGAGAGCTTTCCTTTTCCTGATGTACCTTCCAGCTCTGCTGGACCATCCACTTCCATGCCTCCTCCTCCAGTCTGTGGATCGACTCTCTTGTCAGATGAGCAGATGCACACCCTAGCATCCATGGTGTGCCAACAATTGTTAGATGTATGCCCTAGAAGCCAATCTGGCTGACACATTGTTAATTCTAGGGACATAATTTTGTACTTGACTATTTATTATTGGATAAATAAAAGGCATCTTTTCATTCATATTATTTATGTGTCTATGAATCGTCCAAGAAATTAATAAGATGATGATACATATTCTCAAGAGTTGAGAATTTGAGCCATGTATCATTGGTGATTAATTTCTAAATGCTCCTGATCAATGGATCATCATGAGGACGGTGATCGATCCGATCAGTGCACAGATCACTTTCCTTCTGGATGGACGAGACTTGAGTCCACAGTGTGGGGACACTGAAGTGATAGTGCAGGTGCTTGTTAGAGAATAAGGGTACTGAGCGTGACCAAGACAAGAAGTCACTTGGATGTCTATCCACTCGTCAGTGACTTGCTTGATGTTGCAGTAGTGTGACTGGTCCTTTGACCTGCGGTGCTTCGGCTACTCATAGTGAGGTTATTGTAGTTTGACTGCACACATACATGGTCTCTAGCCATATGGGTCCATGCAGTGTAGATTGGCTGCAGTAGGTTCACTGTAGGAGTAGGGTATGCACCTACAAGGAATCTATCGACCTTGATAGAAGAGGAGTGATCCTATGTGATTTGTTAGACTAAGTTCTAAAACCTTGGCCAGGGCAGTAATATAAAGTGGAGAAAAAGTTTTCCACTATCGAACTCGAGTCGAATAAATCTTGACATATGACAGACGATGGGGTTTGACGAGTTGTCCATGACCTCCGTCCTGTAGGGATCCACGATAGTAGGACTGTATCACACGTTAACTGCACCTAGAGGTTCATCATTCTATTCTGCTGGGTAGCCACTACATGCTGTTAGGTGTCACTGGTGGATGGTGGGACTCACAGGGATTATCTCGATGATCGATAAACCCTAATGAGTTGAGCTGGAATCGTTCCAACCCATTGAAAGAAGTTTTCAATGATATAGTGATAGAGATCACAATATATCTCACTACCAGTCAGAATAGAATCTATGGGGTCACACACACTAGAAGTATTGACCGATCCGATGGTTGAAAAGTGATTATGAATCACGAGTAATCAATTCGATTGATAAGAAGTTGAAGAAGGAAAGGGAATTAATTAATTGGACTTGAAACAAGAGTCCCACTTCGAGTAGGATTCCTAGAGTCCTAATTGGATTAGGACTGAGAATCCTAGTTGGAGTAGGACTGGGATTCCTACTTGGAATAGGATTCCTGCAATCCTAATGAGATTAGGAGTTTTGAATCAAAATTGGATTCCTACTTGGAGTAGGATTCCTAGAGTCCTAATCGGATTAGGACTTTGGATTCAAATAGAGTCCTAATTGGATTAGGACTAAAATTAAATATGTCCTAATTTGGATTAGGATTTCTTAAGTCACAATTAATTATTAATCTAATGAATCAATAAGACTCCTAATTGGATTAGGATTGAAGAGTTCAATTGAGTCAAAATTGATTTAAGTTCTAATTGGATTAGGACTTACCTAGATTGGATCCTAATTGGTTCACCCTTGAGCTAAGCCTAATTGGATTAGGGCTTGACCACATTAGGGCATTTCAAACCCTACTTAATGTGGATTAGGTTTACCATGAGGAGGGGAATATGCCCCCCCCCTTTCCATGTGGAGAAGGGAGAAGAGAGAGGGGCCGGCGCCCCCTCCTAGGAAAGTAGTCTAGGGCTCCTAAGTTGTAGGAGCCCTGGATGCTATAAAAGGAGGTGAAAGAAGGGGCTACGCCCTAAGCTTGAATCCTCCTCTCCTTGCTGCCGCCACCCTCTCCCTTTCCTTGGTTCAGCCGCCAACAAGAAGGAGAAAAGAAGAGAGCCTTGTCCGCCTCCTCTTCCTCCAATCCTTCTTCCAACGCAGGGAAAAGAAAGAAGGCTGCAGAAGCTGTGTTCTTCTTCCTTGAGTTCCTTCTTCCTCTTCCTCCTCTCAAGCACAATCAAGGGTTGATTGAAAGAGAGGAGATCAGCCATCAAAAGAAGTCTTTGCAAGGGAGCTAGCACCCCGGGAAGACAAGAGAGCTTTGATCGGATCACTGCTTCGTGTGGATACCCGTAGAGGCCGGACACTTGAACGGCTTCAAGCGAACCTTCATCCTAGACCACGAACTTCAGTTTGCGGTGATCATCTACCCGCACAAGGTGAAGATCTGATCTTCTAATGTATTTAAAAGTTTTAATTCTTATCTAACTACGAACGGTTCATGAAACAACGTTCATGCGATGAACGTCGATCCCGCTTATGCCGATTCCGCTGCCATCTGAATTTTTTTGAAATATCAGCGGCATGGGCTGGTTCCCAACACAAATAAGGGAAGAAATGAGATCAGTGGTTTCTGTTGAGATAGCTCCCATCTGCACTTCACATGAAGCACTCTTAGAAGAGTTGAAAGAGATCAGAACTCAAATGGAAGCTATAGGGTCAGAATTGGTTTGTGTGGCATCAAACCAAACTAGAAGATCATGTGAGATACAAGCTGAATTGAAGATCATATCGGATAGTCTTCAAAAGCTGACGAGCCCTAAAGGCAATTTGGGCAGTGTGGCTGCCCAGCTTAGAGGGAGGATTGATAGGGCAACCCATGAAATTGAAGCATTAGTGACAGCACTCAATCAGTCTCAGGGAGATAACTTTAGAAGTTTAATGGATGCAATAAATAGGTTTGTGGAGGCTGCTGCTGCGGCTATTGAGCGTGCTCGCCGGTGAGACACATTTTGTGGACATCTAGGGTTCATCTTTTTGTAAAGCCCTAGGCTTATATGAAACTCTTTCTTTTGTGTTTGCAATCAATCCTTGTAAGGGCATCAAATGTTGTAATACTATATGAATGCCATATCCCTTCTTTTTGAATCTTGGAGTATGTTTCTAATATTGTGATGTGCCATGGAAATCTTATAATATACCTTGAATGTTCAAAATTGACAATGTGCAACCATTTCACTATTTTGCCAACTTGACAATGCATATGAAACAGGGGGAGCACAACTTGTAATAATTAAGTTTAAATGGTCTGAAATGAATTCCAAAACAAAGGGGGAGTAAAATTCACCTTCCCAAATCATTGAATGTTTCATGTTAATATGAATGCTGAATTCTAATATGCAAATCTGAAAAAGGAAGTAGAACCATTCAAATAGGCATCGTGTTTTGGGGGAATAGGCCAAATTTGTCCCCTTCATTGTTGATGACAAAAAGGGGGAGTAGTATGAAATTGGAATGCAAAATGCAAAATGAAAAGATAAAATTAAAGAATATTGACTTAAAGACAATTGTCCTTCTGGAAAAGAAAGGGGGAGTCAAAAGTATTTGGCTTTTGATTGTCTTTACCATCAATATTTCATCGATTTACACTTTAACTTGATTCAAATCTAAAAGTGATAGATGATATGCCAAAATTGCTCAAAGAGCTACTAAGATCAATGCTTATGCATAAGGATAGAACTGACAGTTGACTATAGTGATTTATGCATACTGTATCTAGCTCTAACCAAAACACAATACTTGTACATCTGATCAAATATTGTGTATATGTTTAATTTTAAATTTTGCATATACTCAGTGTTTTGTCATCATCAAAAAGGGGGAGATTGTTGACCTCCTAATGAATTTTGATGAATACAAAATACTAGAGTATAATTCCCGTTATATTAACGATTTACTTGAGCATTTCAGGTGTTTAACTAAGAATATTGTTAAGGATTGTCAAGGCATGTTCCCATATTTTTCGGTGGATTTATTGAAGATTTTTGAGATGAAGAAAACGGATCAGGGGCAGCCGAGACGTCTCCGGTTTGTTCCAGAGACGTCTCTGGCATGCAAAGAAGAAGCTGGGACGTCTGGAGACGTCCCCAGCACCTGCCGAGGCGTCTTGCAGGGTCGGAGTCGACTCCCGGCTTTTCAGAGTCGACTCTCTCAGAGACGGCAGAAAGGCCGATTTCAAGGGATGCGCGCGAGTCGTCTCCGAAGGACGCGGAGCCGACTCTCTCAGGGATTCCAGAGAACCTGCTTTTTCGTTGAGAAAACGTCGGAGCCGTCTCCGACGTCGCGGAGTCGTCCCCACGCATAAAGCGCAAAAATCCCGAGACGTCCCCCGAGGCATGCGAGCCGACTCTCTCAGAAAAATAGAAAAACAAGAAATCGAGCTGTTCTTCATCGGAGTCGTCCCCAGAAAGTGCCGAGTCGACTCCAACATTGTCAAAAGATTTTTTATACAGCCGAGACGTCTCTCGTTCAAGCGGAGACGTTTCCGGAATGCCTGGGATGTGACTGACACATTTTTGCAGGTTTGTTTGAAATTCTAACGGCTATATTTTTGTGTCTAACGGATCTATTGCCTGTAGAAGTATAAAAAGGAGCTTTTAAGTGCATAACAAACACTTCTCACCAACAAAACACAAGAGCATTCAAGAGAGAAGAAAGAGAAAGAGTCTCAAGGGAGTTGGTACTTTCAAGAGGAGAAATCAAGTGCATTCAAGTCTTCTTCATCTGATTTCGTGCTCATCTACTCACTCCCACTCGGCAATCAAAGCTCGCATTCAAGCCGACATAATCCACATTGGAAGAACCACCATCATCTACGCTTTCAACGGCAAAGAGGGTTCTTCCGGTTTTGTTGTTCTTCATCGTTTTATTTGCTTTCATAGAAGCTTTTAAATTCTTGTAAAACACTTGAACACTGTGCTTGTTCCAGTTAAGGGACTTGGAACAAGGGTTAGGCGTCCCAAGCCTAGTTTAAATTGGGAGATTGTAGGGTTCGTTGTTAGCCCGGGCTAAAACAACGAGTTGGGTAGTTCACTCGAAAAACTAACGGACTGTAATCGCCGATTATAGTGGAAAATTCCCAAAGGAGTTTGGGGAGTGGATGTAGGAGCAGTGGAGGCTCCGAACCACTATAAACCTCTGTGTTTGCGATTGATTGTGCTTACCGCTTTATTTTCATTCTTGCACCTACACTTGTGTGTATAGTTTAATTAGACAAAAATTTTAAAATACCCAATTCACCCCCCTCTTGTGTGACCATCTCTGGGCAACAAGGATCTGGGTGCTCATTAGAAAAAATGAGTTTACTGAATTGATCTGCCAAGAGAATATCTTATGGAGTCTTACTTACATGTCAAAAGATGATTCTCTTAGTGGGAGTTGTGCAACTGATCCTTTAATTTGAGACCACCATGGTATCTTATGCACATGAATCCATATTTTGGTTTATACTCATTCATGACTAATTCATGACTAAAGTCATGTACGAGATCTTCTAGATATGGTGGATTGCGTATGAAGGTTGTGAGTAGGTCAACAAAGAATCAATTACTTCTAGTAAGAGAAGATCGAATCCTATTTACTTTAATTGTATGATAATTCAGGAAGTCTTTGATCAAAGCAGAATAAAAATTAAAAAATATTTCTAATGTTTCATTATTCAAATTATCATTAGAATATTAAGAGAAACATGAATATGTAATTGAGTTTGACATAGATCCATACTTATATACATATTCGGGATGCAGTTTGATTGAAGGATTAAATTGCACGGTAACTTGCCACTGAAGGGTATATTTAGTATTTTCACCAAATTTTATATCTTTCGGATAGACATGATACGTTGCTAGACGTCAATCTTGTCTTGAAGATTTGATCGAATTAAAAAATTTAATTCGATCGCCAATTAGAAAAGGTTCTAATTGTTAAGCTCAAGTTTGCATAGTTTAGACCTAAATCGATTAGAAGAGTTCCAATCAAATCAGATCAACTTGTACCCGAACCTGCTGGCTAGCTATGGGACCCAATGGGTCACACACAAGAGAACTGATCAAGAATCTAATTAGATTAGATCATGTTTGCAGAATGAACATGCTAGCACGTGTTGCAAACTCTAGCTCCTAATTTGAATTGGATTCGAATTTGATTCTTGATTTGGATTGATCTAATTAAATTGGATTTTTAATTAGATCATATCTTATTTTGGGTTAGCCAAGATTTGGCACCTAATTGGCTTGGTTTGAACCCAATTGGATTGGGTTTGATGGCGCCATAATTGGATAAGGATGAAGAGTCTATTTGGTTAAGGACTCTTGTCCATATAACTTCCCCCTCTTATCCTCACGCCCAAGATGAATGAGGCGCCATCTTTTGTGGCCTTTGGATCACCATCAGCCATTGGATGAAGGGATAAAGATGAGAGGCGCCTCTTCCCCATTTTTTAGGCATGAGGGGCGTGTGGGTGTGTGTGTGGCGTGTGAGGGTTGGCGCCTCTTGATGAGGCGCCTCTTGCTTCATGAAGAGATGGCGCCTCTTGATGAGGCGCCTCTTCCTTCATGAAGCGTGTAAGGATGCATCTTTTGATGCATCTTTTGGTGATGCATCCTCACGCCAAGTGCAACCCCTTGCCAACTATTTATAGTTGGCATTCTTGTGGTTCTACACAATCAATCCAATCCCTTCATTCTTACATCTTTCTCCAAGGTTGTTCTAAATTAAGACAAAAAGTCTTCTTTAGGACAAAAGGCTTAGAAGGTGTTGCCCAAGGTGACAAGCCAAGAGGGGGGGTGAATTGGGTTTTCTAAAAATTATGTTCCCTAATTTTTACTTTGAATTGAATGCAGCGGAATGATAAGATGTTATTTACTTAAGCTCTAGGCAATTAGAAGTAAAGTAGTGGAAAATTAAGCTAGAGCAATTATACTATGGCTTTAGGGTGCAATTGATCTAAAATTAACTTATAGTTGTATGATCAATTTTAATCTATGTGTATGGTAAGAATGGAGAGGAAGCTAAGCAAATTCTAAACAATCACTTAGAACTCTATAGAAAATAAAGCTAGAGATACTACACAATCAAGTATGAATGTAAGGCATGAAATACAAAAGATAAGGCATCACAAACACAAAGATGTATAGTGGTTCGGTGCACCCCAGCACCTACATCCACTCCCCAAGACCTCTTGGAAATTTCACTATAATCCCTAAGATTACAGCCGGTTGTTTTACAAGCTCACAACCCAACTTGTTGTTTTGCGAGATCACAACGAACTCGGTCGGTTTTCACAGGCTCACCGACTAGAACCAACCGATTGTTTTTCCGGGTTCACAATCAAACTCAGTTGGTTTTTCCAAAGGCTCACCAACCACAACCTTACAACAATTGTTTTCCGGGTTCACAATCAATCCAGTTGGTTTTCCCAAAGGCTCACCAACCACAACCTTACAACGTTGGTTTTTCCTTCGGCTCACCAACAAACCTTAACCCTTTGATTCAATCCCTTGATTGAATCAAGTTACAAGATATTAGAACAAGAATTTAAAACAAATACAAGCTTCTTAGCTAAGCAAATATAGCAATGTAAACAAGTAGAGTAAAGAGAAGCCCTCAAACAAGTTTTGAAGATGAAGGAACTTGGCTTCTTCTTTTCTCGACCCTCTTCTGATTTGGCACGAGGTAGAGGATCACTGAGGCAGCGCACAGTTGGAGAAGAAGCTTTGGGATTCACTTGGATGCTCTTTTTCTCTCTATTTTGCTTTGAATGTCCCTTTTGTGCTTTTGGAAGATTTTTCTTTGAGATCTCTTTCCTAAGTATTCTCTCCCACTTCCATAACTTCTTCCCTAGCTCTCCTCTTGATTTTATAGCTTTGGATGGCTTGGGAACAATAATCTAGCCGTTAGAGACAAAAATAGAGCCGTTGGAGTCAAGAAAAAACTAGCCGTTACGCCTCCCAGCGTGCTGGAGTCGACTCGGCTGAAGTAGGAGTCGACTCGGCTGAAACAAGAGTCGATTTGTGAATAGTAGTCTGTCGGCACTGTAGCTGGGAGTCGACTCCGCACTGTAGCACTGAAGTAGGAGTCGACTCGAGCATTGTAGCACTGAAGTAGGAGTTGACTCGAGCACTGTAGCGCTGAAGTTGGAGTCGACTCGAGCACTGTAGCGCTGAAAATCAACTCTCTGTCTTTTTGTCTGTTCTCAGTCGAAGTCGACTCGCAGAGTCCCGGAGTCGACTCGAGCACTGTTCCTTGAAACTCCAGAGTGCCAGAGTCGACTCTGAACTTCCAGGAGTCGACTCGAGGACTATTCTTTTGAATCTTTCTTTGAATTTGCTCCTCCAACTTGAATCCTTTGAACTTGAAACTTGGGCCAATAAAGTGTAGCTTTCTTCCAACTTTTCTTGAGAGCTTTTGAGGCCTTCTTGTATTTTTCCAACTTGCTATGTTCCTTGCAAAACAAATTATCTTTCTTCTTGCAACACAAACATTGGTATTTATACTTCAAGGTTTTGTGATCTTCAAAATCAATCTTTGGATCATCAGTCTCCCCCTTTTTGATGATGACAAAACTTGGAGTATATGCAATATAAAATATATTGTGTTCTAGAAGTAATGCATAGCTAAGTTGTTTGAAGTAGAAAATATATATCTTTAAAATATACTTCATGATAATGCTTTAGATTTAATCAACTTAACATAATCAACACATAAAGTATTATGAGCATATACTTAGATATTTCTCCCCCTTTTTGACAACATCAAAAAGATAGTGAAACATTAAGCACAAAGATAAGAATACACAAATATTTCTTTTTCTTATTGTACTCTGATTTGCATGTCAAATTATTGCAAGAATATGAATCATATAACTCAAGGCAATAATGTTAGAAAAAGATTAATGAGCATAGACCAGAGCCAATTAAGATAATTTCAGAGCAGAACACATCGAATGTGATTTCAAAGATAGTTTTCAAATCAGGTGTAGGTGGAATCTTTCTTAAGTTAATTCAAGAAGTACCACAAATGATATTCAAAGAAAGCACGAATGAAAATCCAACCTTCCTCTTTTTTTGAAAGATCTTTAATAACAATTATAAAGGCTTGTTCATTTAAGATCTTTTGCCCAATATATTAAATATATAGCAAGATGAGAGCAATCTAATCAATTTTTTGGAGTATAATATCAAAACTTTTATACTCGAAAAATATAACATTATGTTGGATCATTAATTCTTAATGACTTCAAAGTTCTTTTATGATATAAAAATATTATGGTACAAACACCAAAATATAAATTCATGCAATTTATGATATATCTTAAAGCATACATAAAATTCAAAGCTTTCAAGGTTCTTTTAGAGCTCTTTTAAAGGCTTTCTTTTACTCCGTTAAAGAGAAAAACATCAAAATCAATTAAAAGGAATTGACATATGATAGAAACTCTAAAGTGCAAGCCAATAAGAACTCATTAGTGAATTCCAAAATAGATATATTGTCAAAATAGCTTATTTGCCAATTAGGTGCATTTTAAAATCTATAAATTTATCACATGTAGTAGTTACTTTAAGTTTGTATTCATAAAAGATACTCAAGTAAATTTAGTTTAACACATTATTCTCCCCCTCTTTCATTAAACTAGAGGCTCTTAAGATCAACTGTTTGAATTGTAATTTGGTATATGATTAATGCATAAGATATACTAACCAAATAACAAGCCTCAGGGTGTATCATAAAGATTTTCAGATTTAAATTTCAGATGATACATATTGGAGAGTATTAGGATCACTTCTCATTTAGTGTTCTTTCTCTCTCCTTTAGTTATGGATTTATGTGATTAAGTTACATATGATCTCTCCCTCTGAAATTTTCTTTCTCCCCCTAAATTGATCATTCCATTTAAGAGTTTATAATTTGAGGATAATGTTTAATAAAATTGTCAATCACAAAAATATATTTTCTATAAGTTTCAGCATATTGCCATAAAGCTTAAGGTTTGAGATAAGACAACCTTTATAAAACTCATCTTAAGATATAAACTTATTATGTAACTAAAGCAAGTCACGCAATATAAGGAGGTTCATCAAAATCAATACATAAAACATTCAAGATATTCATCAAATGGATGTAGCCTTTTGCATTTAGATTGAATATCTAAAGCTCCCCCTCAAAAGATGCATTCTTCTTTAATCATTCTTTTCTTTGTTGAATTTCAGATTTTGATGATAAGCGTGAATAGAACTGAAATTCTATGATATCGAGAATGTAGAGTGATCTAGAATTATTCAATATTTGTAGCAATTACTCTTTCTAATCCTTCAAGAACAAGTTATGCTTTCTCTTAATTTTTGAGAAAATGTATAGAAATATTAATCAGAAAATGATTCATTTGAAGCTCAATTTCTTTCAAAAACATTTACATTTTCTTTCTTTTAAGAATCATTTGAGTGAGCTGAAATATTTCTAGCTTTAAGATCATTCACTTTTTTTTTAAAAAAAATATATATATTTTGATGGAAGTCTTTAAGAATGTAGGAGAGAAAAACATATAGATGATCATTAAAGTATGTATATTTATAGAACTCAATTTCTTAATCATAGTTTTTCAGCAATGTATACATGAAGCACAATAAATCTTTTCAATATCAAAATAAAATCATATATTTAAAAATATTTGTTTGCAATCAAGATCATCGAAAGACACATCATTTAGACCAATATTAGTACACTTTAAAGATAAGAAATGATATGTTTCAGATGCGTATCGGGGCAAGCAATCAAAGCATCAGAATTATTCTATTTTTCTTAAACTGTAGTTTTATCTAGAAATTCATCTTGAGTTTAAGCTTTTATACAAAATCAGATTCTGAATTTCATAAAGATTCTCAAGGAGGCTTTCAAAGTTGTAATTTGAGATATGTATCTTCCACATTGTAGCTCATCTTAAATCATTACGATTGAAAACACATATTTCAAACATATTAGAGCATATTCAGAATCTTTGTATTTAATGTTGAGTTTTGGTACGAATTAGAACATTATATACCAAATTTAGGCAAGTTGAAGGATAAAACAAAATCAATTCATTTTGCCTAAATAGAGATATCCTTCTCTTCTCCTTTTTACAAATTTATTCAACTTTCAGATTTTAAAGATGATTGTGAACGACAAATCTGAAATTTTCTTTCAATAATACCAAAAAAAAACATTCAATCAAATTATCCAATCATGGAGCATTACAAAATATTGAGAATCCATAATTTAAAGCATCATGCCACATGCAAAATATATTATGTGTTAAGTCATGCATTAAAATATTAAGAATAAGCATGTCAAGGATCAAAATCAATTCTTTTCAAATAAACTTTTCCTATTTAAATATAATCTTGCACTGATTTCATCCTTAAGGTGTGTTTCCAAGTGATTAAAACTTGACTTGATTCTTCTTATATACTTTCATTTACTTTGTCATTCATTTTCTTCTTTTTGAATTTTTTTCTTAACCAATTAACGAACATTTTGATATTGTTTTTCGTTTTTACTTTCTTATGCTCTATACTCTATTTGCTCCCTATCCGATGGAGTTGGAAGGAGCACGAGGTACTACCACTAGCCTTCCTCTTATACCGTCCCTAATATACCCTACACCGAATAGTTGGGTCAAATAGTGCTGGGTACTACCACTAGCCTTCCCATTGGCACCATCCCTATGATGAGCAATATAGAAAGGTTAAAAAATTTACTTCAAACTCCTCCTGTTTAAATGTAATTGATTACGAATTTTATCTCTTCCAAAAAAAATGCTCACACAAGTCTCACAAATGTACCGAATATATTATGCTTGTTTTGCTTTTCCTTAAGATTGGAGTATTTGCCTTTACTTAGATTTTTACTTTTCTTGAATAATATTCATTTTCTTTTCTTTATCTCTCTTTCTTTTTGTTATTCTCAAGTAATTTACATGAAAGAGCAGAATAAAGAAATAATCAAATGTATCAGATAGAGGTATATCATGCAAACAACATTTTCATTATGCTCAAGAATTCATAGCTTCTCACAAGTCATTTTAAATCAAAATTTTAAGCATATACTTGTGTATTTTATGGTTATGATATAGGCAAAGAAATATTTTAATTTGAGCAACCCATGAAATAATTTCTAAAATCATAAGTCAATTAATACATATATATACATGATAATAAGAAGTTAGTAATCAATGACTTTAATCATGCCACAATAAGATCTAAGTCATTGACTTTGTTTAGCTAATTTACAAGTGAGGTATTTAGAATTACCAATTCATTTTATATTCTTCAAGTCAAATACCTACTAGATTTCTTATGTGTAAACTTTTGGCTGAAGAAAGTCTCCTTTTCTTGTTTACATGTGAATGTTTATTGTATCTTATGTGGAGGTGTCCTTCAAGTTGAAATCTCTTATTTTCTTGCTTAAGGATCGTGCATCATTAACAAAATCTTTTTCTTTCTTGAAGGAAAGTCAATAGTTTCTTCAAGATACAAAACATATTTCTTAACTAGGTGACTCAACATAAGATATGACAATAATTGAATGTTGAGTCACTTTACTCAAGAGATTGCCTAAATATAAGCAAACACATGTCACTTGAACTAAAGAGATAGTTTCATTAACCAAGATGGTTTAAGGACAAGCATGTGAAGCAATAGGAAGATTCATCAAGGTCAAATCAATTTTTTATTTTCAGAATTAATTTAGCTTAGATTCTATTTGCTTAAGATAATTATCAATAAGATGTTGGGTTGTGGAGCCTGATCCATTCCCTTTTCCTAGACCCCTATGTGCACTATGGTGGTGGAGGATCAAGGGAAGACAAGCCGGAAAGAGTTTCGAGAAGATTCAGAGTTGAATCAGCAAAGAAAGAAACCTTCAGCAAGGTCCGGAGTCGACTCCAGCAGACTTGGAGTCGACTCTGGCACGCAGGTAGTCTTGGCACAGTTTTTGGAGTCGACTCCAGCAGACCTGGAGTCGACTCCCCAGTGTTGGAGTCGACTCGAGAACTCTAGGAGTCGACTCCCACAGGCAGACAGAGAGGCATTTTTCTATGGACTGTTGTCGAGTCGACTCGCAGAATTGCGGGAGTCGACTCGAGCACGGTTTTCATGCGAGGCTGAGTTATGAACCGGATCCAAGCCAAGGTTTTTTGAGCCCTAATCAAAGTAAGAGATTGGGAGGTATATATAGACTTCTTAAGGGACACGAGAGGTGTGGTTGCAACCTAGAGAAACCTTAGAACTCATCAACGGGAGGTTCCAAAAGTAGATCCTTTGTGTGCATCAGGAAGACGACGTGTTGCTCGTCTTGAGAGAGATTGTTTGCTGTGAGAAAGAGAGTTTGTTTCTCTTCTCTTGAATCTCTGTAACTTTCTTTGATCATATAGTGAAGTATTGATCTGTGCGGCTGTGGACGTAGGAGCAAGAGACTCCGAACCACATAAACTTGAGTGTCTTGTGCGTTTTGCTATTGTTTTTGCCGTGTTATTCTTTCTCCTACTATCCTTTATATTCCGCATTCGTAGGGTTGATCCCTAACAACTGGTATCAGAGCAATCTGGTTCGAAGAAAAAAAAAAAAGTGGGAGCAATGGCGGCTGAAGAAGGCAAGGTCAAGATTGACAGATTTGACGGCAAAGACTTTGGTTTCTGGAAGATGCAGATCGAAGATTATTTATATCAGAAGAAACTTCATCTACCTCTTGAAGGTATGAAACCGACAGATATGTCACAGGCCGACTGGGATTTAATGGATCGTCAGGCTTTGGGAGTTGTTCGCTTGACGTTGGCTCGAAATGTTGCGTTCAATATTTTGGAAGAAAAGACAACAGCAGGTTTGCTGAAAGTACTGTCGAATATGTATGAAAAACCCTCGGCCTCTAACAAGGTGTACCTGATGCGCCGTTTATTCAATCTGAAGATGAGTGAAGGTTCCTCAGTTACGGATCACATCAATGAGTTCAATCTGATTACGAGCCAGTTGAGTTCGGTGGAAATCAGCTTTGAGGATGAAGTTCGTGCTCTAATTCTCCTATCCTCCTTGCCAGAAAGTTGGGGTGCAACGGTGACAGCTGTAAGCAGTTCCTGCGGCTCAAACAAACTGAAGTTTGAGGAGGTCCGAAAACTGATACTCAGTGAAGATATCAGAAGGAGGGAGTCTGGTGTGAAATCTGGTTCGATTCTGAACACATCTGAAGGCAGAGAAAGAACTGTGCAACGCAGTGAAAATCGTGGCAGATCGAAGTCTAAGAGGAGGAGCAAGTCTAGATCGAAAGGCGATGGCTGCTGGCATTGTGGCAAGATGGGCCACACGAGGAAGAATTGTTGGCTCAGAAAGAAGAATCCAAGCAAGGGGCAGAATGAGGAGTCCGTGAATGCAACCACAGATGAAGCCAACGATGCTTTGATTCTCAGCGTGGACAGTCCTATGGAATCATGGATACTAGACTCTGGAGCTTCGTTTTATTCTACCTCACGGAAGGAGTGTATGCTGAATTACACTGCAGGAGACTTCGGAAAGGTTTATCTCGCTGATGATGAGCCTTTAGATATTGTGGGGAAAGGTGAAGTTCATATCAGGATGCTGAATCAGTCAGTGTGGAAACTGAAGAATGTGAGGCATGTCCCAGGCTTGAAGAGAAACTTGATTTCTGTTGGGTAGCTTGACAGCGAAGGGTATGTTACTACCTTCGTAGGTGGTTCATGGAAAATTACCAAAGGAGCTATGGTGATAGCACGTGGGAACAAGTTGGGAACTCTCTACATGACCAATGACACCAAGGATACGGTGGCATTAGCAGAAAGAGGTGCAGATAGTTGTCTTTGGCATCGCAGACTCGGACATATGAGTGAGAAAGGTATGAAGATGATGGTGAAAAAGAACAAGCTAGCAGATCTGAAAACTATTGATGTAGGTCTCTGTGAAGACTGCATATTTGGGAAGCAGAAAAGAGTTAGTTTCTCAAAGGGTGGAAGAACACCGAAGACAGAAAAGCTAGAGCTTGTACACACAGATGTGTGGGGGCCTTCACCGGTTGCATCTCTTGGAGGCTCACACTATTATGTCACGTTCATCGACGACTCTACCAAAAAGGTTTGGATTTATTTCATGAAGCACAAATCAGAGGTATTTGTCACCTTTAAGAAGTGGAAAAGTCTAGTGGAGAATGAATCTGGTGTAAAGATAAAACGACTAAGGTCTGATAATGGCGGTGAGTATGACAGCAGCGAGTTCAAGAAATTCTGCGCAGAGAATGGAATCCGAATGGAGAAGACAATACCGAGCACACCACAGCAAAATGGGGTGGCTGAGCGAATGAACAGAATCCTGAACGAGAGAGCCAATAGTATGAGGATCCATGCTGGTTTGCCCAAGATGTTTTGGGCTGAGGCAGTCAACACCGCAGCGTATCTGATAAACAGAGGCCCGTCGGTTCCCCTAGATTGCAAATTGCCTGAAGAAGAGTGGACAGAAAAAATAGTAAATTTGTCACACTTGAGGGTCTTTGGGTGTGTCTCCTTTGTGCACATCAATGCAGAGAAAAGGGACAAGCTAGATGCAAAGTCCAGAAAATGTTTCTTCATTGGATACGGTACAGATGATTTTGGTTACAAGTTCTGGGATGCGCAGAACCAGAAGGTCATCAGAAGCAAGGATGTGATATTCAATGAGCGAGTTCTCTATAAGGACAAGAATACTTCAGATCTTTAGAATGTAGGGGAGCAAAGCAAGAAAAAATAGCAAGTTGAGTTGCAAGAGATTACAGAAGAAGACGTTGCCAAAAGAGTTCAGAGAAATCCTCAAAATTCAGAAACTGTTGCGGCACAACCTCAACCAAGTATACCACAGCTGAGAAGATCTACAAGAATCTCCAGACAACCGGATAGATATTCATCCTCTTTACATTATCTGCTATTGACAGATGAAGGTGAACCCGAGTGTTATGAAGAAGCCATGGAAAGCAAAGATTCGGTGAAGTGGGAGTTATCCATGAAGGACGAGATGAAGTCCTTGGATAGAAATCAAACTTGGGAGTTCAGTTCACTACCAGAAGGCAAGAAGGCTTTACAAAACAAGTGGGTCTACAAAGTTAAAGAGGAACATGATGGCAGCAAGAGGTACAAAGCAAGGTTGGTTGTGAAAGGCTTCCAACAGAAGGAAGGTATCGACTACACTAAGATTTTCTCTTCGGTAGTCAAATATTCAATAATCAGAGTGATTCTGAGTATTGTGGCAGTAGAAAATCTGTATTTGGAGCAGTTGGATGTTACAACTGCATTTCTCCATGGAGAGATTGATGAAGACATCTACATGCAGCAACCTATCGGCTTTGCAGTCCCTAGCAAGGAGAACTTTGTATGCAAACTGAAGAGAAGTTTGTATGGTTTGAAACAGGCCCCGAGGTTGTGGTACAAAAAGTTCGATGGATTCATGATCAACAATGGTTTTGCAAGATGTCAAGAAGATCATTGCTGTTATCATAAGGTACTTGATGGCAGTTTTATCATCTTACTCTTGTATGTTGACGACATGTTGATAGCCGGACCGAACCTACAAGAGATTGAAAGATGGAAGAAAGAGCTATCAAGGAAGTTTGCAATGAAAGACATGGGTGCAGCAAAACAGATGCTTGGGCTAAGGATTGAAAGGGATAAGGTGGCTGGAACACTGAAGCTTTCTCAAGCTAACTACATTGATAAGGTGCTGAATAGATTCAATATGATAGATGCAGATCCTGTAAAGACACCTTTGGCAAGCCACTTCAAACTTTCAAAAGAGCAATCACCCAAGGATGATGAGGAGCTAAAGAAGATGTCAAGGGTACCATATGCTTCAGCTGTAGGCAGCTTGATGTATGCTATGATATGCACGAGACCCGACATTGCACATGCAGTGGGAGCTGTGAGCAGATACATGGCCAATCCAGGTAGACAACATTGGGAGGCTGTCAAGTGGATCCTAAGATATTTGAAAGGTACCAAAAATGTAGGCTTGTGTTATAGAAAAGGCAGTCAAACACTACAAGGTTTTGTGGATGCAGACCTAGGAGGTGATACTGACACTAGAAGAAGCACCACAGGGTATGTTTATACCGTAGGCGGGACAGCAGTGAGCTGGTTCTCACAACTGCAAAAGATCGTTGCTCTTTCGACAACTGAGGCAGAATATGTTGCCATTACAGAAGCCAGCAAGGAGATGATTTGGCTACAAAACCTTCTGAAAGAGCTGGGCAGAGAACAGAACTGTAGTGTACTATTCTGCGACAGTCAGAGTGCTATTCACTTAGCTAAGAACCCAATGTTTCATGCGAGAACGAAGCACATACAGCTGAGATATCACTTCATCAGAAAGTTGCTAGAAGATGGCAGTTTGTTACTTGAGAAGATTCAAGGAGTAAAGAATTCAGCTGATATGTTGACTAAGACAGTCACTACAGAGAAATTGAGGCGATGCATGGCCTCAATTGGCCTCCAAAGATAGTTGAATGGAGGTGCCGCACAAAGAATACATATCAAGATATGGAAGTTTGTTTATTTTTAAGATAGATGCACGACTGGATGTATCAGTCTCCAAGTGGGAGAGTTGTTGGGTTGTGGAGCCTGATCCATTCCCTTTTCCTAGACCCCTATGTGCACTATGGTGGTGGAGGATCAAGGGAAGACAAGCCGGAAAGAGTTTCGAGAAGATTCAGAGTTGAATCAGTAAAGAAAGAAACCTTCAGCAAGGTCCGGAGTCGACTCCAGCAGACTTGGAGTCGACTCTGGCACGCAGGTAGTCTTGGCACAGTTTTTGGAGTCGACTCCAGCAGACCTGGAGTCGACTCCCCAGTGTTGGAGTCGACTCGAGAACTCCAGGAGTCGACTCCCACAGGCAGACAGAGAGGCATTTTTCTGTGGACTGTTGCCGAGTCGACTCGCAGAATTGCGGGAGTCGACTCGAGCACGGTTTTCACGCGAGGCTGAGTTATGAACCGGATCCAAGCCAAGGTTTTTTGAGCCCTAATCAAAGTAAGAGATTGGGAGGTATATATAGACTTCTTGAGGGACACGAGAGGTGTGGTTGCAACCTAGAGAAACCCTAGAACTCATCAACGAGAGGTTCCAAAAGTAGATCCTTTGTGTGCATCAGGAAGATGACGTGTTGCTCGTCTTGAGAGAGATTGTTTGCTGTGAGAAAGAGAGTTTGTTTCTCTTCTCTTGAATCTCTGTAACTTCCTTTGATCATATAGTGAAATATTGATCTGTGCGGCTGTGGACGTAGGAGCAAGAGACTCCGAACCATATAAACTTGAGTGTCTTGTGCGTTTTGCTATTGTTTTTGCCGTGTTATTCTTTCTCCTACTATCCTTTATATTCCGCATTCGTAGGGTTGATCCCTAACATAAGATATGCTAGCTAAGTTTTAATCAATTTATCTTAAACAGTTGTTTCTATCAAAATTCAAATTATGATTCATTTGTTATCAATAAAATATGATTCATTAGAGTTAGATTGAAGTCTTGCCCAAGTGCACATAATGAGCATACAATCTGGTCTACTAGCTGTATAATTATTCTATCATGCTTCAATACAGCTTTAAAACAATAGATCTACTTTACTCATCCTTTTCAAATTCTACAAGATGGGGTCATAGACATACCTTCTTTATGCCAAACTTCTATAAGAGTTTTCTTGTGGACTAACTTTGGTCAATGAAGATCCCCTTTCTTGTTTGTCTTAATTTGGAGTTCGAAAGAAAATGTTAATTCATTCATTATACATATTTCAAACTCACTTTGCATGAGCTTAGTAAAATCTCCATATAAATCTTCATTAGTAGAACCAAAAATGATGCCATCAATGTATGCTTTGAGCAAGCAAGATATCACAAATTCTTCTTTTTAATGTATAGATTTATCATTATTACTTTTTATCAAAAAGTTACTCAAGCTTTTATATCATGCTTTTGATGCTTGTTCCAAATCATATATTGCTTTATCATATTTGTAATGAGTGTTTTCAAATAAGGTGGTTATTTTACATAGATCCTTTTTAATGAAATAACCACATAGGAGTGCATTCTACACATTCATTTGACAGAATATAAAGCTCATAAAACAAGCAAATTATAATGGTGATCTTTACTTCTAATCATACAAAAATTTCATCAAGATCTATTTCATCTTTTCTTGATTTAGTCTTTTAGTAGTCATCAATTTTTCTTCATTAAGTGCATTTCTGAAGAACTCAATTTGGTTCTAATTATTAACAAGTTTTCAGATTTCATCGGCAAGATTTCAAATTCTATCTTTTTTAAAAAAATGATTTAGTTTAACTTGACCAATTATAATCTTGTTCATTCTTAAGTATTTTAGTTTCAGATTGTTATATTTAAGCAAAAAGATTCATCATATACATATCAAATAATCTGATTTTAGTGTCTTGATGAAAAAACATTAATCTCATAAAGAATAAAATGAATTGATATTTCTACAGCTAAAATCTTTTCATTGAATATTCTATATGCATTGCTTGATGAATGATATCCAAGGATAGAAATATCTTTATCAGATTTGGCATTATTTTTATAAGAACACATCAAGCATAATATGTACGACTGAAAAATATGAAAGATATGCAATAGTTTATTTTCTATTTTTCAGAAGATCAAAAGGAGTTTTCATCAAGAATAGATCTAATAGAAACCATATGTATGACAAGCAGTGATGATAGCTTTTAACAAAAGTCATTTAAGCAGATGACTATCATACAATATTGTCTTTTTTATTTCTTCAAGGATTCTATTAACCCTATTTTACTTATGATGTTCTTGGTGCAGAAACAATTGTATTCAATATTATTTTCTGTTCAAAACTTAACAGAATTTTGGTTTTCAACACTGTGCCATGATACTCTTTATCTTCATTGTTTGAAAATCTTTTTCATTTGAAACACTTTTGCAAGATTTACCAAATACAGAAAATACTTCAATTTTATTTGCCAAGAACAAATCCAATGTAAGCTTTTGAAAACTTAGTGATGGAAACAACATCTTTAAATTTAGAAATTGATTCTTGTTTGTTTCCTTAGTTAACATGCATAGCAAACTTTGACCTTGCAGAAGATAATCTAAGTAAACCAATGACAAGGTCTTTTGAAATTAGCTCCATACTAGCATAAGTTAATTTTATATGCCAAAAAGAATTCTTTGATCTTAGTATTTATAATGCATATATTCAAAGGTATACCAAGTACACATTCTCATGTTTATGATCAATAAAAATAATGCCATGGATAAAAACTCTCAATCAAGCATATAGAGAATTCATAGAGTTATTCTTAATAAATTAATTAATCATTTAGCAACTTATCCAATAGTGAGTAAAGCATACTATAAAATGAAGTGATTTGATTATATTTCCAAAAGTATTTTCTATATCACAAAATTGATCAATACTTGCAATTCATATTTTAATTAAATACCAAAGCAAAAATAATGATGAGATGCAAGGGTTACTGATTTCATTATTATTATTATTATTATTTTTTAATTACTTTTCTTAAGTATATTTTAAGTTTTATTTTTGACGTGTGTCTAGAATACCCATTTGTATGAAAGTTCTATTTGTTCCATGGGTATTGTTGCCCAGATAGACAACCCAAGAGGGGGGGTGAATTGGGTTTTAAAATATTTGTTGCAATTAAAAGATTTGTGAGTAACTAATTAAAACTTTTTGCAAGTGGTTTAATTAGTTGCTATATGCAGTGGATGAAGAAAAAGTAAGAGACAATAAAGCAATCACAAACACAAGCAAATTTATAGTGGTTCGGAGCTAACCCTTGCTCCTACGTCCACTCCCCAAGCCTCACTTGGGAATTCACTATAACCCCTCGGATTACAGCCGGTTGTTTTACAAGTTCACAACCCAACTTGTTGTTTTACGAGATCACGACGAACTCGGTCGGTTTTCCCAGGCTCACCGACTAGAACCACCCAATTGTTTTTTCGGGATCACAATCAAACCCTTACACCGTTGGTTTTAACCTAGGCTCACCAATAAACCTTACAACCCTTGATTCAATCCCCTGATTGAATCAAGTAAGAAACAAATGGTTTGAAAACAAACAGAAAAAGGAAGCTTCTTAACAAGCAGGAGTCGACTGTTGCAGGAGTCGACTCATGCTTTTCTGGAGACGGCTCGGCAACTATTCTGGATTTGAATTAAAGTGCTGTCTTGACTTGGAGTCGACTCGATTGAACCTGGAGTCGACTCCCCAATGTCTGGAGCTGACCTGGCACTTTTGGAGACGACTCGTTCTAAGGAATCCAGAGAAGTTGCTTTCAAATTTGCTCACTCGAGTCGACTCGGATATTCTGGGAGTCGACTCGGCACTCAGAGCCCGAACTTCCGATCTTCTGTCTGTTGACTTGTGCCATCTCGGAGTCGACTCGAACTGTCTCGGAGTCGACTCGAACTGTCTCGGAGTCGACTCGAACTGTCTCGGAGTCGACTCGGCTCTCAGTATCCGAAAAACATTCTTCTGTCTTTTGGGGTTGCGCTGCCTTGGAGTCGACTCGAACTGTCTTGGAGTCGACTCGCCTCTCAGAGACGAAAATACCGTCTTCTGTCTTTGGGGTTGCGCTGCCTCGGAGTCGACTCGGACTTTGCGGGAGTCGACTCGGCTCTTAGTGTCCGAAATTGGCTTTCTGACTTTTTGCCTTGTATTTCTCTGGGAGTCGACTCTCGCTTCCTTAGGAGTCGACCTGGCAACCATCGGAGTCGACTCGAGTTCTTCGGGAGTCGACTCGGCTCTCAGAGTCCAAAATAGCTTCTCTGTGTTTCTGTCTGTTACTCCCTGGAGTCGACTCGTACTACCCTGGAGTCGACTCGGCAAGCATTGGAGTCGACTCGAATTCTTCAGGAGTCAACTCGTTGACAGGTTCTGAGATGAATCTTTCTGTCCAGCTGTCTGTTCTCAGTCGGAGTCGACTCTTATGGTGAGCACCTATTTCAGTATGCAAAAATTAATTGAAAGGCTTTTGCCCTAGCTCTCTTTCCTTCTCTCTTCTCTTCTAGCGACGCCTTCCCCCTCTCCCTAGGCCGCCGTCCAAGGCCGCCGCCCCCTCCTTCATCTGGCTGCACCACCTCTGTCCCGAGAGGCCAGCCACCTCCTCCCTCTTCTTCCTCTCCTCCTTGATCCCTTCCAGCTTCTACAAACAACTCCATCCCGTTGGATTATCAGCCCGTCCTTCCCTGCGCAGTCATTAGTTGGAGGCTGATATCTTAAGATTACGACGTCCTCTCTAGACACACGACCTACCGCTGGAAAGCTAACACGGAGATCTACAACATATCCAAAATTGAGATCGATCTGACGGACGGATCTTTAGAAATCGTGTCTGCAATCAGGTCGGAACTACCCTTCCAGAAATCAAGAAGAGTCAAGAATCTTGGGATACGGATCAAATTCTATCGGATCGCATCAATTTGGTATCAGAGCAGTTTAATCCTTGGCCTTGGAAGATGGTGAACACCCGCTCTACAACCTCGAAGCAGCAAGAAGCGGCATCTTCAAGGGGCGTCGACCCACATCAAGAAGGCTCGCGATCACCCGCGGCCTCGGCGGACCTGAGACCCGATCTTGATTCCACCAACCGTCTCTTGGAGTTCTTGCGTGGGAATCAAACAACTATGCAGCAGAGCCAGCAACAATTGATGGAGAAGATGGATACCATGCAACGCCATATCGAGATGATGTTGCAACTATTGCTAAATCAGCGGCAAGAAACTCCACCGGGGGGAGCTCCGCGTCGGACCCGGGTGGAATCTCCGGCCCCTACCCGTGGACGACCACGACGGAGGGGACCCCCTCCTCGTGAGCCTCTCCTTTCCAACCCACCAGAGGAGATGCGGCTGGACCAAGGAGAAGATCGACCTAGACCTCGACCCGAGCTCATACCGATTGGCGTAGCGCTAGGGCTCGGGGGATGAGCCCGATTGGCATCGACGACGGGTCGGATATGGAGGATGATCCCATCCAGAATTTTCAGATGAGGAACCAGCGTGTGGGGGAGTACCCACGCCGATGATATGAACGAGATCGGGACCGTAATGGAGATCGAGAGGGAGGAAATCGCGGACTGACTCTTAGGCTGAAATTTCCCAAGTTTAAAGACGGCGATCCTCTCGATTGGGTGTATCGAGCTGAGCGGTTCTTTCACTACCATGGCACAGCGGAGGACCAAAAGGTATTGATCTCATCTTTTCACCTAGAAGAGACCGCCCTGCGATGGTTTCAAACCGCTGACCGAGCCCGACCTTTCAACGGTTGGGAGGATTTTTCTGCAGCAATTTATCGGCGTTTCGGCCCTACCGAGTACGATGACTTCCAGTCTATGCTATCAAGGGTCACCCAAAAGACTACTGTTAGAGCCTTTCAAGAGGAGTTTGAGAGGATCAGCAACCGAGTGGTGGGGTGGAGCGACTCCGCGCTGAAAAGCGTATACCTCGGAGGACTTCGTGTCGACATTCAAGCCGAGGTGAGGACTTTGCGGCCACAATCTCTAGAGGATGCCTTTGCCTTGGCCCTAATGGTGGAAGAAAAGATCGAGACCACTCGATCAGCGGCACGGGGCAGTTGGACCAACCTCCGGGCCGGCCAAACCGCAGGGGGCTCCATCGGCCAGCCGAGAGCGCCGATGGTTGCAGCAGCCAACACAGGGCCGAGGACCCCTCTTCGCTTGTCAGGTGACGTCAAGAGGGTTGAGCGTCCACCCGGGAGGACCTAGACACCAGCACAAGTGGAGGAACGTCGAGCAAAAGGCCTATGTTTCCGCTGCGACGAGAAATTTACACCAGGACACCGGTGTGCGCGGCCCGTCGGAGCGGTGATGTTGATCGACGGATTGGAGGACGAGGTCGTGGCTGAAGATGGTGATGAGGTTGCTGAGGACGAGCCCCAAGATTTAGAGGCCAAGGAAGAGGACGTGCCACCTCAGATTTTATTGCATGCCTACTCCGGATCGGCGACACCGAAAACGCTACACGTGGACGGCATGATCAAAAGACGTGTGATGCGTATCCTCATAGATACGGGCAGCACCCACAATTTTTTGGATGAGAGGCTCGTCAAACAGATCGGTCTCATAGTAGAGCCGACATTGGGCTTCGACGTGGCATTGGGTGACGGAGCCACGTTGAGGGCGGAGGGCATATGCCGAGGCATCACTTTGACGATCCAGGGCAGCCAATTCAAGCTCGATCTCTATCCGTTGGCATTACGAGGAGCTGATTGGTCCTTGGTATGCAGTGGCTGCAGAGTCTTGGCCCGGTTACATTCGACTTCGCCGAGATGTGGGTGACTTTCAGATGGAGCGGACGGCGAGTTAGATTGGATGGCATTCGGCCTAGCCCAAGGGCTGCACTTCAGCCCCTAGTCGGCTTGCCCGGACCCGGCGCGCACAGCTACTTGATGCAGCTCTTACCTCTGTCGACGGAGACCACGACGGAGGCAGGTATACCTACTGATTTGGCTGCTCTCTTACAGGGGTTCGCAGATTTATTTGAGGAGCCTCATGGTCTTCCACCCGAGAGGGAGCACGATCATCACATAGAGATTGTACCGGGAGCAGAACCGGCGAATGTGAGGCCTTACCGCTACCCGCACGTTCAGAAGGAGGAGATCTCAAAGATGGTACGAGAGATGTTGGAGAGCGGCATCATTCAGCCCAGTAGAAGCTCATATTCATCGCCGGTGCTGCTGGTACATAAGAAGGACGGGACGTGGCGATTCTGCGTCGACTACCGGGCACTTAACGCGATCACCGTTAAGGACCGGTATCCGATTCCAGTCATCGAGGAGCTATTGGATGAGCTTGCTGGTGCGGAATACTTCAGCAAACTTGATCTCCGTGCCGGATACCACCAGATCCGTGTCAGGCCCGAAGATGTGCACAAGACGGCGTTTCAGACACACGATGGCCATTATGAGTTCCGGGTGATGCCGTTCGGCCTCACCAATGCACCAGCGACGTTCCAGGGGCTCATGAATGACATATTCAGACCATTACTACGACGGTAGGTCCTTGTATTCTTCGATGACATACTGTCTTATAGTCGTTCATGGCAGGAGCACCAAGAGCACTTAGAGGAAGTGCTGAAAATTCTGCGCAGAAATCAATTGAAGGTAAAGCGATCCAAGTGCCTATGGGCCGAGCCGAATGTCGAGTACCTAGGCCATGTCATCTCTGCTGCAGGTGTGGAGCCGGACTAAGCAAAGATACATTGCATGACCGAGTGGCCGCTACCTAAGAACCAAAAGGAGCTGCGAGGATTTTTGGGCCTAACCGGTTATTACCGCCGGTTTGTGGAGGGATATGGAAAGATCGCCGCGCCACTGACCTTGTTGCTGTGAAAGGGCGAGTTTAGATTGACCGAGGCAGCGACGGAAGCCATGACGACGGCCCCGGTTTTGGCGCTACCCGATTTCGCCAAACCGTTTGTAGTCGAGTGCGATGCTTCCGGTGCCGGCATTGGTGTTGTTTTGATGCAGGAGGGACGGCCAATTGCTTTCATGAGCAAGGCGTTGTCCCCTAGGACCCGCTCGCTGTCCACATATGAGAGGGAGATGATGGCGGTCATCCATGCAGTCACAAAGTGGAGGCCGTACCTTATCGGCCGCCGATTCATCGTTCGGACTGATCAGCAAAGCCTTCCATTTTTTCTTGAGCAGCGCATACATAATCCAGCCCAGCAGAGGTGGGTGTCGAAGCTTCTCGGCTACGACTATGAGATGGTGTACAAAAAGGGCACAGAAAATCGAGTGGCGGATGCACTATCGCGCCATCCCGAGTCCGGCGAGTTGGCGGCTTTAACTACGCCGGTTTTTCCTTTTATTTCAGACTTGAGGACCGCCACATGCCGGGATCCGGACCTAGTACAGATCCAGAGGGAGTTGGCAGCAGACCCGAGCAGTCATCCCGAGATGGAGGACCGAGATGGGTTGATTCTGGACCATGGGTTGATCCGCGTGCCCACCGATTCAGCCATGCGGCAGGTATTGATCCAGCACTTCCATGATACTCCTTTTGCTGGACACGAGGAATTTTTCAGGACTTACAAGAGGCTGAGCCAGAGCTGTACATGGGTAGGCATGAAGGCAGCGGTCAGAGCTTATGTACAGCAATGCGATGTGTGCCAAAGGGCGAAGGCGGATTCACTGCGACCTGCGGGTCTACTTCAGCTTTTACCGATTCCTGATCAGGTTTGGGAGGATGTGTCGATGGACTTCATTGAGGGGCTGCCATTAGTTCGAGGGTACTCAGTGATCATGGTCGTTGTGGACCGCCTCAGCAAGTATGCCCACTTTTCGGTGCTCGCACATCCATTTTCTGCTCGACGGGTGGCAGAGGTCTACATACGGGACATTGCTCGATTACATGGTATGCCTCGGACTATTGTTTCTGATCGTGACCGCATTTTTGTTAGCGCATTCTGGCAGGCTTACTTCAAACAGCAAGGGACGAAGCTTGCCATGAGCTCGGCTTACCACCCTCAGACCGATGGGCAGACGGAGGTGGTAAACCGCTGCATCAAGCAGTACTTGTGCTGTATGATTGGTGATCGGCCCCGAGAGTGGCTTTCTTATTTACCTTGGGCCGAGTATTCGTACAACACCACTTTCCACTCAGCCATAGGGATGACACCCTTTGAGGCGGTGTATGGACGAGTACCACCGACGCTGCGAGTTTATGATCCACTGTCACATGCGGACCGGACAGAGGCAGATTTTGAGCTCTTAGACCGCGATGCTACCTTACGGCGGTTAAAGTTCTACATAACGACTACGCAGAACAGGATGAAGCAGCTGCATGATCGGAAGCACAGAGATCCAGTATACGAGGTGGGCGACTGGGTATACGTCAAGGTGCAGCCTTATCGACAGTTGACACTGCGGCCCATGGCGAACCAGAAGCTCTCTCATCGCTTCTATGGGCCCTTTCAAATAATGGAGCACATTGGACCTGTGGCGTATCGCTTGGACTTGCCGACTACATCGAGAGTTCACCCGGTATTCCACGTGTCGCTTCTGAGGGCCCGGCTTAGACCCAAGACATCTGTCGGCCCAATCATACATAAGCCACCGGAGGATGAGGTAGTGGAGCTGGTTCGAGTGCTGGCGAAGCGCAGAATACGAGTAGAAGGACGACTGGAAACCCAGATACTAGTGGAGTGGCTGGGGAGAGCAGCAGACCAGGCCACATGGGAGTTTGAGACTGAGATACTTGATCGTTTTCCTAACTTCCGACCTTGAGGACAAGGTTAAGGGAAGCATGGTGGAGTGATGCGGTTGGATCCACTAAACCGCCTCGGACTTAATCATTTGGTTATTTTTGCTTTTGAGTCCTTGATGTTAATTTTATTTCAGCATAGCCTTGCTCGGGTTAGCCGACTTGGCCTTTATTAGAGTCGCTTTGGGTTTAGTTGTTTCTTGAATTCAATTAGATCAAGTCAAGTTAAGGGGTCAGGTAGCCACCTATAAATAGATGTGGTGAGCACCTATTTCAGTATGCAAAAATTAATTGAAAGGCTTTTGCCCTAGCTCTCTTCCCTTCTTTCTCTCTTCTTGCGACGCCTTCCCCCTCTCCCTAGGCCGCCGTCCAAGGCCGCCGCCCCCTCCTTCATCCGGCTGCACCACCTCTGTCCCGAGAGGCCAGCCACCTCCTCCCTCTTCTTCCTCTCCTCCTTGATCCCTTCCAGCTTCTACAAACAACTCCATCCCGTTGGATTATCAGCCCGTCCTTCCCTGTGCAGTCATCAGTCAGAGGCTGATATCTTAAGATCCCGACATCCTCTCTAGACCCGCGACTACCGCTGGAAAGATAACGCGGAGATCTACAACATATCCAAAATTGAGATCGATCTGACGGACGGATCTTTAGAAATCGTGTCTGCAATCAGGTCGGAACTACCCTTCCAGAAATCAAGAAGAGTCAAAAATCTTGGGATACGGATCAAATTCTATCGGATCGCATCAGAGCACCTGCTCTGATACCACTTGTTGCCCAAGGTGACAACCCAAGAGGGGGGGTGAATTGGGTTTTCTAAAAATTATGTTCCCTAATTTTTACTTTGAATTGAATGCAGCGGAATGATAAGATGTTATTTACTTAAGCTCTAGGCAATTAGAAGTAAAGTAGTGGAAAATTAAGCTAGAGCAATTATACTATGGATTTAGGGTGCAATTGATCTAAAATTAACTTATAGTTGTATGATCAATTTTAATCTATGTGTATGGTAAGAATGGAGAGGAAGCTAAGCAAATTCTAAACAATCACTTAGAACTCTATAGAAAACAAAGCTAGAGATACTACACAATCAAGTATGAATGTAAGGCATGAAATACAAGAGATAAGGCATCACAAATACAAAGATGTATAGTGGTTCGGTGCACCCCAGCACCTACATCCACTCCTCAAGACCTCTTGGAAATTTCACTATAATCCCTCAGATTACAGCCGGTTGTTTTACAAGCTCACAACCCAACTTGTTGTTTTGCGAGATCACAACGAACTCGGTCGGTTTTCACAGGCTCACCGACTAGAACCAACCGATTGTTTTTCCGGGTTCACAATCAAACCCAGTTGGTTTTTCCAAAGGCTCACCAATTACAACCTTACAACGATTGTTTTCCGGGTTCACAATCAACCCAGTTGGTTTTCCCAAAGGCTCACCAACCACAACCTTACAACGTTGGTTTTCCCTTCGGCTCACCAACAAACCTTAACCCCTTGATTCAATCCCTTGATTGAATCAAGTTACAAGATATTAGAACAAGAATTTAAAACAAATACAAGCTTCTTAGCTAAGCAAATATAGCAATGTAAACAAGTAGAGTAAAGAGAAGCCCTCAAACAAGTTTTGAAGATGAAGGAACTTGGCTTCTTGTTTTCTTGACCCTCTTCTGATTTGGCACGAGGTAGAGGATCACTGAGGCAGCGCACAGTTGGAGAGGAAGCTTTGGGATTCAGTTGGATGCTCTTTTTCTCTCTATTTTGCTTTGAATATCCCTTTTGTGCTTTTGGGAGATTTTTCTTTGAGATCTCTTTCCTAAGTATTCTCTCCCAATTCCATAACTTCTTCCCTAGGTCTCCTCTTGATTTTATAGCTTTGGATGGCTTGGGAACAACAATCTAGCCGTTAGAGACAAAAATAGAGCCGTTGGAGTCAAGAAAAAACTAGCCGTTACGCCTCCCAGCGTGCTGGAGTCGACTCGGCTGAAGTAGGAGTCGACTCGGCTGAAACAGGAGTCGACTTGTGAATATTAGTCTATCGGCACTGTAGCTGGGAGTCGACTCCGCACTGTAGCACTGAAGTAAGAGTCGACTCGAGCACTGTAGCACTGAAGTAGGAGTCGACTCGAACACTGTAGCGCTGAAGTTGGAGTCGACTCGAGCACTGTAGCGCTGAAAATTAACTCTCTGTCTTTTTGTCTGTTCTTAGTCGGAGTCGACTCGCAGAGTTCTGGAGTCGACTCGAGCACTGTTCCTTAAAACTCCAGAGTGCCAGAGTCGACTCTGAACTTCCAGGAGTCGACTCGAGGACTATTCTTTTGAATCTTTCTTTGAATTTGCTCCTCCAACTTGAATCCTTTGAACTTGAAACTTGGGCCATTAAAGTGTAGCTTTCTTCCAACTTTTCTTGAGAGCTTTTAAGGCCTTCTTGTATTTTTTCAACTTGCTATGTTCCTTGCAAAACAAATTATCTTTCTTCTTGCAACACAAACATTGGTATTTATACTTCAAGATTTTGTGATCATCAAAATCAATCTTTGGGTCATCAGAAAGAGAATTAAAAAAGAAAAGGACAATTAGAAAGAAGGAGAAGGAATCCAAGAGAAAAGGGAGAAAGGCAAAGAACTTGAGAAGTGTTATTTTGCCTAGAAGCCAATTGAATTCTTTGGAAAAATCCAACATCAAGAATCAAGTTCTTTCGGAGTTAGAATCTTAAAGCAAGTTTCCGTGTGGATCAACATTGGAGGGTGAACACTTGGGTGCCTAGTAAAAATTCTGAATATTAGAATTAGTGTTACAGGTATTCTTCTATTCCTATATTTATTTTATAAGTTTGATTGTTACAATTAAGGTAATCTTGGTTTTAGGGTCTGATGTTACGGGACTTCATTGTGAAAATTTATGAAATCCCGCACTTCCGTTGCGCCCCTACATCATAGAATCCCTAACAGTGGTATCAGAGCCGACCTTTATCGGTTTAATCAAATAATCATGCTAGATGTAGGTGTCAGCCCTAAAGGATGAATTTTGATGGTTACAAAATACTTGAGATAATGTTGTGTACTAATGATGTTGGCTTAATTGTGAAGTTCTATAAGTCAAGAAAAATCAGAAGAAATGAAGCACTGCAAAATCCTTATCCTTAATTCTTCATGAACACTTTATTGGATATGTTCTAAAAGGAAATTGATCTTAATCCAATCCATGGAGATCAAAGAGGAAGTCTAAAGTTTTCTGTTTGAGAAACTTGAGTCGACCCCTAAGCAAAAAGGACAAGTTTGAGTTGACTCTGGCACATTTTCTTCAAGTGGCACAGTCAATGAGTCGACCTCCTCAAAATATGAGTCGACCCTTGTGTAGTTCAAATTAAACAGAGAGCTTTTACCGCCTGAGACAAGATTTAAAAAGTCGACCCTTGTTCCAAATGAGTCGACCCCCAACATTAAAGAGTCGATCCTTATGTTTGAAGAGTCGACCCTAGTTCAGTCTCAGCATTGGCCAGAAAAAATTATTAGATGAGTCGACCCTTATGTTTAAAGAGGCGACTCCTGAAGAAGATGAGTCGACCTTTAAGGTTAAAGAGTCGACCCTTTGAAGTTACAACAGCAAGAGCCGTCTCAATATTTTGAAGTCCCGACCCAGGATAAATATGAGTCGACCCCTGAGTTACATAAGTCGATCCCTGTACAGCTGGGACCACAACGGAAAGCTTGTAACAACTTTTATCTTTTTCTGTAATAGAAAAGATTCCCATCAGAATGGCAAGAAAGGAATTTGAATTCCTTTGAAGAACTTGTCTATAAATTCAAGGAAACCTTAGAAGGGAGACAACACGGAAAGAGAGAAATATTCTATCAAGAAAGAGAAGTTTCCAAAAAGAAAGGAGAAGGAAAAAGCTAAAAAGTTCATCATTCTCACCAACATTCATCTGAAACTTGCTTCCGTGAGGAAAACAGTCAAAGCCTTTCATCGATTGCAACAAGAAGAGTTGGTGCCCGGCATTGAGATTCACATCATTGGCCAACCCCTTCATCGGCTTCAGCATTGCTTTTATTGATTTATTTTATATGTTATGAAGCTTTAGTTTTCTGGTTGCAGCAATCTTTTATTTGGATTATTTGTTGCTGTAATAGTTTGATCTGAAACTTGTAAAGGCACTTCCAAGCCTTAATTGGAAGTTGCTGAATCAGGAGTATTCAGCAAAGAGGAAGTTTCTAGTTGGTTTATCTGAAAACCAACTGGGTTGTTTATCAGCCCAGAAAAACAATTAGTATAAAATTTTTGGTTGGTTTGTCTGAAAACCAACTGGGTTGTTTGTGAGCCCAGAAAAACAAACGGTGATAGGTTTTCGGTTGGTTGCCTAGGAAAACCGACTGGATTTCTGATTGTGCGGCCGAAAAACCATCAGGCTATAAGCTGCTGGATTATAGTGAAATCTCAAGCTTGGCTTGGGGAGTGGATGTAGGTGCTGGAAGTGCACCGAACCACTATAAATTCTTGTATTTGTGTGTGACCTGTCTCTCTTCTTCCACTGCATATTTCTACCTACATTTTAACAATTTTAACAATTTTAAAATTGGCTTAGTAAGCTTAAGATAGTCTTAGAGCACGAACGAATTCTGTACGTTTTGACAGATCCGGTGTTAGAAGTATGCCCTAAAAGCCAACGTGGCTGACGCATATTTGTAATCTGGGGCACAAATTTATAATTTGACACTTATTAATAAATAAGATTGGGCAATTTATTTTTCATTCATGTTTGTATGTGTCCATGAATCGTCCAAGAAATTAATAGATGATAACACATATTCTCAAGAAGTTGAGAATTTGAGGCATGTGTCATTAGGGATTAATTTCTAAATACTCCTGATCGATGGATCCATCATGAGGGACGGTGATCGATCCGCTGAAATTAGTGCACAGATCACTTAGTCAGATAGACAAGTCTCGAGTCCATGGTGTAGAGACACTGGAGTGATTATGCAAGTACTTGTTAGAGAACAAGGTACTAAGCGTGACCAAAGATAGTAGTCACATGGATGTCTATCCACTCGTTAGTGACTACTTTTCTGCAGTTGTATGACTGGTCCTTTGACCTGCGATGCCTCAGCTAGTCACTGTGAGGTTGCTGTAGTTTGACGAGCATGTGAACTTGGGCCCTAGCCATGCGGGTCCTTGTAGTGTGGATTGGCTACAGTAGGTTCATTTTGGAATAGAGTTGCATCTAGATGGGATCTATCGACCTTGACAGATTAGGAGTGATCCTATGTGATTTATGAGACTGAGTTCGATAAATTCCTGATCATGTATTTTGGAAAAAAGTTTTCCATATCTCGAACTAGAAGTCGAATAAATCTGACATATGACAGACGATGGGGTTTGACGAGTTATCCATAATCTCCATCACGTCAGAATCCATGATAGAGGGACTGTATCATATGCTAACTACACTTAGAGGTTCAGACATTCCATTCTGTTGGGTTGCCCCATATACTGCTAGGTGTTCCTAGTGGATTGTGAGACTCGAAGGCATTCGCTTGGTGATCAGTGAACCCTGAGAGTGAGATCTTCAAATTAATAACTTCTGATTTTTGTTTCAGTTTTATGAATCTTAATCAACCCTCCCCAGATCCTAATCTTTCCTCCCTGATGAGTTCAAAGATCTTCTGGATTTGGATCCAGAATAATTTTTGTATTCTACGATCCGAGGCGCGTTCATACGATGAACGACGTCCTGTTCGAATTCCGCTGCGAACATCGCATCGAACGGGGCGTAACTCAGCAGTGGTATCAGAGCCATAGTTCTAGAGAGCATGATTAGGACTTAAGGATTGATTACCACATTTTTAATCTGATTTTTAAAGGAATTATGCTTGCTGGATTTTCTGCGTGCTGAAATTTCAGGTTGCTGAAATTTTCAGCATGCAGATTTTTATTTGCTTGATTTTGCAAATTATTTTAGAATTGCAATTAGATTACAATATTTGAAATCAAGTAATGCATGATCTGAAATCCATAAAATAGCATAATAGGTTTAAAGTTTCAGATTTGAAAATATACATGAGATGCATGTGGTAATCATAATGTTCATGCTTGTTTAAGGTTATGTTTAAAACAATGTATGCATGAGATGTATGTATTAGATAAACAAAATTTATTTGCATGAGATGTAAATAAAACCCTTAAACAATAGGACATTTACATAAGATGTAAACTGAAATAATTATGGCATTTACATAAGATGTAATCACATAATATATGAAAGGATTTCATAATTGCATAGGATGTAAATCTGAACCTATGTGATATTTACATAAGATGTAAATCGAATGACATATGGTATGGGATAGATGATTACATTAGATGTAAATCCTAAGAGACCTAAAATCTTCCTAAATCAATCAAGAGTGAACGATACATTGAGCTAGCCATATTTGATTAATTAATTTAATTGGTGTCTAGGAAAGCTCAAAGGTGGTTACTTAGTTAGGACCTTACTCTCTGAGTAAGGGGAGCCTCCCACCTGCTTATCTGGCCAATTGATTGATTACCTCCTATGGAAAGCTCAAGGTTGGAATCACTAAGATCTGATTACCCAATATTAAATCGATTGGTCTTCCACCATAGTAGAGTTGCTAAGATCTTTCCGGCGTTGATTAGTCTCGGCTGGATACAGTGGGCTAGTTGCATCGGAGGATTGGACCTCTCTATTAAAATAAGATGTTGTGGGGTAAAGATTGGGTTGGGCTCCAATAACTGTTAGGTGAGGACCTAATCATAGCTTTATTTTCGCAGGATATATAATGGGTATGACTTAACCAAGGAACGGGTCCAATAACTATTAGGTGAGGTCCTTATGACTTGGAGACCAGGTTAGCTCAATATGTTTACGAAGCATTATACAAGAGTTGTACACTCATCGTCTATGTGTCTCCAATAACTATTAGGTGAGGTGACATGTAGATTGGTGGGACCGCAGCATCCCACTCGAAATCCTAAGTCGCAGGTTTCCGTATCTTTACTAGGGGAGTGTGAGAGATCCGAGAAATAGTGTGAGGATTTGATTCAATTTTGTTTTAAAAGTTCCTAAAATAAATTAATGTCAAATACAAATTTTTAATTAGAATCTTTGCTCTCTGCAGATGTCAATGGCTTCCAACCCGATAGTTCAAATTCTAGATAACAATAGATTGACTGGACCAAACTATAAAGATTGGCTCTGCAACTTGAAGATTGTCTTGAGTTGCGAAAAGATAGCTTATGTTCTTGACCATGAACTCCCGGTGTTACCAACCCATGCAACCAATGAGCAGCGTGAGACACATGCAAAATGGTTGGATAACGACAATAAGGTTAGGTGCTACATTTTGGCATCCATGTCTAATGAATTGCAATACCAGCATGAGAGCATGAAGACTGCTAAGGACATACTTGATCACCTACAAGAGTTGTATGGTGAACAGAGTCGCACAACGAGGTTTAAAGTGTCCAAGCGGCTCTTCAAAGCCAAGATGTGCGATGGGCAATCCGTCCATGAATATGGTTTGACCATGATCAAGGATCTTGAGGAGCTTGAGAAGCTTGGCATGACCATGCATAAGGATTTGCAAACGGATTTGATCCTACAATCGTTGCCATCTTCATATGGGCAGTTTATTGTAAACTACCATTGAATAAAATTGAATGCACCAAGCTTGAATTGTTGAATATGTTGGTGACAACTGAGGGAGCCTTGAAAGGTTTAAGGGGCACAGTTCTCACTGCTGAGTTAGCTTCTACTTTCAAGAGAAAATCTACTGAGAAGAAGAAGAAGCCTAAAAAGAAGTAGAAGACCAAGAAAAAGCCGAAGAAGGAAGTTCCTAAGAAGAAGGCCGAACCGAAAGGAAAATATTTCCATTGCAATAAAGATGGCCATTGGAAGAGGAACCGTCCTATGTAAATGGAAAACATAAAGAGTAAGAAGGGTGACACGCTTTCTGAAGGTATGTGTAATATGCTCATTATTGAAACTAATCTAACGGTTTCTTCTATTTTCAGTTGGATTATAGACTTTGGTTCTAGTGTTTACTTGTACACTACCATGCAGGGTCTAAAAGAAAGTAGAAGGCTTACGGAACGTGCGGTAACCCTACGGGTTGGCAATGGAGCAAGAGTTGCTGCTGTTGCTGTGGGCACATTCCATTTGCATTTACCATCAGGATTTAGTTTGATACTTAAAGATTGTTATTTTGTACGTAGTGCTAGCAAAAATCTGATTTCTATATCTTGTCTAGCATAGGAACATTATGAATTTAATTTCAATAAAGACTACATTTTTATTTATTTGTGAAATAAATAAAAGTGCATCCTAGGTTCTTCGGTGTTTAGCGTGCTTTTTTTTTTTTTTGAAAAACCATGGCTGAACCTGATCGGGTTGCCTACGTACCCCTTCATAAGGAGGATCAAGCCACACGTAGTTCTTTTTAAGTTTCAAAAATGCAGCGGAAAAATAAATCAAACAATTTAATTCATGCATGCTTACAAGATCAAATCTAGAAATCAGCACATTAAGAACACATAGGATTATGCCGGAATCTTTTAAACAATTATGCTAAAACTTTTATGCATGATTAACTATCAGATCTAAAACTTAAGAACTCTATTTCAATTAATCTCCGAATATCCATCGAATGGATTCTGGAGATATCTCTGTGAGGAGCCCCAAAAGAGGGTAAAACCTTGAAAAATCGGACCTAAACTTTGACACCATAATAAATAATTAATGCTAGATTAATACCTTTTATGATGGATGAAGTTGTGGATCTGATCCTTGACTTTGCTGCCATGCACACGAATGGCCTCTACGAGAAGTACACGTAAGCCCTGAAGGATCTTCTTCCGCAATAGTGCTAGCAGCTGCAGAACACTTGAAAGCTGAAATCTGCTCGCCGGGATTCAATCAACTCTTGATCAATCGTCTTGAAGCAGATGGAGATGAGGTTTATAAAGAAAGTAGAGGACTCAGATCTGATCTTGAATCTTCTAGATATTCACCCTGAAAACCCTATCTAAAAAGGAGAAGAAGAGGAGGAGGAGGCGTGTGAGGAAGAAGGCTGCAATGGATGTATTTTCGGTGCCCATGTTTGACCCCTTTTAATGGCCTCCGAATTTTCATTCAAAATTTGAAATTTATTTTCAAAAAATCTCCTTTAGTTGGCGCATGCAAAGAAATAGGAACAACCCAAATTAGATCTCAACCAAATCTGATTTAAATTCAAATTTTAAACACATGTGCAAGAGGGGAGGAATTTGAAATCCATGCAGCAGAATTTTTCTTCCTCTTGTTGCATATATTTCATTTGAAATTTGAATTTAAATGATTCAAAGGTTCACACGCTAGCTAGGAAAGTTATTTGATGTATGAAATCATTTCATATATTGCTTAATATTTGAATTCAAATTCAAACAACAAACAATATCACCATGTGTCAAGCAATGGGTCCATGCGCCATGCAATAATTTTGGTTTATTTAAAATTCATGAAATCCAATTCCTTGTCACCATTAATTGCCACATCATCTGAGCCTAATCCTCTTGGGTTGCACCTAATCAAATTTGGTCAAACCCGGATTAAAACAAAGCAATTTGGTTGAACCCAATCTAATTAGGTCAGACCCTGATTGAGCTCAAATTGAATCCAATTCAATTTTTGGCTCATCCAAACTCAAACAAATTGAATTAATTACTTTGTGTTGGACCTAATCCAATTAGGTCAATCCCCAATTAAGAACAAATTAATTTAAAATTAATTTGATCAGCTTAAGTCCTTTTGGTTCTGACCTAATCCAATCAGGTCAAAATCCTGATTGAGCCCAAAGTTGAATCCAATTCAATTTGGCTCATCCTTAGCACAATTACTCAATCAAATTGAGTTTATTAGTAATTTAATCCTTCAATAATTATTTTAATTATTTTATAAGATAATTTGCCAATCAAATTGACCAAATTATCCCTGAATGATTCTTAATCATTCATGAGCCTTCTTGATCAATCAGGAATCTTCTATGTGTGTGACCTCATAGGTTCGAACCTAGGCCGGTAGTATAGGAACGACTTCCTATACTAATGACGTGACCATGTAGCAATGGTACCCGACGTCCGGATAGGCCAAATATATGCGAAGCAAATATTCTGGAACCCTGGACTATGGTTACTGTATAATTCAATCCCTTTGACTCCTAATGCCAGGATGACTTAGAGCTCACTATCTACCCTATAATTAGTATATCCATTATGTGATTAACTTTAAATATCCCGTGACTCCTCACTGGAATTACCCTGGTCAAGGTTTTGCTAAATTAATCACAAGACATTATCTCCTGTTTTTAGAAGGGATCAATTCCATCTTAACTCACAACTAACTACGCAAGTACTTGACTGCACCCAGTGACCTTCCGTCACTGAATTAGAAATTCAGGTAGTCCGGTACCAAAGTACAGTGAGTTGCTTGCTAGTCACAGCTTGCGGTCTTAGGTCAGAGGGCCAAACTTATACCCATATCCACTCAGAACATCTCTCGACAGTAGAGCGTTCCGGAATTGATCACATTCAGTGAAATGTACTCCTACACTTCACCTGTGTGGCATACCAGTGTCTCCACACTCCTTAGTTAAGAGGACAACCAACGTATATGTCACACAACGACCTAATCTTGATAATGCTGTCGTCCTAGTAACAACATATCATTTGGTCGCGAACAAGTTTAAGGACTCAAAGATAAATCCTTCTTTATCATAACATAAATCCTAAAGACTTCATCATATAAGAGTTCATTTGAAGATGAAATGATAAATAATGCCAAATAACACTTTATTAATTTGTCAATTCATTTACAAAATTCAATCATCAATATGCTGACGATTGACATTTAGGATACAAATCCCAACAACTCCCACTTAGCCTAATGCCAATCGGCACAGTATCTAATACCCATCTTCGACTTGTGTTCATCGAACTCTTTGATGCCGAGGACTTTGGTAAATGGGTCGGCCAGATTTTTTTTTTGTGCCAATCTTCTGAAGATCAATATCACCTCGATCGACGATCTCTCGAACCAGGTGGTAGCGACGTAGAATATGCTTGGTCCGCTGATGTGCTTTGGGTTCTCTTGCTTGAGCTATGGCCCCAGTATTGTCACAAAATACAGGCACTGGACCATCAATGAAGGGTGTCACTTCAAGCTCGGTGATGAACTTCCGCAACCATACAGCTTCCTTAGCGGCATCAGATGCTGCGATATATTCTGCTTCACATGTAGAATCTGCCACTGTATGCTACTTGAAACTCTTCCAGCAGATGGCCCCACCCTTAAGAGTGAATATATATCCCGATACGCTCTTGCTATCATCTTGATCTGACTGAAAACTTGAATCGGTATATCCCTCAAGTTTTAAGTCAGAATCACCGTAGACAAGCCACTGGTCTTTAGTATTTCTCAAATACTTAAGGATGATTTTTACAACCTTCCAGTGGTTGCTACCTGGATCAGACTGGTATCTGCTCACTACTCCTAGTGAGTATGCCACGTCTGGTCTAGTACATGTCATGGCATACATTATAGATTCCACTGCCGAAGCATATGGAATTCTATCCATACTCTCTCTTTCTTGAGGGGTTGTTGGACAATCCCTTTTAGAGAGGTTAATTCCATGGCCCATCGGAAGATAGCCTTTCTTGGAATTAATCATACTGAACCTTTTCAGTATAGTATCAATGTATGTGAATTGGGATAATCCAAGCAATCTTCTAGATCTATCTCTATAGATCTTCATCCCTAGGATGTAAGATGCTTCTCCCAAATCCTTCATGGCAAATTGAGATGATAGCCAAACCTTTATTCCTTGTAATGCAGGAATGTCATTTCCGATTAAAAGAATGTCATCCACATACAAAATAAGAAATATAATAACTGAACCATTTGCCCATTTATAAATGCAAGGTTTCTCTTGATTCTTAATGAAGCCATATGTTTTGATTACCTTATTAAAACGTATATTCCAACTCCGTGAAGCTTGCTTTAATCCATAAATAGATTTTTGAAGCTTGCACACTTTAGACTCATCTGCAGATGTAAAACCTTTAGGTTGTATCATATATACTTCCTCTTCTAAATCTCTATTTAGAAATGCGGTCTTTACATCCATTTGCCAGATTTCATAGTCTAAATGTGCTGCTATCGCAAGCACAATCTGAATGGACTTGAGCATTGCCACAGGAGAAAACGTCTCGTCATAGTCAATACCATAACGTTGACGATATCCCTTGGCAACCAGACGGGCTTTATAGGTCTCTACCTTTCCGTCTGCGCCCCGTTTTCTTTTGAATATCCATTTACACCCTATGGGTTTAATCCCTTCGGGTGGGCCAACTAATGTCCATACATCATTGACCTTCATGAATTTCATTTCGGATTGCATGGCTCCAAGCCATTTATCAGAGTCATACCTCTGCATTGCATCCATATATGTGATCGGATCCTCATCGTTTTCATCAAGTTCGATAGGATTTCCGTCTCGGACCAAGAAACCGTAGTATCTGTCCGGCTGACGTGGTACTCTATCCGATCACCTTAATGGTGCATCTAATATAAGTTCTGGATCTGACCTAATCAAATCTGACTCAATTGGTTCAGTAGATGGTGTCGGGTCTTCTACAGGTTGAACTTCTCTAAGCTCAACATTAGAGCTTTTTGTTTCTTCACCAAGGAATTTCTTCTCTAAAAAAATTGCTCTATTGCTTACGAACAACTTTTGTTCTTCGACAAAGTAGAAGTAATATCCTTTTGTTCTCCTTTCTGATACACCGTTATACTGTGGTGTACCAGAAGGAGTCCATTGGGAGAGAATCCCATTCTCTCCTAAATATGTCAAAAACTCACTGGAGAGGTATTCACCTCCTCGATCTGATCGAAGAGTTTTAATACTCTTTCCAGTTTGTTTTTCTATTTCATTACGATATAATTTGAACATTTCAAATGATTCAAATTTATGTCTCATTAAATAGACATAACCATACCTAGAAAGGTCGTCTGTAAACGTAATGAAATATGAATACCCACCTCTAGCATCTGTGCTCATTGGCCCACATACTTCAAAATGTACAAGGGTCAATAAATCACTGGCTCGTTCATCTTTTTGTTAGATGTATGCCCTAGAAGCCAATTTGGCTGACACATTGTTGATTCTAGGGACATAATTTTGTACTTGACTGTTTATTATTGAATAAATAAAAGGCATCTTTTCATTCATATTATTTATGTGTCTATGAATCGTCCAAGGAATTAATAAGATGATGATACATATTCTCAAGAGTTGAGAATTTGAGCCATGTATCATTGGTGATTAATTTCTAAATGCTCCTGATCAATGGATCATCACGAGGACGGTGATCGATCCGATCAGTGCACAGATCACTTTTCTTCTGGATGGACGAGACTTGAGTCCACAGTGTAGGGACCCTGAAGTGATAGTGCAGGTGCTTGTTAGAGAACAAGGGTACTGAGCGTGACCAAGACAAGAAGTCACTTGGATGTCTATCCACTCGTCAGTGACTTGCTTGATGTTGCAGTAGTGTGACTGGTCCTTTGACCTGCGGTGCTTCGGCTACTCACAGTGAGGTTATTGTAGTTTGACTGCACACATACATGGTCTCTAGCCATATGGGTCTATGCAGTGTAGATTGGCTGCAGTAAGTTCACTGTAGGAGTAGGGTATGCACCTATAAGGAATCTATCGACCTTGATAGAAGAGGAGTGATCCTATGTGATTTGTTAGACTGAGTTCTAAGACCTTGGCCAGGGCAGTAATATAAAGTGGAAAAAGAGTTTTCCACTATCGAACTCAAGTCGAATAAATCTTGACATATGACAGACGATGGGGTTTGACGAGTTGTCCATGACCTCCGTTCTGTAGGGATCCACGATAGTAGGACTGTATCACACGTTAACTGCACCTAGAGGTTCATCATTCTATTCTGCTGGGTAGCCACTACATGCTGCTAGGTGTCACTGGTGGATGGTGGGACTCATAGGGATAATCTTGATGATCGATAAATCCTAATGAGTTGAGTTGGAATCGTTCCAACCCATTGAAAGAAGTTTTCAATGATATTGTGATAGAGATCATAATATATCTCACTACCAATCAGAGTAGAACCTATGGGGTCACACACACTAGAAGTATTGACCGATCCGATGGTTGAAAAGTGATTATGAATCACAAGTGATCAATTTGATTGATAAGAAGTTGAAGAAGGAACAAAGGGAATTAATTAATTGGACTTAAAACAAGAGTCCTACTTCGGGTAGGATTCCTAGAGTCCTAATTGGATTAGGACTGGGAATCCTAGTTGGAGTAGGACTGGGATTCCTACTTGGAATAGGATTCCTAAAATCCTAATGAGATTAGGAGTTTTGAATTAAAATTGGATTCCTACTTGGAGTAGGATTCCTAGAGTCCTAATCGGATTAGGACTCCGAATTTAAATTAGAGTCCTAATTGGATTAGGACTAGAATTAAACAAATCCTAATTGGATTAGGATTCCTTAAGTCCTAATTAATTATTAATCCAATGAATCAACATGACTCCTAATTGGATTAGGATTGAAGAGTTCAATTGAGTCATGGTTCATTCAAGTTCTAATTGGATTAGGACTAGCATGGATTGAACCCAATTGATTCATGATTTGGTTAAAGCCTAATAGGATTAGGACTTAGCCATAAGAGGGACACCTAATCCTCCTTAGAGGAGGATTAGGGCATCACAAGAAGGAGGGATCACGCCCCTCCTCCTCTCCTTGTGTGCGGCATGAAGAGAGGGGCCGGCGCCCCCTCTTGGTAACAATTCAAGGGCTCCTAATTTTTAGGAGCCCTTGATGGTTATAAAAGGAGCTAGGGCCGGCGCCCTAGCTATGCTTGGGTTCTCCCTTAGTGCCGTGGCCTCCTCCCTCTCTTCTCCCTTGGTTCAGCCGCAAGCAAGGAAGGTGCAATCCAAGGTGTTGGTGGCCTCCTCCCTACTCCATTGTTGTTCCAACGCAAGGAAGAAAAGGAGGCTTTCTTCTTCCTCATCTTCATCCTTCTTCTTCCTCCTCTCAAGCACAATCAAGAGTTGATTGAAAGAGAGGAGATCAGCCATCAAAAGAAGTCTTTGCAAGGGAGCTAGCACCCCGGAAAGACAAGAAAGATTTGATCGGTCCTCTACTTCGTGTGGATATCCGTAGAGGCCGGACGTTTGAACGGCTTCAAGCGAACCCTCTTCCGAAAACCACGAATTCAGATTTGCGGTGATCATCTACCCGCGCAAGGTGAAGATCTGATCTTCCAAATGGTTTTAAAAGTTTTAATTCTTACCTAACTACGAATGGTATAGAAACAGCGTTCATGCGATGAACGTCGATCCCGCTCATGCCGATTCCGCTGCAATCTGATTTTTGTTTTGAAATATCAGCGGCATGGGCGGGTTCCCAACAGTGGTATCAGAGCCTAGGCTTCGTAGATTAAGTTAAGAATTAAATATCTTAAGGCTTATTAGATCGGAAAATTGAATGATCATGCATGCTGAAAATTTCTGCATGCAGATTTTTTCAGGGGTGCTGATTTTTGCATGCTGATTTTTATGTGATAAGATGATGATTCTAATTGCATTGTTAATGAGATTACAAAGTTTAGAATCATGATTAGCATGATCAGCAACCTAAGTCATGACATAATCAGTTAGTTTTCAGATCTGAAAATTATAATTGTTGCATACGGTGATGATCATAGGATTCAAACCCTTTTGGTATCAAATGTAATGACCTGCGATGTGATCTGCGATGTCATGTAATTTTTCAGATGCTTGCATGCATCTTATTTGATGTTTTGAGAGGCCTGCGTGCCTCCTAAAAGGAGATGTAATTTATTTTTATTTTTATTTTACATCTGGTTGTATTTCTGTGATGTGATGTACGTCAACGATCAAGTCGAAGATAAGGCATGAGATGAACAGGGGTCTAAGCGGTTGATGGCGATTGGATCAAGAGTTGGTCAAGGATCGAATCAAGGAGGCTTGGAACCAATTCAAGAGTTGAAGACCGATTGATCGATTGACGTGCATGTGCTTGTAATACAACCTAATTAGAATCCATGATCATCACCTATTTAAAGTTTAGCTTTATTTGATGCTGCGATTATAACTGCCTGTGATGTGCCGTTTGCATGTGATGTGAATGCGAGTCGGGTAGATAGGTTTACATGTGATGTAGCAAACCCAATTGAGACCTAAATCAAAACCTCCTCAATCAAGTCGAGAGTGAACCGACAAGAGCAAGTCATATTAGATTAATTGATCTAATTGGTGTCTAGGAAAGCATAAAAGGTGGTTACTTAATTAGGACCTTACTCTTTGAGTAAGGGGAGCCTCCCACCTGCTTACATGGCCAATTGTTCGATTACCTCTTATGAAGGGCTCAAGTTGCAAACACTAAGACCTGATTAACCAATATTAAGTCAATAGGTCTTCCACTGTAGTAGAGCTGCTAAGGCCTTTCTGATGTTGATTTGTCTCGGCTGGACACAGTGGTCAAGTTGCATCGGGGGGCTAGACCTCTCTATAGACATGAGATGTTGTAGGGTAAAGGTGGGGTTGGGCACCAATAACTGTTAGGTGAGGACCCAATGACGACTTTATTCCTACGGTTATACGGTGGGTCTGACTTAACTAAGAAATGGGACCAATAACTGTTAGGTGAGGTCTTCATGGCTTAGAGACCAAGTTACACTGCACCATGCTTGAGAAGCATTGTACAAGAGTTGTACACTCATCCATCTATGTGTCACCAATAACTGTTAGGTGAGGTGGCATGTAAATCAGTGGGACCGCAGTACCCACTAGAAACCCTAGTCGTGTGGGATTTCCATTTCCCTACCAGGGGAGTGTGAGGGATTCGAGAAAATAGTGGGAGTTACATTTGTTCTAAAAGACCTTAGAACAGATTAGGATCAAGTACAAAAGTCTAACTAGAATCTTTACTCTCTGCAGATACAATGTCAGCTTCAAACCCTTTGACCCGTATTCTTGAGACCAACCGATTGATCGGAACCAATTACAAGGACTGGCTTAGAAATCTCAAAATTGTTTTGAGTTGTGAGAAAATAGGCTACATACTCGATTCAGATATCCCCACACTACCAGCACGTCCTACTGATGTTCAGCGACAGATGCATCAAAAATGGCTGGATGATGACATTAGAGTAAAATGCTATATGATGGCATCCATGTCAAATGAACTCCAATGCCAGCATGAAAATATGAAGACTGCTAGGGACATACTAGCACACCTGCAATAGTTGTATGGTGAGCAGAGTCGCACAGCTCGTTTTGAAGTGTCCAAGAGGCTCTTCAAGACAAAGATGCGCGAAGGACAGTCTGTCCATGATCATGGTCTGACTATGATCAAGGACCTAGAGGAGCTTGAGAAGCTCGGTATGGACATGCACAAGGAATTACAAGTGGATTTGATCCTACAGTCACTTCCTGATTCATTTGGTCAGTTTATAGTAAACTACTACATGAATAAGATTGAATGCACTAAGACTGAACTCATAAACATGTTGGTAACTGCTGAGGGAGCCTTGAAAGGTTCAAGGGGCAATGTCCTTGCTGCTGAGTTGACTTCTGGTTCCAAGAGAAAGTCTACTTGGAAGAAAAAGAAGCCTGCTAAGAAGCAGAAGAAAGACAAGAAGCCAAAGAAGGAAGCTCAAAAGAAAAAGGCTAACGACAAAGAAAAATGTTTCCACTGCAATGTCGACGGCCACTGGAAGAGAAACTGTCCTTCATACTTCGAGAGTCTGAAGAACAAGAAAGGTGACACGCCTTCAGAAGGTATAGACTTGCTCATAATTGAAACTAATCTAACGGTTTCTTCTACTTCTAGTTGGGTTATAGATTCTGGTTCTAGTGCTCATTTGTGCACTACCATGCAGGGTCTAAATGAAAGTAGAAGGCTGGCGGAAGGTGCGGTAATCCTTCGGGTTGGCAACGGGGCAAAAGTTGCTGCTGTGGCTGTGGGCACCTACCATCTGCGACTACCGTCTGGATTTAGTTTATTACTTAGAGACTGCTATTATGTACCTGCTGCTAGCAGAAATTTGATTTCTGTTTCATGTCTAGCACAGAAAGGTCATGTTTTTACATTTGACAAAGACTGCTGTTCTATTTATTTAAGAAATAAAATAGTCGCACGTGGTTTCATGATCGACAGTCTCTATCATTTACATATGGATGTATCTGTAAATGTTACCGAGCAAGAAGTGAGTGCCAAAGGATCCAAAAGATCCAGAGATGAGATAAACCAAAGATATTTGTGGCACCTCAGACTTGGCCATATTGGAGAAGACAGAATGAACAAAATAGATAAAGATGGGCTTTTAGGCTCATTGACTTCCGAGTCATATCCAGTTTGCGAGTCCTGTCTTCAAGGAAAAATGGCTAGACTGCCCTTTGTAGGACATGGGGAGAGGACCACTGAAATACTTACCCTAGTACATACAGATGTATGTGGCCCATTCGATGTGCTAGCCAGGGGACGTTATTCTTACTTCATTACCTTTACCGATGATTATTCACGGTATGGGTATGTGTATCTTATGAGACACAAGTCTGAATTTTTTGAAAAGTTCAAAGAGTTCAAGAATGAAGTAGAAAAACAAACCGAAAAACCTCTTAAGGCTCTTCGATCAGATCGAGGAGGAGAATACCTTAGTGGGGAATTCCGGGACTATTTCAAAGAAAACGGCATAGTCTCACAATGGACACCTCCGGGTACACCTCAACTCAACGGGGTGTCAGAGAGGAGGAATCGGACCCTGTTGGACATGGTCAGGTCCATAATGAGCTTCACTGATTTACCTATGTTCCTTTGGGGAGATGCCTTACTCACAGCGATTTATTTGTTGAATAGAGTTCCCTCTAAATCCATTCCTACCACACCGTATGAGATATGGCATGGTAAGAAACCAAGTCTTGGTCATCTCAAGATTTGGGGATGTCCGGCCCACGTCAAGCGACTACAGGCAAACAAGTTAGAGGCTAGGACCATAAGTGCTCGTTTTATAGGATATCCTAAAGAGTCATTAGGATACAATTTTTACATCTCAGAGGATCACAATGTGTTTGTGAGCCGTCATGCCATCTTCTTGGAAAATCAGTTTATCCTTGATAGAGGCAGTGGGAGGAAAATTGAGCTTGAATAGAAAGTCTCTGAAAAGCAACGAGTCATGGATCCTATAGAACCCATTCATAAAGAGCCAGTACACGATGTCCCTCGACCACCTCGTAGATCTAGTAGGGTCTCCCATCCTCCCGATAGATACTTAGGTATACTAGAAGAGGATACCGAGGAAATGTTCCTAGTGGGAGATAGGGATCACATACAGGATCCCAAAACCTACAACGAGGCGATATCTGATATCGATTCCGAGAAATGGCTGGAAGCCATGAAGTCAGAATTAGACTCCATGCATTCCAACCAAGTCTGGACCTTAGTAGACCCACCAGAAGGTATTGTACCTATTGGATGCAAATGGATCTACAAAAGGAAGATAGGTTCGGATGGAGAGGTAGAGACTTATAAGGCAAGGCTTGTGGCGAAAGGGTATAGTCAGCGCGAAGGCATTGACTATCGGGAGACCTTTTCACCTGTAGCCATGCTAAAATCCATCCGAACATTGCTTGCTATTGCAGCATTTCATGATTATGAAATCTGGCAGATGGATGTGAAAACTGCCTTCCTGAATGGACATCTTAATGAAGATATCTATATGGAACAGCCTTTGGGTTTCACTTCCAGTGATGGAGATCACAAGGTCTGCAAGCTGCAAAGGTCCATCTATGGACTAAAGCAAGCCTCTCGGAGTTGGAACACTCGTTTCGATGATGCAATCAAAATGTTTGATTTCATCAAAAACGAAGAGGAACCGTGTTTTTACCAAAAGGTTAGTGGGAGCGCTGTCGTATTTCTCGTATTGTACGTGGACGACATCCTACTAATAGGGAATGATATTCCCATGCTAACCTCGGTCAAGGTCTGGTTGTCAAAAGAATTCTCCATGAAAGACCTTGGAGAAGCATCCTATATTTTGAGAATAAAAGTCTATAGAGATAGATCTAAAAGGATGCTTGGCCTTTCACAGAAGATGTACATAGAGGAGGTGCTGAAGAGGTTCAGCATGAAAAACTCCAAGAGGGGTCTCTTACCCCTTAGGCATGGAATTCATCTCTCCAAGAAGATGTGTCCCAACACATCTGAAGAGATTCAACGCATGAGCAAGATTTCCTATGCATCGGCAATAGGAAGCCTCATGTATGCCATGCTATGTACACGACCTGATATAGCTCTTGCTGTGAGTGTCACAAGCAGATATCAGTCGAATCCAGGTGAAGAACACTGGACAGCTGTGAGGAATATTCTTAAGTACTTGAGAAGAACTAAAGATTTATTCTTAGTTTTTGGAGGATCATCAGAGTTAAAGGTAGAAGGGTACACAGATTCAGACTTCATGACTGATGTCGATGACAGGAAGTCAACATCTGGATATGTGTTCTTGTGCAATGGTGGTACAGTGAATTGGAAGAGTTCTAAACAACCGATCATTGCTGATTCTACTATGGAAGCTGAATACATCGCCGCCTTTGAAGCTGCTAAGGAAGGCTTCTGGTTCAAGAAATTTATTGCAGAGTTGGACGTGATGACATCAGATGCCATAACACTCTATTGCGATAATAATGGCGCCATAGCCCTTGCTAAGGAGCCAAGGTCTCATCAGAAGTCTAAGCATATAGAGCGGCGCTTCCATCTCATACGCGACTATGTTGAGAAGAAATATGTAGAGGTGCATAGAGTAGACTCCGCGGATAACGTGGCGGACCCGTTCACTAAGCAGCTGAGTCAGCAAAAGACTGAAGCCCACCTTGAGAAGATGGGCCTAAGATATATGACCAATTGGCTTTAGTGCAAGTGGGAGATTGTTAGATGTATGCCCTAGAAGCCAATTTGGCTGACACATTGTTGATTCTAGGGACATAATTTTGTACTTGACTGTTTATTATTGAATAAATAAAAGGCATCTTTTTATTCATATTATTTATGTGTCTATGAATCGTCCAAGGAATTAATAAGATGATTATACATATTCTCAAGAGTTGAGAATTTGAGCCATGTATCATTGGTGATTAATTTCTAAATGCTCCTGATCAATGGATCATCACGAGGACGGTAATCGATCCGATCAGTGCACAGATCACTTTCCTTCTGGATGGACGAGACTTGAGTCCACAGTGTAGGGACCCTGAAGTGATAGTGCAGGTGCTTGTTAGAGAACAAGGGTACTGAGCGTGACCAAGACAAGAAGTCACTTGGATGTCTATCCACTCGTCAGTGACTTGCTTGATGTTGCAGTAGTGTGACTGGTCCTTTGACCTGCGGTGCTTCGGCTACTCACAGTGAGGTTATTGTAGTTTGACTGCACACATACATGGTCTCTAGCCATATGGGTCCATGCAGTGTAGATTGGCTGCAGTAAGTTCACTGTAGGAGTAGGGTATGCACCTATAAGGAATCTATCGACCTTGATAGAAGAGGAGTGATCCTATGTGATTTGTTAGACTGAGTTCTAAGACCTTGGCCAGGGCAGTAATATAAAGTGGAAAAAGAGTTTTCCACTATCGAACTCAAGTCAAATAAATCTTGACATATGACAGACGATGGGGTTTGACGAGTTGTCCATGACCTCCGTTCTGTAGGGATCCACGATAGTAGGACTGTATCACACGTTAACTGCACCTAGAGGTTCATCATTCTATTCTGCTGGGTAGCCACTACATGCTGCTAGGTGTCACTGGTGGATGGTGGGACTCATAGGGATAATCTTGATGATCGATAAACCCTAATGAGTTGAGTTGGAATCGTTCCAACCCATTGAAAGAAGTTTTCAATGATATTGTGATAGAGATCATAATATATCTCACTACCAGTCAGAGTAGAACCGATGGGGTCACACACACTAGAAGTATTGACCGATCCGATGGTTGAAAAGTGATTATGAATCACAAGTGATCAATTTGATTGATAAGAAGTTGAAGAAGGAACAAAGGGAATTAATTAATTGGACTTAAAACAAGAGTCCTACTTCGGGTAGGATTCCTAGAGTCCTAATTGGATTAGGACTGGGAATCCTAGTTAGAGTAGGACTGGGATTCCTACTTGGAATAGGATTCCTAAAATCCTAATGAGATTAGGAGTTTTGAATTAAAATTGGATTCCTACTTGGAGTAGGATTCCTAGAGTCTTAATCGGATTAGAACTCCGAATTTAAATTAGAGTCCTAATTGGATTAGGACTAGAATTAAACAAATCCTAATTGGATTAGGATTCCTTAAGTCCTAATTAATTATTAATCCAATGAATCAACATGACTCTTAATTGGATTAGGATTGAAGAGTTCAATTGAGTCATGGTTCATTCAAGTTCTAATTGGATTAGGACTAGCATGGATTGAACCCAATTGATTCATGATTTGGTTAAAGCCTAATAGGATTAGGACTTAGCCATAAGAGGGACACCTAATCCTCCTTAGAGGAGGATTAGGGCATCACAAGAAGGAGGGATCACGCCCCTCCTCCTCTCCTTGTGTGCGGCATGAAGAGAGGGGCCGGCGCCCCCTCTTGGTAACAATTCAAGGGCTCCTAATTTTTAGGAGCCCTTGATGGTTATAAAAGGAGCTAGGGCCGGCGCCCTAGCTATGCTTGGGTTCTCCCTTAGTGCCGTGGCCTCCTCCCTCTCTTCTCCCTTGGTTCAGCCGCAAGCAAGGAAGGTGCAATCCAAGGTGTTGGTGGCCTCCTCCCTACTCCATTGTTGTTCCAACGCAAGGAAGAAAAGGAGGCTTTCTTCTTCCTCATCTTCATCCTTCTTCTTCCTCCTCTCAAGCACAATCAAGAGTTGATTGAAAGAGAGGAGATCAGCCATCAAAAGAAGTCTTTGCAAGGGAGCTAGCACCTCGGGAAGACAAGAAAGATTTGATCGGTCCTCTACTTCATGTGGATACCCGTAGAGGCCGGACGTTTGAACGGCTTCAAGCGAACCCTCTTCCGAAAACCACGAATTCAGATTTGCGGTGATCATCTACCCGCGCAAGGTGAAGATCTGATCTTCCAAATGGTTTTAAAAATTTTAATTCTTACCTAACTACGAACGGTCTAGAAACAGCGTTCATGCGATGAACGTCGATCCCGCTCATGCCGATTCCGCTGCAATCTGATTTTTGTTTTGAAATATCAGCGGCATGGGCGGGTTCCCAACACTTTTTCGGTAAAAGGTGATTTGGTCATTTTACCAAGAAGACATGATTCATAGGTTGTCAATGATTCACAATCATTAACATCAAGGATTCTCTCTGTACTTAACCTGTTCATCCTGTTCTTGTTAATATGACCTAGCCTATGATGCCAAAGGTAGACATCCGTGACATTATCTATTCTAGGGCGCTTATTGGATTTATACATTACATGAACAGGCTGTGACAAAATATAAATGCCATTACTCAGAATTTCATTCATTACAACAACACCATTCCAAATGACATTTCAGTAATCCTTTTTTCTTGATATTTCATAACCATTTTTGGCCAAAAGGCCTACAGAAATGATATTCAATAGAAAACTTGGACAATAGTGACAATCACTAAGGACATTTACATGAGAGCTGAATTCAAGTTTAGGAATTCCTAAAGCTAGAACTGGAACTGGTCTTCCATCTCCAACATTCAGGAGCCTTTCTCCTTCTTCAAATCTCTTACTGACTTGTAGCCCCTGCAACGAATTGCAAATATTAAAAGGACTACCGGTATCCAATACCCAGGTCGAATTATCACAAATAAAAAAATTGCAAGGTGTTATCATATAAGTACCTTGATTGGCAACTGATTGCCCACTTTTCTTAGGCCGGTTCGGATCGAGGGATGCAATATAAAGAGGACAGTTGATGAGAATGCAAAATGTCATATTTTTCTTTCTTAATGTTTAGTCTTTTATACTTATTTTGTGCCTAAATGTACTCATTATTCTTATATTTTGATTTAGGATGCAAATGGAAGCGTTAAGTACAAAACGAAGCTAATTGGATGATTTTGGACAGTTTCGATATTGCTTCGTAATTTAAGCATAACTTTTTCATCCGAGCTCTGACTGAGATGATTCAAGATGCTGTGGAAAGCCAAGAAAACGCTCTACAACTTTCATGTTTTGAGTTTTGATAGATACTGACTTTATCAAGGTCAAAATTGATCTCGAAGTTGCTGCACGTCCTTAGCCTGCAATACGTGGATTTGACTCGGTCAATTTTCAGAAGTTTCCAGATTTGATGCACGAAAATCCTAGCTGGAAACACCACTTTCCCAGTTATATTAGGACTTTATTTTATTTTTCGTAATTAGTCAGATTTGAATATTTGTTAGGAGATTTTTTTGGAAGGGATAAAGGTGAAAGAAAGGGGGCTGAAAAGGGGGCTCTTTCTCTTTTCTCTTGGAGGACTCCTCTTTCTCTTTTCTCCTTGGAAGTTTGCATCCATGGCTCTGCGTGGCTAAAGCTTTTATTGGTCTAAGAAAACAGAAGCCTCGGAATCAATAAAACTGTGAGATCTGAATTTGTTTTCATTGTTAAATTCATGCTTTGATGTCGAATGTCCTTCTGTGCATATTTTCATGATTATTTTCGTTTAATGACTAGGAGGCCTACTAGTTTATTATTCGTTGCAATCTACTGCTAGGTTAGATATCAAATCCGTAATTGTTTGATTCCTCTAATCTGTGAAGCAACTAAGATCTAATAATTTGCTGCATTAGAAATTTTCAGATCTTAGGAAGAATACTCGGCTAAATCAAATGCAACCGCTTGTGTTTGTGTTGTTTAGTTTCATCGATCTCTCTAATTCTTAAGGCTGCTACTAGATTAAACCTTTAGCGCTTGTCTTGGGTTGTTTAGTAGTTAGGGTTAATTAGATCGCTTGTTTTTAATTAACTACAACTAAGAAGAGATAGAAAAATATTTCTATCGGTGGACATTCAAAGTGCAAATTGATATCTTTGCATCAATGATCAGTTGTAAAATTCCGATGGTGGATGTTGACTTAGACCAAGATTTGTTCTTTTGATTGATTTCAATACTTAAATCTGAATTCTTCTTTAGTTGTTTTATTATTTTCATTATACTCAAACCCCCCCTCCGTCCTTGTTCAAGTTGCATAAAACTAGGCTAGATACTCTCCGTGGGAACGATCCTTACTCGCACTACTACATATATATTTTTAGAAGTATAGGTTTTATTTTTGGTTGCCTATGACAGCACACCAACAGTTCTTCTTCCAATGTCCTTGCTTCTTGCAGAAGAAACACTCCGCCTTGCTCTGATCAGCCTTTTATTCTTTTTCTGACTAGGCTGAGCATGGTGCACCTGTTTTTTTTGGATTTCATTTTTCTTTTTCCCTTTCTTAAAGGGATGACCCTTGGATGAACCTCCCACTAAGTTCACCATCTTCTTAAGAAGTTGGTGATCATTCTCAAACGTCTGTAGTAACTCCAACAATTGGTGATAATTCACTACAGGTTTCGTCATACGAAAATGAATGAGAAAAGGACGGTATGATCCAGGCAATGAGTTTAGTATGGCATCCTTCCCCAATTGATCATGAAGGAAAAAGCCAAGAGAGCTTAGACGCTCGATCAACTCAATTATGTACAGTACATGATTAGTTACCGAGATTCCATCTTTCATTCGGGCGCTAAAGATGGCACAACTAGTTTTGTGCCTCTCAACGTCGCCAGGAACGCCGAATGATTCATTCAACACTTGAATAATATCTTCCGGTTGCGTATTCTCAAAATACCTACTAAACTCATCACTCATTGCTGCCAACATGATGCATCAAAAGTGATCCGGTCACTGAGCCACTTCTGATAAGTGTCTCTAGCCGATCTTGATGCATTAGCAGCGGGCTGCTCAGGTGCTTGATCCGTTATCATATAAAGGATCCTCTCATGCTCTAGCACTATTTTCAGTTTTCTATGCCAATTATTGAAATTTGGACCAATCAACTTGTCATTGTCCAACAATGAGCGAAGTGACAAATTAGTGGCCATTTCTGCATAAAAAGAAAATTTGGCTATTAGTATATGAATTGATTAAACTCAATAGACTTGGACTTTAGTCTAAAGGTACTCCCACTATTTTATACAAATTGGTAGCCTCTACCTCTAATTCGAAAAATTACTCCTAATTCTTTAGTGGGCACTAGAACCCAATAGATCGCATATAGGTCCGAGTGTGGCTCGGCCAACCCATATGCATCTATTGGTAGGTTCTTAACCAATTGCTTCACCAAGCAATTTCTAGTGATTATTTTGCCCTAGATTTTTCGGCAGGCGTGTGGCGCCTCCACCGAATACCCTAGTCAGGTCCAACCATTAAATGATAGGGTTAAGTCTAATCAACTAATAGACGACCAAGCCCGACTGTGGCTCGGTTCACCTGGCCACCTATTGAAGGTACACTTAACTCATCATATATCCAATGACAATTCCAATGCTTGATAAGTACCAGGCGTGTGGCGCCTCCAATAATTATCAAAACATTGGACCCATTATCACCCAACTTAATGGGAGGCTATGACTTAGTTATCCCCATAACCATTTCATTTTAAGGACCTAATAATTTTAGAGAATTTCATAATTAGGATAGATGAGAAGATCCGGTTAGTCTAATTTCTCCCACGGACTTCACCAAATCAGATTAGACTCAAACCGGTTAAGGAGACACTTAAATCAGTCATACTGATTTTTCTTAAGGCATGGGCTAACTCGAATCATTAAGTTGTCCAATCAAAATGTGATTGACTATATCGGCCAGGTAAGTGAGATCGGTGGAAGGGATATGTCATTAACTCGACAAAGACGAATCAGTGCGAGTAGCTCCCAATTAAAAACCACCGGTCGAGTCTGCCAAACTTACCTTAGACACCGACTGGTTAATCAATTTTGATTTGATTACTCAAATGACTCGGGCTACACCACTGAGCCTAAATCAAGTTCCATCTTAGTCTAATCAAAGATATGGACTTGATCCATCTACAACTATTGTAAATTGACCTAGAATTTTCTTGACCAAATCTAGTTACTACTTAATTAGATTTGATCAATTAATTCTATTAGTCCATGTATGATTCTAACCTTAGGTCTAACCCAATTCTAAGAACTTGATTCAAGCTAACCCATATGCCCAAAGAATTATGCAATGTCAATTAATTGAGTTATAATTCTATTTCATAACACTTAATTCTTAATTAAGTTTAGACTTATGAAAGTTTTGATCATTGCATATTTCTTTTTAATTACATATTAATTTCAATCTTTCAGTTCTTAAAATACATTTTCAGATCTGAGTTTTTGTAATTAATAACATGTAATCAGATTTAATTCATGTTTAAGTCATTATGTTTTATGTTCATGCATTACATATACATAACAACATGAATTAATACAAACAACATACATATTATGTATTTGTTTTTTCACTTTTATTTTTAGATCTGATTTGTTCATTAAAATCAGAGATCATATGAATCATAAACTTTATTTAGATCTCATCTAAATAATATTATAATTTCAGATTTATTCATGTTACTAATCCTAACACAAACATGCATCATATGCATCCAAAATTTCAGATCTACTTAATCATGCATAATCAGCAATTAAATCAATAATAAAAAAGCACTTTAGATCTAATCTAAACATGTTAATGATTTCATATTTAATTACAAGAATTAAAACATAAAAGTTTAAACATAAACCTGGCTCTGATACCACTGAAAGTGCATCCTGGGTTTTTCGGTGTTTAGCATGCTGAATTTTTTTTTAAAAAAAAATCATGGCTGAACCTGATCGGGTTGTCTACATACCTCTTCATAAGGGGGATCAAGCCACACGTAGTTCTTTTTAAGTTTCAAAAATACAGCGGAAAAATGAATCAAACAATTTAATTCATGCATGCTTACAAGATCAAATCTAGAAATCAGCACATTAAGAACACATAGGATTATGCCGGAATCGTTTAAACAATTATGCTAAAACTTTTATGCATGATTAACTATCAGATCTGAAACTTAGGAACTCTATTCTAATTAATCTTCGAATATCCATCGAATGGATTTTGGAGATATCTCCGTGAGGAGCCCCAAAAGAGGGTAAAATCTCGGAGAATCGGATCTAGACCTTGACACCATAATAAATGATTAATGCTAGATTAATACCTTTTATGATGGATGAAGTTGTGGATCTGATCCTTGACTTCGCAGCCACGCACAAGAATGGCCTCTACGAGAAGTACATGCGAAGCCCTGAAGGTTTTTTTTACGCAATAGTGCTAGCAGCTGCAGAACACTTGAAAGCTGAAATTTGCTCGCCGGGATTCAATCAACTCTTGATCAATCGTCTTGAAGCAGATGGAGATGAGGTTTGTAAGAAAAGTAGAGGACTCAGATCTGATCTTGAATCTTCTAGATATTCACCCTGAAAACCCTATCTAAAATGGAGAAGAAGAGGAGGAGGCATGTGAGGAAGAAGGCTGCAATGGATGTATTTTCGGTGCCCATGTTTGACCCCTTTTAATGGCCTCCGAATTTTCATTCAAAATTCAAAATTTATTTTCAGAAAATCTCCTTTAGTTGGCGCATGCAAAGAAATAGGAACAACCCAAATCAGATCTCAACCAAATCTGATTTAAATTCAAATTTTAAACACATGTGCAAGAGGGGAGGAATTTGAAATCCATGCAGCAGAATTTTCCTTCCTCTTGTTGCATATATTTTATTTAAAATTTGAATTTAAATGATTCAAAGGTTCACACACCAGCTAGAAAAGTTATTTGATGTATGAAATCATTTAATATATTGCTTAATATTTGAATTCAAATTCAAACAACAAACAATATCGCCATGTGTCAAGCAATGGGCTAGTTGCATCGGAGGATTGGACCTCTTTATTAAAATAAGATGTTGTGGGGTAAAGATTGGGTTGGGATCCAATAACTGTTAGGTGAGGACCTAATCATAGCTTTATTTTCATGGGATATATGATGGGTCTGACTTAACCATGGAACGGGTCCAATAACTGTTAGGTGAGGTCCTTATGACTTGGAGACCAGGTTAGCTCAATATGTTTACGAAGCATTGTACAAGAGTTGTACACTCATCGTCTATGTGTCTCCAATAACTATTAGGTGAGGTGACATGTAGATTGGTGGGAACGCAGCATCCCACTCGAAATTCTAAGTCGCAGGTTTCCGTATCTTTACTAGGGGAGTGTGAGAGATCCGAGAAATAGTGGGAGGATTTGATTCAATTTTGTTTTAAAAGTTCCTAAAATAAATTAATGTCAAATACAAATTTTTAATTAGAATCTTTACTCTCTGCAGATGTCAATGGCTTCCAACCCGATAGTTCAAATTCTAGATAACAATAGGTTGACTGGACCAAACTATAAAGATTGGCTCTGCAACTTGAAGATTGTCTTGAGTTGCGAAAAGATAGCTTATGTTCTTGACCATGAACTCCCGTTGTTACCAACCCATGCAACCAATGAGCAGCGTGAGACACATGCAAAATGGTTGGATAACTACAATAAGGTTAGGTGCTACATTTTGGCATCCATGTCCAATGAATTGCAATACCAGCATGAGAGCATGAAGACTGCTAAGGACATACTTGATCACCTACAAGAGTTGTATGGTGAACAGAGTCGCGCAACGAGGTTTAAAGTGTCCAAGCGGCTCTTCAAAGCCAAGATGTGCGATGGGCAATCCGTCCATGAATATGGTTTGACCATGATCAAGGATCTTGAGGAGCTTGAGAAGCTTGGCATGACCATGTATAAGGATTTGCAAATGGATTTGATCCTACAATCGTTGCCATCTTCATATGGGCAGTTTATTGTAAACTACCATATAAATAATATTGAATGCGCCAAGCTTGAATTGTTGAATATGTTGGTGACAACTGAGGGAGCTTTGAAAGGTTTAAGGGGCACAGTTCTCGCTGCTGAGTTAGCTTCTACTTTCAAGAGAAAGTCTACTGAGAAGAAAAAGCCTAAGAAGAAGCAGAAGACCGAGAAAAAGCCGAAGAAGGAAGTTCCTAAGAAGAAGGCCGAACCGAAAGGAAAATATTTCCATTGCAATAAAGATGGCCATTGGAAGAGGAACTGTCCTATGTACATGGAAAACATAAAGAGTAAGAAGGGTGACACGCCTTCTGAAGGTATGTGTAATATGCTCATTATTGAAACTAATCTAACGGTTTCTTCTATTTCCAGTTGGGTTATAGACTCTGGTTCTAGTGTTTACTTGTGCACTACCATGTAGGGTCTAAAGGAAAGTAGAAGTCTTACAGAACGTGCGGTAACCCTACGGGTTGGCAATGGAACAAGAGTTGCTGCTGTTGCTGTGGGCACATTTCCTTTGCATTTACCATCAGGATTTAGTTTGATACTTAAAGATTGTTATTTTGTACCTAGTGCTAGCAAAAATCTGATTTCTATATCTTGTCTAGCATAGGAACATTATGAATTTAATTTCAATAAAGACTACGTTTTCATTTATTTGCGAAATAAATGAAAGTGCATCCTAGGTTCTTCGGTGTTTAGCATGCTGTTTTTTTTTTTTTTGAAAAACCATGGCTGAACCTGATCGAGTTGCCTACGTACTTCTTTATAAGGGGGATCAAGCCACACGTAGTTCTTTTTAAGTTTCAAAAACGCAGCGGAAAAATAAATCAAACAATTTAATTCATGCATGCTTACAAGATCAAATCTAGAAATCAGCACATTAAGAACACATAGGATTATGCCGGAATCTTTTAAACAATTGTGCTAAAACTTTTATGCATGATTAACTATCAGATCTGAAACTTAAGAACTCTATTCCAATTAATCTCCGAATATCCATCGAATGGATTCTGGAGATATCTCTGTGAGGAGCCCCAAAAGAGGGTAAAACCTTGGAAAATCGGACCTAAACTTTGACACCATAATAAATAATTAATGCTAGATTAATACCTTTTATGATAGATGAAGTTGTGGATCTGATCCTTGACTTTGCAGCCACGCACATGAATGGCCTCTACGAGAAGTACACGCAAGCCCTGAAGGATCTTCTTCCGCAATAGTGCTAGCAGCTGTAGAACACTTGAAAGCTGAAATCTGCTCGCCGGGATTCAATCAACTCTTGATCAATCGTCTTGAAGCAGATGGAGATGAGGTTTGTAAAGAAAGTAGAAGACTCAGATCTGATCTTGAATCTTCTAGATATTCACCCTGAAAACCCTATCTAAAATGGAGAAGAAGAGGAGGAGGAGGCGTGTGAGGAAGAAGGCTGCAATGGATGTGTTTTCGGTGCCCATGTTTGACCCCTTTTAATGGCCTCCGAATTTTCATTCAAAATTCGAAATTTATTTTCAAAAAATCTCCTTTAGTTGGCGCATGCAAAGAAATAGGAACAACCCAAATTAGATCTCAACCAAATCTGATTTAAATTCAAATTTTAAACACATGTGCAAGAGGTGAGGAATTTGAAATCCATGCAGCAGAATTTTTCTTCCTCTTGTTGCATATATTTCATTTAAAATTTGAATTTAAATGATTCAAAGGTTCACACGCTAGCTAGGAAAGTTATTTTATGTAGTAAATCATTTAATATATTGCTTAATGTTTGAATTCAAATTCAAACAACAAACAATATCGCCATGTGTCAAGCAATGGGTCCATGCGCCATGCAATAATTTTGGTTTATTTAAAATTCATGAAATCCAATTCTATGTCACCATTAATTGCCACATCATCTGAGCCTAATCCTCTTGGGTTGCACCTAATCAAATTTGGTCAAACCCGGATTAAAACAAAGCAATTTGGTTGAACCCAATCTAATTAGGTCAGACCCTGATTGAGCTCAAATTGAATCCAATTCAATTTTTGGCTCATCCAAACTCAAACAAATTGAATTAATTACTATATGTTGGACCTAATCCAATTAGGTCAATCCCCAATTAAGAATAAATTAATTTAAAATTAATTTGATCAGCTTAAGTCCTTTTGGATCTGACCTAATCCAATCAGGTCAAAACCCTGATTGAGCCCAAAGTTGAATCCAATTCAATTTGGCTCATCCTTAGCACAATTACTCAATCAAATTGAGTTTATTAGTAATTTAATTACTAATTAATCCTCCAATAATTACTTTAATTATTTTATAAGATAATTTGTCAATCAAATTGACCAAATTATCCCTGAATGATTCTTAATCATTCATCAGCCTTCTTGATCAATCAGGAATCTTCTATGCGTGTGACCTCATAGGTTCGAACCTAGGCCGGTAGTATAGGAACGACTTTCTACACTAATCGACGTGACCATGTAGCAATGGTACCCGACGTCCGGATAGGCTGAATATATGCGAAGCAAATATTCTAGAATCCTGGACTATGGTTACTGTATAATTCAATCTCTTTGACTCCTAATGTCAGGATGACTTAGAGCTCACTCTCAACCCTATAATTAGTATATCCATTATGTGATTAACTTTAGATATCCCGTGACTCCTCACTGGGATTACCCTGGCCAAGATTTTGCTAAATTAATTACAAGACATTATCTCCTGTTTTCAGGAGGGGTCAATTCCATCTTGACTTACAACTGACTACGCAAGTACTTGACTGCACCCAGTGACCTTCCGTCACTGAATTAGAAATTTAGGTAGTCCGGTACCAAAGTACAGTGAGTTGCTTGCTAGTCACAGCTTGCGGTCTCAGGTCAAAGGGCCAAACTTATACCCATATCCACTCAGAACATCTCTCGACAGTAGAGCGTTCCGGAATTGGTCACGTTCAGTGAAATGTACTCCTACACTTCACCTATGTGGCATACCAGTGTCTCCACACTCCTTAGTTAAGAGGACAACCAACGTATATGCCACACAACGACCTAATCTCGATAATGCTGTCGTCCTAGGACTCAATGATAAATCCTCCTTTATCATAACATAAGTCCTAAGGACTTCATCATGCAAGAGTTCATTTGAAGATGAAATGATGAATAATGCCAAATAACACTTTATTAATTTATCAATTTATTTACAAAATTCAATCATCAATATGCTGACGATTGACATTTAGGATACAAATCTCAACAACTCCCACTTAGCCTAATGCCAATCGACACAGTATCTAATACCCGTCTTCGACTTGTGTTCGTCGAACTCTTTGATGCCGAGGACTTTGGTAAATGGGTTGACCAGATTTTTTTTTTTGTCAATCTTCTAAAGATCAATATCACCTCGATTGACGATCTCTCGAACCAGGTGGTAGCGACGTAGAATATGCTTGGTCCGCTGATGTGCTTTGGGTTCTCTTGCTTGAGCTATGGCCCTAGTATTGTCACAAAATACAGGCACTGGACCATCAACGAAGGGTGTCACTCCAAGCTCGGTGATGAACTTCCGCAACCATACAGCTTCTTTGGCGGCATCAGATGCTGCGATTTATTCTGCTTCACATGTAGAATCTGCCACTGTATGCTGCTTGGAACTCTTTCAGCAGATGGCCCCACCCTTAAGAGTGAAGATATATCCCGACACGCTCTTGCTATCATCTTGATCTGACTGAAAACTTGAATCGGTATATCCCTCAAGTTTTAAGTCAGAATCACCGTAGACAAGCCACTGGTCTTTAGTATATCTCAAATACTTAAGGATGGTTTTTACAACCTTCCAATAGTTGCTACCTGGATCAGACTGGTATCTGCTTACTACTCCTAGCGAGTATGCCACGTCTGGTCTAGTACATGTCATAGCATACATTATAGATCCCACTGCCGAAGCATATGGAATTCTATCCATACTCTCTCTTTCTTGAGGGGTTATCGGACAATCCCTTTTAGAGAGGTTAATTCCATGGCTCATCGGAAGATAGCCTTTCTTGGAATTAATCATACTGAACCTTTTCAGTATAATATCAATGTATGTGGATTGGGATAATCCAAGCAATCTTCTAGATCTATCTCTATAGATCTTCATTCCTAGGATGTAAGATGCTTCTCCCAAATCCTTCATGGCAAATTGAGATGATAGCCAAACCTTTATTCCTTGTAATGCAGGAATGTCATTCTCGATTAAAAGAATGTCATCCACATACAAAATAAGAAATATAATAACTGAACCATTTGCCCATTTATAAATCCAAGGTTTCTCTTCATTCTTAATGAAGCCATAAATTGTGATTAACATATTAAAACGTATATTCCAACTCCATAAAGCTTGTTTTAATCCATAAATGGATTTTTGAAGCTTGCACACTTTAGACTCATCTGCAGATGTAAAACCTTCAGGTTGTATCATATATACTTCCTCTTCTAAATCTCCATTTAGAAATGCGGTCTTTACATCCATTTGCCAGATTTCATAGTCTAAATGTGCTGCTATCGTAAGTACAATCCGAATGGACTTGAGCATTGCCATAGAAGAAAACGTCTCGCCATAGTCAATACCATAACGTTGACGATATCCTTTGGCAACCAGACGGGCTTTATAGGTCTCTACCTTTCCGTCTGTGCCCCATTTTCTTTTGAATATCCATTTACACCCTATGGGTTTAATCCCTTCGGGTGGGTCAACTAATGTCCATACATCATTGACCTTCATGGATTCCATTTCGGATTGCATGGCTCCAAGCCATTTATTAGAGTCATACCTCTGCATTGCATCCATATATGTGATCGGATCCTCATCATTTTCATCAAGTTCGATAGGATCCCCGTCCCGGACCAAGAAACCGTAGTATCTGTCCGGCTGACGTGGTACTCGATCCGATCACCTTAATGGTGCATCTAATATAGGTTCTGGATCTGATCTAATCAAATCCGACTTAACTGGTTCAGTAGATGGTGTCGGGTCTTCTACATGTTGAACTTCTCTAAGCTCAACATTAGAGCATTTTGTTCCTTCACTAAGAAATTCCTTCTCCAAGAAAATTGCTCTATTGCTTACGAACAACTTTTGTTCTTCAGCAAAGTAGAAGTAATATCCTTTAGTTTCTTTAGGGTAACCAACAAAGAAACATTTGTCAGACTTGGGTTCAAGTTTGTCTGTCTTCAAACGTTTGACGTACGCCGGACACCCCCAAACCCTAAGGTGAGAGAGCATCGGTTTACGTCCAGTCCACATCTCATGTGGTGTTTTATTTACAGACTTACTTGGAACCTTATTTAGAATATAGCAGGCTGACTCAAGTGCATATCCCCAAAAGGATATAGGCAGACTTGCAAACCCCATCATGGATTGAACCATGTCTAACAGAGTTCGATTTCTCCTTTCTGATACACCGTTATACTGTGGTGTACCAGGAGGAGCCCATTGGGAGAGAATCCCATTCTCTCCTAAATATGTCAAAAACTCACTGGAGAGGTATTCACCTCCTCGATCTGATCGAAGAATTTTAATACTCTTTCCAGTTTGTTTTTCTGCTTCATTACGATATAATTTGAACATTTCAAATGATTTAGATTTGTCTCATTTAATAGACATAACCATACCTAGAAAGGTCGTCTGTAAACGTAATGAAATATGAATACCCACCTCTAGCATCTGTGCTCATTGGCCCACATACATCAGAATGTACATGGGTCAATAAATCACTGGCTCGTTCACCTTTTTCGGTAAAAGGTGATTTGGTCATTTTACCAAGAAGATATGATTCACAGGTTGTCAATGATTCACAATCATTAACATCAAAGATTCCCTCTTTAGGATACAAATCCCAACAATAAACTATTTAGACATGGTTTTATGATTGACGATATTTATCACTTACATATGGATGTATCTGTAAACGTATCTGAGCATACAGTGAGTACCATAGGATCTAAAAGATCTAGAGATAAGATAAATCAAAAGTATTTATGGCACCTCAGACTTGGTCATATAGGAGAAGACAGAATTAACAAATTGGAGAAACATGGGCTTTTGAGTTCATTGACTTCTGAGTCATATCCGATTTGTGAATCCCGCCTTCAAGAAAAAATGGCCAAATTATCCTTTGTAGGACATGGGGAGAGGTCCACTGAAATACTTGCCCTAGTACACACTGATGTGTGTGGCCCATTCGATGTGCAGGCTAGGGGTCAATTTTTCTACTTTATTACTTTTACCGATGATTTCTCACGGTATGGTTATGTCTATCTTATGAGACATAAATTTGAAGAATTTGAAAGGTTCAAAGAATTCAAATTTGAAGTAGAAAAACAGATAGGGAAACTCATTAAGGTTCTTCGATCTGATCGAGGAGGAGAATACCTTAGTGGAGAGTTTCGCGATTATCTAAAACAAAATGGTATAATTTTACAATGGATATCTCCTGGAACACCTTAACTCAATGGAGTGTCAGAAAGGAGGAATAGGACCCTATTGGATATGGTCAGGTCCATGATGAGCTTTACTAATTTATCCTTATTCCTTTGGGGAGATGTCCTACTTTTAGCAATATACATATTGAATAGAATTCCCTCTAAATCTATTCCTACCACACCGTATGAGATATGACATGGTAAGAAGCCAAGTCTTGGTTATCTTAGAAAGGAGAAATCGGATTCTATTAGATATGGTCAGGTCCATGATGAGCTTCACTGACTTACCCTTATTCTTATGGGGAGATGCCTTACTTACAGCTATCTACATATTGAATAGAGTTCCCTCTAAGCCCGTTCCTACCACACCGTATGAGATATGGCATGGTAAGAAACCAAGTCTTGGTTATCTCAATATTTGGAAATGTCCGGACCAAGTCAAGCGACAACAGGTAGACAAGTTAGAGACTAGGACAATTGGTGCTCGTTTTGTTGGATATCCTAAAGAGTCGTTAGGATATAATTTTTACATCCCAGAGGATCACAAAATATTTGTGAGCCGACATGCCATCTTCTTGGAAAAACAGTTTATCCTTGATAGAGGCAGTGGGAGAAAAATTGAGCTCGAAAAGAAAGTCTGAGCAACGAGCAATTGAGCCTAGTGAACCTATTCACATTAAGCCAATACATGAAGAACCTCGTCTACTTTGTAGATCCAGTAGGATCTTCCATCCTTCTAAAAGATACTTAGGTATAATTACAGAGGAAATAGAGTGTTTCCCAAGGAGACAACCCAAGAGGGGGGATGAATTGGATTTTAATTAATTATTGACCAATTAAAAATAAGGTGAGTGATTAACTAAATATGTTGCAAGTGAATTAGTTAGATCACTAGATGCAATGAGTGAAGAGAGGGAAAGAGATAAGGTGCAATACAAACACAGAAATATTTATAGTGGTTCGGAGCCAACTCTTGCTCCTACGTCCACTTCCAAGCCGCACTTAGGAGTTCACTATAATTCCTAGGATTACAGCCGGTTGTTTTACAAGCTCACAACCCAACTTGTTGTTTTCATAAGGTCACAACGAACTCGGTCGGTTTTGACAAGCTCACCGATTAGAACCACTCGATTGTTTTTTCCGGTTCACAATCAAATCTAGTTGGTTTTTTCGGGTTCACCAACCACAACCTTACACTATTGGTTTTATCCTTGGCTCACCAACAAACCTTACAATCCTTGATTCAATCCCCTGATTGAATCAAGTAGGAAAAAAAAGAGTTTAAAAGTTCACAAAGAAAGCTTCTAAAAAGCAAGTGTGAGACAATATAAATAAAATTGAGTTAGAAGCCCTCAAATAGATTTTAGATGAGGAAGTGGGGGCTTCTCGATTTTTGAGTCTCCTCTTGAATGTGCCGAAGGATGGAGGACAGTAGTAAAGCCTTGAATGCGAAGGAAGCACTTTTTGGTTTGAGTTAAATGCATTTCTTTCTTCTTTTTCTTGGATTCACTCTATGGAAGCTCTTGGTGGTTGAAATGCTTTAATGCTCAAATGGAATAGCTCTCTTGTTGTCTACTACTATTCACTCTAGCTATTTAAGTGATTTTTTTTGAAAAATAGCCGTTAGAGAGTGATTTGGAGCCGTTCTGACCCGTCAGCACATCCTGACAATGTATCCGTTGAGATCGGAGTCGACTCGTGTGATCTGGAGTCAACTCGGCAGTTATTGAAATTGATGAGGATGATAGTGTTATTTTGATGATTAACAAGTAATTATCTAGAGTATGTTATAAGTTAAATTGATACTTCATTTATAAGTTCATTACTCTCAGTATATTTGTGTGATTGATAATAGATACATGCTTTGTTCATTTGAATGAATCTAACCTTGAGAATGCAGCAAAGTGTGGATTGAGTCGACCCAAAGATTGTTTGAGTCGACCCCGGCACATCAAGAAATCATTTGGCACACTCCTGCAAAAATGGCACAGATGAACAGTTGGTTGGGTCGACCCAAGGTAAGCATGAGTCGACCCAAACTTCAAGAACCTCAAACCATGAAGGAAATATGTTCTCTGGATTTACTGAGAGGGTCGACCCAAACAGTGGTTGAGTCGACCCAAGCTTGAGTCGACCCAAACTCTGAGAGGGTCGACCCAAAGGCAAGACAGAAAGACAGACAGAAAATAGTTCTCTGAAATTACTGAGAGGGTCGACCCAAGAAGAAGTTGAGTCGACCCAAGTGAACTTTGAGTCGACCCAAAGAAAGGATGGGTCGACCCAAGTGAAGGAAGGCTGAAATCAAAATTTCTGTGTTCTCTGAGAGGGTCGACCCAAGGAATGTTTGAGTCGACCCAAGGCAAAGTTGGGTCGACCCAAGGACAGGTTGAGCCGACCCAAACACGGGCTGAACAGTAACGGCTAGTTCTGCAGATGTACTTTTTGTCCTTCCCAAGGTCAGTAACGGCTAGTTTTTGAATTCTAACCATTGGGGCTTGACCAAAGAAGGTGGGAAGCTATTTAAAGGGGCACTATTCATCAGAGAGAATAACTTTTGAAAGGAATATCAAAGAGTACTCAAGAACACAAAAGTGCCCTAATCTTCTTCATCAAGAGCTTCATTCAAGAATCAAAGAAAGGGATTGAGCAGATTCAAAGAGGCATCAAGAGCTCCATCCCCCCTTGAAGAGTGAAGCATCCTTGACAAAGAAGAGCAAAGCCACTTCAAAGCGATAAATACTTTCTAACTCTTCTTTGTAGTTTATATTGTTTCATATGCTCATTTAGGAGTTTGAATCTTTTCTTTTTGTTTGTCAAACACTTTGTAAAGGTTCGTTGGTTAGCCCGCAAAACCAACAAAGGTTTTTGGTGAACCCGGAAAACCAAAGTGTAAAGGTTCGTTGGTGAGCCCGCAAAACCAACAAAGGTTTTTGGTGAACCCGGAAAACCAAAGTGTATAGGTTCGTTGGTGAGCCCGCAAAACCAACAAAGGTTTTTGGATTGTGAGCCCGGAAAACAATCCAACTGTAATCCGTGGGATTATAGTGAATTCCCAAGGGGACGCTTGGGGAGTGGACGTAGGTGCTAAGGAGAGCACCGAACCACTATATATTGTTGTGTTTGTGTTGTGCTTGTGCTTACGTTTATTCTTGCATCATCTTCTATCTTTGCACTAGTTTAAATCATTCAAATAGTTTAAAGAAGCATCCACCGCACTTAATTAAGAAAACGTTTAAAGCACCAAAATTTAGAAGAAACCAATTCACACCCCCCCCCTCCCGGCTTGTCACATTGGGCAACAATTGACTCGTGGTTTACTGGAGATGACTCGCCCGCTTTTTCAGATTTGAATTAAAGTGCATGCCTCGTTCTGGGGTCGACTCGGACTAAACTGGAGTCGACTCGCCAACAGCTGGAGACGACTCGGGCACTTGGGGGTCGGCTCGTTCTCAGGGTTCTAGAAACTCAATTTTTTGTTTTTCTTCCTCAAGTCGACTCAGGTTTACTTAGAGTCGACTCGGCTGACTTGAGAGGCGACTTGAGATCTTCGAGAGACGTCTCATTCTTAGAGACCGAAAAATTGATTCTCTGTCTTTTGAGCTGTTCTGCCTCGGAGTCGACTCGGGCCTTATTGGAGTCGACTCGGCTAACTTGAGGGTCGACTCTGAAACACTTGGAGTCGACTCGTTCACAGGGTCTCGGAAACTTAGTCTCTGCCTTTCAGACTATTTTTCTCTGGGAGTCGACTCGGACAAACTTGGAGTCGACTTGCCAAGCGTCAGAGTCGACTCGCAACCTTCTAGAGTCGACTCGATAATAGGATCTAAAATCCATCGTTCTGTCTTTCTGTCTATTATCCTTTGGAGTCGACTCAAGACTATCTGGAGTCGACTCGCCAAGCATCGGAGTTGACTCGAAGCCTTTTGGAGTCGACTCGCTAATAGGGTCTAAAATTCATCGTTCTGTCTTTCTATCTGTTCTCAATCGGAGTCGACTCGGAGGGTTCTAGAGTCGACTCGAGCTTGTGCCAGAAACTTTAAATATCCCGGAGTCGACTCGCAAAGTTCCGGAGTCGACTCGTGATGCAGACTTTGGTTCAAATTGAGTCCAATACTTAGCCAAAATACTTTGAACGAAAGCTCGAGGCACTTAAACAGAAATTCATAAAGATTTGCCTGAAACACTAGATTGAATTCATTAGAACAACATAAGACATACTCAAATGCTTTGAGCTCATCAAAATCAATTAGGAATTTACTCAAACACTCCACAATCTTCCCCTTTTTTGATGATGACAAAATATTGAGTAAAAAAGTGAATTACTCATTCAAGAAATGATTCAAGGTAAAGTTTTGAAATGAATTCAAATATCTAGTTATTTAGTGTATCCAAAATTAAAGGGTATGAGTCAGTAAATTCTGAAAATTAAAGCTCCCTCTTTCATTTGGAATTATATAAGCCTTCAAATCATACAATCAATTGTTTGGCTTACATATCTTTAATGAATTTGCTTTCTTAGAATTTCAGATTCTCCCCCTCAACATGTGCATTCACATTTTGCTTAAAGATTTTCTTGTTTAGTGATTCCCTTTATTTACAATATATCATATGTTCTCCCCCTTTTTGTCATCATAGCAAAAAGGTGAAGTATCAAAGAGTCAATACATACAAGATGAGACAAAAAGATATGCTTTTCATTCAGTGTAAGCTTGAATACATAAAAGATGTTCAGAAAGTATATAGTGCTCAAAACACATAAACACATCAAATACACAAATTCTTAGATAAAGATAAGACTTTTCAATTCATTGTAAGTATTACAAAATTGAGTACAATGATTGAAAGTCCAAAGGACTTCATATGATTTTCAATAAAAGACAAGTCTAGGGAGGTGGACGTCTAGAGGAAGATGAAGCTCCTATATTTCTGCGCTGACACTCCAGAAGCAGACGAACTCCCTCAGAGACATTCCCCAGTTGCGCAATAATTTCTGAAGTAGTGCTAGCTTGGGTTTGGGTCAGTTGGGTTACGCTGTCGATGATTGTATCAAGTTTATCTATGACAACATTTGCTACCCTTTCAGCTTCTTGATTTAGGCTCAGCAGCTCTGATCTGACTGAATCTCGCATCTGCTTTGTAGCTTCTTGAATGTCTAAGAATCTCATGTAATGACCCTGAATAAGACATCTCAGACTAGATAACTCCCCCTTCACTTTAGCAATCATCATAGAAACAGCTGCAGTGGAGGGGGTCAGATCAGTAGAGGGTGTGCTTGTAGTACTCCTTAGTTCTCTCAAAATGTCATCCCTCAATGTTCTGAGCTGCACACTACTAATCCTAACCTCAAGAGGCTGCTGTGGTGGCATAGTGGATGATGGACCAGCAGTGGATGAAGGACCAGCAGTGGATGGGAAGGTAGAGGGATTTGCGGAGGTATCCGGTTCAGGTTCAGAAGTGGGAGAGTGAGGAGCAGTGGGGTCAGATGGTATGGTCGAAGAGGTTTTTCTAACCCAAGTACCCTCAACCTTGTGGAATCCTAGTCGGTGGAGAGTCCCCTCGTTCATATAGTCCGTGTAACGGAGTGAACGAGAGGGTTCCTCCTCAGGGATAGGAACCTCTAACTCCCTAAATATCAAGGTGAAGAGCATACCATAAGGAAGACTCAGTTTAGATTTTTCTAAAGGTTCACAAATATAACTGTAGATGAGTCTAGGAAAGTTGAGAGGGACGTCATGTAGGATGTTGAACATGATAGCTAGGTCTCTCTCAGAAATAAAGTTAAACCTACCTGTTTTAGGGAGGAGAGTGCGAGAAATTATACTAAGTAGGAGGCGCATCTCAGCGGAGAGCTGATTTGCAAAAACCTCCTCAATGGGGGACTGGGGTGCTCTCCCTAGAATAGCCGCAAGGGCCTCAGACCTATCAGTAGGGTGAGTGGGAGCTATACCCCCACGGGAGAGGTGGAGGACTCGGGCAATGAGGTCCTCGGAGATACAGACAGGGACGTTGGCTACCCTCCCTTGAAGATCGCTGCCACCCCGTGTGACGGTGCCATAGAATTTTCGAACTAACCTAGGGTATGATGGAAGATCAAGGGAACAAAAGAATTCTAGACCTTGAGCCCTAAGGTAAACCCTTCTTGGGAGAGAAAATCAAAATCGACTTTCCTCCCGGTAGAGACAACCTTCTTGGCGCACGAACACGAGGGAACCGATCGAGGCGGAGAGGGAACTGGAGGAGGTGACTTCACGGGTTCATTCTGCGCCTTGGATCGTCTCTCGGCGCTGCTCGCAACGAGAGGCCTCTTCCGGCGAGAAACAATGGCTTTCCTAGACATCTTTGACGTACTAGAGGAAGGAGAGATGTGAAATGGAAGGAAAATCGAAGGAAAAAATGAAGAAAGAGAGCGGAGACGACTCGAGGGTTTTGGAACAGTGGCGGCCGAAAAGAAAGATTTGGAAAAAATCATTTCGTTTAGGGTTAAAAGACGGATTTTCGACGTCGAGTCGACTTCTGAAAATTCGCGAGTCGACTCGCCCATGAGTCGACTCTCAGAATCATCCGAGTCGACTCGAACTCTGGCTCATAACCAAAATCTCAGTTAATACAGTGCCAAAAGAGAAATATGGTAATCTTTAGAGCTTAAGGAATGATTTGATAATCATAGACGTGGAAAACTATATCAAGCATAAATTAATGATCAAAATTAATGAATGAGAGAAAAGAATCAAAGAAATGGATCAATCACTCCTAATCCTCTTCTAAGACTATAAAATCGATTTTCACTCAAGGGTTTTGTGAAGATATTAGCAAGTTGATCATCATTACAAATAAATTCAAGCATCACATCACCATTTAACACATGATCTCTTATGAAGTGATGTCTTATCTTAATATGTTTAGTCTTGAGTAATGAATTGCATTTTTAGTTAGATTTATGGCACTTGTATTATCACAGTTTATGAAAATTTTCTCTTCCTTAATGCCATAATCTTCAAGTTGTTGCTTGATCCATAAAATTTGAGCACAACAACTTCCGGCAGCAACATATTCGGCCTCGGCCGTAGATAATGCAACCGAGTTTTGTTTCTTGCTAAACCATGAGATTAAGTTTTCTCCTAAGAACTGATATGACCCGCTGGTGCTTTTTTATCAAGTTTACAACCAGCAAAGTCAGAATCAGTGTATCCTATTTAGTCTATGCTTGATTCTTTAGAGTATCATAACCCTATATCTTTTGTTCCTATTAAGTACTTAAAAATTCTTTTAACTGCAATTAGGTGTGATTTCTTAGGATTAGATTGATATCTAGCACACATGTATACACTAAACATGATATCAGGTTTACTTACTGTAAGATATAATAATGATCCGATCATACTTCTATACAGCTTTTGATCTACTTACTTACCTGATTCATCTTTGTCTAGTTTGCATGATAAGCTCATGGGGGTGCCAATTGACTTGTTTCCATCCATATCAAACTTCTTTAGCATTTTCTTGATGTACTTAGCTTGATTGATGAAAATTCCTTCCGTAGATTGTTTGATTCGAAGTCCGAGGAAGTAGTTCAACTCTCCCATCATGCTTATCTCAATTTCACTCTGCATTAGTTCAGCAAACTCTTCGCAAAGACGATTGTTAGTAGCACCGAAAATAATATCATCTACATAAATCTGCACTATTAATATATCTTTATTTTTCTTTTTCAAAAATAAGGTTGTATCAACATTCCCTTTAGAAAATTCATGATCTAATAGAAATTTGCTAAGTCTTTCATACTATGCTCTAGGGGCTTGTTTTAGACCATAAAGTGCTTTATTCAATTTGTAAACATGGTTAGGGTATTGATGATTTTCAAAACCAGGAAGTTGTTCTACATAAACCTCCTTATTAATATACGCATTTAAGAAAGTACTCTTTGCATCTATTTGAAATAATTTGAAATCTTTAAAATATGCAAATGCTAGTAACAGTCTAATTGCTTCGAGTCTAGCCACATAAGCAAAGGTCTCATCAAAATCTATACCTTCTTCTTGATTATAGCTTTTTGCTACTAGTCTAGCCTTGTTCCTAATCACAACTCCATTTTCATCAAGCTTATTTTTGTGCACCCATTTAGTTTCAATTGTTGAGTATTCAGAGGGTCTTTCAACTAAGTTCCATACTTTGTTTCTTGTAAATTGATTTAGTTCCTCTTGCATAGCATTTATCCAATTTACATCATTTTCAGCTTCTTCAATGTTTTTAGGTTCTAAATGTGATACAAATGCAAGATGATTATTTAAGTTTCTTAGAGAGGCTTTAGTTCTAATAGTTTAAGATGGATCATCTAAGATTAACTCTTTAGGGTGACCGTGAGCATACCTCCAAACCTTTGTAAGCCCATAATCAGCAATTACCTCTTGGCTTGTTGAAGTCTCTTCAATTTGCTTCGGTTCATCCTCTTGTAAGGTCATGTCATCCATCTTTTCCTCAAGTATCCCTGCATCATCATCAAAAGCTACTCTCTTGCTAGAGAAAGCATCATTAGTCTCATTAAAAACAACATGAATAGATTCTTCAATAACAAGAGTTCTTTTGTTGAAGACTCTATATGCCCTACTTGATGTAGAATATCCCAAAAAGATACCTTCATCAGATTTGGAATTAAATTTACCTAAGTTATCTTTGCCATTATTATGAATGAAACACCTACAACCAAAAACATGAAAGTAGATTACTTTGGGCTTTCTATCTCTCCAAAGTTCATAAGGTGTTTTCTTTATAATTGATCTCAATAGAACTCTATTTAGAATATAACATGATGTGTTAATAGCTTCACCCCAAAAATACTTTGGAAGATCACTTTCATACAATATGGTCCTAGCCATTTCCTCTAGGGTTTTATTTTTTCTTTCCACCACTCCATTTTGTTGTAGAGTCCTAGGTGCAGAAAAATTATGAGTTATCTCCTTTTTACTACAAAATTCTTCAAATAGATGATTTTCAAATTCTGTGCTATAACTGAAGTATTTTTTGCGTTAGTTACTTTCTTATGGAATTTCTTAAATACTGAAAATGCTTCATCTTTATGAGCTAAAAACATGACCCATGTGTTAGAACCCGCCCATGCCGCAGAAAAATTTTTAAAAATTTAGACGCAGCGAAAGAGGCATATGCGGGATCAACCGTTCATCGCATGAACGTTGTTCAAAAACCGTTCGTAGTTAGATAAGGATTAAATACTTTTGAAACATTAGGAAGATCAGATCTTCACCTTTGTGCGGATAGGTGATCACCGCAACCTGATGATCGTGGTTTTGGAAGAGGGTTCGCTTGAAGCCGCACAAGCGTCCGGCCTCTACGGGTATCCACACGAAGTAGAGGACCGATCAAGGTTTCCTTGTCTCCCTGGGGTGCTAGCTCCCTTGCAGAGACATCTTTGATGGCTGATTTCTTCCCTTTTAATCAACTCTTGATTATGCTTGGAAAGAGGAAGAAGAAGAAAGGATCTTTGAAGAAGAACCAAAGGCTAGACACAGCCTTTTGTTTTCCCTGCGTTGGAAGAAGGAGGGGAAGGGGAGGAGGCTGCCAAGGCCTTCTTCTTGTTCTTCCTTGCTTGCGGCTGAAGACCAAAGGGAGGAAGGGGGCCACGAGTTGGAGAGGAATAGGGCTTCAATTAATTCCCTAGGGTGCCGCCCACTTCTCCTTTTAAAGGCATGAAGGGCTCCTACAAGTTAGGAGCCCTTGACTTATTTCCAAGAGGGGCGCCGACCCCTCTTTTCTACACTGCAGCCAATCTACACTGCATGGATTTCCATATGGCTAGAGACCATGTATATGTGCAATCAAATTACAATAACCTCACTGTGAGTAGCCGAAGCATCGCAGGTCAAAGGACCAGTCATACTACTGCAACATCAAGCAAGTCACTGACGAGTGGATAGACATCCAAGTGACTTCTTGTTTTGGTCACGCTTAGTACCCTTGTCTTAACAAGCACCTGCACTATTACTTCAGTGTCGCCACACTGTGGACTCGAGTCTCGTCCATCCATAAGGAAAGCAATGTGTGCACTAATCGGATCGATCATCATCCTCGTGATGATCCATTGATCAGGAGCATTCAGAAATTAATCACTAATGACGCATGGCTCAAATTCTTAACTCTTAAGAATATGCATCATCATCTTATTAATTCTTGGACGATTCATAGACACATAAACAATATGAATAAAAAGATGCCTTTTATTTATTCAATAATAAATAGTCAAGTACAAAATTATGTCCCTAGAATTAATAATGTATCAGCCAGATTGGCTTCTAGGGCATACATCTAACACCATGTGTATCTAGAAAAATCATCTACTATGACAAGACCATATTTGTTTCCACCAAGGCTTTGTTAGATGTATGCCCTAGAAGCCAATTTGGCTGACACATTGTTGATTCTAGGGACATAATTTTGTACTTGACTATTTATTATTGAATAAATAAAAGGCATCTTTTCATTCATATTGTTTATGTGTCTATGAATCGTCCAAGAAATTAATAAGATGATGATACATATTCTCAAGAGTTGAGAATTTGAGCCATGTATCATTGGTGATTAGTTTCTAAATGCTCTTGATCAATGGATCATCACGAGGACGGTGATCGATCCGATCAGTGCACAGATCACTTTCCTTCTGGATGGACGAGACTTGAGTCCACAGTGTAGGGACACTGAAATGATAGTGCAGGTGCTTGTTAGAGAACAAGGGTACTGAGCGTGACCAAGACAAGAAGTCACTTGGATGTCTATCCACTCGTCAGTGACTTGCTTGATGTTGCAGTAGTGTGACTGGTCCTTTGACCTGCGGTGCTTCGGCTACTCACAGTGAGGTTATTGTAGTTTGACTGCACACATACATGGTCTCTAGCCATATGGGTCCATGCAGTGTAGATTGGCTGCAGTAAGTTTACTGTAGGAGTAGGGTATGCACCTATATGGAATCTATCGACCTTGATAGATAAGGAGAGATCCTATGTAATTTATAAGACTAAGTTCGTAAGACCTCGGCCGGGGCAGTATGCACAGTGGAGAAAGAGTTTTCCACTCTCGAACTTAAGTCGAATAAATTTTGACATATGACAGATGAAGGGGTTTGACGAGTTATCCATGACCTCCGTCTTGTAGGGATTCACGATAGAAGGACTGTAACACATGACAACTGCACCTAGAGGTTCATCATTCTATTCTGCTGGGTAGCCACTACATGCTGCTAGGTGTCACTGGTGGATGGTGGGACTCATAGGGATTATCTTGATGATCGATAAACCCTAATGAGTAGAGTTGGAATCGTTCCAACCCATTGAAAGGAGTTTTCAATGATACTGAGATGGAGATCTCAATATGTCTCATTACCAGTCAGATTAGAACCTATGAGGTCACACACATTAGAGGTTTTGATTATTAGGATTGTCGATTTGTGATTTGGAATCACAATGTCAATTGTCAATAAGATTGATGTACAAAATAACCCACTAAGAGTTAGTGAGTTAAATGGAAGAATTAAATAATTATAATTAGATTATAATTAAGTCTTTTGCTGATTAATTGAGTCAAATTATGTTGGGTCTGACCCAAAGAAATTTGACTCAAATCCTAGTCAAAAGTTGGCTAGATCGAGTCTTTGAAAATCCTGCCAAATTCAGCCTTTTTCCTATTATTGGAGCCTCCCTCTTGATGCCTTATTTTGAGGGGTCAAAATAGGCAAGAGGGGGCAGCCAAGAGGACAAGGAGGGGCGTGGCCCCCTCTCCTTCTTTGCTGGGAGCCAACGCCCCTTGATTCTTTCCAAGAATCAAGGGGCCCGCCAATAAAGAAAGGCACCAGGAAACCTATTAGGAATAGGTTTCCTGGCGCATAGGGTTTTGAACCCCATAAAAAGGGAGCCCCACGTCCCATGTTTGAAGAGAAGAACTTCTCCCAGCCGTGGGGCAGCAAGAAGGAATTTTTGGGATTTTTAAATCAGCAAATAGGGAGAGAAAAGAATAAAAAAAGGTGAAGGGTTTTCTTCTTCCTTTTGAAGGCTGCACAAGGTGGGATCCTTGTGATTTCTTCTTCCTTCTTCTTCGACATCCAAGAGAGGCTTTTGCAAGGAGCTAGCACCCCGGTGAAGCCCCATCTCTGATCTTCAGCAACCTCGTGTGGATACTTGTAGAGGCCGGACGTTTGTGCGGCTACAAGGAACCAAACCACGATCATCGGTTGCGGTGTTCTTCTACCCGCACAAAGGTGAAGATGAGATCTTCATTTGAAATTTTATATTTCTGATTTTCTAGTAGTTTAACAATTCATAATTAATTATTAGATCTTAGTTTAGTCCCCATCTTAATTCAAAAGGGTTCTGAATCGTTTTGATTCAGAAAAATTTTGAAATCTACCCGATCCTGTTCCGGCGTATGCGATGCACCGGGCCCGGCATGCGGATTCCGCCGCGAACGTCGCGCCGCTGTGGGGCAATCCAACAGTGGTATCAGAGCCATGGTTTTGGGGATCCAATTAAGATAATAGTTAATTAATTATGAATTAGTTCTGATTTTTTAATTATTATGCATGCTGAAAAATTCTGCGTGCTGAAATTTTGTGTTGCTGAAAATTTTCAGCATGCTGATTTTGTTAGATCGATCATGCGATTATAGTTTTAAAATTATGATATGATTATGATGTTTAAAATTAAGGTATTGCATGATCTGGATCTCAGATGGTTGCATAATAAAATTAAAATCAGATTAGATAAAATCATGCATGAGATGCATGTGGTGATGATCATAGGATTCAAACCCTTTTGGTATCGAATGTAATGACCTGCGATGTGATCTGTAATGTCATGTAATTTTGTAGATGCTTGCATGCATCTTATTTTATATTTTGAGAGGCCTGCGTGCCTCCTAAAAGGAGATGTAATTTATTTTATTTTTATTTTACATCTGGTTGTATTTCTGTGATGTGATGTACATCAACGATCAAGTTGAAGCAAAGGCATGAGATGAAAGGTGATCTAAGCAGTTGATGGCGATGGGATCAAGAGTTGATCAAGGATCGAATCAAGGAGGCTTGGAACCAATTCAAGAGTTGAAGACCACTTGATCGATTGATGTGCATATGCTTGTAATACGACCTAATTAGAATCCATGATCATCACCTAGTTAAAGTTTAGCTTTAATTTGATGCTGCGATTATAACTGCCTGTGATGTACCGTTTGCATGTGATGTGAATGAGAGTCGGGTAGATAGTTTTACATGTGATGTAGCAAACCCAATTGAGACCTAAATCAAAACCTCCTCAATCAAGTCGAGAGTGAACCGACATGAGCAAGTCATATTAGATTAATTGATCTAATTGGTGTCTAGGAAAGCATGAAAGGTGGTTACTTAATTAGGACCTTACTCTCTGAGTAAGGGGAGCCTCCCACCTGCTTACCTGGCCAATTGTTCGATTACCTCTTATGAAGAGCTCAAGTTGCAAACACTAAGATCTGATTAACCAATATTAAGTCAATAGGTCTTCCACTGTAGTAGAGCTGCTAAGGTCTTTCTGATGTTGATTTGTCTCGGCTGGACACAGTGGTCAAGTTGCATCGGGGGGCTGGACCTCTCTATAGACATGAGATGTTGTAGGGTAAAGGTGGGGTTGGGCACCAATAACTGTTAGGTGAGGACCCAATGACGACTTTATTCCTACGGTTATACGGTGGGTCTGACTTAACTAAGAAATGGGACCAATAACTGTTAGGTGAGGTTTTCATGGCTTAGAGACCAAGTTACACTGCAACATGCTTGAGAAGCATTGTACAAGAGTTGTACATTCATCAATCTATGTGTCACCAATAACTGTTAGGTGAGGTGGCATGTAAATTGGTGGGACCGCAGTACCCACTAGAAATCCTAGTCGTGTGGGATTTCCGTTTCCCTACCAGGGGAGTGTGAGGGATTCAAGAAAATAGTGGGAGTTACATTTGTTCTAAAAGACCTTAGAACAGATTAGGATCAAGTACAAAAGTCTAACTAGAATCTTTACTCTCTGCAGATACAATGTCGGCTTCAAACCCTTTGACCCGTATTCTTGAGACCAACCGACTGACCGGAACCAATTACAAGGACTGGCTTAGAAATCTCAAAATTGTTTTGGAATGTGAGAAAATAGGCTACATACTCGATTCAGATATCCCCACACTACCAACACGTCCTACTGATGTTCAGCGTGAGATGCATAAAAAGTGGTTGGATGATGACATTAGAGTAAAATGCTATATGATGGCATCCATGTCTAATGAACTCCAATGCCAGCATGAAAATATGAAGACTGCTAGGGACATACTGGCACACCTGCAAGAGTTGTATGGTGAGCAGAGTCGCACAGCTCGTTTTGAAGTGTCCAAGAGGCTCTTCAAAGCGAAGATGCGCGAAGGGCAGTCTGTCCATGATCACGGTCTGACCATGATCAAGGACCTAGAGGAGCTTGAGAAGCTCGGTATGGACATGCACAAGGAATTACAAGTGGATTTGATCCTACAGTCACTTCCTGATTCATTTGGTCAGTTTATAGTAAACTACCACATGAATAAGATTGAATGCACTAAGACTGAACTAATCAACATGTTGGTAACTGCTGAGGGAGCCTTGAAAGGTTCAAGGGGCAATGTCCTTGCTGCTGAGTTGACTTCTGGTTCCAAGAGAAAGTCTACTTGGAAGAAAAAGAAGCCTGCTAAGAAGCAGAAGAAGGACAAGAAGCCAAAGAAGGAAGTTCAAAAGAAAAAGGCTAACGACAAAGGAAAATGTTTCCACTGCAATGTCGAAGGCCACTGGAAGAGAAACTGTCCTTCATACCTCGAGAGCCTGAAGAACAAGAAAGGTGACACACCTTCAGAAGGTATAGACTTGCTCATAATTGAAACTAATCTAACGGTTTCTTCTACTTCTAGTTGGGTTATAGATTCTGGTTCTAGTGCTCATTTGTGCACTACCATGCAAGGTCTAAAGGAAAGTAGAAGGCTGGCGGAAGGTGCGGTAACCCTTAGGGTTGGCAACGGGGCAAAAGTTGCTGCTGTGGCTGTGGGCACCTACCATCTGCGACTACCGTCTGGATTTAGTTTAATACTTAGAGACTGCTATTATGTACCTGCTGCTAGCAAAAATTTGATTTCTGTTTCATGTCTAGCACAGGAAGGTCATGTTTTTACATTTGACAAAGACTGCTGTTCTATTTATTTAAGAAATAAAATAGTCGCACGTGGTTTCATGATTGACAGTCTCTATCATTTACATATGGATGTATCTGTGAAAGTTACCGAGCAAGATGTGAGTGCCAAAGGATCCAAAAGATCCAGAGATGAGATAAACCAAAGATATTTGTGGCACCTCAGGCTTGGCCATATTGGAGAAGACAGAATGAACAAAATGGATAAAGATGGGCTTCTCGGCTCATTGACTTCCGAGTCATATCCAGTTTGCGAGTCCTGTCTTCAAGGAAAGATGGCTAGACTGCCCTTTGTAGGACATGGGGAGAGGACCACTGAAATACTTACTCTAGTACATACAGATGTATGTGGCCCATTCGATGTGCTAGCCAGGGGACGATATTCTTACTTCATTACCTTTATCGATGATTATTCACGGTATGGGTATGTGTATCTTATGAGACACAAGTCTGAGCCTTTTGAAAAGTTCAAAGAGTTCAAGAATGAAGTAGAAAAACAAACTGGAAAACCTCTTAAGGCTCTTCGATCAGATCGAGGAGGAGAATACCTTAGTGGGGAATTCCGGGACTATCTCAAAGAAAACGGCATAGTCTCACAATGGACACCTCCAGGTACACCTCAACTCAATGGGGTGTCAGAGAGGAGGAATCGGACCCTATTGGATATGGTCAGGTCCATGATGAGCTTCACTGATTTACCTATGTTCCTTTAGGGAGATGCCTTACTCACAGCGATTTATTTATTAAATAGAGTTCCCTCTAAATCCGTTCCTACCACACCGTATGAGATATGGTATGGTAAGAAACCAAGTCTGGGTCATCTCAAGATTTGGGGATGTCCGGCCCACGTCAAGAGACTACAGGCAGACAAGTTAGAGGCTAGGACCATAAGTGCTCGTTTTATAGGATATCCTAAAGAGTCATTAGGATACAATTTTTACGTCTCAGAGGATCACAATGTGTTTGTGAGCCGTCATGCCATCTTCTTGGAAAATCAGTTTATCCTTGATAGAGGCAGTGGGAGGAAAATTGAGCTTGAAGAGAAAGTCTCTGAAAAGCAACGAGTCATGGATCCTATAGAACCTATTCATAAGGAGCTAGTACACGATGTCCCTCGACCACCTCGTAGATCTAGTAGGGTCTCCCATCCTCCCGATAGATACTTAGGTATACTAGAAGAGGATACCGAGGAAATGTTCCTAGTGGGAGATAGGGATCACATACAGGATCCCAAAACCTACAACGAGGCGATATCTGATATCGATTCCGAGAAATGGCTGGAAGCTATGAAGTCAGAGATAGACTCCATGCATTCCAACCAAGTCTGGACCTTAGTAGACCCACCAGAAGGTATTGTACCTATTGGATGCAAATGGATCTACAAAAGGAAAATAGGTTCGGATGGAGAGGTAGAGACCTATAAGGCAAGGCTTGTGGCGAAAGGGTATAGTCAGCGCGAAGGCATTGACTATCAGGAGACCTTTTCACCTGTAGCCATGCTAAAATCCATCCGAACATTGCTTGCCATTGCAGCATTTCATGATTATGAAATCTGGCAGATGGATGTGAAAACTGCTTTCCTGAATGGATATCTTGATGAAGATATCTATATGGAACAGCCTTTGGGTTTCACTTCCAGTGATGGAGATCACAAGGTCTGCAAGCTACAAAGGTCCATCTATGGACTAAAGCAAGCATCTCGGAGTTGGAACACTCGTTTCAATGAAGCAATCAAAACGTTTGATTTCATCAAAAACGAAGAGGAACCGTGTGTTTACAAAAAGGTTAGTGGGAGTGCTGTCGTTTTTCTCGTACTGTACGTAGATGACATTCTCCTGATTGGGAATGATATTCCCATGCTAACCTCGGTCAAGGTCTGGTTGTCAAAAGAATTCTCCATGAAAGACCTTGGGGAAGCATCCTATATTTTGGGAATAAAGGTCTATAGAGATAGATCTAAAAGGATGCTTGGCCTGTCACAGAAAATGTACATAGAGGAGGTGCTGAAGAGGTTCAGCATGGAAAACTCCAAGAGGGGTCTCTTACCCCTTAGGCATGGAATTCATCTCTCCAAGAAGATGTGCCCCAACACATCTGAAGAGATTCAACGCATGAGCAAGATTCCCTATGCATCGGCAATAGGAAGCCTCATGTATGCCATGCTGTGTACACGACCTGATATAGCTCTTGCTGTGAGTGTCACAAGCAGATATCAGTCGAATCCAGGTGAAGAACACTGGACAGCTGTGAAGAATATTCTTAAGTACTTGAGAAGAACTAAAGATTTATTCTTGGTTTTTGGAGGATCATCAGAGTTAAAAGTAGAAGGGTACACAGATTCAGACTTCATGACTGATGTCGATGACAGGAAGTCAACATCTGGATATGTGTTCTTGTGCAATGGTGGTGCGGTAAATTGGAAGAGTTCTAAACAACCGATCATTGCTGATTCTACTATGGAAGCCGAATACATCGCCACCTCTGAAGCTGCTAAGGAAGGCTTCTGGTTCAAGAAATTCATTGCAGAGTTGGACGTGATGACATCAGATGCCATAACACTCTACTGCGATAATAATGGCGCCATAGCCCTTGCTAAGGAGCCAAGGTCTCATCAGAAGTCTAAGCATATAGAGCGGCGCTTCCATCTCATACGCGACTATGTTGAGAAAAAATATGTAGAGGTGCAGAGAGTAGACTCCGCGGATAACGTGGCAGACCCGTTCACTAAGCAGCTGAGTCAGCAAAAGACTGAAGCCCACCTTGAGAAGATGGGCCTAAGATATATGACCAATTGGCTTTAGTGCAAGTGGGAGATTGTTAGATGTATGCCCTAGAAGCCAATTTGGCTGACACATTGTTGATTCTAGGGACATAATTTTGTACTTGACTATTTATTATTGAATAAATAAAAGGCATCTTTTCATTCATATTGTTTATGTGTCTATGAATCGTCCAAGAAATTAATAAGATGATGATACATATTCTCAAGAGTTGAGAATTTGAGCCATGTATCATTGGTGATTAGTTTCTAAATGCTCTTGATCAATGGATCATCACGAGGACGGTGATCGATCCGATCAGTGCACAGATCACTTTCCTTCTGGATGGACGAGACTTGAGTCCACAGTGTAGGGACACTGAAATGATAGTGCAGGTGCTTGTTAGAGAACAAGGGTACTGAGCGTGACCAAGACAAGAAGTCACTTGGATGTCTATCCACTCGTCAGTGACTTGCTTGATGTTGCAGTAGTGTGACTGGTCCTTTGACCTGCGGTGCTTCGGCTACTCACAGTGAGGTTATTGTAGTTTGACTGCACACATACATGGTCTCTAGCCATATGGGTCCATGCAGTGTAGATTGGCTGCAGTAAGTTTACTGTAGGAGTAGGGTATGCACCTATATGGAATCTATCGACCTTGATAGATAAGGAGAGATCCTATGTGATTTATAAGACTAAGTTCGTAAGACCTCGGCCGGGGCAGTATGCACAGTGGAGAAAGAGTTTTCCACTCTCGAACTTAAGTCGAATAAATTTTGACATATGACAGACGAAGGGGTTTGACGAGTTATCCATGACCTCCGTCTTGTAGGGATCCACGATAGAAGGACTGTAACACATGACAACTGCACCTAGAGGTTCATCATTCTATTCTGCTGGGTAGCCACTACATGCTGCTAGGTGTCACTGGTGGATGGTGGGACTCATAGGGATTATCTTGATGATCGATAAACCCTAATGAGTAGAGTTGGAATCGTTCCAACCCATTGAAAGGAGTTTTCAATGATACTGAGATGGAGATCTCAATATGTCTCATTACCAGTCAGATTAGAACCTATGAGGTCACACACATTAGAGGTTCTGATTATTAGGATTGTCGATTTGTGATTTGGAATCACAATGTCAATTGTCAATAAGATTGATGTACAAAATAACCCACTAAGAGTTAGTGAGTTAAATGGAAGAATTAAATAATTATAATTAGATTATAATTAAGTCTTTTGCTGATTAATTGAGTCAAATTATGTTGGGTCTGACCCAAAGAAATTTGACTCAAATCCTAGTCAAAAGTTGGCTAGATCGAGTCTTTGAAAATCCTGCCAAATTCAGCCTTTTTCCTATTATTGGAGCCTCCCTCTTGATGCCTTATTTTGAGGGGTCAAAATAGGCAAGAGGGGGCAGCCAAGAGGACAAGGAGGGGCGTGGCCCCCTCTCCTTCTTTGCTGGGAGCCAACGCCCCTTGATTCTTTCCAAGAATCAAGGGGCCCGCCAATAAAGAAAGGCACCAGGAAACCTATTAGGAATAGGTTTCCTGGCGCATAGGGTTTTGAACCCCATAAAAAGGGAGCCCCACGTCCCATGTTTGAAGAGAAGAACTTCTCCCAGCCGTGGGGCAGCAAGAAGGAATTTTTGGGATTTTTAAATCAGCAAATAGGGAGAGAAAAGAATAAAAAAAGGTGAAGGGTTTTCTTCTTCCTTTTGAAGGCTGCACAAGGTGGGATCCTTGTGATTTCTTCTTCCTTCTTCTTCGACATCCAAGAGAGGCTTTTGCAAGGAGCTAGCACCCCGGTGAAGCCCCATCTCTGATCTTCAGCAACCTCGTGTGGATACTTGTAGAGGCCGGACGTTTGTGCGGCTACAAGGAACCAAACCACGATCATCGGTTGCGGTGTTCTTCTACCCGCACAAAGGTGAAGATGAGATCTTCATTTGAAATTTTATATTTCTGATTTTCTAGTAGTTTAACAATTCATAATTAATTATTAGATCTTAGTTTAGTCCCCATCTTAATTCAAAAGGGTTCTGAATCGTTTTGATTCAGAAAAATTTTGAAATCTACCCGATCCTGTTCCGGCGTATGCGATGCACTGGGCCCGGCATGCGGATTCCGCCGCGAACGTCGCGCCGCTGTGGGGCAATCCAACAGGCTTGTGGTCCTAGTTAGTCCAAAAAGGTCCATGTGAAGTAGCTCAAGAGGTCTAGTAGTAGAGATACAATTATAGACTTAAAAGAACTTCTAGATTGTTTGCCAAATTGACATGCTCTACAAATTTTATTTTTTTCAAATTTCAGCTTTGGCAAAGAGGGACTGACTTTGGTACAGGAAATAAGCAGGAAACCTTAAGTGCACTTGTAGCCCCTCGAGGGCCTCGTCATCGAAAGCGGCTTCCAATTGCTCGAAAATTCTCAGCTATATGGGGGACTTGGATGGTGAGCAAAAACAATTGATCAAGAAGTTGGTACAGGAAAAAACACATAACACATCATTGCACAAACCATGCACTGGCCCAGCAAGGCCGGAAATTTAGCATCACACCTACAAAAGATCAGGCAAACTCTGAGAGTCAGACCGGCTATACTGGGATTGACCCTACAAAGGAAGACGGTAAGAAGATCGCTGTCTGCTGGGATCTAGTCCATGAAAGAAAGACCTTTTCTGCTATAGAGCCAATATGATCGTAACCTGTCCAAGCTGAGCCGCTTCAAGATGCAAGGAAAAATCAGACTTCCGCCTTTGCATGGGCTCGCCGTGCATTTGTATGGTCTGGAGAGGCTTACTTGTCTTATAGGGACAAAAAATCGGGATTCCTACCTCAGACCTAACCTTGTGAGGGGACCGAAACTGGCAAACTTCAGAAAGAGGTCATTACATGGTAGCCTTCATGCAAGATGACCCTTTTTTTTTTTTTGATTCGACATAACATAACAAGAACCGATTTTCTTTGTTCGGAGAAGAAAGACGATCCAAACAAAAAAACATCTTAGTTGAGTTTCCCCATCTTTTGTTCTGCTCTTAAGTCCCTGAACTTGTATTTCCTAAAATCCCTTCTTTGAGTCGCAAATCGATGATCCCTCAGAAAGAGGGTTTATTAACGATGGTATGTCCATCGTATGTCCATGCTTGCGTGACCTAATTTACGATGCCATAACCAACTTGCCTCATTGAGTTTAGTATCATTAGCTACTAAGCAGCGGCTGTTTTTAGCAAGATCATCAAGATCTACTATATAAACATTGCCACATCTTAGTCTTTTGAAAACTAAGCTATTGTCAATTGAATTGGTTATTATGCACATAGATTGCTTAAACAAAACGTCAAAACCTTTATCGCATAATTGTCTAACGCTAAGTAAGTTATGCTTGAGACCATCTACAAACCGAACATCATCAACAAGTATTGAAGGTGTGATTTGTATTTTACCGATACCAATGATGTGACCTTGGTTATTGTCTCCAAAAGTCACTACACCTCCTTTCTTAGATTCTAGGGTGAAGAATTGCTCCTTGTCACCCGTCATATGTCTTGAGCAGCCACTATCCAAGTACCAACAGTGTTTATTGAGCTTGGCTGCAAGACACTCCTATACACAAAGAAATCAAGTAGTCTTAGGTACCCAAGTTTTCTTGGGTCCTTCTAGGTTAGCTATGTTAGTTCCTTTTGGAACCCAAACCTTTTTAATCTTTCTTTTAGCTTCTGTTTTTCTATAGTTGCATGCATTAGCTTTATGTCCTACTCTATTACAACAAAAATAGATTACATTTTTAGCTTTACTTTTACCGGCTTTTACAAAGAAGTTTTTAAGAAATTTTTGTTTGTTCTTAGGCTTATACCCTAGCCCGGCTCTATTAAACACAGCTCTTTGACTATTAAAAATTATTTCTATTTTTTTATAGGTATAGGTAAACTTCTCAATAATAGGTTTATATTTTTCAAGTTCTTTAGTTAATTTCAAGTTTTCTTTATTCAATGATTTAACATTATTAATTGAATTATCTTTTAAAGTATGGTTAGTATTTTTAAGTTCAGAAATTCTCTTAGTTAGTCTTTCTTTATCTTTAGTTAGGGTATCAGTTTTTCGAGTTAGCAATTGGATGCTTGTTTTAAGTTTTAAGTTTTCTTTGATAATAGAGTCCTTATCCTTAATCAGTTTTTCAGTTTTATGACTGTAAGATTGATTAGTTAGCTTCAATTCTTTGTTTGTAAAGACTATTCTCCTATATTCATCCATTAGTTCATTAAAGGCATTATACAATTCTTCAAAGGTAAAATTGGCCTTCTCCTCTTGTTCCTCTTCCGATGATGATGATGACTTATCGGAGTCACTCTAGTGGTGACAAGAGCTTTCTTCTTTTTGTACTTGTTGCCCTTCTTCAGCAAGGGACAGTCGGCTCTGAAATGACCCAGCTTCTTGCATTTGTAGCATCTGATTCCCTCACTTTCCTTTTTCTTACCTTTATCCTTGTTGAAGGAACTCGAGGGAACTCTCTTCTTATGGAAAGGCTTCTTTCTATTGATGAATCTTCTGAATTTTTGCACAAGAAGAGCCTCTTCTTCATCTTCCTCATTGTCTTCTTCTTCACTACTGCTACTGCAAGAAAGATCTTTGTTAGAAGAAGTAGACTTGAGGGCAATTGCCTTTTTCTTATGGAAGGATTCTTCTTCACTGTGTTGTTTCATTGTGAGCTCATGCGTCATTAGATATCCAAGGAGCTCCTCGAGTGGCAGCTTGTTCAAGTCTTTTGCTTCTTGAATTGTCGTAACCTTGGCTTCCCATGACCTTGGTAAAGAACAAAGAATTTTTCTGACAAGATCACTGTTAGTATAACCTTGACTTGATTTGTGCCCTCGTGGGTCACTTCAAGTCTATCCCATATCTCTTTTGCAGAGTTACAAGTAGAAATTCTATTGAATTCATTAGGGTCCAAGGCACAATAAAGAACATTCATTGCTTTGGCATTTATTTGTGCCTTCCTTCTATCAGTATCATTCCAATCTTTTTCAAGCTTGGGTATAGCAATGTTATCAACATAGATAGAAGAAATATACGGTCCATTAACTATGATGCTCCAAACATCATAATCTTGGGCTTGGATAAATATCCTCAATTTAGCCTTCCAATAGGTATAGTTAGCTCCATTGAACAATGGAGGCCTATTGGTGGATTGCCCTTCACTAAGAGAAGATCCAAAAGGGGTTGTCATCTTAATCTTTTACTCTTTTTAAGGATTGGAACACCAATCAATATGAGAGCACCTACTCTGATGCCACTTGTTGCCCAAGGAGACAACCCAAGAGGGGGGGTGAATTGGGTTTTAATTAATTATTGACCAATTAAAAATAAGGTGAGTGATTAACTAAATATATTGCAAGTCAATTAGTTAGATCACTAGATGCAATGACTGAAGAGAGTGAAAGAGATAAGGTGCAATACAAACACAGAAAGATTTATAGTGGTTCGGAGCCAACTCTTGCTCCTATATCTACTCCCCAAGCCGCACTTGGAAGTTCACTATAATCCCTAGGATTATAGCTGGTTGTTTTACAAACTCACAACCCAACTTGTTGTTTTCACGAGGTCACAACGAACTTGGTTGGTTTTGACAGGCTCATCGACTAGAACCACTCGATTGTTTTTCCAGGTTCACAATCAAACCCAGTTGGTTTTCTCTGGTTCACCAACCACAACCTTACCTCATTGGTTTTATCTTTGGCTCACCAACAAACCTTACAACCCTTGATTCAATTTCCTAATTGAATCAAGTAGGAAAAACAAGAGTTTAAAAGTTCACAAAGAAAGCTTCTAAAAAGCAAGTGTGAGACAACATAAACAAAGTTGAGTTAGAAGCCCTCAAACAGATTTTAGATGAGAAAGTGGGGGCTTCTCGATTTCTGAGTCTCCTCTTGAATGTGCCGAAGGATGGAGGACAGTAGTAGAGCCTTGAATGCGAAGGAAGCACTTTTTGGTTTGAGTTGAATGTACTTCTTCCTTTTTTTTTTTGGATTCACTCTACGGAAGCTTGTTGCCCAAGGTGACAAGCCAAGAGGGGGTGTGAATTGGTTTCTCTTAATTTTAACTATCTTACTTGTGTTAAATGATGAGTTAGTGAACTTAAACAAATCACAATGCAAACAACAAGAAGTATAGTGGTTCGGTGCTCTCCTTAGCACCTACGTCCACTCCCCAAGCGACCCCTTGGGAATTCACTATAATTCCGCGGATTACAGTTGGATTGTTTTCCGGGCTCACAATCCAAAAACCTTTACAATTTGGTTTTCGGGGTTCACCAAAAACCTATGTTGGTTTTACAGGCTCACCAACGAACCTATACAATTGGTTTTACGGGTTCACCAACAACCTACGTTGGTTTTACAGGCTTACCAACAACCTACGTTGGTTTTACGAGCTTACCAACAACCTACGTTGGTTTTACGGGCTTACCAACAACCTACGTTGGTTTTACGGGCTCACCAACGAACCTTTACAATTGGTTTTACGGGTTCACCAATCAACCTATTCCGTTGGTTTTGCGGGCTAACCAACTAACCTTTACAAGGAGTTTAATAAACAAAGTAAGAAGATTTAAGCTCCCAGATGAGCAAATATAACAATATAATCTACAAAGAAGAGTTTAGAGAATAGTTATCGCTTGATGTGACTTCTCTCTTCTTTGTCAAGGATGCTTCACTCTTCAAGGGTGGAAGGAGCTCTTAATGACTCTTGAAATCTGCTCAACCATTTTCTTTTTACTCTTGAATGAAGCACTTGGATGAAGCTTGCCTTGCTAGGGTTTTCTCTTGAATGCACTTGATGTATTTTCCCAAAGCTTTCTTTCTCTGATGAATACTCCCTCTTAAATACTTCTCCAACCTCCAAATAGTCCTTCCTGATCGTTGGATTGAAGAAACTAGCCGTTTATAGCCGTTGGGAGTCCCAAAAAGCACTTCTGTACAACTAGCCGTTATGCTTCTGCCCGTGCTTGGGTCGACCCAAACTTTTCTTGGGTCGACCCAAACCACTGTTCATCAGATTTGGGTCACTCAAACTTTTCTTGGGTCGACCCAAACCACTGTTCATCAGATTTGGGTCAGCTCAAACTTTTCTTGGGTCGGCCCTCTCAGAACCACAAAACCTTGCATTTCAGCCTTCCTTCACTTGGGTCGACTCAACATTTCTTTGGGTCGACTCAAGGTTCAGTTGGGTCGACTCAACTTTTACTTGGGTCGACCCTCTCAGGGTTTCCAGAGAACCTTTTCTGTCATGTATTCTGTCATTGTCTTTGGGTCGACCCTCTCACTGTTTGGGTCGACTCAAGCTTGGGTCGACTCAACTTCATCTTGGGTCGACCCTCTCAGTATTTCCAGAGAACCATTTTTCTGAGTCTTTGAGAGGCTTGAGATTTGGGTCGACTCATGTTTTTCTTGGGTCGACCCAACTTACTGTTCATCTGTGCCATTTTTGCAGAAGTGTGCCAAATGCTTTCTTGATGTGTCGGGGTCGACCCAATCAACCTTGGGGTCGACTCAATCCACACTTTGCTGCAACTCAAGGTTAGATTCATCCAAATAAACAATGAAATGCATTTATACAAATATACTGAGAGTAACAGACTTATAAATGAAGTATCGAATTAACTTGTAACATACTCTTGATTATTGCTTGTTAATCATCAAAATAACACTATCATTCCCAATCTCCCCCTTTTTGATGATTACAAAATATAGAGTATGAGCCTATTGATACTTGTCTTAAAATTAGTTTTAAAAGGGCTCAAGTTGCTGAATTTCAGCTTTTCAAATATGAGAGTGAAGTCTCCCCCTATATCATTCAAATGTTTCCAATTTGACTTTTTGAATTGCTCCCCCTTTCATTTATATTTCATTAAAGATGAAACTCCAAAAATTTGAGATAAAGTATAGTTTCAGGTTATGTATCGAGGTGTGAAAGGTGCGTGCCAAATTCTGAAATTCAATGGAAATTTTAAATTTGATCATTTTCATTGTTACAAATTGCTCCCCCTTAAACATCTTGTTTGACAACTTATTTCTCTTTCCTTACTTCTCTTATTTTTCTTCCCTTACTTCTCCCCCTTTTTGTTATCATCAAATAGGTGCATGGGAATAGACACAATAATTAACAACCATTTCAACTTCATTGATCAAAATAGGAATATTTTAGTAAAATAATGCCAAAACAAAAACAAATGCAATGTTCCTCAATCAAAGTTCAAAATACATGATCAACACAAAATTCATATGAGAACTAGATACATATCCTAGGCTCTAAACATCAGCCTAGGGAGTATCTAATGGTTGTGATCTAGTCCTCATCCTCCTAGTGTACGTGGCGAGGGGAGGTCGGCTCTGTAGCTTCTCTTTCCGCACGTTGGATCCGTGAGACTCTCCCGGATCGCTTGGCTACGGCTCTCTTGGGTCCCATTTCTCCAACATCTTGAAGTAATCTAGTGTTTGGAGATGATTGGAGGAGATTGGAGAGTGGGGAATAAGGTTTTCGGAAGAGGACAAAAGGTAAACAGTGCCCTAGAAGCTCACGGGTCCCCCTTTTAACAGTGGGGTCCCGACGTTGGGTCGACTCAAGAATTTTCATGGGTCGACTCAACGTTGGGTCGACCCTATTCTGGGTTGGGTCGACCCAAGTTCAGAAATTTTTCCTTTCTCTTTCTTTTCGCTTCTAAAAATTTTCCTTCCTTCCAATCCTTACAAATTCTTTCTGGAACAATGATACATGAGTAAGGAATCTATAGATTACAAGTTTGACTAATGTTTCATGGGTTTTTAGAAATGGGAGGAATGTATCATGAGACTGCTTGCTCCCTTTTATATCTCTTCAATAAAAAGGATCACATATGCCTAATTTCCTCCTTAGCGTGCAGAATCTATCTTCACTCAAGGATTTTGTGAATATGTCAGCTAATTATTTTTCAGTACATATATGCTCAATACATATGTTTCCATTTTGCACATGATCCCTAATAAAATAATATCTTATTTCTATGTGTTTGGCTTTAGAAATGAGACATTTAAGATGTGAGCCAAAAGAGATCTCTAACTGTAGATTCCAAAGATATTTTTCAAATCAAGTGTAGATGGAATCTTTTTCAAGTTATTTCAAGAAGTATCAAGAATAATATTCAAAGAAGGCACGAATGAAAATTCAACACCTTTATATATATATATATATTAAGTATATAGCAAGATGAGAGCAATCTAATTAATTTTCAGAGTATAGTATAAGAGCAAATAAAGATCAAACCTTATATACTCGAAAAACATAAGATTATGTTGAATCTTTAATTCTTAATGACTTCAAAGTTCTTTCATGATATAAAAGTATTGGGGCATAGATACCAAAACATGAATTTATGCAGTGTAGGATACATAAAATTCAAGGCTTTGAAAGTTCTTTTAGAGCTCTCTTAAAGACTTTCTTTTACTCCTTTAAAGATCATAGCATCAAAATCAATTAAAATGAATTGGCTCAGGATTGAAACACTAAAGTGCAAGCCAATAAGAATTCATAAGTAGATTCCAAGATAAATTTTTGAAACTAAGACAGATGGAATCCTTTTCAATTAATTTTCAAAAATAAATGATTTACTGATGAATACAGATGGAAATCCAACTTTCAAAAGATATTCAATGAAGCACAAAGTTTAATACCACTTTACATTTAGTATTCTTTGTCTCATTTTTAGATGCGAATTTATACAATTAAGTTCTATATGATCTCTCACTCTGAAATTTTCTTTCTCTCCCTTAATTAATCATTCCATTTGAGAGTTTAGAGTTTGAAGATAATTTTCAATAAAGAGATTGAGTATTTAAAGCTCCCCTCAAAAGATGCATTTTCTTTCAAACCTTTTTTTTTTGTTCTTCTATAATATCAAGAATGTAGAGTGATCTAGAATTTTTCAAAATTTTTATAGCAATCACTTTTTTTTTTAATCTTTCAAGAATAAATTATATTTCCTCCTATTTTTTTTTGAATATGTATGGAAATATTAATCAGAAAATAATTCTTTTGAAGCTCAAATTTCTTTCAAAAGTAATTACATTTTCTTTCCTATAAGAATTATTGAAGTGAGTTGAAATATTTTAAGCTTTAGGATCATTAACTCTCTTCTTAAAAATAGTTTTTCTTTTTAATGATAGAAGCATTTAATTATGTAGGAGTGTATATTCAAAATATTAATTTCTTAGTCATAGTTTTTCAGCAATGTATATATGAAGCACCATAAATTTTTTTAATATCAAAATAATATCATATGTTTAGAACCATTTATTTGCAATCAAGATCATTGAAAAACACATCATTTAGACCAATTTCAGTACACTTATAAGATAAAAAATGATATGTTTCAGATGCGTATCGGAGCAAACAACTAAGGTATCCAAAGTAATTCTATTTTTCTTAAACCGTAGTTTTCATCTAGAAATCATATTGAGTTATTCCCCAAAATGATGCAATCATTGAAGTATATAATGAAAGTTACAAAAATGCAACGATAGAAGCATTTTTAAATTAAGTTTAAGCTTTTATCCTTAAGGTGTGTTTTCAAGTGATCGAAACTTCATTTGGCTTTTCACAAGCTGTTTATATACTTTCATTTATCTTGTCATTCATTTCCTCATTTTTGAATTTCTTTCTTTAACCACTCAGTGAATATTCTAATCTTCATTTCTTTTGGTTTTACTTTTCTATGCTCTATACTCTATTTGCTCCCTATCCGGTGGAGTTGGAAGGGGCACGAGGTACTACCACTAGCCTCCCTCTTGTGCCGTCCCTAATATACCCTACACCGAATAGTTGGGTCAAATAGTGCCGGATACTACCACTAGCCTCCCCATTGGCACCATCCCTATGATGAGCAATATAGAAATGTTAAAATATTCACTTCAAACTCTCCCTGTTTAAGTGTAATTGATTACGGATTTTATCCCTTTCACAAGTCTCACAAATGTGCCGAATGTATTATGCTTGTTTTGCTTTTCCTTAAGATTGAAGTATTTGCCTTTACTTAGATTTTACTTCTCTTGAATAATATCCATTTTCTTTTCTTTATCTCTCTCTTTTTGTTATTTTCAAGTAATTTACATGAAAGAGCAGAATAAAGAAATAATCTTATGTATCATATAGATGTATATCATGCAAACAACATTTTCATTATGCTCAAGAATTCATAGCTTCTCACAAGTCAATTCAAATCAGCATTTTAAGCATATACTTGTGTATTTCATGGTTATGATATAGGCAAAGGAACATTTTAGTTTGAGCAAACCATGAATCAATTTCTAAAAGCATAAGTCAATTAATACATATATAGACATGATATCAAGAAATTAATAATTAAAGATTTTAACCATGCCACAATAAGATTTAAGTTATTGACTTTGCTCAGCTAATTTATGAGAGAGGTATCTAAAATTACCAATTCATTCTATATTTTTCAAGTCAAACTAGATTTCTTATGTGTGAACATTTGGCTGAAGAAGGTCCTCTCTCTTGTTTGCATGTGAATGTTTATTGTATCTTATGTGGAGGTGTCCTTCAAGTTGAAATCTCTCATTTTCTTGCTCAAGGATCCTGCATTATTAACAAACTCCGTTTCTTTCTTGAAAGAAAGTCATTAGTTTCTTCAAGATACAGAACATTCATCCAACATATTTTTAACTAGATGACTTAATATAAGATATGACAATAATTGAATGTTGAGTCACTTTACTCAAGAGATTGCCTAAATATAAGCAAGCACATATCACTTGAACTAAAAAGATAGTTTCATTAACCAAGATGGTTCAAGGACAAGCATGTGAGTTAATAGAAAGATTCATCAAAGTTAAATCAATTTTTTTTTTGTTTTCAGAATCAATTTAACTTAGATTCTATTTGCATAAGATAATTATCAATAAAATATACAAGTTGAATTTTAATCAGATTATCTTTAGTAGTTGTTTCTATCAAAATTCTGATTATGATTTAGCTTTCAACACAGATACTCTTGTTTCAGGAAGACAAGTAATCTTCTTTTAGAAAAAATAAGAAATATTTTTGACTTATGAGAGATAGCTCAAGAAAATTAATATTCATACTTTAACAGATTTTTATGCTCAGATTAAACATGATGAGTTAAAATTAATCAGTGAAATTTGAGATCATTTTAGGAAAAGATATTAATCATGGATACAATGATTATGCTCAATGAAATATTTTAATGATCAGATTTATTGATTTTGAATTTTAGAATAGTCTTGAGCATTACTTGTAAGAGGGAAGACGATTTGTTATTATAGAAACTTTTAAGTAAGTTTCTTATTATGATCATAACACATTAATCATTTATGATTGAACCAATTTGAAATAATTATGATTTAACCTATGATGCATATATGAGACTTATAAATCATAATATATTTTAGATAATCATATAAGGAATGAATGGTATAATAACATGATGAATTACATTCATACCTTCACGAAGGATAACCTAAGATTTCATAAGTATTATGCTCAATAAAGTTTTAGCATGAAATCAGCATCAACCATTTATATTAGAGAAGAAATTTAGATTTTGAAAAACTTAAAGGAGAATGTTATACATATTCATTCATTGTTTTCTTATTATCATGCAAGCACTAGAAAAATTTTATGCTAAGATCGTTGAGATAAAAATTCAACATATGAGGCATTTAAGAACTTTGATGCAGAGAGTATCGTAATTTCATAAAAAGATAATTTTGATACACGATGTAGAATGTTAAACCTTATACTAGATTTAATGAATAAATTGAGACTTATCTTTAATTATGTGTCCACGCACCCATTTGTATGAAAGTTTCATTTGTTCCATGGGTAGCTTGGCACACTTATATCTATACCCTCATATTTTCATTTTGGGTACCCAAGCTTGCTTGGGTTCTTGAGGGTTAGTGCATATGGTTCCTTTTGGAACCCAAATCTGTTTAATCGTAATAACTTTACCATTTGATTTATTCGTATTAGAACCATAGATAAAGTTTTTATGCCCAATCTTTTTATGTTTGAAATAAGTTATCTTATTTAATGGTTTGCTTGGCGAATTGTAACCTTTTTCTTTAGGGGTTTATTGTTGAGCAAAGAAATCCAGCCAAGTCTTGATTTATCAAAAACAGCATGTTGACTTTCAAACATCGTTTTTAATCTTTCTGAACTTACAGTAAATTTGTTAATAAAAGATTTCAATTGGTTAACTTCTTCACTTAAGTTTTGATTTTCTTTAATCAAATTCTGATTTTTCTGAATCAATTCTTCTAAATTTAATCTTAAGCGTTCATTCTCAGAATTTAATTTGTCTTTCATTTCAGCAGTAGAATTTCTTTCCTCTGACATTTTCAGATGTAGCTTTTTATTCTTTAAACTAAGCTTCTTATTCTTTAAATTAAGCTTCTTGTATTCTAAGTATAAATCAGAAAATGCATCATGAAGTTCATCAAATGTAAAATCAGATTGAGCTTCAGTATGTACTTGATTTTTGAATGAGAAATCACTTTGTATTTGAGTACATACCTCATCTTCATGTGCCACAAAGCATAGATTTTCAATTTCAGTTTGCTGCTCTTCTTCTTCGGAGCTAGTTTCAAATTCACTAGAAATGTTAGTGCATTCATATTTAACTTCAAGCATACTCCATATTTCCTTAGCAATCATGCAAAAAGATATGTTATTAAGTTCACTATCATCCAATGCACAATATAGAATATTCATGGCTTTTGCATTTTGCTGAGCCATTTTCTTATCATGATTAGCATTTGTATGTAGCCCATTGACTATGATACTTGTTGCCCAGAGATGGTCACCCAAGAGGGGGGTGAATTGGGTGTTTTAAAACTTTTCGCCTAATTAAAAATAAAACACACAAATATATGCACTAAAGTAAAGAAGGAGGAATGAGAAAGGTCAATCGCAAACACAAGGTTTTATAGTGGTTCGGAGCTTCCACTGCTCCTACATCCACTCCCCAAATCACCTTTGGAAATTTCCACTATAATCCAAGATTACAGTACGGTAGTTTTGCGAGTCACTACCTAACTCGTTGTTTTACACCGGGCTCACAACAAACCCTAACACCCCCAATTTCACTTAGGCTTGGGACGCCTTTCCCTTGTTCCAAGTCCCTTGACTGGAACAAGCACCACAATGAAAGAGTTTACACAGAAAAGAAAAGCTCTAGAAAAGCAAATATGGCAATGATGAACAATAGAACCCGGAAGAATCCTTTTGCCGTTGGAAGCGTGGGAAATGGTGATTCTTCCGATGTGGATCGCGTAGATTTGAGTGTGAGCTTTGAATGCACGAGCGGAAGAGAGTGGTTGAGCTTGAAATCACTTGGGAAGCTTGAAAGCACTTGATTTCTTCACTTGAATGCACTCACTCCCTTGAACTTCTCTCTCTTGCTTCTCTCTTAAATGATCTAGCTTTTGGGTTGGTGAAAAGTTGTTTTGAAGCACTTAAGAGCTCCCTTTTATAGCCCAAAAAGCAAATATAGCCGTTAGAGATAAAGTAAAAGAGATTTGAAATTCAAACCAAACCTGTAAAAGTTGTCAGTCGCGTCCCAGGCGTTCCGGGGACGTCTCCGCTTCAACGAGAGACGTCTCGGCTACAAGATTTTACTTTTTACGTTGTCTGGGGTCGACTCGGCACTTTACGGGGACGACTCTGCTTGTTTGCACTTTTTGAATGGGGACGACTCCGCTGTCTCGGGGTCGAATCCGCTTCTTTATCTCCGAAAAACATGTCCTCTGGAATTCCCTGAGAGAGCCGACTCCGCTCTTTCAGAGGACGTCTCCGCTGCCTTATCACCGAAAAAATCATTCTCTGGAAAACCCTGAGAGAGCCGTCTCCGCTATCTTGGGGACGACTCGGAAAGTCTCCTTTTTACTTGTGGGGACGACTCTGCTTGCGGTGGGGACGTCTCGCGCATATCTCTTGAAAACTGCCTTTCTGCCGCCACTGAGAGAGTCGACTCCGCTACTGAGAGAGTCGACTCCGCTATCGTGGGGACGACTCGGCAGGTGCCGGGGACGTCTCCAAGTGTGTCAGTTCTTCCTGTTTGTGCCAGAGACGTCTTTGAGACTATCAGGAGACGTCTCAGCTGTCCCTGAACTTTTTCTTTCATCTCAAAAAATTCTTCAATAAATTCATAAAAATTATGGGAACTTGCCTAGACATTTCTTAACAATATTCTTAATAAAACACATGAATTTCTCAATTAAATTGTTAAGATAAATGGAATTATACTCTAGTGTTTTGTATTCATCAAAATCCATTAGGGGGTCAACAATCTCCCCCTTTTTGATGATGACAAAACACTGAGTATATGCAAAATTCGAAATTTAAACATATACACAGTATTTGCTCAGATGTACAGGTATAAAGATAATTGAAAGCTAAGTTCTTTTTGACTCCCCCTTTCTTTTCCAGAAGGGCAATTATCTTAAAGCCAATATTCTTCAATTTTATCTCTTCTAATTCAACTTTTAAGCATGAATTTTGTATTTTGCATTCCAATGTATCCATATTGGTTCTACTCCCCTTATCCATATTGGTTCTATGGTTCTACTCCCCCTTTTTGTCATCAACAATGAAGGGGACAAATAATCTGTAGGTGCTTAAAGCATACTTCCTAGTAAGATTCAGCATATTTCCATGAACGACTCAAGAATATTCAAGTTGTGCTCCCCCTGTCCAAGTCATTTCTATTAATGAATTCAATCATTCATATCACTCTCCCTTTGTTTTGGAATTCATTTCAGACTCATCTTTTTGTTTAGTAGAGTTATCACAAGATGTGCTCCCTCTGTTTTATATGCATTGTTTCTTTGTATCAAATTTGAACACTCAAGGTATGTGATAAGATTTTTATGGCACATCACAAACTCACATACACAATCACATACACAGAGTTAGAAATGTACACAGGGTTTCAAAAGAGATTGTATGTCATTCATATGTCATTGTAAACCTTTGAAGTCAGTACATAGTCAAAAGAAGAAATCATTACAAGTATTGATTTCTAATACAAAAAGTGTTTCAAAATAGCCTAGGGTTTACAAAAAGAAGATTCCTAGATGTTTACAAAGCGTCCCTTATCGGCGACGTTGCTCATAAATCCTACAAGCTGCATCTATAAAAGCATTGATTGAATCCATTAGGGTCTTAAATTGATCTCCCTGTGACTTGCGGAAGGCTGCCACAAGTGCTTCAAATTCTTCAGTTGCCATTTCAATCCTCCCTCTAAGTTGGGCAACTAAAGTGCCCACATTGCCTCCTGGGCTTGTCAACTCTTTGAGGCTCTTGGAAATGGTCTTCAAGCTGTCCTTGAGCTCTATTGATCTGAATTTTTGGGAGGCATCCACACCAATTATTTCATGTGTTGTGGCTTCAATTTGACTTCTAATGTCCTTCAGCTCTTGTAGAAGCACTTCATGTGAAGCTCTGAAGGGGGCCAACTCTGTAGAGATCATGGATCTCATCTCCTCCCTCATTTGTTGGCAAATGGCAGATGCTAGGGTGCGCATCTGATCTTCTGAAAGAAAGGAGGGCCCGCTAACTGGAGGAGGTGGTGGCATGGATGTGGAAGGTCCAGCTGAGCTGGAGGGTATATCAGGGATATCCAAGTGGCTAGGTGGAGGAGAGTGATGGTCAGACTCATGATGTGGGTTCTCGGGCTCTAAGATTTGGGCTTTTCTCTTTGGTACCTTCACCCACGACCCATCTATCTTATGAAATTCCATTCTTCTCATTGTGCCCTCATTATAATAGTCAGTGTTTCTCAAGGGCTTTGCAGGTTCATTTGTTGGAATGGGAACTTTGAAGTGTTTGAAAACTAAGGTAAAGATCATGCCGTAGGGTAAACTAAACCTAGAATACCTATGAAATAGGGCAATGTAGTTTAGCATAAGTCTAGGGAGGTTTAGGGGTATCCCTAGTAGGATATGGTGCATTATAACTAAATCTCGCTCCGAAACAAAATCGAAGCGACCGGTTTTGGGAAATAGGACCCGGTTGACAATACTTAAAAGAAGTCTCATCTCTGCATTTAGGTCCTGGGAATTGACAACATCAAGAGGGCCGCAGTCCTCTCTTCCTAAAAGTAGATTTAGGGCTGATTCCCTTTGGGAATGTGAGGTTGGAGCCTCACCGTCCTTAGGGATTTGTAAGACAGTGGATAGGACATCTTCATTGACTTCTACTAATGTCCCCCGGACATATGCAGTGTACCCTTGGTCCCCTAAGGCCATATTGCTAAAAAGTTCTCTAACTAGGCCGGGGTAGGTCGAGGTATTTAGGGTACAAAGGTGCTCCCACCCTTGGGCTCGGAGTCTCTCTCCAATAGAGAACCCCTCATGATCTAAAAATGAGAAATCTATGTACCTTCCGGTCGTGACTGTGCGATTTGCACAGGAAATAGTCGTGGTTGGCGGAGCAACCGGAGGAGACGGCGGGGAATGTTCTTCCCTCCGTTCCTCATCGTCGGCCGCTGCCCTAGGTCGCCTTCCACGGGTTGTCCTAGCTCTTTTGGGTGCCATGATTGGAAATCCTAAGAAAAAGTGGAGAAGGAGGCTAGGGTTGTGATGGAGAACAAATGGAGGCTAGGGTTTTCGTTTTTGGTCGGGGATGAGAGAAGATAGCTCGGGTCGGCTCGAGCTGTTTCACTTATTTTAAAAACCCTAGTTCGGTCCCCGAGACGTCTCCGCGACTAAGGCGAGACGTCTCGCCTGGGGGGACGTCTCTGCGACTTGCCAGAGACGTCTCCGGCACTGAAAAATTTCAGACTGAATTTTATCTTTTCCCAAATTTTTATTTAATCGCCCTAAACAACATGATTTCTTTTGATAAACACAGAGTGAATTTGTTTGTGATCCTCCCCATTAATAATACACCCTATAATAATTTGGTTATGATTTTTGAATTATTAATATTGAAATGAGGAATGTTTGACCAAATTTCGAATACCTATGATATAGGCTCTGAAAATATCTCTATGAAGAGTCCAAGGGAGGGTAACCATCCTCCGGAAAGTCAAACAGTTCGTCATTTAGATTAGATGGATTCATGCTTTCACTTATATTGACCTTGAGATGGATTACTAGTTTGAGTAGCAAAGCAATGCAATACAAATTCAATTCATTTGCTAGGATCATACAAGCTTAAAGCATTCCTCAAGAAATTGAATCTATCTTTACAAAGGGGCTTTGTAAAGATATCAGCCAATTGATTTTCAGTACATACATATTCAATCATCACATCATTTTTCAGCACATGATCCCTAATAAAGTGATGCCTAATCTCTATATGCTTTGACTTAGAGTGTTGGACAGGATTTTTTGTTAAATTAATTGCACTTGTATTATCACATTTAATTGGTATATTATCCATTTTGATACCGAAATCTTCAAGTTGTTGCTTAATCCAAAGAACTTGGGCACAACAGCTTCCAGCTGCAATGTACTCAGCCTCAGCTGTGGACAAGGCAACTGAATTTTGTTTCTTGCTAAACCAAGAAACCAAATTGGCACCCAAGAATTGACATGTGCCACTTGTGCTTTTTCTGTCGAGTTTGCACCCGGCAAAATCAGCATCGGAATAAGCAATTAAATTTATGTCAGATTGTTTAGAATACCATAAGCCTACATTAGATGTCCCTACTAGATATCTAAAAATTCTCTTAACAGCTTGCAAGTGTGATTCCTTAGGACATGCTTGGTATCTAGCACACATACAAACACTGAATAATATATCTGGTCTACTAGCAGTAAGGTAAAGTAGAGAGCCTATCATACCTCTGTACAATTTGCAGTCTATACTTTTACCTTTTTCATCTTTGTCAAGCTTGCAACTTGAGCCCATGGGTGTGCTGATTTCCTTTGCATCCTTCATCTTGAATTTTTCCAACATTTCCTTGATGTATTTGGACTGACTGATGAAGATGCCCTCCTCTGATTGTTTTATTTGTAGCCCAAGGAAGAAGTTGAGCTCACCCATCATGCTCATTTCAAATTCTCCCTGCATAAGCTTGGCAAACTCTTGACAAAGACTATCATTAGTAGCACCAAAAATTATATCATCCACATAAATTTGTACAAGCAATAAGTCATTTCCTTTTTTTTTAATAAAGAGGGTTTTGTCTACATTTCCTCTCTTAAATTTGTTTTCAATTAGGAAATTACTTAATCTTTCATACCATGCCCTAGGGACTTGCTTAAGGCCATACAATGCTTTATGCAATTTATACACATAATCTGGATGTAAGTGATTTTCAAAATCTGGAGGTTGTCCTACATAAACTTCCTCCATTATATAGCCGTTTAAAAATGCACTTTTTACATCCATTTGATAGAGTTTAAAATCCATGAAGCATGCATATGCCAAAAGTAATCTAATAGCTTCTAATCTAGCAACAGGAGCAAAAGTTTCATCAAAGTCTATTCCTTCCTCCTGATTATATCCTTTGGCCACTAGCCTGGCTTTGTTTCTTATTACTATCCCATCTTCATCTAGTTTATTTCTATATACCCATTTGGTGCCTATAATTGAAACATTAGGGGGTCTTTTCATTAGAGTCCAAACTTTATTTCTTTCAAATTGATTTAATTCCTCTTGCATAGCATTCATCCAATTATCATCTTTTTCAGCTTCTTCTAGTGATTTAGGCTCTATTTGTGAAACGAAAGCAAGATAATTACTAGTATTTCTTAGAGAGGATCTAGTTCTTATACCTTGTGAAGGATCACCAAGGATTAGATCCTTTGGATGACCATGTGCATACCTCCATTCCTTAGGAAGATCTTGAATTCTTGATGGAGGTTGATCTTCTTCACCTTGCTGATTTGTATCTTCTTTGATCTCATCCTCATGTTGTTTGTCTTGTATGGAGAATTCCTTCATTCGGTCTTCAAGTATACCTGCATCACCATCTTCTTCTTTTCTAGAAGAATCTCCATTAGCTTCATCAAAAACAACATGAATGGATTTTCAACAACAAGAGTTCTCTTGTTGAAGACCCTGTATGCTCTACTAGATGAGGAATAACCTAAGAAGATCCCCTCATCTGATTTAGCACTAAATTTGCTTAGATTGTCCTTTCCATTATTTAAAACAAAGCATCGACAACCGAAAACATGAAAATAGCTTATATTTGGTTTCTTACCTTTTATTAACTCATAAGGTGTTTTCTTCAAGATGGATCTAACTAATGCACGGTTCAAAATGTGACATGCAGTATTTATTGCTTCAGCCCAGAAATATTTTGGTAGATCCGATTCGCACTACATGGTACGAGCCATATCTGCTAGTGTGCGATTCTTCCTCTCTACCACCCCATTTTGTTGGGGTGTTCTAGGTGCCGAGAAATTGTGATTGATACCATTTTCGTCACAAAACTTTTCAAAGTGCTGATTTTCAAACTCGGTACCATGATCACTCCTAATTGCTTTTAATTTAAGATTGAGTTCATTCGAAACTCTATTATGAAACTTGATAAAAGCAGGAAAGGACTCATCTTTATGTGCAAGAAATGAAACCCATGTAAAACGTGAAAAATCATCAATAATTACAAGACCAAATTTCTTACCCCCTAGACTAGCAGTTCTAGTGGGTCCAAACAAGTCCATGTGAATTAGTTCCAAGGGTTTTGTTGTTGAGACTATGTTCTTAGACTTGAAAGAATTTCTTGTTTGTTTCCCTAATTGACATGCAGCACAAATTTTATTCTTTTCAAAGTCTATTTTTGGTAGTCCTTTAACTAGATCCTTTGTAATTAATTTAGAGATTAAATCCATGCTAGCATGCCCTAACCTACGATGCCGTAACCAACTAGTCTCATTGACTTTGGGATTCATGGCTACAAGACATTGGCCATCCTTCATGGTGAGATCATCAAGATCTACCATGTAAACATTTCCATGCCTATGTCCTGTGAGTATGATCTCATTATCAATTGGACTACTAATTATGCATAGTGATGATTCAAATGATACTTTAAATCCCTTGTCACAAAATTGACTTATACTTAATAAATTATGTTTTAGTCCATTAACTAACAATACATTATCAATGAATGAGGAGGGTGATATGGAGATTTTACCAACACCAATGATTCGGCCTTTAGCATTGTCTCCAAATGTGACTACTCCTCCTTCTTTTGATTCCAAGGTGACGAAGAGACTCTTGTCACCGGTCATATGCCTTGAGCAGCCACTATCAAGATACCACATTCTCTTTTTATTCCCGGCTGCAAGGCATACCTGCAAAATGATCACGTGAAGCTCTTAGGTACCCAAGTTTTCTTGGGTCCTTCGTGGTTAGTGTAGTTGGTTCCCTTAGGCACCCATACTTTAGTTATGTTTTTAGCTTTCACAAATGTACTCTTGTTAGTTTGGATCTTTCTTTGAATACAAGAGTAGGCTTTATGTCCATTCTTTCCACAATGAAAGCATGTAGGTTTTTCAGTTTTTACATCTTTTGCTTTTACAAAGAAATTCTTTAGATACTTTTGTTGCTTGTTAGTTTTATATCCTAATCCGGCTTTATTAAAAACAGCTCTTTGATTTGAAAGAATAAGATTTAATTTTTCAGAGCTTTGTGTAAATTTTTCAACAATTGGTTTGTACTTATGTACCTCATTCTTAAGATTCAAATTTTCTTTGACTAGTTCTTCCTTATCCTTTTTAAGAGATTCAACATTTTGTGCAAGTGAGGTATTATTATCGAGTAGGGATTTTACTTTTAGATTTAATTCCTTAATTACTGTTTTTGCCTTTTCATTTTCAATGGTAAGTTTTGAATTTTTGATTTCTAGGTTAGTAGTGTTAATATTTTTAACGTTCTCCTTTTCAATTAATAGGTTTTCAATATCTTCCTTCAGTTTTTGATTGGAGGCTTTTAATTCTTTATTTTTTGCTCCTAACATACTATAATCACCCATAAGTTCTTGAAAAGCTTCATACAATTCTTCTAAAGTAAAATTTATGGTTGGGTTTTGACATACCTCGTCGTCTTCGAACGCCATGAAGCACAAATTGGCGGTCTCTTCCTTCTCTTCCTCGGAGGATGATGTGTCACTATCATCCCATGTTGCCTTCAATGCCTTCTTCTTCTTCTTTCCAAAATACTTCTTTTGTTGAGGACATTCGGAACGAATGTGTCCCGGTCTCTTGCAATCATAGCATATGATTGGGTCTCTTTCTTTTTCCTTTTCTTTTTCCCAATCATTTCTCCCTCCAAATTTCTTTCTTGGGAAGGGTTTCTTTCTTCTCATGAATTTCTTAAACTTCCTTACTATCAAACCCAAGTCCTCATCTTGGCTTTCTTCTTCACTCTCACTACTCTCTTCTTCACACACACTTGAGGTAGCCTTGAGTGCGATTGTCTTTTTCTTCGGCAACTCTTCTTCATGTTGCTTCATCGTGAGCTCATGCGTCATCAATGACCCCAAAAGTTGTTCTAGCCCCAAGGTGTTAAGGTCTTTGGCTTCTACGATCGCCGTGACCTTTGCTTCCCATGCTTTTGGCAAAGACCTGAGAATTTTACTCACAAGTTCCGGGTTAGTGTAAGATTTACCCAAGCTCTTTAGACCATTAATAATATCGGTAAAGCGTGTAAACATGCATGTAATAGTTTCATTAGGTTCCATCTTAAACAATTCATATTTGTGAACTAGAATGTTCACTTTGGACTCTTTGACTTGATTTGTACCCTCGTGGGTAACTTCAAGCCTATCCCATATTTCCTTAGCGGAACTACATGTGGAGACTCTATTAAACTCATTTACATCTAAAGAACAAAATAATGAGTTCATGGCTCTCGAATTGAGTTGAGCCATCCTATCATCATTCTCATCCCAATCCTCCTCAGGCTTGGGAACTCGAATGCCATTAACCACGTGTGATGGTTCTTGTGGTCCCTTGACTATAACCCTCCACAAGGCATAGTCTTGTGCTTGAATGAAAATTCTCATTCTAGTCTTCCAATAGGTATAATTTGTCCCATTGAAGAGTGGAGGTCTATTGGTTGCTTGCCCCTCGGCAGGAACATTGTTAAAGGGTGTTGCCATCTAGATCTTTGGCTAAGACGGTTAGGTCTTTCAAGAAATACACAGAGCACCTGCTCTGATACCACTTGTTGCCCAGAGATGGTCACCCAAGAGGGGGGTGAATTGGGTGTTTTAAAACTTTTCGCCTAATTAAAAATAAAACACACAAATATATGCACTAAAGTAAAGAAGGAGGAATGAGAAAGGTCAATCGCAAACACAAGGTTTTATAGTGGTTCGGAGCTTCCACTGCTCCTACATCCACTCCCCAAATCACCTTTGGGAATTTCCACTATAATCCAAGATTACAGTACGGTAGTTTTGCGAGTTCACTACCTAACTCGTTGTTTTACACCGGGCTCACAACAAACCCTAACACCCCCAATTTCACTTAGGCTTGGGACGCCTTTCCCTTGTTCCAAGTCCCTTGACTGGAACAAGCACCACAATGAAAGAGTTTACACAGAAAAGAAAAGCTCTAGAAAAGCAAATATGGCAATGATGAACAATAGAACCCGGAAGAATCCTTTTGCCGTTGGAAGCATGGGAAATGGTGATTCTTCCGATGTGGATCGCGTAGATTTGAGTGTGAGCTTTGAATGCACGAGCGGAAGAGAGTGGTTGAGCTTGAAATCACTTGGGAAGCTTGAAAGCACTTGATTTCTTCACTTGAATGCACTCACTCCCTTGAACTTCTCTCTCTTGCTTCTCTCTTAAATGATCTAGCTTTTGGGTTGGTGAAAAGTTGTTTTGAAGCACTTAAGAGCTCCCTTTTATAGCCCAAAAAGCAAATATAGCCGTTAGAGATAAAGTAAAAGAGATTTGAAATTCAAACCAAACCTGTAAAAGTTGTCAGTCGCGTCCCAGGCGTTCCGGGGACGTCTCTGCTTCAACGAGAGACGTCTCGGCTACAAGATTTTACTTTTTACGTTGTCTGGGGTCGACTCGGCACTTTACGGGGACGACTCTGCTTGTTTGCACTTTTTGAATGGGGACGACTCCGCTGTCTCGGGGTCGACTCCGCTTCTTTATCTCCGAAAAAAACATGTCCTCTGGAATTCCCTGAGAGAGCCGACTCCGCTCTTTCAGGGGACGTCTCCGCTGCCTTATCACCGAAAAAATCATTCTCTGGAAAACCCTGAGAGAGCCGTCTCCGCTATCTTGGGGACGACTCGGGAAGTCTCCTTTTTACTTGTGGGGACGACTCTGCTTGCGGTGGGGACGTCTCGCGCATATCTCTTGAAAACTGCCTTTCTGCCGCCACTGAGAGAGTCGACTCCGCTACTGAGAGAGTCGACTCCGCTATCGTGGGGACGACTCGGCAAGTGCCGGGGACGTCTCCAAGTGTGCCAGTTCTTCCTGTTTGTGCCAGAGACGTCTCTGAGACTATCAGGAGACGTCTCGGCTGTCCCTGAACTTTTTCTTTCATCTCAAAAAATTCTTCAATAAATTCATAAAAATTATGAGAACTTGCCTAGACATTTCTTAACAATATTCTTAATAAAACACATGAATTTCTCAATTAAATTGTTAAGATAAATGGAATTATACTCTAGTGTTTTGTATTCATCAAAATCCATTAGGGGGTCAACAATACTCCATAAATCGTAGTCATGTGCTTGAATGAAAATGCGCATGCTTGCTTTCCAATGTGTGTAGTTTATACCATTAAATAGTGGAGGTCTATCAATTAATTGTCCCTCACTCATAGAACATCCCACTTGGGTTGTCATGATCTTTAACTTTTGATTGTGAGATCAATAATTACTATTGGAGCACCTTGCTCTGATACCACTTGTTGCCCAAGGTGACAAGCCAAGAGGGGGGGTGAATTGGTTTCTCTTAATTTTAACTATCTTACTTGTGTTAAATGATGAGTTAGTGAACTTAAACAAATCACAATGCAAACAACAAGAAGTATAGTGGTTCGGTGCTCTCCTTAGCACCTACGTCCACTCCCCAAGCGACCCCTTGGAAATTCACTATAATCCCGCGGATTACAGTTGGATTGTTTTCCGGGCTCACAATCCAAAAATCTTTATACTTTGGTTTTCCGGGTTCACCAAAAACCTATGTTGGTTTTACGGGCTCACCAACGAACCTATACAATTGATTTTACGGGTTCACCAACAACCTACGTTGGTTTTACGGGCTTACCAACAACCTACGTTGGTTTTACGGGCTTACCAACAACCTACGTTGGTTTTACGGGCTCACCAACGAACCTTTATAATTGGTTTTACGGGTTCATCAATCAACCTATTCCGTTGGTTTTGCGGGCTAACCAACTAACCTTTACAAGGAGTTTAATAAACAAAGTAAGAAGATTTAAGCTCCTAGATGAGCAAATATAACAATATAATCTACAAAGAAGAGTTTAGAGAATAGTTATCGCTTGATGTGACTTCTCTCTTCTTTGTCAAGGATGCTTCACTCTTCAAGGGTGGAAGGAGCTCTTAATGACTCTTGGAATCTGCTCAACCACTTTCTTTTTACTCTTGAATGAAGCACTTGGATGAAGCTTGCCTTGCTAGGATTTTCTCTTGAATGCACTTGATGTATTTTCCCAAAGCTTTCTTCCTCTGATGAATACTCCCTCTTAAATACTTCTCCAACCTGCAAATAGTCCTTCCTGATCGTTGGATGGAAGAAACTAGCCGTTTATAGCCGTTGGGAGTCCAAAAAGTACTTCTGCACAACTAGCCGTTATGCTTCTGCCCATGCTTGGGTCGACCCAAACTTTTCTTGGGTCGACCCAAACCACTGTTCATCAGATTTGGGTCAGCTCAAACTTTTCTTGGGTCGGCCCTCTCAGAACCACAGAACCTTGCATTTCAGCCTTCCTTCACTTAGGTCGACTCAACATTTCTTTGGGTCGACTCAAGGTTCAGTTGGGTCGATTCAACTTTTACTTGGGTCGACCCTCTCAGGATTTCCAGAGAACCTTTTCTGTCATATATTCTGTCATTGTCTTTGGGTCGACCCTTTCACTGTTTGGGTCGACTCAAGCTTGGGTCGACTCAACTTCATCTTGGGTCGACCCTCTCAGTATTTCCAGAGAACCATTTTTCTGAGTCTTTGAGAGGCTTGAGGTTTGGGTCGACTCATGCTTTCCTTGGGTCGACCCAACTTACTGTTCATCTGTGCCATTTTTGCAGAAGTGTGCCAAATGCTTTCTTGATGTGCTGGGGTCGACCCAATCAACCTTGGGGTCGACTCAATCCACACTTTGCTGCAACTCAAGGTTAGATTCATCCAAATAAACAATGAAATGCATTTATACAAATATACTGAGAGTAACAGACTTATAAATGAAGTATCGAATTAACTTGTAACATACTCTTGATTATTGCTTGTTAATCATCAAAATAACACTATCATTCTCAAAGCTCTTGGTGGTTGAAATGCTTTAATGCTCAAATGGAATACCTCTCTTGTTGTCTACTACTGTTCACTCTAGCTATTTAAGTAATTTTTTTAAAAAAATAGCCGTTAGAGAGTGATTTGGAGCTGTTCTGATCCGTCTGCACATCCTGACAATGTATCCGTTAGGATCCGAGTCGACTCGTGCGATCTGGAGTCGACTCGGCTGTTATTGAAATCGACTCGTGGTTTACTGGAGACGACTCGCCCGCTTTTTCAGATTTGAATTAAAGTGCATGCCTCGTTCTGGGGTCGACTCGGACCAAACTGGAGTCGACTCGCCAACAGCTGGAGACGACTCGGGTTTACTTGGAGTCAACTCGGCTGACTTGAGAGGCGACTTGAGATCTTTGGAAGACGTCTCATTCTTAGAGACCGAAAAATTGATTCTCTGTCTTTTGAGCTGTTCTGCCTCGGAGTCGACTCGAGCCTTGTTGGAGTCGACTCGGCTAACTTGAGGATCGACTTTGAAACACTTGAAGTCGACTCGTTCACAAGGTCTCCGAAATTGAGTCTCTGCCTTTCAGACTGCTTTTCTCTGGGAGTCGACTCGAACGACTCGCAAGCGTCGAAGTCGACTCGCAACCTTTTGGAGTCGACTCGGTAACAGGATCTAAAATCCATCGTTCTGTCTTTCTGTCTGTTACCCTTTGGAGTCGACTCGGGACCATCTGGAGTCGACTAGCCAAGCATCAGAGTCGACTCGAAGCCTTTTGGAGTCGATTCGCTAACAGGGTCTAAAAGTCATTGTTCTGTCTTTCTGTCTGTTCTCAGTCGGAGTCGACTTGGAGGGTCCCGGAGTTGACTCGAGCTTGTGCCAGAAACTTTAAGTGTCCCCGAGTTGACTCGCAAAGTTCTGGAGTCGACTCGTGATGCAGACTTTGGTTCAAATTGAGTCCAATACTTAGCCAAAATACTTTGAACCAAAGCTCGAGGCACTTAAACAGAAATTTATAAAGATTTGCCTGAAACACTAGATTGAATTCAGTAGAACAACATAAAACATACTCAAATACTTTGAGCTCATCAAAATCAATTAGGGATTTACTCAAACACTCCATATAGAGGAAGAGTTCCTCATGAGAGAAAGAGATCATAGTGATGATCCCAAGACCTACAACGAAGCGATGTTAGACATCGACTCCGAAAAATGGATGGATGCGATGAAGACAAAAATAGACTCCATGCATTCCAACCAAGTATAGACCTTAGTAGATTCGCCTGAAGGTATAGTACCTATTGGGTGTAAATGGATCTGCAAAAGAAAAATGGGTTCGGACGGCAAGGTAGAGACCTATAAGGTAAGGTTGGAGGCAAAACGTTATAGTCAGCGCGAAGGCATTGACTTCAGGATACCTTTTCACCGGTAGCTATGCTGAAGTCCATTCGAACGTTGCTTGCCATTGCAGCTTATCATGATTATGAGATATGACAGATGGATGTGAAAACTGCATTTCTTAATGGATATTTTAAGAAAGATATCCATATGGAACAGCCTGAGGGTTTCACTTTCAGTGATGGTGATCACAAGGTCTGCAACCTGCAAAGATCTATTTATGGACTAAAGCAAGCATCTCGGAGTTGGACACTTATTTCGATGATGTGATCAAATTGTTTGATTTCATCAAAAACGAAAAGAAACCATGTGTGTACAAAAAGATCAGTGGGAGGGCTATAGTATTCCTCGTATTGTACATGGATGATATACTCCTGATTGGGAATGATATTTCCACGCTCACATCGGTCAAGTTATGATTGTCTAAGAAGTTCTCCATGAAAGACCTAGGTGAAGCATCTTATGTTTTGGAGATTAAGGTCTATAGAGATAGATCTATGAGGATTCTTTGCCTATCACAGAAAATGTACATAGAGGAAGTGCTGAAGAGGTTCAGCATGAAAACTCTAAGAGAGGATTGTTGCCCCTAAGGCATGGGATAAATCTCTCCAAAAGGATGTGCCCCAAAACATCTGAAGAGATTCAGCGCATGAGTAGGATCCCTTATGCATCGGCAATAGGGAGCCTCATGTATGCCATGCTATGTACTCGACCTAATATAACACATGCTGTAAGTGTCACGAGCAGATATCAGTCAAATCCAGACGAGGAGCACTGGATAGCTGTGAAAAATATCCTTAAGTACTTAAGAAGGACTAAGGATATATTTTTGGTCTTTAGGGGAGGCACAGAGTTAAAGGTAAAAGGATATACTGATTCAGACTTCATGATTGACCCTGATGATAGAAAGTCTACATCAGGATATGTATTCTTATGCAATGGAGGATCGGTAAATTGGAAGATTCCAAGCAACCGATTATTGCAGATTCTACCATGGAAGCAAAGTACATTGTTGCATCGAATGCTGCAAAGGAAGTGTTCTGGTACAAAAAGGTTGTCGAAGAGCTAGGAGTCATGTCATCAGATGCCATAACCCTTTTCTGCGACAACAACGGCGCCATAGCACTGGCTAAGGAGACGAGGTCTCACCAGAAGTCCAAGAACATAGAGCGGTGATTTCATCTAATTCACGACTACCTCGAAAAGAAGTATGTAGAGGTGCATATAGTAGACTCCACTGATAACGTGGCAGACCCATTCACTAAGCAGCTGAGTCAGAAGAAATTAGAAGTCCATCTTGAGAAAATGGGACTTAAATACATGTTTGATTGGTTTTAGTGCAAGTGGGAGATTGTTAGAAGTATGCCCTAAAAGCCAACGTAGCTGACGCATATTTGTAATCTAGGGCACAAATTTGTAATTTGACACTTATTAATAAATAAGATTGGGCAATTTATTTTTCATTCATGTTTGTATGTGTCCATGAATCGTCCAAGAAATTAATAGATGATAACACATATTCTCAAGAAGTTGAGAATTTGAGGCATGTGTTATTAGGGATTAATTTCTAAATGCTCCTGATTGATGGATCCATCACGAGGGACGGTGATCGATCCGTTGAGATTAGTGCACAGATCATTTAGTCAGATGGACGAGTCTCGAGTCCACGGTGAAGAGACACTAGAGTGATTATGTAAGTACTTGTTAGAGAACAAGGTACTGAGCATGACCAAAGATAGTAGTCACATGAATGTCTATCCACTCATCAGTGACTACTTATGCTACAGTTGTATGACTGGTCCTTTGACCTACGATGCCTCAGCTATGCACTGTGAGGTTGCTGTAGTTTGACGAGCATGTGAACTTGGGCCCTAGCCATTCGAGTCCTTATAGAGCGGATTGGCTACAGTAGGTTCATTTTGGAATAGGGTTGCATCTAGATGGGATCTATCGACCTTGATAGATTAGGAGTGATCCTATGTGATTTATGAGACTGAGTTCGATAAATTTCTAGCCAGATATTTTGGAAAAAGAGTTTTCCATATCTCGAACTGGAAATCGAATAAATTTGACATATGACAGACGATGGGGTTTGACGAGTTATCCATAACCTCCGTCATGTCGGGATCTATGATAGAGGGACTGTATCATATGCTAAATGCACCTAGAGGTTCAGATATTCCATTCTGCTGGGTTGCCCCATATATTGCTAGGTGTTCCTAGTGGATTGTGAGACTCGAAGGCATTCGCTTGGTGATCAGTGAACCCTGAGAGTAGAACTAAAATCGTTTCAGTCCACTGAAAGAAGTTTCAGTGATATTGAGATGGAGATCTCAATATATCTCACTACCAGTCAGAATAGAACCTACGGGGTCACACACATAGAGAATTTAATTAGTCAGACTATCATAATTATGATTTGGAATTACAATAGAAATCAATCATCAATATAATTGGTGATTGAATTAACCTACTAAGTGTTAGTGAGTTAATGGAAGAAGAATTAAGTGGAATTGATTGCAATTGGATTGTAATTGGGCTGATTTAATGAGCCAAATCAAATTGGATTCGACCCAAATTGATTTGGGTTCATGATTGGGTCAATTTGATTAAACCAAGGTTTGTACGGTTTTAAAGACCACATGTCGTCACAGGATGAATATGACTTAAGTCATATTCACACTATGCGGATTTTAAAGTCCACATGGCATCGTAGGATACATGCTCCCAAATTAATTAATTCTTCTAATGAGATTAGGAGTCCTAATGTGATTAGAAAATTAATCAATTGATTAAGTGGACACATGTCATGCATCTATGAGCACAAGGATTGAACACTTGGCATTAATCCAAGGGTGGGTTATAGTCCCATACTCCTAATAAGATTAGGAGAAGCCCTAGAACCCATCTATAAAAGGGTTGGGGCGTGAACCATAGGATTCATCTTTGATCTCCACGCCTCCTCCCTCTTCCTCTCTTGTCTTCCCACGGCTGCAAAAGGAGCCCTCCTTTTCTTCACGACAGCAAGGTGAAGGATCCCCTTTCTTCTTCCTCCAAGATGTTGGAAAGCAAAGAAGAAGAAGTATCAAGGGAGAGAGATCAATTCAGCCCAAGGAAGGAGTTCTTCCTCCCACGTCAAGCTTCTTCCTTTCCTCCTTGTCCACGGCTGAAAGAGGGCTTCTTCTTCCTCTTCTTCCATGGCATCAAGGTTAGGAAGATTCACGAGCGAAAGTTACCTCCTCCTCTTCCTTAATTGCGAGCAAGGTTGATGAAGAAAGCGTTCTTCTTCAAAGAGGTATATTGCAGAATTTCTTTTATCTCTTTTGATAGTCATGAGAGATCTTCGCAAGGAGCTAGCACTCCGGTAAGACTTTATCTCAGATGATTAAATCCTCGTGTGGATATCTGTAGAGGCCGGACACGTGTGTGGCTTAACCAGGAACCTAGAAAGATCATCAGGCTGCGGTGTTCTATACCTTTTTGAAGATGAGATCTTCAAATTAATAAATTCTGATTTTTGTTTCAGTTTTATGAATCTTAATCAACCCTCCTCAGATCCTAATCTCCCCTCCCTAAGGAGTTCAAAGATCTTCTATATTTGGATCCAGAAATTTTTTTGAATTCTACGATCCAAGGTGCGTTCATACGATGAACGACATCCTGTTCGAATTCTGCTATGAACGTCGCATCGAACGGGGCGTAACTCAGCATCCGGCACTTGAGCAGCCCGCACCCAATGCCCAAAAAATGGTTCGAGAAATTTATCAGAAATGGCTCAGTGACCGAGTCACAGTCCAGTGCATTATGCTGGCTCCGATGAACGACAAGTTCAGTCGTAGATTCGAGAACGCTCGGCCCAAAGACATGCTTCAAATGTTGAACGAGTCTTTTGGCATTTCCGATGACATTGAAAGGCATAAGACTAGTTGTGTCATTTTCAGCGCCCGAATGAGGAATGGGGCCTCAGTAACTGATCATGTATTGTACATGATTGAGTTAATTGAGCTTCTAAATACTCTCCTATTTTTCCTGCACGATCAATTGGGGAAGGATGTGATTCTGAATTCCCTCCTAAGATCTTACCGCCCGTTACTTACTCATTAAAGAATAACAAAGCCTGCAGTTAATTACCACGGATTGCTGGGATTATTGCAGACCTTTGAGAAGGACCATTAGCTCCAAAAGGAGTCGGTACATATGGTGGGAGGATCATCGGGAGGGCGTCGTCCCTTTAAGAAAGGAAAAAAGAAGAAAATGAAGAACAATAAAGTGCAACGTGCTAAGACATCTAAGTAGAGTCAGACCGAGAAGAAAACTAACTAGGGTCAGACAGAATGCTTCTACTGCAAGAAGCAAGGGCACTCGAAGAAGAACTGTCCTTAGTACATTGCCTCACTTGATCCGAACAGACCTAGCAAGAAAAAGATGCAATCAGTTACAGATCAAGGTACTTATATGATAACACCTTGTAATTTCTCTATTTGTGATAATTCGACCTGGACATTGGATACTAGAAATCCATTTAATATTTGTAATTTGTTGCAGGAACTTCAGGTCAGTGAGAGATTTGGAGACAACGAAAGATTTCTGAACATTGGAGATGGAAGATCTGTTCCAATTCTAGCTTTAGGAATTCTCATATTTGTTTTTAATTCTCATGTAATAGTGTTAAGTGATTGTCACTTTTGTCCGTCCTTTTTATTGAATATTATTTCTATAGGCTTTTTGGCCAATAATGGTTATGAAATTTCAATAAAGAAAGATTATTGTGATATCATTATGAATGGTGTTACTATAAGGAATGGACGATTGAACAATGACATTTATATATTATCACAATCTGTTAGTATAATGTACACGTCAAGTAAGCATCCTAGAATTGATAGTATCTCCGATATCTACCTTTGGCATTGTAGGCTAGGCCACATTAACAAGAAAACGATAAACAGGTTAATTCAAGAGGGTATCCTCAATGTTGATGATTGTGAATCATTGACCAGCGCATCCTGTCTTCTTGGAAAGATGACCAAGTCACCTTTTACCGGAAAAGGTGAACGAGCCAAAGATTTGTTGAGCCTTGTACATTATGATGTATGTGGACCAATGAGCACAAAAGCTAGAGGTGAATATTTATGTTTCATTACATTCACAGACGACCTATCTAGGTATGGGTATGTCTATCTTATTAGACATAAGTCTAAATCGTTTGAAATGTTCAAACAATTCCGTAATGAAGTAGAAAAACAGACTAAAAAGAGTATTAAAACTCTTCGATCAGACCGAGAATGTGAATACCTCACCAGTGAGTTTATGACATATCTAGAAGAGAATGGAATCCTCTCTCAGTGGACTCCTTCTGGTACACCGCAGTATAATGAAGTATGAAAAAGGAGGAATCGAACCTTGTTAGAAATGGTTCGATCCATGATGGGCTATGCTAGTCTACTAATATCCTTCTAGGGATATGCGCTCGAAATAGCTTCCTATATTCTTAATAAAGTTCTGAGTAAGTCTGTGACTAAAACACCAGATGAGATGTGGACAGGGCGTAAACCGGTGCTCACTCACCTTAGGATTTGGGGATGTCCGGCCTACGTCAAACGTTTGAAAGCGGACAAACTCGAAGTTAGGTCTGACAGATGTTTTTTGTCGGCTATACAAAAGAAACTAAGGGTTATTATTTTTACCTTGCTGAATAACAAAAGTTGTTCGTCAGCAATGAACTAATGGCTCTAATGTTGAACTCGAAGAAATTCAATATGTAAAAGAACCGACACCACCCACTAAACCTTTAGAACCTGATTTGATTAAATCAAGCCCAGAACCCATTATAGATCCTTAAGGCGATCTAATAGAGTACCATGTCAGCCGGACAGATACTATAGTTTCTTGGTCCGGGACGGGATCCTGTTGAGCTTGATGAAAATATTGAGGATTAGATTACCTATATGGATGCAATGCAAAGGAACGATTCCGACAGATGGCTTGAAGCAATGCAGTCCGAAATGGAGTCTATGAAGGTCAATGATGTATGGACATTGGTTGACCCACCCAAAGAAATAAAACCCATAGGGTATAGATGGATTTACAAAAGGAAAAGAGACGCAGATGGGAAGGTAGAGACCTACAAAGCCCGTCTGGTGGCCAAGAAATATCATCAACATTATGGTATTGACTATGACGAGATATTTTCTTCCATGGCAATTCTCAAATCTATTCGGATTATGCTTGCGATAGCAGCACATCTAGATTATGAATCTGACAGATAGATGTGAAAACCGCTTTTCTAAATGGAAAGCTAGAAGAAGAGGTGTATAAAATACAACCTGAAGGTTTTATATCTACAGATGAATCTTAAGTGTGCAAGCTTCAGAGGTCCATATATGGATTAAAGCAAGCTTCTCGGAGTTGGAATATGCATTTTGATATGGTGATCAGAACGTATGGCTTCATCAAGAATGAAGAAGAACCTTGCATATATAGATGGGCTAACAGTTCGGTGATCGTATGTCTTATTTTGTATGTGGATGATATTTTCTTAATCGAAAAAACATCTCTGCATTACAAGAAATAAAAGTATGGCTTTCATCACAATTCTCCATGAAGGATTTGGGAGAAACATCCTACATCCTAGGGATGAAGATCTATAGAGATAGATCCAAAAGGTTGCTTGGGTTGTCCCAATCCATGTACATAGATACCTTGCTGAATGTAGGAGACTGAACGGATCTGATCCCAATCTTGAGGAGATGAACCGCCTCAAACCGCAGCACCTAGAGACTTCTCTTAGCTGCTAGAGGCGTGGATCACTGGTTCTTTGATGGTGGAGGAGAACAAGAGCCAAGCAGAAATAGGCTCTTCTTCCTTATGGCCTAGGATTCTTGGGGACGGCGGCTTACGTGCATGAGAGGAAGAGAAGAGAAGAGAATAGAGTTTTCAGGGAGAAAGAAATATCATCTGATTTCATTCCATCCATACACCAAATATGTGAGTGTATATATACATGGTTAATCATGACCCAAATCCAAAAACTCCCCTAGGCTAAACCACATGAGAAAACACTCAACCCAAGCCCATGTACACCCATGACTTGCATGCTCTCTCTCCCTTTGAGCCTAAACCTAGCACAATAATAGTTAGCCACCTCAAGTCCCAAGTACTTGAGTCTCAAGCAGGTAGAAGACCAAATTCCGTCTCTACCTAAATCTAAAATAGGCTTGGGGTCGACCCTTTAACCACATAAGTTGGCCCTTGCTCTTTAGGGGTCAACTCATTAACAGCATGGGTCGACCCTTGCTCTTCAGAGGTCGACTCATTAACAGCATGGGTCGACCCTTACACTGTTTTCACTATAGTTTCTTGCATTTCTTGCTTTGGATGCGCCACACTTGTGCCCACAATCTCCACCTTGGTGCTCCAAAGCCTCTGCAAGCTCCACCTGGTTCGTCAACCCCATCAACCCCACACAAGAGAGAAAACTATCCCATGGAAGAATCTTCGTAAGTGCATCCGAATGGTTCTTCTTTGTATGAACTTTCACCAGCATCACTTCACCATCCTCCACTAACTCTCTGATCCTATGGTACCTCACGTCTATATGCTTTGTGCGAGCATAATAGACTGGATTCTGAACCAATTGCAGAGCACTCTAACTGTCGCTGTGCAGCACCACTGTACTCTGCTTCACCCCTATCTGCTGAACGAGTCTTTTCAACCAAAAAGCCTCCTTAGCAGCCTCTGTGATCCCTATGTACTCGACCTTTGTGGTGGACGAGGCCGTGATAGGTTGAAGGGTCGATCTTCACGAAACCGGTCCACTAAATATGCTGAACACATAACTTATAGTAGACCTCCTCGTATCCAAATCCCTGCAAAATTTACATCCACAGACCCTTCCAATGGACCTGAAAACTCCCTTGAGGCATTGGAGTTCCTCCCATGTCCATCTTGCTGCTCAAAAGTTAGACCAAGCTTCCGAGTCCCTTGTAGATACCTAAAATTCCACTTTAGTGCCTGCCAGTGCTCCTTCCTCGGGTTTGCCATGTACCTACTCTGCATATGCTATGTCTGGCCTACAACACACCATAGCATATATCACGCTGCCCACGGCACTGGCATATGGAACTCTATCCATGTACTCTTTCTTTTCATCTGTCTGGGGGACTGCAACTTTGAAAGAGACATGTGGCTTGCAAGCGGTGTTCCAACTGGTTTGGATTTATCCATTCCAAATCTCATCAAGACCTTCTGAATGTATCCTCCCAATGACAAGTGGAGGACACCCTTGCTTCTATCTCTGCAAATCTCCATTCCAAGAATTTTCTTGAAAGGACCAAAATCTTTCATCTCAAATTCAGCAGACAATGCTGATTTCAGCTCATTCACTGCATTTATACTCTTGCTACCAATGAGCATATCATCCACATATAGAAGCAAATATAAAGCATTCTCCTCATCTACATCCTTCACGTAGACACAATTATCATGCTCATTTCTAGAAAATCCAAGACTAAGAACAAAGGTATCAAATCTCTTGTACCACTGTCGGGGTGACTGCTTCAAACCGTAGAGAGATTTCTTCAGTAGACACATCTTTTCTGCATATATATCCTCTCCTCTAGGCTCCCATGTAAGAACTATCGGATTATCCCATCACGCGTTGCGACGATCGCAGCGGAAAGACACGCGTGGGGTTGTTCATCTTATGAACGTTCTTAGGAAACGTAGATTTCAAAAAAATTTTAGAGTTCTCTAACTCAGATTTATAAAATCTAAAGGGAAGATTAAAATTAAAAGACTAGATTAATTTCAGATCTACTACAATTTTTAATTGTATAGAATTTATAAAGATCTAATCTTTACTTTTGAGCGGGTAGAACTTCACCACTATTTGATAATCGTAGGATTTCTGGTTCTCTTAAAGCCGCACATGCATCCGACCTCTACAGATATCCACACGAGGTACAGATCGCTCCAAGATCTCAACGGAGTGCTAGTTCCCTTGCAGAGATCACCTTTGATGGCTGATTTCCTCTCTTTTAATCAACTTCTTGATTACTTTGAGAGGAAGAAGAAGAAAGATGACGAACGTCGAAGGGGAGGAAGAAGAAGACGGCGGCTCTTCTTCTTTCTCTCTTGCTCACGCCAAAGGGAAGAAGGAGAGAGAGGGTGGCGGCTGAATGGAGGCTCCAATACTTCCTATGTCCCATGCTAGGCCTCCTTTTATAGGCATCTCATGCCCATTCAAATCAGGAATAATTGCAACAATCAATCACTCCTTGATTCATCCCTATAAAATCAGTCACACCCCTTAGTTAATTCTATCACAACCCTTACTTAAAAGTGATTGGAGAGAATCCAAGGGATGTGCTCGTGCTATGTGGCAATCCGCGTGAGAGAGGAGGAGGAGCATCTGGCCTTCCATGTGGCATGGGATCCAACTAGGAAAGGAGGGGCGGACGCCTCTCCTTTCTTCATGCGTGTGAGAAGGAGGAGTGGCGGACTGATAGTCAATTTTAAAGACCACGCAATAGCACGTATCTGGTAGGATAGTGATTACGGGTATCGATCCATAGGAATTGGGGTACAGTTGTTTTCTTAAAAATAAAAATATTTAAAAAAAAGAGTTTGTGAAAAAAAATCAAACTAAGGAATTTAATAAAAAAATGCAATTAAAATGATATCAGTTTGGGAGAACTTAGGGCAAGAAATTCACCACTAACATCGGAACAAGGGTTATTTGTATTTTAATTTATTCTTGGATTAACATGCAAATTGGCTACAAGCCTAATAAGCATTCGAATAAAATTTTACAAAATTAATTTAGGCATAATCCATCTTTAGTTAGCATGAAATGTCTACCCTAATCTAAGGTGGCAGCATATCGCATCTTCCTTAAGCATGAACTATCTTATTTTTACTTCAATGATCATGAAGAACAGTTGTATAAACTTCATATTTAAAATCATAGAAATTAAATATGCGATGAAATAAAATATTCACTAGTAACAAAATAAGGTTTATACAACTCCAAGAATATAAAATTAAAATATAAAACCCTTGGCCCTTTGTTAGGGCTGCATTCAGCCCTAATGAGGAGATCAGCCTTCCATGGAGTCGTGGGCGACAGCAGCAGCGATGTAAAAGGCCTTCATCACGACTAGGTTCTCCTTCTTTTCTCCCGTCAGCTTCCTCTCCTTCTTGAACTTTATTATTTTTTTCTTTGGGAAATCATTCCCAAAATACCCAAACTACTATCTCTCTCTCTCTTATTTTTATGGGAACTTGGTCTGGGAACCCAAGCTTCTCCAGCCAAGAGATGATGCCGTGAAGAGGAGAACTTTCCTCCTTTTATAGCTTCCCCAGCGCCCTACTTCCCTCACATGGATAAGATCTTCCGAGTGGGAAGATAAGGACGTAGAAGCGGCGGACGCGGGATGAAGATAGAGCTGATCCGAGAGTTGGAAAGAAGGTGAGCTGTTGATGTGAATCCAGGGAATGAAACGAAGGAGCCGGGCTTCTTCAACACGTGGAAGGATTCTTGGACGCGGTTGGGACGCGGTGCGGAAGATTTGAGCCGATTCAGACGTCGGGAAGGACGTGGACTGGGAGACGATCGTGTTGACGAGGCTGGCTTTGGCTTTGGATGCAGGGGATGATGCGAACGTTGAGAAGATCCTGGCTCTGTTTGATGAATTCGTTGTTGGCTCTGATCCGGATGTTGGGAGTTTGGTTGTGCTGCCGTTGGCTGGATATCTGGGAGATGGGCATGAGATTGTTGCGGATGTTCATCCGGCTGTGAACAGGGGATGATGAATCGCATGAGAATAAAGCCGTTGGGAGGAATTGGATGAGATCCTGAGGTTTTCTAGGATTTGGATGATTAATTGCAAACAGGATAAGAATGCAAGCTAGGATGTTGGGATCTCGGCTGATAACAAGGAACGGATACCTGGTGACATGGATGCAGTGGGAGAGAAGAAGCTGCTGGGATAAGGATGATCACAAGCTAGGAGATGTGATCTAATCCGGAACGTGGAGGAGAAGCTGGATGCGTGAAACGGGGGAGTTAATTCGAATGAGGGTGATGCGGATGATGGGATGAAGATGAGAGAATCCGTGGATAGCTTGATTCGGCTGGGAGAGAGTTTGGATAAAATCTGGGATGATGAACTCGATTCGGTTGGGAACAGGGGAGATGTTCCTTGGGATTCGGCAGCTTGGGTGTTGGATAAAGATAGAAGTTTGTCTGGCAAGAATCGTGGGAGGAGCTGTTCCGTGGGATATTGGGACTTGATTCCGAAACAGGGGAAGAACACGTGAAGCTTGAATGCGAGTGGATGTGGGGGTGAAGGGTTCTAGCATGGTTACAATAATTTGTAAATTGTTGGTGATTCATGAAGCATCCATAAAACTTATATGAGTTATCGCAAAAAACATCGCAGGTTTTATCATTCAAGAACTATTTACCGGATGAATCGGTCAATCAAAACATTATGATTGAAGATTTTTATGACAATTAATTTGTTTCACGCACAAAATTCTTAAAATTAATGGCGTGAAGTCTCCACGCAGCTTGTATAATCTTCCATCTGGAAATACTTATCATGTGCGATAGATGTTGAGAAAATATGCCTCAAAACTCGAAACTCGAAACGACTACAATTTAATTTGCTCAAGTTTGCTTGAAAAAGGTTTGTGCCAGCTGAATGGAGTCGACCCCTAGCATCTAGGAGTCGACTCATGTGAAGCTTGAGTCGACCTAGGGATGAGAGGGTCGACTCGCATCTGCTATAGTGAAGAAACAGAGAGCTGTTTTTGGGGTCGCTTGCAGGAGTCGACTCCAGCCCTGAAGGAGTCGACTCCAGCACGAGGTCTGCTCGAGTCGACTCCAGGTTGAAGATAGAGCGTGCCAGTCTTCGGTGCTGATACTTGGAGTCGACCTGAGGATGTCCGAGTCGACTCGAGCTTATCAGGAGTCGACTTCTGAAAGTGAAGAGTTGACTCCTGATCACGGGATTGACTGAAACGGTGGCAAGATGGATTTTTTGACTTAGGGTTTCGTAGGAAAGTTTCCTTATGTGTTGAAAACCTATAAATAAAGTTTTTTTTGTGAACCCTAGGAGAGATGAGAGCGGCTGTAGAGAGTTTCTTTAGTCCTATCTCTCTTGTAAGCCCTAGGTGTGCAATCTCCAACAGGGAAGAGAGATCGTTGTAATCCTTTGCTGAATATATTGAATCTGTGTGTGTGGCCTCCGTGGACATAATCCGTATTGCAGTGAACCACGTAAAATTGTTGTCTTTGTGATTGTTTTATTTTATTCTCTACTACTTCTTCTTCTCGATTCGTTTTTCCACAGTTTAGATACAGGAAAAGAAATAGTACGATCAAAGGGTGAGTGCTTTCATCCGCAACAATAGAAGTTTATGCAATGTAATCTTTTTAACCGCATGGGAACATTTTGATGACATGTGCATGGTAGAAATGCTCGGTATCGTAAGCATGTACATATACCTTCTCCAAAGCTCTGTGGTGATTATTGCTGCATAAAAGCAACTGCAGTCGCGCGAATTGCTTTGTTAATAGGTTCCCTAGCTGCTCCTACTAAATGATTATTTACCATCAGTGTAAAGCTAGTCCAAATTAGTTTTGGTACATGGAAAAAGAGAGAAAAGATAAAGTGGTTTAACTTTTCATTTATGAAAATAATGTTGTTGGAGGGGCCCAAGTGATCGTGACAATTGACGTTAAAAAGAAGAAAGCAGAAAACCTAAAAAGCCTTGAATCCTTTAACACACCATTTATCTAAAACTTGGTCTGGTTGAAAGTGCTACGTTGTCCCCCTACTACTCTATTCCACCTTTAAGTAATCAGAATTTCCCTTTTGTTTATTGGAAAGTGGTGGCTTTCCTCACACCTTGCATCATTGGCTGAGCTTTGGGGCCCTAGTTTTCTGGTAATCATAATGCTCAATGATTCCATAATTTTTGTTACATTCTTATTGTCCAAAAGATTTCCTGAAGATGTCATGTCGACAAGCCAGCCGGACCATGTTAGCAGGTTATGATGAAGTATGGTGTCTGATCGAATTAAAAATCTAATCAAATGACACCTGAATAAAATGATGGCTAAGGTTCTTGAATAAGATTATATGGTAGAAAGGTCATCATACATAAAACGCAATTAAGGGTGGCAAAATATAACCCGACCCGCCAATCCGACCCGTGTTCAACCCGCCATAAATAGGTTTGGGTTTGACCTAAACAGGTTCGGGTCATAAACAGGTTGATCCGTTTAACCTATTTATTAATTGGGTCGGATACAAGTTTAAAATATCTGACCCGTTTAACCTGTATAACCCGTTTAATAACCTGTTTAATATATGGGTTGAGTTGGATAAGGGCCACAGCCCACAAGGACCATCACCCATTTAAAATATTCTCCCCACGGGTCATTAGGGCATCGATGCCCTCTTTTCTTTTGGTTCGACACTTCGACCTCTCCGGCTATCCCTCTAGTCCACCTCCTCCCCCACCCTCGAGCCCGCCGCCTCCGACCCTTCCGACGGTGCCGACGACCCCTCCTGCCTCCCTGACCGCCTCTTCCGCGCCTGCAAGCCGGCCCCCTCCCTCCCCTCCTGCCGATTCGTCGCTGAGCCGGTCGTCGTCCGATCCTGCTCCTTCGTTGGCACCCATGAGTACGTTGCCCATAAGGTCGTCGCCGGCCGCTCTCACAGTCCCATGGCGGCGCCACGTCCTCCTCTACGAGCTTCTCTACGGTCGGATCCGAAGATTGAGAGGTATGAAACCCTAACTCTAGATCTCCTCCAAGGATCTGGATCATCCCTTGGTCCGTGATCTTTACGAAGCCATGGCGTCTGGGTTCCTGGGGCGCGATCTCTGCGGGGGCTTTGGGTTTAAAGCCGGATCCGCGATCCAGATGTTGTCATTGCCGAACCAATCGGAGCCCGCCGGCGGCGAAGGAGGAGCCGCGGCGACCGAAGGTCTACTGAAGCGGTCGCTCAACGAGATGGAGAGGCAGCAGCTGTTGCAGCTTCAACATGCTCTTTTTCTCCGATCAGTGAAGCAGAGGACCCATCTCGCAGCTCTCGCCTCTCCCATCTCTCTGACGACGGGCGGTACGTGAGGCTCGGATCTGTTGAAATTTTTCAAGCTACCGAGGGAGGACAATTGTTAAATGGGTCAGGTCAGGTCGGATAGGTGGGGTCGGTTGGGCAGTTTATTAAACAGGTTAAACGGGTCGGGTCGGATTACCTGTGTAATAAATAGGTCGAGTTCATGTTGTAATTTCTAACCTGTTTAATAAACAGGTCGGGTTTAAGTTTATGATTTTCTGACCCGACCTACATTTGACCCGATCCGTTTATGTCTGACCCGACCCGATTGCCACCCCTAAACACAATAATAGATATAATTGGATCAATTGAAATATGAAGCACCCGGGGAAGGGTGACGAGATAATATATTCTTGGCTTATGAATCACATCAGTACTGTATGAGTATATCGATGAGCGACCACAGGATCAAACAACATAAAGAGAGAGGATCAACTGAAAGAACTATATATGAAGCAAATTGTTTGGGAACGAAGAGAGCACATGATGTCTTGATTTTTAGTCTATGATCCATACCAAACCTAGAATCGAACACTGTCAATTGGGATGAGGATGTTAATACTCAGTTATAAAATTCAAGAACAGTGGCAGTTAGACAACAGACTGTTCACAAATATTTATTTACCTAGAAGATCACAGATGGAGCTTAAAGATTAGCCAACTGTTGCGGAGTACGACTCTCTGCAAACAATAATAAAAGAAAATAATATTTAAAACCAAGAACAGGTAACAAAGGTGGATAATGATGCCAAGTTTGCTGATAGCTGTGATAGTGAAACATCAAAAATATGGCAATGCGAAAAGCTGATCTGAAATGGATGTGATGAGACTTGTTACTCACGGTTAAGGTACCCCAAGAGATGGAATTTATAAATGTTGTCCAAAACATAAAAAGCCAACGAGACGAAAAGGAAGGCAGCCCTGGCTTTGTCGATCCCTATTCTTCCAATAGAACCACCGCAAATCTTGTTAGATTTGATGATCACCTTGAAATAAACCAGTTTTTTCCATTCACATCATGCATATCGAATGAATATTGCAAACGTTGGTCTAGCTATGACAATCTCAAACTTTCTCCCCTCTAAATCTATTTAGCTTCCTTTGCACTGTCCTAATCATTATATGAGGTGTTATTTTTGCTCATCATGGTATAATTATTCTCCAAATGATAAACAGACATTACCCGCTAACAATAGCAAGTATGAGCATCAAGGGAATTCATAGATAAAATGTATCTAACTGAGCCTATCATGGCATATGCAATTTTATTTCTTGGAGCATTAGTGTTTATAATGAGGATCATAAGGGGGAAATGAGTAATGTTCCATACAAAGGATGTATCAAACTCATCTGCACAAAAATCATGGTTTTCTAGGTTACGTCAACATCTAATATATATATATATATATATATATATATATATATATATATATATATATATATATATATATATATATATGTGTGTGTGTGTATATATATATATCCCGCGCACGCGTGCGAGGCGGAGACGCTGGGATTTCGACGCGGCTTGATGGCGGAGCTGGATCTCGACTGCGGGCTGCATCACAGGCGGAAGACGAGGCGGAGATGCTAGTTGCGGGATCGTCGGGAGGACGCCGCGGGGAGGATTTCTTAGGCGACGCCATCTCGTGGCTGGAACGGGAGAATCGACGGGAATCTCGGCCGTGATGCACTGCGGGGGAGGGGGGAAGAAGATAAACAGTGAACTCATTTGTTATTATTATTATTATTATTATTATTATTATTGTAACACTGTTCATATGAAGAGTGTTTTCACGGGACACTGTTCATATGAACAGTGTTTTCACGGGACACTGTTCATATGAACAGTGTTTTCATGGGACACTGTTCATATGAACAGTGTTTTCAGTGATTCTTCCCGAAATTATTTTTATTTTATTACATTCATTATTTTCTTTTTTTTGTTTTAAATTTATCAATTTTATATGAAGGCAGGTAATGAATTGGTTGGGAATTGACTTTGGGTTTGAGGTGGGTCGTGATCGTTGATTTGCTTAAACTTACTCTCGAGCCCAATGTCGTTTAAATTTAATTTTTGCTAAACTGCTTCAGACTGGACTCAACAGGGCTAAAAGCAGGATCGTGACTTAATAAGAGGGTTAATCAAATATTTTTCTATACAATTATAACTTTTAATCTAATCAAGACCAAAGCCCATTTAATTATAACCTTAGCCGGGTCAACACAATCTCCTTATATATTTTTCTATAGTTTTCATGAAAGATTGCAATCAAGAGAAAGACAAGTTCAGAGTCTGTTTTAAGAAAAGAATTATTTACTTCTTACCATATTTTAAATTTATTTCAATGTTTATTCAATTTCATGGTAAAATATGTATTTATCAGTTTAAGAACATTGATAAGTGCTACATCATGCAGTACAGGATGATGACAACAATGGTGAAAAATTTGTATTAGAAACAAAATTTGAATTGCCTGTTCTGTTCGTGGTATTGGTGTGCTTTACATACAAGTTGAGCCCCTAGATATAGTAGAATACAACAATAAAAATTCATGATTACAGAAAAGATACTAGGAACCAGATATAGTATAATACAATAGCAAAATCCTGTGATTTCGTACAAATAATAATTTGAATATAACAATCAATTCTCATAATTTTTGTAGATTACTTGGAGATGATATACCAAGATTGTATATGTAATATGTGGCAACTGTGATATCCAATATCATGTGTTGCTGGAAATTGGACCCGGGGGCCGCCACGGAGCCAGGGGAGGAGGAGCTCCGCCGCAGGGAAGGCGGACGGCGGTGCGCCGGCCGGCTGTGTCCTCCTGTGCCCTCCTGAGGGGTGTGAGAGAGCGGAGAGGAGAGTGCGTCCTGTCCTGTCCCGTCCTGCAAAAAAGCCGGTGGCCAGGCTCCCCGGCGCCGGCCCTCCGATGCTTAAGTCAGAGGGGGCAAATATGTGGAGAGAGCAAGGAAGGGATATGTGGAGAAGATGAAGAGAATCTTGTGCTCAATTGTGTCTGTGCTGTTTACTTGGTGTTCCGGTCCTAGTCCGGGGCCTCCCCTCTTTCCTCCCAGGCTCCCTTTTATAGAGGGATTTTATGTTGCCCGGGAGGTGACAGGGAGTTTGTTCTCTTTTGTAATAATTGGGCACGATTTGGCCCATTAATGGCGTAGTGGAAAATAAGGCCGAATCAGACCGGAACCAGGGAGTTGTCACGGTCGATCGGACCTGTTGGAGTGGTTGAACCGCCGGCCGTGATAGGCCCGGGGTCCATGGATGGTAAGTGCATTTATTACCGAGTGAACCGGCGGTCAGGGAGAGCCATACGCTTTGATGGTTCAGTGATCCGGAGATCGTCTTGAGCCGTGTTCATTAAATGACTGAGCGCATCGGAGACTTGAGGGGGTCTCATGCATTAATGGCAGGTAGTGCCAAATACCTGCGGAGATCTTATGCCTTGACGGCTTGGAGATAGAGGCAGGTTGTAGTGGATTGTCAAGTCCCTCAGGGGGTTAGGCAGGAGTTGAACGTTTGGTCATGGCAATCGGCTCGGCAGGAGTGCCGAGCCGAGCTGGTCGCCCAATGGGGCGCCCTGTGGCGGGGTCGCTTCTAATGCTTCTGGTCGGCGCCCTTTGGTCGAGCACCTTCTAGCCGAACGCCTTTATTTCGCGCTCTTTCCTTTCTGGTCAGCGCCCTCTAATCGAGCGCTTTTCTGGTCGGCGTCCTCTGGTCGGCACTCTTTGGCCGAGCGCCTTTCCGGTCGGCGCTTTTTGGCCGAGCGCCTCCGTGGCGGTATGACTTGGGGTTTTCCCCCCAACACTACCTCCCGACTTCCGAGTTCCAGTTGGCTACCAGCTGGAGCGCGGGAAGTAGCTTCAGTTGGGCCGTACGAATTCCGAAAATTTTAATTTATTGCGCATTTTAAATTATCGGACGCCTCGAGATGCCTTTAATAGGCGGCGTCTCTTCTTTCCCGAAAATCCTCATTATTGGGACACCTCTTGCGAGGCGTTCTCGCGCCGTGGGCTCATGATGGGGCCGCACGATCCGATGGGGCGCTTCGGCATTCGAAGCGTTAGCCCTAATTAAATGCGTCGTTCTGTCTTTTGGACCGACACGTGTGGTCATCTTAACGGGGTGCGGCTTTTCTTTTTGCCGATCGGGGCCGTTGGGGAGGTTTATATAAACTCTCCCCTGGCCCTTCGTCCCCTTCCTATTGCCTTCTGCTTCCAACTTTTCTTTCCCCAGCTTTTCACAGTCCGAAGTTCTTTTCTCCGGCGTCTTCCCCAGGTCGTCCTTTTTTCTTTCTTAATCCCTTTCTTCCTTTACAATGGGTTCTCTCCCCAGTGAGGTCGAGTCTACCATGAGCGTCCTAGAGGTCGAAATGACCGAAGAGTGGTTTTTCCCTCTTCACGGGTTCTGCTTGGAGCCCGCCAGGCGAAGGGATCGGATAACCGATCCTCCGGTAGGCCGGGTCGGAGTGCATCTGGAATCGCTCTAGGCCGGCCTCCGATTTCCTCTTCACGGCTTCGTGAATGAGTTGCTGACGGTGTGCCAGTTGGTTCCGGCGCAACTCACTCCGAACGCCTGGAGGACAGTGGTCGGTTTCCTATCGTTGTGCTTATTGCAGGGGATTCCGACCTCTGTCAACGTTTTCCGGCGACTTTTTATCTTTAAGTCGAATCCGGAAGACAGAGAGTGGCTGTATATCGCCCTTCGGGCGGGTCGGCCACTTTTTCATGGCGCCCCCTCATCCATTCATGGCTGGAAGGAGAAATTCTTCTTCCTTGGTTCTGCACAGTCCTGGGGTTTGACCCCAGGTGGGGACCGACTCAGCTCAAGTCCATCAACAAACCCCCCAGACTTTCTCCACGTGAGCAGGGGATCCTCGACGCCATCCGCAGCCTCGGGGACGGCATCTTACTGAACGGCCTCATATGTGAGGACGCTTTGGTGAACGTGGGCTTGAGCTCGGCGCGTCCCCACGGTAAGAGCAATTACAAGGTGTATTTATTTTCCTACTGTTCTAATGTTCTAATCCTTTTTGCCTTTGCAGATATCGCAAAGATGGTGACGAAAAGCGAAGTCCTCTACGCCCGCTTCCAGAAGAGGGCAGTCGAGCTCTCGGGCGAGCCCACTGAGCCGAGAAAGAAACAGAAGGTCTCGGCGACCCCAGCGCCCCCGGCGCCAGCAGTGACCGAGGCGGGTCCTTCTCGCCCTTCGCACTCTGAGGCGGGGCCTTCTCGCCCCGCGCACCCCGATGCTGGTCAGAGGGAGGGTGCGGATTCCAGGGGCTCGGGCTCCCGGGGAGCTTCGGTGGTGCTCCCATGCCCGGTGCCTTTGGCACAAATCCCTGGTCGGCAGGATGCTTCAGTTGCCGACCAGGGGAGGAGTTCCGCGGGTCCCGCGCTTGCGCGCCCCGCCTCAGTCATGCGGCAGTCAGATCGGCCGCTTGTCCGACCCCAGCCCCCTAGCTCCGAGCCGGGGAGCAGTCAGGGAGCCTCGGGGTCGGCTCTGCCTAGGCCAGCCGATGCTGGCCTTCCGGGCCCATCGGGCTTGGAGGAGCGAGTGCCTCTGGCACTCAACTGGTCGGTGTTCGAGGGCGATTCAGCCCTCGAAAACCCTCGAGTGGCGCGCGAAGTTTTTCGGGTCGCGCTGCTCCCGGCCGACCGGGCCCTGATACAGTCCATGAGCTATAATGCTTTCATGGACTCTACCCGCTGCAGCGCCGTCCGGGTATGTAAAATTCATCTGTGTAATTTGTAAAATTTTTACTCGCAGCGCCTTATGTTTTTCTTTTCGTCTCTTTTACAGCATTTGCACGAGACGGAGATGCTGATGCACATCACCCACGACTACCGGGAGCGGGCCCGGAGGTATCAGCGTGGGTATGACGAGGTCCAGGCGAGGTACCTGGCTGCCGAGGCGAGGTACCAGGCTTCCGAGGCCGAACGTCAGGTGCTCCAGGAAAAGTAGGAGCATCCGAGGAAAGGGTTTGAGCTCTCACCGCCGAGCTCGACGAAGAAAAAGGCGCGCATACGTTGACGAGGTCCGAACTGCGCGCCGCGGAAGCTCGTCTGGCTGCCGCCGAGCTGGCGCTGGCCTCCCGCGAGCAGGAGGTGGAGAACGCCCGCCTTCGCCACTTAGAGCTCGAGCGGGGGTTGAATAACCTCGAGCGGAAGGCCGCATAACCGGGATTTCCGCAACCAATTGCGGCGGCTCCTCCCGGATTTTGACGTGAACCTGGTCCAACCGGGAGCAGGGGTCGAGAGGGGTGATGCGGCCGAGGCGATCCCCGAGGTCACCAAGGTCGCCTCCGAGGTCGCTCCTGCTGCTGCCGCCGAGGCCGCCGAAGAGGCCCCGACTGGTGAGCCAGCTACTCCTGGTGCTGCTGGAGCCGAAGTAGTCGAGCTCGAGCCTTAATGTAATTTTTGTTATTTTGTAAAGTCGGGATGGCCCCTCATACTTGTAAGGGCCGAACCCGAGTTTTTGTACTTAGCCTACGGGCCTTTTTTGAAATGAATATACTTTTTGGAAACTCGTCTGTTGTAGTCCGAAGTTTCTCTGCTCGGATCCATTTTAGGTTCCGAGGACATGGGCTCTAGGGCCTCAGCTTTACCCGCCACAGGGTTTGGTTTTAGGTTTGGTTAGCCGAGCTCCATTGCTCGGTCCTTCGACCAGTGGTATAGCGACGCTCATGCTTATACCAAGGGGATTTGGGCTCGGAGAATTTTTCCGAGCCTAGTCCAGAATTCGACCAAGCCCTGGGGCGGTCGCTAGGACTTGGATTTTTTAGCGTAGTGAACTTTGAATCCGAGCCTCGGGTTGCCGGGGCGGACCGGATTCTTTTCCAGCGAATGGGTCGAATGCTCGTCAGCTCGTGACGGGGATTCAACAGACTAGGTTTATACCAAGTTTGTTGGTATCGTGAGTGTTTTCACGCCGAGGCGACTAAAACATTCTGCTCGGAGTCCACTCTTTGAGGACGTCGGCAGAGAAATCCAAAATAGATGATGTAGAAACATTAAATGGGTACCTTGTACCGTGTGCGTCCTTGCGCCGAGGCGACTGAAGACGCCTCCTCTGCTCGGGGTCCGCTCTTTAAGGACGTCGGCAGAGATCCAAGAATAGATAAGATTATGTAAAAACATTAAATAAATGGGTACCTTGTACCGTGTGCGTCCTTGCGCCGAGGCGACTGAAGATGCCTCCTCTGCTCGGGGTCCGCTCTTTAAGGACGTCGGCAGAGATCCAAGAATAGATAAGATAATGTAAAAACATTAAATAAATGGGTACCTTGTACCGTGTGCGTCCTTGCGCCGAGGCGACTGAAGACGCTTCCTCTGCTCGGGGTCCGCTCCTTAAGGACGTCGGCAGAGATCCAAGAATAGATAATGTAAAAACATTAAATAAATGGGTACCTTGTACCGTGTGCGTCCTTGCGCCGAGGCGACTGAAGACGCTTCCTCTGCTCGGGGTCCGCTCTTTAAGGACGTCGGCAGAGAAATCCGGTGATGGAGAACGAGCCGAGCTTGTTGGTTGAAGCCGGTGGAGAACGAACCGAGCTTGTCTTGGTCAGTGAAGACCGCATCCCAACGTATCGGGGCATCCCGAAGAATCGGGGCATCTCGACGTCTCGAGGCATCCCGGCCAAGGTCGGGGTAGGAGAACGAGCCGAGCTCGTTGGCCGATGGAGCACGAGCCGAGCTCGTCGGTGGAAGTCGATGGAGGACGAGCCGAGCTCGTCGGTCACTTAAGACCGTATCTCGACGTCTCGAGCCATCCCCATGGATCGGGGCATCCCGACGTCTCGGGGCATCCTGACCGTGGTCACGGTAGGAGAATGAGCCGAGCTCGTTGGCCGATGGAGCACGAGCCGAGCTCGTCGGTGGAAGTCGATGGAGAACGAGCCGAGCTCGTCTGGTCAGAGAGGACCGCAACTCATATCTCGACGTCTCGAGCTTCCCTATAGCCGGGGCATCCCGACGTCTCGGGGCATCCCGACGGATCGGGGCATCTCGACGTCTCGAGGCGTCCTGACCGTGGTCAGGGTAGGAGAACGAGCCGAGCTCGTCTGTGGAAGTCGATGGAGCACGAGCCGAGCTCGTCGGTGGAAGTCGATGGAGGACGAGCCGAGCTCGTCGGTCACTTAAGACCGTATCTCGATGTCTCGAGCCATCCCGACGGATCGGGGCATCCCGTTGTGGCAGGGCATCCCAATATATTGGGGCATCCTGACGTCTCAGGGCATCCCGATGAATCGGGGCATCCCGACGTCTCGGGGCATCCTGACCGTGGTCAGGGTAGGAGAACGAGCCGAGCTCGTTGGCCGATGGAGCACGAGCCGAGCTCGTCGGTGGAAATCGATGGAGGACGAGCCGAGCTCGTCGGTCACTTAAGACCGTATCTCGACGTCTCGAGCCATCCCGACGGATCGGGGCATCCCGTTGTGGCAGGGCATCCTGACCGTGGTCAGGGTAGGAGAACGAGCCGAGCTCGTTGGCCGATGGAGAGCGTATCACGAACTCACGAATATCTTCAGGGAGTCCTCGTAAGTCCCCCATCATCCCGAGACATCGGGGCATCCCAACCGTGGTCAGGGGAGGAGAAATAAACCTGGGATCATGAGAACCAGGAAAATCGGTGAGCTCGAAATGAGTATGCAGACCGTAAGTTCATTATGAAATGAAATTCATAGAATGAGATTCAATGGTTAAATAATGGGGGACCCCTTGGGGTTTTATTGGTGGTACACGCGGAGATTTTCAGAGTTCCAGCTCTGCGGAATGGGAGTCCCATCTAGAGACTCCAATTGATAAGTTCCGGGTCGGCGGATGCGCATGACTCGGTATGGTCCTTCCCAGTTCGGGGCCAGCTTCCCTTGCTCAGTTGGTCGGGAGGCTTCAGCTCTTCTGAGGACAAGGTCCCCCGGTCTGAAAGATTTGACTTTGACCCTGGCGTTGTAGTACTGAGCTGTCCTTTGCTGGTACCTCACCATACGAACTCGGGCGGCCTCCCTCGTTTTCTCGACTAGGTCAAGGTTGCTTCTGAGCTGCAAAGAGTTGGAGCTGGCGTCATGATGCTCGACTCTCGGAGAAGGAATCCCAATCTCCAGTGGGATGACAGCCTCCGTCCCGTATGTCAGGTTGAAGGGAGTCTCGCCGGTGGGGACGCGGAACGTGGTCCGGTAGGCCCACAGGATATTGTATAGGTCTTCGACCCATTGTCCTTTGGATTTGTCGAGCCTGGCTTTGAGACCCTGCAAGATAGTACGGTTAGTTACCTCGGTTTCTCCATTTGTCTGAGGGTACGCGACCGAGGTGAAGCGGTGGTCAATGCCAAGCTCGGAGCAGAATTCTCTGAAGTGAATGTTGTCAAACTGGCGACCGTTGTCAGAGATGAGGATGCGGGGAAGCCCGAATCTGCAGATTATGGACTTCCAAACAAAATCCCGCATCTTCTGCTTGGTGATCTGGGCAAGAGGCTCGGCTTCCACCCATTTCGTGAAATAGTCGATGGAGACGACCAGGAACTTTCTTTGCCCAGTGGCCAGTGGAAATGGCCCTAGGATGTCAATTCCCCACTGGGCAAAAGGCCAAGGGGAGCTAATTGAAGTTAAGGGAGCCGAGGGCCGGCGTTGGACATTGGCGTTCCTCTGGCACCGGTCACATCTTTGGACAAAATTCATAGCATCCTTCTGGAGTGTCGGCCAATAATATCCTTGGCGCAGAATTTTATGGGCCAATGCTCGCCCTCCCAGATGATTTCTACAAATCCCTTCATGGACCTCGCGCATGGCGTAATCAGCCTCCGTTGGGCGAAGGCATCTGAGGAGGGGAGATGTGAAAGATCTCCGATAGAGCTTTCCCTCGTATAGTATGTATCGGGTGGCGGAGCGCTTTATTCGGCGAGCTTCTTGTTCATCAGTGGGAAGGACTTCATCTTGCAGATAGCTGATGAGCTCGTCCCTCCAGCTCGGCTCGAACTCAGTGCAGAGGGTCTGCTCTGGCTCGTCCGTGCTAGGCTTTTGGAGGTACTCCAGTACTGCCTCCTTGGGAAGCTCGCTCATGCGAGAGGACGCCAGCATTGATAGCTGGTCGGCCCTGAGATTCTCCGACCTGATAACATATTGAATGTGAAAAGAGTCAAAGGTCGAGGCGAGATCCCGTACCTTCTGAAGATACTTCTGCATGATCGGGTCTCTGGCTTCGAAGTCGCCCACAATTTGGTTGACGACGAGCTGAGAATCACTGAAGGCCTTCAAGTCCTTCACTCCTAGCTCCTTGGTTAGCTTGAGCCCGGCGACGAGCGCTTCATACTCCGCCATGTTATTGGAAGCAGAAAACTCGAGGCGCAAGGCTTGCTCAGCGACCACCCCCTCCGGGCTGGTGAGGATAAGTCCCGCTCCGCTACCCTCCGAGTTTGAAGAGCCATCGACATGCAGAGTCCATGTCAAACTCGGGGTCAGAACCGTTAGTGGCTCAGGTTCGGGCTCGGCCTCGTCCGGTATGGTGCACTCGACTATAAAGTCTGCGAGCGCTTGTGCTTTGATCGCCGGTCTGGGTCGGTACTCGAGGTCGAATTCTCCGAGCTCGATGGCCCATTTAGTGATTCGGCCCGCACGGTCTGATCTCTGCAAGATCTGCTTGACCGGCTGATCGGTCAGTACGGCAACTGTGTGGGCTTGGAAGTAGGGTCGGAGCCTTCGAGCTGAGATGACCAGAGCATAGACAGTCTTCTCCAGCTTGGAGTATCGGGTCTCGGCGTCCCTCAAGACCCGGCTGGTGTAATATACTGGCTTTTGGAGTTTACCCTCCTCTCGGACCAAGACCGAGCTTACTGCTACAGGGGAGACAGCTAGATATAGATAAAGAAGCTCTCCCTGTTGAGGCTTTGTGAGCAGGGAAGGGGAAGCCAGTAGATGCTTGAGCTCCTCAAAAGATTGCTGGCACTTGTTCGACCATAAAAAGTTCTTCGGCTTCTTGAGGGCTGTAAAGAATGGAAGGCAGCGCTCGGCCGAGCGGGAGATGAATCTCCCAAGGGCTGCCACTCGGCCTGTGAGCCGTTGTACCTCCTTGACCGTCCTGGGAGGCGTCATCTCTTGGAGGGCTCGGATCTTTTCGGGGTTCGCCTCGATTCCCCGTTGTGTAATAATGAAGCCGAGGAATTTGCCGGAGGTGACTCCGAATGCACATTTGGCTGGATTGAGCTTCATCTGGTACTTTCGGAGTGTGGAGAAGGCTTCATTGAGGTCGGCTATATGGTCTTGTGCCACCTTGCTTTTCACCAGCATATCATCAACATAGACCTCCATGTTCCGGCCTATCTGGTCTTTGAAGATCCGGCTGACCAGCCTTTGATAAGTTGCCCCGGCATTTTTTAAACCGAACGGCATCACTTTGTAGCAGTAAGTTCCCCCATCGGTGATGAAGGCGGTCTTTTTCTCATCTTCTGGCGCCATGCGGATCTGGTTATATCCGAAAAAGGCGTCCATAAATGCCAGCAGCTCGTGACCTGAGGTGGAGTCCACGAGCTAGTCGATGCTGGGGAGCGGGAAGCTGTCCTTTGGGCAGGCTTTGTTCAGGTCGGTGTAGTCCACGCACATGCGCCACTTCCCGCTGGCTTTCTTGACGAGGACCACGTCGGCGATCCATTCCGGGTAGGATATCTCCCGGATGAAGCCAGCTTCAAGGAGCTTGTCGACCTCCTCGGCTGCTGCTCGCTGTCGTTCAGGGGCAGCGCCTCGTTTCTTTTGTCGCACGGCTTGCTGGTTGGCTTCACTTGGAGCCGGTGGACCATGATCTCCGGGTCTATTCCCGGCATATCTGCAGGCGACCATGCGAAGACATCCATGTTGTCTTGTAGAAAATTGACGAGGCGACCCCTCTCATGCTCGTTGAGGCCAGAGCTGATCTGCACGGTTAGCCCGGGAGAGAGCTCTCGTAAAGGAACTTGAATTAATAACTCACCAGGCTCTACCCGCTCTTTCCGAGGGTTGACCGTGCCTCCAGAATCTTAGTCGAGGGCTGGTCGGTCGCTGGGACAGGCACCTCGGCTGGTCGCTTTGCCTCGTGGGTCGCTAGGTAGCATCGCCTTGCCACCATTTGATCTCCTCGAACTTCGCCGACTCCTTGGCCAGTGGGAAACCGCATGAGCAAGTGGTGAGTTGAGACCACTACTCGGAGGGCGTTGAGGCCTGGCCTTCCGAGGATGGCGTTGTAGACTGAGGGAAGGCGTATCACGAGGAAGCTCATCCCCACGGTACTTTCACGGGGGGCGAGCCCAGCTGTGACCAGAAGGTCAATCTCGCCCTCTACTGGGACTGAATCCCCAGTAAATCCAACTAACGGAGCATTCATCCTCCGTAGCTGTTCTTTGGTCATCCCCATTTTACAATAGGCACCATAATACAAAACATTCGCCGAACTTCCATTATCGACCAAGATGCGCTTTACATCAAATTTGTTTATGATCATGGAGATGACCATGGCGTCATCATGGGGAGTTTCGACTCCCTCTAGATCATCGTTTGAAAAGGAGATGGCTTCAGAGGCGCGCAGGCGCTTTGAGGAGATTCCTTCCCCTGAAGTTTCTCCAACCGAGGCCCCGCCTTGGATGGTGTTAATGACGCCGGCGATGGGCCTGTTGGCATTTGAACCTTCAGGCCGTGTGGCTCCTTCGGCTGGCTTCTTCTCTTCACGCCGGCCTTGCACAAACCGATCGAGCACCCCTCGGCGGATGAGTGCTTCGATCTCGTTTCGGAGCTGATAACAATCCTCAGTATCATGGCCGTGATCCCGGTGGAAACGGCAATACTTCCGGAAATCACGACGGATTCTGGTATCTTGTTTCGGAGGTGGGAGCCGGATGCGATCCCGACCCTCGATCTCCATGAGGATTTCAGCCCGAGGAGCATTGAGGGGAGTGTATTTTTCATACCTCTCCTCGGGTGCATGGGCCCGCAGTTGGAACTTCGGGCAGAGTGGTGGCCTCTGCTGTGGCGGCCCCCTCAACCGGGGTGGACTCTTAGGGCGGGGCGGATTCTTGGCTCGTCGCGGAGACGGGCTTCTGGGCTGGCTGCGCTCCTCGCGGCATCTCTTCCTGGGGTTCTGCTCGGTCCCGCCCCGCCTAACGGCCACGGCTTCCTCAGCCTTGGCGTACTTCTGCGCCCGGGCGAGCATTTCGGGAAGGTCCGCAGGGAAATTCTTTTCGATCGAGAAGAGGAACTTGTAGGACCGGGCTCCAGTCTTCAGTGCTGACATTGCGATTGACTGGTCAAGCTCCCGGACCTCCCATATCGCGGCGGTGAACCGATCCAAATACTCCTTGAAGGATTCTCCCTCCTTTTGTTTGACATCAAGGAGGGAGTCGGATGTCCGCCGCTGGGGCTGGCTGGCGGCAAAATTGCCAGCAAACTGTCTGCCGAGCTGCTCAAAGGAGGAGACAGTATTCGGCTTCAGCCCGGTAAACCACAGTCGGGCTGGTCCTCGGAGTGTCGCCGGAAAAGCCTTGCACATCATGGCCTCCGAGGATCCTTGTAGGGCCATTAAGACCCGGTAGCTTTCCAGGTGGTCAAGGGGATCAGCCTTGCCGTTGTAAGGCTCCACCTGGGGCATCTTGAACCGTAGTGGAACCGGTTCATCTTCGATCTCCGGGGAGAAGGGTGACTTCGTAGTAAACTCGAAGTCACCGTCACGTCCTGATTTTCTCCCGTGGAGTGCCTGGATCTGGCGCTCCAGCTTCTTGACCTTCTTGTCGAGTTCGTCATTCTGGAGGATCGCTACAGCAGTTTGTTCGGGTGCAGGTTGCCCCGGAACCGACTCAGCTTCTGAAGGTTGTGGCCAGCCTCCGTGGCCCCTGGCTGGGTGCTCTCTCCAGAGGGAGGCCTGGACTTGGGAGTCCTGACCTCGAAGGGGAAGTCCGCTTGTAGGGGGCTCCGGTTGAACTGGAGCCGGAGGAGGCGGTGCCGTTGGGATGCCCCTGGGCTGCAGGCTTTGGACAGCGGTAGCCAGGGCCTGCACCTGTAGCACCAGGGCATCAAACTGCTCCGGCCGAACTTGATGAACTGACTCAGCCGGAGGTGGTGAGTTTCGGACGGAATGCTCAGGGCTGGGTGGAGGACGTCGAGAGGCGTTGGAAGCCCCTTTGCTTCTTAGCTTTATGGCAGCGAACTCGGTCCCTTCCTCTAGCGCCAACTGTTGCTGGAAATTGGACCCGGGGGCCGCCACGGAGCCAGGGGAGGAGGAGCTCCGCCGCAGGGAAGGCGGACGGCGGTGCGCCGGCCGACTGTGTCCTCCTGTGCCCTCCTGAGGGGTGTGAGAGAGCGGAGAGGAGAGTGCGTCCTGTCCTGTCCCGTCCTGCAAAAAAGCCGGTGGCCGGGCTCCCCGGCGCCGGCCCTCCGATGCTTAAGTCAGAGGGGGCAAATATGTGGAGAGAGCAAGGAAGGGATATGTGGAGAAGATGAAGAGAATCTTGTGCTCAATTGTGTCTGTGTTGTTTACTTGGTGTTCCGGTCCTAGTCCGGGGCCTCCCCTCTTTCCTCCCAGGCTCCCTTTTATAGAGGGATTTTATGTTGCCCGGAAGGTGACAGGGAGTTTGTTCTCTTTTGTAATAATTGGGCACGATTTGGCCCATTAATGGCGTAGTGAAAAATAAGGCCGAATCAGACCGGAACCAGGGAGTTGTCACGGTCGATCGGACCTGTTGGAGTGGTTGAACCGCCGGCCGTGATAGGCCCGGGATCCATGGATGGTAAGTGCATTTATTACCGAGTGAACCGGCGGTCAGGGAGAGCCATACGCTTTGATGGTTCAGTGATCCGGAGATCGTCTTGAGCCGTGTTCATTAAATGACTGAGCGCATCGGAGACTTGAGGGGGTCTCATGCATTAATGGCAGGTAGTGCCAAATACCTGCGGAGATCTTATGCCTTGACGGCTTGGAGATAGAGGCAGGTTGTAGTGGATTGTCAAGTCCCTCAGGGGGTTAGGCAGGAGTTGAACGTTTGGTCATGGCAATCGGCTCGGCAGGAGTGCCGAGCCGAGCTGGTCGCCCAATGGGGCGCCCTGTGGCGGGGTCGCTTCTAATGCTTCTGGTCGGCGCCCTTTGGTCGAGCGCCTTCTAGCCGAGCGCCTTTATTTCGCGCTCTTTCTTTTCTGGTCAGCGCCCTCTAATCGAGCGCTTTTCTGGTCGGCGTCCTCTGGTCAGCACTCTTTGGCCGAGCGCCTTTCCGGTCGGCGCTTTTTGGCCGAGCGCCTCCGTGGCGGTATGACTTGGGGTTTTCCCCCAACATCATGCATATTATAATAGGCAAGATTATGCATGATTTTGACAACTGTAATACTCTCCCTCAAGTTGATGTGTATAGATTTATAACACCCAACTTGCGTAACAGATATAAAAATTGATCACGACCCAAAGCCTTAGTAAAAATATCAGCACACTGATTGTCATTTCGAAGAAATTTAGTTTGGATTGTGCCTGCTTGTAGTTTTTTCTGGATGATATAATAATCTATTTCGATGTGTTTTGTTCACTCATAGAATATAGGGTTGGCAACAATATGAAGTGCTGCTTGGTTATACAATAGAGAGGCATAGGTTGAGAGTGGTGAATAGCCAAGTTAGAGAGTAGATTTTTGATCTAAACTAATTTATAAGTGGTAGATGCCATTGATCGATACTTAGCTTTAGTGGTGGAGCAAGAGACAATACTTTGTTTCTTTTTGTGCCATGAGATAGGGCTATCACTAATAAAACTACGATATCCTATGTGTTGCCCAGATAGACAACCCAAGAGGGGGGGGGGGGGGGTGAATTGGGTTTTTAAATTAACTTAGCTAATTAAAACTTTGTGGATGATTAACTAACTACTATATCCAGTTATTTAATTAAAGCTAAGTGCTGTGAGTAATGTGTGGGGAAGAAGATGAGAGACAATGCACTACAAACACAAAGTTTTATAGTGGTTCGGAGCTAACCCTTGCTCCTACGTCCACTCCCCAAGTCTCACTTGGGAATTTCACTATAACCCCCTTGGATTACAGCCGGTTGTTTTGCAAGCTCACAATCGAACTTGTTGTTTTACGAGCTCACAACGAACTCGGTCGGTTTTTCCAGGCTCACCGACTAGAACCAACCCCGATTGTTTTTTCGGGCTCACAATCAAACCCTTACACTCGTTGGTTTTAAACCGGCTCACCAACCAACCTTAATCCCCTTGATTCAATCCCCCGATTGAATCAAGTAAATACACGAGATAGAAGAAAACAGAAGATAGCTTCTCAAAAAGCAGATTTAAAACAATATAATCGTAAAGGAGTTAGAAGCCCTCAAACGCTTTTAAGATGGTGAAGAGGTGTGGCTTCTGGAACTCCGGTCTCCTCTTGGAAGAGTGATCGACTTGAAAGCAGGAGGAGGAAGCTTTGAATGCTGGGAAGATGTTGGTGGAGCAGTAAATGCAGATCTTCCCTTTTTCTCGTTGAAGAGCACTTAGAGAGCTTGAAGACTTGAATGCTTGGAGTGGAATGTGTGTTCTCTCCCTTGCTACAGTCTTCTGTGGCTATTTAAGCCAACCCCCACGGAAACTAGCCGTTACTCTGCTTTTTCTGGCCGTTCTGCACACTCTGCGCAGCCTGACAATGTGACCGTTGGTGGGTTGGAGTCGACTCGCGCGATCAGGAGTCGACTCGGCTGTAGCAGGAGTCGACTCGAGCTTTTCCGGAGTCGACTCGGCAACTGTTCCCAGTTTGAATTAAAGTTGCCGTCTTGACTGGGAGTCGACTCGCCTTGACCCGGAGTCGACTCGCCAACTTCTGGCGCTGACCTGGCAATTTTGGAGTCGGCTCATCCTCTGTAGCCCGTGGATCCAAATTTGAATTTTGTCCACTCGAGTCGACTCGACTATCCTGGGAGTCGACTCGAATCTCAGAGCCCGAACTCCCGATTCTCTGTCTTTTGGCTCATCCAGTCTTGGAGTCGACTCGAACTTCCTTGGAGTCGACTCGGCTCTCAGTTTCCGAAAGTTGGTCTTCTGCCTTTTGACGTGAAGCTTGTCTTGGAGTCGACTCGAGCTGTCTGGGAGTCGACTCGAATCTCAGAGGCAGTAACATGGTCTTCTGTCTGTCGATGGTCGCACAGTCTCGGAGTCGACTCGCGTACTGCGGGAGTCGACTCGAATCTCAGAGTCCATAAAACGCTCTCTGACTTTTTCTTTGTGTACCGCTGGGAGTCGACTCGCATTCCACTGGAGTCGACTCAAATCTCAGACCTGAAAAACTGCTCTTCTGTCCTTCTGTCTGTTTTCAGTCGGAGTCGACTCGTACTGATCAGGAGTCGACTCGAGCTCGTGCCAGTGACCTTGATACGCTTGGAGTCGACTCGTGATACTCGGGAGTCGACTCGAGTCTCAGACATTGGTTCATGCAGACTTCTTAACTTATCCAAAATACTATGAACCAAGTCTAGAAACACTTGGACAGGATTTTCACTGAAACACTCAATTGAATTCATTAGTAATCACAAGATATACTCAATTGCTTTGAGCTCATCAAAATCAAATGGGATTTTAATCAATCACTCCACACTATGACAGGATGATGAGTAGTAGAACAAGTCGCCCAATCAGCATCACAATAAGCACTGAGATGAGAGTTGTTCAAAGCAAGCATCAGAATACCAAAGCTAGGGCATGATTTGAGGTATCTTAAGACTCGAAGAGTAGCACCATATGGGATTGGCCTGGTGCCTGCATATACTGACTAAAAAGATTGATAGCAAAGGTAATGTTTGGATGAGTGATTGTGAGATAGATCAAATGAACTATTAGGCATCTGTATGGTCCAAGATCTACAAAGGTTCTCAACATGAGGTGATAATTTTAAATTTTGCTCCTTCTGGGTGTGCATTGGTTTAGCACCTAGAATAGCTACATCTTCAGGAATATCTAAGACATATTTTTGTTGAGAAAGAAAAATATCTTTACTAGAATGTGCAACTTCAATACCCAAGATATATTTAAGTGTGCCAAGATCTTTAATTCGAAATTGATCTAGAAGGAAAAATTTAGTGGAAGCAATTAAAGAAGAATCACTACCAGTAATGAGTATATCATCAAAATAAACAAGCACAATGGTGATGTTGTCCCTAGATTTGAGAAAAAAGTGGGAATAATCTGGAACTGATTGAGTGAAACCAGCTTGAAGTAGTGCAATGGTGAATTTGAAAAACCCGTTATAGGGGGCTTTTTTAAGACTATATAAGGATTTGTTGAGGGGAAAACAAATTGTTCTTCTTTCTATCTCTTTCGAAAAAAATCTGGTGGCAGCTGCATGTAAACTTTTTCATTTAAATCACTATGAACGAAGGCATAATTGACATCAAGCTGGTACAGATATCCTTGTTTGGCAGCTGCAATAGCAATAAGACAATTAACCATGACCAATTTGGCAATAGGAGCGAATATTTCATGGTAATCTAAGCCTTCAGCTTAAGTGTAGCCTTTAGCAACTAGCCTTACTTTATACTGCTCAATGCTACCATCAGACTTGTATTTGATCTTATATATCCATTTGCACCCATGGCATGTTTGCTTGGTAGAAGTGGCATCACAGTCCAAGTGAGATTAAACTCTAAGGCCTTAATTTCATCGGCCATAACATCATGCAGTGAGCATGTTTTATTGCTGAGAAAAAAAACTTGGGTTCCTAAGAAGAGAAAATAGAAGCTAGAAAAGCATAGTGAGAGCTCGAGAATTTATCAAAGAAAGATAATTTTGGAGTGGAGACTTAGTACCTGTCATAAGGTTGTTTTGGTATGGGCAAGAAAAGAATGAGATTTGAAAGCACTGAAAATCTTGAAGCCAATAGAGAGGACGTCGGATCCTTGTGAAGCGTTTTGGAGGTGGATTGACGGATGTTTTAGAAAGATCAATTGGTTCGATGTAATCTTGGTTAGAAGTGGAAGAGGCCGAGTAGATGAAGACGGAAGATTAATTGAAGGAGTAGAGAGGTTGGGTTTATCACCATTATCAGTAATGTGAGGAAGAATTGGTGATTGGGAAGAAGAAAAAATGTAAGATGTGTTGGAAAATAAAAAAACTAATTCATGAAAAATGACATCTTTATTAGTGAATATTTTTGTTTTCAAGTAGGTTATACACACGGTAACCTTTTTGCCCATAGGGATATTATACAAAAATGCTTTAATGTTTACGAGGTCCAAATTTATTTGGTTTGGATATAAGCAAAGCAAAAATATCTGAAGGTACGTAAATGGTGGTAAGAGAGTTTTTTATCAAAATTATTTTATGAGAATATTTACCACCTAAAATAAGAGAAGAAAGTCGGTTAATAAGATAAGCAGCAGTTAAAATACACTCACCCCAAAATTGGATTGGTAGGTTGGTTTGAAAATATAATGCTCAGACCACTTCAAGAATGTGTCTATATTTGTGGTCAACTATATCATTTGACTGTGGAGTGCCAACATAGGATGTTTGACGAATAATTCCTAAAGAATCAAGCTAAGTTTGCAATTGATGATCCATGAGTTCCATCCCATTATCACTTCTAACCATTTTAATTTTACAAAAAAATTAGTTGTCTACAAGAGAAATAAATTTCTTAAGCAAATAAAATATTTTATGTTTGAATTGCAAGAGAAAAATCTATGTGCAACGTGAAAAGTCATCCATAATAGTTAATTGACGAGTCTGGTGAAGTCATCGGCTCCGGGCGCGGCCTCACGGTAGCAATGAAGGACTTTGATATATTCGATGCCGTGCTCTCTGACAAGATCTGCAAGTCTCCCGCCTGAGCAAACCTCCACCCTTCTGAAATCAAAGCAGCAGCAGCAGCCACTACGGCTCCTTCCATATCCACTGCCCTGCAGCCCAAAAAAGCCAAAGAAAAAGCTAATTTTTACTTCGTGGTAAGAACAGGAAAGGCCATCCGATTTCGCATGGATTGGAGGGGAGAGGGGCCGCCCCTATTTATAGCCATCCCATCATCATTAAGGGCGACATGACATTCTACCACCTGTCATATGACGATCGGCTGTTGCCTTGGGGAGTGGAGAGGCGTGATCTAAGCTCGGGGGTACCACTCCTCCACCTCCTTTTGCAGCTTTCTTTCTTTTGTGTTTTTTCTTTTTTTAAATAGAAAAAATATTTTTAGCTTGGTTTTTATCAATAGACTGGGCCTGCGAGATGCGGGCCTAAACGGATAATTCGGATTCGGGTCGGGTCGAATCGGGTCGTTGGGTAAACGATCTAAAATTGACTTAAAAAAAGTGGGTCGAGTCATTTCGAGATACAGTAAACCCAGACTAGACTCGAAAAATTGAACATGTCTAGTTTTAGAATCCGACCCGGTCCCTCGGGTCTTATAATTTTGGTCAGGTAGGGTCTAAGCGGGTTGGGCCATAGGTCAACCCAACTCATTTACCGTCTTATTTGTGAGAAGAAAGTGATCTTTCAAGATATGGCTATTGCAGCATTACGTTGGAGTTCTTATCATCATGACATGGGTTCTCAAAGGAAAGGAATAGTGCAGGATCGTTAAGGTGGTAAAAACCCGATATTATCTCTGTTACAGATCACTTTGGATCCTTCTCTCTATTTCCTATCCATCTCCCTTCGGCAATCCAGAAATAGGAGATCCAGCGGCGCATGTTTCCAGCAGACCATGATAAACCGCTGGTTTATCGTAGGTTCGCTGTAAATCCCGGGATAGGATGCTGCGTACTCTGACCAGCGGTCAGACCGTTGAAAAACAAAGTTCGAAGAAATTATACCCTAGACCCGGTCTACCTGTATCAGCCATGGACCGAGACAACAATTTCCCGCCACGTCAACCATTCTCGCAACATCAGTCCCTTTCTGGGAAATATATAAAAAGATACCAAACAAATCTGGATCTTCTGGGGTCCCTCCATCCAGCCCCTCCATCCTACTCCACCCTCGACCGCCCGAAAGGGAGGTTGCCGGCATCAACGGAGTCACCCAACGGTCGTGAGGGCGGTCAGTGGATCCGGGGGAGGAAGGGAAGGGAAGGGAGGAGGAAGCGGAGAGAAAAAAAACCACTAGCACTGAATCAAGGGCTGGTTTGATTTTTTTTAATTTATTTACGGGAAAGAAAATATGTCTGAGGTGGCGAAAACTACTGACATGGTAAGAAGTCATTGGCCTTGTCTACAGCTTAGCTGGTAGACCGGATCCAGGTCACTTCTCGTAGCCATACTTTGTCCTCCCCCTCGCTTTTCGTAGCCATACTCCTCGCTGTTCTGGCTTGGGGCCCCTTGATTTCGTTTAGAACAAGAGATTTGTAAGCCCTAGGATTTTAATCTCAGTGCTACATAGGATGCTTGCTTGTTTGTTGATTAGTGCTTATCTTTCGAAGGATTCTATGAATATGGTGTCTATTTGTCTGTTTTCCTAAATTTTGCTATTTTTAATCCCATTACTGGATGAAAATGCATTAAATATAAATGTAATATGCTAATTAGTTCTATTCCATTTCTCCTGTTATCTTTCTTCAATTTGGTGGACGTAGCATGGTCCTTATTTGACCATTTCCTATTCGATCGTAACCCTCTTTGGTTTCTGCTTTTGCTCTCCCTGCCTTCTCCTAGCAGCTGCCCTTTTGATAGATAATTGGATAAAACGTCTCCCTCCTACCTCTTCCTCTGTTTGCTACTCCACATGTTCATCTTCATGCATTGCCGCTGCAAACATTCAGTACGGGATTAAAAGCGTGCCCTGTGAATGGACACGGGCATGATCCCCCTTGTAGTTGAGTAAACTCTCGCAACATCCAAGTTTTATGAGCAGGTAAATTGATGTGTCCTGATGTATTGATTAAAGTTTAGTTTATGTTTTATGAGCAAATGTTTCAAGTAATAGTCTTGACTCTCAATACTGCTGTTGTTTGTGGTTAGCAGCTAATTACATTTGATGCTTTGCATGTTCTTTCAGATTACTGTTGATTTCATTTGCCTGTTTCTTAGTAAGTAGAAACTGGTGGTATGGAATTTGCTCATGATCATTTTATGTTTAAGGGTTTGTATGAATTGTTTAGGTACATTTTGATTTGAATGTGCTTTTATTTGCTGGGCATTTTATAACCGTCATCATCATCGAATTTTGAAGAAAAAGGAAACATCCAGCTTCAGTTAGGTTGATAATGTGCATGTCACAAGTTATAGGATCTTCACTATCATGAGTGATAGCTTTTACCTTTGATGTTTTTTGGCCTGATGTTAATGAATTTTTAAAAAAGTTCGACAATTGAAACGTATTTTATGGTCTGAAGTGCTTTCTTGATGTGTAAATGTCCTGTGACAGATGTTTCAGTTTTGGCAACTGTAGTCATCTATTAGCCATCTCTGCTATGTGTTATACTGTCACTGAAGAATATGATTACATTGGCTGTCAACTTATCAATCAAAGACCTATACAGGGACACGAGCAACAACTCCTCCAATGCACCAGATGTTCCCACCTTGGTTCTCACTCTTTCCATCTCTGACATCATTGTACGTAGATAAATAAATATATAGGTAGATAGTATGCATGTGTACATTTGTGCAATCATGTGGTCATGCGTACATGAATGGAAGGATGGATGTGTTTATGTGTACATGAATATTCACATCGTTCATATGTGCATGTTAAATGGAAAATGTAGCTTGCATTCTGGAAAAACCAACCATTCTTCTTTAGAAACTTCTGAAGATCCATGTGTTGTAAAATTAGGTATGGTAGAATTACCTGCAGCCTGCAGGTCATGCGATACAAAACTTTTTCATGAATCTCGATCTCAGATGGAAGCCGAAGCAAGTTCTGCACTTTGCCTGTCTCATGGAGCTGTTAGCCTTTGTTTTTGTCAGAAGCCAACCTGAGCCTAAACTATGGTTTATCTAAACCTTAGTAGGAGATCTATACAAAAATCAATACAAAAGTATGTAGTCAAAGATGAACATCAGAAATTTTTAACAAAGGAAATTATGATGTTTTGTTTGGAAAAAATCACGGTCCATGCAAAAATTGGTTTGGCATGAGTAGCCTTCAGAAAATTAATTTTTTCAGATGTGGGGAAGTGACAGTCCCTAAGTTTTTCCCCAACTTATATTTTCATAATAGAACTTCAGTGGAAGATTGGTCTCCTTTTAGGTGTCAAGAAAAATGTTTATAATTGATACATGTTGCTGAAGCTTAATTCAATAAAACTATTTGAACCCGCACTGTAATTGGGATCATAACAAAGTGATTAGGATTACATTTGTTTTCTATGATTTATTATTTTGTGTTTATAGCAGTGCGACATGCAAAATCAATGCTGAAAAAGCGGCGGCTTACCTTAGTTCTGTAGTGGAGTATGGAGTTTAAGGTAAAGCCTATAGCTAATGGTCAGTAGATGATGTTGTGAAGATTGAATATGTTCCCTAACATTCCACGTATATCTGGTATCAATAGACACTTCAATTCCACACGTGTATGTAGTCTGGGTATCCATCATAAATCATGAATTCTGTAAGTCTCCTAGAAGATCTTTATAAAACCATTATGATACATATTATGATGATTATAACCAATATAAAATACAACCGATTTATACAATTTCATCATGTCATGAACAATAGTTGATTTTTTTCCTCATGATCCTTGATGATAGCTGATATTAAGATGATTTTTCTTACCTACGTTGTTGTATCAAGGGTGGACTGCAAAACAATTTTGTGCAAGTTTTCTGCATATACAGCTTTGGAAAATTAAACATAGCAATAAAAATTTGAAATCTAAGAAAAGAAATGCATCAGCTAATCACTGAAATGTTTTCGTTACGTATGGTGGATTAATATTCCAGTAGATCCCTGTGGATCCTAATTTTATTAAAATGAGTGACGCTATATTAATGATACTTCGAAATAACCTGGTTAGGTTGGGGACTAGGCTTGCATATTCCATGAGCTGTATCTTGCGAACCTAGATCCCAAAACATTTCTTTCAGTTGCAGGGTTAGTATTATTGCCAGTAGTCCATATGTATCATTCAGCGAACCAAGACTCAATCAATATAGTTGAGTCATGTTTGCCCTCTTCCGTTCAAATTTGGTTTGGCATTTATAATATCTATGTTCTTGTCAAGCAGGTTGCTGATTTTGGGTTAACAAAACCTACTGAAGTTGGAATTTTTCCAAATCCCACTCATGCTGTTGGAACATTTGGTTACTTTATTCCACAGTGAGCATTTTATTCTGAACATTTGGTTACTTTACTTCAATTTTTTGTTATTCTGTGTCGGTATGTATTAATTGTTTTTTACTTTTCCAAACTCCTGATTATCCTTTTAATCCATCATATTTAAGTTGGGCAATGGCCTTGCTACAGTAGAAAAATGTGTATACCAAATCCATATGATTGTTTAAATTACAGAATTCTTTTAGAAAGGGCATGGTCAGGTCTAGTCCATTTTGCCTAAATCCTTATTTATGGACCTGGCCTGGTATTTTGGAAAATTTTTCATTGTGTCTCCATTGGGACTTATGCTATGGCTGGGTTCCAACTTCCTGTTGGGTCAGAAACAAGTTATGGATGATTTGACCTGAACCAGTGGTGTGTGATAGTGATATAGCATGCTAGATTGTGACAGATATAAAGAGAAAGCAGACATTTTGAGAACCATTAAGTCTAATCTACAGCAAAGTAGTAGATTTCTTCATGGTAAAATAATAACAGTGTCATGAAACTGTCATGGGTTGATAAGATAAATAACCCTGGAGCCTAGCGGAGTACACCTTTTTATTCTGGAATGATATACTAGTCCATCACTACATAGGGAGAAGTGGTCTTCAGAAGTAAAGATGGTCTGCTTGGGTCGAAGCGTGCTCCAATACAAGGTTCATGGCGGTTGCAAGGCAATGAAATGATGTTTGATAATGGTCTACATTAGCCTTTTCAATAGAGAAGTGGGAGAGTGGGACTAATTGAAGGAAAGATAAGCATGATAACTATCACAATTATGAGATATTATCAATATGTAAGGACCTATGTGAGCATATGTTTAGTCCCACATTGGCTATGCAATGGGTAGATTTTGGGTACTTATATAGGGCCAAAAAATATAAATAATGCCTTCCAGCTAGTCTTTTTGGATGAAGTCCTAGGTTGTTACAAATGGTATTACAGCAAATCCGGCTCATGACTATGTGGACTAAAGAATACTACTGCACGGGCTCATTTGAGCTGACCACGTGCTGATCGTAGTATTTATGATTGGATTTGTGATACTAGTGATTGAATTTGAATGGATTTGGACCCTTATCCTCGTGAGGATGCAAGGCGTAAATGGAAGGAGTATATGAGGATCCATGCGAGCGTATGTTTAGTTCCATATCAGAACTAGTTAGATCTTCGGTACTCATATAGAGCTAAGGAACCCAAATCATACCTTCTGGCTAGCCTTTCTAAGTGAGGTCCTGGGTTGTTACACAATCAAAAGAAATATTGATATAACATTTGATCGCCCTGCTGGTGCTTTCGAAAAATTGTTCTCCCAAGTGCAGGAGAATCGCACAAGTAGTATAACTCAGAAGTCCGAGGTCGATTCCTCAGGGAACGATCTATGGATTATTAGCGTAATCTTTCGATGTAATTTTTAGTTGATCTTTAGAAATTAAAAGCAGAGATAATATGTGATTAAACAACGTTCAAGAATATAGAAAAGGCTAGGGATCTGGAATCCCTCTTGATAATCTTGCATTCAAGAAATAAATTCTTCGGTTCTTGATTAAAGATGTAAAAGTAGAATAGATCAAAGCATGGAATATATTTTTTTTTAGACATATGAACTCTATTTCTAAGCATTCATCGTGCCTATTACATCAACGACAAATCAAACACTAAAGCGGTCCATATGTCAATCAACATAAACCATTAAAGAACTATCTACAAAATAATTATGCAAGAATCCATAATATATTGGAAATATAAATCTATAAGAGTAAAGGTTTAGAATTTACTTCAAATAAAGCAAAACATCAAAGGTTCCTTCATCACCCTTCACCTAGGACTTTAGCCTTCCATTAAAAACATTATCCTCCCTCTCATCACTTTTTTTTTTCTTTTTCTTTTCGGAAACAGGGCATACCCTGTTTCCTTCTTCTCTTTTCCCTCAACTGCAACAGCCGGCTCCCCTGTTTTCTTTCTTTCTTTTCGGAATCGGAGCCCCCCTTGCCTCTCCAACCGAGAGAGCTTTATAGTTGGCATTCAATCCCCCTCTTTGCACTCGACGGAAGGGCTGCATCTCGGGCGGATCAGGAGCAGGCGCAGATCCGGGAATGGCTCGCGGAAGAAGAGGATGCACAAAATCATCACGGACAGCTGGGAGTGATCGCGGGCGGATGAAGAGGCTGGACTTGCGTGGGATCGACGCTGGGACGAGTCGCCGATCTGCAAGACGCCCAGAAGGAAACTGATCGCGGACTGTTGGGGGGGGGGTCGCCGAGATGGTCATGAATGGCTGCAGGCGAGATCAGCGGGATGCTAGGGGCTTCACGGGTGGCTCGCAGGAGGATAAGCCGCACAAGGACGCTGTGAAGGAGGCGGTGATCACACAGGTGGCTGGGGAGTCTGATGCGGGTCCGGAAGAAAGGGGCGTTGATCGCTGGTGCTGTGGAGGAGGCTGGAGACGATCACGGGCACAGGAGCGTTGATCGGGTGCGACGCTGCGGACGAGACGGATGGATGGGAGGAGCGTGAGATGGGCGCAGGTCACGGATCCGGAATGCTGAAATCTCGGACACGAGGCTGATCGCAGAAGGCTTGGAACATGGGAGAAGCTGATGAATGCCGTGGCTCACTCGCGGAAACGGGAGAATGTAAGCAGGAACCTTGGCTCAGATGTGCGAGAACCCGGGAGAGGTGGACGCTCTGGGATGATGGAGGAAGCTAGGAGATCTAATTGCAGAATTTGGGAAGTTGCTCGGGTGCGCGGAAGAAGAGTCATGGACTCTGTTATGCAGTTAGGAAGATGCATCCTTTTTAGGTGAATTCATACAAAATAATGATATAAATTATAATAAGTGCTAAGGATAAAATATTAATCATTCAAATGCTAACACCTATTATTTATCATTATTTTGCTAGCATTAGGCTAAGTTAATTGGTACTTAGATCGCACTTTTGTGCTCTCATCATACCCCCCAACTAGCTTATTGCTAGTCTCTAGCAATTCAGAGTAAACAATAACATGAGAGTACAAAAAGTGTTGGTCAATCCTTTGACTTTTTATTAAAGCTAAAGACATAAAACTAAGATATGTACCCACTTTCGTAGGGCATCACGACTGCACTTAGCACGTGCAACAAGCCGTTAAACCCCTAGGTTACCCTAGTGGACGAGTGTTGTCTCGTGAGGGTTTTCAGGGATGTTACCCACAAACATCATGAATGATATGACACGAGATCCTAAAAATATGAAATAAAGCCTAAGCTAATACACATGTAATTAATTAATATATATTTTCAAGCACGACAACTTTGAAAGCAAGAAAAATATGAAAGTGTAGTGTGCATAAAATAGTATGACTTTCTCAGAGTACTAATACCTCCACCACAACATGGTACCGCTTGAATTTTAGGTGTACTACTCAAGTTCACAAGTGTTTACTACAGTTTATTAGAGCCTGATCCATCAAATTTTCTGAATATCTTATGTCATCTAAAATTGTCAAGAATGGTTCGCATAAAAAGGAGCTATCAATCCCAACTAAATATCCAAAGTACATAAAGGTTCAATACAATGGAGTCAAACCAGCCATTACCACATGTCACTGGGTTCAGTCCGACCAACCCTATTCATGTTTTTTTTTTTTTTTTTTTTAAACACATATGGTGATTACAATAGTCCAACCCCCTTAGACTCTAGCAAGGTCCATGTAGCGAGTTTTCGGCCAATGACTCCTGATCCAGTTGGCTCAAGGCATTAGGTGAAACACCCCTCGGGCTTAATTACTCGAACCAGACTACGCCACGAGGTTAGACTTGTCATCTCCTCATTTATTTATTTATTTATTTATTTTTTTTTTTGCAAAATAGAGAAGGTAAACTGAACCATATAATGTGACTGCAACGTGACTATAGGTCAACCAAGGTCGGAACATAAGACACTTAGATGATCTAGCCGGGGTATTCAACCTCTATCTTTATGTGAAAACCAAATCAAGAACCTTATAGTACGGACAAGGATACTCGTACTTCTTTTACAGATATGGCTTAATAGAAATGCATTAAACAAATGTGAACTCCTGAGACCTTCCTATAATCATTAAATACATGTGCGGGGATCTAATAATAGGTCTCTGATCAGTCATAGTATGCATGTATTCCTTGCCTTAATAGTTGCACAAACTCAATATGAAAATACATGTGCATTTGCTTAGAAAAGAATGCAAAAACTTTTTTTTTTTTTTGCAAAATACTTCCCTCCCCCCAACTTAAACATTGCATTGTCCTCAATGTAATAGATACAAGAAAACTATAATGAAAGACAGTAGAGAAAATAATATTGGAGAGAAGAGGAATACCTTGTGCTGTTGATATCCAGAAAATAAAACCTACAAAATTAGAAAAATAATCCTAACTAATATACACATACCTTTGCCTTCCTGCTCAGTCATAAGAAGGCTCTCCCAATGAAAAGGATTCTTCTTCATCTGCAAAATTCTCAAGAAAAGGTTTAAGTCTGTGTCCATTTACCTTAAAAATTCTACCATCCCGTGGATTCTCAATCTCAACCGCCCCATGTGGAAAAACAGTTTTTATAATGTAAGGACCTGTCCATCTCGATCACAACTTACCAGGAAACAGATGTAAGCGGGAATCATATAAAAGAACTTTTTACAAAGGTTCAAAAGATTTTTTTAAAATTGATTTATCATGTAAGATCTTCATTCGTTCTTTGCAAATTTTAGCATTGTCATAAGCATCTCTGCGAATCTCATTAAGCTCGTTCAATTGCAATTTTCTAGCTAGACCGGCATCTTGTAAATCAAAATTCAATTTTCTAATTGCCCAATACGATTTATGCTCTATTTCTACAGGCAGATGACACGCTTTTCCGTAAACTAGCCGGTAGGGAGACACGCCAAGAATGATTTTGTATGCAGTACGATAAGCCCATAATGCATCTGATAGTTTTAAGGACCAATCTTTCCGTGATGGGTTCACCGTTTTCTCTAAAATACGCTTGATCTCTCTATTGGCTAACTCTACCTGGCCACCAGTTTGCGGGTGATATGCGGTAGCAACTTTGTGGGTGACACCATACTTTTTTAATAATGTCTCAAAAGGCTTATTACAAAAGTGTTTTCCACCATCACTAATTATGACCTTAGGCATCCCAAATCGTGAAAAAATATTTTCTTTTAAAAACTTCAGGACGGGTTTGTGATCATTGGTCTTACAAGCAACAGCTTCTACCCATTTGGACACATATTCGACACCGACTAAAATGTACTCATATCCAAAAGATGGTGGGAATGGGCCCATAAAATCGATACCCCAACAATCGAAAATTTCGATAATAGTAATGGGTTGAAGAGGCATCATTTGCCTACGAGTTAGACTTCCAATACGTTGACATGGATCACATGTCCTGCAGAACTCGTGGGCATCTTTGAACATAGAGGGCCAATAGAAACCACATTGCAAAACTTTTGCAACAGTTTTCTTAGAGGCAAAGTGTCCACCGCAAGCATCAGTGTGGCAGAAAGAAAGTACGCTTTGTATATCATGATCCGGTATGCATCGTCTAAAGATTTGATCATTGCAATATTTAAACAAATAGGGTTCGTCATAGTAATAATTCTTTACTTCGCGCAAGAAAATTTTTCTATCTGTCGACCCCCAATGCTCCGGCATCCGGCTTGTAACAAGAAAATTTACAATATCTGCATACCATGGTATACTAGAAAGTGCAAACAACTGCTCTTCAGGGAATGAGTCCTTGATGGAAAACTGTGGCACTGAATCATGAAAAACTAATCGTGATAAATGGTCAGCAACCACATTCTCTACTCCTTTTTTATCTTTGATAGTGATGTCAAATTCTTGGAGTAGAAGTATCCATCGTATTAAGCGTGGTTTGGCCTCTTTCTTATCCAACAAATATTTTAGTGACGCATGGTCCGTGAAGATAACAATAGGAGCACCAAGGATATAAGAGCAAAATTTATCTAAGGCAAATACTACTGCAAGCAATTCCTTCTCGGTGGTAGTGTAATTCATTTGAGCATCGTTTAAGGTTTTGCTTGCATAGTAAATGACATATGGCTTATTATCCTTGCGTTGTCCTAGGATAGCTCCTATTGCATAGTCGCTAGCGTCGCACATAATCTCAAAAGGTAATGACCAATCGGGTGGTCGCACGATGGGTGCAGTGCTAAGCATAGACTTCAACTTTTTGAATGCCTCCTGACAGGTTTCAGTCCAATTGAACGGTGTATCAAGGGATAGGAGATTACATAATGGTCGAGATATGACACTAAAGTCCTCGATGAACCTCCTATAAAATCCGGCGTGACCCAAAAATGATCTAACATCTCTAACCGTCTTGGGTGCAGGTAGCTTAGCAATTAAATCAGTCTTAGCTCTATCTACTTCCATGCCCTTCGATGAAACAATATGTCCTAAGACAATTCCCTTTGGCACCATGAAGTGGCATTTCTCCCAATTCAGTATCAAATTCTTTTCCATACATCGAGCTAAGACAGCTTGTAAATGTGACAGGCAATCATCAAATGTGTCGCCAAAAACGGAGAAGTCGTCCATGAACACTTCCAAAAATTTTTCGTTCATGTCTTCAAAGATGCTGAGCATGCATCTTTGGAATGTTGCAGGTGCATTACACAACCCGAATGGCATTCGTCGGAAAGCAAATGTGCCAAAAGGACAAGTGAAGGTAGTCTTCTCTTGATCTTCCAGTGAAATTTCAATTTGATAATATCCCGAATAGTCATCGAGAAAACAATAGAAATCATGCCCTGCAACCCTCTCCAATACTTGGTCTAGGAAGGGTAGAGGAAAGTGATCCTTTCGTGTGACCAAATTCAGCTTTCGGTAGTCAACACACATGCGCCAACTCGTCGGGACACGAGTTGGAACTAGTTCACCTTGTTCATTTTCTACTACCATCAAACCCGATTTCTTAGGAACGACTTGAGTAGGGCTTACCCACTTGCTGTCGGAAATTGGGTAAATAATACCCACGTCAAACAACTTGAGGACTTCTGCCTTAACCACATCTCTCATTGTAGGATTTAACCTTCGTTGCATTTGCCTTATGGTTTTGGCATTGTCCTCCAAATATATCCGGTGCGTGCAAATTAAGGGGCTAATTCCCTTCAAATTGGCAATAGACCACCCTAAGGCTCCTTTATGATTCTTTAAAACGTCAATTAATTTTCTTTCTTGGGTATGATCAAGTCCAGACGAGATGATTACAGGAAAAGTATCTTCGGATCCAAGAAAAGCATACTTAAGTTCCTTTGGTAAGGGTTTCAATTCGAGCTTGGGTGCTTGCTCATGGGATGGTACTATTTTCACCTCTCGAGGCGACAATCCCTCAAATTCTCCTACTTTTGGTCTCCACCCATTGACCATCTTGATATCCAGATTATCCACAATAGGTGTGACTGACAAATCATCATCATCGGTTCCATTAGGACACCAATCAATTAAGCTATCATTGGATGGGTCGTTAATTGCTTTAGCTAACAAATATTCTTCTGCAATGGTTTCAACCCAATCAACCTCCTTACTCTCTTCGGGATCATTAGGTTGTTTGCACACATTAAAAATGTTCAGTTCTAAGGTCATGTTACCAAAGAAAAGCTTCATGACGCCATTCCTACAATTAATCAATGCATTAGAAGTTGCAAGGAATGGACGTCCTAAAATGACCGGAATCTGAGACTGTGAGTTCGAAGCCGGATGTGTGTCCAATACGATAAAATCGACAGGAAAGTAGAACTTGTCTACTTGGACTAATACATCCTCGATAATCCCCCTTGGAATTTTAACTGACCTGTCAGCTAATTGCAAAGTGACGGAGGTTGGCTTCAACTCACCTAAACCAAGTTGCTCATATACAGAATATGGCAACAAATTCACACTCGCCCCTAAATCTAACAATGCTCGCTCTATCCTAAAGTTGCCTATGATGCATGAAATGGTTGGGCAATCTGGATCTTTATATTTAGGGAGAATGTTGTGCTGCAAAATAGCACTCACATTTTTAGTTAAAAATGCCTTCTTCTTAACATTTAATCGGCGTTTGACAGTACACAAGTCCTTCAAAAATTTGGCATATGAGGATACTTGTTTGATTGCATCAAGAAGAGGTATGTTGATCTTTACTTGTTTAAAAAGCTCAAGAATTTCAGAATTAGGTTCGAGCTTTTGCAACGGCTTTAACCGTTGTGGAAAAGGTGGAGGAAAAGGACATTCAACTTTCTTGGTAGAAGTTGGGACCTCAACTTCTTTGTTCCTTTCATCGACTTTGGGAGCATCAGAATTAGAAGTGACTCGCGGTCTCAATGGGACGGTCTGATCGATGACTTTCCCATTACGCAAAGTCATAATGCTTTTTGCATGTTCTGTATGCGAACTAGAGGGAGCCGTATTATTACTACCGTGCATTTGTGGGTTAGGTTGGGGTTGAGCTGGAAGCTTACCCTTCTCTTGGGTACTTAGGACGGTAGTCAACATTGACAATTGGTTCCTTATATCTTCAAAATTTCGAGTATTTTGAGCATTGATATTAGCTTGACCTTGTAGAAAAGTTTGTATAGATTGCAAGGTATCCTCAATATTCGGCTTCTGAGAAGGTGGTGGTGCATAAGTAGGATGTGCAGGTGGAGGAGCTGAATGGTGTGACTGTTGAGGATGATCGTTTCTCCACCTAAAGTTTGGATGATTCTTCCAACCAGGGTTATAGGTATTCGAGTATGGATCGTTATAAGGCTTTTGGTAGGAGTTCATAGCATTTGCTTGATCGTGCAAGACTTCCTTGAATGCCGGTATGGTGGGGCAATCTGTAGTGGTATGACCCGACATATCGCAGATACCACAACACTCGTTTCTAAGCTCTATAGTCTTGACAGGCTCAACCTTTCTAAGCTCAATTTCTTCTACCTTCCTAGTGAGGGCTGCCATTTTAGCATGAAGATCATCCTCAGTTCTGAGGTTGTAAAGGCCTCCCTGTACAGAGCTAGTAGGCTTAGGCAAAGACTTATTGTTTCTATCCCCATTATCCCAAAGTTGGGCAGTCTCAGCAAGGGAATCCAAATACTCCCATGCCTCATCAGGGTGTTTTTCTAAAAATCTACCATTGCACATGGTCTCTACAAACTGTTTCAACTGTGGAGATAAACTTTCATAAAAGAAGCTAATGGTTCTCCAAGTTTCGAATCCGTGATGAGGGCATAAGAGAAGGTCTTTAAATCTTTTCCAACATTCATAAAATGTTTCATTATCTTTTTGTTGGAAATTGCTAATATGTCTTTTTAAAAAGTTGGTCCTTTGTGTGGGAAAGAACTTCTTTAAAAATTCTCTCTGCATATCTTGCCAAGTTCTTATTGATCTAGGTCGCAACGAGTTTAGCCATGTTTTGGCCTTATCTTTTAGAGAGAAAGGGAACAATGTCAACTTGAGGACATCCTCGGTGACGTTTGGCACTCTAAATGTAATGCTCAATTCTTCAAAATCTTTTAAATGAAGATACGGACTCTCGGACTCTAACCCGTGGAACTTGGGCAGCAATTGAATTACCCCGGGTTTGATGTCAAAATGTCCTACATTATCAGGAAAAATTATGCATGAAGGCTGACTAGTCCTAGCCAGTTGTAGGTATTGTCTTAGGGTCATAACATGGGGTTCACGTTCTCGATCGTGGTGGCTTCCCGCATCTTCATTTAAATCAGCCATCTCACAAGGTGTGAGATATTGAGAAGGAATTTCGGGGGTATGTCATAAGGGATGATCTAAAGTTGTACGACTTAATCGACCGGTGTCGTCCCTATTCCACTTTAGCATGCAAAATAATTCCCTCTCTTTTTTTTTAAATAAAAATAAATATAAGTACCAACTAAAGATACCCTACAATGACACCCAAAAACAAAAATCTATTCACAATCAAACATGGAACAAAACATTACACCTCAATTTCTAATATTTTTCTTAAATTTCTAGACAGCTCCTAACTGGTTTGAAGAGGACACTTAAGCCTCCAATCCGGTCTAATGAACCGAGTTGACCAGGTAAGCTCCCAGGTCAGTGGAGGGGTCACGATGCGTTTGCAAAGGTCCCACTTAAAACCCACTTGCCTCGAACAGATGAACTGTCTCCCTTATAGGGACAAAGCTTGCCTAGACATCAACTAAGCCACAGAGCGAAATTGGTGCAACTTTCGGTGGTCTTCGTCCTATTGAGCTCGAATGTCCTTAGGGGCCAACGTCTAGTTGATTTTAGTTAAGCTTAGGATATTTATGCACTGGGGTGATTTTTGAGCTAAGGACGAGTGATGAAATCCCGACCTTATCTTTTTATATGGGTTCAGCCCTTAAAATATTTTATGCCGATGCCTTATACTATATGCAACAATCAAAAGATTTTTTTTATGTTTTATGACATGACATTAAATTTCATTGAATAGGTGATCAAGCAAATTATTTATTTATTTTTTTAAAAATTTTATGAGTTGAAATCTAAAATTTAAAATTTGAAATTTAAAATTTTTAAAATTTTAGGTTTTCCCTCTTTTTCTAATTTTGAATGATCACACTTGATCTTTTCTTAAAGTTATTTTTTTTTTTCAATTTTCAATTATCAACAAGGGTTAATAAGATATGATAACAATAAATTTCTTATTCTAAAAAAAATTAAATGCAGAAAATTCAAAGCAGAAAGCAGCAAGGTTTCGTATTAATCTAATGGTCTTAAAGGTCTCAGAATGTCAATCAGATCGTTCAGATTATTGAACAATGTGTCTTGCACCAGCTGACCAAATTTGAGTCCAATCAGACGGCTAATTTCTATGATATCAGAGTTTGATGCAGACTGTGCAGTGAATTAAAAATAGTAGTAATTTTTTTTTTTCAAAAGAAAAATACTAACTACTAAGGTAAAAATTAAATCTAAAATTATACTAATAACTCAGCCGTTCCCCGGCAACGACGCCAAAAACTTGGTGCTTTCGAAAAATTGTTTTCCCAAGTGCAGGAGAATCGCACAAGTAGTATAACTCAGAAGTCCGAGGTCGATTCCTCAGGGAACGATCTATGGATTATTAGCGTAATCTTTCGATGTAATTTTTAGTTGATCTTTAGAAATTAAAAGCAGAGAATAATATGTGATTAAACAACGTTCAAGAATATAGAGAAGGCTAGGGATCTGGAATCCCTCTTGATAATCTTGCATTCAAGAAATAAATTCTTCGGTTCTTGATTAAAGATGTAAAAGTAGAATAGATCAAAGCATGGAATATATTTTTTTTTAGACATATGAACTCTATTTCTAAGCATTCATCGTGCCTATTACATCAACGACAAATCAAATACTAAAGCGGTCCATATGTCAATCAACATAAACCATTAAAGAACTATCTACAAAATAATTATGCAAGAATCCATAATATATTGGAAATATAAATCTATAAGAGTAAAGGTTTAGAATTTACTTCAAATAAAGCAAAACATCAAAGGTTCCTCCATCACCCTTCACCTAGGACTTTAGCCTTCCATTAAAAACATTATCCTCCCTCTCATCACTTTTTTTTTTTCTTTTTCTTTTCGGAAACAGGGCATACCCTGTTTCCTTCTCTTTTCCCTCAACTGCAACAGCCGGCTCCCCTGTTTTCTTTCTTTCTTTTCGGAATCGGAGCCCCCCTTGCCTCTCCAACCGAGAGAGCTTTATAGTTGGCATTCAATCCCCCTCTTTGCACTCGACGGAAGGGCTGCATCTCGGGCGGATCAGGAGCAGGCGCAGATCCGGGAATGGCTCGCGGAAGAAGAGGATGCACAAAATCATCACGGACAGCTGGGAATGATCGCGGGCGGATGAAGAGGCTGGACTTGCGTGGGATCGACGCTGGGACGAGTCGCCGATCTGCAAGACGCCCAGAAGGAAACTGATCGCGGACTGTTGGGGGGGTCGCCGAGATGGTCATGAATGGCTGCAGGCGAGATCAGCGGGATGCTAGGGGCTTCACGGGTGGCTCGCAGGAGGATAAGCCGCACAAGGACGCTGTGAAGGAGGCGGTGATCACACAGGTGGCTGGGGAGTCTGATGTGGGTCCGGAAGAAAGGGGCGTTGATCGCTGGTGCTGTGGAGGAGGCTGGAGACGATCACGGGCACAGGAGCGTTGATCGGGTGCGACGCTGCGGACGAGACGGATGGCTGGGAGGAGCGTGAGATGGGCGCAGGTCACGGATCCGGAATGCTGAAATCTCGGACACGAGGCTGATCACGGAAGGCTTGGAACATGGGAGAAGCTGATGAATGCCGTGGCTCACTCGCGGAAACAGGAGAATGTAAGCAGGAACCTTGGCTCAGATGTGCGAGAACCCGGGAGAGGTGGACGCTCTGGGATGATGGAGGAAGCTAGGAGATCTAATTGCAGAATTTGGGAAGTTGCTCGGGTGCGCGGAAGAAGAGTCATGGACTCTGTTATGCAGTTAGGAAGATGCATCCTTTTTAGGTGAATTCATACAAAATAATGATATAAATTATAATAAGTGCTAAGGATAAAATATTAATCATTCAAATGCTAACACCTATTATTTATCATTATTTTGCTAGCATTGGCTAAGTTAATTGGTACTTAGATCGCACTTTTGTGCTCTCATCACCTGCCCATGCATACACCTATCTAGCAACAAGGAGGCCAATACATACTGAAAGTACTTGATGTATTGGATGAACTACATTGTTTTATTATGTCTTACTCTTTTTTTTAAGCATTTTATGATTCAATCTTTTTTTTTTAATACTTGATAAATAGCATTTGCTCTCTACTGCAGCGACTTTATTTGGCATCAATTCTTGCTTATGCATAAAAAGAATTCTCTCTTTATGAATCCATTAGATAAATCACCTTATTGCAGTGTGCCTTGGGCCTGTATGACCGTCTACTATTTACTTTTTGTTCACAATTCTGGCATTGTTTCTACTCTTCCATGCCAATTCATGTAAATAACTTATTTTCTAGCTTGACGGTAGTAGCAGAATATATATGGCAACCATCATAAACCATGAAGCCCAAGGCAGTTATGGTATCTTTTGTTTTTTTTTCCATGATTAATCCACATGTGGAGACATATATGGGTGTAAACAAAGTCATCCTTGCTCAGTCAGTAGTGTGGATATGCCACTTCTTCTATTTATTCTGTGAGTTTTATAAAATATTAGCTTATGTTTTATTTGTTGCTGGGTATGCTTCAACAATTTGTAATTGTTGATGTTATTCATTGGCTGTTTCATTGGATAAGTTGAAGACTTAAACAATCTAGTTGTTGTGATGATTGAAATAGTTAATGGAGTCAGTCCTGAACCGAGGAGTATGTCCTGTTCCAAGATTAAGTTCTTGTTCCTTAGTATTCCATTGTGGTATCAATTATCTATTTTATCATTCATTTGCTTGACACTAAGATTGTACAAGGGAGTTACCTAGTTGATTTATCAGAGCATATAAAAAAGAATTTTTTTCTTCCGTGAAACTTAACTTATATGTACCAGTGCCTCAGCAAATACTTAGGTTCAGTAATTTCATGTTTCATAATAGCTATATTGCTTTCAAAATCCACTGTCTGGAGAACTTGAATGACACTAGAGATGTTTAATTCTCAAGTTCTCTTTTATACAGTTTATGGGCTGTTATTTGGTAGGTAGGTCTCTCTTTTATATGTCTACATACGTGGTACTGAATATAATCAACTCTCAATAAGAAGAGAGGACAGAGGCCTCCACAATGTGTTGATTTATGGAAGTCTGTGAATGCTTGATTGTTGATGTAAATGAATCAGGCCAGCCTGTAGGAGAAAATGCAGCAAAGTATGCTAACTTCTTCGGCACAATCGCATGAAGTGGTGATTTGGCTCCTATTACATATGCTTCCACTTTTTTTACCATTCTTATTTATTATTATATCTTGCTTTTACAAATTATTTACCTGCTTATGAGCTAATTGTGTATTATATTTCTTTTTAGCAGATTGAACCTACTGATAGATGACTCGTGCATGACTCCTACTACTTGTTTAATTCTTTTTCTTTATTTTGTGTAATTGGGACAAGAGTGACTTTTTCTTTATCAAAACCATACCGGAGTTATCTACCATTTTGGTTAAAAAACTGAATGTTTATTAATGTTTAATATTTTAGAAGAAAAACTCTTGTTATACGACTCTTTTTGTTTATAAAGGCTTAAAGGATTGCAATCATTTGTGGATGTTAATTTGAGAATTTCGTCTATGTATTTGATTCCCTATTACTTATGCATGTCAACTTAATTTGACCACATTTGGTGCAAATTAGTATATCAGGTGGTTTGAAGATGCAAATGGAAGAGGTAGGTAATGTATGTATTCCCATAGCCATTTTACCAGGTTGGCTGGTTAAATATATAAAAAAAGTGTATTACTAGTGGTAAAAAACTGCTGCTAAAAGTTTATAACATCAGAATTTTCAGTGTGTGTTAAAACTGCTGATAAAGTTTAATTAGTGGCTGAAAAATGCAGCTGAAAACAACACAAAGTTTGAATGGAGATGGCTATTACAATGTTGTCATCACAATCATAATTGCTGGATAAGGTTTCTGGAGCAGGAACAAAATGCTGCTAAATCTAGATAAATACTACTACTAAAAGTTCACATTTTCCAGCATTGGCGATGTGTAAGCAGTAGTCGGGAAAATCATTAGGAAAAGTTTTGCCAGGAGTTTTTGGTACTTTTTTTAGTGGTTTTGGCTGCTGCTAAATCCCTTTTTTCTTGTGGCGTGTTTTATATGTACATTTTTCTTGTGTTGGGTTTTGTTAGTTAGGTTCGCTTGCTTCTATTGTCCTCTTTTATTTTTTCCTTTCTTCTTCTCTTCTCTCCTTTCTTGTCTCGCTTATTATTTATTTGATTTATCAACCAAATATTGTTACAGTTTCTCATTAAATTGCTTAAAAAGCTAAAAAACACTCAGATGTGTCTGCCTTGCACTGGATGCCAGTGGATGTATTGTCCGAGGGCCCCTGCAATCCCCTTCTCAAACAATACAAACAAAAACAGGCCAGTGAGCCACCCACAGCTTAAGATTGTGCTCAATTTAGGAACTAAGTTGTGAGGCCCAACCCCAAGATCCCGACCCAACAACCAAGAGAGGGCCCAAAGGCCCGCTTCCCATTCGAACAGGGCAGATTCCTATTCGCCACGGAGAGGAGGAGGACGGCCACCGGAGGCTAGGATAAGCCTAGCCTCCTTTTCAATCAATGCTATCCGCCGCGAGAATCGCAGCGAAGCACCCACCATCCGAGCTTATTCCCTCACCCCTAACCCTCTTCCTCTGTGATTGCTCCACCACCGAGCCTCTTCTCCCTCCTTCTCCTCCTTCGGTGACCGCGTGCGCCACCCGAAACAAGCTCCTCCACCTCGGGTCTTCTTCTTTCTTTGGATTTCTTTTGGTTTCCTCCGCTTCCCCTGTTCCGAGATCCATCCCCTCTCTTCGTTGGAATCGCCGTCGCCGCCGCTAACCGACAAATCGGCTACCCACGGCCGAGGTCCTTCCCCTTCGTTGACGTGCCGGTCGCCTCCCTTCCCTCTATTCTTCTATTTTTGGTTAAATCGAAGCCAAATTCCTTTCTTTGTTCCGGACCCAACCGAGATCTCTCTTGGTTTTCCTTCGACGCCAGCCGCTGCGTCGACTGGGCGACGGCCTCTGGCCATCTAGGCCGGCCACCCCGCCGGCTCCTTCCTCCTCTCGATTTTCTTCTCCCCTGTCCGTGGGAGGTTAGGGAAGAAGGGGGCCATCATGGGCCCAACTGGGCCATGCTGGGCCCTGTTCATTGTGGGCCCAGCTTGGGCCCAGTTCAGCCGTGTTGGGACCAAATGGTCCGTACATATTGTGGGCCCAGCTTGGGCCCACTTCAGCCAAGTTGGGCCCTATTGGGGCCGTACCCACTGTGGGCCCAACTTGGGCCCACTTCCGTCATTTTGGGCCTCGTTGGGCCATGCCCAATAGTATTTTTGGTTTTGCTTAGTTCTGAAATTAATAAAAAAATTAATTATATTTAATGACATTAAATAGGTGAACCTGATCCGCCTACCTGAAGTAGAATTTAAATAAGAAAAGGTAAGTAACTTAATACTTCAAAGTATATTTTTCAAAATGTTTGGCAAAGTAATTATTCATGGATTTAATTTTGAAATATGTTTTGTACTTAGTATCATGGGTCAAGCATATTAAATATAATTTGAAAATTTTATTATGTGCTCTGAAATCTGTAAAATATGACTTGGTAACTTATAAAATTTGTTTTTATATGTATTGTTATGGTTCAAATTTGGCCCGAGGGTGACCACGTCGGTGGAGTCGAGGGAGCCGCCGGTGGTTGGAAGGAGAAGATGGAAGCCACCTCATGCGCGACGGCCGGAGACCTGCACAAAATCTCACCGGTGTTTCTAGTCAGGGCCCTCCAACGATCAAGTTAGAGTGGGGTAAATTTGGTCCAGCCAAAAGGTCTCTTAGAAGTTACCTGACCGAGCTATTTATAGTTCCGGTGGAGAGGCCCAGGTGGCAGAAGCATTGTCGGCCCTCATCATGAGGAGACGTGGCTTTGAGCCGGACGACACGCAGCTCAGGCTGGTTGGTGGCGTGTAGTACTGCCCGTTCTTGAGAACGGTAGGGTGTTGACAGTCACAGCAGGGTATGGCCGGAGTAGTCAAGGTGTCGTCTGACTGTTAAAAGCCGGCTATGAAGATGTGACACGGTAGTGTTGTGATGTACGACCATGTAGATGGGCGTAGGCGCGCACATGGGTGCGGTCGCTGGCGAGGCCGGGCTCGTTGAAAGGTCGCATTATGCGTTTGACAAGGTCGGGTTGATGAGTGCTGAGGGTAGCTTGGCTTTCCGGGTTCCAAAGTGTGCTCGATGGAGTGCCCCGAGCTTGAAGATTGGGGCGTACTATTGGGGTAGGCATTCCGAGCTTGGTCGAGGCGGGTCGGCGAATATTGGAGGCACCCCGAATTTGGTCGGGGAAGTCAGCGAATACTGGAGGCACCCCGAACTTGGTCGGGGGAGTCGGCGAATATCTGAAGTTGGTGGAACTTTTGGCGGAGTCCCGAAGTCGAGCTGACTCTAGACCGAAGTGAAGATTCAGCCGATTGGCGTTGACGTTTATTGGGCCAAAACTAGGCGGCCTTTTAGTTGTGGGCTGGACGATCCATTTTGCCCCCCATCATTTGCCCCCCACTTCCAAGGTCGAGCTGCTCTGCAGCTCGGGCGATGGAAGTAGGCAGACTTCAGATCGTCCAGTGTTTCGATCACGTAGGCGAAAAGAGGTGTGTACCGAGTTGGGTATACCTCGGCGCATTTCATAGCTGGAAGCTCGATGTTGGATTTGGGAGGTTTAAGCTGCCAGATTTTTCTGAGTAAAATCCGCCGTAGAAATTTTTCAGTGTTCCACGTGGGCGCTCCTTTCTGGGGGGTTGCTGAAGTAGGACGAGGAGGGTTTCGATCATTAATTCCCCATCCTCCGAAGCATCTCGTCTGGCGGAATACGAGAAGCCGACCATTAATGCTCCCTTCTTCGAAGCGTCTCGTCTGGCGGAATGCAAGAGACCAGCCATCAACATTTTGAGCTCCGGGGCGCCTTCCATAATGATCAACAATTAGTGGGGCGATTCGGGGGGATTTGTTGAGGCCGTCTTATGGCCCGCCATGTGGCGAATCCTAGATCGTCTGATCATTTAGGCTACCAGATCAGGGCCGCTGCAGTGGCCTATATAAAGCCTGAAAAGGGGGTCTTAGGATCATTACTTAACCCTCCCCCGCTCCTGGTTTTCTTCCTTCAGCCGCCATTGCCGTGGTGTTGGAGCTTTCTTCCGGGCACTCTTGGGAGCTTTCCATCAGCCTTTGCATCGGGCGTTGCTTTCTCCTCCCAGCGGGCATTCTCCTTCTCTGCCTATCCTCCCTTTCCGACGAGCTTTCGAGTAGGCATTTTATCCCTCCTTTCGGTCGTTCGGAGATTCTTTCGTCTCCCCCCCCCTTTTATAATCTTAAGACCAAGGCAGTGGACTCGCCGACGAGGGCATCGATGTTCGATGTAGGTCCATCGCAAGCTCAAGCCTCTTCCGAGGTGGGAGAGGTTGAACTCGAGGTGGGCCTGAACTCGTATGGAACCGGCTCGCTCATGAGCGGCGAGGATCTGGGCTCGGTTCGAGCCCGATTCTTCATTCCTCCGGAGTTCGTTCTCGAGCTCCCAGACCTCAGAGGACGAGTCACCAACCCACATAATGGTTGGGTCGGAGTGTACGTAGATACACTCCAAGCAGGCCTGAGGTTCCCTCTGCATGGATTCGTGGGAGAGCTCCTGACGGCGTATGGCCTGGTGCCTGCGCAACTCGCTCCAAACTCGTGGAGACTAATCATCGGCTTCCTTGCCCTTTGCCTGCACACAGTCTGTCCCCCTTAGTGAATGTCTTCAGGAGTTGTTTTATATTAAAAGGCAACCCTGTGGATAAAGGGTGGTGGTAGTTCTTCCCTCGAGGAGGCTGCAAGCTATTTTGGGGCATGCCCACTTCCATCCACGAATGGAAGGATAATTTTTTTTTATCTCCTCCGAGCGATCGTGGGAATTTAATCCGACCTAGAGCTTTCCGCTAGCTTCGGCGAGCAATAAGCTCTCGCAGTTGTCGCAGTCCGAGCAGAAGACCTTAGATAGTTTGCTCGGACTGAAAGAAACTCCTCGGCTCCCTGACCTGCTCAGCGATGAGGCCTTAGTGAATCTTGGCCTGAGCCTAGCTCGTCCCGAGGGTAAGTAATTTGGCTTTTCCTTCTTTCCTTTTTATGTTAGAATTGTGATAAGACTTTTCGTCTTCAGATATTGCAGGGATAATTTTTAATACTAAGATGCTGATGGCCGCGTATAGGAAGAAGAGGGCCGCCCCCGAAGGGGTCTGGCCTAAGGGGCGGCCGAAGAAGGCAAGAATTGTCGGTTTACCCTCACACGCGTTGCGACGATCGCAGCGGAAAGACGCGCGCGGGGTCGTTCATCTCATGAACGTCCAGAGGAACGTAGATTTCAAAAAAATTCTGAGTTCTCTAACTCAGAAGATCATGAAATCTGAAGGAAAGGATTAAAATTAATTACTTGATTAATTTTCAGATCTACAATTAAAATTATAAAGATCAAATCTTTACCTTTGAGCGGGTAGATCTTCACCGCTATTTGATGATCGTGGAAATCAGGTTCGCTTGAAGCCGCACAAGTGTCCGGCCTCTACGGGTATCCACACGAAGATCTGGATTGATCGAGGTTGCGATCTCACCGGGGTGCTAGCTCCCTTGCAGAGATCCCTTTTGATGGTTGGAACTTCTCTAAGCAATCAACTCTTGATTGTTTCCAAGAGGAGAAAGAAGGAGAAGGAAGAAACGCTTTCTTTTCTTTTCTTTACCATGGAAGAAGAAGGAGGAAGAGAGAAACACCTTTCTCTCTTTGTTTTCTTCCATGCATCTGATGAAGAGGAGGAAGAATCAAACATCCTTGCTGCTCCTCTTTTACCTTGCGGATGGAAGAAGGAAGAGATGGAGGCCGCTCGCCTAAAAAGAACCACCAAGAATTATCCCAAAGGGGGCTGCCCCCTTTTTTATTCTTTTTCTTTGAAGCCCTAGGTGTGGACTCCTCCTAGAAGTTAGGAGGAGCCGCACCAATGTTTGGCCAAAACGGGTCTCGCGTCCCGGGCATCCGGGACGCGAGTCCCGTCCATCCGGGTCGCGCATCCCGGTCATCCGGGATGCGGATCCCGGGAGCATCCGAGGAAGGGAGGGGCTCTTGCCCCTCCCTTCTAATCCTAATCAAATTAGGAATTAGGTGGCCCTTGGTTCATTGAATCTTAATCTAAGTAGAACCCAATTAGTCTCCCTATTTGATTCACATGAATCCTAATCTAATTAGGAGTCATCTTTATCTATTGGACCAAAATTAATTAGGACTCTAGGAATCCTAATCCAATTAGGACTCATATAATTTTAGTCCTAATCCAATTAGGACTTTTATAATTTTAGTCCTAATCCAATTAGAACTTTAGCAATCCTACTCCAAGTAGGACTCTAATAATTTGAAGTCCTAATCTAATTAGAACTCTAGGTGTCCTACTCTAAGTAGGACTCTTGAACCTTATCATATAAGATCGAGCCCAATTAATTAAGTCCAATTGATTCAATCAAATTGCAATCCAATTACAATTAATTCCTTCTTCAACTCACTAACTCTTAGTGGGTTAAACTAATTATCAATCAAATTGACAATTACAAACTATTGTGATTCCAAATCACAATCCAACCATTAGATCGATCAGATCCTCTATTGTGTGTGACCCTATAGGTTCTATTCTGTCTGGTAGTGAGATATGTTGTGATCCCTATCACAATATCATTGAAACTCCTTTCAATGGGTTGGAACAATTCCAACTCTTCTCATTCGGGTTCACTGATCATCAAGTAAATGCCTCTGAGTCTCACAATCCACCAGTGACACCTAGCAGCATGTAGTGGCAACCCAGCAGAGTAGAATAGATGAACCTCTAGGTGCAGTTAGCATATGATACAGTCCCTCTATCGTGGATCCGAACAGGATGGAGGTCATGGATAACTCGTCAAACCCCATGTAAAATTTATTCGACTCCAGTTCGAGATTGGAAAACTCTTTTTCCAAAAACTACCTTGGCCAAGGATTTACGAACTCAGTCTCATAAATTACATAGGATCTCTCCTAATCTATCAAGGTCGATAGATTCCATCTAGATGCACCCCTACTCCTGCAATGAACCTACTGCAGCCAATCTGCACCACAAGGACCCAAATGGATAGGGCCCATGTTTATGTGCTCGTCAAACTACAGCAACCTTACTGTGAATAGCCGAGGCATTGCAGGTCAAAGGACCAGTCATACAACTGCAGCATCAAGTAAGTCACTGACGAGTGGATAGACATCCAAGTGACTACTTGCTTTGGTCACGCTCAGTACCCTTGTTCTCTAACAAGTACTTACACAATCACTCCAGTGTCCCTACACTGTGGACTCAAGACTCATCCATCTGACTAAGTGATCTGTGCACTAATCTCAGCGGATCGATCACCGTCCCTCGTGATGGATCCATCGATCAGGAGCAATTCAGGAATTAATCACCAATGACACATGCCTCAAATTCTCAACTCTTGAGAATATGCGTCATCATCTTATTAATTCCTTGGACGATTCATGGACGCATAAGAACATGAATGAAAAGAATGCCCATCCTAATAAATTCATTATTAGGTCAAGTACAAATTTATGTCCCAAAACAAAATAATGCGTCAGCCAAATTGGCTTCTAGGGCATATTTCTAACAAGAATTGCCCCCGGCCTCGAGACCGAGCAAGGAGAGCCTGAAGTTGCAGCCCCTGCTCTGGTCGGACCTGGCCGGGGCTTGCATAAGAGGCCGAGGTGCCCCAGTCGATGACTGGGAGGGATCTTTCCGACCAAGCAACGGTCGCACCTGCCGATCAAGTCCCGGAGGTCGTCGTGATAACCCAGCCGTCCGGACCAGATTCTGAGCTGGGGTGTAGGCCTGGGACTTCAATCCCCCATGGTCTCGTTATGCGCTGAGGCTGCGACCTTCTCTGAGGTTCCGGCCTTGGCGAGAGTCGAGTCAATGATTTCCGAGTCCGGCGGGGAACAACCTATTAAAAGTTTGCCCTAGAAGCCATTGTGGCCGACGCATATTTGTAATATTGGGCATAAAATTGTAATTTGACTCTTATTAATAAATAAGATTGGGCAATTTGTTTTTTCATTCATGTTTATATGTGTCCATGAGTTGTCCAAGAAATTAATTGATGATGACACATATTCTCAAGGAATTGAGAATTTGAGTCATGTGTCATTAGGTATTAATTTCTAAATGCTCCTGATCGTTGGATCCATCACGAGGGACGGTGATCGATCCGATGAGATTAGTGCACAGATCACTTAATCAGATGGATGAGTCTCGAGTCCACAGGGTAGAGACACTGGAGTGATTATACAAGTACTTGTTAGAGAACAAGGTACTGAGCGTGACCAAAAAAAGTAGTCACATGGATGTCTATCAGTGACTACTTATGCTGCAGTTTTATGACTGTTCCTTTGACCTGCGATACCTCAGCTATTCACTGTGAGGTTGTTGTAGTTTGACGAGCATGTGAACTTGGGCCCTAGCCATTCGGATCCTTGTAGTATGGATTGGTTGCAGTAGGTTCATTTTGGAATAGGGTTGCATCTAGATGGGATCTATTGACCTTGATAGATTAGGAGTAATCCTATATGATTTATAAGACTGAGTTTGATAAATTTCTGACCAGATATTTTAGAAAAAGAGTTTTCCATATCTCGAACTGAAAGTCGAATAAATTAAACATATGACAGACGATAGGGTTTGATGAGATATCCATAACCTCCGTCACGTCAGAATCCATGATAGAGGGACTGTATCATACGCTAACTGCACCTAGAGGTTCAGACATTCTATTCTGCTGGGTTGCCACCACATACTGTTAGGTGTCACTAGTGGATTGTGAGACTCGAAGGCATTCACTTGGTAATCAGTGAACCCTAAGAGTAGAACTAAATTGTTTCAGTCCACTAAAAGAAGTTTCAGTGATATTGAGATAGAGATCTCAATATCACTCACTACCAGATAGAATAGAACCTACGGGGTCACGTATATAGCGGATTTGATTAGTCAAGACTATCATAATTATGATTTAGAATCATAATAGATGTCAATTATCAATGTGATTGGTGATTGAATTAACCCACTAAGTATTAGTGAGTTAATGGAAGAAGAATTAAGTAGAATTGATTGCAATTGAGCTGATTTAATGAGCCAAATCAAATTGGGTTCGACCCAAATTGATTTGGGTTCATGATTGGGTCAACCCTGATTAGATCCGGGTATGTGCGGTTTTTAATGTCCACATGTCATCGTAGGATGAATATGACTTAAGTCATATTTACACTATGCGAACTTTAAAGACCTAATGGCATCGTAGGATATAAATGCCATAAGTCATATGCGGACTTTAAAGTCCACATGTCATCGTAGGATGAAAATGACTTAAGTCATGTTCACATTATGCGGACTTCAAAGTCCACTTGTCATGCAATAGTTGCGTGGCACCATGGATACATGGATTGAACACTTGGCATTCATCCAATGGTTGAGTGGTTATGTAGAATTTATCTCTTAGTCTAGATAAGCTCTTTTGAAAACCCTAGACCCATCTATAAAAAGGGGTGGGGCGTGTGCATCATTGGATTAATCCTTGACTCCACGCCTCCTCTCTCCCTCTCTTCTTCCTTCCCACGGCAGCAAGAGGCTTCTCCTCTTCCTTCCACGGCAGCAAGGGTTATCATCCTCTTCCTTCTCCAAAGTGTTGAAAGAAAGAAGAAGAAGCAAGGGAAGAGAAGAGATCAACTCGCCAAGGAAGAAAGGGTTCTTCCTTCACACCTCAAGCTCTCTCTTCTTCCTTCCTTCTCCACGGCAGCAAGGGGACCTCTTCTTCCTCTTCATCCATGGGAGCAAGGCAAGGAAGATCCACGCTTAAAGCTTCATCCCTCATCTTCCTCCATCGCGAGCAAGGTTGAAGAAGAAAAGGATCTTCTTCAAAGAGGTATGTATGATTGTCATGAGAAGTCTTTGCAAGGAGCTAGCACTCCGATAAGACCTTATCTCAGATGATTAGAACCTCATGTGGATACCTGTAGTGGCCGGACATGTGTGCGGTTTAACCAGGAACCTAGAAAGATCATCAGGCTGCGGTGTTCTATACCTGCAGAAATTTTGAAGATGAGATCTTCAAATTAATATCTTCTGATGAGTTCAATGGTCTTCTGGATTTGGATCCAGAAAATTTTTTGAATTCTACGATCCAAGGCTCGTTCATGTGATGAGCGACGTCCCGTTCGAATTCCGCTGTGAACGTCGCATCGAACGGGGCGTTTCTCAGCAGTGGTATCAGAGCCATGGTTTTAGGGAGCATGATTAGGATTTAAGGATTGATTATCACGTTTTTAATCTGATTTTTAAAAGGATCATGGTTGCTGGATTTTCTACGTGCTGAAATTTCAGGTTGCTGAAATTTTCAGCATGTAGATTTTTATTTGCTTGGTCTTGCAAATTGTTTTAGAATTTCAATTAGATTACAATGTTTAAAATCAATTAACGCATGATCTGAAATTCAGAAAAAGCATAATAGATTAAAAGTTATAAATCTGAAAATATATATGAGATGCATGTGGTAATCATAATGTTCATACTTGTTTAAGAATATGTTTAAAGCAATGTATGCATGAGATGTATGTATTAGTTAAACATAATTTATTTGCATGAGATGTAAATAAAACCTTTAAACAATAGGACATTTACATAAGATATAAACTAAAACAATTATGTCATTTACATAAGATGTAATCACATAATATATGAAAGGGTTTCATAATTACATAGGATGTAAACTTGAACTAATGTGACATTTACATAAGATGTAAATCGAATGACATATAGTATGGGGTAGATTGTTGCATTAGATATAAATCCCAAGAGACCTAAAACCTTTCTAAATCAATCGAGAGTGAACGATACATTGAGCTAGCCATATTTGATTAATTGATCTAATTGGTGTCTAGGAAAGCTCAAAGGTGGTTACTTAATTAGAACCTTATTCTCTGAGTAAGGGGAGCCTCTCACCTGCTTACCTGACCAATTGATCGATTACCTTCTATGAAAAGCTCAAAGTTGGAATCACTAACATCTGATTATCCAATATTAAGTCGATTGGTCTTCCACCGTAGTAGAGTTGCTAAGATCTTTCCGGCGTTGATTAGTCTCAGCTGGATACAGTGGGCTAGTTGCATCGGAGGATTGGACCTCTCTATTGACATGAGATGTTGTCGGGTAAAGATGGGGTTGGGCTCCAATAACTGTTAGGTGAGGATCCAATGACGACTTTATTTCCGCAGGATATACAATGGGTCTGACTTAACCAAGGAACGGATCCAATAAATATTAGGTGAGGTCCTTATGACTTGGAGACCAGGTTAGCTCAATTTGCTTACGAAGCATTGTACAAGAGTTCTACACTCATCGTCTATGTATCTCCAATAACTGTTAGGTGAGCTGGCATGTAGATTGGTGGGACCGCAGCACCCCACTCGAAATCCTAAGTCGCAGGTTTCCGTATCTTTACCAAAAAAGTGTAAGAGATCCGAGAAATAGTGGGAGGATTTAATCCAATTTTGTGTTAAAAGTTTCTAAAACAAATTAATATCAAATACAAATTTCTAATTAAAATCTTTACTCTCTGCAGATATCAATGGCTTCCAACCCGATAACTCAAATCCTAAATAACAATAGGTTGACTGGACTAAATTATAAAGATTGGCTTCGCAACTTGAAGATTCTCTTGAGTTGCGAAAAGATAGTATATGTTCTTGACCATGATCTCCCAGCGTTACCAGCTCGTCCAACCAATAAGCAGCGTGAGACGCATGAAAAATGGGTGGATGATGATAATAAGGTTAGGTGTTACATTTTGGCATCCATGTCCAACGAATTGCAATGCCAACATGAGAATATAGAGACTGCCAAGGACACCTACAAGAGTTGTATGGTGAACAGAGTTGCGCAGCGAGGTTTGAAGTGTCCAAGCGGCTCTTCAAAGCCAAGATGCGAGATGGGCAGTCTGTCCATGACAATGATTTGACCATGATCTAGGATCTTGAGGAGCTTGAGAAGCTCGGCATGACTATGCACAAGGACTTGCAAATGGATTTGATCCTACAATCTTTGCCATCTTCATATGAGCAGTTTATTGTAAACTACTATATGAATAAAATTGATTGCACCAAGCTTAAATTGTTGAACATGTTAGTAACAACTGAGGGAGCCCTAAAAGGTTCAAGGGACAGTTTTCGCTGCTGAGCTAGCTTTTGCTGGGAAGAAGAAGAAGCAGAAGACCGAGAAGAAGCCGAAGAAGACAGTTCCTAAGAAGAAGGCCGGACCCAAAGAAAAATATTTCCATTGCAATGAGGACGGCCATTGGAGGAGGAACTGTCCTCACTACTTGGCGACTATAAAGAACAAGAAGGGTGACACACCTTCTGAAGGTATGTCTAATATGCTCATTATTGAAACTAATCTAACGGTTTCTTCTATTTTTAGTTGGATTTTAGACTATGATTCTAGTGTTCACTTGTGCACTATCATGCAGGGTCTAAAAGAAAGTAGAAGGCTTACAGAAGGTGCGGTAACTCTACGGGTTGGAAATGGAGCAAGAGTTGCTGCTATTGCTATAGGCACATTTTCTTTGCATTTACCATCACGATTTAGTTTGATACTTAGAGATTGTTATTTTATCCCTAACGCTAGCAGAAATCTGATTTCTGTATCTTGTCTAGCACAGGAACATTATGAATTCAATTTCAATAAAGACTACGTTTTCATTTATTTGCGAAATAAACTATTTGGATGTGGTTTTATGATTGACGGTCTCTATCACTTACATATGGATGTATCTGTGAACGTATCTGAACATATAGTGAGTACCATTGGATCTAAAAGATTTAGAGATGAGATAAATCAAAACTATTTGTGGTACCTCAAACTTGGTCATATAGAAGAAGACAAAATTAACAAATTGGAGAAACATGGACTTTTGAGTTCATTGACTTCTGAGTCATATCCGATTTGTGAATCTTGTCTTCAAGGAAAGATGGCCAAATTACCCTTTGTGGGATACAGAGAGAGGTCCACTGAAATACTTGCCCTAGTATACACTGATGTGTGTGGCCCATTCGATGTGTAGGCTAGGGGTCAATTTTTCTACTTTATTACTTTTACCGATGATTTCTCATGGTATAGTTATATCTATCTTATAAGACATAAATCTGAAATATTTGAAAGGTTCAAAGAACTAGGATATGAAATAGAAAAACAGACAGAAAAATTTATTAAGGTTCTTCGATCAGATCGAGGAGGAGAATACTTTAGTGGAGAGTTTCGCGATTATCTCAAACAAAATGGTATAATTTCACAATGGACACCTTCTGGTATATCTCAACTCAATGAAGTGTCAGAGAGGAGGAATCGGATCCTATTGGATATGGTTAGATCCATGATTAGCTTCACTGACTTACCCTTATTTTTGTGGGAAGATGCCCTACTTACAGCTATCTACATATTGAATAGAATTTCCTCTAAGTCCGTTCCTACCACACCGTATGAGATATGGCATGGTAAGAAACCGAATCTTGGTTATTTCAAGATTTGGGGATGTCCGGCCCAAGTCAAACGACAACAGGCAAACAAGTTAGAGGTTAGGACAATTAGTACTCGTTTCATAAAATATCCTAAAGAGTCGTTAGGATACAATTTTTACATCCTAGAGGACCATAAAGTGTTTATGAACCGACGTGCCATCTTTTTGGAAAAAACAATTTATCCTTGATAAAGGCAGTGGGAGAAAAATTGAGCTCGAAGAGAAAGTCTCTGAAGAGCAACGAGCAATTGAGCCTAGTGAACCTATTCACATTGAGCTAATACATGAAGAACCTCATCCACTTCGTAGATCCAATAGGATCTCCCATCCTCCTGAAAGATACTTAGGTATGCTTACAGAGAAAGTAGAGGAAGAGTTCCTCATAGGAGAAAGAGATCATAGTGATGATCCCAAGACCTACAATGAAGCGATGTTGGACATCAACTCCGAGAAATGGATGGATGTGATGAAGTCAGAGATAGACTCCATGCATTCCAACCAAGTATGGACCTTAGTAGACCCACCTGAAGGTATAGTACCTATTGGGTGTAAATGGATCTACAAAAGAAAAATAGGTTCGAATGGCAAGGTAGAGACCTATAAGGCAAGGTTGGTGGCAAAAGGATATAGTCAACGCGAAGACATTGACTATCAGGATACCTTTTTATCGGTAACCATGCCAAAGTCCATTCGAACGTTGCTTGCCATTGCAGCTTATCATGATTATGAAATATGGCAGATGGATGTGAAAGCTGCATTTTTTAATGGATATCTTGAGGAAGATATCTATATGGAGCAGCCTCTGGGTTTCACTTCCAGTGATGGTGAACACAAGGTCTGCAAGCTGCAAAGATCCATTTATGGACTAAAGCAAACATCTCGGAGTTGGAATACTCGTTTCAATGATGTGATCAAATCGTTTGATTTCATCAAGAACGAAGAGAAACCATGTGTGTACAAAAAGGTCAGTGGGAGGGCCATAGTATTCCTCGTATTGTATGTGGATGATATACTCCTGATTGGGAATGATATTTTCATGCTCACATCGGTCAAATTATGGTTGTCTAAGGATTTCTCCATGAAAGACCTAGGTGAAGCATCTTATATTTTGGGGATGAAGGTCTATAGAGATAGATCTAAGAGGATACTTGGCCTATCACAAAAAATGTATATAGAGGAAGTGCTGAAGAGGTTTAGCATGGAAAACTCTAAGAGGGGATTGTTACCCCTAAGGCATGGAATAAATCTCTCCAAAAAGATGTGCCCCAAAACATCTGAAGAGATTCAGCACATGAGCAGGATCCCTTATGCTTCGGCAATAGGGAGCCTTATGTATGCCGTGCTATGTACTCAACCTGATATAGCACATGCTGTGAGTGTCACGAGTAGATATCAGTCGAATCTAGGCAAGGAGCACTGGATAGCTGTGAAAAATATCCTTAAGTACTTAAGAAGGACTACAGATATATTTTTGGTCTTTGGGGGAGGCACAGAGTTAAAGGTAGAAGGATATACTGATTCAGACTTCATGACTGACCCTGATGATAGAAAGTCTACATCAGGATATGTATTCTTATGCAATGGAGGATCGGTAAATTGGAAGAGTTTCAAGCAACCGATTATTGCAGAGTCTACCATGGAAGCAGAGTACATTGCCGCATCGGATGCTGCGAAGGAAGCATTCTGGTACAAGAAGTTTGTCGATGAGCTAGGTGTCATGTCATCAGATGCCATAATCCTTTTCTGCGACAACAACGGTGCCATAGCTCTGGCTAAGGAGCCAATATCCCACCAGAAGTCCAAGCACATAGAGCAGCGATTTCATCTAATTTGCGACTACCTCAAAAAGAAGTATGTAGAGTTGCAGAGAGTAGACTCCACTAACAATGTGGCAGACCCATTCACTAAGCAGCTGAGTCAGAAGAAATTAGAAGTTCATCTTGAAAAGATGGGACTTAGATACATGTCTGGTTGGTATTAGTGCAAGTAGGAGATTATTAGAAGCATGCCCTAAAAGCCATTGTGGCTGACGCATATTTGTAATCTGGGGCATAAAATTTTAATTTGACTCTTATTAATAAAAATGATTGGGCAATTTATTTTTTCATTCATGTTTGTATGCATCCATGAATCGTCCAAGAAATTAATTGATGATGACACATATTCTCAAGAAGTTGAGAATTTGAGGCATGTGTCATTAGGTATTAATTTCTAAATGCTCCTGATCGATCAATCCATCACAAGGGACGGTGATCGATCCGATGAGATTAGTGCACAGATCACTTAGTTAGATGGATGAATCTTGAGTCCACAGTGTAGAGATACTGGAGTGATTATGCAAGTACATGTTAGAGAACAAGGTACTGAGCGTGACCAAAGAAAGTAGTCACATGGATGTCTATCAGTGACTACTTATGTTGCAATTGTATGATTGGTCCTTTGACCTGCAATGCCTCAGCTATTCACTATGAGGTTGCTGTAGTTTGACGAGCATGTGAACTTGGGCCCTAGCCTCGGATCCTTGTAGTGCGGATTGGCTGCAGTAGGTTCATTTTGGAATTGGGTTGCATCTAGATGGGATCTATCGATCTTGATAGATTACGAGTGATCCTATGCGATTTATGAGACTAAGTTCGATAAATTTCTGGCCAGGTATTTTAGAAAAAGAGTTTTCCATATCTCGAACTAGAAGTCGAATAAATTAAATATATGACAGACGATGGGGTTTGACAAGATATCCATAACCTCCGTCACGTCGGGATCCATGATAGAGGGACTGTATTATATGCTAACTGCATCTTGAGGTTCAGACATTCTATTCTACTGGGTTGCCACTATATACTGCTAGGTGCCACTAGTGGATTGTGAGACTCGAAGACATTCATTTGGTAATCAGTGAACCCTAAAAGTAGAACTGAAATTGTTTTAGTCCAATGAAAGGAGTTTCAGTGATATTGAGATATAGATCTCGATATATCTCATTACCAGATAGAATAGAACCTACAGGATCACACATATAGAGGATTTGATTAGTCAAGACTATCATAATTGTGATTTAGAATCACAATAAATATCAAAATTAAATGTGATTGGTAATTGAATTAACCCACTAAGTGTTAGTGAGTTAATGGAAGAAGAATTAAGTGGAATTGATTGCAATTGGATTGCAATTGGGCTAATTTAATGAGCCAAAATAAATTGGATTCGACCCAAATTGATTTGGATTCATGATTGGGTCATTCCTAATTAGATCAGGATATGTACGGTTTTTAAAGTCCACATGTCATCGTAGGATGAATATGACTTAAGTCGTGTTCATACTATGCAGACTTTAAAGACCACATGACATTGTAGGATATAAATGTCATAAGTCATATGTGGACTTTAAAGTTCATATGTCATCGTAGGATGAAAATGACTTGAGTCGTGTTCACACTATGCGGACTTCAAAGTCTACATGTCATGCAATGGTTGCGTGGCACCATGGATACATGGATTGAACACTTGGCATTCATCCAAAGGTTGAGTGGTTATGTAGAGTTTATCTCTTAGTCTCGATAAGCTCTTTTGAAAACCCTAGACCCATCTATAAAAAGGGGTGGGGCGTGTGCATCATTGGATACGCAACAACCTCGAAAAGAAGTATGTAGAGGTGTAGAGAGTAGACCCCACAGACAACGTGGCAGATCCATTTACTAAGCAGCTCAGTCCACAGAAGACAGAAGCACATCTTGAGAAGATGGGGCTTAGATATATGTCAAATTAGCTTTAGTGCAAGTGGGAGATTGTTAGAAGTATGCCCTATAAGCCAATTTGGCAGACGCATTGTATTTGATCTGGAGCATGAAATTTGTACTTGATCTTTTTATTAATTAATAAAATTAGGTATTTTGTTTATTCATGTTATTATGTATCCATGCATCGTCCTAAAAATTAATAAGATAATAACACATATTCTCAAAAATTGAGAATTTAAGACATGTGTCATTAGGTAGTTAATTCCTGAATTGCTCATGATCGATGGTGTTAGGAGTATGTCCTAAAAGCCAATTTGGCAGACACATTGTAATAGTTCTGGAGGAATGAAATTTGTATTTAATCTTTTATTAATTAATAAAATCAGATATTTTGTTCATTCATGTATTATGTGTCCATGAATCGTCCTAGGAATTAATAAAATGATAACACATATTCTCAAGAGTTGAAAATTTAAGGCATGTGTAATTAATAGTTAATTTCTGAATAACTCCTGATCGATGGATCATCATGAAGGACGGTGATCGATCCAATGAGATTAGTGCACAAATCACTTTTCTTGATGGGCGAATCTTAAGTCCATAGTGTGGCGACACTGAGGTGATTGTGCAAGTGCTTGTTAGAGAACAAGGGAACTGAGCGTGACCAAAACAAGAAGTCACTTGGATATCTATCCACTCGTCAATGATTTACTTGATAAAGCAAGGACTAAGGCTTTTCATCATAAAAACATTAACCGTAAGTCCTTCGAACCTGGTCAAAAAGTTTGGCTATTCAATTCCAAGTTGCGACTCTTTCCGGGTAAACTTCGCTCGAGGTGGGATGGACCATTCGTAGTGAAAAAGATTTCCCTTTATGATGCAGTAGAGATCCAACACCTTAATGGTGGACATGTTTTAAAAGTTAATGGCCAAAGGTTAAACCTTATGTGGGCAATTGATCGAATCCCTTAATTTGATGAACCCTGTTTATCAAAATAATTAAGGATCCACTGTATCTGGCTGAAGACAATAACTTAGCGCTTGTTGGGAGACAACCCAATTCTCTTAGATTTCTTTAACATTGAGGACAATGTTAGGTTTAGGTTTGGAGGTATTTTTAGGTATTTTTAATTATTTTTGTTTTGTTTGCATCTTTTGCATTCGTTTTCACTTCACAATATCAGGTTTATTGAAAAAAAAATTTAAAAAAAAAATGTGTTCGTTTTCATTTTTTTAAGTTAAAAAAAAGTTTAAAAAAAGGAAGGTTTTAAAACCTAATTTCTATATATTAATGCGAGAATGATAAACACACAAGGTATATAAAATCTAAAAAGCCCAATGACTAGTTGAAAGTAATGTAAAATTGAGTTCTTTTTATTAAGTCTCTCTTAGTGAGTTGTAAGCTAATTAATTAAAATTTCACTACATACTGGCCGACACTTCTAAGGTCTAGGTTCGATATTATGTTGATAGTATATTAGCAACCTTGAACCCTGATGAATCATACTTATCTAATCCAAAAAAAAAAATCATCAATAAAAATGGATTTAGTCAGAAACATCGAAAAGGGCTACCTATTGTCAAGGGCCAAGTGGGCTTGTGATGAAGACTCTGAGCATAAGTCCGTAGGGAAGTCTTGATGCCCGACACCTTATGCCAACTTGTGTGAGAGTTGTCGACTGATTGCTCGTTACACGGAGAAATCACCATAAGAGTAAAAGTACACAATTCAAACAAAAAACAAAAAAAAAAGGTTCTGTACCTTGAAAAAGACAATAGTGTGAAAGCCGTCGTTGTAAAAATTCGAGTAAACTGGAATATTACAGATAAAGCCCGTGAGGTACTAAAGTAAACATCCACAACTCTCGAAATCCTGCAGATAAGATGATTTTGAATCAGTGAAGTAGGTCCCTTTCGACCAATCCTTGGAAACTACTAGTCTTAGCAATATTTTGGAGATCTGAACCCTTAGTTTGTGTACGATCCAGATTTCACCGAGCACTCCAATATTAATAAGTCTTACAACTCCCTAATGGAAACATAATGACCTCATCTTGAATTGCATTTTGACCTAGGATTTGGGCTGACTTAGTAATTAAAACTTTGTGTGCTTTTGAAATTCTTGGCACTTATGCACTTGAAATTAGATTTTATAAAATAATAATAAGAATAAAAAAAAAATCTTTGGGTAGAGACAGCAGTTTGTGGGTATCTGAGCCGGAAATCCTCACGAGACGAAACTCGTCCACTAGAGCCACCTAGGGGTTTAAAGCCTTATGCATACGGTAAATGCAATCGCGATTCCTGCAAAAGTGAGTTAATTTCTTTTCTATTTTGCTCAAGGATTAGCAAAATTTAGGTTTGGGGGTGTGATAAATGCTAAATAATGTATAAATTAATCTACTTTACCTCGCACTTATTATTATTTTTATGCACATACTTTGGATTTAAACATAGGAAAATGTGTTTCATTCATCATTAGATAAATTATTCAAGTTTGATTGATTTTCTATATTAATCTAGTCTAATGTGTGCAGGTCGAGTCACCCCATTCACGAATTAGTCCCAATCTGTTCCATGTGTAGATTACTTTTTTCCCCATGTGCATGAAGCTACCAATTCTTTTGTCCACGTCATCTTTCCCATGTGCACCAAACTTTCCAACTTAGCAAAACAGAGGCCTCTCCCAACCTACCCGAGTGGACCCAACCATCTTTCTAAAAAAAAAAGAAAAAAAAGAAAAGAGAATATAAAATTCACATGTCATCACGCTCGTATTCATCTTCCACATCATTTATTTTCCTTCTTTTCTTTTCCCCTGTTTTGGAACAAGTCGCATGATCCTCCGCATCCTCCCCCGCTTCCGCGTTGAACGAATTCCTCCTAGCCGATTCTGAATCTCAACATCTTCATCTCCTTCCACGAATAAATCCCAGCTCACGACTTAAAAACCACATGTTTTCCCCCTGCTCCAAAACAGAGCCCATCTCCCAGCTCAGCCGTATCCATTCCTTCCGCGCCCAAAAGATTCCTCCCGTTCGCATTCAATCGCATCCGAGCCTTCTCCGCATCCCTCCCACGATGCAATCTTCCCAAAATCGGCAGATCATCCATTCCAGTGCCCAAAGATTTCAATCCCAGCAGAATCCCAGCTTCCGATCTCCTTCCCAGCGCTGAAACAGGGGAAACTTCTTCCCAAATCGGCCAGCCGTTCTTCCATTCCGTCCGCGTATCAACCCACGTGCCAGATCCATCTACGAGGCATCTTCATCCCTGGGTATTCCTCCATCAGCCACGTGCAGCCAGCATCCCGGACACCCAACCCCAGCCGCATCATCCTCTTCCGCGTGCGACCCGGATGATCGCCTCCTCCCAGCAATCCCGCAGCGCCCTCCATTCCGGATCCGCTCCTCTCAGCACCTTAGCCTCCTCTAGCTGTCCGCGATCCCGGCTGCTCGTGATTCTCCACCAGATTTCAGCATCCCGTGACTATAAGAAGGAAGAGGGGAGAGACGGTTTGAAGAACACAGGAGAGGCTTTGTTCGGGAGAAAAGAAGAAAAGAGGGGGAGAGAATATTTTGGGTATTTTGGGAATAATGGGAGCGGAAGATTTTCATATGAAGATGGGAGGTCGTCCGGAATTCATGCGTGGCTGAACATCTAATCTAGGGCTGGATGAAGCCTTAGCAATGTAACAGGGCATTTGTAGTTCTTACCCTTTTATTTTTTTGGAGCTAATTTAAATTCTAATTCTCAATAAAATACTCTTTTATGATATTTAAACTTTGAGCATGCTATTTACTATTCATGTTTGTTAAAGTAGTCTAAGATGATCCATGCCTAGGAAGAAGAGATGTACTGCACCCTAGGTTAGCATAAGTTGGTAGACACTTCTTGCTAAACCTAAGATGGATCTTCCTAAAACTCTTTAAGTTTTTATTATAAAGGCTTGTAGCCAATTTGCATGCCTCTCCAAAAGATAAAAATTAAGAACACAGACCTTGATGCAATGCTATGGGTGGATTCCAAACCCTAGATTCATCTATTCTGATAAATTCTAATTTATACTCATAGATTAATTTTATTAAAGCAAGTTAGCAAATTCTTCTTCTTGATTTATTTTTAAAGAAAAATAACATATTCTCCAATTCCTGTGGGCCGACACCCGTAATCACTATCTTACAGGATACGTGCTATTGCGTGGTTTATTTTTGAAATTGAAAGAACCGATCAATTTTTGGCGCCGTTGCCGAAAATTGCTAGCATAGTTGTTTTTCTTTTCATAAAAAAACTTTATATATATATATATATCTAAAATAAAAATATTTACTATTGTTGTTACTTTTCTTATTTATTTTTTCTCTCTTACTAATTTTTAATTTTCTTTTGATATTATTTGATCAGGAATCGAAGAGAAAATTTGGGACGATCAAAGAGGGGACTGCAAAAAAGGAATGCTGTAGAGGTTTGCTAAAAAAAAAAAAATTGCTGGGGAAATTCCCTTTGGTAACCTCTAAACCTTTCTTGTTTAAATTGATTATTAGCTTGAAATTTTGTGGTGATTGTTTGATTTTAATTTTAGCAAAAGTGTGAATGCATGCTTGATACACATACACTAATTAATCCGCACATAGTAAGGGCAATCATCCTAACAAGATAAGAGCCAGATTTCATCACCGGACTCTTGCCCAACTTAGGTGAACTCAATCTCACATAGTGTCACTTTAATTAAAATCAATTAGACGTTGGCTCCTAGGGATATTTGAGCTCAATAAGACGAAGATCACCGAAAGTTGCACCAATTTCGCTCTGTGGCTTAGTTGATATCTAGGCAAGCTTTGTCCCTATAAGGGAGACAGTTCATCTGTTCGAGGCAAGTGATTTTTAAGTGGGACCTTTGCGAACGCGTCGTGACCCCTCCACTTACCTAGGAGCTTACCTGGTCAACTTGGTTCATTAGACCGAATTGGAGGCTTAGGTGCCCTCTTCAAACCAGTTAGGAGCTGTCTAGTGATCTTAGGGCAAATACAAGGATTGATGTGTTTTTCTTTTATTGCATGTTTGACTGATCAAGTACTAGTGTATGCAAGGGAGTCGTTCTAGAGTACGTGACCTATTACCTTTTAATCCTGAAATAGAACGGACCCTTAGAAATATTCAAGCTGAGATCAGAACATTAGAATCATCCCCACCTCCTGAGATGGCTGAAGAACAACCCAAACTTCTGAGGGAGTACTTTACTCCCACCATTTACACTTCCCCATCTTGCATTCGATTGCCTGAAGTAGCAGCTGTACAATATGAAATAAAGTCTAGTGTGATCCAAATACTCCCATCTTTTTATGGGCTTACCAACAAAGACCCATATAAACACTTAGATGAATTTTTTGAGATTTGCACCACTGTCAACATTCAGAACATCACTGATGATGCTCCTATGCCAAATTTCTCAAAGACCTTTGCATCCAAAAGCGAAAATCTAGGACACATGTGCCTAAAAAGGTCCTCCTAACTAAGCAGGTAAGTTCCATTCTCCAACACAACATCCCTCCAAAATTCAAAGATCCTGGCGCTCCCACTATTTCCTGTGTCATAGGAAATAACTCCATCGACCGAGCACTCTTAGATCTAGGGGCAAGTGTGAATCTTTTACCCTATTTAGTCTATGAGAAATTTGGGTTAGGTGAATTAAAACCTACCTCGGTGTCCTTACAATTGGCTGATCGATCTGTGAAGATACCACGGGGGATGATTGAAGATGTTCTTGTCAAGGTAGACAAATTCTATTTTCCAGTAGATTTTATCGTCCTTGATATGGAACATGTGCCCAACATAAAAAGACAAATCCCTGTGATTCTTGGTCATCCCTTTTTAGCGACAGGCAATGCATGTATCAACTGTAGAACTGGGGCAATGGATATATCATTTGGAAACATGAAAATTAAGTTGAATGTGTTTCATGCCGCTGACCAACATGTGAGGGAAGACGAGTGTTGCCTAATTGACAAAATGGATGATCTTGTAGAGGAAGCCCTTCCCTATATCTTAGCAAATGACCCCCTAGAGGCATGCTTGGCCCATTTTGACATTGACAACTTTGATATAGACAAGGCCATAGAAGAAGTCAACATCTTACTCGACAACCAATCTCCCATGAGTTCCCTTCCTGAGAAGATCTGACCTGAACCTCTTCCCCCCATTGCTAGCGCACCACTTTGTCCTTTCATTGATTCTCCACCTAAAATTGAGTTGAAGCCACTTCCGATAACTCTTAAGTATGTTTTTCTAGGACCAGAAGATACTCTCCCTATAATCATCACGGCCAACTTATCTACGGAACAGGAAGTTAAACTTTTAAGGGTGCTAGAAGAGAATAAACATGCCATAGGATGGTCTGTAGCCGATTTGAAAGGGGTTGACCCCTCCATTTGCATGCATCGAATTCACCTCGAAGATGATGCAAAGCCCACCCGGAAAATGCAAAGAAGACTCAATCCTAACATGAAGGAGGTAGTCAAGAAAGAAGTGGTGAAGTTATTAGATGCTGGAATCATTTACCCAATTTCTGATAGTAAGTGGGTAAGTCCGACACAAGTGGTGCCAAAAAAATCAGGTATCACTGTGGTTGAAAATATGGAAGAAGAATTGATATAAACACGCACAACCACGGGTTGGCGCGTGTGCATTGACTACAGAAAACTCAATTCAATGATTAGGAAGGACCATTTTTCTCTACCTTTCATAGATCAAATTTTGGAATGGTTGGCCGGTCAAGATTTCTACTGCTTCTTAGATAGTTATTCTGGATATAATCAAGTACCTGTTTATCCGGACGATCAAGAGAAAATCACCTTTACCTGTCCATTTGGGACATTTGCATATAGGAGGATGCCTTTTGGACTATGCAATGCACCTGTAACTTTTCAACGATGTATGATGGCCATTTTTTCAGATATGGTAGAAAACTTTCTAGAAGTGTTCATTGATGATTTTTCAGTTTTTGGCCTATCTTTTGATGATTGTCTGGATAATTTAACCTTAGTTCTGAAAAGATGTAAGGAAAGTAACCTAGTGTTAAGTTGGAAAAATAGCCATTTCATGGTTCAAGAAGGTATAGTCTTGGGACACATCGTGTCCAAGAGGGGCATTGAAGTAAATAAAGCCAAAGTCGATCTTATTTCCAATCTTCCTCCACCCAAAATTGTGTAACAAATCCGTTCATTCCTTGGCCATGCTGGCTTCTACCATCGTTTCATTCAGAATTTCAGTAAGATTTCCAAACCCTTGTGCAATCTTCTTGCCAAGGACACTCCCTTTGTCTTTAATGAAGCATGCGAAGAGGCATTTGAAAATCTTCGCTCGAAATTGACCACTGCACCTATCATACGGCCTCCTAATTGGACCCTTCCATTTGAATTAATGTGTGATGCGTCTGACTATGCCATTGGGGCAGTTTTAGGGCAACGGCTAGATAAAGTACCTCATGTCATCTACTACGCTAGTAAAGCACTCTCAGATGCACAATTGAACTACACCACCACTGAAAAAGAGTTACTAGCTGTAGTATTCGCGCTAGACAAGTTTCGATCGTACCTTTTAGGATCCAAGGTTACCGTATTCACTGATCATGCTGCCCTTCGACACCTTCTTGCAAAGAAAGACACCAAACCCCGTCTGATTTGATGGATTCTTTTACTACAAGAATTTGACCTAGAAATTCGTGACAAGAAAGGAACTGCAAATGTCGTAGCGAACCACTTATCTAGAATTCTTCTTGAGCCCTCTAAAAATACCTCATCCTTACACGATTCTTTTTCAGATGAATAATTATTTGAGGTACAAGGAATGAAAATGCCATGGTTTGCAAACATAGTGAATTACCTTGCCACAGGATGAATTCCTGATGATTGGTCAACTCAAGACAAGAACCGATTCTTTTCACAAGTAAAGTTTTATTATTGGGATGATCCCGATCTATTCAAGTATTGTCCCGATCAAGTAATCCGTCGATGTGTCCCCGAATGCGAATTTCAAAGTATTCTTTCATTCTGCCATTCACAAGCTTGTGGGGGACATTTTGGGGGTAGAAAAACTGCAGCAAAAATTTTACAGAGTGGATTTTATTGGCCCACACTTTTCAAAGATGCCCATAACTTTTGCCAAACTTGTGAACGGTGCCAACGGATGGGTATCATCTTCCGTAGAGATATGATGCCTCTCAATCCTATTTTAATTGTAGAAATCTTTGATGTCTGGGGTATTGACTTTATGGGCCCTTTCCCACCATCTTTTGGTTTCAAATACATTCTGGTAGGGGTTGATTATGTTTCAAAATGGGTAGAAAACATCTTTTGTCGTTTTGGCACACCCCGAGCCATCATTAGTGATGGGGGATCTCATTTTTGCAACCGAGCTTTCGAGGCTTTGGCTCGCAAATATAACATCACCCACAAAGTTGCTACCCCATACCATCCCCAAACGAGTGGACAAGTCGAGGTGTCCAATAGGGAGTTAAAACACATCTTAGAGAAAACGGTACGTCCCGATAGAAAAGATTGGTCTCAAAGGATAAATGATGCACTCTGGGCCTACCGTACTGCCTACAAAACTCCTATTGGCATGTCCTCCTACCGATTAGTTTTTGAAAAATCTTGTCACTTACCGGTAGAACTTGAACATAGAGCTTTCTGGGCTATCAAAAAGTTTAACTTAGACATGGCAGCAGCTGGTCCTAACCGAAAACTCCAACTAAGTGAACTTGAAGAGTTGTGCAATGAGGCCTATGAAAATGCTAAAATTTATAAAGCAAAGACTAAGGCTTTTCATGATAAAAACATTAACCGTAAGTCCTTCGAACCTGGTCAAAAAGTTTGGCTATTCAATTCCAAGTTGCGACTCTTCCCGAGTAAACTTCGCTCTAGGTGGGATGGACCATTCGTAGTGAAAAAGATTTCTCCTTATGGTGCAGTAGAGATCCAACACCTCAATGGTGGACATGTTTTAAAAGTCAATGGCCAAAGGTTAAAACCTTATGTGGACTGTGTTGCCGACGGGCAATTGATTGAATCCCTTAATTTGACGAACCCTATTTATCAAAATAATTAAGGATCCACTGTGTCTGGCTGAAGACAATAAACTTAGCGCTTGTTGGGAGACAACCCAATTCTCTTAGATTTCTTTAACATTGAGGACAATGTTAGATTTAGGTTTGGAGGTATTTTTAAGTATTTTTAATCATTTTTGTTTTGTTTGCATCTCTTGCATCCGTTTTCACTTCACAATGTCAGGTTTATCGAAAAAAAAAATTTAAAAAAAAATGTGTTCATTTTCATATTTTTTTAAGTCAAAAAAAAGTTAAAAAAATGGAGGTTTTAAAACCTAATTTCTATACATTAATGCGAGAATGATGAACACACAAGGTATATAAAATCTAAAGAGCCCAATGACTACTCAAAAGTAATGCAAAATTGAGTTCTTTTTATTAGGTCTCTCTTAGTGAGTTGTAAGCTAATTAATTAAAATTTCACTACATACTGGCCGACACTTCTAAGGTCTAGGTTCGACATTATGTTGATAGTATAGTAGCAACCTTGAACCCTGATGAATCATACTTATCTAATCCAAAAAAAAAAATCATCAATAAAAATGGATTTAGTCAGAAACATCGAAAAGGGCTACCTATTGTCAAGGGCCAAGTGGGCTTGTGATGAAGACTCTGAGCATAAGTCCGTAGGAAAGTCTTGATGCCCGACACCTTATGCCAACTTGTGTGAGAGTTGTCGACTGATTGCTCGTTACACGGAGAAATCACCATAAGAGTAAAAGTACACAATTTAAACAAAAAACAAAAAAAAAAGGTTCTGTACCTTGAAAAAGACAATAGTGTGAAAGCCGTCGTTGTAAAAATTTGAGTAAACTGAAATATTACAGATAAAGCCCGTGAGGTACTAAAGTAAACATCCACAACTCTCGAAATCCCGTAGATAAGATGATTTTGAATCAGTGAAGTAGGTCCCTTTCGACCAATCCTTGGAAACTACTAGTCTTAGCAATATTTTGGAGATCTGAACCCTTAGTTTGTGTACGGTCCAGATTTCACCGAGCACTCCAATATTAATAAGTCTTACAACTCCCTAACGGAAACATAATGACCTCATCTTGAATTGCATTTTGACCTAGTGAGGATGATAGTGTTATTTTGATGATTAACAACCAATAATCAAGAGTATGTTACAAGTTAATTCGATACTTCATTTATAAGTCTGTTACTCTCAGTATATTTGTATTAATGCATTTCATTGTTTATTTGGATGAATCTAACCTTGAGTTGCAGCAAAGTGTGGATTGAGTTGACCCCAAGGATGATTGGGTCGACCCCGGCACATCAAGAAAGCATCTGGCACACTTCTGCAAAAATGGCACGGATGAACAGTAGTTGGGTCGACCCAAGGAAAGCATGAGTCGACCCAAACCTCAAGCCTCTCAAAGACTCAAGAAAACAGTTCTCTGGAAACACTGAGAGGGTCGACCCAAGAGGAAGTTGAGTCGACCCAAACACTGAGAGGGTCGACCCAAAGGCAATGACAGAATACATGACAGAAAAGGTTCTCTGGAAACTCTGAGAGGGTCGACCCAAGTAGAAGTTGAGTCGACCCAACTGAACCTTGAGTCGACCCAAAGAAATGTTGAGTCGACCCAAGTGAAGGAAGGCTGAATTGCAAGTTTCTGTAGTTCTGAGAGGGTCGACCCAAGGAAAGGTTGAGTTGACCCAAGTGAAAGTTGGGTCGACCCAAGGACAGGTTGAGCCGACCCAAACACGGGCAGAAGCATAACGGCTAGTTCTGCAGAAGTACTTTTTGTCCTTCCAACAGTGAGTAACGGCTAGTTTTTGAATTCTAACCATTGGGGCTTGTCCAATGGATGAAGGAAACTATTTAAAGTGGCACTATTCATCAAAGAGAACATCCTTTTGCAAAATATCAAAGAGTACACAAGAAAGACAAAGTGCCCTAATCTTCTTCATCCAAGTGCTTCATTCAAGAGTCAAAAGAAAGTGGTTGGGCAGATTCCAAGAGTCATTAAGAGCTCCATCCACCCTTGAAGAGTGAAGCATCCTTGACAAAGAAGAGAGAAGTCACATCAAGCGATAACTATTCTCTAAACTCTTCTTTGTAGATTATATTGTTATATTTGCTCATCTAGGAGCTTAAATCTTCTTACTTCGTTTATTAAACTTTTTGTAAAGGTTAGTTGGTAAGCCCGCAAAACCAACGGTGTAGGTTGATTGGTGAACCCGTAAAACCAATTGTAAAGGTTCGTTGGTGAGCCCGGAAAAACCAACATAGGTTGATTGGTGAACCCATAAAACCAATTGTAAAGGTTCGTTGGTGAGCCCGGAAAACCAACATAGGTTCGTTGGTGAGCCCGTAAAACCAATATAGGTTTTTGGTGAACCCGAAAAACCAAAGTGTAAAGGTTTTTGGATTGTGAGCCCGGAAAACAATCCAACTGTAATCCGCAGAATTATAGTGAATTCCCAAGGGGTCGCTTGGGGAGTGGACGTAGGTGCTTAGGAGAGCACCGAACCACTATACTTCTTGTTGTTTGTATTGTGCTTTGTTTAATTTCACTAACTCATCAATTGACATAAGTAAGATAGTTAAAATTAAGAGAAACCAATTCATCCCCCCTCTTGGCTTGTCACCTTGGGCAACAAGTGGTATCAGAGCAAGGTGCTCCAATAGTATTTATTGATCTCACAATCAAGAGTTAAAGATCATGACAACCCAAGTGGGATGTTCTATGAGTGAGGGGCAATCCACAAATAGACCTCCTCTATTTAATGGCACAAATTACACATACTGGAAAGCTAGGATGAGGATATTCATTCAAGCTCTAAACTATGAATTGTGGTATATTATAACTAGAGGACCTCACACACCCACAATTAGTATAGAGGGCACTATCATACCCAAACCAGAAATGGATTGGAATGAAAGTGATAGAAGATTAGCACAATTAAATGCTAAAGCGATTAATGTACTTTACTGTTCATTAGATGTAAGTGAATTCAATAGAATATCTACATGCATCTCTGCAAAAGAAATTTGGGACAAACTTGAGGTCACACATGAAGGAACTAATCAAATTAAGGAGTCAAGTTCGGAAGAGGAAGATCATCAAGAGACGGCCCAAATATGCCATATGGCCAATGACGATGAGGTAGATTCTGAACTTGAATGTGATTTTACTGTTGATGAATTACATGATGCATTTTTAGAACTCATGGAAGAATATAAAAAACTAATCAATAAAAATAAAGTTCTAAAAGAAGAAAATCAATCTCTTATCAAAGATAAATTAAAACTATCCTATAACTATGAAACATTAAGTAGGAAACTCACAAATGAAACCAAGAATCTAATTGCTGAAAATGTCAAGTTAAAAGAAGATGCTGAAAAATATAAATCCTTAGTAGATAAGTTTACACTTAGTTCAACCAAATTAAATATGATTCTTGATAGTCAAAAAGCTATATATGATAAGGCTGGATTAGGATATAAAACAAATAGAAAATAAAAATACTTAAAGAATATTTTTGTAAAAGCTAAAAATGAAAATATTACTTGTCATTGCTGCAATAAATTAGGACATAAAGCATATGAATGTAACAATAGAAAGTCCAGTCAAAACAAATTGAGTAATAATCATAAGCTTAAATTCAAGAAAGTTTGGGTTCCAAAAGGAACATCAAGTACTAACCCTAAAGGACCCAACATAGTTTGGGTACCTAAAGCTCATTCTTGATCTTGATTGCAGGGGTGTCTTGCAGCTAATAAAGTGGAAAAATGATGGTATCTAGATAGCGGCTGTTCAAGACACATGACTAGTGACGTAGACCAATTTGTCACCTTGGAATCTAAAAAGGGTGGAGTAGTAACCTATGGAGACAATGGAAAAGGGTATATCATTGGAAAGGGTAAAATTTTTATTACTCCATCTACTTTCATAGAAAATGTCTTATTAGTTAATGGTTTAAAACATAACCTACTTAGCATAAGTCAATTTTGTGATAAAGGGTTTAAAGTCACATTTGAAGCATCAGTATGCATAATCACAAATCCTAAAGATAATAGCATTATACTTGTAGGACAAAGGCAAAGAAATATTTACATGGTAGATCTTCATGATTTAGGCAAGAAAAATGGATTATGTTTAATTACTAATGAAGAAAAGAAAAATGAAACAAGTTGGCTTTGGCATCGTAGACTAGGACATGCTAGTATGGAATTAGTATCAAAACTAGTCAAGAAGGAATTAATAAAAGATGTGCCAAAATTAATTTTTGAAAAGGACAAAATCTGTGGACCATGCTCATTAGGAAAACAAACTAAATCATCCTTCAAATCAAAGAATATAGTATCAACAACTAGGCCTTTTGAACTCATACACATGGATCTATTTGGACCCACTAGAACTGCGAGTCTAGGAGGGAAGAAGTATGGACTAGTTATTGTAGATAATTTTTCAAGATATACATGGGTTTCATTTTTGGCACATAAGAATGAAGCATTTTCAGAATTCTTGAAACATTATAATTATATCATAAATGAAAAGAAGCTCACCTTAGTAGCAATTCGAAGTGATCATGGAACTGAATTTGAAAATCAACACTTTGAAGAATTTTGTAATAAAAACGGTATCTCACATCAATTTTCAGCACCTAGAACGCCTCAACAAAATGGGATTGTTGAAAGAAAAAACAGGACATTGGCAGAAATGGCACGCACGATGTTGTGCGAGTCAAATCTTCCAAAATACTTTTGGGCTGAAGCTATAAGTACTGCTTGCCATATTCTAAATCGAGTTTTAATACGACCAATAACCAAGAAAACTCCTTATGAACTTTGGAAGAATAAGAAACCAACCGCTAAATATCTTAGAGTATTTGGATGTAGATGTTTCATTTTAAACAATGGCAAGGAGGATCTAAGTAAATTTGATGCCAAGTCAGATGAAGGTATCTTCTTAGGATACTCCACATCTAGCAGGGCATACAGAGTATTCAATAAAAGAACTCTTGTAGTCGAAGAGTCAGTTAATATCATATTTGATGAGTCTGATAGTGAGTCTGCTAGAAAAGAAAATATTCTTGATGATGATACAGGAATTATTAACTTTGAAAAGTTGAATATTGATGACGTGCCAATTCAAGATAAGGAAGATGATTGCGTGCCACCACAATCTCAAAACTTGCCAAAGGAATGGAGGTATGCATATGGACACTCTAAAGACTTAATCATTGGTGATCCATCTCAAGGGGTAAGAACTCGATCCTCTCTTAGAAATTTAAATGATTATCTTACTTTTGTTTCACAGTTAGAACCTAAGACTTATGAAGAAGCTGAAAAAGATACCAATTGGATAAATGCCATGCAAGAAGAATTAAATCAATTCAAAAGAAGTAATGTATGGACATTAACTAAAAGACCAAAGCATAACTCTGTAATTGGAACAAAATGGATCTTTAGAAATAAATTAGATAAAAATGGGTTAGTAATAAGAAATAAAGCTAGACTTGTAGCTAAGGGATACAATCAAGAAGAAGGAATAGATTTTGATGAAACATTTGCTCCTGTAGCTAGATTAGAGGCTATTAGATTACTTCTAGCTTTTGCATGTTTCATGGATTTCAAATTATATCAAATAGATGTAAAAAGTGCACTCTTAAACGGTTTTATAGAGGAAGAAGTATATGTAGAGCAACCCCCAGGTTTTGAGAATCATGAATTGCCAAATCATGTGTTTAGATTACATAAGGCATTATATGGATTGAAACAAGCACCTAGGGCTTGGTATGATCGATTAAGCAAATTTCTACTAAAAAATGACTTTAGTAGAGGAAATGTAGATAAAACACCGTTTCTCAAAAGAAAGGACGGAAATCTATTAGTGGTACAAATATATGTGAATGACATAATCTTTGGTGCCACAAATGATACTCTTTACAAAGAATTTGCTTATTTAATGCACGGAGAATTCGAAATGAGTTTGATGGGAGAACTAAGTTTCTTTCTAGGATTACAAATCAAACAAACCAAAGAAGGTATCTTCATTCATCAAACTAAGTATACAAAGGAAATACTAAAGAAGTTTGGGAATGAAAATCATAAGGGAGTAGGCACTCCAATGAATCCTACTAGTAAGCTAGACAAAGATGAGAAAGGAAAGAGTATTGATATTAAGCTTTATAGAGGACTAATTGGATTCTTGCTCTACCTTACTGCTAGTAGACCTGACATCGTGTTTAGTGTAGGGTGCTAGATACCAATCAGATCCTAAGGAGTCACATTTAAGTGCTGTTAAAAGAATCCTTAGATATTTAAGAGGAACTACGAACATAGGATTATGGTACTCAAGAGACTCCTGTCTAGATTTGTTAGCATACTCAGATGCTGATTTTGCTGGATGCAAATTAGATAGGAAGAGCACTAGTGGAACATGTCAATTCTTAGGAAACAACTTAGTATCATGGTTGAGCAAAAAGCAGAATTCAGTGGCACTGTCAACAGCTGAAGCTGAATATATAGCTGCTGGCAGTTGTTGTGCTCAAGTACTATAGCTTAAGCAACAACTAGAGGACTATGGAGTTAAGCTAGATAACATTCCTATTAAGTGTGATAATACTAGTGCCATCAACCTCACTAAAAATCCAGTTCAGCATTCTAAAGCCAAACACATAGAAATAAGATATCATTTTATTAGGGATCATGTGCAAAATGGAAACATATGTATTGAGCATATATGCACTGAAAAATAATTAGCTGACATATTCACAAAACTCTTGAGTGAAGATAGATTCTGCACGCTAAGGAGGAAATTAGGCATATGTGATCCTTTTTATTGAAGAGACATAAAAGGGAGCAAGTAGTCTCATGATACATTCCTTCCATTTCTAAAAACCAATGAAACATGAGTCAAACTTGTCATCTATAGATTTCTTACTCATGTATCATTGTCCCAGAAAGAATTTATAAGGATTGGAAGCAAAGAAAATTTTTAGAAGGGAAAAGGAAGAGAAAAGAAAAAATTCTGAACTTGGGTCGACCCAACCCAGAATAGGGTCGACCCAACGTTGAGTCGACCCAAGAAAATCCTTGAGTCGACCCAACGTCGGGACCCCACTGTTAAAAGGGAGACCCGTGAGCTATCTAGGGCACTGTTTACCCTTTGTCCTCTTCCGAAAACCCTATTCCCCACTCTCCAATATCTTGGAGAAATGAGATCCAAAAGAGCCGTAGCCAAGCGATCCGGAAGAGTCTCACGGATCCAACGTGCGGAAAGAGAAGCTACGGAGCCATCTACAGTGTCTCCACAAGGTGAGACACGTGTAGAGCCACCTCCTCCTCCCTCCCCTTCAGTACAACTTGCAAAGTTTGCGGGGAGACCGGTTACAACGGGGAGAAGGATCCATTCCGAGTTCTTTGATCAAGAAGGGTTCCGTTTGGGGGAATGGATCCGAAGGCAAGGTTGGGAGTATCTTTGCTCCCTAGATGTGGTGATATATCCGGGACTAGTTCGAGAGTTCTATGCCTTCCTCAAAACTGGGATGGGAGGGCTCATATCGAAAGTTCGAGGAGTTAGGGTTCGAGTTTCCGAAGAAAGTTTGAGTGAGTTGCTTCATCTCCCCTGCGAAGGAGCAACTCCAGAAAAGCCAGAAAACAAGTTAAGAGCCCTGCAGTTAATTCTTGAGAATGAAGACTTCGACTTCTCGGACCAGGTTATAGCAAGCTCTCTTTCTGCAGAGATGAGGTTGTTGCACAACATCATTGATAGGATTCTATTTTCGAAGAGCGGAAGATTTGATCTCATTACAGAGCGAGATCTAGTAGTGATGGAGCATATTATTCAGGGTATTCTCCTGAATCTCCCGGCCATAATACTTAGGCAGATGAGGAAGGTGATCTGCAACACCAGAGTATCTCTGCCTTATGGTATGATACTCACCTTGATCTTCCGACAGCACGACATATCTGTCGAGGGGGAGATCTCCAGGCATCTGCTTCATACTGATACATACACTGCACGATCACTTATTCGCGTGGGCTATGAGAAAGTGAACGGGCAGTGGGTTCGTACTGGAGCAGGGATTCAGGGTGATGCACCAGAGGGTGATGCACCAGATATTGGAGACCCTATCCCTGAGGATGAGGAGCATATGGATCATCCTACTGCACCTTCAGAGGCTGGACCATCGTCATCTGTTCCTGCGGGAGACACAGATGCATTCTGGAGTAGGATGACTGAGCTTATGTCAGCTCAGGCGAGGACTATCACTGATGGGCTGACGAGCCGACTAGATATCATGTCTGCTGAGATCAGTGATCTGAGAGAGTAGATAGGAGCTCTACGGAGAGAGAGAGAGACTCATGGACCATCTGTGCCACAGGCTGCTGAGTCAGAGATTTCGGCACAGAGTCATCCAGCTCACCGTGCTCCACGCCAGACTCAGTCTCATCAGGCTCGACCTCCCCTCGCCACTTATACTAGGAGGATGAGGACTAGATCACAGCCATTAGATACTCCCTAGGCTGATATTAGTATTTCTATTTAGAGCCTAGGATATGTATCTAGTTCTCATATGTATTTTGTGTTGATCATGTATTTTGAACCTTGATTGAGGAACATTGTATTTGCTTTTGTTTTTGGCATTATTGTACTAAAATGTTCCTATTTTGATCAATGAAGTTTAAATATTTGTTATTTATTGTATCTATTCCCATGCACCTATTTGATGATAACAAAAAGGGGGAGAAGTAAAGAAAGAGAAATAAGTTGTGTAAGAAAAGAGAAATAAGTTGTAAAACAAATTGAAAATTATAATGGGAAAGCATATACATTTAAGGGGGAGCAATTTGTAACAATGAAAATGATCAAATCTAAAATTTCTATTGAATTTCAGAATTTGGCACATAGAATTTCAGAATTTGGCACATACCTTTCGCACCTCGATACATAATCTGAAACTCATGCTTTATCTCAAATTTTTGAAGTTTCATCTTTAATGAAATATAAATGAAAGGGGGAGCAATTCAAAAAGTCAAATTGGAAACATTTGGATGAAATAGGGGGAGACTTCACTCTCATATTTGAAAAGCTGAAATTCAGCAACTTGAGCCCTTTTAAAACTGATTTTAAGATAAGTATCAATAGGCTCATACTCTATATTTTGTAATCATCAAAAAGGGGGAGATTGAGGATGATAGTGTTATTTTGATGATTAACAACCAATAATCAAGAGTATGTTACAAGTTAATTCGATACTTCATTTATAAGTCTGTTACTCTCAGTATATTTGTATAAATGCATTTCATTGTTTATTTGGATAAATCTAACCTTGAGTTGCAGCAAAGTGTGGATTGAGTTGACCCCAAGGATGATTGGGTCGACCCCGGCACATCAAGAAAGCATCTGGCACACTTCTGCAAAAATGGCACGGATGAACAGTAGTTGGGTCGACCCAAGGAAAGCATGAGTCGACCCAAACCTCAAGCCTCTCAAAGACTCAAGAAAATAGTTCTCTGGAAACACTGAGAGGGTCGACCCAAGAGGAAGTTGAGTCGACCCAAGCTTGAGTCGACCCAAACACTAAGAGGGTCGACCCAAAGGCAATGACAGAATACATGACAGAAAAGGTTCTCTGAAAATTCTGAGAGGGTCGACCCAAGTGGAAGTTGAGTCGACCCAACTGAACCTTGAGTCGACCCAAAGAAATGTTGAGTCGACCCAAGTGAAGGAAGGCTGAATTGCAAGTTTCTGTAGTTCTGAGAGGGTCGACCCAAGGAAAGGTTGAGTCGACCCAAGTGAAAGTTGGGTCGACCCAAGGACAGGTTGAGCCGACCCAAATACGGACAGAAGCATAACGGCTAGTTCTGCAGAAGTACTTTTTGCCCTTCCAACAGTGAGTAACGGCTAGTTTTTGAATTCTAACCATTGGGGCTTGTCCAATGGATGAAGGAAACTATTTAAAGTGGCACTATTCATCAGAGAGAACATCCTTTTGCAAAATATCAAAGAGTACACAAGAAAGACAAAGTGCCCCAATCTTCTTCATCCAAGTGCTTCATTCAAGAGTCAAAAGAAAGTGGTTGAGCAGATTCCAAGAGTCATTAAGAGCTCCATCCACCCTTGAAGGGTGAAGCATCCTTGACAAAGAAGAGAGAAGTCACATCAAGCGATAACTATTCTCTAAACTCTTCTTTGTAGATTATATTGTTATATTTGCTCATCTAGGAGCTTAAATCTTCTTACTTCGTTTATTAAACTCCTTGTAAAGGTTAGTTGGTAAGCCCGCAAAACCAACGGTGTAGGTTGATTGGTGAACCCGTAAAACCAATTGTAAAGGTTCGTTGGTGAGCTCGGAAAACCAACATAGGTTGATTGGTGAACCCGTAAAACCAATTGTAAAGGTTCGTTGGTGAGCCCGGAAAACCAACATAGGTTCGTTGGTGAGCCCGTAAAACCAACATAGGTTTATGGTGAACCCGGAAAACCAAAGTGTAAAGGTTTTTGGATTGTGAGCCCGGAAAACAATCCAACTGTAATCCGCGGGATTATAGTAAATTTCCACGGGGTCGCTTGGGGAGTGGACGTAGGTGCTTAGGAGAGCGCCGAACCTCTATACTTCTTGTTGTTTGTATTGTGCTTTGTTTAATTCCACTAACTCATCAATTGACATAAGTAAGATAGTTAAAATTAAGAGAAACCAATTCACCCCCCCTCTTGGCTTGTCACCTTGGACAACACCTAGGATTTGGGCTGACTTAGTAATTAAAACTTTGTGTGCTTTTGAAATTCTTGGCACTTATGCACTTGAAATTAGATTTTATAAAATAATAATAAGAATAAAAAAAAAATCTTTGGGTAGAGACAGCAGTTTGTGGGTATCTGAGCCGGAAACCCTCACGAGACGAAACTCGTCCACTAGAGCCACCTAGGGGTTTAAAGCCTTATGCATACGGTAAATGCAATCGCGATTCCTGCGAAAGTGAGTTAATTTCTTTTCTATTTTGCTCAAGGACTAGCAAAATTTAGGTTTGGGGGTGTGATAAATGCTAAATAATATATAAATTAATCTACTTTACCTCGCACTTATTATTATTTTTATGCACATACTTTGGATTTAAACATAGGAAAATGTGTTTCATTCATCATTAGTTAAATTATTCAAGTTTGATTGATTTTCTATATTAATCTAGTCTAATGTGTGCAGGTCGAGTCACCCCATTCACGAATTAGTCCCAATCTGTTCCATGTGTAGATTACTTTCTTCCCCATGTGCATGAAGCTACCCATTCTTTTGTCCACGTCATCTTTCCCGTGTGCACCAAACTTTCCAACTTAGCAAAACGGAGGCCTCTCCCAACCTACCCGAGTGGACCCAACCATCTTTCTAAAAAAAAAAGAAAAAAAAGAAAAGAGGATATAAAATTCACATGTCATCACGCTCGTATTCATCTTCCACATCATTTATTTTCCTTCTTTTCTTTTCCCCTGTTTTGGAACAAGTCGCATGATCCTCCGCATCCTCCCCCGCTTCGGCGTTCAACGAATTCCTCCCAGCCGATTCTGAATCTCAACATCTTCATCTCCTTCCACGAATAAATCCCAGCTCATGACTTAAAAACCACATGTTTTCCCCCTGCTCCAAAACAGAGCCCATCTCCCAGCTCAGCCGTATCCATTCCTTCCGCGCCCAAAAGATTCCTCCCGTTCGCATTCAATCGCATCCGAGCCTTCTCCGCGACCCTCCCACGATGCAATCTTCCCAAAATTGGCAGATCATCCATTCCAGTGCCCAAAGATTTCAATCCCAGCAGAATCCCAGCTTCCGATCTCCTTCCCAGCGCTGAAACAGGGGAAACTTCTTCCCAAATCGGCCAGCCATTCTTCCATTCCGTCCGCGTATCAGCCCACGTGCCAGATCCATCTACGAGGCATCTTCATCCCTGGGTATTCCTCCATCAGCCACGTGCAGCCAGCATCCCGGACGCCCAACCCCAGCCGCATCATCCTCTTCCGCGTGCGACCCGGATGATCGCCTCCTCCCAGCAATCCCGCAGCGCCCTCCATTCCGGATCCGCTCCTCTCAGCACCTTAGCCTCCTCTAGCTGTCCGCGATCCCGGCTGCTCGTGATTCTCCCCCAGATTTCAGCATCCCGTGACTATAAGAAGTAAGAGGGGAGCTCGGTTCAGAGGGGGGAGAGACAGTTTGAAGAACAGAGGAGAGGCTCTATTCGGGAGAAAAGAAGAAAAGAGGGGGAGAGAATATTTTGGGTATTTTGGGAATAATGGGAGCGAAAGATATTCATATGAAGATGGGAGGTCGTCCGGAAGCCATGCGTGGCCGAACATCTAATCTAGGGCTGGATGAAGCCCTAGCAATGTAACAGGGCATTTGTAGTTCTTACCCTTTTATTTTTTTGGAGCTAATTTAAATTCTAATTCTCAATGAAATACTCTTTTATGATATTTAAACTTTGAGCATGCTATTTACTATTCATGTTTGTTAAAGTAGTCTAAGATGATCCATGCCTAGGAAGAAGAGATGTACTGCACCCTAGGTTAGCATAAGTTGGTAGACACTTCTTGCTAAACCTAAGATGGATCTTCCTAAAACTCTTTAAGTTTTTATTATAAAGGCTTGTAGCCAATTTGCATGCCTCTCCAAAAGATAAAAATTAAGAACACAGACCCTGATGCAATGCTATGCGGTGGATTCCAAACCCTAGATTCATCTATTCTGATAAATTCTAATTTATACTCATAGATTAATTTTATTAAAGCAAGTTAGCAAATTCTTCTTCTTGATTTATTTTTAAAGAAAAATAACATATTCTCCAATTCCTGTGGGCCGACACCCGTAATCACTATCTTACAGGATACGTGCTATTGCGTGGTTTATTTTTGAAATTAAAAGAACCGATCAATTTTTGGCGCCGTTGCCGGAAATTGCTAGCATAGTTGTTTTTCTTTTCATAAAAAAACTTTAAATATATATATATCTAAAATAAAAATATTTTCTATTGTTGTTACTTTTCTTATTTATTTTTTCTCTCTTACTAATTTTTACTTTTGATATTATTTGATCAGGAATCAAAGAGGAAATTTGGGACGATCAAAGAGGGGACTGCAAAAAAGGAATGCTGTAGAGGTTTGCTAAAAAAAAAATATTTGCTGGAGAAATTCCCTTTGGTAACCTCTAAACCTTTCTTGTTTAAATTGATTATTAGCTTGAAATTTTGTGGTGATTGTTTGATTTTAATTTCAGCAAAAGTGTTGTTGCCCAGAGATGGTCACCCAAGAGGGGGGTGAATTGGGTGTCTTAAAACTTTTTGACTATTTAAAGAGTAAAACACGCAGATGTATGAACTAAAGTAAAGATGGAGGGATGAGAACAGTCAATCGCAAACACGAGATTTTATAGTGGTTCGGAGCTTCCACTGCTCCTACATCCACTCCCCAAAGCACCTTTGGGAATTTCCACTATAATCCAAGATTACAGTCCGGTAGTTTTGCGAGTGCACTACCCAACTCGTTGTTTTACACCGGGCTAACAACGAACCCTATAACCCCCAATTTAACCTAGGCTTGGGACGCCTTTCCCTGTTCCAAGTCCCTTGACTGGAACAAGCACAATATTGAAAAAGTTTTACAAGGATTTAAAAGCTCTAAATAAGCAAATATAACAATGATAAGCAATAGAACCCGGAAGAACCCTTTTAGCCGTTGGAAGCATAGGAGATGATGGTTCTTCCGATGTGGATCGCGTTGGCTTGAGTGTGAGCTTTGAATCCCGAGCGGAAGAGAGTAGTTGAGCTTGAAATCAGTTGGGAAGCTTGAAGGCACTTGATTTCTTCACTTGAATGCACTAACTCCCTTGAACCTCTCTCTCTTGCTTTTCTCTTGAATGATCTTGTGTTGGGTTGGTGAGAAGTTATTGGAAAGCACTTAAGAGCTCCCTTTTATAGCCCAAAAAGCAAATATAGCCGTTAGAGATAAAGTTAAAGAGATTTGAAATTCAAACCAAACCTGCAAATGTTGTCAGTCGCGTCCCAGGCGCTCCGGAGACGTCTCCGCTTCATCGCGAGACGTCTCGGCTGTGAGATTTTACTTTTGACGATGTTTGGGGTCGACTCGGCGCTTTACGGGGGCGACTCCGATGATGAATGGTTTGAATCCTTGTTTTTCTGTTTTTCTGAGAGGGTCACCTCGGCGCTTTACGGGGACGTCTCGGCTTGTTTGCGCTTTTTGCATGGGGACGACTCCGCTGCCTTGGGGACGACTCCGCCGTTATATCTCCGAAAAACATGTCTTCTAGAATTCTCTGAGAGAGTCGACTCCGCTCTTTCAGGGGACGTCTCCGCTGCCTTATCACTGAAAAAGATATCCTCTGGAATACCCTGAGAGAGCCGACTCCGCTACCTCGGGGACGACTCGGGAGGTTTACTTTTTACTTGCGGGGACGACTCCGCTTACTGTGGAGACGACTCGCGCATATCACTTGAAATCGGCCTTTCTGCCGCCTCTGAGAGAGTCGACTCCGCTACTGAGAGAGTCGACTCCGCTATCGCGGGGACGACTCGGCAGGTGCCGGGGACATCTCCAGTCGTGCCAGTTCTTCCTGTTTGTGCCAGAGACGTCTCTGAGACAACCCGGAGACGTCTCGGCTGTCCCTGATCTGTTTTCTTCAGCTCAAAAATTCTTCAATGAATTCATAAAATTATGGGAACTTGCCTAGACATTTCTTAACAATATTCTTAATTAAACACATGAAATCCTCAAGTAAATTGTTAAGATAAATGGAATTATACTCTAGTGTTTTGTATTCATCAAAATCCATTAGGGGGTCAACAATCTCTCCCTTTTTGATGATGACAAAACACTGAGTATATGCAAAATTCGAAATTTAAACATATACACAATATTTGATCAGATGTACAAGTATAATGTTTTGATTAGAGCTAGATACAGTGTGCATAATTCAAAATAGTCAACTTTCATTTCTATCCTTATGCATAAGATTGATCTTAATAGCTCTTAAGCAATTTTAGCATATCAACTGAATTTGAATCAAGTTAAAATGAAATATTGATGTTCAAGATAATTGAAAGCTAAGTTCTTTTTGACTCCCCCTTTCTTTTCCAGAAGGGCAATTATCTTAAAGCCAATATTCTTCAATTTTATCTCTTCTAATTCTTCAATTTTGCATTCCACCATAAATTTTGCATTCCAATATATCCAATATCCATATTGGTTCTACTCCATAAATTTTGCATTCCACCATAAATTTTGCATTCCAATATATCCAATATCCATATTGGTTCTACTCCCCCTTTTTGTCATCAACAATCAAGGGGACAAATTATCCTTAGGTACTTAAAACTCAAGTTCTAGTAAAATTCAGCATATTACCATGAACCACTCAAGGATATTCAAGTTATTTCTATTAATGAATTCTGCATTCATTTTACTCCCCCTTTGTTTTGGAATTCATTTCAGACTCCTCTTTTCTCCCCTGTTTTATATGCATTGATAAATTATGTCAAATTTGAACATTTAAGGTATGTTATGAGATTTTTATGGCACATCATAGAATCACATACACAATCACAGAATCACATACACAGAGTTAGCAACAATGTACACAAGGTTTCAAAAGAAATTGTATGTCATTCATGTATCATTGTAAACCTTTGAAGTCATTACAAAGTTAAAAGAGGAAATCATTACAAGTATTGATTTCTAATACAAAAAGTGTTTCAAAATGAGCCTAGGGTTTACAAAAGAAGAACCCTAGATGTCTACAAAATGTCCCTCATCGGCGACGTTGCTCATAAGCCCTACAAGCTGCATCTATAAATGCATTGATGGAATCTAGTAATGTTTTGAACTGCTCTCCCTGGGACTGATGAAAGGCTGCCACTAGTGCTTCAAATTCAATGCTTGCCCTTTCAATTCTTCCTCGAAGTTGGGCAACCACAGTGCCCACATTACCTCCAGGGCTTGTCAGTTCTTGAAGGCTATTTGAAATGGTCCTCAAGCTGTCTTGTAGCTCAATTGATCTGAAGGCTTGAGTGGCATTCACACTAACTAGTTCTTGCGCTGTAGCTTCTATTTGAGCTCTAATTTCCTTCAGCTCTTGTAGAATCCCTTCATGTGAGGCTCTGATGGGGGCCAACTCAGTAGAGATCATCGATCTCATCTCCTCCCTCATCTGCTGGCAAATAACAGATGCTAAAGTGCGCATCTGGTCTTCTGATAGGGAGTAGGGCCTACTGACTGGAGGAGGTGGTGGCATGTATGTGGAAGGTCCAGCTGAGCTGGAGGGTACATCAGGAAAGTCCATGTAGCTATGTGGAGGAGAGTGGTGATCAGGCTCCTGAAGTGGGATCTCAGGCTCTAGGGTTTGAGCTTTTCTCTTTGGTACCTTGACCCATGACCCATCTACCTTGTGAAACTCCATTCTTCGCATTGTGCTCTCATTATAATAGTCGGTGTTTCTCAAGGGTTTTGCAGGCTCATTTTCTGGAATGGGTACTTTGAAATATTTGAAGAGTAGGGTAAGGATCATCCCATAAGGTATGCTAAACCTAGAATACCTATGACATGTAGCAATGTAGTTCAACATAAGTCTAGGGAGGTTTAGGGGAATCCCTAGTAGGATGTGGTGCATGATAACTAGGTCTCGCTCCGAAACAAAATCGAAGCGGCCGGTTTTAGGGAATAAGACTCGGTTGACAATACTCAAAAGGAGTCTCATCTCGGCATTTAGGTCTTGGGAGTTAACCACATCGAGAGGACCGCAGTCCTCTCGTCCTAAAAGCAAGTTTAGGGCTATTTCCCTTTGGGGATGTGAGGTCGGAGCCTCACCGTCCTTAGGAATTTGCAAGACACTAGATAGGACATCCTCATTAATTTCTACCAATGTCCCCCGGACATATGCAGTGTACCCTAAGTCCCCTAAGGCCATATTGCTAAATAGTTCTCTAACCAGGCCGGGGTAGGTCGATGTATTGAGTGTACAAAGGTGTTCCCAACCTTGGGCACGGAGTCTCTCTCCAATAGAGAACCCCTCACTATCTAGAAAATGAAAATCTATGTACCTTCCAGTGGTTACTGTGCGATTCGCACAGGAAATGGTCGCGGTTGGCGGAGCAACGGAGGAGACGGCGCGGAAGGCTCTTCCCTCCGTTCCTCACCGTCGGTCGCTGCCCTAGGACGCCTCCCACCAGTCCTCCTAGCTCTTTTAGGTGCCATTGAATGGAAAACCTAGAGAAATGAGGAGAAAGAGGCTAGGGTTTGTGTTGGAGAGAAAATGGAGGCTAGGATTTTTGTTTTTGTCGGGGATGAAAGGGATAGCTCGGGTCGGCTCGAGCTGTTTCGACCTATTTTAAAAACCCTCGTTCGGTCCTCGAGACGTCTCCGCGACTAAGGCGAGACGTCTCGCCGGGGGGACGTCTCTGTGATTTGCCAGAGACGTCTCCGGCACTGAAAAATTTCAGACTGATTTTTATCTTTTCCTAATTTGTTTCATTTCATCACACTAATCAATATGATTTCTTTTGGTGAATACAGAATGAGTTTGTTTGTGATCCTCCCCCTTAATAATACATCCTATAGAGGTTTGATAATGATTTTTGAATTATTAATGTTGAAATGAGGAATGTTTGACCAAATTTCGAATACCTATGAAATAGGCTCTGAAAATATCTCTATGAAGAGTCCAAGGGAGGGTAACCATCCTCCGGAAAGTTAAACAGTTCGTCATTTAGCTTAGATGGATTCATGCTTTCACTTATGTTGACCTTGAGGTGGATTACTAGCTTGAGTAGCAAAGCATTGCAATACAAGTTGAATTTATTTGCTAGGATCATACAAGCTCAAAGCATTCCTTAAGAAGTTGAACCTATCTTTACAAAGGGGCTTTGTAAAGATATCGGCCAATTGATTTTCAGTACATACATATTCAATCATCACATCATTTTTCAGCACATGATCCCTAATAAAGTGATGCCTAATTTCTATATGCTTTGATTTAGAGTGTTGGACAGGATTTTTTGTTAAATTGATTGCACTTGTATTATCACATTTAATTGGTATGTTGTCCATTTTGATACCGAAGTCTTCAAGTTGTTGCTTAATCCAAAGAACTTGGGCACAACAGCTTCCAGCTGCAATGTACTCAGCCTCAGCTGTGGACAAGGCGACTGAATTCTGTTTCTTGCTAAACCAAGAAACCAAATTAGCACCCAAGAATTTGTTGTCGGCGCCCCGCACTGGAACCCACTCACACCAGCGCCGCCACCGACGTCGGACAAGCAAGAGAGATACAAACGGATAAGCACTCTCTCGCTCCCTCGACTCCGGACTCAAGGATCACCTCTTCGCTCCGCCTACGAAGGGCAAAAGATTACCCCGTGGTATCAGTAGGATAAAACACTTGAGCACCGCAACGGATTATCAAAGATCAAAGGAAGAAGAAGGAAGAAAATAGCAAAGCAAACACAAAAATGTAACGAGGTTCGGCTACAAATAGCCTACGTCCTCCACCGCTCCAAATCTCAATAAGGATGAACTGATTACAGAGATAGCACACACCCGAACGATCACAAGCGATCGATCTACAAGAGATTCACACAGAATTCCCTTTGCACAAGAAGTAGGATCCTAATCCTCTTCTTCTCTAGAACCCTAGCCTCACAAACAAGAGTCTCTCTCAAATATACGGCCAATAATCTTACCCTAGGGCTCTCATGAGTCCTATATATAGTCTCAAGACCTTCAGATGATCATAGCCGTCGAAACGCCACCAAAAACACCAAAAGAAAATCGTCCGCACGATTTTTCGCGAGCCCGAGTCGACTCGGCTGAAGTCCGAGTCGACTCTGGCACGTCTGAACAACTTCCAGTTTAACTGGCACGATCTCGAGTCGACTCCACTGTATCTCGAGTCAACTCGACGATGCTCCGAGTCGACTCGACTGTAGTTCGAGTCGACTCTGACAGTCCAGACAGAAACATGGTTTTTGCGGCTTTCTCCTCTCGGGTCGACTCGACAGACCTCGAGTCGACTCGACTGTTCCCGAGTCGACTCGACTAAAGCTCGAGTCGACTCCGACAGTCCGCCAGACAGAAAACTATGCAGAATTGATTTTCCTTCAATTCTCTTCATCACCAAAGGTCTCCACATACCCCAACAATCTCCCACTTGGAGACCTTGGGTATATCCTCTTGTTACTTGGCTCTCCTCTGTGCTCCCACTGAAACTAAATCATCCTAGTGAAATAGGTACGATGCCTCCTCAACGTCTTCAAGCATGAAGACCAGCAGAAGCTGAACAACTCCTCAGCTTCTCCACCGTGACGACCTTCGTCAACATATCTGCAGGATTCTGACTTGTATGAATCTTCTCCAACTTGACGAGTCCCTGCTCGAGCAATGACCTCATGAAGTGGTACCGTATGTCAATATGCTTCGTCCTTGAATGGAAAGCTGAATTCTTTGCCAGATGAATTGCACTTTGACTATCTGAATATAACATGCAATCCTTCTGTTCCTTCCCAAGCTCCTTCATCAAGACTTGAAGCCATATTAGTTCCTTGCACGCCTCTGTGGCTGCCACATACTCCGCCTCCGTAGTCGACAATGCAACAACTGGTTGCAACCTGGAAATCCAACTGACGGCTCCACTGCCCAAGGTGAACAAGTACCCTGTCGTGCTTCTCCTGCCGTCCAAGTCCCCTGCCATGTCTGAGTCCACATAGCCCTGTAACCGGATCTCAGAACCTCCATAGCACAATGACATGTGCTCAGTGCCTTTCAGATACCTCAGTATCCATTTGACTGCGCGCCAATGCTCCAAGCCTGGGCAGCTCATGAAGCGACTCACAACTCCCACTGCTTGAGCAATGTCTGGTCTCGTACACACCATAGCGTACATCAAGCTCCCCACTGCCGATGCATACGGGATTTTTGACATATTGAGCTCCTCCACCCGCGTCTTCGGACTTTGCCCTTTTGAGAGCTTAAAATGGGCACCCAGCGGTGTGCCAACAGGTTTGGCACCCTCCATGCAGAATCTCCTGAGTACTCGGCTGATGTACTCCGCCTGAGATAGTCTGAGGATATGTTTAGACCTATCTCTACTGATCCGCATCCCAAGGATCTGTTTTGCTGCTCCTAGATCCTTCATTGCAAATTTTCTTGACAGCTTCAGCTTCAATTTTGCAATCTCATGCATGCTAGCTCCTGCAACTAACATGTCATCAACATACAATAGCAAGATAATGTAAGATGTACCGAAGTCCCGGAAGTAGCAACAGTGATCCTCCTGACATCTCCTGTATCCTATCTCAAGCATGTAACTATCGAACTTGAGATACCATTGTCTGGGTGCCTGTTTCAAACCATAGAGGCTTTTCTTTAGTTTGCAGACTAAGTCACCCGTGCCAGCTGCAATGTATCCCTCCGGCTGCTGCATATATATCTCCTCATCGAGATCTCCATGGAGAAAGGCCGTCTTCACATCAAGCTGCTCTAAGTGAAGATCCTCTACTGCCACCATGCTCAGCACCGCTCGAATAGTACTCATCTTGACTACAGGAGAAAAGATCTCTGTGAAGTCGATACCTGCTCTCTGCTGAAATCCTTTTACAACCAGCCTGGCCTTGTATCGCTTCTTCCCACCTTGCTCTTCCTTCAGCCTGTAAACCCATTTGTTTGACAGTGCTTTCTTCCCCTTGGGCAGATCCACCAAATCCCACGTTTGATTCTGCTCCAATGACTTCATCTCATCATCCATGGCCAACTCCCACTCCTTCCTGGTATCAACCTCCAATGCCTCCGTGAAGCATTCAGGTTCGCCATTATCTGTGAGCAGCAAATAACTAAGAGTCCCATCATACCTTTGAGGAGGCTTCCCATGAGTACTACGAGTGGACCTTCTTAGTTGTGGAGGGGGTGCCAATGCTTCAGGTTCTTGCTCTGACTGAGTCTTCTGACCAGAATTTGTAGACTCCTCTTCAGGATCCACAAAACACGGCTCAACAGGTTTTGTTTCTGATTCAGTGCTCTGCTGCATTTTCTCATTGAATACCACATCATTACTACGAATGATCTTCTTGTGTTCGGGATCCCAAAGCCGGTACCCAAACTGTTGACCTCCGTATCCAACGAAAATACACTTCTTTGATTTGGCGTCTAGTTTGCTTCTTTGACTGGAATCAACATGGACATAACTGGTACAACCGAATACTCGTAAGTGCGCCAAATCAATCTTCTTCGCTGTCCATGCTTCCTCAGGAATCCCAAATTCAAGTTTCTTTGATGGCCCTCTGTTGATCAAGTAGGCAGTAGTGTTAACTGCTTCCGCCCAAAACTGCTGTGGCAATCCAGCATGTATCCTCATACTCCTGGCACGCTCATTAATTGTTCTGTTCATCCTTTCAGCAGCTCCATTTTGTTGTGGTGTTCCTGGAACTGTCCTTTGTCTGACGATCCCAGCATCTGCACAGTAGTCCTCAAACTCCCTGCTACAATACTCACCACCGTTGTTCGATCTCAGGCATTTCAACCTCTTTCCTGTCTCGAGTTCTACCATCACCTGCCATCTCCTGAAGACCCCAAATACCTCTGACTTGTGCTTCAAGAAGAACACCCAAAGCTTCCTGGTAGCATCATCAATAAAAGTAACATAGTACTGAGATCCACCAATGGAAGAAACTGGTGCAGGCCCCCACACGTCCGTGTGCACGAGATCTAGCTTTTCTTGCTTCCGAGGTTTACCTTCTTTGTTGAATGAAACACGCTTCTGCTTTCCGAGAACACAATCCTCACAGAAGTCCATCTCAACACTCCTGAGACCCTGCAGCTTTCCCAACTGGTGCATCACCTCCAGTCCCTGATAACTCATGTGCCCAAGTCTACAATGCCATAACTTGGTGTCCACATCTGCTGCAACAACTCCAATAGAGTTCTCCGTGCCGTTGGTGACATAAAGTGTCCCAACCTTCTTGCCACTAGCCACCGTCAACGAACCTCTGGATATCTTCCACTGATCAGCTGTGAAAGTAGCCTTGTACCCCTGGCTCGCCAACTGTCCAACAGAAATCAGATTCCTCTGCAGTTGAGGTACGTGCCGTACGTCCTCAAGCTCAAGTGAAGATCCAGAAACCAACTTCACTTCCGCGCTTCCCCTTCCTTGTATGGTGCAAGGCTCTCCATCCCCTAGGTAGACTTTGCCAAAGTCTCCCTTCTCATATCCTTCAAGAAGCTTCCGTTGGGATGTAGCATGGAAAGACGCGCCCGAGTCTATCACCCAAGACTCGTCACAGGTAGACAAAGATAGAACGAGGGCATCCATATCACCGTCTTCAGCAAGATTTGCCAGATCCTTGCTGACTCCTTCAGTGTGGTCGCCTTGCTTTCCTTTAGGAGATTTGCAATCCCTCCTAAAGTGCCCCGTCTTCCCGCAGTTCCAGCACTTCGCTCCCTTGTTCTGAGGTGCTCGAGACCTGCTGGATCTCGACTTCGAGTCGCTTCGAAATCGACCGTCCTTCTTTTGTCTTCCCCGGTCAGAGGTGTTTAGTGCACTTCCAGACGACTCCGTAGCTCCAGAAGATTTCCTTCTTGCTTCTTCACTCAGAAGCACTCCCACAACGTCATCAAAAATCAACTTCCCCGTTGCCGAAGAGTTGCTCACCGCCATCACCAGGCCCTCCCAGCTATCAGGCAATCCGGAGAGGATTAGCAATGCCTGAATCTCATCGTCAAAACTAATCTCCACTGACTCCAACTGGGCCGTGAGTCCATTGAACTCGTTGAGGTATTCTGCTATGCTGCCGCCATTTTTCATACGAAGATTAAACAACCTCTTCATGAGAAATACCTTGTTTGATGCTGAGGGTTTCTCGTACATCCGCGACAATGTTGCCATCAACTCCATCGTCGTCTTCTCGTTTTTGATGTTGAATGCCACTTGGGATGCAAGTGACAATCTGATGGTGCCGAGCGTCTTCCGATCGAGGACCTCCCAGTCTTCATCGGACATCTTCTCTGGTTTCTTTGCTCTACCTCCAAGAGGTAAATAGAGATCCTTCTGGTAAAGGTAATCTTCTATTTGCATCTTCCAAAACCCGAAGTTCGTGCCATTGAACTTCTCAATTCGCAACTTCCCTTCATCCGCCATTGCAGAATAACCAATAGCTCTGATACCAATTGTTGTCGGCGCCCCGCACCGGAACCCACTCACACCAGCGCCGCCACCGACGTCGGACAAGCAAGAGAGATACAAATGGATAAGCACTCTCTCGCTCCCTCGACTCCGGACTCAAGGATCACCTCTTCGCTCCGCCTACGAAGGGCAAAAGATTACCCCGTGGTATCAGTAGGATAAAACACTTGAGCACCGCAACGGATTATCAAAGATCAAAGGAAGAAGAAGGAAGAAAATAGCAAAGCAAACACAAAAATGTAACGAGGTTCGGCTACAAATAGCCTACGTCCTCCACCGCTCCAAATCTCAATAAGGATGAACTGATTACAGAGATAGCACACACCCGAACGATCACAAGCGATCGATCTACAAGAGATTCACACAGAATTCCCTTTGCACAAGAAGTAGGATCCCAATCCTCTTCTTCTCTAGAACCCTAGCCTCACAAACAAGAGTCTCTCTCAAATATACGGCCAATAATCTTACCCTAGGGCTCTCATGAGTCCTATATATAGTCTCAAGACCTTCAGATGATCATAGCCGTCGAAACGCCACCAAAAACACCAAAAAAAAATCGTCCGTACGATTTTTCGCGAGCCCGAGTCGACTCGGCTGAAGTCCGAGTCGACTCTGGCACGTCTGAACAACTTCCAGTTTAACTGGCACGATCTCGAGTCGACTCCACTGTATCTCGAGTCGACTCGACGATGCTCCGAGTCGACTCGACTGTAGTTCGAGTCGACTCTGACAGTCCAGACAGAAACATGATTTTTGCGGCTTTCTCCTCTCGGGTCGACTCGACAGACCTCGAGTCGACTCGACTGTTCCCGAGTCGACTCGACTGAAGCTCGAGTCGACTCCGACAGTCCGCCAGACAGAAAACTATGCAGAATTGATTTTCCTTCAATTCTCTTCATCACCAAAGGTCTCCACATACCCCAACAGAATTGACATGTGCCACTTGTGCTTTTTCTGTCGAGTTTGCACCCGGCAAAATCAGCATCGGAGTAAGCAATTAAATTTATGTCAGATTGTTTAGAATACCATAAGCCTACATTAGGTGTCCTTACTAGATATCTGAAAATTCTTTTAACAGCTTGCAAATGTGATTCCTTAGGACATGCTTGGTATCTAGCACACATGCAAACACTGAATAATATATCTGGCCTACTAGCAGTAAGGTAAAGTAAAGAGCCTATCATACCTCTGTACAATTTGCAGTCTATACTTTTACCTTTTTCATCTTTGTCAAGCTTGCAGCTTGAGCCCATGGGTGTGCTAATTTCCTTTGCATCCTTCATCTTGAATTTTTCCAACATTTCCTTGATATATTTGGACTGACTGATGAAGATGCCTTCCTCTGATTGTTTTATTTGTAGCCCAAGGAAGAAGTTGAGCTCACCCATCATGCTCATTTCAAATTCTCCCTGCATAAGCTTGGCAAACTCTTGACAAAGACTATCATTAGTAACACCAAAAATTATATCATCCACATAAATTTGTACAAGCAATAAGTCATTTCCTTTTCTTTTAATGAAGAGGGTTTTGTCTACATTTCCTCTCTTAAATTTATTTTCAATTAGGAAATTACTTAATCTTTCATACCATGCTCTAGGGGCTTGCTTAAGTCCATACAATGCTTTATGCAATTTATATACATAATCTGGATGTAAGTGATTTTCAAAATCTGGAGGTTGTCCTACATAAACTTCCTCCATTATATAACCATTTAAAAAGGTACTTTTTACATCCATTTGATAGAGCTTAAAATCCATGAAGCATGCATATGCCAAAAGTAGTCTAATAGCCTCTAACCTAGCAACAGGAGCAAAAGTTTCATCAAAATCTATTCCTTCCTCCTGATTATAGCCTTTGGCAACTAGTCTGGCTTTGTTTCTTATAACTATTCCATCTTCATCTAGTTTATTTCTATACACCCATTTGGTGCCTATAATTGAAACATTAGGGGGTCTTTTCATTAAAGTCCAAACTTGATTTCTTTCAAATTGATTTAATTCCTCTTGCATAGCATTCATCCAATTATCATCTTTTTCGGCTTCTTCTAGTGATTTAGGCTCTATTTGTGAAACGAAAGCAAGATAATTACTAGTATTTCTTAGAGAGGATCTTGTCCTTACCCCTTGTGAGGGATCACCAAGGATTAGATCCTTTGGATGACCATGTGCATACCTCCATTCCTTAGGAAGATCTTGATTTCTCAATAGAGGTTGATCTTCTTCATCTTGCTGAATTGTATCTTCTTTGATCTCATCCTCATGTTGTTTGTCTTGTATGGAGAATTCCTTCATTCGGTCTTCAAGTATACCTGCATCACCATCTTCTTCTTTTCTAGAAGAATCTCCATTAGCTTCATCAAAAACAACATGAATGGATTCTTCAACAACGAGAGTTCTCTTGTTGAAGACCCTGTATGCTCTGCTAGATGAGGAATAACCTAAAAAGATCCCCTCATCTGATTTAGCACTAAATTTGCTTAGATTGTCCTTTCCATTGTTTAAAATAAAACACCTACAACCGAACACATGAAAGTAACTTATATTGGGCTTCTTATTTTTTATTAGATCATAAGGTGTTTTCTTTAAAATAGATCTAACTAATGCACGGTTTAAAATGTGACATGCAGTATTTATTGCTTCAGCCCAAAAATATTTTGGTAGATCCGATTCGCACAACATGGTACGAGCCATATCTGCTAGTGTGCGATTCTTCCTTTCTACCACCCCATTTTGTTGGGGTGTCCTAGGGGCCGAGAAATTGTGATTGATACCATTTTCGTCACAAAACTTTTCAAAGTGCTGATTTTCAAACTCGGTACCATGATCACTCCTAATTGCTTTTAGTTTAAGATTGAGTTCATTCGAAACTCTATTATGAAACTTGATAAAAGCGAAAAAGGACTCATCTTTATGTGCAAGAAATGAAACCCATGTAAAGCGTGAAAAGTCATCAACAATTACAAGACCAAATCTCTTACCCCCTAGACTAGCAGTTCTAGTGGGTCCAAATAAATCCATGTGAATTAGTTCTAAGGGTTTTGTTGTTGAGACTATGTTTTTAGGCTTGAAAGAGCTTCTCGTTTGTTTTCCTAATTGACATGCAGCACAAATTTTGTTCTTTTCAAAATCTATCTTTGGTAGTCCTTTGACTAGATCTTTTGTAATCAATTTAGAAATTAAATCCATGCTAGCATGTCCTAACCTACGATGCCATAACCAACTAGTCTCATTGACTTTGGGATCCATGGCTACAAGACATTGGCCATCCTTCATGGTGAGATCATCAAGATCTACCATGTAAATATTTCCATGCCTATGTCCTGTGAGTATGATCTCATTGTTAATTGGACTACTAATTATGCATAGTGATGATTCAAATGACACTTTAAAGCCCTTGTCACAAAATTGACTTATACTTAATAAATTATGTTTTAGTCCATTAACTAACAATACATTGTCAATAAAAAAGGAGGGTGATATGGAGATTTTACCAACACCAATTATTTGACCTTTAGCATTGTCTCCAAATGTGACTACTCCTCCTTCTTTTGATTTCAAGGTGACGAAGAGACTCTTGTCACCGGTCATATGCCTTGAGCAACCACTATCAAGATACCACATTCTCTTTTTATTCCCGGCTGCAAGGCATACCTGCAAAATGATTATGTGAGGCTCTTAGGTACCCAAGTCTTCTTGGGTCCTTCGTGGTTAGTGTAGTTGGTTCCCTTAGGCACCCATACTTTAGTTATGTTTTTAGCTTTTACAAATGTACTCTTGTTAGTTTGGATCTTTCTTTGAATACAAGAGTAGGCTTTATGTCCACCTTTTTTACAATGAAAGCATGTAGGTTTTTCAGTTTTGACATCTTTTGCTTTCACAAAGAAATTCTTTAGATACTTTTGTTGCTTGTTAGTTTTATATCCTAATCCGGCTTTATTAAAAACAGCTCTTTGATTTGAAAGAATAAGATTTAATTTTTTAGAGCTTTGTGTAAATTTTTCAACAATTGGTTTGTACTTATGTACCTCATTCTTAAGATTCAAATTTTCTTTAACTAGTTCTTCCTTGTCCTTTTTAAGGGATTCAACATTTTGTGCAAGTGAGGTATTATTATTGAGTAGAGATTTAACTTTTAGATTCAATTCCTTAATTAGTGTTTTTGCCGTTTCATTTTCAATGCTAAGTTTTGAATTTTTGTTTTCTAGATCAATGGTGTTAACATTTTCAACGCTCTCTTTCTCAATCAATAGATTTTTAATATCTTCCTTTAGTTTTAGATTGGAGGCTTTTAATTCTTTATTCTTTGCTCCTAACATACTACAATCACTCATAAGTTCTTGAAAAGCTTCATACAATTCTTCTAAAGTAAAGTTTATAGTTGAGTTTTGACATACCTCGTCGTCTTCGAACGCCATGAAGCACAAATTGGCGGTCTCTTCCTTCTCTTCCTCGGAGGAGGATGTGTCACTATCGTCCCAAGTTGCCTTTAATGCCTTCTTCTTCTTCTTCCCAAAGTACTTCTTTTGTTGAGGGCATTCGGAACGAATGTGTCCCGGTCTCTTGCAATCATAGCATATGATTGGGTCTCTTTCTTTTTCCTTTTCTTTTTCCCAATCATTTCTCCCTCCAAATTTCTTTCTTGGGAAGGGTTTCTTTCTTCTCATAAATTTCTTAAACTTCCTTACTATTAAACCCAAATCCTCATCTTCGCTTTCCTCTTCACTCTCACTACTTTCTTCTTCACACACACTCGAGGTAGCCTTGAGTGCGATTGTCTTCTTCTTTGGCAACTCTTCTTCATGTTGCTTCATTGTGAGCTCATGCGTCATCAATGAGCCCAATAGTTGTTCTAGTCCCAAGGTGTTGAGGTCTTTGGCTTCTATGATTGCCGTGACCTTTGCTTCCCCATGCTTTCGGCAAAGACCTGAGAATTTTACTCACAAGTTCCGAATTAGTATAAGATTTACCCAAACTCTTTAGACCATTAATTATATCGGTGAAGCGTGTAAACATGCATGTGATGGTTTCATTGGGTTCCATCTTAAACAACTCATATTTGTGAACAAGAATGTTTACTTTAGACTCTTTGACTTGATTTGTACCCTCGTGGGTAACTTCAAGCCTATCCCATATTTCCTTAGCGGAACTACATGTGGAGACTCTATTAAACTCATTTACATCTAGAGCACAAAATAATGAGTTCATGGCTCTAGAATTGAGTTGAACCATCCTATTATCATTCTCATCCCAATCCTCCTCAGGTTTGGGAAATTGAATGCCATTCACCATGTGTGATGGTTCTTGTGGTCCCTTGACTATAACCCTCCACAAGGCATAATCTTGTGCTTGAATAAAGATCCTCATTCTAGTCTTCCAATAGGTATAATTTGTCCCATTGAAGAGTGGAGGTCTATTGGTTGCCTGCCCCTCAGCAGGAACATTGTTAAAGGGTGTTGCCATCTAGATCTTTGGCTAAGACGGTTAGGTCTTTCAAGAAATACACAGAGCACCTGCTCTGATACCACTTGTTGCCCAAAGATGGTCACCCAAGAGGGGGGTGAATTGGGTGTCTTAAAACTTTTTGACTATTTAAAGAGTAAAACACGCAGATGTATGAACTAAAGTAAAGATGGAGGGATGAGAACAGTCAATCGCAAACACGAGGTTTTATAGTGGTTCGGAGCTTCCACTGCTCCTACATCCACTCCCCAAAGCACCTTTGGGAATTTCCACTATAATCCAAGATTACAGTCCGGTAGTTTTGCGAGTGCACTACCCAACTCGTTGTTTTACACCAGGCTAACAACGAACCCTATAACCCCCAATTTAACCTAGGCTTGGGACGCCTTTCCCTTGTTCCAAGTTCCTTGACTGGAACAAGCACAATATTGAAAAAGTTTTACAAGGATTTAAAAGCTCTAAATAAGCAAATATAACAATGATAAGCAATAGAACCCGGAAGAACCCTTTTAGCCGTTGGAAGCGTGGGAGATGATGGTTCTTCCGATGTGGATCGCGTTGGCTTGAGTGTGAGCTTTGAATCCCGAGCGGAAGAGAGTAGTTGAGCTTGAAATCAGTTGGGAAGCTTGAAGGCACTTGATTTCTTCACTTGAATGCACTAACTCCCTTGAACCTCTCTCTCTTGCTTTTCTCTTGAATGATCTTGTGTTGGGTTGGTGAGAAGTTATTGGAAAGCACTTAAGAGCTCCCTTTTATAGCCCAAAAAGCAAATATAGCCGTTAGAGATAAAGTTAAAGAGATTTGAAATTCAAACCAAACCTGCAAATGTTGTCAGTCGCGTCCCAGGCGCTCCGGAGACGTCTCCGCTTCATCGCGAGACGTCTCGGCTGTGAGATTTTACTTTTGACGATGTTTGGGGTCGACTCGGCGCTTTACGGGGGCGACTCCGATGATGAACGGTTTGAATCCTTGTTTTTCTGTTTTTCTGAGAGGGTCGCCTCGGCGCTTTACGGGGACGTCTCGGCTTGTTTGCGCTTTTTGCATGGGGACGACTCCGCTGCCTTGGGGACGACTCCGCCGTTATATCTCCGAAAAACATGTCTTCTGGAATTCTCTGAGAGAGTCGACTCCGCTCTTTCAGGGGACGTCTCCGCTGCCTTATCACTGAAAAAGACATCCTCTGGAATACCCTGAGAGAGCCGACTCCGCTACCTCGGGGACGACTCGGGAGGTTTACTTTTTACTTGCGGGGACGACTCCGCTTACTGTGGAGACGACTCGCGCATATCACTTGAAATCGGCCTTTCTGCCGCCTCTGAGAGAGTCGACTCCGCTACTGAGAGAGTCGACTCCGCTATCGCGGGGACGACTCGGCAGGTGCCGGGGACATCTCCAGTCGTGCCAGTTCTTCCTGTTTGTGCCAGAGACGTCTCTGAGACAACCCGGAGACGTCTCGGCTGTCCCTGATCTGTTTTCTTCAGCTCAAAAATTCTTCAATAAATTCATAAAATTATGGAAACTTGCCTAGACATTTCTTAACAATATTCTTAATTAAACACATGAAATCCTCAAGTAAATTGTTAAGATAAATGAAATTATACTCTAGTGTTTTGTATTCATCAAAATCCATTAGGGGGTCAACAAGTGTGAATGCATGCTTGATACACATACACTAATTAATCCGCAAATAGTAAGGGCAATCATCCCAACAAGATAAGAGCCAGATTTCATCACCGAACTCTTGCCCAACTTAGGTGAACTCAATCTCACATAGTGTCACTTTAATTAAAATCAATTAGACGTTGGCTCCTAGGGATATTTGAGCTCAATAAGACGAAGATCACCGAAAGTTGCACCAATTTCGCTCTGTGGCTTAGTTGATATCTAGGCAAGCTTTGTCCCTATAAGGGAGACAATTCATCTGTTCGAGGCAAATGATTTTTAAGTGGGACCTTTGCGAACGCATCGTGACCCCTCCACTTACCTAGGAGCTTACCTGGTCAACTCGGTTCATTAGACCGGATTGGAGGCTTAGGTGCCCTCTTCAAACCAGTTAGGAGCTGTCTAGTGATCTTAGGGCAAATACAAGGATTGATGTGTTTTTCTTTTATTGCATGTTTGACTGATCAAGTACTAGTGTATGCAAGGGAGTCGTTCTAGAGTACGTGACCTATTACCTTTTAACCCTGAAATAGAACGGACCCTTAGGAATATTCGAGCTGAGATCAGAACATTAGAATCATCCCCACCTCCTGAGATGGCTGAAGAACAACCCAAACTTCTGAGGGAGTACTTTACTCCCACCATTTACACTTCCCCATCTTGCATTCGATTACCTGAAGTAGCAGCTGTACAATATGAAATAAAGTCTAGTGTGATCCAAATGCTCCCATCTTTTTATGGGTTCGCCAACGAAGACCCATATAAACACTTAGATGAATTTCTTGAGATTTGCACCACTGTCAAGATTCAGAACATCACTGATGATGCTCCTATGCCAAATTTCTCAAAGACCTTTGCACCCAAAAGCGAAAATCTAGGACACATGTGCCTAAAAAGGTCCTCCTAACTAAGCAGGTAAGTTCCATTCTCCAACACAACATCCCTCCAAAATTCAAAGATCCTGGCGCTCTCACTATTTCCTGTGTCATAGGAAATAACTCCATCGACCGAGCACTCTTAGATCTAGGGGCAAGTGTGAATCTTTTACCCTATTTAGTCTATGAGAAATTTGGGTTAGGTGAATTAAAACCTACCTCGGTGTCCTTACAATTGGCTAATCGATCTATGAAGATACCACGGGGGATGATTGAAGATGTTCTTGTCAAGGTAGACAAATTCTATTTTCCAGTAGATTTTATCGTCCTTGATATGGAACATGTGGCCAACATAAAAAGACAAATTTCTGTGATTCTTGGTCGTCCCTTTTTAGCGACAGGCAATGCATGTATCAACTGTAGAACTGGGGCAATGGATATATCATTTGGAAACATGAAAATTAAGTTGAATGTGTTTCATGCCGCTAACCAACATGTGAGGGAAGACGAGTGTTGCCTAATTGACAAAATGGATGATCTTGTAGAGGAAGCCCTTCCCTATATCTTAGCAAATGACCCCCTAGAGGCATGCTTGGCCCATTTTGACATTGACAACTTTGATATAGACAAGGCCATAGAAGAAGCCAACATCTTACTTGACAACCAATCTCCCATGAGTTTCCTTCCTGGGAAGATCCGACCTGAACCTCTTCCCCCCATTGCTAGCGCACCACTTTGTCCTTTCATTGATTCTCCACCTAAAATTGAGTTGAAGCCACTTTCGATAACTCTTAAGTATGCTTTTCTAGGACCAGAAGATACTCTCCCTATAATCATCACGGCAAACTTATCTACGGAACAGGAAGTTAAACTTTTAAGGGTGCTAGAAGAGAATAAACATGCCATAGGATGGTCTGTAGCCGATTTGAAAGGGGTTGATCCCTCCATTTGCATGCATCGAATTCACCTCGAAGATGATGCAAAGCCCACTCGGAAAATGCAAAGAAGACTCAATCCTAACATGAAGGAGGTAGTTAAGAAAGAAGTGGTGAAGTTATTAGATGCTGGAATCATTTACCCAATTTTTGATAGTAAGTGGGTAAGTCCGACACAAGTGGTGCCAAAAAAATCAGGTATCACTATGGTTGAAAATACGGAAGGAGAATTGATACAAACACACACAACCATGGGTTGGCGCGAGTGCATTGACTACAGAAAACTCAATTCAATGATTAGGAAGGACCATTTTCCTCTACCTTTTATAGATCAAATTTTGGAACGGTTGGCCGGTCAAGATTTCTACTGCTTCTTAGATGGTTATTCTGGATATAATCAAGTACCTGTTTACCCGGACGATCAAGAGAAAACCACCTTTACCTGTCCATTTGGGACATTTGCATATAGGAGGATGCCTTTTGGACTATGCAATGCACCCGTAACTTTTCAACGATGTATGATGGCCATTTTTTCAGATATGGTAGAAAACTTTCTAGAAGTGTTCATTGATGATTTTTCAGTTTTTGGCCTATCTTTTGACGATTGTCTGGATAATTTAACCTTAGTTCTGAAAAGATGTAAGGAAACTAACCGAGTGTTAAGTTGGAAAAAGAGCCATTTCATGGTTCAAGAAGGTATAGTCTTGGGACACGTCATGTCCAAGAGGGGCATTGAAGTAGATAAAGCCAAAGTCGATCTTATTTCCAATCTCCCTCCACCCAAAACTGTGAAACAAATCCGTTCATTCCTTGGCCATGCTGGCTTCTACCATCGTTTCATTCAGGATTTCAGTAAGATTTCCAAACCCTTGTGCAATCTTCTTGCCAAGGACACTCCTTTTGTCTTTAATGAAGCATGCGAAGAGGCATTTGAAAATCTTCGCTCGAAATTGACCACTGCACCTATCATACGGCCTCCTAATTGGATCCTTCCATTTGAACTAATGTGTGATGCGTCTGACTATGCCATTGGGGCAGTTTTAGGGCAACGGCTAGATAAAGTACCTCATGTCATCTACTACGCTAGTAAAGCACTCTCAGATGCACAATTGAACTACACACTACTGAAAAAGAGTTACTAGCTGTAGTATTTGCGCTAGACAAGTTTCGATCGTACCTTTTAGGATCCAAGGTTACCGTATTCACTGATCATGCTGCCCTTCGACACCTTCTTGCAAAGAAAGACACCAAACCCCGTCTGATTTGATGGATTCTTTTACTACAAGAATTTGACCTAGAAATTCGTGACAAGAAAGGAACTGCAAATGTCGTAGCGAACCACTTATCTAGAATTCTTCTTGAGCCCTCTAAAAATACCTCATCCTTACACGATTCTTTTTCAGATGAATAATTATTTGAGGTACAAGGAATGAAAACGCCATGGTTTGCAAACATAGTGAATTACCTTGCCACAGGATGAATTCCTGATGATTGGTCAACTCAAGACAAGAACCGATTCTTTTCACAAGTAAAGTTTTATTATTGGGATGATCCCGATCTATTCAAGTATTGTCCCGATCAAGTAATCCGTCGATGTGTCCCCGAATGCGAATTTCAAAGTATTCTTTCATTCTGCCATTCACAAGCTTGTGGGGGACATTTTGGGGGTAGAAAAACTGCAGCAAAAATTTTACAGAGTGGATTTTATTGGCCCACACTTTTCAAAATGCCCATAACTTTTGCCAAACTTGTGAACGGTGCCAACGGATGGGTACCATCTCCTGTAGAGATATGATGCCTCTCAATCCTATTTTAATTGTAGAAATCTTTGATGTCTGGCGTATTGACTTTATGGGCCCTTTCCCACCATCTTTTGGTTTCAAATACATTCTGGTAGGGATTGATTATGTTTCAAAATGGGTAGAAGCTGTCGCAACTAAAACTAATGACCACAAGATTGTGGTTAAATTTTTACATGAAAACATCTTTTGTCGTTTTGGCACACCCCGAGCCATCATTAGTGATGGGGGATCTCATTTTTGCAACCGATCTTTCGAGGCTTTGGCTCACAAATATAACATCACCCACAAAGTTGCTACCCCATACCATCCCCAAACGAGTGGACAAGTCGAGGTGTCCAATAGGAAGTTAAAACACATCTTAGAGAAAACGGTACGTTTCGATAGGAAAGATTGGTCTCAAAGGATAAATGATGCACTCTGGGCCTACCGTACTGCCTACAAAACTCCTATTGGCATGTCCTCCTACCGATTAGTTTTTGAAAAATCTTGTCACTTACCAGTAGGACTTGAACATAGAGCTTTCTGGGCTATCAAAAAGTTTAAGTTAGACATGGCAGCAGCTGGTCCTAACCGAAAACTCCAACTAAGTGAACTTGAAGAGTTGCGCAATGAGGCCTATGAAAATGCTAAAATTTATAAAGCAAGGACTAAGGCTTTTCATGATAAAAATATTAACCGTAAGTCCTTCGAACCTGGTCAAAAAGTTTGGCTATTCAATTCCAAGTTGCGACTCTTCCCGGATAAACTTCGCTCTAGGTGGGATGGACCATTCGTAGTGAAAAATGTTTCTCCTTATGGTGCAGTAGAGATCCAACACCTCAATGGTGGACATGTTTTAAAAGTCAATGGCCAAAGGTTAAAACCTTATGTGGATTGTGTTGCCGACGGGCAATTGATTGAATTCCTTAATTTGACGAACCCTATTTATCAAAATAATTAAGGATCCACTGTGTTTGGCTGAAGACAATAAACTTAGCGCTTGTTGGGAGACAACCCAATTCTCTTAGATTTCTTTAACATTGAGGACAATGTTAGATTTAGGTTTGGGGGTATTTTTAATCATTTTTGTTTTGTTTGCATCTCTTGCATCCGTTTTTACTTCACAATGTCAGGTTTATCGAAAAAAAAAATTTAAAAAAAATGTGTTCATTTTCATTTTTTTTAAGTTAAAAAAAAGTTTAAAAAAAGGGAGGTTTTAAAACCTAATTTCTATACATTAATGCGAGAATGATAAACACATAAGGTATATAAAATCTAAAGAGCCCAATGACTAGTCAAAAGTAATGCAAAATTGAGTTCTTTTTATTAAGTCTCTCTTAGTGAGTTGTAAGCTAATTAATTGAAATTTCACTACACACTGGCCGACACTTCTAAGGTCTAGGTTCGACATTATGTTGATAGTATAGTAGCAACCTTGAACCCTGATGAATCATACTTATCTAATCCAAAAAAAAAACATCAATAAAAATGGATTTAGTCAAGAACATCGAAAAGGGCTACCTATTATCAAGGGTCAAGTGGGCTTATGATGAAGACTCTGAGCATAAGTCCGTAGGGGAGTCTTGATGCCCGACACCTTATGCCAACTGGTGTGAGAGTTGTCGACTGATTGCTCGTTACACGGAGAAATCACCACAAGAGCAAAAGTACACAATTTAAACAAAAAACAAAAAAAAAAGTTCTGTATTGACCTTGAAAAAGACAATAGTGTGAAAGCCGTCGTTGTAAAAATTCGAGTAAACTGGAATATTACAGATAAAGTCCGTGAGGTACTAAAGTAAACATCCACAACTCTCGAAATTCTGCAGATAAGATGATTTTGAATCAGTGAAGTAGGTCCCTTTCAACCAATCCTTGGAAACTACTAGTCTTAGCAATATTTTGGAGATCTGAACCCTTAGCTTGTGTACGGTCCGGATTTCACCGAGCACTCCAATATTAATAAGTCTTACAACTCCCTAACGGAAACATAATGACCTCATCTTGAATTGCATTTTGACCTAGGATTTGGGCTAACTTAGTAATTAAAACTTTGTGTGCTTTTGAAATTCTTGGCACTTATGCACTTGAAATTAGATTTTATAAAATAATTATAAGAATAAAAAAAAAATCTTTGGGCAGAGACAGCAGTTTGTGGGTATCTGAGCCGAAAATCCTCACGAGATAAAACTCGTCCACTAGGGCCACCTAGGGGTTTAAAGCCTTATTGCATATGGTAAATGCAATCGTGATTCCAGCGAAAGTGAGTTAATTTCTTTTCTATTTTGCTCGAGGACTAGCAAAATGTAGATTTGGGGGTGTGATAAGTGCTAAATAATGTATAAATTAATCTACTTTACCTAGCACTTATTATTATTTTTATGCACATAGAAGTAATTTGTTAGATACATTGACTTTCCATTTAAATAAAATATTCGCCGATCCGTTTTTAATTTAACCAGCAATAAGAAAAAAGTATAGCGAGTGAAATTAAAAAAATAAGAAAAAGGCTTGGCAGCGAAATTTTCTTTTCTTCCCTAAACATAAAAAAAAATTTTCAAATAAATACATGTCTCAACATTGTAGGCCGCCTTGTGAGTCTCCTATAGAACAGAGGCATAGACTCACTTCAGAGGACGGCGAGTTCATTGAAGATTGTTTTTTTATGAATTTAAACATAGGAAAATGTGTTTCATTCATCATTAGATAAGTTATTCAAGTTTGATTGATTTTCTATATTAATCTAGTCTAATGTGTACAACTCGAGTCACCCCATTCACGAATTAGTCCCAATCTGTTCCATGTGTAGATTACTTTCTTCCCCATGTGCATGAAGCTACCCATTCCTTTGTCCACGTCATCTTTCCCGTGTGCACCAAACTTCCCAACTTAGCAAAACAGAGGCCTCTCCCAACCTACCCGAGTGGACCCAACCATCTTTCTAAAAGAAAAGAAAACAAGAAAAGGGAATATAAAATTCACATGTCATCACGCCCGTATTCGTCTTCCGCATCATTTTTTTTCCTTCTTTTCTTTTCCCCTATTTTGGAACAAGCCGCATGATCCTCCGCATCCTCCCTCGCTTCCGCGTTCAAAGAATTCCTCCCAGCCGATTCTAAATCTCAACATCTTCATCTCCTTCCACGAATAAATCGCAACTCACGACTTAAATACCACATGTTTTCCCCTTGCTCCAAAACAGAGCCCATCTCCTAGCTCAGCAGTATCCATTCCTTCCACGCCCAAAGGATTCCTTCCGTTCGCATTCAATCGCATCCGAGCCTTCTCCGCGTCCCTCCCGCGATGCAATCTTCCCAAAATCGGCAGATCATCCATTCCAGCGCCCAAAGATTTCAATCCCAGCAGAATCCCAGTTTCCGATCTCCTTCCCAGCGCTGAAACAGGGGAAACTTCTTCCCAAATTGACCAGCCGTTCTTCCATTCCGCGCGTATCAGCCCGCGTGCCAGATCCATCTTCGAGGCGTCTTCATCCCTGGGTATTCCTCCATCAGCCACGTGCAGCCAGCATCCCGGACACCCAACCCCAGCCACATCATCCTCTTCCGCGTGCGACCCGGATGATCGCCTCCTCCCAGCAATCTCGCAGCGCCCTCCATTAATCGGATCCGCTCCTCTCAGCACCTCAGCCTCCTCTAGCCGTCTGCGATCCCGGTTGCTCGTGATTCTCCCCCAGATTTCAGCATCCCGTGACTATAAGAAGGGAGAGGGGAGATCGGTTCAGAGGGGGGAGAGACGGCTTGAAGAACAGAGGAGAGGCTCTGTTCCGGAGAAAAGAAGAAAAGAGGGGGGAGAGAATATTTTGGGTATTTTGGGAATAATGGGAGCGGAAGATTTTCATATGAAGATGGGAGGTTGTCCGAAAGCCATGCGCGGCTGAACATCTAATCTAGGGCTGGATGAAGCCCTAGCAATGTAACAGGGCATTTGTAGTTCTTATCCTTTTATTTTTTTGGAGCTTGTTTAAATTCTAATTCTCAATGAAATACTCTTTTATGATATTTAAACTTTGAGCATGCTATTTACTATTCATGTTTGCTAAAGTAGTCTAAGATGATCCATGCCTAGGAAGAAGAGACCCTAGGTTAGCATAAGTAGGTAGACACTTCTTGCTAAACCTAAGATGAATCTTCCTAAAACTCTTTAAGTTTTTATTATAAAGGCTTGTAGCCAATTTGCATGCCTATGCAAAAGATAAAAATTAAGAACACAGACCCTGATGCAATGCTATGCGGTGGATTCCAAACCCTAGATTTATCTATTCTGATAAATTATAATTCGTACTCATAGATTAATTTAGTTAAAACAAGTTAGCAAATTCTTCTTCTTGATTTATTTTTAAAGAAAAATAACTTATTCTCCAATCTCTATGGACCGACACCTGTAATCACTATCTTACAGGATACATGCTATTGCGTGGTTTATTTTTGAAATTGAAAGAACCGATCAGAGGTACTGTATCATATACTAACTGCACCTAGAGGTTCATTCCTTCTGTTCTACTGGGTTGTCACTATATGCTGCTAGGTGTCACTAGTGGATTGTGAGACTCGAAGGCATTTAGTTGGTGATCAGTGAACCCTAAGAGTAGAGTTGAAATCGTTTTAATCCATTGAAAAGAGTTTCGATGATATTATGATAGAGATTATAATATATCTCACTACCAGTCAGAATAGAATCTATGGGATCACACACATTAGAGGTTTTGGTCGTTCCGACGGTTGGATAGCGATTTAGAATCACAATTAAAATTGATTGTCAATTGGATTAACCCGCTAAGAGTTAGTAAGTTAAAGAAGAAGGAATTTCAATTGGATTGCAATTTAATTGATTTAATTGGACCTAATTAAATTAGGCTTAACCTTATTGGATAAAAATAGGAAGGCCTAATTAATTAGAACTCTTATTAGATAAGAAACTTGATTCATGAAGTCCAATTCAAGTCCTAATTGGATTAGGATTCATATAAATTAATTTGGAGGACACATTGGGTTCTAATTGGATTAGAATTTAATTGGTAAGGTAGGACCATGTAAATCCTAATAGGATTAGGAGACCCACGCATGGAAGGAAGAGATGGAACCCTCCCTCCATGCGTGTGGAGCAAAGAAGGAAAGAAGGAGGGGCGTCCACCCCTCCTCCTTCTCACACGCACAAAGAAAGGAGGGGCGTCCGTCCCTCCTTTCCTTTAATGGCCCCACGCCATGTGGAGGGGCAAATGCCCCTCCTCCTCCTCCTGGTTCACGCAGATTGCCACGTGGCACATGCATATCTCTTAGATTCTCTTCAAACTTTTTTAAGTAAGGGTTGCAATAGAATTAAGTAAGGGGTGCTGAGAATTTGGAGGGATGAATCAAGGAGTGATTGATCTCTGAAATCATTTCTTGTTTGTATGGGCATGAGATGCCTATTTAAAGGGCCCTGGCATAAAGCATAAGTGTATTGAAGCCCCTCTACTGCCGCCACCCTCTCCCTCCTTCTTCCCTTTGGCGTGAGCAAGAGAGAAAGAAGAAAAGTCGTCGTCTTCTTCTTCCTCCCCTTCGACGTTCGTCGTCTTCCTTCTTCTTCCTCTCAAAGTAATCAATGAGTTGATTAAAAGAGAGGAAATCAGCCATCAAAGGTGATCTCTGCAAGGGAGCTAGCACCCCAATGAGATCTTGGAGCGATTTGTACCTCGTGTGGATACCTGTAGAGGCCGGACGCTTGTGCGGCTTCAAGAGAACCAGAATTCCTACGATCATCAGATAGCGGTGAAGTTCTACCCGCTCAAAGATAAAGATTAGATCTTTATAAATTCTATACAATTAGAAATTGCAGTAGATCTGAAATTAATCTAGTTTTTTAATTTTAATCTTCCCTTTAGATTTCATATATCTGAGTTAGAGAACTCTAGAAAATTTTTGAAATCTACATTTCTTAGAACGTTCATGAGATGAACAACCCCGCGTGTGTCTTTCCGCTGATCGTCGCAACGCGTGCAGGGGTAACCCGACAGATGGATCATCACGAAGGATGGTGATCGATCCGATAAGATTAGTTCACAGATTGCTTTTCTCGATTAATGAGTCCTAAATCCACAGTGTGGGGACACTGGAGTGATTGTGTAAGTGCTTGTTAGAGAATAAGGGTACTGAGCATGACTAAAATAATAAGTCACTTGAATGTCTATCCACTCGTCAGTTTCTTACTTGATGCTGCAGTTGTATAATTAGTACTTAGATATGCGATGCCTCAGCTAATCACGGTGAGGTTGCTGTAGTTTGACGAGCACATAAACACGGGTCCTAAGAATCCTTGTGGTGCAGATTGGCTGCAGTAGATTTACTGTCGGATTAGGATTGCATCTAGATGGGATCTATTGACCTTGATAGATTAGGAGTGATCCTATGTGATTTATGAGACTAAGTTCGAAAGACTTTGGCCCGGGCAGTTTTTAAAAAAGAGTTTTTCAATCTCGAACTTGAGTCAAATAAATTTGACATAAGATAGGCGATGAAGTTTGACGAGTTATCCATAATCTCCATCATGTCGAAATCCATGATAGAGGTCTGTATCACACGCTAACTACACCTAGAGGTTCATCCATTCCATTCTACTGGGTTGCCACTATATGCTGCTAGGTGTCACTAGTAGATTGTGAGACTCGAAGACATTCACTTGGTGATCAGTGAACCCTAAGAGGAGAGTTGAAATTGCTTCAACCCATTGAAAGAAGTTTCAATGATATTAGGATAGAGATCATAATATATCTCACTATCAGATAGAATAGAATCTATGGGGTTACATACATTAGAGGTTTTAATCGTTCCGACGGTTGGATTGCGATTTAGAATCGCAATTAATCTTGATTGTCAATTTGATTGACAATTAGTTTAACCCACTAAGAGTTAGTGAGTTAAAGAAGAAGGATTTGCAATTGGATTGCAATTTAATTGATTCAATTGGATCTAATTAAATTAGACTTAACCTTATTGGATAAGAATGAAAAGGTCTAATTAATTAGAACTCTTTATTAGATAAGAAACTTAATTCATGATGTCCAATTTGAATCCTAATTGGATTAGGATTCACATGAATCAATTTGGAGGACATATTGGATACTAATTAGATTAGGATTCAATTGATCAAGTGGTACCATGTAATTCCTAATTAGATTAGAAGACCCATGCATGGAAGGAAGGAAAAGCTCCCTTCCTTCATGCGTGTGAGGCAAAGAAGGAAAGAGGGAGGGGCGTCGGCCCCTCCTCCTTCTCACACGCCCAAAGGAAGGAGGGGCGTCCGCCCCTTCTTTCCTTTTTGGTCCACACGCCAAGAGGAGGGGTGGATGCCCCTCCTCCTCCTCCTTGTTCACGCGGATTGCCACATGGCGCAAGCTCGACTCTTAGATTCTCTCCAATCTCTTTTAAGTAAGGGGTGTGATAGAATTAAGTAAGGGGTATGGCAGATTTTGGAGGGATGAATCAAGGAGTGATTTATTATTGAGATTATTCCTTATTTGTATGGGCATAAGATGCCTATAAAAGGGGGCCAGGCATGAGGCATAGAAGTATTGGAGCCTTTATTCAGCCGCCCATCCCTTCCCCTTCATCCTCCCTAGCGTGAGCAAAGAAAGAAGAAGAGGCATCTTCTTCTTCCTCCTCTTTGTCCTTCTTCGTCCTCCTTCTTCTTCCTTTCAAAGTAATCAAGGAGTTGATTAAAGGGAGAGAAAATCAGCCATCAAAGTGATCTTTGCAAGGGAGCTAGCACCCCGGTGAGATCAGGAGTTTGGAATGATCTATATCGTGTATATACCTGTGGAGGCCGGACACTTGTGCGGCTTCAAGCGAACCAAATCCAACTATCATCAGATAGCAGCGAAGTTCTACCCGCTCAAGGTAAAGATTAGATCTTTATAAATCCCTTACAATTAAGAATTATAGTAGATCTAAAAATTAATCTAGTCTTTAATTTTAATCTTTCCTTTAGATTTCATAAATTTGAGTTAGAGAACTCAAGAAAATTTTAAAATCTATGTTCTCTAGGACGTTCATGAGATGAATGACCCCGCGCATGTCTTTCCGCTGCGATCGTCGCAACGCGTGCGGGGGTAACCCGACATCTGTGTGCCAGCCAACCAGGGTTGGAGGATTGGGAGTGCAGTTCTTGGTGATGAGGCGTGAGGCTCTAGCGGCGCATCACGTAGCTAGATTTATGCTAGAGCCTGACAGCTTATGGTCCTTACTAATGAGGGCCAAGTATGGGACTTTGGTGCCGGGGTCACAGGCAGGACGACACCACTCGCTGGTCTGGAAAGAGATGTGTGCTAGGGCCATGTTGCTGCTTTCGGAGATTACATAGTCCATTGGGGATGGACGTTCGATCGATGTCTTCGCGGATAGTTGGGTGACTGAGCAGCCGATCAGTCGTCTACCAACCTTGGTGGACTCGACGAGATTGGATGGATACAGAGTCTGTGATCTATTGGACCCTATTAGGGGTCAGTGGAGGGAGGGGCTGATTTAGGAGGCTTTTGAAGAGCAGTTGGCAAAGTTGGTGTTGGCTCTACCAGTTCCATCTCGAGAGGAGTCTGACAGGCTAGTGTGGAGGCCATCAAGCCGGATGCGGGTACGAGCTGGGGATCTTCTTCCTCTGTTTAGCAGGGAGTCAGGCAGGCAGATTGAGAAAGGATAGATTTGGAGGATGCGGATTTACCCGCGTATGGCGCTCTTCATCTGGAAGGTGGCATGGGGATGCCAACCGACCAGATGTTTGCTAGCTCGGCGAGGAGTGTGGGTCACGCAGTGCTGTGCGGTATGCACAGAGGTGGAGGAGACCATGGATCATGTTCTTTTGTAGTGCCCTAGGGCGAGTGAGATATGGAGCAGATCACCGGTTTTCTTGCCCCAGTCGGTGGAGTCAGTACAGGACCTGATTCTTTTATTGAGAGCATCTATTCGGAGCCTTAGATTCAGAAAGGAGGGCATCTTCAGAGCATACATGGCTTATCATATTTGGTTGGACAGGAATGCTGGCATATTTGAGGGTAGGAGGTTGTTACCGAGGATGGTGGTTAACAGAGCTTTACTGCAGGCAGGGGAGGTTACTGCAGCTTCCGTGTTGTTCACTGATGAGATGGCCAAGGACATCTAGGGCACTTTATCTGCTATCACAGCGCCTAGGTTTGTCCTCGTTTCTTGGGTGCCCCCACCCCTTGGTCATCTCAAAGTAAATTTCGACGGGAGTATGTCGGTGGATGGTGTATCCGAAGGTGTTGGATTTGTGATAAGAGATTCCTGGGGTAGGCTGGTGGCAGCCCGAGGTCAGCACACACCGGGACTCACAGTTGTAGGTGCAGAGCTTCGGGCTGCATGGGAGGGATTGTCATATGCGAGGAGGGTCCTCGGGGCCGAGTAGGTGTTCCTTGAGGGGGATTCTTCTGTGGTGATTGACTGGATCCGAAGTGTGGATAGATATGATGATGGCCATCCCCTCATTAGAGAGACTCGGAGATTGGCTCAGGAGTTGGGTGGCTTCTAGGCAGTACATGTATTTCGGAAGGCGAACAGGGCAACAGACTTGGTCACCTCCTTCATCGCCCAGCACTCCGGAGAGTTTCTCTGGACATCTATAGGAAATACTCCTTCATCTTTGTACTCTTTACTTTCGCGTGATCTGGCAAGATGTACTCACTTTAGAGCTATATAATTTGCCGTTTTTACAAAAAAAAAAGAAAAAAAACCTCTTGAAAGATGGATGGTTATATGCTTCATACTTCAATAGGTTATTTATCTCTAGATGGTAATTCTTATATGATCGATGCAGATGCATAGCTGGAAACCTGGATGAGGAGTTTGGTCTGTGAGAATGATTCAGAATTAATTTGTGAATCATCATGATTCATAAACAAGAAAATAAATTATTAAAACAAAGGAATTAGAACTATTTAAGAGAGAGAGAGAGAGAGAGAGAGAGAGAGGAGAGAATAGGTTGGAGAGTAACAAAACATTAATTATGAGGCAGTATATGAGATTGTTTAGAGAATTCTTGAGAATTCTTGATTATTTCTAAAGCATTTTCAATTATCGGCGGAAGTTAGTGAGCCGCCTAGCAGCTGCACTTTAAGTTGGAAAAATGTAGAACATTTAAGGAAGTATCAAGATATATTAATCATTTTTTATTAAATAGACTGGACTATTTTGTGGCTGATCAAAATGACTGCATAGCTTGGCAGATATGCTTAGTGTTGGATCTACCTGACCTTCAAGCAAAGACCAAGGGGTCAAGCACCTTTAGATGATCAACTTGTCAAAAGAAAGGATATTGAGAGGCCATTTTTGTGGTGATCATGCTCTCCTGCATCCTTAGGCTTCAGGATAAGCTACTTAATTCTATCATGACAGCATCAGCTCAATCCAACATAAGAAAACATGTCACACGGCCGAAACTATTCAGCCAGTCAAATGGCATGCTTATCTATGATTTTTGGTAGCATTGCCAATTCCTCACTCACCTGCTCTCATCTCACTCTATCAGGCTTTAATGAGCAGAAGTAAATCATTTTTTTTTTCTTCTTTGAGAGGGAAAAGAATGAAGCAGAAGGAAATCAAAAGCCTCTTCATATCTTTGTGGGGACCCAAGAAGTGGCTAAGAATGAGAGGCATGATATTAACATGTGCTGTTGTACCCCATCACCTTTATGCTTTTACATTTGATATGGAAAGGGATCATGTCACATCGTTCAAAGGTTCACTGTGATACACCCTTTGAATTAATATATAAAAGATTATTTCTAATCAACATAGTTTCTTAGAATGGCTTAATATTGGGGCTTCGAATGTGATTCATTTACTTTGTAAATTTTATGATGGGTATCCCATCTTTCTTTCCCAAACAAAGGATTTGCAACATCGAGAATTTGGCTATAAAGATTGAGCTATAATGATGTTCCAAGATTGGTGAAGGCAAGGAAGCTAGCTGTCGAACAATTTGCTCTTTCTTTTTCTTCTTCTTCTTCTTACATTAATCTATGCTAAACTACATTATGTCAAACCATGATGAGCTATACCTATTTGTGACGCAGAACGAAGGTGAGATGGTCGCTCTGATACCAATTGACACAGTCGAGGATGGGTTTATGTGGTGGACTCGGACGGAAGGGCTGATCTTTGCTCTCTCTTTTTATTTTTCTCAAGTGGCGGTTAGGGGTTTGATTTGATGGAAGGATGAAGGAAGAAGAAGATGATGATGATGATGAGATTGGGTTCTATGGATGGCAACCAAGTTAAGAAAATGGCGAATAGTTGGACTAGGGCTAGAGTTAGGGCATGGTGATGATGTATGCAAGAAAAATGTAAGAAAGATAACTACGTCTTGATTGAAAGAGTCTCACCTTTGCTCAAGAATCCGAGGTTGGCATGAAGAAAGAGAAGGACTCTCACCTTTCCAACTTCTACCGATCAAGAACCTCGGCGTCTCACCAAGGGTTTCAAGGCATTTCACTTAGGAAGAAGGAGCCTTTGGAGTCTCACCAAAGGAGGAAGAAGAAGCCTCACGCCTCTCAATCTCAAGAGCAACTGAAAATCAAAATTAATTCTCTAATTTTATTTTTCAATCTCCCTTTTATATGGAGTAAGAAATTGGAAAAAATGGACTCTTACAACTAGAATTTTAGGACTCCAACTAAACATGAACTCTTTTAAATCAAATCAATTGACAAAATCAGCTGATCCACTGACAAAATTAACTGACAAAATCAACTGACGAAATCCACTAAACCAACTAAGACTCCCAAATAACTAGGTTTCTTTAAAGACATATGGGCTAAGAGTCCAAATAAGCTAGGACTCTTTCAAATGACACATGGACTCAAAAAATAAGACTCCAAACAATCTAGGACTCTTGGACTCCAAATAAACTAGGACTTCTAAGACAACTCGACTTTGACCAAGTCAATTCCTCTTCTCATGCTAACATGACATGGATGCTTTGGTGCCACTTGGCATTCAATTACATGGACACAATTATCAAACATAAATCAGCAAATTACAAATCCACATTAAGGATCCAATGTAACTAGGTGCTGAAAATATTAGACCCACTGTAATTCAGACACATCCAAGCGACGATCCAAATATGACGCACATCTAGGATGACTCGGGCTCTTTCTCCTGCATCAATTCTCTCTGACTGAGAAGAACTCGACGTCGTCAAGTTAGGGCTGAAAAGCTCATGCAAATCAAGCGATCAAGGAGGAGGACCCCTAGTTAGTCGGTAAGTGAAACAAAGTTACATGGAAAAGCTCTGTGTGTGCTGATCCGCTGTGCACCCTGTTGTGGGTGCATGCGCAAGGCTGGTGCACGTGAGGCTGATGTGCACAAACTGATTCGGGCTGCCAACTGAAGGGGCTTGCTGATATGGGCTAATGCATGCTGTAATCTGCTGATCGCCTTGATCTGAATTTATGAATTCTAGGAAGGAATCTTGAAAATCAACAAAAGAATACCTTTTCAGACTTGCATAAAACTCTTCTGATTGAAGAACCTGAAGATCTTGTTGAAGGTGTTACTTGTGCTCCTCTCGGCTTTGACTAAAAATTAGATTATTCACCTCAGAATCTGATGGCATCTCTTCTAAAATTTCAGAACCAACCGATGCGAACATGATTCCATCTTCATGGCTAATTTCTGTTGAATTTTCTGAACTATCTTTCTTAGGCAATTCTCCTAGAGTTACATCAGAAAAATCATCTAAACAAGATTCAAATTCAGATGAGATCACCTCTAAAATTTTATCCTCCATGTGGGCTTCCTCCTTGTCCTCAATCTCGGCAGGTCTAGAAGAAACTTCAGGGGAAGGAGAAAGGTGTTGGGAACCCGCCCATGCCGCTGATATTTCAAAAAAAATTCAGATGGCAGCGGAATCGGCATAAGCGGGATCGACGTTCATCGCATGAACATTGTTTCATGAACCGTTCGTAGTTAGGCAAGAATTAAAAACTTTTAAATTCATTAGAAGATCAGATCTTCACCTTGTGCAGGTAGATGATCACCGCAAACTGAAGTTCGTGGTCTAGGATGAAGGTTCGCTTGAAGCCGTTCAAGTGTCCGGCCTCTACAGGTATCCACACGAAGCAGTGATCCGATCAAAGCTCTCTTGTCTTCCCGGGGTGCTAGCTCCCTTGCAAAGACTTCTTTTGATGGCTGATTTCCTCCCTTTCAATCAACCCTTGATTGTGCTTGGGAGGAGGAAGAAGAAGGATGAACTCAAGGAAGAAGAACACAGCCTTTCGTTTTCCTGCGTTGGAAGAAGGATTGGAGGAAGAGGAGGCGGACAAGGCTCTCTTCTTTTCTTCTTCTTGTTGGCGGCTGAACCAAGGGAAAGGGAGAGGGTGGCGGTAGCAAGGAGAGGAGAGAGCACTTATTCTATGCCCTAGGTGCCGCCCACAAGTCCCTTTTTATAGACATGTGGAGCTCCTAACATTTAGGAGCTCTTGATGTCTTTCCTAAGAGGGGGCGCCGTCTCTTCTCCCTTCTCCACGTGAAAAGGGGAGGGGCTTATCCCCTTCCTCATGGTAAACCCTAATCCATATTAGGTAGGAATTGGAATGCCCTAATGTGGTCGAGCCCTAATCCAATTAGGCTTAGCCCAAGGGTGAACCAATTTGGATCCAATCTAGGTAAGTCCTAATCCAATTAGAACTTAAATCAATTTTGACTCAGTTGAACTCTTCAATCCTAATCCAATTAGGAGTCTTATTGATTCATTAGATTAATAATTAATTATGACTTAAGAAATCCTAATCCAAATTAGGACATATTTAATTTTAGTCCTAATCCAATTAGGACTCTATTTGAATCCGAAGTCCTAATCCGATTAGGACTCTAGGAATCCTACTTCAAGTAGGAATCCAATTTTGATTCAAAACTTCTAATCTCATTAGGATTGCAGGAATCCTATTCTAAGTAGGAATCCCAGTCCTACTCCAATTAGGATTTTCAGTCCTAATCCAATTAGGACTCTAGGAATCCTACTCGAAGTAGGACTCTTGTTTCAAGTCCAATTAATTAATTTTCTTTCCTTCTTCAACTTCTTATCAATCGAATTGATTACTCGTGATTCATAATCACTTTTCAACCATCGGATCGGTTAATACTTCTAGTGTGTGTGACCCCATAGGTTCTACTCTGACTGGTAGTGAGATATATTATGATCTCTATCACAATATCATTGAAAACTCCTTTCAATGGATTGGAATGATTCCAACTCTACTCATTAGGATTTATCGATCATCGAGATAATCCCTGTGAGTCCCACCATCCACCAGTGACACCTAGCAGCATGTAGTGGCTACCCAGTAGAATAGAATGATGAACCTCTAGGTGCAGTTATCGTGTGATACAGTCCTACTATCGTGGATCCCTACAGGACGGAGGTCATGGATAACTCGTCAAACCCCTTCGTCTGTCATATGTCATGATTTATTCGACTCGAGTTCGTTAGTGGAAAACTGATGACCCAAAGATTGATTTAAAGATTGATTTTGATGATCACAAAACCTTGAAGTATAAATACTAATGTTTGTGTTGCAAGGAGAAAGATATTTATTTTGCAAGGAACATAGCAAGTTGGAAGAACACAAGAAGAACTCCAAAGTTCTTAAGAAAAGTTGGAAGAAAGTTACACTTCATTGGCCCAAGTTTTAAATTCAAAGGACTCAAGTTGGAAGAGCAAATTCAAAGAAAAATTCAAAAGAATAGTCCTCGAGTCGACTCCTGGATAGTACGAGTCGACTCCAGGGAGTAACAAGGCAGAAACATAGAGAAGATATTTTGGACCCTGAGAGCCGAGTCGACTCCCGAAGAACTCGAGTCGACTCCGATGGTTGGCAGGTCGACTCCTAAGGAAGTAAGAGTCGACTCCCAGAGAAATACAAGGCAAAAAGTCAGAGAGCCAATTTCAGACACTGAGAGCCGAGTCGACTCCCGCGAAGTCCGAGTCGACTCCGAAGCAGCGCAACCCCAAAGACAGAAGACGGTATTTTCGTCTCTGAGAGGCGAGTCGACTCCAAGACAGTTCGAGTCGACTCCAAGGCAGCGCGACCCCAAAATACAGAGAATCAGTTTTCGGGCTCTGAGAGCCGAGTCGACTCCAAGAGAATCCGAGTCGACTTGAGGAAGAAAATCAGAAAATATGTCCTCTGGATTCCTGAGAATGAGCCGACCCCCAAGTGCCCGAGTCGTCTCCAGCTATTGGCGAGTCGACTCCAGTTTGGTCCGAGTCGACTCTAGGACAAGGCATGCACATTAATTCAAATTTGGAACAGTGGCCGAGTCGTCTCCAGAAAAGCACGAGCCGACTCCTGCAACAGGCGAGTCGACTCCAGATCGCGCGAGTCGACTCCGATCCCAACGGAAACTTTGTCAGGAGTTGCAGACTGTGCACAACGGCTCTATTTTTGTCTCTAACGGCTAGATTTTTATTTCCACGACATCTAAAGCTATAAAATCAAGAGGAGAGATAGGATAGAAAGGATGGAAGTGGGAGAAAACATTTAGGAAAGAGATCTCAAAGAAAAATCTCCCAAAAGCACAAAAGGGCCATTCAAAGCAAAATAGAGAGAAGAAGAGCATCCGAGTGAATCCCAAAGCTTCCTCTCCAACTGTGTGCTGCCTCAGTGATCCTCTACCTCGTGTGAAATCAGAAGAGGGTCAAGTAAAGAAGAAGCCGAGTTTCCTCATCTACACAACTTGTTTGAGGGCTTCTCTTTACCTATTTGTTTATATTGTTATATTTGCTTGTTTAAGAAGCTTTGATTTGTTTTAAATTCGTGTTCTAATATCTTGTAACTTGACTCAATCAAGGGATTGAATCAAGGGGTTAAGGTTTGTTGGTGAGCCAAAGGGAAAACCAACATTGTAAGGTTGTGGTTGGTGAGCCTTTGGGAAAACCAACTGGGTTGATTGTGAACCCGGAAAACAATCGTTGTAAGGTTGTGGTTGGTGAGCCTTTGGGAAAACTGTTACGGGGGAACTTAGCCACCATGCCCCACGTGACCGGCACGCGCGCCCAGGAAGACTACGGCAGCCCCTTGATCCAGCAATCCGACCCCGAGTCGGACATCTTCGTCTCCGCAGCCCGACCCCGAGTCGGCTGCCCCTTGATCCAGCAATCCGACCCCGAGTCGGACATCTTCGTCTCCGCAGCCCGACCCCGAGTCGGACATCTCTCGACAACGACAGGCTATTCCCCAGAGGCACGCCGCAGCCTCCTGCTCCACTACTCCCTGCAACGGTTGTATCTGGCGCTGCTCCACGATCTCCTGTAACAGTCGTACAAGGCGGAGCTCCACTACGCCCTGTCATGGCCGTACCCAGCGCTGCCCCACGACGCCCTGTAACGGCCGTGTCAGTGGCAGCTCCATCGTGCCCCACGATGACCAACCCCCCAGAAGGACCCCCCAGCCTGGTATATATGCGGCTGGGGGGAGAAGGGAGGAGGTGAGCAATATCTCCCAGAGCACTCTCTTACTTACGATTATCACCACTCCTCCTCCTCCAACCTCCTCTGACTTGACCGTCGGAGGGCCATCACCACCCTGGTGGTGGTGCAAGGCTTGTTTGCAGGTTTCTTGGCGGAAGGTGGAGCGCAACCAACACCAACCAAGACAACTCAGACGGAACCCCGTTCACACCGCAGTGCCAATCGTTCACGGTTTGGACCACCAGCAACAGTTGGCGCTAGAGGAAGGGCCCGAATCTTAGAACGATCGTAATGGCACGGCGAGGTGGTCGTGGAGCTTCCAATGCTTCCGGTCGCGGAGCCTCTCGCGCCTCCGGCCGAGAGGCTGCTGCGTCCCCAACGCACTCTCAGCAGCACTCCACCGCCCCTTCTCCCATTCAGACGGTCGAAGCTGCTCAGTTCGACCAGCTAGCCCAGCAGGTTCGCACCCTCGCGGAGGCAGTGCAGAATCTGCAGGGTGTGATCTCTCGGGTGCCGCAACGGGCTCAGGAGCCGCTGCCCCCCGAGCACTCGCCTCTTCCTCACAACCCGCGCTCCTTCCTCTCCCATGGAGAGGAGCGCCGGCGCGAGGAGGATTCTCGAGTACGGTCCATTCTGCCAGGACCTTCTCATCGGAGCTGTGCGGGGTACGAGAGGCGGACCCGGGCGCGTTCTCAGACACCCCAGTCCTCAAGGGGCCCGCACTCCAGTCGGTCCCCCTCGCGCCGCTCCTTGTCCCCCACCCACCGGTCGCGCTCTCTGGACCGGCGGGTGGACGATCTCCACAGACAACTCCAGGTCCTGAAGGGCCACTCCAAAGATCCCTTCGCTGACTTGGAGATCTCCTCCCAGCCGGCGCTTGCCTCGAGGATCCTGCGGACCCCGAACCCGCCGGGGTTCAAAATGCCGGCGATCGAACCCTACGACGGGGCGGCGGACCCGCGGGACCACGTGGAGAGTTTCAGGACTCTTATGCTCCTCCATGGAGCATCGGATCCGCTCCTCTGCAAGGCCTTCCCGGCGACCCTCCGTGGCCCGGCAAGGGCATGGTTCGCCGGCCTGGAGGCTAACTCCATCCAGTCCTTCGACCAGTTCACCCGCTTCTTCATCAGCCATTTCGCCGTCAGTAGCAGGCGGCGACTGGTCTCCGACTCCCTCTTTGATGTCCGGCAAAACGAGGGAGAAAGCCTGCGGGATTATCTCACCCGCTTCAACAAGGCTACACTGGAGGTCCGGAACCTGAGCCAGGAAGTGGCTCTCTCAGCCCTGAAGCGTGGCTTCCGGAAGGGCAGACTCACCTTCTCCCTGGACAAACGCTTGCCGCGGAGCTTCCCGGAGCTGTTATCTCGGGCAAACCAGTATGCAGACGCCGAGGAGGCAGCATCCCACCGAAACAAGGAGGCCGCCGAGGCCCCTCTAAAGCCCGGGAAGAAAAGGCGAAAAGAGGCACCCCAGAGGAGGAGCCCGACGCCTCAACGCCGGCGCAGAAGCCCGTCACCAGCAAGGAACCACGGCGCCACACGCCCTCGTTCTCCGCACCGACGCTTCAACCGGTACACCCCACTCCTGGCCCCCCGGGCCCAGATCCTCATGGAGGTCAAGGGGCGGGAGGACCTCCCGGTCCCGAGGCAGATGAAGAAGATCCCTGGGAGGAGGCCTTCTCGGGCGTACTGTGAGTACCACCGAGACCACGGCCACGATACCGAAGACTGCTTCCAGCTTCGGGACGAGATCGAGGCTCTCATTCGCCGAGGGCGTCTCGGTCGATATGTAAACGACCGACGTCCCCCGGCAGACCCGCGTCCGGCCGACCCGGCCCCTCAGGAGCCTCGGGAGCAGAATCGACCCGTTGCGGGAGTGATCCACACCATCACTGGGGGCTGCTCTCGGCCCGTGAGGAACGCAGGGGGCTCGGCGGAAGCATCAGGAGTGGCCGTCGCGAAGAGGCAGCGGGTCGGAAATGTAATCACTTTTTGTGATGAAGATGTAAAGGGGGTTCAGACTCCCCACGATGACGCCATGGTGATCTCTCTCACTATGGCGAACTATGATGTAAGGCGTGTTCTTGTGGATAGTGGAAGCTCAGCTGATATTTTGTATTACGAGGCCTTCCAAAAGATGAGCTTGTCCCGACAATTGTTGCACAAAACATCCACCCCCCTCATAGGATTCACTGGAGACGCTATCTCGGCCGAAGGTGTCATTGAGCTGCCTGTGACTGCGGGCGTTGCACCCGCAGAAGCCACGGTGCGACTCGGGTTCTTGGTCGTCCGTGTCCCCTCGGCCTACAACGCTATCCTCGGACGACCCGGACTGAACGCCCTTCGCGCGGTGGTTTCTACCTACCATTTGCTCATGCGGTTCCCCACGGCGGCCGGGATTGGAGAGGTCCGAGGTGACCAACCAACCGCACGGCAGTGTTTCCTAGCAACTCTCAAAGGGAAGAAGCCCATGGAGGCCCTAAGCGTCGAGTCCCTTGACGCCAGAGACGAAGTGGCCTTGCGGCACGGGGAGCCGGCCGAGGGCGTAATTGAAGTTCCCCTCGAAGAAGGCCGCCCGGACCGCACGGTCCGGGTCGGTGCCAACCTCGACTTGGAAGCTCGGCTCCGGTTAGTGGAATTCCTCCGAGCCAATGCTGATGTGTTTGCCTGGTCGGCGGCCGATGTACCTGGGATCGACCCGGAGGTCATTTCTCACGCCCTCAACGTCGACCCGACCCACCGACCAGTAAAGCAAAAGAAGAGACACTGTGCCCCGGATCGGATTCAGGTGGTCGACCAGGAGGTAGACAAACTCTTGGAGGCAGGTTTCATAAGGGAAGTGAGCTACCCCGAGTGGCTGGCAAATGTCGTACTTGTCCGGAAGGCGAGCGGAAAGTGGAGGATGTGCGTCGACTACACCGACCTGAACAAGGCGTGCCCCAAGGATAGCTTTCCGCTTCCGCGAATAGACCAACTGGTCGACGCGACTTCCGGATATCAGCTGCTGTCTTTCATGGACGCCTTCTCCGGCTACAACCAAATAATGATGGCTCCACAGGACGAGGAGAAAACGGCCTTCATAACAGACAGGGGGCTGTACTGTTACAAGGTAATGCCTTTCGGTCTGAAGAACGCTGGCGCTACTTACCAGCGCCTCGTCAATAAAATCTTCAAGGAGCAGATCGGCCGGAACATGGAGGTGTACGTGGACGATATGCTGGTAAAGAGCCGCCATGCGGGTCAGCACATTGCGGATCTGGAGGAGACCTTCGCCACCTTGCGGAAGTTTCGTATGAAGCTAAACCCAGCGAAGTGCGCCTTTGGTGCTTCGGCAGGGAGGTTCCTCGGCTTCATTGTCAACCAGCGGGGGATCGAGGCCAACCCGGACAAAATCAAGGCCATCCAAGATATGTCCCCTCCGACCAAAGTGAAGGAGGTTCAGGAGCTCGCTGGGAGGGTCGCCGCGCTCGGACGATTTGTGGCAAAATCGGCCGAACGCTGCCAACCGTTCTTCAAGGTGTTGAAGCGCCCGAAAGACTTCCTCTGGACGGCTGAATGTCAAGTGGCGTTCGACCAGCTCAAGGAGTACATGGCGTCTCCTCCCCTGCTGTCCAAGCCGCAAGAGGGGGAGATGCTCTACCTTTACCTGGCGGTCTCCCCAACCGCAGTCAGCGCAGTACTGGTTCGGGAAGAGGCAAAACTTCAGAAGCCCGTGTACTACACCAGCCGAGTCCTCCGGGATGCCGAGACGCGGTACACGAAGGCTGAAAAGATCGCCTTCGCGCTGCTGACTGCGACCAGGAGGCTTCGCCCCTATTTCCAGGCTCATTCTGTCACCCTTTTGACCGATCAACCACTGCGGCAGATCCTCAGCAATCCTGAGAATGCGGGACGGCTGGTGAAGTGGGCAGTAGAACTTGGTGAGTTCGACATCCGCTACCAGCCCCGGCCCGCCATCAAGGCCCAGGTGCTCGCGGACTTTCTCGCTGAGTGCACTGTGCAGGAGACAGAACCTAGGCCGCCGGAAACACCCAGCCTCGATCTCCCGATCTGGACGCTCCACATTGACGGGTCGTCGAACCCTGAAGGTGGAGGGGCTGGGCTGGTCCTTACCAATCCCGATGGAGTGATAGCCGAGTATGCATTGAGGTTCGGATTTCCAGTGACCAACAATGAGGCGGAGTACGAGGCCCTAGTCACGGGACTCAAACTCGCCAAGGAGCTCGGCATCCGGCGTCTGAAGGTCTTCACCGACTCCCAGCTGGTGGTCGGGCAGGTTCGAGGGGAGTTCGAGGCACGGAGCCCGACCATGCAGAGCTACGTCCGGAAGGTGCAAGCACTCATTCCCGACCTCGGCAGTATTGACATTCAGCAGGTCCCAAGGAGCGAAAATGCTAGGGCCGACAGGTTGTCCCGCTTGGTGGGCGCTGAGGCACACAACTTGTCAAGGGCGATATACCTGGAGACCCTAGATGCCCCGAGCATCGGCGAGGCTGAAGCGGTAATGGCAATTGATCCGGAACCATCTTGGATGGACCCGCTTGTAGCTTACCTCGCCGAAGGGATCCTCCCCGAAGATGAAGATCAAGCTCGGCGACTTGTTATGAAGTCCACCCACTACGTACTCTACGAAGGAAGGCTGTATCGGACCTCGTTCACCGCCCCCCTCTTAAGGTGCCTCCGCCCTTCGGAGGCAGCTTACGCCCTCAGCGAAGTCCACAAAGGCATCTGCGGATCGCACCTGGGGGCTAGGTCCCTGGCACATAAGATCATGAGGCAAGGCTACTATTGGCCGACCTTATTGGAAGACTCAAAGGATCACGTGCGGAAATGCGACGCCTGCCAGCGCCACGCCAACATCCAGAGAGTCCCCTCTGTTCCCTTGGCGCCAATCACCGCCCCATGGCCCTTTGCACAGTGGGGAATGGATATCCTCGGACCATTCCCCATCGCTTCGGCCCAGCGGAAATTTTTGATTGTCGCCATCGACTACTTCACCAAGTGGGTGGAGGCAGAGCCACTGGCCACCATCACGGAGGCGCAAGTCCGGAAGTTCGTAAAGAAGAACATCATTGTCCGATTTGGGGTACCTCGGGTCCTCATCTCGGATAACGGTCGACAGTTTGATAACAAGCATTTCCGAGACTTCTGCGAGGAGTTCGGGATCGAACATCGGTTCACGTCCGTGTCGCATCCACAAACCAACGGCGAGGCCGAGGTCACAAATCGGACAATCCTCCAAGGTATCAAAGCGCGGATCGGACGGACGGGGCAAGCTTGGGTCGAGGAACTCGAGAATGTCCTTTGGGCGTATCGGACCACGCATCGGACTCCTACCGGGGAGACGCCTTTCAGCCTAACCTATGGCACGGAAGCCGTTGTCCCCGTAGAGCTCGGACTTCCCTCACCTCGGGTAGCGCACACCGACCCGAGGCCAACTCGGAGCAACTCCGAGGGAACCTGGATCTCTTGGAAGAAGCAAGGGAAATGGCGCAGGTTCGGATGGCAATGTATCAGCGGAGGGTGGCCCGATATTACAACTCCAAAGTCCGACCGAAGCTTTTCAGAATTGGAGATCTGGTGCTGAGGCGAGCTAAGGCATCTCAACCTACGGAAGGTGGGAAGCTAGCGCCGAATTGGGAAGGCCCGTATAAAGTTCGTTGGGTAAACCGACCTGGCTCCTACCAGTTGGAAGCCCTAGATGGCCGAGAAATTCCAAGGGGCTGGAATTCCGCTAACCTGCGGATGTATTACCAGTAGAACAACAAGGCCAGAAAGACAATTTGAAAAGGTGCAACACTTTTCATTTCAATAATTTCTGGTTACAATGGCGTGCTCGTGTGATTACAAGGAATTCCCAGAGGGGAATTAGGGAGTAAAGAAAGCAAAGAAGAGGTGGAGAATCTGTGGAGCTGAGGATCGAGGATCCCAAACCCTCAATCCAAAGCAGCTGCAATCCCACCGGAAGTGGGTGCTTCTAACCGGAGGCGCCATCCAGCACCTCACCAAAAAGACGAGGAGCCGCCGCAGAAGAAGCTCCCGCTGCCCCCAGGGGAACGCCGCCTCCAAAGGATATTCCCATCCTCCCCAGTGGCAGGAAAGAGAAGGAATACGAGGGGGAAGAGCATATGGAGGCGCGGTCCCGGACTGAGCGTCTGGTGCAGAGCTCGATCGGGAGGCTGAACTTCAAGGAGGGGAGATGTGATCCCGGATGAAACGCCTAGAGCGGAGCTCCGCCGGGAAGACCCTCCTTGTTGATCCCAGATGAAACGGCTAGTTGGCTGAAGTCGCAAGGGGAGCGTCTCCCCTTTCCTTCAACAGGAGTCTCTCAGTCACATGCCAAGGAGGAGGTCCGCGATCCATGGCAACCTGAACAGCTCCGGCTTGGCAAACTCCATCGTACCTGCACCTATATTTATAGCCAAACTGCGGCCCCCTGGTCGTTCCGATGCGGGTGGCTCCAATAAATGCAGGCGCATTGAAACCGGAGCCGTTCCGGCTCCCGAGGCGTATCTCCCCGCGATTTCCTAAGCGTCATTCTCCTTAAACCGCATTCTTTGTGCAGGACAATCCGGGTGTCATGTACCCCTAGGTCCACATATCTCCGCTCGCGCCCAGGCCGTATCCTCCTCGAAGAACCCGCGTATCGCGGCCGCTCAACTAACACTCCTCGCAAGCAGCAGCTGGTGATCCGATTTCTCAGGTAACGCATTAATTAGCATTTAATGCCCTTCTCGTGTTCCCCCAGGCAACGCTTGAGAAAAGGAGAAACATGATCGCGGCTGGCCACGGAGAAACCTCGTCGGGCAGCGAGCGACAAGCGCACGACCAGCGAGCGGAATTTTCCGAGGCTCGGCCCTCGGATGCCTGGCTAGCCCGATGATCATCCCGGGAGCAGACTAGCCGGAAGCCCCGACCGGTCGCCTCGGCTTGCGCCAGCCTTGGCCGACCAACGAGTGGAATTTCCCGAGGCTCGGCCCTCGGATGCCTGGCTAGCCCGATGATCATCCCGGGAGCAGACTAGCCGGAAGCCCCGACCGGTCGCCTCGGCTTGCTCCAGCCTTGGCCGACCAACGAGTGCAATGTCCTGAGGCTCGGCCCTCGGATGCCTGGCTAGCCCGATGATCATCTCGGGAGCAGACTAGCCGGAAGCCCCGACCGGTCGCCTCGGCTTGCCCCAGCCTTGGCCGACCAACGAGTGGAATGCCCCGAGGCTCGGCCCTCGGATGCCAGGCTAACCCGATGATCATCCCGGGAGCAGACTAGCCTGAAGCCCCGACCGGTCGCCTCGGCTTGCGCCAGCCTTGGCCGACCAACGAGCGGAATTTCCTGAGGCTTGACAACCCTCGGATGCCAGGCTAACCCGACGATCATCCCGGGAGCAGACTAGCCTGAAGCCCCGACCGGTCGCCTCGGCTTGCGCCAGCCTTGGCCGACCAACGAGCGGAATTTCCTGAGGCTTGACAACCCTCGGATGCCAGGCTAACCCGACGATCATCCCGGGAGCAGACTAGCCTGAAGCCCCGACCGGTCGCCTCGGCTTGCGCCAGCCTTGGCCGACCAACGAGCGGAATTTCCTGAGGCTTGACAACCCTCGGATGCCAGGCTAACCCGATGATCATCTCGGGAGCAGACTAGCCTGAAGCCCCGACCGGTCGCCTCGGCATGCGCCAGCCTTGGCCGACCAACGAGCGGAATTTTCCGAGGCTCGGCCCTCGGATGCCAGGCTAACCCGATGATCATCCCGGGAGCAGACTAGCCTGAAGCCCCGACCGGTCGCCTCGGCTTGCGCCAGCCTTGGCCGACCAACGAGCGGAATTTTCCGAGGCTCGGCCCTCGGATGCCAGGCTAACCCGATGATCATCCCAGGAGCAGACTAGCCTGAAGCCCCGACCGGTCGCCTCGGCTTGCGCCAGCCTTGGCCGACCAACGAGCGGAATTTCCCGAGGCTCGGCCCTCGGATGCCAGGCTAACCCGATGACCATCCCGGGAGCAGACTAGCCTGAAGCCCCGACCGGTCGCCTCGGCTTGCGCCAGCCTTGGCCGACCAACGAGCGGAATTTTCCTGAGGCCTAACAACCCTCAGATGCCAGGCTAACCCGATGACCATCCTGGGAGCAGACTAGCCTGAAGCCCCGACCGGTCGCCTCGGCTTGCGCCAACCTTGGCCGACCAACGAGCGGAATTTCCCGAGGCTCGGCCCTCGGATGCCAGGCTAACCCGATGATCATCCCGGGAGCAGACTAGCCTGAAGCCCCGACCGGTCGCCTCGGCTTGCGCCAGCCTTGGCCGACCAACGAGCGGAATTTCCCAAGGCTCGGCCCTCGAATGCCAGGCTAACCCGATGACCATCCCGGGAGCAGACTAGCCTGAAGCCCCGACCGGTCGCCTCGGCTTGCGCCAGCCTTGGCCGACCAACGAGCGGAATTTTCCTGAGGCCTAACAACCCTCAGATGCCAGGCTAACCCGATGACCATCCCGGGAGCAGACTAGCCTGAAGCCCCGACCGGTCGCCTCGGCTTGCGCCAGCCTTGGCCGACCAACGAGCGGAATTTTCCGAGGCTCGGCCCTCGGATGCCAGGCTAACCCGATGATCATCCCGGGAGCAGACTAGCCTGAAGCCCCGACCGGTCGCCTCGGCTTGCGCCAGCCTTGGCCGACCAACGAGCGGAATTTTCCGAGGCTCGGCCCTCGGATGCCAGGCTAACCCGATGACCATCCCGGGAGCAGACTAGCCTGAAGCCCCGACCGGTCGCCTCGGCTTGCGCCAGCCTTGGCCGACCAACGAGCGGAATTTCCCGAGGCTCGGCCCTCGGATGCCAGGCTAACCCGATGATCATCCCGGGAGCAGACTAGCCTGAAGCCCCGACCGGTCGCCTCGGCTTGCGCCAGCCTTGGCTGACCAACGAGCGGAATTTCCTGAGGCCTAACCCTCGGATGCCTGGCTTAGCGCCGGAAGAATTTTCTGAGGCCTAACCCTCGGATGCCTGGCCTAGCGCCGGAAGAATTTCCTGAGGCCTAACCCTCGGATGCCTGGCCTAGCGCCGGACGAATTTCCTGAGGCCTAACCCTCGGATGCCTGGCCTAGCGCCGGACGAATTTCCTGAGGCCTAACCCTCGGATGCCTGGCTTAGCGCTGGACGAATTTCCTGAGGCCTAACCCTCGGATGCCTGGCTTAGCGCCGGAAGAATTTCCTGAGGCCTAACCCTCGGATGCCTGGCCTAGCGCCGGAAGAATTTCCTGAGGCCTAACCCTCGGATGCCTGGCCTAGCGCCGGACGAATTTCCTGAGGCCTAACCCTCGGATGCCTGGCCTAGCGCCGGACGAATTTCCTGAGGCCTAACCCTCGGATGCCTGGCTTAGCGCTGGACGAATTTCCTGAGGCCTAACCCTCGGATGCCTGGCTTAGCGCCGGAAGAATTTCCTGAGGCCTAACCCTCGGATGCCTGGCCTAGCGCCGGACGAATTTCCTGAGGCCTAACCCTCGGATGCCTGGCTTAGCGCCGGAAGAATTTCCTGAGGCCTAACCCTCGGATGCCTGGCTTAGCGCCGGAAGAATCTCCTGGGGCCTAACCCTCGGATGCCTGGCTTAGCGCCGGAAGAATCTCCTGGGGCCTAACCCTCGGATGCCTGGCTTAGCGCCGGACGAATTTCCTGAGGCCTAACCCTCGGATGCCTGGCTTAGCGCCGGAAGAATTTCCTGAGGCCTAACCCTCGGATGCCTGGCCTAGCGCCGGAAGAATTTCCTGAGGCCTAACCCTCGGATGCCTGGCCTAGCGCCGGACGAATTTCCTGAGGCCTAACCCTCGGATGCCTGGCTTAGCGCCGGAAGAATTTCCTGAGGCCTAACCCTCGGATGCCTGGCCTAGCGCCGGAAGAACTTCGAGAGTCAGGAGTCGGCGAGACGCTACCAAGAGTTAAAAAGAGGAAGGATGTCCGCCGAAATCCGCAGACTGCCAGATCAGCGACAACCGCTATACGCCATAAAGAAGGCGGGGAGCTCGAAGCGCGCGCGCCTCTCCGAGGGATGGCGGCAATCTCGAAGCATCACTCCCTTCACCCGTTCCCCTTCTGGTTCCAGGCTCGAAAGTGGGGGGCTACTGTTACGGGGGAACTTAGCCACCATGCCCCACGTGACCGGCACGCGCGCCCAGGAAGACTACGGCAGCCCCTTGATCCAGCAATCCGACCCCGAGTCGGACATCTTCGTCTCCGCAGCCCGACCCCGAGTCGGCTGCCCCTTGATCCAGCAATCCGACCCCGAGTCGGACATCTTCGTCTCCGCAGCCCGACCCCGAGTCGGACATCTCTCGACAACGACAGGCTATTCCCCAGAGGCACGCCGCAGCCTCCTGCTCCACTACTCCCTGCAACGGTTGTATCTGGCGCTGCTCCACGATCTCCTGTAACAGCCGTACAAGGCGGAGCTCCACTACGCCCTGTCATGGCCGTACCCAGCGCTGCCCCACGATGCCCTGTAACGGCCGTGTCAGTGGCAGCTCCATCGTGCCCCACGATGACCAACCCCCCAGAAGGACCCCCCAGCCTGGTATATATGCGGCTGGGGGGAGAAGGGGGGAGGTGAGCAATATCTCCCAGAGCACTCTCTTACTTACGATTATCACCACTCCTCCTCCTCCAACCTCCTCTGACTTGACCGTCGGAGGGCCATCACCACCCTGGTGGTGGTGCAAGGCTTGTTTGCAGGTTTCTTGGCGGAAGGTGGAGCGCAACCAACACCAACCAAGACAACTCAGACGGAACCCCGTTCACACCGCAGTGCCAATCGTTCACGGTTTGGACCACCAGCAACAAAAACCAACTGGGTTGATTGTGAACCCGGAAAATAATCGTTGTAAGGTTGTGGTTGGTGAGCCTTTGGAAAAACCAACTGGGTTTGATTGTGAACCCGGAAAAATAATCGGTTGGTTCTAGTCGGTGAGCCTGTGAAAACCGACCGAGTTCGTTGTGATCTCGCAAAACAACAAGTTGGGTTGTGAGCTTGTAAAACAACCGGCTGTAATCTGGAGGATTATAGTGAAATTCCCAAGAGGTCTTGGGGAGTGGATGTAGGTGCTGGGGTGCACCGAACCACTATATGTTTGTTGTGTTTGTGATACTTTTTGTCATTGTCTAACTTGCTCACTTACTTACTTAGATAAATTGCTTGCTTAACTCTTATCTGCGCATCCTTTAGTTGCAAGCATATTCAATTTACTTAATCAAGTCTCATTCAATAAATCAAACTGTTGCTAAGTTTAAATTCCACTGTGCATCTATACAACTTAGCATAATTAATTGAAAAGTTTTAGAAGTAGTATAAAAGATTTAAAAGACCCAATTCACCCCCCCCCCCTCTTGGGTTGTATCTACTGGGCAACAAGTGGTATCAGAGCAGGTGCTCTAAGATTAATTATTGATCTCACGATCAAGAGCCAAAGATCATGACAACTCAAATAGATAGTGTTGCTGGTGGTCCAAACCGTGAACGATTGGCACTGCGGTGTGAACGGGGTTCCGTCTGAGTTGTCTTGGTTGGTGTTGGTTGTGCTCCACCTTCCGCCAAGAAACCTGCAAACAAGCCTTGCACCACCACCAGGGTGGTGATGGCCCTCCGACGGTCAAGTCAGAGGAGGTTGGAGGAGGAGGAGTGGTGATAATCGTAAGTAAGAGAGTGCTCTGGGAGATATTGCTCACCTCCCCCCTTCTCCCCCCAGCCGCATATATACCAGGCTGGGGGGTCCTTCTGGGGGGTTGGTCATCGTGGGGCACGATGGAGCTGCCACTGACACGGCCGTTACAGGGCGTCGTGGGGCAGCGCTGGGTACGGCCATGACAGGGCGTAGTGGAGCTCCGCCTTGTACGGCTGTTACAGGAGATCGTGGAGCAGCGCCAGATACAACCGTTGCAGGGAGTAGTGGAGCAGGAGGCTGCGGCGTGCCTCTGGGGAATAGCCTGTCGTTGTCGAGAGATGTCCGACTCGGGGTCGGGCTGCGGAGACGAAGATGTCCGACTCGGGGTCGGATTGCTGGATCAAGGGGCAGCCGACTCGGGGTCGGGCTGCGGAGACGAAGATGTCCGACTCGGGGTCGGATTGCTGGATCAAGGGGCTGCCGTAGTCTTCCTGGGCGCGCGTGCCGGTCACGTGGGGCATGGTGGCTAAGTTCCCCCGTAACAGTAGCCCCCCACTTCCGAGCCTGGAACCAGAAGGAGAACGGGTGAAGGGAGTGATGCTTCGAGATTGCCGCCATCCCTCGGAGAGGCGCGCGCGCTTCGAGCTCCCCGCCTTCTTTATGGCGTATAGCGGTTGTCGCTGATCTGGCAGTCTGCGGATTTCGGCGGACATCCTTCCTCTTTTTAACTCTTGGTAGCGTCTCGCCGACTCCTGACTCTCGAAGTTCTTCCGGCGCTAGGCCAGGCATCCGAGGGTTAGGCCTCAGGAAATTCTTCCGGCGCTAAGCCAGGCATCCGAGGGTTAGGCCTCAGGAAATTCGTCCGGCGCTAGGCCAGGCATCCGAGGGTTAGGCCTCAGGAAATTCTTCCGGCGCTAGGCCAGGCATCCGAGGGTTAGGCCTCAGGAAATTCTTCCGGCGCTAAGCCAGGCATCCGAGGGTTAGGCCTCAGGAAATTCGTCCGGCGCTAAGCCAGGCATCCGAGGGTTAGGCCCCAGGAGATTCTTCCGGCGCTAAGCCAGGCATCCGAGGGTTAGGCCCCAGGAGATTCTTCCGGCGCTAAGCCAGGCATCCGAGGGTTAGGCCTCAGAAAATTCTTCCGGCGCTAAGCCAGGCATCCGAGGGTTAGGCCTCAGGAAATTCGTCCGGCGCTAGGCCAGGCATCCGAGGGTTAGGCCTCAGGAAATTCTTCCGGCGCTAAGCCAGGCATCCGAGGGTTAGGCCTCAGGAAATTCGTCCAGCGCTAAGCCAGGCATCCGAGGGTTAGGCCTCAGGAAATTCGTCCGGCGCTAGGCCAGGCATCCGAGGATTAGGCCTCAGGAAATTCGTCCGGCGCTAGGCCAGGCATCCGAGGGTTAGGCCTCAGGAAATTCTTCCGGCGCTAGGCCAGGCATCCGAGGGTTAGGCCTCAGGAAATTCTTCCGGCGCTAAGCCAGGCATCCGAGGGTTAGGCCTCAGGAAATTCCGCTCGTTGGTCAGCCAAGGCTGGCGCAAGCCGAGGCGACCGGTCGGGGCTTCAGGCTAGTCTGCTCCCGGGATGATCATCGGGTTAGCCTGGCATCCGAGGGCCGAGCCTCGGGAAATTCCGCTCGTTGGTCGGCCAAGGCTGGCGCAAGCCGAGGCGACCGGTCGGGGCTTCAGGCTAGTCTGCTCCCGGGATGGTCATCGGGTTAGCCTGGCATCCGAGGGCCGAGCCTCGGAAAATTCCGCTCGTTGGTCGGCCAAGGCTGGCGCAAGCCGAGGCGACCGGTCGGGGCTTCAGGCTAGTCTGCTCCCGGGATGATCATCGGGTTAGCCAGGCATCCGAGGGCCAAGCCTCGGAAAATTCCGCTCGTTGGTCGGCCAAGGCTGGCGCAAGCCGAGGCGACCGGTCGGGGCTTCAGGCTAGTCTGCTCCCGGGATGGTCATCGGGTTAGCCTGGCATCTGAGGGTTGTTAGGCCTCAGGAAAATTCCGCTCGTTGGTTGGCCAAGGCTGGCGCAAGCCGAGGCAACTGGTCGGGGCTTCAGGCTAGTCTGCTCCCGGGATGGTCATCGGGTTAGCCTGGCATCCGAGGGCCGAGCCTCGGGACCTTCCACTCGTTGGTCGGCCAAGGCTGGCGCAAGCCGAGGCGACCGGTCGGGGCTTCCGGCTAGTCTGCTCCCGGGATGATCATCGGGCTAGCCAGGCATCCGAGGGCCGTCAAGCCTCAGGAAATTCCGCTCGTTGGTCGGCCAAGGCTGGCGCAAGCCGAGGCGACCGGTCGGGGCTTCAGGCTAGTCTGCTCCCGGGATGATCGTCGGGTTAGCCTGGCATCCGAGGGCCGTCAAGCCTCAGGAAATTCCGCTCGTTGGTCGGCCAAGGCTGGCGCAAGCCGAGGCGACCGGTCGGGGCTTCAGGCTAGTCTGCTCCCGGGATGATCGTCGGGTTAGCCTGGCATCCGAGGGTTGTCAAGCCTCAGGAAATTCCGCTCGTTGGTCGGCCAAGGCTGGCGCAAGCCGAGGCGACCGGTCGGGGCTTCAGGCTAGTCTGCTCCCGGGATGATCGTCGGGTTAGCCTGGCATCCGAGGGTTGTCAAGCCTCAGGAAATTCCGCTCGTTGGTCGGCCAAGGCTGGCGCAAGCCGAGGCGACCGGTCGGGGCTTCAGGCTAGTCTGCTCCCGGGATGATCATCGGGTTAGCCTGGCATCCGAGGGCCGAGCCTCGAGGCATTCCACTCGTTGGTCGGCCAAGGCTGGCGCAAGCCGAGGCGACCGGTCGGGGCTTCCGGCTAGTCTGCTCCCGGGATGATCATCGGGCTAGCCAGGCATCCGAGGGCCGAGCCTCAGGACATTCCACTCGTTGGTCGGCCAAGGCTGGAGCAAGCCGAGGCGACCGGTCGGGGCTTCCGGCTAGTCTGCTCCCGGGATGATCATCGGGCTAGCCTGGCATCCGAGGGTTGTCAAGCCTCAGGAAATTCCGCTCGTTGGTCGGCCAAGGCTGGCGCAAGCCGAGGCGACCGGTCGGGGCTTCAGGCTAGTCTGCTCCCGGGATGATCATCGGGTTAGCCTGGCATCCGAGGGCCGAGCCTCGGGGCATTCCACTCGTTGGTCGGCCAAGGCTGGCGCAAGCCGAGGCGACCGGTCGGGGCTTCAGGCTAGTCTGCTCCCGGGATGATCGTCGGGTTAGCCTGGCATCCGAGGGCCGAGCCTCAGGACATTCCACTCGTTGGTCGGCCAAGGCTGGAGCAAGCCGAGGCGACCGGTCGGGGCTTCCGGCTAGTCTGCTCCCGGGATGATCATCGGGCTAGCCAGGCATCCGAGGGCCGAGCCTCGGGAAATTCCACTCGTTGGTCGGCCAAGGCTGGCGCAAGCCGAGGCGACCGGTCGGGGCTTCCGGCTAGTCTGCTCCCGGGATGATCATCGGGCTAGCCAGGCATCCGAGGGCCGAGCCTCGGGAAATTCCGCTCGCTGGTCGTGTGCTTGTCGCTCGCTGCCCGACGAGGTTTCTCCGTGGCCAGCCGCGATCATGTTTCTCCTTTTCTCAAGCGTTGCCTGGGGGAACACGAGAAGGGCATTAAACGCTAATTAATGCGTTACCTGGGAAATCGGATCACCAGCTGCTGCTTGCGAGGAGTGTTAGTTGAGCGGCCGCGATACGCGGGTTCTTCGAGGAGGATACGGCCTGGGCGCGAGCGGAGATATGTGGACCTAGGGGTACATGACACCCGGATTGTCCTGCACAAAGAATGCGGTTTAAGGAGAATGACGCTTAGGAAATCGCGGGGAGATACGCCTCGGGAGCCGGAACGGCTCCGGTTTCAATGCGCCTGCATTTATTGGAGCCACCCGCATCGGAACGACCAGGGGGCCGCAGTTTGGCTATAAATACAGGTGCAGGTACGATGGAGTTTGCCAAGCCGGAGCTGTTCAGGTTGCCATGGATCGCGGACCTCCTCCTTGGCATGTGACTGAGAGACTCCTGTTGAAGGAAAGGGGAGACGCTCCCCTTGCGACTTCAGCCAACTAGCCGTTTCATCTGGGATCAACAAGGAGGGTTTTCCCGGCGGAGCTCCGCTCTAGGCGTTTCATCCGGGATCACATCTCCCCTCCTTGAAGTTCAGCCTCCCGATCGAGCTCTGCACCAGACGCTCAGTCCGGGACCGCGCCTCCATATGCTCTTCCCCCTCGTATTCCTTCTCTTTCCTACCACTGGGGAGGATGGAAATATCCTTTGGAGGCGGCGTTCCCCTGGGGGCAGCGGGAGCTTCTTCTGCGGCGGCTCCTCGTCTTTTTGGTGAGGTGCTGGATGGCGCCTCCGGTTAGAAGCACCCACTTCCGGTGGGATTGCAGCTGCTTTGGATTGAGGGTTTGGGATCCTCGATCCTCAGCTCCACAGATTCTCCACCTCTTCTTTGCTTTCTTTACTCCCTAATTCCCCTCTGGGAATTCCTTGTAATCACACGAGCACGCCATTGTAACCAGAAATTATTGAAATGAAAAGTGTTGCACCTTTTCAAATTGTCTTTCTGGCCTTGTTGTTCTACTGGTAATACATCCGCAGGTTAGCGAAATTCCAGCCCCTTGAAATTTCTCGGCCATCTAGGGCTTCCAACTGGTAGGAGCCAGGTCGGTTTACCCAACGAACTTTATACGGGCCTTCCCAATTCGGCGCTAGCTTCCCACCTTCCGTAGGTTGAGATGCCTTAGCTCGCCTCAGCACCAGATCGCCAATTCTGAAAAGCTTCGGTCGGACTTTGGAGTTGTAATATCGGGCCACCCTCCGCTGATACATTGCCATCCGAACCTGCGCCATTTTCCTTGCTTCTTCCAAGAGATCCAGGTTCCCTCGGAGTTGCTCCGAGTTGGCCTCGGGTCGGTGTGCGGCTACCCGAGGTGAGGGAAGTCCGAGCTCTACGGGGACAACGGCTTCCGTGCCATAGGTTAGGCTGAAAGGCGTCTTCCCGGTAGGAGTCCGATGCGTGGTCCGATACGCCCAAAGGACATTCTCGAGTTCCTCGACCCAAGCTTGCCCCGTCCGTCCGATCCGCGCTTTGATACCTTGGAGGATTGTCCGATTTGTGACCTCGGCCTCGCCGTTGGTTTGTGGATGCGACACGGACGTGAACCGATGTTCGATCCCGAACTCCTCGCAGAAGTCTTGGAAATGCTTGTTATCAAACTGTCGACCGTTATCCGAGATGAGGACCCGAGGTACCCCAAATCGGACAATGATGTTCTTCTTTACGAACTTCCGGACTTGCGCCTCCGTGATGGTGGCCAGTGGCTCTGCCTCCACCCACTTGGTGAAGTAGTCGATGGCGACAATCAAAAATTTCCGCTGGGCCGAAGCGATGGGGAATGGTCCGAGGATATCCATTCCCCACTGTGCAAAGGGCCATGGGGCGGTGATTGGCGCCAAGGGAACAGAGGGGACTCTCTGGATGTTGGCATGGCGCTGGCAGGCGTCGCATTTCCGCACGTGATCCTTTGAGTCTTCCAATAAGGTCGGCCAATAGTAGCCTTGCCTCATGATCTTATGTGCCAGGGACCTAGCCCCCAGGTGCGATCCGCAGATGCCTTCGTGGACTTCGCTGAGGGCGTAAGCTGCCTCCGAAGGGCGGAGGCACCTTAAGAGGGGGGCGGTGAACGAGGTCCGATACAGCCTTCCTTCGTAGAGTACGTAGTGGGTGGACTTCATAACAAGTCGCCGAGCTTGATCTTCATCTTCGGGGAGGATCCCTTCGGCGAGGTAAGCTACAAGCGGGTCCATCCAAGATGGTTCCGGATCAATTGCCATTACCGCTTCAGCCTCGCCGATGCTCGGGGCATCTAGGGTCTCCAGGTATATCGCCCTTGACAAGTTGTGTGCCTCAGCGCCCACCAAGCGGGACAACCTGTCGGCCCTAGCATTTTCGCTCCTTGGGACCTGCTGAATGTCAATACTGCCGAGGTCGGGAATGAGTGCTTGCACCTTCCGGACGTAGCTCTGCATGGTCGGGCTCCGTGCCTCGAACTCCCCTCGAACCTGCCCGACCACCAGCTGGGAGTCGGTGAAGACCTTCAGACGCCGGATGCCGAGCTCCTTGGCGAGTTTGAGTCCCGTGACTAGGGCCTCGTACTCCGCCTCATTGTTGGTCACTGGAAATCCGAACCTCAATGCATACTCGGCTATCACTCCATCGGGATTGGTAAGGACCAGCCCAGCCCCTCCACCTTCAGGGTTCGACGACCCGTCAATGTGGAGCGTCCAGATCGGGAGATCGAGGCTGGGTGTTTCCGGCGGCCTAGGTTCTGTCTCCTGCACAGTGCACTCAGCGAGAAAGTCCGCGAGCACCTGGGCCTTGATGGCGGGCCGGGGCTGGTAGCGGATGTCGAACTCACCAAGTTCTACTGCCCACTTCACCAGCCGTCCCGCATTCTCAGGATTGCTGAGGATCTGCCGCAGTGGTTGATCGGTCAAAAGGGTGACAGAATGAGCCTGGAAATAGGGGCGAAGCCTCCTGGTCGCAGTCAGCAGCGCGAAGGCGATCTTTTCAGCCTTCGTGTACCGCGTCTCGGCATCCCGGAGGACTCGGCTGGTGTAGTACACGGGCTTCTGAAGTTTTGCCTCTTCCCGAACCAGTACTGCGCTGACTGCGGTTGGGGAGACCGCCAGGTAAAGGTAGAGCATCTCCCCCTCTTGCGGCTTGGACAGCAGGGGAGGAGACGCCATGTACTCCTTGAGCTGGTCGAACGCCACTTGACATTCAGCCGTCCAGAGGAAGTCTTTCGGGCGCTTCAACACCTTGAAGAACGGTTGGCAGCGTTCGGCCGATTTTGCCACAAATCGTCCGAGCGCGGCGACCCTCCCAGCGAGCTCCTGAACCTCCTTCACTTTGGTCGGAGGGGACATATCTTGGATGGCCTTGATTTTGTCCGGGTTGGCCTCGATCCCCCGCTGGTTGACAATGAAGCCGAGGAACCTCCCGGCCGAAGCACCAAAGGCGCACTTCGCTGGGTTTAGCTTCATACGAAACTTCCGCAAGGTGGCGAAGGTCTCCTCCAGATCCGCAATGTGCTGACCCGCATGGCGGCTCTTTACCAGCATATCGTCCACGTACACCTCAATGTTCCGGCCGATCTGCTCCTTGAAGATTTTATTGACGAGGCGCTGGTAAGTAGCGCCAGCGTTCTTCAGACCGAAAGGCATTACCTTGTAACAGTACAGCCCCCTGTCTGTTATGAAGGCCGTTTTCTCCTCGTCCTGTGGAGCCATCATTATTTGGTTGTAGCCGAAGAAGGCGTCCATGAAAGACAGCAGCTGATATCCGGAAGTCGCGTCGACCAGTTGGTCTATTCGCGGAAGCGGAAAGCTATCCTTGGGGCACGCCTTGTTCAGGTCGGTGTAGTCGACGCACATCCTCCACTTTCCGCTCGCCTTCCGGACAAGTACGACGTTTGCCAGCCACTCGGGGTAGCTCACTTCCCTTATAAAACCTGCCTCCAAGAGTTTGTCTACCTCCTGGTCGACCACCCGAATCCGATCCGGGGCACAGTGTCTCTTCTTTTGCTTTACTGGTCGGTGGGTCGGGTCGACGTTGAGGGCGTGAGAAATGACCTCCGGGTCGATCCCAGGTACATCGGCCGCCGACCAGGCAAACACATCAGCATTGGCTCGGAGGAATTCCACTAACCGGAGCCGAGCTTCCAAGTCGAGGTTGGCACCGACCCGGACCGTGCGGTCCAGGCGGCCTTCTTCGAGGGGAACTTCAATTACGCCCTCGGCCGGCTCCCCGTGCCGCAAGGCCACTTCGTCTCTGGCGTCAAGGGACTCGACGCTTAGGGCCTCCATGGGCTTCTTCCCTTTGAGAGTTGCTAGGAAACACTGCCGTGCGGTTGGTTGGTCACCTCGGACCTCTCCAATCCCGGCCGCCGTGGGGAACCGCATGAGCAAATGGTAGGTAGAAACCACCGCGCGAAGGGCGTTCAGTCCGGGTCGTCCGAGGATAGCGTTGTAGGCCGAGGGGACACGGACGACCAAGAACCCGAGTCGCACCGTGGCTTCTGCGGGTGCAACGCCCGCAGTCACAGGCAGCTCAATGACACCTTCGGCCGAGATAGCGTCTCCAGTGAATCCTATGAGGGGGGTGGATGTTTTGTGCAACAATTGTCGGGACAAGCTCATCTTTTGGAAGGCCTCGTAATACAAAATATCAGCTGAGCTTCCACTATCCACAAGAACACGCCTTACATCATAGTTCGCCATAGTGAGAGAGATCACCATGGCGTCATCGTGGGGAGTCTGAACCCCCTTTACATCTTCATCACAAAAAGTGATTACATTTCCGACCCGCTGCCTCTTCGCGACGGCCACTCCTGATGCTTCCGCCGAGCCCCCTGCGTTCCTCACGGGCCGAGAGCAGCCCCCAGTGATGGTGTGGATCACTCCCGCAACGGGTCGATTCTGCTCCCGAGGCTCCTGAGGGGCCGGGTCGGCCGGACGCGGGTCTGCCGGGGGACGTCGGTCGTTTACATATCGACCGAGACGCCCTCGGCGAATGAGAGCCTCGATCTCGTCCCGAAGCTGGAAGCAGTCTTCGGTATCGTGGCCGTGGTCTCGGTGGTACTCACAGTACGCCCGAGAAGGCCTCCTCCCAGGGATCTTCTTCATCTGCCTCGGGACCGGGAGGTCCTCCCGCCCCTTGACCTCCATGAGGATCTGGGCCCGGGGGGCCAGGAGTGGGGTGTACCGGTTGAAGCGTCGGTGCGGAGAACGAGGGCGTGTGGCGCCGTGGTTCCTTGCTGGTGACGGGCTTCTGCGCCGGCGTTGAGGCGTCGGGCTCCTCCTCTGGGGTGCCTCTTTTCGCCTTTTCTTCCCGGGCTTTAGAGGGGCCTCGGCGGCCTCCTTGTTCCGGTGGGATGCTGCCTCCTCGGCGTCTGCATACTGGTTTGCCCGAGATAACAGCTCCGGGAAGCTCCGCGGCAAGCGTTTGTCCAGGGAGAAGGTGAGTCTGCCCCTCCGGAAGCCACGCTTCAGGGCTGAGAGAGCCACTTCCTGGCTCAGGTTCCGGACCTCCAGTGTAGCCTTGTTGAAGCGGGTGAGATAATCCCGCAGGCTTTCTCCCTCGTTTTGCCGGACATCAAAGAGGGAGTCGGAGACCAGTCGCCGCCTGCTACTGACGGCGAAATGGCTGATGAAGAAGCGGGTGAACTGGTCGAAGGACTGGATGGAGTTAGCCTCCAGGCCGGCGAACCATGCCCTTGCCGGGCCACGGAGGGTCGCCGGGAAGGCCTTGCAGAGGAGCGGATCCGATGCTCCATGGAGGAGCATAAGAGTCCTGAAACTCTCCACGTGGTCCCGCGGGTCCGCCGCCCCGTCGTAGGGTTCGATCGCCGGCATTTTGAACCCCGGCGGGTTCGGGGTCCGCAGGATCCTCGAGGCAAGCGCCGGCTGGGAGGAGATCTCCAAGTCAGCGAAGGGATCTTTGGAGTGGCCCTTCAGGACCTGGAGTTGTCTGTGGAGATCGTCCACCCGCCGGTCCAGAGAGCGCGACCGGTGGGTGGGGGACAAGGAGCGGCGCGAGGGGGACCGACTGGAGTGCGGGCCCCTCGAGGACTGGGGTGTCTGAGAACGCGCCCGGGTCCGCCTCTCGTACCCCGCACAGCTCCGATGAGAAGGTCCTGGCAGAATGGACCGTACTCGAGAATCCTCCTCGTGCCGGCGCTCCTCTCCATGGGAGAGGAAGGAGCGCGGGTTGTGAGGAAGAGGCGAGTGCTCGGGGGGCAGCGGCTCCTGAGCCCGTTGCGGCACCCAAGAGATCACACCCTGCAGATTCTGCACTGCCTCCGCGAGGGTGCGAACCTGCTGGGCTAGCTGGTCGAACTGAGCAGCTTCGACCGTCTGAATGGGAGAAGGGGCGGTGGAGTGCTGCTGAGAGTGCGTTGGGGACGCAGCAGTCTCTCGGCCGGAGGCGCGAGAGGCTCCGCGACCGGAAGCATTGGAAGCTCCACGACCACCTCGCCGTGCCATTACGATCGTTCTAAGATTCGGGCCCTTCCTCTAGCGCCAACTGTTGCTGGTGGTCCAAACCGTGAACGATTGGCACTGCGGTGTGAACGGAGTTCCGTCTGAATTGTCTTGGTTGGTGTTGGTTGCGCTCCACCTTCCGCCAAGAAACCTGCAAACAAGCCTTGCACCACCACCAGGGTGGTGATGGCCCTCCGACGGTCAAGTCAGAGGAGGTTGGAGGAGGAGGAGTGGTGATAATCGTAAGTAAGAGAGTGCTCTGGGAGATATTGCTCACCTCCCCCCTTCTCCCCCCAGCCGCATATATACCAGGCTGGGGGGTCCTTCTGGGGGGTTGGTCATCGTGGGGCACGATGGAGCTGCCACTGACACGGCCGTTACAGGGCGTCGTGGGGCAGCGCTGGGTACGGCCATGACAGGGCGTAGTGGAGCTCCGCCTTGTACGGCTGTTACAGGAGATCGTGGAGCAGCGCCAGATACAACCGTTGCAGGGAGTAGTGGAGCAGGAGGCTGCGGCGTGCCTCTGGGGAATAGCCTGTCGTTGTCGAGAGATGTCCGACTCGGGGTCGAGCTGCGGAGACGAAGATGTCCGACTCGGGGTCGGATTGCTGGATCAAGGGGCAGCCGACTCGGGGTCGGGCTGCGGAGACGAAGATGTCCGACTCGGGGTCGGATTGCTGGATCAAGGGGCTGCCGTAGTCTTCCTGGGCGCGCGTGCCGGTCACGTGGGGCATGGTGGCTAAGTTCCCCCGTAACAGATAGTTTTCTAGAAGAGGGACAATTAATTGATAGACCTCCACTACTTAATGGCTTAGACTACACATATTGGAAAGCACGCATGCGCATTTTTGTTCAATCACAAAACTATAAAATATGGAGTATCATTATAAATGACTCTCATACACTCTCTCAAGCTGTCAATGAAAAAGACTTAGCACAATTGAATGCTAATGCTATGAACATTCTATATTGTGCTATCCATGAATCTATATTTCATAAGATTTCTGCATGCTTATCTGCTAAGGAGATCTGGGATACTTTAGAAAATATTTATGATAAATCTCAGATTAGCTCACATGTGCTTCAATTACATACTAACAATGAGACTGCAGAAAAAGGTGTTGAATCTCCCACCTCAGTCGAGTCGACTCCAAGTATTTCAGAGTCGACTCCCAAGTTAGCCGAGTCGACTCCAATAAGGCCCGAGTCGACTCCGAGGCAGAACAGTTCAAAAAATAAAGAGTTCGGTGATGAAAACAAGGATCCATTTCCAAACACCGAAAGATTCAAAAGCTTCCTAAAGACAAAGAAGAAGAGGAAGCAAGAAGAAAGGAAGAAAGAGATAAAAAGCAAGAAAGTCTTGACCAAGGAAGAGTCAAGCAAGAAATTGAAAGCTAGGAGCAACAATGATGATATTAGCTCCAAAGAACTACAAGAGGTAACTAACTTGTGCTTCATGGCACAAGAAGATAAGGTAAAATCTGAATCTACCTTTATATCAAATGATTTTCAAGAAGAATTTCCTTATGATGAATTATTAAATGCTTTTCATGATTTGTATGGTGAATGTAAAAAATTAGCTATAAAGAATAAAAATCTTAAGAAACTAAATCTGAAAATTTCAAAAGAAAGAAACTCTAGTGATGAAATACAAGATAAACTAAATTCTGAAAATGAAAGCTTAAGGTTAAATTTAGAACAGTTGATTCAAAAAAATCAGAGTTTAATTAAAGAAAATCAAAACTTAAGTGAAGAAATTAACCAATCAAAATCTCTTATTAACAAATTCAATGTAAGTTCAGAAAGATCAAAAATAATGTTTGAAAGCCAATGTGTTGCTTATGATAAATCAAAATTTGGCTTGACTCCTTTACTTAATAATAAATCTCTAGAGAAAAAGGTTATCAATTCACCAAGCAAACCATTAAATAAGATAACTTATTTCAAACATGAAAAGAATGAGCATAACAACTTTACCTATCGTTCTAACATAATTAAATCAAGTGGTAAAGTTATTACAATTAAACAAATCTGGGTTCCAAAAGGAACCATATGTCCTAACTCTCAAGGACCCAAGCAAGCTTGGGTACCCAAAAAGAAAATATGAGGATGTAGATGAAGGTGTGCCAAGATACCCATAAAATAAATAGAACTTTCATACAAATGGGTGCTCTAGACACACATTAAAGAGTGAAACTTAAATACACTTATGAAAAGTAATTAAAAAATAATAATAATGAAATCAGTAACCCTTGCATCTCATCATTACTTTTGCTTTAGTATTTGATTAAAATATGAATTGCAAGTATTGATCAATTTTGTGATATAGAAAATACTTTTGAAAATATTATCAAATCACTTCATTTTATAGTATGATTTACTCACTATTGGATAAGTTGCTAAGAATAACTCTATGAATTCTCTATATGCTTGATTGAGAGTTTTTATCCATGGCATTATTGTTTATCGATCATAGATATGAAAATGTGCACTAGGTATGCCTTTGAATATATGCACTATGAATACCAAGATTAAAGAAACCATCTTTGGGATATAAAATCAACTCATGCTAGTATGTACTTAATCTCAAAAGACCTTGCCATTGGCTTACTTAGAGTATCTTCTGAAAGGTCAAAGTTTACTATGCATGTTAACTAAGGAAACAAACAAAAATCAATTTCTAAATCTAAAGTTGTTGTTTCCAACACTAAGTTTTCAAAAGCTTACATTGGTTTTGTTCTTGGCACTTAAATTGAAATATTTTCTGCATTGGCACAAACTCACAAAAAGGGATCAAATGAAAAAGGTTTGCAAACTATGAAAGTAAAGAAGTATCATGGCATAGTGTTGAAAACCAATTTTGTATTAAGTTGTGCACAGAAAATAATATTGAATGCAATTGTTTCTGCACCAAGAATACTATAAGTAAAATAGGATCAATAGAATCCTTGAAGAAATGAAAAAGGCAATGTTGTATGATAGTCATTTGTTAAAAGCTATCATCATTGCTTGTCATATATATGGTTTCTATTAGATCTATTATTGATGAAAACTCCATTTGATCTTCTGAAAAATAGAAAATGATCTATTGCATATCTTTCATATTTTTCAGTAGCTTATGATATGCTTGATATGGTCTTTTGAAAATAATGCCAAATCTGATAAAGATATTTCTATCCTTGGATATCATTCATCAAGCAATGCGTATAGAATATTCAATGAAAAGATTCTAGTTGAAGAAATATCAATTCAGTTTATTCTTTATGAGACTAATGATTTATTATCAAAATACTAAAATCAAATTATATATGTATATGGTTAATCTTTTACCTATAACAATCTGAAAACTTGTTAATGATTAGAACCAAATTGAGTTCTTCAGAAATGCACTTAATGAAGAAAAATTGATAACTACTAAAAGACTAAATCAAGAAAAGATGAAATAGATCTTGATGAAATTCTTGCATGATTAGAAGTAAAGATCACCATTATCATTTGCTTGCTTATGAGCTTTATATTCTGTCAAATGAATGTGTAGAATACACTTCTATGTGGTTATTTCATTAAAAAAAAAAAAGATCTATGTAAAATAACCACCTTATTTGAAAACATTCATTACAAATATGATAAAGCAATTTGTGATTTGGAACAAGCATCAAAAGCATGATAGAATAATTATTTTATCATATACCTAATAGACCAGATTATGTGATCATTATGTGCCTTTGTGCAAGACTTCAATCTAACTCTAATGAATCATAATTTATTGATAACAAATGAATCATAATCTGAATTTTGATAGAAATAATTGTTTAAGGCAATTTGATCAAAACTTAGCTAGCATGCCTTATTGATAATTATCTTAAGCAAATAGAATCTAAGCTAAATTGATGTTGAAAATAAGAAATTAATTTGACCTTGATGAATCTTCCTATTGCTTCACATGCTTGTCCTTGAACAGTCTTGGTTAATGAAACTATCTTTTTAGTTCAAGTGACATATGTTTGCTTATATTTAGGCAATCTCTTGAGTAAAGTGACTCAACATTCAATGATTATCATATCTTAGGTTGAGTTACCTAGTTAAGAAATATGCTATATGAATGTTTTATATCTTGAAGAAACTAATGACTTTCTTTTAAGAAAGAAAAGAATTTTGTTAATAATGCAGGATCCTTGAGCAAGAAAATGAGAGATTTCAACTTGAAGGATATCTCCACGTAAGATACAATAAACATTCTCATGCAAACAAGAGAGAGGACCTTCTTCAGCCAAAAGTTCATACATAAGAAATCTAGTAGGTATTTGACTGAAGAATGCAGAATGGATTGGTAATTCTAGATACCTCTCTCATAAATTAATTGAGCAAAGTCAATAACTTAAATCTTAGTATGGCATGGTTAAAATCTTTAATTATTAATTCCTTGATATCATGTCTATATATATGTATTCATTGACTTATGCTTTTAGAAATTGATTCATGGTTTGCTCAAATTAAAATGCACCTATGCCTATATCATAACCATGAAATACACAAGTATATGCTTAAAATTTTGATGTAAAATAACTTGTGAAAAGTTATGAATCCTTGAGCACAATGAAAATATTGTTTGCATGATATACATCTATATGATACATAAGATTATTTCTTTATTCTGCTCTTTCATGTAAATTACTTGAGAATAACAAAAAGAGAGAGAGATAAAGAAAAGAAAATGGATATTATTCAAGAGATGTAAAATCTAAGCAAAGGCAAATACTCCAATCTTAAGGAAAAGAAAAATAAGCATAATATATTCAGCACTTTTGGAAGGAATAAAATCTGTAATTAATTACACTTAAACAGGAAAAGTTTGAAGTGAACATTTGAACCTTTCTATACTGCTCATCATAGGGATGGTGCCAATGGGGAGGCTAGTGGTAATACCCGGCACTATTTGACCCAACTATTCGGTGTAGGGCATATTAGGGACGGCACAAGAGGGAGGCTAGTGGTAGTACCTCGTGCCCCTTCCAACTTCACCGGATAGGGAGCAAATAGAGAATAGAGCATAAGAAAGTAAAAATGAATGACAAAGTAAATGAAAGTATATAAGAAGCATCAGTCAAGCTTTAATCACTTGGAAACACACCTTAAGGATGAAATCAATGCAAGATTATATTTAAATAGGGGGAGTTTATTTGAAAAAGAATTGATTTTGATCCTTGACATGCTTATTCTTAATATTTTAATGCATGACTTAACACGTAATATGTTTTGCATGTGGCATGATGCTTTAAATTACGGACTCTCAATATTGTGTAATGCTCCATGCTTGGATAATTTGATTGAATATTTGAAGTACTATTTTTTTAAGTAATATTAAAAAAGAAATTTCAGTTTTGTCATTCACGTTTATCTTTGAAAGTTAAATAGATGTGCAAAAAGAAGAAGAGAAGGATATTTCTATTTAGGCAAAATGAATTGATCTTGATCTATCTTTCTACTTGCCTAACTTTGATACATAATGTCCTAATACTTGTTAAAATATCCTCCATCATGTATCGAAACTCAATATTAAATATAAAGATTCTGAAAGTGCTCTAATGTTATTGAAATATGTGTTTTCAATCATAATGATTTAAGATGAGCTACAGTGTGGAAGATACATATCTCAAATTATGACTTTGAAAGCCTCTATTGAAAATCTTTATGAAATTCAGAATCTGATTTTATATAAAAGCTTAAACTTAATATGATTTCTAAATAAAATCTTAATGTAAGAAAAACAGAATTAATTTACTTAACATCTTGATGCCTTGGTTGATTGCTCCGATACGCATCCAAAACATATCATTACTTATCTTTAGAGTGTACCAATATTGGTCCTAATGATGTGTCTTTCGATGATCTTGATTGCAAACAAAAATTTCTAAATATATGATTTTATTTTGATATTAAAAAGATTTATTGTGTTTCATGTATACATTGCTGAAAAACTGTGATTAAGAAATTGAGTTCATGCATCTTTTGAGGGGGAGCTTTAGATATTCAGTATCTCATACCTTGATTTTTATGGATTGATTTTGATGAACCTCCTTATATTGCAAGACTTGCTTTAAAGGTTGTCTATAAAGGTTGTCTTATCTCAAACATTGAGTCTTATAAAAATAAGCTGATACTTATAGAAAATATATTTGTTTTGAGATTGACAATTTTATTGAACATTATCTTCAAATTCTAAACTCTTAAATGGAATGATCAATTAAGGGGGAGAAAGAAAATTTCAGAAGGAAAGATCATATGAAACTTAATCGCATAAATCCATAACTAAAGGAGAGAGAAATGAAAAGTGATCCTAATACTCTCCAATATGTATCATCTGAAATTTAATCTGAAAAACTTTATGATACAACTTGAGGCTTGTTATTTGGTTAATATATCATGAACCAAATTGCAATTCAAATAGTTGATCTTAAGAGCCTCTAATTTAATGAAAAAGGAGGAGAATGATATGTTGAATTTGCTTGAGTATCTTTTAGAAAATCTATTTTGAAATTTACTAATGAGTCCTAATTGGCTTGCTCTTTAGAACTTCAAATTTTGTGCCAATTCATATTTTTATGTATCAAATTGTGCTTATTTTCTAAAGAAATAAAAGAAAGTCTTTAAATGAGCTCTAAGATGTATCAAAAATTGCATATTTTGGTATTTGTGCCCCAATGCTCTTATTATCATAAAAGAACTTTGAAGTCATTAAGAATTAATGATCCAACATGATGATATGTTTTTCAAGTATATAAGTTTTGATCTTATATTCTGAAAATTAATTAAATTGATCTCATGTTGATAAAATACTTAATATATTGGGCAAAAGATCTTAAATGAACAAGCTTTCATACTTATTATTGAAGAGAGGTTAGATTTCCATTCGCGCTTTCTTTGAATATCATTCATGGTACTTCTTGAATTAACTTGAGAAAGATTCCACCTACACTTAATTTGAAAACTATCTTTGGAATCACATTCGATGTGTTCTGCTCTGAAATTATCTTAATTGGCTCTGATCTATGCTCATTAATCTTATTCTAATATTATTGCCTTGAGTTATATGATTCATATCCCTGCAATAATTTGACATGCAAATCAGAGTACAATAAGAAAAAGAAATATTTGAGTAGTCTTATCTTTGTGCTTAATGTTTCACTATCTTTTTGATGTTGTCAAAAAGGGGGAGAAATATCTAAATATATGTTCACAATACTTTATGTTTTGAATTGAATACAAACCAGCTTAAATTTAGATATGTTGATTATGTTAAGCTGATTAAATCTAAAGCATTATCATGAAGTATGTTTTAAATATATATGTTTTCTACTTCATGCAACTTAGCTATGCACTACTTCTAGAACACAATATATTTTATATTGCATATACTCCAAGTTTTGTCATCATCAAAAAGGGGGAGACTGATGACCCAAAGATTGATTTAAAGATTGATTTTGATGATCACAAAACCTTGAAGTATAAATACTAATGTTTGTATTGCAAGGAGAAAGATATTTATTTTGCAAGGAACATAGCAAGTTGGAAGAACACAAGAAGAACTCCAAAGTTCTCAAGAAAAGTTGGAAGAAAGTTACACTTCATTGGCCCAAGTTTCAAATTCAAAGGACTCAAGTTGGAAGAGCAAATTCAAAGGAAAATTCAAAAGAATAGTCCTCGAGTCGACTCCTGGATAGTACGAGTCGACTCCAGGGAGTAACAAGGCAGAAACATAGAGAAGATATTTTGGACCCTGAGAGCCGAGTCGACTCCCGAAGAACTCGAGTCGACTCCGATGGTTGGCAGGTCGACTCCTAAGGAAGTAAGAGTCGACTCCCAGAGAAATACAAGGCAAAAAGTCAGAGAGCCAATTTCAGACACTGAGAGCCGAGTCGACTCCCGCGAAGTCCGAGTCGACTCCGAAGCAGCGCAACCCCAAAGACAGAAGACGGTATTTTCGTCTCTGAGAGGCGAGTCAACTCCAAGACAGTTCGAGTCGACTCCAAGGCAGCGCGACCCCAAAATACAGAGGATTAGTTTTCGGGCTCTGAGAGCCGAGTCGACTCCAAGAGAATCCGAGTCGACTCGAGGAAGAAAATCAGAAAATATGTCCTCTGGATTCCTGAGAATGAGCCGACCCCCAAGTGCCCGAGTCGTCTCCAGCTATTGGCGAGTCGACTCCAGTTTGGTCCGAGTCGACTCTAGGACAAGGCATGCACATTAATTCAAATTTGGAACAGTGGCCGAGTCGTCTCCAGAAAAGCACGAGCCGACTCCTGCAACAGGCGAGTCGACTCCAGATCGCGCGAGTCGACTCCGATCCCAACGGAAACTTTGTCAGGAGTTGCAGACTGTGCACAACGGCTCTATTTTTGTCTCTAACGGCTAGATTTCTATTTCCACGACATCTAAAGCTATAAAATCAAGAGGAGAGATAGGATAGAAAGGATGGAAGTGGGAGAAAACATTTAGGAAAGAGATCTCAAAGAAAAATCTCCCAAAAGCACAAAAGGGCCATTCAAAGCAAAATAGAGAGAAGAAGAGCATCCGAGTGAATCCCAAAGCTTTCTCTCCAACTGTGTGCTGCCTCAGTGATCCTCTACCTCGTGCAAAATCAGAAGAGGGTCAAGTAAAGAAGAAGCCGAGTTTCCTCATCTACACAACTTGTTTGAGGGCTTCTCTTTACCTATTTGTTTATATTGTTATATTTGCTTGTTTAAGAAGCTTTGATTTGTTTTAAATTCGTGTTCTAATATCTTGTAACTTGACTCAATCAAGGGATTGAATCAAGGGGTTAAAGTTTGTTGGTGAGCCAAAGGAAAAACCAACATTGTAAGGTTGTGGTTGGTGAGCCTTTGGGAAAACCAACTGGGTTGATTGTGAACCCGGAAAACAATCGTTGTAAGGTTATGGTTGGTGAGCCTTTGGGAAAACCAACTGGGTTGATTGTGAATCCGAAAAACAATCGTTGTAAGGTTGTGGTTGGTGAGCCTTTGGGAAAACCAACTGGGTTTGATTGTGAACCCGGAAAAACAATCAGTTGGTTCTAGTCGGTGAGCCTGTGAAAACCGACCGAGTTCGTTGTGATCTCGCAAAACAACAAGTTGGGTTGTGAGCTTGTAAAACAACCGGCTGTAATCTGGAGGATTATAGTGAAATTCCCAAGAGGTCTTAGGGAGTGGATGTAGGTGCTGGGGTGCACCGAACCACTATATGTTTGTTGTGTTTGTGATGCTTTTTGTCATTGTCTAACTTGCTCACTTACTTACTTAGATAAATTGCTTGCTTAACTCTTATCTGCGCATCCTTTAGTTGCAAGCATATTCAATTTACTTAATCAAGTCTCATTCAATAAATCAAACTGTTGCTAAGTTTAAATTCCACTGTGCATCTATACAACTTAGCATAATTAATTGAAAAGTTTTAGAAGTAGTATAAAAGATTTAAAAGACCCAATTCACCCCCCTCCTCTTGGGTTGTATCTACTGGGCAACAAAAACTCTTTCTCCACTTTATATTACTGCCCTGGCCAAGGTCTTAGAACTCAGTCTAACAAATCACATAGGATCACTCCTCTTCTATCAAGGTCGATAGATTCCATGTAAGTGCATACCCTACTTCTACAGTGAACTTACTGCAGCCAATCTACACTACAAGGACCCATATGACTAGAGACCATGTATACGTGTAGTCAAACTACAATAACCTCACTGTGAGTAGCTGAAGCACCGCAGGTCAAAGGACCAGTCATACTACTGCAACATCAAGCAAGTCACTGACGAGTGGATAGACATCCAAGTGACTTCTTGTCTTGGTCACGCTCAGTACCCTTGTTCTCTAACAAGCACCTGCACTATCACTTCAGTGTCCTTACACTGTGGACTCAAGTCTCGTCCATCCAGAAGGAAAGTGATCTGTGCACTGATCGGATCGATCACCGTCCTCGTGATGATTCATTGATCAGGAGCATTTAGAAATTAATCACCAATGATACATGGCTCAAATTCTCAACTCTTGAGAATATGCATCATCATCTTATTAATTTCTTGGACGATTCATAGACACATAGATAATATGAATGAAAAGATGCCTTTTATTTATTCAATAATAAATAGTCAAGTACAAAATTATGTCCCTAGAATTAATAATGTGTCAGCCAGATTGGCTTCTAGGGCATACTTCTAACAATCTCCCACTTGCACTAAAGCCAATCAGCCATAAACCTAAGCCCCATCTTCTCAAGATGCGCTTTAGTTTTTCTGCCGACTTAGCTGCTTAGTGAATCGGTCCGCCACATTTTCTGTGGAGTCTACTCTCTGATCCTCTACTTATTTTCTTTCGAGGTAGTCGCTTATTAGGTTAAACTGCCGCTCTATGTGCTTCGATTTCTGGTGAGACCTTTGGCTCCTTAGCTAGTGCTATGGTGCCTTTGTTATCGCCATAGAGTGTTATGATATCTGATGACATTACACCTAACTCTGCAATGAACTTTTAAACCAAAAGATTTCCACTGCACCCTTAGAGACGGCTTAACATTCAACTTCTAAGGTAGAATCTATAATGATCGGTTGTTTGGAACTCTTCCAATTTACTGAACCACCATTGCACAAGAACACATATCCAGATGTTGACTTCCTATCATCGACATCAGTCATGAAGTCTGAATCTGTGTATCCTTCTACCTTTAACTCCGATGATCCTCCAAAAACCAAGAATAAATCTTTAGTTCTTCTCAAGTACTTAAGAATATTCTTCACAGCTGTCCAGTGTTCTTCACCTGGATTAGACTGATATCTGCTTGTGACACTCACAGCAAGAGCTATATCAGGTCGTGTACATAGCATGGCATACATGAGGCTTCCTATTGCCGATGCATAGAGAATCTTGCTCATGCGTTGAATCTCTTCAGATGTGCTGGGGCACATCTTCTTGGAGAGATGAATTCCATGCCTAAGGGATAAGAGACCACTCTTGGAGTTTTCCATGCTGAACCTTTTCAGCACCTCCTCTATGTACATCTTCTGTGAAAGGCCAAGCATCCTTTTAGATCTATCTCTATAGACCTTTATTCCCAAAATATAGGATGCTTCCCCAAGGTCTTTCATGGAGAATTCTTTTGACAACCAGACCTTGACCGAGGTTAGCATGGGAATATCATTCCCTATCAGTAGGATGTCATCCACGTACAGTACGAGAAATACGACAGCGCTCCCACTAACCTTTTTGTAAACACACGGTTCCTCTTCGTTTTTGATGAAATCAAACGTTTTGATTGCGTCATCGAAACGAGTGTTCCAACTCCAAGACGCTTGCTTTAGTCCATAGATGGACCTTTGCAGCTTGCAGACCTTGTGATCTCCATCACTGGAAGTGAAACCCAAAGGCTGTTCCATATAGATATCTTCATCAAGATATCCATTCAGGAAAGCAGTTTTCACATTCATCTGCCAGATTTCATAATCATGAAATGCTGCAATGGCAAGCAATGTTCGGATAGATTTTAGCATGGCTACAGGTGAAAAGGTCTCCTGATAGTCAATGCCTTCGTGCTGACTATACCCTTTCGCCACAAGCCTTGCCTTATAGGTCTCTACCTCTCCATCCGAACCTATCTTCCTTTTGTAGATCCATTTGCATCCAATAGGTACAATACCTTCTGGTGGGTCTACTAAGGTCCAGACTTGGTTGGAATACCTGGAGTCTAACTCTGACTTCATGGCTTCCAGCCATTTCTCGGAATCGATATCAGATATCGCCTCGTTGTAGGTTTTGGGATCCTGTATGTGATCCCTATCTCCCACTAGGAACATTTCCTCGGTGTCCTCTTCTAGTATACCTAAGTATCTATCGGGAGGATGGGAGACCCTACTAGATCTACGAGGTGGTCGAGGGACATCGTGTACTGGCTCTGTATGAATGGGTTCGATAGGATCCATGACTCGTTGCCTTTCAGAGACTTTCTCTTCAAGCTCAATTTTCCTCCCACTGCCTCTATCAAGGATAAACTGTTTTTCCAAGAAGATGGCATGACGGCTCACAAACACATTGTGATCCTCTGAGACGGAAAAATTGTATCCTAATGACTCTTTAGGATATCATATAAAACGAGCACTTATAGTCCTAGCCTCTAGTTTGTCCGCCTGTAGTCTCTTGACGTGGGCCGGACATCCCCAAATCTTGAGATGACCAAGACTTGGTTTCTTACCATGTCATATCTCATATGGTGCGGCAGGAATGGACTTTAGAGGGAACTCTATTCAACAGGTAAATAGCTGAAAATAGGGCATCTATCTAAGGAAACAAGGGTAAATCAGTGAAGCTCATCATGGACTGGACCATATCAATAGAGTCCGATTCCTCCTCTCTGACACTCCATTGAGCTGAGGTGTTCCAGGAGGAGTCCATTATGAAACTATACCATTCTCCTTGAGATAATCACGGAACTCTCCATTAAGGTATTCACTTCCTCGATCTGATCGAAGAACCTTAATGAGTTTTTGTGCTTATTTTTCTACTTCATATCTAAGCTTTTTGAACCTTTCAAAAGTTTTATATTTGTGTCTCATACACATATCCATACCGTGAGTAATCATCGGTAAATGAAGTAAAAAATTATAACCCCTAGCCTGTACATCGAATGGGCCACACACATCAGTGTGTACTAGGATAAGTATTTCAGTGGACCTCTCTGTGTCCCACAAAGGATAACTTGGCAATCTTTTCTTGAAGGCAGAATTCACAAATCAAATATGACTCGAAAGTCAATGAGCCCAAAAGCTCATGTTTCTCCAATTTGTTTATTCTGTCTTCTCCTATATGGCCAAGCCTGAGGTGCCACAAATACTTTAGATTTATCTCATTTTTGGATCTATTAGATCCTATGGTATTCACTGTTTGCTCAGATATATTCACAAATACATCCATATGTATGTGATAGAGACTGTCAATCATAAAACCATGTTGAATCAATTTATTTTTTAAATAAAAATCTTTCTGTGCTAAATAAAATAAAGAAATCAAATTTCTGCTAGCAATAGGTAACAGTCCCTAAGTATCCTGAGCATATCTGACATACCTTCTGAAGGTTTATCACCCTTCATGTTCTTTATGCTTCCCATGTACGTAGGACAGTTCCTCTTCCAATGGCCGTCCATGATGCAATGAAAACACTTTTCCTTGCAATTGGCCTTTTCCTTGGAACTTCTTAACTTGGTGTTTTCTTAGTCTTCTGCTTCTTCGCAGGCTTCTTCTTCTTCCAAATAGACTCTCTCTTGAAAGTAGAAACCAACTTGACAGCGAAAACGATGCCCCTTGAACTTCTTCAAGGTCCCTAAGTTAGTTACCAATTTATTCAACAATTCTATTTTGGTGCATACAATCTTGTTCATATGGTAATTTACTATAAACTATTCATATGAAGCTAGAAGGGATTGTGGGATCAAATCCGTTTGCAATTCCTTGTGCATGGTCATGCCGAGCTTCTCAAGCTTCTTCAAATCCTTTATCATGGTCAAGCCATGATCGTGGACAGACTGCCCCTCACGCATCTTTGTCTTAAATAGCCTCTTGGACACTTCAAAACATGCTGCGCGACTCTGATCACCATACAACTCTTGCAGGTGATTTAATATGTCCCTGGCAGTCTCATGTTCTCATGCTAGTATTGTAATTCATTGGACATGGATGCCATTGTGCAGCACCTAACTTTATTGTCATTGTTCGTCCACTTAACAAGCGTCTTACGCTGATCAGTGATCGGACGGATTGGTAACATGAGGATTCCATGGTCTAGCATATACCCGAATTTCTCACAATTCAAAACTAATTTTGAAATTTGCTGAGCCAATCTTTATAATTGGATTTGGTCAAACGGTTGTTCTATAGGATATGAGTTAAGAGTCTAGAAGCTGACTTTATAATCCTCAGAGAGTAAAGATTCTAGTTAGACTTTTGTACTTGATCCTAATCTGTTCTAAGGTCTTTTAGAATAAATGTAACTCCCACTATTTTCTCGAATTTCTCATACTCCCATGGTAGGAAAACGGAAATCTCACACGACTAGGATTTCTAGTGGGTACTGCGGTCCCACCGATTTACATGCCACCTCACCTAACAGTTATTGGTGACACATAGATTGATGAATGTACAACTCTTGTACAATGCTTCTTAAGCATGTTGCAGTGTAACTTGGTCTCTAAGCCATGAAAACCTCATCTAACAGTTATTGGTCCCATTTCTTAGTTAAGTCAGACCCACCGTATAACCGTAGGAATAAAGTCGTCATTGGGTCCTCACCTAACAGTTATTGGTGTCCAACCCCACCTTTACCCTACAACATCTCATGTCTATAGAGAGGTCCAGCCCCCCGATGCAACTTGACCACTGTGTCCAGCCGAGACAAATCAACATCAGAAAGGCCTTAGCAGCTCTACTACAGTGGAAGATCTATTGACTTAATATTGGTTAATCAGGTCTTAGTGTTTGCAACTTGAGCTCTTCATAAGAGGTAATCGAACAATTGGCCAGGTAAGCAGGTGGGAGGCTCCCCTTACTTAGAGAGTAAGGTCCTAATTAAGTAACCACCTTTCATGCTTTTCTAGACACCAATTAGATCAATTAATCTAATATGACTTGCTCATGTCGGTTCACTCTCGACTTGATTGAGGAGGTTTTGATTTAGGTCTCAATTGGGTTTGCTACATCACATGTAAACCTATCTACCCGACTCACATTCACATCACATGCAAACGGCACATTGCAGGCAGTTATAATCGCAGCAATAATTAAAGCTAAACTTTAAATAGGTGATGATCATGGATTCTAGTTAGGTCGTATTACAAGCACATGCACGTCAATCGATCAACTGGTCTTCAACTCTTGAATTGGTTCCAAGCCTCCTTGATCCGATCCTTGATCAACTCTTGATCCAATCGCCATCAACCGCTTAGATCACCTGTTCATCTCATGCCTAGTTTTCAACTTGATCGTTGACGTACATCACATCACACAAATACAACCAGATTGTAAAATAAAAATAAAAATAAATTACATCTCCTTTTAGGAGGCACGCAGGCCTCTCAAAACATCAAATAAGATGCATGCAAGCATCTGAAAAATTACATGACATTGCAGATCACATCGCAGGTCATTACATTTGATACCAAAAGGGTTTGAATCCTATGATCATCACCATATGCAACAATTATAATTTTCAGATCTGAAAACTAACTGATTATATCATGACATAGGTTGCTGATCATGCTAATCATGATTCTAAACTTTGTAATCTCATTAACAACGCAATTAGAATCATCATTTTATCACATAAAAATCAGCATGCAAAAATCAGCACCCCTGAAAAATCTGCATGCAGAAATTTTCAGCATGCATGATCATTTAATTTTCAGATCTAATAAGCCTTTAGATAATTAATTCTTACCTTAATCTACGAAGCCTAGGCTCTGATACCACTGTTGGGAACCCGCCCATGCCGCTGATATTTCAAAAAAAATTTAGATGGCAGCGGAATCGGCATAAGCGGGATCGACGTTCATCGCATGAACATTGTTTCATGAACCGTTCGTAGTTAAGCAAGAATTAAAAACTTTTAAATTCATTAGAAGATCAGATCTTCACCTTGTGCGGGTAGATGATCACCGCAAACTGAAGTTCGTGGTCTAGGATGAAGGTTCGCTTGAAGCCGTTCAAGTGTCCGGCCTCTACGGGTATCCACACGAAGCAGTGATCCGATCAAAGCTCTCTTATCTTCCCGGGGTGCTAGCTCCCTTGCAAAGACTTCTTTTGATGGCTAATTTCCTCCCTTTCAATCAACCCTTGATTGTGCTTGGGAGGAGGAAGAAGAAGGATGAACTCAAGGAAGAAGAACACAGCCTTTCGTTTCCCTGCGTTGGAAGAAGGATTGGAGGAAGAGGAGGCGGACAAGGCTCTCTTCTTTTCTTCTTCTTGTTGGCGGCTGAACCAAGGGAAAGGGAGAGGGTGGCGGTAGCAAGGAGAGGAGAGAGCACTTATTCTATGCCCTAGGTGCCGCCCACAAGTCCCTTTTGTTAGACATGTGGAGCTTCTAACATTTAGGAGCTCTTGATGTCTTTCCTAAGAGGGGGCGCCGTCTCTTCTCCCTTCTCCACGTGAAAAGGGGAGGGGCTTATCCCCTTCCTCATGGTAAACCCTAATCCATATTAGGTGGGGATTGGAATGCCCTAATGTGGTCGAGCCCTAATCCAATTAGGCTTAGCCCAAGGGTGAACCAATTTGGATCCAATCTAGGTAAGTCCTAATCCAATTAGAACTTAAATCAATTTTGACTCAGTTGAACTCTTCAATCCTAATCCAATTAGGAGTCTTATTGATTCATTAGATTAATAATTAATTGTGACTTAAGAAACCCTAATCCAAATTAGGACATATTTAATTTTAGTCCTAATCCAATTAGGACTCTATTTGAATCCGAAGTCCTAATCCGATTAGGACTCTAGGAATCCTACTTCAAGTAGGAATCCAATTTTGATTCAAAACTTCTAATCTCATTAGGATTGCAGGAATCCTATTCTAAGTAGGAATCCCAGTCCTACTCCAACTAGGATTTCCAGTCCTAATCCAATTAGGACTCTAGGAATCCTACTCGAAGTAGGACTCTTGTTTCAAGTCCAATTAATTAATTCCCTTTCCTTCTTCAACTTCTTATCAATCGAATTGATTACTCGTGATTCATAATCACTTTTCAACCATCGGATCGGTCAATACTTCTAGTGTGTGTGACCCCATAGGTTCTACTCTGACTGGTAGTGAGATATATTATGATCTCTATCACAATATCATTGAAAACTCCTTTCAATGGATTGGAACGATTCCAACTCTACTCATTAGGGTTTATCGATCATCGAGATAATCCCTGTGAGTCCCACCATCCACCAGTGACACCTAGCAGCATGTAGTGGCTACCCAGTAGAATAGAATGATGAACCTCTAGGTGCAGTTATCGTGTGATACAGTCCTACTATCGTGGATCCCTACAGGACGGAGGTCATGGATAACTCGTCAAACCCCTTCGTCTGTCATATGTCAAGATTTATTCGACTCGAGTTCGTTAGTGGAAAACTCTTTCTCCACTTTATATTACTGCCCTGGCCAAGGTCTTAGAACTCAGTCTAACAAATCACATAGGATCACTCCTCTTCTATCAAGGTCGATAGATTCCATGTAAGTGCATACCCTACTCCTACAGTGAACTTACTGCAGCCAATCTACACTACAAGGACCCATATGACTAAAGACCATGTATACGTGTAGTCAAACTACAATAACCTCACTGTGAGTAGCTGAAGCACCGCAGGTCAAAGGACCAGTCATACTACTGCAACATCAAGCAAGTCACTGACGAGTGGATAGACATCCAAGTGACTTCTTGTCTTGGTCACGCTCAGTACCCTTGTTCTCTAACAAGCACCTGCACTATCACTTCAGTGTCCCTACACTGTGGACTCAAGTCTCGTCCATCCAGAAGGAAAGTGATCTGTGCACTGATCGGATCGATCACCGTCCTCGTGATGATCCATTGATCAGGAGCATTTAGAAATTAATCACCAATGATACATGGCTCAAATTCTCAACTCTTGAGAATATGCATCATCATCTTATTAATTTCTTGGACGATTCATAGACACATAGATAATATGAATGAAAAGATGCCTTTTATTTATTCAATAATAAATAGTCAAGTACAAAATTATGTCCCTAGAATTAATAATGTGTCAGCCAGATTGGCTTCTAGGGCATACTTCTAACAAAAGGATCTCAGCGACAGAGACATCATCAAACGGTGATGCTGAATTTTCAGAATCAGCGTCAAGATCTTTTTCGAATTTCTGCTAATCTTTAGTGAGACAAATATCAGTGAGATGCCCTTGGCCACCGCACTTGGAGCAATCGGGTTTGTCTCTTCTTTGCAGCATGGGATTCATTATATTTTTGTTGAATTTTATTGTTCCTCGCTCCGGATATGTACCCTTTGCTTAGTTACGCCCTGTTCGATGCGATGTTCACAGTGGAATTTGAACGGAACATCGTTCATCCGACGGACGCGCCTCGGATCGTAGAATTCAAATAATTTTCTAGATCCAAATTCAGAAGATATTTGAACTCATTAGGAAGGAAAGATTAAGATCTAAGGAGGGTTGATTAAGATTTATAAAACTGAAACAAAAATCAGAAGTTTTAGATTTGAAGATCTCATCTTCAAAAATTCTGCAGGTGTAGAACACCGCAGCCTGATGATCTATTCTAGGTTTCTGTTTGAGCCGCACAATTGTCCGGCCTCTATAAGTATCCACACGAGGATCTAATCATTTGAGAATAGGTCTTATTGGAGTGCTAGCTCCTTGCAAAGACCTCTCATGACTATCATAAGTTGGAATAAGAATCTGCAACTTACCTCCTTGAAGAAGAACCCTTTCTTCTTCAACCTTGCTTGCGATGGAGGAAGAGGAAGGAGGAAGCTTGCACGTGGATCTTCCTAGCCTTGCTACCGTGGAAGTAGAGGAGGATGAAGACCCCTTGCAGCCGTGGAGAAGGAGTCTATGTGGCGTGAGGAAGAACTCCTTCTTCCTTGCTGCCATGTGGTCTTTCTTCCTTTCTTTTCTTCTCAAACTTCCAACGCCTTGGAAGAGGAAGAAGGGAACTCCTTTGCTGCCGTGGAGGAAGAGGATGAAGGCTCCTCTTTCTGCCATGGGAAGGAGGAAGAAAGAAAGAGGAGGCATGGAGGAAGAGGAGAATTAATTCATAACGTCTCCCTTGCTTCCCTTTTATAGATTGGGTTTAGGGCTTCTCCTAATCTTATTAGGAGTATGGAACTATAACCCATCCTTGGATTAATGCCAAGTGTCCAATTCTTGTGCTCATAGATGCATGACATGTGTCCACTTAATCAATTGATTAATTTTCTAATCACATTAAGATTTCTAATCTCATTAGGAGAATTAATTGATTTGGGAGCATGCATCCTACGACGCCATGTGGACTTTAAAGTCCGCATAGTGTGAACATGACTTAAGTCATATTCATCCTACGATGACATGTGATCTTTAAAATCCGCACAATCCTTGGTTTAATCAAATTGACCCAATTATGAATCCGAATTAATTTGGATCGAACTCAATTTGATTTGGCTCATTAAATCGGCCCAATTACAATCCAATTGCAATCAATTCCACTTAATTCTTCTTCCATTAACTCACTAACACTTAGTGGGTTAATTCAATTACCAATCATATTGATGATTGATTTCTATTGTAATTCCAAATCACAATTATGATAGTCTGACTAATTAAATCCTCTATGTGTGTGACCTCGTAGGTTCTATGGGTTCTATGCTCCTGATCGACGGATCCATCACGAGAAACGGTGATCGATTCGTTGAGATTAGTTCACTGATCACCAAATGAATGCCTTCGAGTCTCACAATCCACTAGTGACACCTAGCAGTATGTGGTGGTAACCCAGCAGAATGAAATGTCTGAACCTCTAGGTGCAGTTAGCATATGATACAGTCCCTCTATCATGGATCCCGATGTGACGGAGGTTATGAATATCTCATCAAACCCCATCGTCCGTTATATGTCAAATTTATACGACTTCCAGTTCGAGATATGGAAAACTCTTTTTCCAAAATACCTGGCCAGAAATTTATCGAACTCAGTCTCATAAATCATATAGGATCACTCCTAATCTATCAAGATCGATAGATCCCATCTAGATGCAACCCTATTCCAAAATGAACCTACTGTAGCCAATCCGCACTACAAGGATCCGAATGGCTAGGGCCCAAGTTCACATGCTTGTCAAACTACAGCAACCTCACAGTGAATAGCTGAGGCATTGCAGGTCAAAGGATCAGTCATACAGCTGCAGCATAAGTAGTTACTGACGAGTGGATAGACATCCATGCGACTACTATTTTTGGTCACGCTCAGTACCTTATTCTCTAACAAGTACTTGCATAATCACTCCAGTGTCTCTACACCGTGGACTCGAGACTCATCCATCTAACTAAGTGATTTGTGCACTAATCTCAGCGGATCGATCACCGTCCCTCGTGATGGATCCATCAATCAGGACCATTTAGAAATTAATCCCTAATGACACATGCCTCAAATTCTCAACTCCTTGAGAATATGTGTCATCATCTATTAATTTCTTGGACGATTCATGGACACATACAAACATGAATGAAAAATAAATTGCCCAATCTTATTTATTAGTAAGTGTCAAATTACAAATTTATGCCCCGGATTACAAATATGCGTCAGCCACGTTGGCTTCTAGGGCATACTTTTAACACCCTTATTTGCTGAAATTTTAGATTTTATGGATAGGAAAATACCTTGAGGAGGAGTATTTTTGTTGCAACGTTCTGAAGGTCGTCACCCAATTTGTGGTTTGACATGACTATGACGTCGTAGTTCTGCCTCCACAATATCCATTTTTCAAGCTCGGGCAGCCATTTGATTTGGAAGTTCATCCATCAAATCATCTTGTTGTCATTTGATGTTGTAGGGATAGTACTGATCGTCATAGTAGGGATTATCATAGTAACAATCATAATAGTAGGAATCATTATAGTAGGGATCATAATAGTAGGAACATCTTCTTCTTGTACTTATGTGGATCGATTTGATGCCAATTGATGCAGAACAGAGGTGGGATGGTCGCTTTAATACCAATTGACATAGAACGGAGGTGGGATGGCCACTCTGATACCAAGTAACGCAGTCAGGGATGGGTTTATGTGATGGACTTGGACGGAAGGGCTGATCTTTACTTTCTCTTTTTGTTTTTTTCAAGTGGTGGTTAAGGTTTTGATTGATGGAAGGATGAAAGAAGAAGAAGATGATGATGATGAAGAGATTGGGTTTTATGGATGGTAGCCAAGTTAAGAAAATGGTGAATAGTTGAACTAGGGCTAGAGTTAGGGCGGGGTGATGATGGATGCAGAAAAAATGTAAGGAAGATAACTACGTCTTGATTGAAAGAGTCTCACCTTCGCTCAAGAACCCAGGGTTGGCATAAAGAAGGAGAAGGAGTCTCACCTTTCCAACTTCTACCGATGAAGAACCTCGGCGTCTCACCAAGGGTTTCAAGGCGTCTCACTTAGGAAGAAGAAACATTTGGAGTCTCACCAAAGGAGGAAGAAGAAGCCTCACGCCTCTCAATTTTAAGAGCAATTGACAATCAAAATTAATTCTCTAATTTTATTCTTCAACCTCCCCTTTATATAGAGTAAGAAGTTGAAAAAATATGGACTCTTACAACCAAAATTTTAGGAGTCCAATTAAACATGAACTCTTTTAAATCAAATCAACTAACGAAATCAGCTGACGATGTTAACTGATGAAATCAGCTGATGAAATCAACTGACGAAATCTACTAAACCAACTAAGACTCCCAAATAACTAGGACTTTTTAAAAATACATGGACTAAGAGTCCAAATAAGCTAGGACTCTTTCAAACAACACATGTACTCAATAAACAAGACTCTAAACAATCTAGGACTCTTGGACTGCAAATAAACTAGGACTTCTAGAACAACTCAAATTTGACCAAGTCAATTCCTCATCTCTCGCTTACATGACGTGGACGCTTTGATGCCACTTGGCATTCAATTACATGGACACAATTATCAAACACAAATTAGCAAATTACAAACCTAAATTAAGGATCTAATGTAACTAGGTGCCGAAAATATTGGACCCACTGTAATTCGGGCACATCCAAGCGACGATCCAAATACGACGCATATCTAGGATGACTCGGGCTCTTGCTCCTGCATCAATTTGTGCTGGACAACAGTGAACAGTTCATTAATAATGCTAACCCCATCTTACTTAACCATGCTGTGTTGGGTTGAACAGAACTTCCATGTGAACTTTTGTCATCTTAAGCTAATGATATCATTTATTGATATTGCTTAATGAGCACGCAAAATCTAGCACAAAATAAGAAAATTGCCTATCCTGTTAAATGGAGCTTTAAATTGCTAGTACTTAAGCAAATGGATTACTCAATATGGGATAGCAAGCTGGTTCTCTGATGAGCTGAAGTTCCATCATTTGTTTTTTTGATTTTTTTTCTGCTTTATATTTCTGCAACTACTTTTGTTTCTTTTATATTGTCACACTTTAATCTAATCTCTGTTTGCTGCTGTATCTCTTTCTTTTCTTCTGCTGTAATCACCTTTGCTCTTCAATAAAAGCCAGATGGATGCTTTACCAGCCTCCTTTATTATCAAAAAAAAAAATATCATTTATTGATGTGCAACAAAATTTATTATAGTTAATACCGTACTAAATAAATAAAGGCTTTAGCGTAAATTCTAATCCAGGATTTTGATGTGTCTTAACCAAATTTATTATCTTAATATATTCCCCCAAGACATTATAGTCATCTTGCCTGTCAACCCTCAAACAACTGACATCCTCCCCTATATCCTTACATTTTTTCTATACATTTTGTTATTTGATTATATATCAAAAGTGATCCAAAAATTGACGACTCCTAATGTTTAGTCCCAGGGTATGACCTCACGAGTCACTGACTTGACAACGAAGACAATGAAGGCTCAGGAAAACAATGGATGGTGGTGGAGGCCTGCTTGAGTTATCTTCAATGTTGATCTGCCAATACTTTAAAAAAATCATTTTATAACATTAAGCTTGTTATTTTATTGTAACTTTAGGCTTCTATATAACATTAAGCTTGTCATTTTATTGTAACTTTAGGCTTCTACACCATAGCAGGAGTGCACAGGGGCATATGTTTTAATTATGGAAAGGATCAGAGATTTTTCTCTCCCTGAATTAAAAACTTGGCAACTTCTAAAAGTTTTCATGCCTTTACAGGGATGTTTGACAATTTTTTTCACTCCTTTCAAATATGCAAAATGTTAACTAGCTAATTTCAAGCAGCTAGTCGTATTACTTAAGCTATTTCTGTTATAGTAAGTCTGTGGATTCGAACATTTTCACTAGAAGCCCCGAATTTGTTGAATTACAAAAGAATTGTCTAATGCAATATAAATCTCTGCCAAAAAAAAAAAAAAAACAGCTACGGTTACATTTGTCTCCCCCCTCCCTCCTCTTGCGGCGCAAAAAAAAAAAAAAAAAAAAAAAAAGAAAGAAAAGAAAAAGAGGAAAAGAATTTCAGCTTTAGTTGTGGCTTCTGATTTATTAAGTGTGCCTTCATTTTTGATCCGCCCCACTTTATGATTCAGTTCCACATATTTTGAAATAAAAAATAATTAGCAATTTTTTGTGAGATCCATGGCAGCATTACAGACCCTGTGTGTGTGTGTGTGTTTGTGTGTGTATATATATATATATATATATATATATAGTGTGTCCTGTGTCGGCTTGGGGAAGTATGAAATAGATGTATTGGGATTAGAGTTTTGTTGAGAGGTCACTTTATTCTTTTACTCCATCGATTATAGTGATTTTTTTTTTTTCCATCCTCTTGTAGCCAACCCAGATAAATTTGTGCTGTATTTTCTTTCTTTCTATCTTCTAAATTTTTTTTGTTCTTCCATCTAAATATGTCACAGATTTTGAGATAATTAAAAATCTCCGCATTCAGTTTCCCTCTCTTTCTCTTAAATAATAATAATAAAAAAAAAAAAAAGGAGACAACTGAAGGCCTCAACTTGCATCACAAAAAGCAATCAAAAGCACATAGGAGTTGGTAAACTTGCATTGTACCCAAGAGGACTACATTGCTTGTTTGTCACAACACACCAGCAAGAGTCTGAAAGTAGTGGAGGAATTGGAAAAATGGTGCCAAGGGGCCATCAAAAAGTGAAAGCTCCTTCCATCTTCTGCAAAGACCAGGAACATGTCCCACGGCAACCCCAAGGGATCAACTTAAAGAACCCCCAAGAAACCTCAATATGTGCAAGCACATGCCCAATCACCATATGCCATGTGTCCCACCTCACTCAAAGTGCAAATGGCCCGTAAGGTGGTCATGCCACGACCGTCTCACGTCGTGAAAACCAAAGGAAAGCTTGTATTTTAATATTATTTTTGGGAATTTATAATTACACCCCATTTTAAGAAACGTGCGGTCCTGGTGCGTTCCCTCTGTTTCAATCTCTCTCTCTCTCTCTCTCTCTCTCTCCCCCCCCAACGTGCATTCCCTCTGTTTCAATCTCTCTCTCTCTCTCTCCCCAACGTGCCTTAGGAAAAGGACGCAGAGGGAGTGCAGATTGCCTAAAAAGTGTTCAAATCGCCGCTTTTACTAGAAGCTTAAGATTATTAAATAAAATAAATTTATTTATATATTTAAATTTATTTATACTCTTTTTTACATATAAATCGAATTTTTTGATCCAATATGTAAATTTTTTTAATAATAAAATTAAAGAATACGAAGATAGGATTCAAACTCAGAACTTCTGTTCTGATACCATGTTGAAATCATCACTTGCTTCAAAAATTTAAATTAGTAGGTTGAGATACATTTATTTATATATTTAAATTTTTTTTTTATATATGTGGGCCGAATTTTCTGGCTTAATATGTGAAATTTTTTTATAATAAAGTTAAAAAGTACGGAATAAGATTTGTACTCAAAACGTTTGCTCTGGTATTAAATAAATAAATAAATAAAATAAAAAAAGGGTGTTCATGTGAACTCTTCATTTTTTTTTTGCCTGGTCCTTATTTTTACTTCTTTGGTGGTATCATGTGTTCGTGTGCCTGAGCTGATGCCAGCTCATGTTCTCTTGCTGATCGAGCTTGTGGATTGCTGCATCCGCTGCGAGCTCTGGTTCTTCTCCTCTTTGCCACCTCGCCTCTTCTCCAAGCTAAAGGAGAGGGCTCGCCTGGGGTAGCTCATCCTGAATCCATGGCCTCTGAGGCTTTGCCAACAGATCAAACAACTGATGGGGTATTCTTCCTGTCTTTTTTCTCCTTCCTTTATTCCATTTTCCTTTCTATCTGGTGTTTATCTTTCTTGGCTGCCACCACCTGTAAAAGTACTGATGAAACTTAAAAAAATGGAAATATCCCATTCTTTTCTTTTCATTTCATTTTTTTGGTGCTCTCCCTGCTAGGACGAGGAATTTGGAGCAAGACACACCTGAAAATTTTCAATTATAACACCTTTTTCATGTTCCTTTTCCACTTGGTATTGTGGGTACAGATTGTTTTAGGCAACAGAAGCAGTTCTAGCATTCATGCATCATGTGGGAAGGATCAAGTGTAAGCGAACTGATAGGAGGATTTGATCAATCATTTTCTTCTTCTATTTGTATTTTTCTTGTTTTTGTAAGCCAGTGCTGAAGATTTTGTCAAAAAAAAAAAGAAAAAAAAGAGAGAGAATTTTTTTTTTTTTTTTTTTTTTTTTTTTTGAGAATTGGAAAGGAGGCATCAAGACCTCCTCCCCAGCTTTATCAAGCTTTTTTTCGTTTTTTTTTTTTAAGTCCTTTGAGTTTTGCATTAAACTGAAGATTTTAGTGGGCTGAGACCTTCTCTAATTCTGGTATTCATGAATCATGAAAATAAGTTTATTTTGTTAAGAAAAACGATTAAGACTCTGTATTTTCTAAGTACGAAGAGCATTAGCTCTTAAGATTTGCTGTTAGGTGATTCTTCTTCTATATTCACAAGACTAGCCAGTAAGTATACCCCTTAGAACTGATATGGATCCAAGACTATACATATTATCATGGATACTAAGAACTTTGTTGATCTTGGCTCTCTTGGCCCTGATTGAGTTGTCCATTGTCAAGATTCATTAATCTTTGGGAGAATTTGGTAGCTCCATCCAATGGATGTTAAATAAATAGCTAGTTTTCATTTCCCTATCATGTTTAAGTCATGTGATTTGTCATGGAAAAAGAAATTCTCAGAGTTAAAACACCTTACTTTTGGTTCTGTCACTCACAATTATAAATTCATGACATGTACTGTCTTCTTTCACTTCCGGATATAAGAATGACCATATAGAGCTACCAGATCATCTGGTGTAGGATTTTTTTTTTGTTTTTTTGTTTTTTTTTACCAAGAAGTGGGATGCAACCTATAAATGTCAGATTTCGTCACACATCTTGTGCTCATGGAAAATTAGTTCAACCTGTTCTGAATTTAATTTGAATATCTTATAATGTACTTCACATATAAACTTGTTTTAGTGTACCTGATTAGGAAGGAAATCAAATCCTTGTAAAATATCTTGTTGAATGATTGTTTTAACATTACTGTTTGGTCTTAGAATCTTCAAAAGAAAGAAAGAGTCTAGTTGATACACTTAATGAAAATTCTCAGTTATGTATTATTAGCCTTGTGATCTTGTAGTGAGATGTGTTCACTTAGGCATAGCAAGAGTATGGAAGGTATATGATAAATTCAGGAAAACAAAATTAAGTCTGCTAAATTTTTGACTAGCTTGACTTCTTTCCAACTGACAAAAACCTTTTGATGATTGAATGTTGTATTACCTCCTGTATGTTGTTCTCATATAAATTTGTTCTAATTTACTGTTCCATGTTTGTGTTAGATTTTGAGATGTCTCTTTATCCATCATTGATAACTTCCAATGTAGTAGTTCTAGTTGCATTTGTATCTAAAAAAGCCTTAATTTTGGTGCACATGAAATTATTGGTTCAGCTTTCTTTCTTTTATTTTATAAAAAAACTTTTTGCTATACATACAAGTACATTGTTATTTTCATAACCAACAACAGGATACTTGCTTTCACATTTCTGATCATTTCGTGAACATGCATAAGCATTTATCTGCTTCACTTACCACCAATCTGAGAAATGTAAAGAAAAAGAAAAATATGTATTTATGATATACTTTTTTCCCATAATAATCAATTATTTTGATTCTATACAAGATTCTTGATTTAGATGCATAAGAGAATATCTTTTTTGGATAATCATTGGTTGCTAGCTAACTGGTATAGAACTTGGCATATTGTTGAGGAGAAGAAAGAGATCGACAATATAAAAGATACCAACGGAGAGAATATTTTCCAACCAAAGGAAATTGAAGGTAAGGATGATGAAACAAGGTTCAAAGCGGAGAGTTCAACATATGATGAAATAGATTTAACTGGATCGGAGGAAAAGCTAGAAGGTAAGAGTGATTCCACAGATGAAGTGAGAAAGGAAGAAGAAGATAATGATAAGGCTTCTGGTTCAGATGATTTGATTGTTCATGTTGTGGAAGAGGTAGACAATTCTACAAAGGAAGCTGAAATCTCTGCTCCTTTAGAACAAGCAGCTGAAGTTACTGGGGAAGAATTAATGAATCAACCAGATGCATCTAATTCTCCTGTACCACCAACTGAAGTAGTTGAAAAACCAAAGGAGGATTTTGAGGAATCTTCAATTCAAGAATCAGAATCAGAAGCATCAAAAGGGCAAGCAGTTTCAGAATCAGGGACCGAAAAAGTGAAGATGCAGGAGAAGTTACAGAGTCTTCCACAGTTCCAATTTCAATTTCAGAAGCAGAAAACAATCAAAAGGAGCCACCAATATTGTCTACTGCCAGAGAGCCTGCATCTAAATGCATCGAAGCCCTTGAGACTCAGGAAGGTGAAAAGGCTTCTCAAGATGAAAGCAAGAAGGTTGAGGAGGCTATTGCTTTCGAAAATTTGGGTGTAGTTGTCACAGATGTTGCCAAGCTCCAAGAAGCCGGAAAAGGGGCTGCTGCTCTTGAGGCTACTATTGCACCAGAAAAGACTCATACAAATTCAAATGCTGATGAAGCCGTTGAGGAATCTGCTAAAGAAGAAATGAGGAGTGGTGAAGTTGAAGAGGTGGAGAAAGCAGTGGCAATTGATGCTGGCAAGCCAGTTCCTTCTGCTGTTATAGAACTTGTAGAGGCTGCTGATGCCAGTTCAGTTATCGAAATCACTGAAGATTCCATGAAGCAAGACGCTAAGGTTGAAGAACAGAAGCAGGAAAATATTATTGAAGATAAAGAACCAAATCTAAGAGAGAAAAGTAAAATTGATGCTGCTAGTGAAGCTGCTGAAGTTACATATGAAGGAGAGAAGGTTACTGAAATTATTGAAAAGGTTGAGGAGAAGAAGAATGAGAGCTTGGAAGGTGATGAGGCAAATTTGGTAGAGACCTCCAAATATCTCAATGCTGCTATTGAAGTTTCTGGACTCTCTTCAGAGGAAAGGAGGGTCTCTGAAGGTGCTGAAATGGTTGAGGATAAGGACAAAGACTTACAAGGTAAAGAGGAAATCACCAAAGATCTTGATGCTGCTTCCGTGATCGCAGAGGCTTCATCCCAGGAGGAGAAGTCTTCTGAAGGTTCTGCAATGTTTGAGGAGACAAAGGATGAGGGTTTAAAAGATGAGAAGATATCTCTAGTAGAGACCTCCAAGGATTTTGATGCTGCCTCTGAAGTTGCTGACTTCTCATCCAAGGAAAAGGAGGTCTCTGAAAGTCCTGAAATTGTGGCAGAAAAGAAGGAAGAGAGTTTGGAGAGCGACAAGTCAACATCAGTTGAGACCTCCAAAAGTTTTGATGCTGCTGCTAGCATTGCTGAGGTCTCATCCAAAGATGAGAAAACTTCTATAGCTGCTGAAATGGTCGAGGAGAAGAAGGATGACAGTCTAGAAGGTAAAAAACCAACTTCAGTTGAGACTTCCAAAGATTCCAATGTTTCTGCTAACATTTCTGGAGTCTTGTCAGGGGAGGAGAAAACATCTGGTGGTCCTGAAATGGTTTGGGAGAAGGACGAGGGAGAGAGAGCTCCTGAAAGCACCGAAACAATTAGTGCAAAGAAGAGTGAAGTTTTGGAAAGCGCAAGGAAGACTCTAGGCGAAACTTTTAAAGAGCATGATGTGGAGGAAAAGAATGTTTTCGCTGCATCTGCTGCAGAACGAGTTGGTGATTTAGACGAGGTTGAGAAGGGCAAGGATCTTGCAAAAGATATAGCAGAGACTGGAAAACCTGATGACGGAAACTTAGTTGAACCCTCCAAAGGTGATTCTGCCAAGCAAGAGAACGAGGCCCCCAAACAAGAGGTTCCTAAAGCTTCTCAACGTCATTCAAATAACATAATATCCAAGGTGAAGCATTCGATTGTAAAGGCAAAGAAGGCAGTCCTTGGCAAATCACCTAGTTCAAAGACCATGTCTGCAGGAATCAAAGATGACATTAAAGTGAAATGATAGAGCAGGAGGTTTTTCAGTTTAAAATGGTCGCATCATTTGCCATAGGCTCTTGCATCTTATATGCTCTAAAGGCCATTCTTGCATCCACTGAATTTGCCTGTGGTGGTGTGCCTCCCACATGGTGCCCAGTGGCGGAGAAAACATGTGAGTAAATAGATGAATAATTAATTTTGGAGGATCGAACTGATGGGGCCATGCTACTTGCAGGGAAGGATTTACTGAAACTATGCCTCTTAGCTTGATGATAGAAATGATGAATTGTATGGTATCAGCTCATTGTATTGTTTATATTTTTGGATGCAGTGCTTGTGTTTTGCTTGGTTATATTTTCTGAGTGTTTATATATCTTTTGAGATTCATTTTGTTGATTATGTGATGTATTGTTTTGTCTCATAAACAATAATCAACATCTGTTTGATCTATATTTTGTAAGTTATTGTGACGCTACTGCATTGTGGTGATAGCTAAAGATCTCTGAATTTAACATCATGCTAATGGGATAGGATGTGTTCCTTTGATGTAATCATGAGCATGTTGGTTCCCTAAATCCAGGATCATGTCAAAGAATAGAAATAAGTAAATGTATATGTGCAAGTCCACTGACTCAGGAATGAAAGCAATTTCGTAGCACAATTTTGTATTATGTTCATGAATTGATGTTAACCTAGTATGTCGGTATATCCACCTTCATGTTATTATCGCATGCATGTTTCAGCATGCATCCATCAGAATCTTATGCAGCATTACCTTTACAGATCTGTGTAATCCTTAAGTAATTTGTCAGACAAAAGATAGGCATGTAGTCCAACAAAGGGTGCAAGTGATCACCAATTTCCATCTGCAAGTGGTATCAGATAATGGTATTTTCTCTCATCCCCTAATAACTATTTCAATAGAGTGAATTTCATTCCTTGTTCTCGGCACTTTGCTTTATACCGATGAGCCAAAATATCTCCAAGTATAAATCAGAAAAAAGAAAACTGAAGTGCAATAAATTAGACAAGAACATGATTACAAGGCTTGTTTGTGAATTCTATTTTTTTATTTTTTTAATGATAAAAAGTATAGGGAGATGCTCTAATATTCTTTCAGATATATGCAAGTTGATAAAAATGAAGCTTATATTTTTTGAGATACATTAATTCTTGAAACGGAGGATCGTTGACTCAATAGGGCCAAGAGAGATGCATAATTTCTGCATATGGAGGAGAGAGAAGAGCTTGAAGTTAGTGTGAGGTGCATAATTTTTTCTAATTTTCTTGGCTGTACTCATTTACATTTAGTGTGAGATGCTGTTGTACCCAAAAAGAGCTTGAGTGGCTAAAGCAGAGACGAGGTCAACTTTAGGAAGAATATATGATGAGGAATTTATCTTACGATAGAATTTACTTTAGTGGATTGAGGACACTAAACACAAGACTTCATGCTGACCATTGATTGCAGAACAATTGGAAGTGAGTGTTCACTACCTATGTGTGGATGTTAAAAGTTTGATCGAGGTATGCTTACAAACCTAGCTGCACCTACACCAGCCATAAGATATCTGCAAAATTCCTGTATTACTGTAAGCAAAGAATGTTTTAGAGATTTCTTCAATTGATGAGCAAGAAATATGATGAATTTCCTATTCTGATTTAATCTATTGTCTATTGTTGACCGTGTAGAGTGCCACCATTTCTAGTTAAATTCGGGTCCTCACCACTGAGGAGTGAGGTGCCACAGGCTGAGATAAATTTTATTAATTTTTGTTATGCTGCATGGAATTTATTAATTTAAGGCATCTAATGCGAATGTCTGATTGTGTTTTGAGAGGTAGCAATTTTGAAGTAATTTAGCAATTTCTTTCTTATGCGGCTAAGCAACCAACCCGAGCTTATTCAATTGTTGATGATGGATGAACTAGACTTCATTACGGGCACCGGCGATTTGAAAGATTGATTTATTATTGGTTTCAAAAAAGCTAGGACAGATCTCAAAAAAGATTGATTGGGCACCACCTATATATTCCTTTCACTAATGCCCGTAAAGATGAACCTAATGCTTTGCCAACCATTACAGTAAGATTCTAAGCTTATTGTAACCAAGGTCATCTTGACATCTGCTCTTTACCTTGGAATAGTTCTTAGTTGGATCATGCACCTACTCCGAATAACACATTTACCACATAGCATATTATCTCGTGCTCCGATATTGGTTTTGTTTCTAAAGTCTTTTTCCTCTTCCCTTTTTTTCTGAGATGGAAGATAAAATTCAACTAGCTTTATTTGGGCTATTTGGTTTTATAAAAATAAATGAAAGAATCTAAAAGGAAATGTTGTAGGAGGCAAAGTAGCTCAAAGTATATTTAAGGAAAGTCATTAGCAAATTCTGAAGAGATGACAAAATTACTTTTGTGCAACAGGTAGAGACAAAGTTAGGTGTAAAGTATCAACATGTAATTATTATCAAGTAGACTAACATCTAAGGCCAATATAGTTTCATTTTAAGAAGAGGATAGCCTCTCTTATCATTTGCAGAAAGGATCACACTTATGTGAGGACCCGTGCAAGCTTGTGTTTAGTCTCACATTAGTTATTCGCTGGATAGATCTTAGGTACTTATACGAAATTAAGAAACCTAAATAATATCTTCCGGCTAGCCATTTTGGATTAGGTCTTAGATTATTACAAATGGTATCAGAGCGTACTCGGTTCGTAACCTATGTGGACTAAGAAATAGTGCAGCACGAATCCATTGAGGCTGACCACGGGCCGATCGTGATGTTTGTGTTTAGATTTGAATAAATTTGAACCCTTAGCCTGACGAAGACGTTAGGGTTTAAACGATGGAAGTATGTGAGTATCCGTGCGGGCGTGTGTTTAGTCCCACTCGATTATTCGCTAGGTAGATTTTGGGTACTTATACAAGATCAAGGAGCCTAAATAATATCTTTGAACTAGCCATTTTGGGTGAGGTCCTGAATTTTTACAACTTACATTAATTAAGAAAGAAATTTTTTTTCTTAATTAGATGAACTTGAATCTGTGTTCTCTCCGTGCATTCATCCAAGTTCTTCATCCGCATCCCTGCCACAACAGTGTGTCATCCGTCACCTCTCGTGGAGAGAACTGAGTCTCTATGCAATTCCCAATGGAGAAGCAAATAATTGTATGATTATAACTCCAATCACTAGGGCAACATAGGTTTTTCATTGGCACATCTCTCTAGATCTTGTTAGCCTTGATTTGTGATAATTGGCTTAAACTATAGGATGACCTAATTACCTAACATGACAAGGCAAATATATGGCACCCGTTAGAGGCATCGAAGGCATCCTTGACCCTACTTGATGGGTGAGAGATCGAAAAGCAGCAGCTGACAGGTCGGGCAAAGTGGGTGCAAATGGACTGATGATTACCAGAATTATTCAAGAAGGCAGGGGTAAGAAGACACAGGACAAGTATTATTGTTAACAATATCCTTCTCGCTGGACTTCATGTTCCTGCTAGATGCTTAAAGTTGGGAATGGTATGCTTGAAAGATCATCTCAAAGTCCAACGACAACCAAAGGAACGAGGTGGTGCCGAGGGTGATAAGGTGCAGCGGAGGTGATTGCAATGATGACGATGACAGCAACAATAGGTGATGGCGGAGAGAAAGCACCAAAGATCCAGAGGAAATGACAAACAATGATAGTCGTGGTATAGTGGAAATTAGAATGACATAATAGTAGCAGTGGTGGTGACGATGGTGGAGATGTTGACGCAGCGACAGTGGCAACAGCGGTATAGCAGCGGCGGCGGTAACAGTGATAGTGGCCTTAGCGATGATGGGGATCATGTTGTTAATGATGGTAAAAGTAAGTGTCTTTTATTTTGTAAATTCTTACTTTTATTTTTTTTAAAATAATGAAGTAACTTTTCAATAAAAAAAATCAAAATAATAGTACCAAATATATTTTTATCTGAGTTTATGTAGTTTTATTTTTAAAAATAAAAAAAAGAAATAAAAATGATGCCAGACAGATATAGTTACTTTTTTAAAAAAAATAAATAAACATTAACAGCATTTTCCGATGCTTACCTACCAGCCTCCTAGAAGTGAAAGTCAACACCAGCAATCTAGTTACACCGCACTTATCCATTCTGAAGGGGAAAAAATGGACATAAGCAATAAGCCTTATCCTATTTATTTGTGGCTAGGTTCACGGCTCCAATGTTACCGGTGGATCTTATCTTATCTATCCTTCAAAATGGAATCGATCTTTAAATTGGTTCTTGTTGCTGGAAATTGGACCCGGAGACGGCCGTCGGCTGAGAGGGTGGAGCTCCAGTGAGAACTGACGGGCCGCGATCCGTCAGCGGGCGGCGTCCTCCGTAGGGCCTGCAAAAAAAGCCGGTGGCCGGGGTTTCCGGCGCCGGCCCTCCGATGCCTAAGTTAGAGGGGGCAAAGATATATGGAGGAAAATATGTCCAGAGTTTCAGTATCCAGCCCCCTCTAAGGTGGGAGGGTTCTCCTTTTATAGAGGGGCATTGGATTACCTGTGATGTGACGGGGTAGAGTTTACCGTATGATTGAGCATGTCGGCTGAATCAATGCAGGATCGTGTGCATTAATGTCTTATCGTAGGAGGTTAGGCCGGGGCCAGGAGTTGTCACGGCTGATCAGAGGCAGCCGAGCTAATTTGCCGTGAAGGGCTTGAGATCCGTAGACAACAGGAGCCATGCGCATTAATTGTTGAGTAAGCCGGAGGTCTGCAGAGACCATGCGCATTAATTGTTGAGTAAGCCGGAGGTCTGCAAAGACCATGCGCATTAATTGTTGAGTAAGCCGGAGGTCTGCAGAGACCATGCGCATTAATTGTTGAGTAAGCAGTGGCAGGGGATGGTCTCTGGTCGAGCCGCAGAAGGATGTGATCGCGGCGAGTGGATGGCGAGGTCAAGCTTCTGAGGTCGGAAGTTCCCAGGTCGGGCGTTTCGAGGTCGAGAGCTTCTAAGTCGGGCGCCTGGTCGGGCGTCAGGTCGGTCGTCCGAAGTCGGGTGCCATGTTTGTCGTCCGAGGTCGGTCGTCCGAGGTCGGGCGCTTGGTCGGGCGTCCGAGGTGGGGTGCTTCCGATCACGCGTTGACGACGCGTTCACGTGCTTTGGGGGGAGTCGTATTTCCCTCAACACTACCCCCTGACTTTCGAGTTCGAGCTGCTCGCGAGCTCGGACGTGGGAAGTAGTTGCTTTTATTGCAGTGGTGGGGGCCAGGGAGACTTAAATTATGTTGGCGCTCCACGCGCTTCGGGGTGCTTTTAATGAGGGGAGAGGGGGCGATGCCCTTTCGTCCTTCGAGGCCGTTTCGTGTAGTGAGCTTATGATGGGGCTCCGAGATCCGACGGGATAGCGCCTCGATTCCATATTCGAGGCACCCGTCCAGAATAAATGCGCTACTTCGGCTTTCGAGGCCGACACGTGGCGCAATCCGGACGGGAGGCGGGTTCTAGCCCTGCCGATCTGGGCCGTCGGAAGGGTCTATATAAACCCCTCAATCTGGCCCTAAAAAGGCCTCGCTTGGCTGCTTCTCTCTCTTTTGCCGTTTCTATTCTCCCGTTCTTCTTTCTCAGCTGTGTCAGAGCCCCCCCGGCGGTGCCCCAGAGCGATTCCCGGTGATCCCCCTCGTAGGTCACCTCCCCACATTGGTTAGGGGTTCTCTTTCCTCTTCTTTGTTTCTTCCTCGTCTTTTTCTTCCCTTTTTCTCTTCTTTTTCTTCTTTCTAAAATGAGTTCTGGTCCGAACGAAGTCGGGTCCAACCTGTTGGGAGAGGAACTGGAGCTGGTTTATACCCGGTTCTTTTTTCGGCCCGGGTTTCATCTCGAACCTGCGGGGCCGGAGGATAGGGTGACGCGACCACCTCCAGGTCGGATTGGAGTGCATGTTGAGACACTCTGGGCCGGCCTGCGGTTTCCCCTCCACGAGTTCGTGGATGAATTGCTGGTGGAGTACCAACTCGTCCCAGCACAGCTCGCTCCGAACTCGTGGAGGACTATTATCGGATTTTTGTCCCTTTGCCTTGCGCATGGGATCCCGATTTTGATGAGCGTCTTCCGCCGGTGTTTCTTGTTGAAGACGAACCCGGCGGACGGAGAGTGGATATACTTCGCCTTTCGGGGAGGTATGTCACTCTTCCGAGGTGCCCCATCCTCGATCCACGAGTGGAAGGGAAAATTTTTCTTTCTTGCGTCCGAGGCGTCGTGGGGATTTGACCCGAGGTGGGGGCGTCCTGGGCTGAAGGCAGGCGGACTACAAGGAAGTCCGTCCTCACGGTGCTTTCTCGGGGGGCGAGCCCAACTGTGACAAGAAAACTGATCTCGCCCTCAACCGGGACCGAGTCCCCGGTAAATCCGACTAGTGGAGCGTTTATTCTCCGAACCTGGTTTTCTGTCAACCCCATTTTTTGATAGGCATGGTAGTACAAAACATTTGCCGAGCTTCCATTATCAACCAAGACGCGCTTTACATCAAATTTATTTACAATCATAGAGATGACCACAGCGTCATCGTGAGGGGTTTCAACTCCTTCCAAGTTCTCGTCCGAGAACGAGATGGCTTCAGAAGTGCACAGGCACTTTGGGGGAACCCCTTCTTCGGCTGGCTCTTCAGCCGAGCTTCCTCCTCCAATGACATTGATGGTGCCGGCGATGGGCCCGTTGTCATTTGAATTTTCGGGCATCACGGCATTTTCCACTGGCCTCCTTTCCTCACGTCGGTTCCTCATAAACTGATTAAGTACCCCGCGGCGGATAAGTGCCTCGATCTCGTCTCGGAGCTGGAAACAATCCTCCGTGTCATGGCCGTGGTCCCGGTGGAAGCGGCAATACTTCCTAGGGTTGCGCGGGACTCCTACATTCCGCATTGGGGGCGGGGGCCGGAAGAAGTTCGACCTTCGATCTCCATTAGGATCTCGGTCCGAGGTGCGTTGATGGGAGTGTAGTTCTCGTACCTCCCCAAGTGGATTCGAGGTCATGACAAGGACCTCGGTCGAGCCGGGGACCTTGGTCGAAGCCGCCCCTGCTGTCGAGGCGGGCTCCTCAGCTGAGGCAGGTTCCTATCCCGGCGGGGAGATCGGTTTCTCGGGCGGCCGCGCTCCTCGCGGCGCTTCCTTGGCTTCTTTGAGGCTGGCTCGGTCGCGCCCCGCCTAGAGGCGATAGCCTCCTCGGCCTTCGCATATTTCCGAGCTCGGGCCAGCATTTCGGTGAAGTCAACGGGGAAGCTCTTCTCGATGGAGAAGAGGAATCTGTAGGAGCGAGCCCCAGTCTTTAATGCCGACATGGCTATTGATTGGTCGAGCTCGCGAATTTCAAGGTTGCAGCGGTAAAGCGGTCGAGGTATTCTCTGAGGGATTCTCCTTCCCTCTGCTTGACATCCAGAAGGGAATCCGATGTTCGCCGTCGGCGCCGGCTGGCAGCGAAGTTGGTGGCGAACTGCCTGCCGAGCTGCTCGAAAGAAGATACCGAGCTCGGCTTCAATCCAGAGAACCAAAGCCAAGCGGTTCCCCGAAGGGTAGCTGGGAAGAACTTGCAGAGCACGGCCTCTGAGGACCCTTAGAGTGCCATGAGGGCTCAGTAACTCTCCAAGTGGTCGAGGGGGTCGGCAGTTCCGTTGTAGGGCCCCATTTGGGGCATTTTGAACCTCGGTGGGACCGGCTCGCCCTCGATCTGGCAGGAAAAGAGGGACTTGGTGGTGAACTCAAAGTCACCCTCGCGCCTCGCCTTCCTGCTATGAAGCGCTTCAATCTGGCGCTCCAGTTTCTCGAACCTTCTTGTCGAGCTCCCCAGCCTGGGGGATTGTCGCAATAGTCTACTCTGACTCGTGGCGATCCGGAGCTGACTCAGCCTCCGAAGGCTGCGGCCTTCTGTCCAGGCTTCTCCCCGGCAGTTCTCTCCGGGGGGACGCTCGTTCTTCATTATTAGCCCTGAAGGAGCCATGAAGATTTTGGCCCTGGGGGATCGGTCCATTTGGAGGAAGCACTGGTTGGACCTGGGCCTGTGGAGGTAGCATAGGTGAGGCTTCCTCACGCCGCAGGCCTTGGACGGCGGCGGCCAAAGCCTGGACCTGCTGCACCAGGATGTTGAACTGTTTCGGTTGGACTTGGGAAACCAGGTCGGCTGGAGGCGGCGAGTTCTGGACGGAGTGTCCAGGACTTGGTGGAAGACACCGGGAAGCATTGGAGGCTCCTTTACTTCTCAACTTCATGGCCACGACTCGGGCCCTTCCTCTAGTGCAAATTGTTGCTGGAAATTGGACCCGGGGGCGGCCGTCGGCTGAGAGGGTGGAGCTCCGGCGAGAACTGGCGGGCGGCGATCCGTCGGCGGACGGCGTCCTCCGTAGGGCCGGCAAAAAAAGCCAGTGGCCGGGGTTTCCGGCGCCGGCCCTCCGATGCCTAAGTCAGAGGGGGCAAAGATATATGGAGGAAAATATGTCCAGAGTTTTAGTGTCCAGCCCCCTCTAAGGTGGGAGGGTTCTTCTTTTATAGAGGGGCATTGGATTACCTATGATGTGACGGGGCGGAGTTTACTGTATGATTGAGCATGTCGGCTGAATCAATGCAGGATCGTGTGCATTAATGTCTTGCCGTAGGAAGTTAGGCCGGGGCCAAGGAGTTGTCACGGCTGATCAGAGGCAGCCGAGCTAATTTGCCGTGGAGGGCTTGAGATCCGTAGACAGCAGAGACCATGCGCATTAATTGTTGAGTAAGCCGGAGGTCTGCAGAGACCATGCGTATTAATTGTTGAGTAAGCCGGAGGTCTGCAGAGACCATGCGCATTAATTGTTGACGGCTGTGGCAGGGGATGGTCTCTGGTCGAGCCACAGAAGGATGTGATCGCGGCGAGTGGATGGCGAGGTCAAGCTTCTGAGGTCGGGAGCTCCTAGGTCGGGCGTTTCGAGGTCGAGAGCTCCTAAGTCGGGCGCCTGGTCGGGCATCAGGTCGGTTGTCCGAAGTCGGGTGCCATGTTGGTCGTCCGAGGTCGGTCGCCAGGTCGGTCGTCCGAGGTCGGTCGCCGGGTCGGTCGTCCGAGGTCGGGCGCCAGGTCGGGCGTCCGAGGTGGGGTGCTTCCGATCACGCGCTGGCGACGTGTTCACGTGCTTTGGGGGGACTCGTATTTCCCTCAATAGTTCTCATTCGACCTCTCCTAATTTTCTCCCATCACCCTCAACACTTCAACCTCAGGAATCAGGGTTGCATGAAACTGAAATTGCTATTTTTTTTTCTGCATGGCACACCTAGGGTGAAACTTTATAACCATGAATCAAGAAGAAATCAAAAATTGATCTGCATCGATGCATTTTTCAGCGGTAGATACATTGCAACTAGTGATGGCATGGAACATACACATAATGACTGGCATAACTTATAAATTATTGTCATTTTAACTACTAAAAGCAGCTAAGATATAGTTCTGCTGCTGATGATATTTATCCGGATAAGTGCAATCACTGCCTTGTTATTCACAGATTCACTAACCCAAAGGAATTTCGAGAAAGCTTGCATGAAGTAGCAGTGCTCTAAATAAATAATAAATAAAAAAAAGAATTTGATGAAGATTATTCATAGTTACATCAAGTCAGAAATGCTTACAGAGCCATAAACACCTTCTCTAGGTATTTTGAAGTGTCTTTGTATCAAAACAAGAATTTTCACATGGTGGATGACTTCAGAAGTTGTGCCTTTAGAGAAATTTTGCGTGCTTCTCATCTCAATCAGGCAGTGCCACAAATTTGTCAACCGTAGTCTGTATGACTAGAAAATTCAGGATCTTGTACTTGATTAAAGTGCTGACCAAAACCTGAACATTTCTGCACTCACTCCTTGTTTAATCCCACTTTCAGTGATAAAGTTGAGCAATCCATTTTTCCTGGTATGCAACGAATTTGTTACTCATCTTCACCAAAATAGTTGCTAAAATGGTTCCTTCACTTCCTGACAGCAAGAAAGGAGATCAGTTTATTGTGATGGTGTGACCAATTCGACAAGGATACATGGAATCACTTGTCATGTGAACCCAAGGCACTGAACTATTAAAGATAGCAGTAAGTACATTCACTTTGAGAAAACATGGGTCGATGATAAAACTGCAGACCTGATTAGGATTCTGCATCTGTGAGTTGTCGATGTTTGATCTTTGTAATGTATCTATGTTTTGGTGCTGCTGATCCTCAGAAATTGAAGCAGGAGCTGCTTCTGAAGCCGGAATTGCACAAGTCATTGGTGTTGTAATCTCAGGTACTGAGTTTGCCTTAACAGAAAGTCCCGATGAGGATGACCGAGGCATCGATGAAGGGATACCCCGCTCTGGGACTCCAAACATCTGATGTTTGACAGATCCAGGCATGCCATGCAAGCCCAGAGGCCCTGGAATTGAGGGCCAGGGGAACTGAGGTCCATGAAAGGGCGGTGCAGGGATCATTGAGCAACTTGGGGAGCAATTCATGTCATACATTCCCATCCCATAGCCAAATCCCATACCCATTCCCATCCCTACGCCCATTGGCAAAAAACGAGCCATGGCTGGTGCATGCATATGCTGCATACCAGGAGGTAGCAACATTGGAGGCCTGCATAGACCACTATTCATGGACATGATCTGTGTTGAAAAAAGAAGAAAAGAAAATTTTCAGCAATGGGATCACATTGAGAAAAAAACTAAGAAGCAGAACCTTGATGACCAAAAAGCATTTACCTGAACTTGCATCTGAAGCGTCTTAAGATACTCGATGGCCTCTTCAAGCATCGAAGCTTTGTCCGCCTTCAAATTTGTGTGATTCCAAATGAGACAGGCAAATTCATTCATGTCAGATACTTTACTGATAAAACTGTTCATTATTAGCTAAATGAAAAAATGTATCACCTTGTTGCAGTTGGGTATAAGCTCCTGTAGTGCACGCATTTTCTCGTTAATCCTGTCCCTTCGCCTCTGTTAATACAAAACAGAAATTTTACACACCACATTTGAATTAACAATTGAAATCAAAAGATAACAATTAGAATCTGAGAGCACAAGTTGTCTTGTGCACTCACTCTTTCTGATAAATTATGTATTTCTGCAGCGCGACTTCTCTTTGCACTTATCCCTCGCCCCGTTGCAGGTTTTTCTAACTCCACCGACACATCTTCAAAATCCTACATATAAACAATCAATACAAAGAATTTATCAAAATAAGCTCATATGCGAGAAATTTCATAGGATTCTCTTATATCCAACTTACATCACTCTGGTACCCCGATTCGTCTCCTTCGAGGCTTTTCCTCTTTTCTCGTTGTTTTGGATCATTGGACGCTGCTCCTGCACTATTAGCGGAAGACACAGAAGAAGAAGCAACAACTGCTGCAGGAGCCTTTTCAGTTTCTTGCCTTCTTAAGGCCACACTTGCCATGACACTCGAGCTTGCGAGCTGATCAGGCGGTTTACTACAATTATTAGTTAGGATATGTGTACTATTTTTCGTTGAAGCATCTTGTTGCCAAATAGACTCCGAATGCTCGACAGAGATCACCTCTTGGGGAGGCTGAGCAGAGGACTGCACCTCCATCTTGGGAGGACCTGAAGTTGATCTGCCTCCAACCCCAGTAGCACTCTTAAAACCGCTCATGGACTCGATCAATGTCGACTCCACAAGATTGCTATTCGAGGGAGGGGACACCTTCTCATTGCTTCTAGGTCTGTCAGCACCATGGAGATTGGCCTTCGCAGGCATAGCGGGTCTTGAAAAATGGGAGAAATTCAGCATGCTACTACCATTCAGCTGCAGTGGCTTCGGACCTGCAGGATTTTTGGTCTGCAAATGGGTTTTAGCAGCATCACCGATCCCTTTGTCTATCACTCCTGATTTGGAACTTGGAGCTGAACTCTGGCAATGCTGCGACAATTGAAACAATTGGCTAGTCCTAACTCTACGAGGCTCTGAACTTTTACTCTCTGTAAGTGCTTTTGAAGCATGTTGGCCTAAGCCACAGCTTCTGTCGGACGGCATGGGTTTGCTGCAGGTAGAATGAGGATTCAGAGTGGCCCCCATGAATTCATTCAAGAACTCCAAGCAGTAATCGTTCTGGGGAGTATCATCTGCGAGAGGTTCCTCGGTAGGGTCATTGATCCATGGGACCATATCATCATCTTGAGCATTGACACCAATGTGGGCAGAAGGTCCCGATGGCGAGAAGTCACTAACCATTGGGTCCATTGCATAAAACCTCGAAGCCTTCGGACCGATGGCATCTCTTCGATCCTTCTCTTCGACTCCGGTAGCATGGGGAGAAAAACTAGTGGGGAAGGAGCTCTTCCTAGGCCCGCTGGAATGGCTCTGCATCACAACGTGGCCGTTCTCCCACAGTAGCTCAGCAAATTCATGATCAGGCCTTGATTCACAAATCATGAACATAATTTTTCAGAACAAGTATAGAAATCAATGAAACTAAAACTAGGCTATCATATGAAGAATTATATGACATTTCAAAAGCGGCCAAAATGGATAGAAACTGATAGGATCGAACAAATAGTGTAATTGAATCAGAGAATATGACAAGCCAACTTACATGGAGAATAGATCAGATGAGCAGTTGTTCCCTCTTGATTGTGTGGCTTCCGGCTTATCCCTTGCCGTCAGCCGATGGTACTCGGAGAGAGGCATGATAGCTGAAGCTGATGACTTTTTTTCAGTTAGACTCCAGAGATAGAATGGGATTCAGTTGGCCCTTCCATTTGCTGTTTTCTAAGGCTCACTCCTTGGATTACCCAAAGAAGTTGTTTACATTCTCCTCACCAGTTGTTGGACCCAATCTAGTAGCAATGAGAAGCTGCAAACCAGCGAACATCAGTTGAGCTTATCAGCGCCTACTCTAACCGGTGTCGAATATTTCCAACCAAGATCCAATCTTTCTCTGTAAAACGATCCAATCCTTCTCACTTGAACAGTAATTAAACACGAAGTTGGAAGTTTAGATCTTCTCCAACCTTGTGAAATCTCCCAAATCCATCAAAATCCCTCCTCTCTCTTTTTTTTTTTTTTCTGTGTTGTAACGTTCCAATAGGGAATCAAATTCCTGCAGAAGACTTCTAAACCACGATCGAATCCATATCTCTCAGACACCAATAAAGCCAAAAGCTCATTAACTAAAAAAAAACGAAAGTCTAAATCCAGCTCTTCCGCTCCAGGAATCTCTCAATCCCACCACCGAAATCACCAAAAGAAACACAGAAGGAACAGAGTACTCATCTCCCCTGTTCCACACTCTGATGCTTTCACTGCTTTTTATCAGCAGAAATTCCTCTTTAATTGGAACCAGATTGGTCTCCACGCAAACTCAGTAAAAAAGATACAAAATTTTTCTCACAGGCCTTGGCTAATCCACGGATTCAAATACCAGTAGCCGGGGTAGGGAAAGCGGACGCTATGGTTAAAGATCTCAGCTTTCCTACCCTTTTTCTCTTAGCAGGGATGATTGGTCAAGGGAACAATGGCCTAAATTTGTTCCTTGTGACTGAAACTTGCTGAAATAAAAGATGAGGTTCACGGTCTTTATTCCGTGCATTCGACAATTATAAACTCACTAGTAAAACGAAAAATATCGATAAGTACAGTACTCCACTTCTGTCTGTCTCCAGGCAAAGATTTTAGTGAGAGAGGCAGAGCTCGGTAAAGTGCAGTTATCACAGGGGAGGCTCCACTCATAGATGCAAATAAACAACTGCTGGTTTATGGTTAAAAAAAAAAACAGTTGTACTCCGTGTACCAGGTTATCGCCTATAGTTGATATGGTGTGTGGCGGTACTTTTATATATCTGTGATTGTGGGTTAGGAAGGGATTGACTCCAGTTAAGATAAGGCTTATTTTAATTCCCCTCACCTTCCCTCAGGGGCTACATTGCTGGAAAGAAGTAAGTTTGGTTGTGCAGCTTTAATTAAGACGCCATTCACACAAATCTAGCAGGTATTCTGGAAGTTTGGCAGCTAATGATAGAGTTACATTAAAGGGAGAGAGAATATGTTCATTCTTTATATCTTGTATCCATGTTTCAACAATATGTACCTCAATATGTGCTAATAAAAAAATTGTATCAAAGAAAGTATTTGGACTAGCATAATAGTAAGATGGTCAATATACTTAACATGCTTCCTCAAAGTTAAGGTCGTAAAGTAAAACTTAGCTTGAGTTTGGGGGATCCCGAAGGCATCCCGGTAGATGTGCTTTAGTGAAAATAATCAACTGAGGTAACTGAAAAGAGAGAAATTCTACCACGAACAATATGTTTGTGTACAAAATAACAATCGTTTTCGATATATTTAGTGTACTCATGAAAAATATCGTTATGAGCAATTTTTTTTTTTTTTGGATAAAGGTAAGTGTGTATATATTCAAATTGAAGAAATGACGTACAAATGCACAGGGGCATACCCCAGAAATCAAAGGCTAGGAGGGCATACCCCTCTAGCCACAACAACTAACTACAAAGCTTGTAAGAACAAAATGATAAGAGTATCAAAAGATATCATCAGAGAATCCCCACGAACTGTGAAGCCATCTATTAGCAGGAGATGGAATCACACCCCGTGTGAGGTTAATCCGAGTCACAATACAAAAAGTAATCTCTCTCAGAAGAACACACTCATGTGTAGGGCCATCGCCATGCAAACGGGCATTACGTTCCCTCCAAATGTAGTAGACCGCAGCTGCCACCATAAGCTTTGCAGTTCGACCCAAGAGTGAACGACCATCCATGTGAGAAAGCCAAGAGATCGTATCCATCCATCTACGCGAGGCCCACGGAATATTACACTTGGCACAAAGAACGGACCAGATGCGCTGAGAGAATGGGCACTCAAAAAATAAATGATCCACATCCTCATGCCCACCCCCACACAAAACACTATGAGCAAATTTGATAGCACCCCAATTATCATAATGAAAAAATGGTGGCATCTGAATATTTAACTCTCATATCTTCTAGCAACCAACATAATCAAATAAGCTCCTGAGTAATATCTGTAATGATACAATACTTAGCTTGAGTGTTAGATTTGGCATTAACCATTTGCTTTTTATTTTGTCAGAATATAAGAGAATATTCCAAAAAAGATCGTAGCTAATAGTGGAATATCTACTAGCGAGATCACAACATCCAAGTAGGCATATAAGTTATAAGATGAGCATGCAGAAAATTGGAGACCGTAAAAAAATGTATTCTTAATGCAACGGAGAATGCGGAGCATAGTTGCATAGTGGGTGGTGCATGGAGCTGATAAAAATTGACTAACCAGATGAACAGCTTGTGCAATATCAGGATGGATGACAATTAAATAAAATAAACTCCCAACTAAATTTCGATATAGAGGAGCCTCATTGAGTGATGTGCAATTAGGAGGAGAGAATTTAATATTATACTCAAGAGGATTAGGAGCAGTTTTATTATCAGTCAAAACAACTCTAGATATCAAATTAAAAGCATACTTAGTCTAGGAAAGATAATATTCATCAGAGTCAAAGGAGACCTCAAGACCAAGAAAATAACTATGAGGGCCAAGTTTGTTAGTTCAAAATGCTAACTAAAAATCTATTTAAGGTTAAAAATACGAGCAAGATTATCACTTGTAATAATCATATCATCCATATATAGCAGCAAAAAAATAGTCCCCAAAGTTGTTCGGCAAACAAAAAGTGCAACATTATATATATTGAAAGCGAAACCAAACTAACTAACTAAACTTAGCAAACTATGCTTATGGAACTTGCTTAAGACTATATAAAACTCTCTGTAGTTGGCAGACTTTCTTTGAAGATGATCAAGACTAGGAGTCTGCATGTGTACCTTTTTAGTAAGATTATGATTTAGAAAGGCATTTTTCACATCCATTTGATATAATTCATACACCCATTACTACTTGCAAGCTTTGAAGAAAAGCTAAACAAACGATTTATGCAAAAGTCTCCTCATAGTCAATACCATATTCTTGTGTAATGCCTTTTTTCACAAGATGGATTTTATACTGCTCCACTGACCCATCTAACCATGTCTTGATTTCATAAACCCATTTGCAACATATATCAACCTTACTAGGGGTAGATCAACTAGATTCCATTTATGTGTTTCATCCAAGGCCTACAATTCTTCTGCCGTTACTTGCTACCAGACAGGATTAGTGCTAGCCTCATGACGGGACAGAGGCTTATGTAAGAAAATAAGGGTGAAAAAATAATAATTATCCCAAAGACGAGCAGATAGTTCTCTTAACCGAGTAGAGCATCGAAATAATGAAAGAGAAGAAGATGGTGAAGATGACTCAATAGAGGAGAAAGGATCAATGTTAGGATTATCCGATGGAGCTGACACCTTAGGAGAAGCCATAGGAGTGTCATGAATGAACTCATTAGAAGAATCATCAGCAAAAATCTTCTAGAAACAACTCAACAGAAGGATTAGGAAAAAATCAAAGATGAAATGTAGGAGTGTGAAACTTTAATATGGTGGAGAACATTTTATGTTCCTAGAAAAGAATATGGGGAGAGATATGAAGCCTATATAAAATGGGATCCCTACATTTGTACCTTTTGCATTCAATTTCATACCCAAGGAAAGAACACAATCGTGTACAAGGTTCTAGCTCAGTATGTGCATGGGGTTGAAGAAAAACAAAATATGCACAACTGAACACTTTAGGAGCCATGGATCCTTCAACTTTGTTCGAGCCCCCTCTTGTTCATTTCACTCATCTAGAGGCCATTCCTATTTGGCTTACTCAACTTATGATCGAGTAGTTGGCCCGTAAATGGACGAAGGCTATGGTTCATAAACCAAGGCGAATTACTCTACCAAACCCTCAAAGAAAATGGAGGTGGACTAGTAGCCCTAGTGGAAAAGTGCCCTCTAACTCTTTAGTAATCCAGGAGGATATTGAGGGGTCTGAAAGAGGCTCTTTGCCCAGAGTTGATGACTCGACCAATACCACTGCTTCACTCCTGACCAAATCCCACCAAAAGCTCTCCCAACTTCGAGACCAACCGATAGAGCCCCTTGAAAATCCAATCCATTCAACTGATCCATTGATGCAAGCTGAGTTGTCTCAACAGCCTCATTTAGAACAACAATCCCCTCGAGGCCTGGAAGTCGCAGTTGAAGCTAGTCCGATCAATGCTATAGAGCCCCTCCTAGTTTTAGATCTTGATGCAAACCCTATTCAAGAGTCTAGTTCTAAGCTATCAGTTTTGAACTCCTCAACCATTAGCCAAGAGGTTAAATTAAGTAGTCACTTTGCTTCTTTACTCGTAGATCAGTAATGATCATGATTGCTCCGTCCTTAGTTCGCTGGCCCAAATGAAGGCTAGGTTAGCTATGCATTTGTCTAGATCATCCTTAATTAGCATCCTTGTCTCATCTAGCCCTTCAACTAAAGTCTTGAAGGCTTGAGGGTAACTCAAAGTGCCATCGATCTTGATCTCAATGTCCTTGTCGATCGTTAGAGGATGCCTGAAATCTAGAGCATGATTGACGCCCTACTACACACTGTTGATCTTCCAATTGGTCAAGCCTCAAACTCTACCAATTTGAAAGATAGACTTTCATGCTTCACCCAGACCTACCAATATCTAGATTCATTGATTGAAGACATTGAGCGAGTGATTTCATGAAAGGTGGAGCTTGAATTTGAAGTAGCCATCCTTCAAAATGAGCTAGAATGAATTATGAATGCCTATGATGACCTCCAAGAGGACTTTTGATCAATGGAGCACATGATTACCTCCTTGGAAACTTGATTGACCGAATCCTGTGACAAATTGAAAGCTTTGGAAGAAACACAAGTTGAGTAGGAGAGGAATAGCAAAGAGAAATTTAAGGCTCTAGATGAAGCTTGAGCTCGACTCTACGACTGCACCTCAAAGCTTCCTGAACTTCTTTCCAGAGTAGACAAGCCTGATGAGAAGTCCAAGAAACTCCAATACTTATGGAAGCAGATCAAGGGAATGGCTAGAAGTCTATAATCTCCCTTGTAAAAGCTCTAGATTTTATGTTAGACCGATGTATTAGCCTTCTAGCTGAATACAAGATATGATTAAAAATGAAAATCATTTCTGTTTGATAGCCAATTATTATTTTTGTGTACTTTATTCGTAATTCTACTACTATATTGATCATAAGACCCTTGTCCTAGTCATCCACGGACATCCTTAAAATAAAAAATTAATTTCATCCATTATCAATGTGAGGATTCTTGATGGACCGAATAACCGACTTCCAAGCTAAACAAAACCCTTTCTGAAGAATACCAATATCAGGTTGCCCCTTGGCATATGAATTTAACGTCCATAATAGTCAAAGAGAGAATGGTGACACCCCTTGGGATGGTTGCTTCCCAGCCTTGGTGATAAGGGTAGGTTGCATAATAGGGTAACAGTATTGCTACCCCCTACCCGGCTACCCATTATCACTAGAGGATGACCTACTCAACATTTCTCCTAATGGCCATCCATAGACTAGGATGGCCTAAGCCCAAGTTGGGCTTGAATAGCAACCTAATATCAACTGAAGCACCAGTGACTACTTGTTCTGTCTGACCTTTCGCCTCGGTCTATAAATCCTAAGAACATCCCAACAAAATATTTGACCTTGCTAGGCTATGAGTTTTTCAAAGTTAGGCTTCTTGAGGATCTTGACATTTCCACACTATAGAGATTGGTAGGCCGATTTATCCACCATAGGGGTATGATCGGCCCCTCTTGATCTTCTTTACCATCAAGGCTAAGGATGTCTCTTGTTGCTCCACAAATTGACTTAACACAATAGCCACTTGACTAACAATGACTTCTAGTAAGCCTCACTTGCTCTTGTCCACATAGAACTTGAACTATGAGATTATGTCTTGCTAAGAATCGGCTGACAGATGAATCATTTTCGACTAAGAAACATTGCTTTTGAAACCAAGATCTTGAGGAGAAGTAGAGCTAGTTTGATCCTCGAGAACTTCAATTCCTTGCATATCCAGAGGAGCTTGTCCATTAGGCCCAATTTGAGAACTTTGAGGTTCTTCGACGACATGGTGTAGTAGATTTCTTGATAGTCTTGATGGCCAAGTGTTGTTTCTCCTTTGTGGTGGCATCTCAAAACCTACTCCTACTATTCCATCAAATGTGCTAGAAAATACATGTTGGCATTTCTTTCCATTGGGCAGAAGAGCACAAGCATCTTTGGTGGGGTCGTACGGTTGTGTGGGCATGCCATTGGTCTATAAAACTAGAAAGAGATTAAGGATAGTAATAAGGTCCTAAAACCTTGAGCTTTAAGGACTTACACTACTAAGGCATTGCCTTCTCGGAGGAGAAGAAGATATTAGTTAAGGTTACAAATCTAAGTTAAATTAGGAGAAAGCAAGGTAAATAAAGGGTGCATGCAAAGATAAGTAAAGATAAATGAAATAATAGATATCTGATTGGCCAAAGATCCTCTATCAGAGTTATATTTTAGTATTTGGACCATACATCTTAAACAATCAAATAATCGTCTAATTCTAGCATCGAGACTTGTCCACACCTGACCTCAACCTCTTTGATGATTCGAGTAGCTAGATTCAAATTGCTCCCCGCTTTCCGCATTCGGATATCTTCTATGCTCCGCACCATATCACAATCCCTCTAATAGGCCAATGGGCAAATCTTCACAGGTTATTATACCTGCTCAACCTTAGACTTAATAAATTTTGCCAGGTATATGCCTTTTTTTTTGGTACATCGGCAGCTCATACCTGACGAGTGTGAAAACAGCCAACAAATTCAAAAAACAAAATACTGCGCAAAGGCATAGGCACAGTCCCGTGGTCTAGCCAAAAAAAATCTTCCAAGTGATGAACCGCGAAGGAAGCAACCCAGTCTACAATACTATTCACCTTCCTATGTACGTGCATGGCCTGGTAGGAGTCAGTCTCCTTCAGTGCTCTGTGAATATCGTGGAGCAGCGGTCGGTCCTCGACTAAGCACCCCCATCTCCGGATCTACTCAATCACCGTGGTCGAATCACCCTCGAGGAAGATGCGACCCGCACCTAGTACTCGCATCGCATAGGAGACAGCCTCCCAGGCCGCCCGAAGCTCAGTAGTCACTACTGATGAGTCAAAAATCCTCCACCCACCTGCCACCAAGAGTCTAGCATCGTGATTTCTGATGACAAATCCCACACTTCCACAGCTCCCTTCCTCTAGTACGCTCCCATCGAAGTTCACCTTGAGAAAGCTAGGGAGGTAGGGGCACCGAGGATACCAATATTGTTTTGGACGCTGCAAGAACAGAATGGAGCCCCTAGATATCCCTGACCAACCCAGTAGGTGAAGCCTCAATGGTGTCGGGGATCTCCATCGCATGCCGTAGAGCTCGGTTCGCCACAACCCTCGGGTAGGGGCTGTTGCTGTCGAAAATTCGTATACTCCTATCCAGCCAGCAATGATTGGCCAAGTAGGCATCATGAGTCCCCCTCTCCTCCCGTTCGGATCCCGAGTTGAGGCCTCCAAATGCCGTAGGAACTCCTCGGTGGACGCCCACATCTGCCCCTAGTTAGGCTGATCTGAGGGACATCTCCATATCTGACTGACTCTCGAGCATCCAAAAAGAACATGGTAAATGGACTCCTCCGTCTCTTGACAAGCTCCACATCCGGCAGGGATCCTCACTCTCTGCCTCACCAAAATTTTACTGGTAGGTAAACACCCCCAAGCCACCTTCCATAGGAACAAGGCTACTTAGGGGTGAATGTGCATCATCCATATCCAGCGGCAATCCATCTTTCGCACCGAGGGCCCTCTACCTACTCGCGAGAGGTTCCGAGCACTTACAGTCGTCCTCTCAGTCCGTCTCCACACCCTCCTATCCGCTGCCTCCCATTCTGAGATCGAGAGAGCTAGAACACGCTCAGTAAGGTGCTCCCCGAATACCTACCAGACGAGGCTCTCGTCCCACCTCCGCTCCCCCGGGCAAACAGGGCACACACTCTGCATCCCTCCAACCAGCCATGGTCAATCACGGTGGGCCAGCCCTGTAATGCTACCTCAGATAGCCACCTGTCCTCCAAAATGCTGATCGTTCGACCATCCCCAATCTCTCACCTGATCTCCGGTATCACTCCCGGGATGCAGGCGCAGATCTCTCTCCAAATAAAAAATGCTCCTCGGCCAGCACGAAGGGCGAAGTGGGGGGCTAGATCCCCGTACTTCGCCCTCAACAACGAGCCCCAAAGGCTCTCATGCTCTAGAAGAAACCTGGCTGCCATCCTGATCGTCAATAACTCCCTACGCTCAATCAGAGAATGGATACTAAGCCCTCCCCTGCTGGTCGGCTGGCAAATAGTCTCCCATGCCATAAGGTGAACGCTCTCTTTACCTCTCCACCATCCCCAAATGAAGCTACAAAACATCCTCTCCAACCCTCGGATCGCTGCAAGAGGAACTTGGGTATTGGAGAGCAAGTAAATAGGGATGGAGATCAATAATGACCATACCAGAGTGACTCGCCCCATCATTGACAATGCACCCACCTGCTAGCTCTCCAATCTACGTCTGATGCCTAGCTCCATAGATGTGCACTCCCTCCTGCATAGGTGACGTCCTGTAATAGGAACCCCGAGATATGTAAGGGTCCCTTGCTGCTCGCCGATCTCCAGAATACTCATGATAGAATGCTTCACCCTGTGGTCAGTCTTCGGGCTGAAACAAATGGCAGACTTGGTTAGGTTGACCTGCTGACCTGACGTTCCACAGTATACCCCCAAGATTCTGCTAATAACCCGAGTTGATCCACTCATCGTGAAAGCCAAAAGTTTACAGTCATCAATGAATAACAGATATGAAATCCTGGTCGTCCCGACCGCCGACCATAGACCTCCATCTCTTGCTCCTCAACTGCCTGTCTGAGCACTTGGGATAGAGAATCTGCACATAGGATGAACAACAGTGGTGACAAAGGCAGCCCTGTCTCAACCCCACCGACGACTCTAAGAAGCTCGATGGTGAGCCGTTGACCAGTAAGGTAAAGGACGGGGATAGTATACACCCGAGCACCCATCTGATCCACTATGGGTGAAACCCAAACCCCTCCAAGCATCGCCGCACAAACTCCCATCTCATCCTGTGGTATGCCCGCTCCATATTGAGTTTGACACCCATCAAGCACCTACACTTAGGTGCTTTCTGGAGGTCAGCCATGAACTCATGAGCAATGAGAACGTTGTCAGAGATGGATCACCCCCCAAGAAAAGCCTTCTGCTCAGGAAAAATGAGTCTGGGTAGAATACCCCTCATCCTCTAGACCAAGACCCTCGCTACCACCTTATACAAGGTGGTGTACAAACTAATCGGTTTATAGTGGTTCGACTCAACGAGATCCTGTCTCTTCGAAATCAATGTGATGAAGGTCCTCCTCCACTCCTCGGGCATCGTTGTAGACATAAAAAACTGCTGGACCGCCGCAACCACCTCTTGTCTGACTATGTGCCAGTATCTTCTAAAGAAAAATATGGGCAATCCATCCGGGCCCGGGGCTCTGTCCTCGCCTAATGACCAGAGAGCCGCCCGTACCTCCTCCCTGAATGCCTTTAGCAGCTATTTAGCATATCCTAGCTAATGTTTGATTCATTCAGCCTGTCGGTATCATGTACACTTGTATCGGGCCATTCCTCCACTACTTGATGTATTCTCTAGATGGAGCTCAAGAATATTAAAGCTTCGACTTTTAAGTTATTATCTTACTCCATCAATTTTGGGTACTAAGTTATTATCTTTGTCATATATCCATCCTTACAAAATTCTCATATGTTCACTCCCTCATATCTAATCATAGCTCTACTATTAAATGACAAACCCAATACAAACCCAAGATTTTCTCATAATCAACCTTATCTATTTGGATGCCAAATCCTTGATAAGCAGTAGCTTAATCTTAGTGAATCAATTTTGGCACTCATATCATTCCTAAAGGCCTAAAATAACCATAAATAATTCTCCTAAATACAATGATATTTATATCAATGGCATCCCTTCCTCTTCTACAACACCATAGCCATCTAGTTGCCCTTTACAATACCTATCCTTACGATGATGAAAAATCTAATCAAATTCCTCCAACTTGATCCTTTGCTCAACCTCAGATCAAATTCTATCCTCTAATTCTAATCCTTTTTTTTTCTCTCTAATTATAGCCTTCCAAAGAACATAGTCAAACAAATAGACTCTTCTTAAATCTCCACCATCCACCTTTTCAATAATATCTTCATACCCTTTAGTCAATAGGACTTTGCCACTTCAAATTCATCATATCCCTTAGATCCCTATAGATTGAATCATAAACATCAAATCAACCTCTCTCTACACAATCCTATCCCTTTAAAGAAACATAATCTAAGCAAGCCCACGATTCTCAAATCGTCATCCGCCATCTCTTCACTCCTCTCTTCATACCCCTTAGCAAATAGACCTTAGTACTTCAAATTCATCATTATCTTTGAATCCTTTTATATTGAATTATAGCCCTCAAATCAATCCCTCCTCCCTCTATGCAGTCTAAGTCCTCCAAAAAATACACTCTAACAAAGTATACTCTCTTATCATCTCAACCCTTCATTGATGCTACATCATGAATCTCCCCTCAAACTAATTAGCCAGTAAGAATAAGCCACCTAATTCCTCTCTCCTAATCCCCAGATTTAAGGCACTCTCACTCCTCCCTAAATCTTAGCTATAAAACCCCTCACCCACTCCCTATAATTAAATACCTCCTCACTCTCCCAAAATTCTATGAAGAAAATCCATAGAAAATAGAAGAAATTCCTTTGAATGAAGCTATTATTGGAAAAACCTTAAGGAAACTGACCTCTCTCAGTTCTTTAGCTTTCTCCTCTTTTGTTCTTCCACTGTACCATCCAGAAGTTCTAATCCTCCACTATCCACTTGACAAAAAACAAAGGAGCTCCCAAGGAGCACCAAGTGCCTGCATCGTTCCTCCGTTCCCCTTCTTCTTCCTCTCTTCTTTTCTTCCATTGTTCTTTCATTTTTGCCATTCATGTATAAACCCTAAGAATGGATTAGGAGACCTATTACTTTTCAGAACTACCCTATAAAAGGGGTGATGGTGTTCGCCCATAAGCCCTCTCGCATCATTAGATTACATCCTTACCTATAAATCTTATCCAATTAATTAGGTTCCTAGCAACTAATTAGTGTTGAATTAAATCAAATATTTCAAAATTTTAAAACCAAATATTTAACTTGGCCAATGGCCAAGTGGCAAGCATCCGTGCACAAGCAAGAGAGCAAACATAGAAAGATCCCCAAAGAAAGCAGGCCATGACAAGTATCATGCATCCACATGCAAGAACAAGCATGGAAAGGCCTCCCAAAGAAGGAAGAAAGCATGGGCGGCCAAGATGCAACAAGTCGCAGGATCAAAGAAGCACAAGAAGACACGTCATCAATCCACGGGAGGAGAGTCTGCTTCTTTTGATGTGCCTGAGCCTATATAAAGGGCTCTAGGGATCATTTCAAATACAATGAAAATTTTTTGTTCTTCCTATTCTAAGAGCCTATATAAAAAGGGCTCTAGGAATCACTAATTTTTTTTTTCTTTTCCTCATAATTTTTCTAAGTTTCTTTTGAGCTATCTGCAAGCGTGAACGTCCTCCTCTTTCTTTCCTGAAGGCGCACTGACGAAAAAGACATTGTTCTGTAGTAGGTCGTCGTATCTCTAAAAGATCTGTGCCAGCAGATCCGTGCATGGGGGGCATAAATTTTTCTGGGACAACGCGTTAGCATGCTTCGATCCACAGGCCATCTTCTCTCTCTTTCTTTATTTTATTATTCTATTGTCAAGTTAATTATTTGCTAGTTTATTTTTCTTATTTACTATTTTTGAATATTAAAAATATTTAATTATTAATTTATCAATTATATTTGTGCATTTAGATTTTAAATTGCAATGTTTATTATATATTTTGCTGCATAATTGCAAATTGTTATTTTTAGCTATTACCCATTTATGCTAGCTTCACTTTAGTGCTTAATTTTTGAAACAAAATATTAGATTACCTAACCTCCAAGAGGTTTATTAATACCTCCATTTGGACTCCTCCCAAAGTAATTTCTAGATTCCATTCAAATGAAAATTCAAAAATTGGTTAATTCATAGGAGCTAGCTTAATATTACACTTAGAATGAAATGGAACGATATTTAGAAAAATTATCCATTGAATAACGGTGTCTAAGAAAAGCTTGTCCAAAAGACCTACGTGCCTAAGAAATGCTAGTATTTAAGTGAGCCAAGTGCTCCAACACCAATCTGGAGCTGATCTGGTTGTTATTGTTTGGATTTTTCAACTTGACATCTAAAGTTTGTTGCCCAGATAGACAACCCAAGAGGGGGGGTGAATTGGGTTTTTAAATTAACTTAGCTAATTAAAACTTTGTGGATGATTAACTAAATACTATATCCAGTTATTTAATTAAAGCTAAGTACTGTGAGTAATGTGTGGGGAAGAAGATGAGAGACAATGCACTACAAACACAAAGTTTTATAGTGGTTCGGAGCTAACCCTTGCTCCTACGTCCACTCCCCAAGTCTCACTTGGGAATTTCACTATAACCCCCTTGGATTACAGCCGGTTGTTTTGCAAGCTCACAACCGAACTTGTTGTTTTACGAGCTCACAACGAACTCGGTCGGTTTTCCCAGGCTCACCGACTAGAACCAACCCCGATTGTTTTTCCGGGCTCACAATCAAACCCTTACACTCGTTGGTTTTAAACCGGCTCACCAACCAACCTTAATCCCCTTGATTCAATCCCCCGATTGAATCAAGTAAATACACGAGATAGAAGAAAACAGAAGATAGCTTCTCAAAAAGCAGATTTAAAACAATATAATCGTAAAGGAGTTAGAAGCCCTCAAACGCTTTTAAGATGGTGAAGAGGTGTGGCTTCTGGAACTCCGGTCTCCTCTTGGAAGAGTGATCGACTTGAAAGCAGGAGGAGGAAGCTTTGAATGCTGGGAAGATGTTGGTGGAGCAGTAAATGCAGATCTTCCCTTTTTCTCGTTGAAGAGCACTTAGAGAGCTTGAAGACTTGAATGCTAGGAGTGGAATATGTGTTCTCTACCTTGCTACAGTCTTCTGTGGCTATTTAAGCCAACCCCCACGGAAACTAGCCGTTACTCTGCTTTTTCTGGCCGTTCTGCACACTCTGCGCAGCCTGACAATGTGACCGTTGGTGGGTTAGAGTCGACTCGCGCGATCAGGAGTCGACTCGGCTGTAGCAGGAGTCGACTCGAGCTTTTCCGGAGTCGACTCGGCAACTGTTCCCAGTTTGAATTAAAGTTGCCGTCTTGACTGGGAGTCAACTCGTCTTGACCCGGAGTCGACTCGCCAACTTCTGGCGCTGACCTGGCAATTTTGGAGTCGGCTCATCCTCTGTAGCCCGTGGATCCAAATTTGAATTTTGTCCACTCGAGTCGACTCGACTATCCTGGGAGTCGACTCGAATCTCAGAGCCCGAACTCCCGATTCTCTGTCTTTTGGCTCATCCAGTCTTGGAGTCGACTCGAACTTCCTTGGAGTCGACTCGGCTCTCAGTTTCCGAAAGTTGGTCTTCTGCCTTTTGACGTGAAGCTTGTCTTGGAGTCGACTCGAGCTGTCTGGGAGTCGACTCGAATCTCAGAGGCAGTAACATGGTCTTCTGTCTGTCGATGGTCGCACAGTCTCGAAGTCGACTCGCGTACTGCGGGAGTCGACTCGAATCTCAGAGTTCATAAAACGCTCTCTGACTTTTTCTTTGTGTACCGCTGGGAGTCGACTCGCGTTCCACTGGAGTCGACTCGAATCTCAGAGTCCATAAAACGCTCTCTGACTTTTTCTGTGTGTACCGCTGGGAGTCGACTCGCATTCCACTGGAGTCGACTCGAATCTCAGACTTGAAAAACTGCTCTTCTGTCCTTCTGTCTGTTTTCAGTCGGAGTCGACTCGTACTGATCAGGAGTCGACTCGAGCTCGTGCCAGTGACCTTGATACGCTTGGAGTCGACTCGTGATACTCGGGAGTCGACTCGAGTCTCAGACATTGGTTCATGCAGACTTCTTAACTTATCCAAAATACTATGAACCAAGTCTAGAAACACTTGGACAGGATTTTCACTGAAACACTCAATTGAATTCATTAGTAATCACAAGATATACTCAATTGCTTTGAGCTCATCAAAATCAAATGGGGTTTTAATCAATCACTCCACAATCTCCCCCTTTTTGATGATGACAAAACTTTGAGTATATGTAAAATGAATTGCTCATAAAACAATGAAGTAAAATCCATAAATGAATTCAAATGTCTGATAATTTAATTTATCCAAGTTTGAAGGGAGTGAAACATTAAATTTCGGAGTTAAAGCTCCCCCTTTCATTTGGAATTATATAAGCCTTCATATTATGCAATCAATTGTTTGGCTTATATGTCATTAATGTTTTAGCTTGATTAAAATTCAGATTCTCCCCCTCAACATATGCATTCAACTATATTTTGATTTTCTGAATTTCCTCTTCATGCTTTGAAGTTTTTTTTTTGAACTGAATTTTATCTTTAGAGGGAAAATCTGTCAATTTGTTCTTGAGTAGGATTCAGCTAATCTCCGAATATCCCTTGAATAGATTCTGGAGATTACTCCATTAGGAGCCCCAAAAGAGAGATAATGAGCCTCGAGGTACCGAATCCACTTAGAACAAATTTATGTGTGTTTTTAAGAGTTTATCGTTTTATTTATTTCCATTGATTTCTTTTACATATTTTTTAATATTTCTCCCCTTTTACATATTTTATACTTACACATTTCTCCCCCTTTTTGTCATCATACCAAAAAGGAGGTAATCACACACAATCAATGGCACAAATGGCACAGTCAATCATCAAATGGCACAGAAATGAAGATAAGATGTCTACTCATTGTATTGATATGAAGGTGAATACATTTGAGCATACAATAGGTAAAGCAAGAACAATACAAAAAAAGACAAAACACAACTCAAAATCATCTATGACCTCCTCGAGGATGTGCCTCCCCCTCTCGAGGATACATCTCCTCCTCTGGAGGATGTAGCTCCCCCTCTCGAGGATACATCTCCTCCTCTGGAGGATGTAGCTCCTCCTCTCGAGGATGTGACTCCTCCTCTCAATCGGCTCTGCTCCATGAGGAGGGCGACTGCCTCTGTAACATGGCCCAGCTGCGTGATAATAGACGTGGTGGCTCTGCTATGTGTAGTGGAGAGCTCAGTCACCGACGTCTGAAGCCCAGTCACCGAGGTCTGAAGTGCATCCAGCTTGTCGATGAGCACATTCGACAAGCGCTCGGCCCCCTCGGTGGTGGTGTGCATGTCACGGCGGATGTCATCCCGCATCCTCCTCGTGGTGCTCGTGACCTCGCTCATGCTGTGGAACTGGGCCTGCACCAGGGTCCTAATGTTGTAGATCTCCTGCCGCACCTCAGCCGTCATGTCTGTCACGGCTGTCAAAGATGGGACCAATGCTGAGGATGGAGTGGGTGCAGGAGTGGGAGCTGGCACGGAACCTCGGAGCTCCCGGAGCAGCTCGTCCCTCAAATCTCGGACGATCTCCTGCCGCAGCTCCCGGAGCTGCTCTGGATCAATACGGACCTCCATAGATGGTGGAGCTGAGGAGGAAGGTCCGGCAGAGGTGGTAGGAGCAGGAGGAGTGGATGGAAGGTCTGGATGGTCTGGGAACTCTGGGTAGTCAGAATCTGGCTCAGGACTGGGTGATGGTCTGGTGGTCTGAGCGGTGAGAGTGGACTTCCTAACCCAGATCCCTTCTCTCTTCCGAAATCCCATCCTGTGCATGGTCCCCGTACCCAAGCGATCAGTCCATCGCAAGGCACGAGAGGGTTCCTTCTCAGGAATGGAAATTTCGTACTGCCTAAAGAGAAGAGTGAATATCATTCCGTATGGGAGGGAGAGCCTAGGTCTATCCAGGGGCTCACACATATACCTATAAATGAGCTTGGGGAAGTTGACCGGGGTGTCCTGAAGAATGTAAGACATAATAGCTAGGTCCCTCTCATTCACAAAATCAAATCTCCCTGTCTTAGGGAAGATGGACCTGGACAAAATGCTCAAAAGGATTCTCACTTCAATAGGAAGTGAGCTAGCAGATACCTCATCTAGGGGAGACTGAGGTGGATGCCCTAAGACGATCGTAAGGGCCTCAAATCTATCCTCAGGATGTGCAGGAGCCACCCCTACTAATGGAAGGTGGAGGATATGGGCAATGAGGTCCTCTGTGACACGCAATGGGACACCTAATACCGTGCCCTCAATACCTCCATCTCTCCGATGGACGGTACTGTAGAACTCTTGAACTAGGCCAGGATAGGTGGGAAGGTCCAAGGTGAGGAAGTACTCTAGACCCTGGGCTCTAAGCCTATCGCCTATGGTGAATCCTTCCTGGGAGAGATAGTCGAAAGTGACATACCTCCCGGAGGTGACGGCCTTCCCGGCCAACGGCCTAACATGAACCACCCTAGGCGGGAAACGATCCGGAGGAGGTTGCCTCGCGGGATCGTGCCGTGCCTTGGAGCGCCGCTCGGGACCGGCCACGGGACGGGACCTCTTTCTAACAACTCCCTTGCGAGGCATCTTGACCTAAACGAGATGAAAACCTAGAGAACGAAGAAGGATCGATAGAGGAAGCTCGGGACTGACCTGAAAAGACCTAGGAACGGACGGAAACTCAATGTCCGGCGAAGAATCGACGGGAAAAGGGCTTGGAGACGATCGAGGATGACCTAGGAGTCGGCTCTAGGGCTTTGTGAACAGTGGCGGCTTGAGAAAAAGTGTTTGCGAAACGACAAACCTAGGGTTAAAAAGTCGGATCCCGACTGCGAGTCGACTCCCCTGAGTCGCGAGTCGACTCGACCTCGAGTCGACTCCAGAAAATGCGCGAGTCGACTCTCCTTATGCGCCTGTAGACTTCGAGTCGACTCCCGACAATGTGCGAGTCGACTCCCCCTCAGCTGCCAACTTTGCGAGTCGACTCCCCCAAATGCGCGAGTCGACTCCCCGTTAGGAGCCGGCTCTGAAACTTACTCGAGTCGTCTCTAACCTTGGCACGCACTTAAAAATCATGCTATAACCGTGCCAAATGAGGGAAAATCACCTAGTTGGGATCTGATTTGATGATCATTGAATAGAAACTCTATTTTAACCTCATTTTAACCATCAAAATCAATTAATCTAGTGGAAATTCCCACTAGGATGGGTCAATCACTCCTAATCCCCTCCTAAGTACACTGAACCTCTCTTCACTTAGGGGTTTTGTGAAAATATCTGCTAATTGATCATCAGTACAAACAAATTGGAGAGTCACATCACCATTCAATACATGATCTCTTATGAAGTGATGTCTTATCTTAATGTGTTTAGTTCTTGAGTGTTGAATTGGATTTTTAGTTAGGTTTATGGCACTTGTATTATCACAATTAATGGGGATTTTATCTTGTTTAATGCCATAATCTTCTAATTGTTGTTTAATCCACAAGATTTGAGCACAACAACTCCCGGCTGCAACATATTCAGCTTCTGCAGTGGATAATGCAACCGAGTTTTGTTTCTTGCTAAACCATGAGATTAGGTTTTCTCCTAGAAATTGACAAGACCCGCTGGTACTTTTTCTATCAAGCTTACATCCAGCGAAGTCTGAATCTGTGTACCCTATTAAATTTAGGCTAGATTCTTTAGAGTACCACAGCCCTATGTTCTTAGTTCCTATTAAGTATTTAAAGATTCTCTTAACTGCAGCTAGGTGTGATTCTTTAGGATTAGCCTGATATCTAGCACACATGCACACACTAAACATAATATCAGGCCTACTTGCAGTAAGATACAGTAAAGAACCTATCATACCTCTATAAAGTTTTTGATCTACAGATTTACCTGATTCATCTTGGTCTAACTTACATGATGAGCTCATGGGGGTGCTGATTGACTTGTTTCCCTCCATATCGAACTTCTTGAGCATCTCCTTGATATATTTGGCTTGATTGATGAAGATGCCTCCTTCAGATTGTTTGATTTGAAGCCCGAGGAAGTAGTTCAGCTCTCCCATCATGCTCATCTCAAACTCACTCTGCATCAAATCAGCAAATTCCTCGCAGAGGCGATTGTTAGTAGCACCGAAAATGATATCATCAACATAAATCTGTACTAATAACATCCTTATTTTTCTTTTTCAGAAATAATGTTGTATCTATATTTCCCCTAGAGAATCCATGTTCTAATAGAAATTTACTAAGTCTCTCATACCATGCTCTAGGTGCTTGTTTTAGACCATAAAGTGCTTTGTTCAGTTTATACACATGATTGGGGTATTGATGATTTTCAAAACCAGGAGGTTGTTCCACATATACCTCCTCATTAATAAACCCATTTAGAAAAGCACTTTTTACATCCATTTGATATAGCTTGAAGTCCTTAGAGCATGCATATGCTAATAATAGTCTAATAGCCTCAAGTCTAGCTACGGGAGCAAAGGTTTCATCAAAGTCTATACCTTCTTCTTGATTATAATCCTTTGCTACTAGTCTAGCCTTATTCCTTATAACAATTCCATTTTCATCTAGCTTATTTTTATATATCCATTTTGTACCTATAATTGGATATTCAGAAGGTCTCTCTACTAGATCCCACACTTTATTTCTAGTAAATTGGTTTAGTTCTTCTTGCATTGCATTTATCCAATTTACATCATTTTCGGCTTCTTCTATATGTTTGGGCTCAAAGTGTGAAACAAAAGCTAGATGGTTATTCAAATTTCTAAGGGATGCTCTAGTCCTAACGGGTTGGGATGGATCATCTAGAATTAGTTCCTTAGGATGCCCATGAGCATACCTCCAAGCTTTAGTTAGCCCATGATCCACTATAGGCTCTTGGTTTGATGATTCTCCTTCAATCAACTTTTGATTATCATCTTGTAATCCCATCTCATCTATCTTTTCTTCAAGTATTTCAATATCATCATCAAAATTAACCTTCTTACTAGATGAGATGTCACTAGAGTCATCAAAAACAACATGTATAGATTCTTCTATAACTAGGGTTCTTTTATTAAAGATTCTATAGGCTTTACTAGTTGTAGAATAACCTAGGAATATTCCTTCATCAGATTTTGGATCAAATTTTCCTAGATTATCTTTCCCATTATTATGTACAAAACACCTACATCCGAAAACATGAAAATAGTTAACCTTTGGTTTTCTATTTTTCCACAGTTCATATGGTGTTTTCTTTATGATGGGTCTTAATAGAACTCTATTTAATACATGGCAAGAAGTATTAATGGCTTCTCCCCAAAAGTACTTAGGGAGGTTACTTTCACATAACATCGTTCTAGCCATTTCCTCTAGGGTTCTATTTTTCCTTTCCACAACTCCATTTTGTTGTGGTGTCCTAGGTGCTGAGAAATTATGGGTTATCCCCTTTTTACTACAAAATTCATCAAATAATTGATTTTCGAATTCGGTACCATGGTCACTTCTAATAGCTATAACTGAGGACTCTCTAGCATTTGTTACTTCCTTATGGAACTTCTTAAACATAGAAAATGCTTGATCCTTATGCGCTAGAAACATGACCCATGTGTACCTAGAGTAATCATCTACTATAACTAGACCATATTTATTTCCACCTAGGCTTGTTGTTCTAGTTGGACCAAATAGGTCCATGTGTAGTAATTCTAGAGGCCTAGAAGTAGAGACACATTTTATAGATTTAAAAGAGTTTCTAGATTGTTTGCCAAATTGACATGCTTCACATATTTTGTTCTTTTCAAATTTTAATTTTGGCAAACCTATCACGGAGTCTCTTTTAACTAGTTTAGTTATTGTGTCCATGCTTGCATGACCTAACTTACGGTGCCATAACCAACTAGCATCATTTTCTTTAGTTTCATTAACAACTAAACATTGGTTATGTTTTGTAAGGTCTTCTAGATCTACCACATATACATTTCCACGTCTCATCCCTTTAAAAACTAAACTATTATCATTAGTATTCGTTATAATGCACAGTGATGGTTTAAACATAACATCATATCCTTTGTCACATAATTGACTAATACTTAACAAGTTATGCTTAAGATCATCAACATATCTAACATTATCTATAAAAGTAGAAGGGGTGATTTGAACTTTACCAATACCAATGATGTGACCTTGGTTGTTGTCTCCAAACGTCACAGCACCTCCCTTCTTAGCTTCAAGGGTGAAAAATTGGTCTTTATCACCCGTCATGTGCCTTGAGCAGCCACTATCCAAATACCAGCAATTTTTGTTGACCTTGGCTGCAAGACACTCCTACACAAGCAAATCATGTCATCTTAGGTACCCAAGTTTTCTTGGGTCCTTCATGGTTAGTCAAGTTGGTTCCTTTTGGAACCCATACCCTTTTAATTTTTCTTTTAGTTTTACTTTTCCTAAAATTACATACATTTGCTTTATGGCCTACTGTACCACAACAAAAGCAGGTTATTTTCTTAGTTTTTGTTTCCCCAGCTTTAACAAAGAAGTTACTAAGAAGTTTTTGCTTATTTCTTGGTTTATATCCTAAACCGGCTTTATTAAACACTGCACGTTGACTATTTAGTATCATGTTTAATTTTTCAGAACTATAGGTAAATCTTTCAACTAAGGGTTTGTATTTGTTAAGTTCTTTAGTTAGTGTCTGATTTTCGGCTTTTAGATCATTAAGTTCTTTAGTAAGATCCTTATCTAAGGTTTGTTTATATTTTTTAAGTTCTGAAAATTCCTTAGTTAGTTTTTCATTTTCTTTAGTTAAGGTGTTGGTCTTTTGAGTTAAAAGTTGGTTGCTTGTTTTAAGTTCTATATTTTCTTTGGTGATTAAATCCTTATCCTTAACTAATTTATCGTATTTATGTAGGTATGATTGATTAGTTATTTTCAGTTCTTTATTCTTAAGATTTATAGCCTTATATTCTACCATTAATTCATTAAATGCATCATAAAGTTCATCAAATGAAAAATCATAGTGCGTATCGGAAGTTACCTCATTTTCGTTGGCCATGAAACAAAAATTGGCCTTCTCTTCTTGTTCTTCATCCGATGATGAAGATGATGCGTCGGAGTCCGATAGGGTGGTGACAAGGGCTTTCTTCTTCTTCTTGTACTTGCTGCTCTTCTTTAGTAAGGGACACTCAGCTCGGATGTGTCCCGGCTTTTTGCACTCATAGCAGCCGGTCCCCTCACTTTCCCTTTCCTTACCTTTGTCCTTGCGGTAGGAATTTGAGGGGCCTCTCCTTTGATGATAGGACTTCTTGTGGTTGATGAATTTCTTGAACTTGCGCACAAGAAGAGCCTCACCACCATCTTCCTCATCTTCTTCTTCTTCACTGCTGCTGCTGCAAGACAAGTCCTTGTTAGAAGAAGTAGATTTTAAAGCTATTACCTTTTTCTTATGGGAGGACTCTTCCTCGTTGTGTTGTTTCATGGTAAGCTCATGCGTCATAAGGGATCCAAGGAGCTCTTCAAGTGGAAGCTTGTTCAAGTCTTTAGCTTCTTGGATTGCCGTCACTTTAGCTTCCCACGACCTTGGTAGACACCGAAGGATTTTCCTGACAAGTTCACTGTTAGTATAGTTCTTGCCAAGGCTTTTTAGGCCATTGACAATATCAGTAAACCTAGTGAACATGCATGTAATTGTTTCGTTAGAGTCCATTTTAAATAGTTCATATTTATGAACCAAAATATTTATTTTGGACTCTTTCACTTGATTCGTGCCCTCATGGGTCACTTCAAGTCTGTCCCAAATCTCTTTTGCAGAATTGCAAGTAGAGACCCTATTGAATTCATTACGGTCTAAGGCACAATAGAAGACATTCATTGCTTTAGAGTTTAATTGTGCCTTCCTCATGTCATGTTCATCCCAGTCCATTTCAAGTTTAGGTACCTTAACACCATCTACGTATATGGATGGGATGTATGGCCCATTTACTACAATGGACCACATCTCATAGTCTTGGGCTTGGATGAATATTCTCATCCTAGCCTTCCAGTATGAGTAGTCAGATCCATTGAAGAAAGGGGGTCTTTGGGTGGACTGACCCTCAATGTGAGAAGATCCAAATGGGGTTGTCATTTTGATCTTTTAACTCTTGAGTGGAAGAGTTTTTGGCTCTGATACCACTTGTTGCCCAGATAGACAACCCAAGAGGGGGGGTGAATTGGGTTTTTAAATTAACTTTGCTAATTAAAACTTTGTGGATGATTAACTAAATACTATATCCAATTATTTAATTAAAGCTAAGTACTGTGAGTAATGTGTGGGGAAGAAGATGAGAGACAATGCACTACAAACACAAAGTTTTATAGTGGTTCGGAGCTAACCCTTGCTCCTACGTCCACTCCCCAAGTCTCACTTGGGAATTTCACTATAACCCCCTTGGATTACAGCCGGTTGTTTTGCAAGCTCACAACCGAACTTGTTGTTTTACGAGCTCACAACGAACTCGGTCGGTTTTCCCAGGCTCACCGACTAGAACCAACCCCGATTGTTTTCCCGGGCTCACAATCAAACCCTTACACTCGTTGGTTTTAAACCGGCTCACCAACCAACCTTAATCCCCTTGATTCAATCTCCCGATTGAATCAAGTAAATACACGAGATAGAAGAAAACAGAAGATAGCTTCTCAAAAAGCAGATTTAAAACAATATAATCGTAAAGGAGTTAGAAGCCCTCAAACGCTTTTAAGATGGTGAAGAGGTGTGGCTTCTGGAACTCCGGTCTCCTCTTGGAAGAGTGATCGACTTGAAAGCAGGAGGAGGAAGCTTTGAATGCTGGGAAGATGTTGGTGGAGCAGTAAATGTAGATCTTCCCTTTTTCTCGTTGAAGAGCACTTAGAGAGCTTGAAGACTTGAATGCTAGGAGTGGAATATGTGTTCTCTACCTTGCTACAGTCTTCTGTGGCTATTTAAGCCAACCCCCACGGAAACTAGCCGTTACTCTGCTTTTTCTGGCCGTTCTGCACACTCTGCGCAGCCTGACAATGTGACCGTTGGTGGGTTGGAGTCGACTCGCGCGATCAGGAGTCGACTCGGCTGTAGCAGGAGTCGACTCGAGCTTTTCCGGAGTCGACTCGGCAACTGTTCCCAGTTTGAATTAAAGTTGCCGTCTTGACTGGGAGTCGACTCGTCTTGACCCGGAGTCGACTCGCCAACTTCTGGCGCTGACCTGGCAATTTTGGAGTCGGCTCATCCTCTGTAGCCCGTGGATCCAAATTTGAATTTTGTCCACTCGAGTCGACTCGACTATCCTGGGAGTCGACTCGAATCTCAGAGCCCGAACTCCCGATTCTCTGTCTTTTGGCTCATCCAGTCTTGGAGTCGACTCGAACTTCCTTGGAGTCGACTCGGCTCTCAGTTTCCGAAAGTTGGTCTTCTGCCTTTTGACGTGAAGCTTGTCTTGGAGTCGACTCGAGCTGTCTGGGAGTCGACTCGAATCTCAGAGGCAGTAACATGGTCTTCTGTCTGTCGATGGTCGCACAGTCTCGGAGTCGACTCGCGTACTGCGGGAGTCGACTCGAATCTCAGAGTTCATAAAACGCTCTCTGACTTTTTCTTTGTGTACCGCTGGGAGTCGACTCGCGTTCCACTGGAGTCGACTCGAATCTCAGAGTCCATAAAACGCTTTCTGACTTTTTCTGTGTGTACCGCTGGGAGTCGACTCGCATTCCACTGGAGTCGACTCGAATCTCAGACCTGAAAAACTGCTCTTCTGTCCTTCTGTCTGTTTTCAGTCGGAGTCGACTCGTACTGATCAGGAGTCGACTCGAGCTCGTGCCAGTGACCTTGATACGCTTGGAGTCGACTCGTGATACTCGGGAGTCGACTCGAGTCTCAGACATTGGTTCATGCAGACTTCTTAACTTATCCAAAATACTATGAACCAAGTCTAGAAACACTTGGACAGGATTTTCACTGAAACACTCAATTGAATTCATTAGTAATCACAAGATATACTCAATTGCTTTGAGCTCATCAAAATCAAATGGGGTTTTAATCAATCACTCCACAAAGTTCAAATTAGATATCAGTGCAATAATTTGACATAAACCTTTTTATTTTCACAGGTATCAAAACTGTATTAATTAAGCTACAAATCAACAGCTTTCCGCACATCTAAAAATCTTAGTGCTAAACTGAAAAGTTTAATGGTCAAAACTTTAGGATGTGGCGGACTCAAATGCGGTTTTGGCATGGAAGAAGTTTGATTTTGAATTTGATATTTTTTCCATGCGGCTGATTAGGAACTTATTTCATGCTCACCTTTTCTATTTGATTTTCAACATGTGCCTCGCATGGGAGAAGTTTGAATTTGAATTTGAATTTTTTCCCATGCGGCTGATTAGGAAGTAGTTTCAATTATCCCACCAACAAGCCATGTATGTGTCAGGTTACCCCCGCACGCATTATGACAATCGCAGCGGAAAAATACGCGCAGGGTCGTTCATCTCATGAATGTCCTAGAAAACATAGATTTCAAAAATTTTCTTGAGTTCTCTAACTCAGAAGATTATGAAATCTAAAAAAAAGATTAAAATTACTAACTTGATTAATTTCAGATCTACTATTCAGAATTATAAAGATCATATTTTTATCTTTGAGTGGGTAGATCTTCACCGCTATCTGATGATCGTTGGATTTGTTTCGCTTGAAGCCGCACAAACGTTCAGCCTTTATAGGTATCCACACGAGGTACAGATCGCTCCAAGATCTCATCGGGGTGCTAGCTCCCCTGTAGAGATCACCTTTGATGGCTGATTTTCTCTCTCTTCAATCAACCTTTTGACTACTTTGAGAGGAAGAAGAAGGAGGAAGAAGAAGAAGAGGGCGCAGCTCTTATTTCTGGCTCACGCCTGTAAGGAGAAGGAGGAAGGAGGTGGGCGGCTGATTCAAGAGAGCTCCAATGGTTCTTAATGCACCATGCCACCCCTCCTTTTATAGGCATCCCATGCCTAGCTAAACAAGGAATAATTTCAATGAGAAATCACTTCTTGATTCATCCCTCCAAATTCTACCATACCCCTTACTTAATTCTATCACACCCCTTACTTAAAAAGGATTGGAGAGAATCTAAGGACTCACCTTGCGCCATGTGGCAATCCACGTGAAAGAGGGAGGAGGGGCGGATGCCCCTCCATATGGCGTGTGGGACCAAAGTAGGAAAGAAAGGGGATGCCCCCTTCTTTCTCTGGGCATGTGACAAGGAGGAGGGGCGGACGCCCCTCCTTTTCTCCCTTGAGTGGCCCGCATGAAGGATGGGACAATCCCATCCTTTCATGTGTTGGTGTTCCCCCGCAGCGGCACGACGATCGCGGCGGAATCCGCATGCCGGGCCCGGTGCATCGCATACGCCGGAACAAGATCGGGTGGATTTCAAAAATTTTCTGAATCAGAACGAATCAGAATCCTTTTGAATTCATATGGAGACTAAACTAAGATCTAATAATTAATTATGAATTGTTAAAATACCAGCAAATCAGAAATATAAAAGTTCAAATGAAGATCTCATTTTCACCTTTGTGCGGGTAGAAGAACACCTCAACCGATGATCGTGGTTTGGTTCCTTGTAGCCGCACAAACGTCCGGCCTCTACAAGTATCCACACGAGGTTACTGAAGATCAGAGATGGGGCTTCACTGGGGTTCTAGCTCCTTGCAAAAGCCTCTCTTGGATGTCGAAGAAGAAGGAAGAAGAAATCACAAGGATCCCACCTTGTGCAGCCTTCAAGGGAAGAAGAAACTATTTTGCTATTTTGGATTCCCTTCTCTCCCTTTTCTTTGCTGATTAAAAAAACCCAAAAAAATTATCCTTGCTGCCCCACGCCTGGGAGAAGAACTCATGAAAAGCTTGGGGCGTGGGGCTCCCTTTTTTATAGGGTTTAAAAGCCTAGGCACCAGGAGTCCTATTCCTAATAGGTTTCTTGGCTTCATTCCTTTATTGGTGGGCCCCTTGATTCTTGGAAAGAATCAAGGGGCGCCGGCTCCGAGCAAAGAAGGAGAGGGGGCCACGCCCCTCCTTGCCCTCTTGGCTGCCCCCTCTTGCTTATTTTGACTCCTCAAAATAAGGCATCAAGAGGGAGACTCTATACAAGGAAAAAAGGCTGAATTAGGCAGGGTTTTCAGGGACTCGATCTAGCCAACTCTTGACTAGGATTTGAGTCAAATTTCTTTGGATCAGACCCAACATAATTTGACTCAATTAATCAGCAATAAAAGACTTAATTATAATTATTTAATTCTTCTATTTAACTCACTAACTCTTAGTGGGTTATTTCAAACATCAATCTTATTGACATTGTGATTCCAAATCATAATTCGACAATCCTAATAATCAGAACCCCTAATGTGTGTGACCTTGTAGGTTCTAATCTAACTAGTAATAAGACATATTGAGATCTCCATCTCAATATCACGGAGGAGTACTGTTGATTTTGATCCCTCAAAAGAGATAAGTATACTTTTTTTCCCATAAGAGACTAAAACACCTTTCAGTGGACTGAAACACCTTTCAGTGGACTGAAACACTTTCAGTTCTACTCGTCAGGGTTTACCGATCATCAGGTAAATGCCCGTGAGTCCCAACATCCACAAGTGACACCTAGCAGTATGTAGTGGCAACCCAGTAGAATAGAATAATGAACCTCTAGGTGCAGTTATCGTATGATACAGTCCTTCTATCGTGGATCCCTACAGGACAGAGGTCGTGGACAACTCGTCAAATCCCATCGTCTGTCATATATCAATATTTATTCGACTTAAGTTCGAGAGTGAAAAACTCTTTCTCCACTGTGTATACTGCCCCGGCCGAGGTCTTACGAACTCAGTCTTATAAATCACATAGGATCTCTCCTTATCTATCAAGGTCGATAGATACCATATAGGTGCATACCCTACTCCTACAGTGAACCTATTACAGCCAATCTTCACTGCATAGATCCATATGTCTAGAGACCATGTATACGTGCAGTCAAACCACAGTAACCTCATTGTGAGTAGCCGAAGCACCGCAGGTCAAAGGACCAGTCACACTACTGCAACATCAAGCAAGTCACTGACGAGTGGATAGACATCCAAATGACTTCTTGTCTTGGTCACGCTCAGTACTCTTGTTCTCTAACAAGCACCTGCACTATTACTTCAGTGTCTCCAAACCGTGGACTCAAGTCTCGTCCATCCTCAAGGAAAGTAATGTGTGCACTGATCTCATTGGATCGATCACCGTCCTCGTGATGATCCATTGATCAGGAGCATTTAGAAATTAATCACCAATGATACATGGCTCAAATACTCAACTCTTGAGAATATGCATCATCATCTTATTAATTTTTTGGACGATTCAGAGACACATAAACAATGTGAATAAAAAAGATGCCTTTTATTTATTCAATAATAATAAAGTTAAGTACTAAATTATATCCCAGAATGAATAATGTGTCAGCCAGATTGGCTTCCAGGGCATACATCTAACAATCTCCCACTTGCACTAAAGCCAATCAGTCATATATCTAAGTCCCATCTTCTCAAGGTGGGCTTCAGTGTTTTGCTGACTCAGCTGCTTAGTGAACAGGTCCACCACGTTATCCGCGGAGTCTACTCTCTGCACCTCGTCATATTTCTTCTCAACATAGTCGCGTATGAGGTGAAAGCGCCGCTCTATATGCTTTGACTTCTTATGAGACCTTGGCTTCTTAGCAAGAGCTATGGCGCCATTATTATCGCAGTAGAGTGTTATGGCATCTGATGACATTACATCCAATTCCGCAATGAATTTTTTGAACTAGAAGTCTTCCTTAGCAACTTCAAAGGCGGCGATATATTCAGCTTCCATAGTAGAATCAGCAATGATCGGTTGTTTAGAACTTTTTCAATTCACCGTACCACCATTGTACAAGAATACATATCCAGATGTAGACTTTCTATCATCGATATCAGTCATTAAGTCTGAATCTGTGTACCCTTCTACCTTTAACTCTGATGTTCCTCCAAAGACCAAGAATAAATCTTTAGTTCTTCTTAAGTACTTAAGAATATTCTTCGTAGCTGTCCAGTGCTTTTCACCTGGATTCGACTGATATCTACTAGTGACACTCACAGCAAGGGCTATATCAGGTCGTGTACACAGTATGGCATACATAAGGCTCCCTATTGCCGATGCATAAGGGATCTTGCTCATGCGTTGAATCTCTTCAGATGTGTTGGGGCACATCTTCTTGGAGAGATGAATTCCATGCCTAAGGAGTAAGAGACCCCTTTTAGAGTTTTCCATGCTGAACCTTTTCAGCACTTTCTCTATGTACATCTTCTGTGATAGGCCAAGCATCCTTTTAGATCTATCTCTATAGACCTTTATCCCCAAAATATAGGATGCTTCCCCAAGGTGACAACCAGACCTTGATCAAGGTTAGCATGGGAATATCATTTCCTATTAGGAGGATGTCGTCCACGTACAGTACGAGAAATACGACAGCACTTCCACTAACCTTCTTGTAAACACTCGGTTCCTCTTCATTTTTGATGAAATCAAAAGTTTTGATCGTATCATTGAAACGAGTGTTCCAACTCCGAGATGCTTGCTTTAGTCCATAAATGGACCTTTGCAGTTTGCAGACTTTGTGATCTCCATCATTGGAAGTGAAACCCAAAGGCTGCTCCATATAAATATCTTCATCAAGATATCCATTCAGAAAAGCAGTTTTCACATCCATCTGCGAAATTTCATAATCATGAAATGCTGCAATGGCAAGCAATGTTCGGATGGATTTCAGCATGGCTACAGGTGAAAAGGTCTCCTGCTAGTCAATGCCTTCGCGCTGACTATACCCTTTCGCTACTAGCCTTGCCTTATATGTCTCTACCTTTCCATCCGAACCTATCTTCCTTTTGTAGATCCATTTGCATCCAATAGGCACAATACCTTCTGGTGGATCCACTAAGGTCCAGACTTGGTTGGAATGCATGGAGTCTAACTCTGACTTCATAGCTTCCAACCATTTCTCGGAATCGATATCTGATATTGCCTCATCGTAGGTTTTGGGATCCTGTATGTGTTCCCTATCTCTCATGAGGAACATTTCCTTAGTATCCTCTTCAAGCATACCTAAGTATCTATCGGAAGGATGGGAGACCCTACTAGATCTGCGAGGTGGAGGAGGAACAACGTGTACCGGCTCTGTATGATTGGGTTCTATTGGATCCATGACTCGTTGCTTTTCAGAGACTTTCTCTTCAAGCTAAATTTTCCTCCCATTGCCTCTATCAAGGATAAACTGTTTTTCCAAGAAGATGTCATGTCGGCTCACAAACACATTGTGATCCTCTGAGATGTAAAAATTATATCCTAATGACTCTTTAGGATATCCTATAAAATGAGCACTTATGGTCCTAGCCTCTAGCTTGTCCGCCTATAGTCGCTTGATGTGGGCCGAACATCTCCAAATCTTGAGATGACCAAAATTTGGTTTCTTACCATGCCATATCTCATACGGTGTGGTAGCAACGGATTTACTGGGAACTCTATACAGTGGATAAATTGCGGTAAGTAAGGCATTTCCCCAAAGAAACATGGGTAAATCAGTGAAACTCATCATGGACCGGACCATATCCAATAGAGTCTGATTTCTCCTCTCTGACACCCCGTTGAGTTGAGGTGTACCCGGAGGAGTCCATTGTGAGACTATGCCATTCTCCTTGAGATAGTTCCGGAATTTCTCACTAAGGTATTCTCCTCCTCGATCTGATCGAAGAGCCTTAAGGGGTTTTCAGTTTATTTTTCTACTTCATTTCTGAACTCTTTGAACTTTTCAAAAGATTCAGATTTGTGTCTCATAAGATACACATACCCATACCGTGAATAATCATCGGTAAAGGTAATGAAGTACGAATAACGACCCCTAGCTAGCACATCGAATGAGCCACACACATCTGTATGTACCAGAATAAGTATTTCAGTGGTCCTCTCTCCATATCCTACAAAGGGCAATATAGCCATTTTTCCTTGAAGACAGGACTCGCAAACTAGATATGACTTGAAAGTCAATGAGCCGAGAAGCCCATCTTTATCCATTTTGTTCATTCTGTCCTCTCCAATATGGCCAAGCCTGAGGTGCCACAAATACTTTTGGTTTATCTCATCCTTGGATCTCTTGGATCCTTTGGTACTCACTTCTTGCTCAGACACATTTACAGATACATCCATATGCAAATGATAGAAACTGTCAATCATGAAACCACGTGCGACTATTTTATTTCTAAAATAAATAGAACAACAGTCTTTGTCAAATATAAGAACATGATCTTCCTGTGCTAGACATGAAACAGAAATCAAATTTCTGCTAGCAGCAGGTATATAATAACAGTCTCTAAGTAATAAACTAAAATTAGACGGTAGTCGCAGAGGGTAGGTGCCCACAGTCACAGCAGCAATTTTTGCCCTGTTGCCAACCCGAAGGGTTACCACACCTTCCGCCAGTCTTCTACTTTCCTTTAGATCCTGCATAGTAGTGCACAAGTGAGCACTAGAACCAGAATGTATAACCCAACTAGAAGTAGAGGAAACCGTAAGGTTAGTTTCAATCACGAGCAAGTCTAACATACCTTCTGAAAGTGTGTCTGCCTTCTTGTTCTTCAGACTCTCGAGGTATAAAGGATAATTTCTCTTCCAGTGGCCATCGACATTGCAGTGGAAATATTTTCCTTTATCATTAGTCTTTTTCTTTTGAACTTCCTTCTTTAGCTTCTTGTCTTTCTTCTGCTTCTTCGCAGGCTTCTTTTTCTTCCAAGTAGACTTTCTCTTGGAACCAGAAATCAACTCAGCAGCAAGGGCATTGCCCCTTCAACCTTTCAAGGCTCCCTCAGTAGTTACCAACATGTTTAATAGTTCAGTCTTAGTGCATTCAATCTTATTCATGTGGTAGTTTACTATAAATTGTCCAAATGAATCAGGAAGGGATTGCAGGATCAGATCTACTTGCAATTCTTTGTGCATGTTCATACCGAGCTTCTCAAGCTCCTCTAGGTCCTTGATCATAGTCAGACCATGATCATGGACAGACTGCCCCTCGTGCATCTTTGCCTTGAAGAGCCTCTTGGACACTTCAATATGAGCTGTGCGACTCTGCTCACCATACAACTCTTGCAGGTGTGCCAGTATGTCCCTAGCAGTCTTCATATTCTCATGCTAACATTGGAGTTCATTGGACATGGATGCCATGATGTAGCACTTGACCCTTATGTCATCGTCTGTCCACTTTTCATGCATCGCACGCTGATCAGCGGTCGGACATGATGGTAATGTGGGGATATCATTGTCGAGCACATAGCCTATTTTCTCGCAACTCAGAACAATTTTGAGATTTCTAAGCCAGTCTTTGTAATTGGTACTGGTTAGTCGGTTGGTCTCAAGAATACGGGTCAAAGGGTTTGAGGCTGACATTGTGATCTGCAGAGAGTAAAGATTCTAGTTAGATTTTTGTACTTGATCCTAACTTGTTCTAGGATCTTTTAGAACAAATGTACCTCCCACTATTTTCTCGAATTCCTCACACTTCCCTGGTAGAAAAACGGAAATTCTACGCGACTAGGGTTTCTAGTGGGTACTGTGGTCCCACTGATTTGCATGCCATCTCACCTAACAGTTATTGGTGACACATAAATGGATGAGTGTACAACTCTTGTACAATGCTTCTCAAGCATGTTGCAGTGCTACTTGGTCTCTAAGTTATGAAGACCTCACCTAATAGTTATTGGTCCCATTCCTTAGTTAAGTCAGACCCACCGTATAACCATAGAAATAAAGTTGTCAATGGGCCCTCACCTAACAGTTATTGGTGCCCAACCCCATCTTTAACCCTACAACATCTCATGTCTATAGAGAGGTCCAGCCCCTTGATGCAACTTGCCCACTGTGTCCAGCCGAGACAAGTCAACACCAAAAAGACCTTAGCAGCTCTACTACGGTGGAAGACCTATGGACTTAATATTGGTTAATCATGTCTTAGTATTTGCAACCTTGAGCTCTTCATAAGAGGTAATCGAACAATTGGCCAGATAAGCAGGTAGGAGGCTCCCCTTACTCAGAGAGTAAGGTCTTAGTTAAGTAACCACCTTTCATGCTTTCCTAGACACCAATTAGATCAATTAATCTAATATGACTCGCTCATGTTGGTTCACTCTTGACTGATTGAGGAGGTTTTAGTTTAGGTCTCATTGGGATTGCTCTACTAGTTTGCATCATATGTAAATCTATCTACCCCGCATACATTCGCATCACATGCAAACGGTACATCGCAGGCAATTAAAATCGCAGCAATAAATAAAAGCTGAATTTTAAATAGGTGATGATCATGGATTCTAATTAGGTCATATTACAAGCACATGCACGTCAGTCGATCAGCTGGTCTTCAACTCTTGAATTGGTCCTAAGCCTCCTTGATTCGATCCTTGATCAACTCTTGATCCAATCGCCATCAACCGCTCAGATCGCCGTTCATCTCATGTACTATCTTCGACTGATCGTTGACGTACATTACATCACAGAAATACAACCAGATATAGAAATAAATTACGTCCCTTTTAGGAGGCACACAGGCCCCTCAAAACATCAAATAAGATGCATGCAAGCATCTGAAAATATTACATGACATTACAGATCACATCGCAGGTCTTTACATTTGATACCAAAAGGATTTGAATCCTATGATCATCACCACATGCATCTTATGCATGATTTTATCTAATCTGATTTTAATTTTATTATGCAACCATCTGAGATCCAGATCATGCAATACCTTAATTTTAAACATCATAATCACATCATAATTTTAAAACTAACATCGCATGATCGATCTAACAAAATCAGCTTGCTGAAAATTTCAGCATCACAAAATTTTAGCATGCAGAATTTTTCAGCATGCATAATAATTAAAAAATCAGAACTAATTCATAATCAATTAACTATTATCTTAATTGGATCCCCAAAACCATGGCTCTGATACCACTGTTGGTGTTCCCCTGCAGCGGCGCGACGATCGCAGCGGAATCCGCATGCCAGGCCCGGTGCATCGCATACGCCGGAACAGGATCAGGTGGATTTCAAAAATTTTCTGAATCAGAACAATTCAGAACCCTTTTGAATTCCGATGGGGACTAAACTAAGATCTAATAATTAATTATGAATTGTTAAAATACCAGCAAATCAGAAATATAAAAGTTCAAATGAAGATCTCATCTTTACCTTTGTGCGGGTAGAAGAACACCGCAACCGATGATCGTGGTTTGGTTCCTTGTAGCCCCACAAACGTCCGGCCTCTACAAGTATCCACACGAGGTTGCTGAAGATTAGAGATGGGGCTTCACCGGGGTGCTAGCTCCTTGGAAAAGCCTCTCTTGGATGTCGAAGAAGAAGGAAGAAGAAATCACAAGGATCCCACCTTGTGCAGCCTTCAAGGGAAGAAGAAACTATTTTGCTGTTTTGGATTCCCTTCTCTCCCTTTTCTTTGCTGATTAAAAAAACCCAAAAAAATTCTCCTTGCTGCCCCACGCCTGGGAGAAGAACTCATGAAAAGCTTGGGGCTTGGGGCTCCCTTTTTTATAGGGTTTAAAAGCCTAGGCACCAGGAGTCCTATTCCTAGTAGGTTTCTTGTCTTCATTCCTTTATTGGCGGGCCCCTTGATTCTTGGAAAGAATCAAGGGGCGCCGGCTCCCAGCAAAGAAGGAGAGGGGGCCACGCCCCTCCTTGCCCTCTTGGCTGCCCCCTCTTGCTTATTTTGACTCCTCAAAATAAGGCATCAAGAGGGAGGCTCTATACAAGGAAAAAAGGCTGAATTAGGCAGGGTTTTCAGGGACTCGATCTAGCCAACTCTTGACTAGGATTTGAGTCAAATTTCTTTGGGTCAGACCCAACATAATTTGACTCAATTAATCAGCAATAAAAGACTTAATTATAATCTAATTATAATTATTTAATTCTTCCATTTAACTCACTAACTCTTAGTGGGTTATTTCAAACATCAATCTTATTGACATTGTGATTCCAAATCACAATTCGACAATCCTAATAATCAGAACCCCTAATGTGTGTGACCTCGTAGGTTTTAATCTAACTGGTAATGAGACATATTGTGATCTCTATCTCAATATCACTGAAACACCTTTCAGTGGACTGAAACACTTTTAGTTCTACTCGTCAGGGTTTACCGATCATCAGGTAAATGCCCGTGAGTCCCAACATCCACAAGTGACACCTAGCAGTATATAGTGGCAACCCAGTAGAATAGAATAATGAACCTCTAGGTGCAGTTATCGTATGATACAGTCCTTCTATCGTGGATCCTTACAGGATGGAGGTCATGGACAACTCGTCAAACCCCATCGTCTGTCATATGTCAATATTTATTCGACTTAAGTTCGAGAGTGGAAAATTCTTTCTCCACTATGTATACTGCCCTGGCCGAGGTCTTACGAACTCAGTCTTATAAATCACATGGGATCTCTCCTTATCTATCAAGGTCGATAGATACCATATAGGTGCATACCCTACTCCTACAGTGAACCTATTGCAACCAATCTTTACTGCGTGGACCCATATGTCTAGAGACCATGTATACGTGCAGTCAAACCACAATAACCTCACTGTGAGTAGCCGAAGCACCGCAGGTCAAAGGACCAGTCACACTACTGCAACATCAAGCAAGTCACTGACGAGTGGATAGACATCCAAATGACTTCTTGTTTTAGTCACGCTCAGTATTCTTGTTCTCTAAGAAGCACCTGCACTACTACTTCAGTGTCTTCACACCGTGGACTCGAGTCTCGTCTATCCTCAAGAAAAGTAATGTGTGCACTGATCTTATTGGATCGATCACCGTCCTCGTGATGATCCATCGATCAGGAGCATTTAGAAATTAATCACCAATGATACATGGCTCAAATTCTCAACTCTTGAGAATATGCATCATCATCTTATTAATTTCTTGGATAATTCATAGACACATAAACAATATGAATGAAAAAAATACCTTTTATTTATTCAATAATAATAAAGTCAAGTACAAAATTATATCCTAGAATGAATAATGTGTCAGCCAGATTGGCTTCCGGGGCATACATCTAACATTATGCTCAAATTTTCTAATCCAATTAGGAAATATTTGGTCCCTCTTGATCAATTAAATTCTAATCCAATTAGAACCCAATGTGTCCTCCAATTTGATTCATGTGAATCCTAATCCAATTAGGATCCAAATTGGACTTTCATAAATTATGTTCCTTATCTAATAAGGAGTTCTAATTAATTAGGCCTTTCTATCCTTATCCAATAAGGTTAAGCCTAATTTAATTAGATCCAATTGAATTAATTAAATTGCAATCCAATTGCAAATCCTTCTTCTTTAACTCACTAACTCTTAGTGGGTTAAACCAATTGTCAATCAAATTGACAATCAAGATCTATTGCGATTCTAAATCGTAATCCAACCGTCGGAATGATTAAAACCTCTAATGTGTGTGACCTCATAGGTTCTACCCTATCTGTAGTGAGATATATTGTGATCTCCATCACAGTATCATTGAAACTCCTTTCAATGGGTTGAAATAATTTTGACTCTACTCTTCAGGGTTTACTGATCATCAAGTGAATGCTTTTGAGTTCCATAATCTACTAGTGACACCTAGCAGCATATAGTGGCAACCCAGTAGAACAGAATGGATAAACCTCTAGGTGTAGTTAACATATGATACAGTACCTCTATCGTGGATCCCGACATGACAGAGATTATAGATAACTCATCAAATTCCATCGTCTGTTATATGTCAAATTTATTTGATTCAAGTTCGAAATTGGAAAACTCTTTTTCCAGAATTGCCCTAGCTAAGGTCTTTCGAACTTAGTCTCATAAATCATATAGGATCACTCCTAATCTATCAAGGTCGATAGATCCCATCTAGATGCAATCATAATCCGACAGTAAATCTACTGCAACCAATCTACCCCACAAGATCCCTTAAGGCCCACGTTTATGTGCTCGTCAAACTACAGCAACCTCACTATGATTAGTTGAGGCATTGCAGGTCTAAGTACTAGTCATATAACTGCAGCATCAAGTAAGTCACTGACGAGTGGATAGACATCTGAGTGAATTCTTGCTTTGGTCGCGCTCAGTACCCTTATTCTCTAACAAGCACTTGCACAATCACTCCAGTGTCCCCACACTGTGGACTTGAGACTTGTCCATCAAGAAAAGTGATCTGTACACTAATCTCATCGGATCGATCACCGTCCTTCGTGATGAGCCATCGATCAGGAGCAATTTTGGAATTAACTACCTAATGACACATGTCTTAAATTCTCAATTCTTGAGAACATGTGTTATTATCTTATTAATTCGTAGGATGATTCATAGATACATAATAACATGAATGAACAAAATGCCTAATTTTATTAATTAATAAAAAGATCAAGTACAAATTTTATATCCCATAATAAATACAATGCGTCTGCCAAATTGGCTTCTAGGGCATACTGCTAACAGTATGGCACATAAGTCTTAGGTCTATATAAGAGAGTCATAGGCCTTTTATGAGAATATATCTTTGATCATTATATTTGCTCTTTAATGCACTTGAACTTAATCCCAAGATCAGAACTTAAGAATAATGACAAATGTGAGATATGTGTAGAGGCAAATTAACTAAAAGACCCTTTTACTCTGTAAGTAGAGATTCTGATCTTCTTGAACTCATACATAGTGATGTATATGACTCAAGAAGAACCTCAAGGGGTAGAAACAAATATTTTGTAACTTTTATAGATGATCTTTCTAGATACTGTCACCTTTATCTTATCAAAGCTAAAACCGAGGTCTTAAATAAATGCAAAGTATATAAAGCAGAGGCCGAAAACCAACTAGATAAAAAGATTAAAACCTTAAGATCTGATAAAGGAGGTGAATTTACCTCATTTGAGCTGATCCAGTTCTGTGAAGAACATGGGATAATTCATGAAGTGACAACTTCCTATTCACCCTAATCTAATGGAGTAGCTGAAAGAAAGAATAGAACCTTAATGGATATGGTTAACTCTATGCTAATTAGTTCAGATGCACCAGAAAATCTTTGAGGGAAAGCACTAGTAATTGCATCTTATATCTTGAATAGAATTCCATTCAAACATAATGATAAAATCTCATATGAAATCTGAAAACATAGAAAACCTAACCTAAAATACTTAAAAGTGTGGGGGTGCTTAGCTAAAGTAAAAATTTCAGAAAATAAAAAAAAGAAAATTGGACCCAAAACAATAGATGCAATATTTATAGGATATGCAATTGAGAGTAATGCTAATAGATTTTTAGTGTTTAACTCTAAAATAAATGAAGATTTTTAGTGTTTAACTCTAAAATAAATGAAATTAATAACAATACCATAATGGAAGCAAGAGATGCAATCTACTTTGAAAGTATATTTTTCTTTAAAACAAGAATAAATGATCAAATAAATACCAATAATAATCAAGGGACTAGTTCAAGCAGAACTAGATTTAGAGAGGAAGAAGAAGAAAAAACTAAACCTACAAGAAGTAAAAGAACTAGAGTTGAAAAGAAATTTGGAGAAGACTACTCCACATTCCTAAAAGAATACTCTCCTACTTCTTTAGAGGATGTCTTGAAATCTTTAGATGCCCTCTTCTGGAAAGAAGCAATAGATAATGCAATGCAATCTATAATTCAAAACCATACTTGAGAATTGGTAGACCTACCCTTAGGAAGTAAACCCATAGAGTGTAAATGGATCTTTAAGAAGAAACTTAGGCCAGATGGAACTGTAGATAAATACAAGGCTAGGTTAGTAGCCAAAGGTTTTACTCAAAAATCTGTGATTAACTTTTTTGATGTTTATGTACCTGTAGCTAGAATCACTACCATTAGGATCCTTATTATCTTGACTTTTATTTATAAACTGGTTATACATCAAATGGATGTTAAAACTGATTGAATGGGGACCTAGATGAAGAGATTTACATGGACCAACTCGAAGGTTTCATTGTCCTAGGTCAAGAGAAAAAGGTATGTAGGTTGATTAGATCTCTTTATGGTGTAAAACAAGCCCCCACACAGTGGCACCTTAAATTTGATGAAATAATCCTAACTAATGGATTTAAATTAATAACACAGATGAATGTGTATATTATTAAAAAAGGAATAACAAAATTATAATCTTATGTCTATATGTAGATGATATCCTAATTTTTGGAGCAGACTTAGAAATTATTAATGAAGTAAAATAATTTTTATCTTTAAAATTTGACATGAAAGATTTAGGAGAAGCAGACCTAATCCTAAATACTAAAATCATAAGGAATGAAGATGGAATAACTTTTGTCCCAAAGCTATTATGTGGAGAAGATTCTTAAAAAAGTTTCACTACTCTGATTGTCATTCTGTATCTACTCTCTATAATCCATCTCTTCATCTAAAGAAGAACTTAGGTGATCCAAATCAATCAAAGCTTGTATGCCCAGATCATTGGTTCTCTAGGGTTTCTTGTAAATTATACCAGATCTGATATTGCATACTCTATGAACCAACTGAGTAAATATACTCACAACCCTAATAATGATCATTGGATTGCTATAGAAAGAATTCTCCGGTACCTTAAAGGTACCATATCTCTGAGATTACACTATTGTGATTATCCTACTATTCTGAAAGGCTATAATGATGCCAACTGGATCAGTGATACAGTTGATACTGAATCTATCACTGGTTTTGTCTTTCTTTTAAAAGGTGCACCTGTATCATGAAAGTCTACCAAACAAACTGTAGTGGCTAGGAGCACCATGGAATCTAAAATGATTGCCCTAGATACCACTAGCATTGAGGTCGAGTGGCTTAGAGATCGACTGGTAGATTTATCTCTTGTGACTTCATTATTACCTTCTATATCTGTTCATTGTGACTACAGATCTGCTATAGATAAATGCAATCAAAAAAATGCAAGTGCGCCATAAATCATTAAGATACAAATTAAAGAATAATTTGATTGCACTAAATTTTGTAAGATCTAAAAGAAATCTAGCTGATCAGCTTACCAAAGGATTGTCTGTGATAACCCAATCTGAAAAGATTCAATGGGTAGAAACAAGCTAGATAGGTGACTAATGAGGAGCACTATTTGTTTTTCCCATCCCTAGGGCAATAGTGCTCATAAAAAGCAAGGGTTAGATTGAGTTTTTTACTCTTAATGAATCCGAGACCCATGAGGCAGGGTACCTACTTGCTCATACCCTTTTGAAGATTCACCTATATGCGTGTGTCGTGAGGCCGCGACTGTGAAAAGTGGGCTATTCCCTAATAACACACATGAAGAGATACCTGCACATGGCCGTAAAGCGCAAACTCGTTTCGAGCATTGTTTATGCTGTATTATGTGTGTTGTTAATAAAATCTAAGTTATGGACTAAGGTTCAATGCATAGTCCACCTTGGCTCCACAGAGGTAATCAATTATCACTAAATGAAGGTTCAAACCGAAAGTTACCTACATCTATTACATAATATAAGATACTCAACACTTTATTTTGATTTTTAAATTTATTTTGATTTAAATTTTTTAAATATTTAATTTATATGGGGGATTGTTGAATTAAATCAAATATTTCAAAATTTGAAAACCAAATATTTGACTTGGTCAACGGCCAAGTGGCAAGCATCGGCGCACAAGCAAGGAAGCAAACATAGAAAGATCCCCAAAGGAAGCAGGCTATAACAAGTGTCATGCATCCACGCACTTGAGCAAGCATAGAAAGGCCCCCCGAAGAAGGAAAGAAGCATGGGTGGCCAAGATACAACAAGTTGCAGTATTAAAGGAGCACAAGAAGACACGTCATCAATCCGTAGGAGGAAAGTTTGTTTCTTTTGACGCGCCTGAGCCTATATAAAGGGCTCTAGGGATCATTTCAAACACAATAAATTTTTTTTTTTTTTTCCTATTCCAGGAGCCTATATAAAAAGGGTTCTAGGGATCATTGGGGAGAAAAGAAATAAAATTTTTTTTTCTTCTTTTCATAATTTTTCTAAGTTTCTTTTGAGCTATTTGCAAACGTAAACGTGTTATTCTTTCTTCTCTGGAGGCGCACCGATGGGGAAGACGTGGTTCTGTACTGGGTCATCGTATCTCTAGAAGATCTGTGCCAGCAGACCCGTGCGTGGGGGGCATAAACTTTTCTGGGACAACGCGTCAGCGTGCTTCGATCCACGGATCATCTTCTCTCTCTTTCTTCATTTTATTATTCTATTGTCAAGTTAATTATTTGCTAGTTTATTTTTCTTATTTACTATTTTTGAATATTAGAAATATTTAATTATTGATTTATCAATTATATTTGTGCATCTAGGCTAACAATTTGATGGTGACTTCAAATGAACTAGGAGGGACCTCGAACACCTCGCTTATAGTGGGTTGGTCGGTAATGCTGAGGGTGGCTAGGGTCATGGAATTTTTTCCCATGCTATCCTTCTTTGCCATGGCCATGACAAGTGAGCACAGTGGATGCGAGATATGAGGGAGCTACAAAGATTGGAGAGAAGGAAACTGCTAAAGAGATAGAAAGATTAGAGAGATGTTGAAACGGGTACTGTAGCCATCAAATGCGTGATAATTTTCCCTCTCCATTCCTTAGAATTGCACGTGTCATCCATGTTGGGCCCAATGTCTTAAAAAACTATCTATATCTGAGCAGAAACGATTATGGTTCTGTAAAAGCATATGCAAACCTACATGACTTAAACCTGGTGCTAAAACTGTCCGAGGTCGCTAAATGTGTATTGGTTTTCAAATGGACTTTTGCTGCAAAATTGATTAATGAGTAGCTACTTTTTTTTTGTTTTTCCTTCTTTTTTTTTTTTTAGGCAAATACGCTTAGCTTTTGACAACGGCAATTTTTTTAGTTCCGGGTGCAGGCGGACTGGTTGGTGAGGGGAGGGCTAGGAGGCAATCTGAAAGCAAACACGCGGGACTCCCTTCAACCTGGGCTTACCTCTGCAAGTGTGTGTGGGGGGGGGGGGGGGGTTGGGGGGGGCGGGGTGGTTGGGGGTGTGGTGTGGTGTAGAAAAGAAAAATGAGAAGAAAAGAAAGAAAAAAGGACTTTTTAAGCCTCGGCACTCTTAGCCATGGGCGGGTCCGCTAGGTTGCTTCGCGCGGCTAGACTCTCAAACCTACCCTCTTGGACCGGAAGGAAATAGTGAGGGGAGGAGCATCCACCCCACGACGTCCGCATTCTTCCAATCTCCATGTAGTGTCCTGCATGCACGACACGTGCACTTCCCAAGTCCATTGATGGGATGCCTTGGGGCTGTGACACGTGCACTTCACATGCTCTTAAAGCCATTCACGTGATTGCCTGGGAAAGGTGCAGTGAAGTAGGAGACTAGGCTGGATGCATCCTGCTCGTTTTGCACGGAGGACGTACATATGGGCTCCCATGTCAGGTGGGCCCAAGTGCTCACATGCATGCACCTGTCATTGCGCCTGAAAGGAGCATGCAAGTGTAAATGAACGGTGGGGCTTCTCTATGGAGAATGGTGCTTTGGAAGTGGCCTCTTGGTCGCACCATCAAAGGCATTCATGGAAGAGGTGATAAGGGTGGTTGCTTGCCGGAAAAATCTTGGATGGCCTACTCACCTTGCAACAATTAAATATGCCAAATGGAAACCTGTTTTATTTAGCACAAGCTTGAGCATGCTATTTCTCTAGCTTCATCCAATCCGAACTTAATTTGGCCAACCTCAACGGAGACCTGCGTCTTAATCTCGTCCTACATATATTCCACGTGATACACACATGGCCGTTTGGCCCGGCATAGAGGACCGGAAAGCGTTCGTATCGCGCACAGAGAGAGAGAGAGAGAGAGATGGTCCGCAGTCCCTCCTGATGGGTGGCGCCTCCGATGGACCACGAGCTCAGCCGTGTCGCATCCAAGCAACGGTGTCCACCCGTCTGACGGTCACCATCACAGCTCCATTATATCCCATGGTTGTGCCAGACGGGCACTCTGATTGGACGGCCCAGGACGAAAAGGAGTGGGCCCACGTTTTGGGATGATAAGATAGCATGGGGATCAGAAACTCAAAAAAGTGATCGTGACTGGTTGGGCCATTTGGATGATTTCTGATTTGAAGCACCCTTGACGTACGGTATGCTGGTCCACCTAAATCCGAAGGTCCATGTGGAGGGTCAGATTTGTTAATGGCCTTGTTACTTGGGACCCGATATGGAAATGGGCCCACACTGGCATACTGCGCAAGCTCCCATTGGAGCAAATAGATGGCTTAACCGGGTTCTATTTTCTTGAGTGCTCGAGATGGAATCTAGCGGGTGTGTTAAGTTTATAAGTTCTAAAAAATCGACTTAAGATATTAGTTTAAGTCCGCTCGACTTAGGACACCTATTATATATTGGCTTAACTTGATTATTATAGGCATACCTCTTCAAGTCTAAATCGATTCACTCTATTATATATGTTGTCGTTGAGGACCGACTTGACCCAAGCGCCGAGCAGAAAAGATATTGGAAGGCTCGACAATGAGCTGCTCGAATTGTACAAAGATGCAGTCATTCGAAGCTGCTTCCGAATCAATGGTTGCATCTAGTCTATGACCGAGCTCCGACCTAAAACTTTAAAGATGGAGAAGTCTTCTTATCAAAGTATGTCCGGTGGGCGACTCTAGTCAGGACGATACTCAGGGAACAGAGGAGGTTCTTAATAGGTGATAGTATAATGGTTTGTCAAGAAACTAGAGCATTTACTTGGAAGGTCTTCTAGAAAGTTGATTGCATAGGCGAAGACTAGCACCTATTGCCTAGAAATTCAAGCACATGGGTCGGCTATGAGAATTAGGCGCCGGCATTTCACATGCAAATCACGCCCCACATGTTTCAATGGTGCAATTTCGAAAATCGCCAAAGATCACGACCAAGGTGTTGCTAGCTATGGAGGTTTTGAAATTTAAAGAGCCCCCTTGCACGCTTCTAGGTTGCAAGGTTGTAGGCTCTAATTGTTGGTTCAGAGACTTCGTGGCAAGTTTTGGTTGGCCAGCCTTTTATATGGAATGTGATCGGGTCCGAGGAACATCACTTCCCTCTCAGTTTCATAGTTGAGCCAAGCTTGCTGGCTCAGGTAGTGAAAGTAGTTTCATTGATAGAGCTGGTCTGCAAAGGTTGCCTACGAAGCCAAGTGATTGTCATAGCTGCTTTTTTGTAGCCGTCCTTGGTATTGGTGTAGATATTTTTCAGATATTGCATTTATAAGAGGCATGGTTATCCTTGCCATTTTCAAAGCATCGTGATTATGGAGGGGATGTCAGCATGCTGAATAGACATTTGGAGTTTGATGGCGATTCAGAAGATCACCTGAGGGCGAACACTGGAGTGATGCATGGCCGAAGTAGGTGAGGTAGTGTATCAGCATAGGTCACCCAAATTTGTATATATAGAACGAATGGCTACCATGACCCTTCTACCTCATCCCTTCCTACTCTAAAACTTAGAAAGAAAGAGGGAAATCATAGGTTCAGTTTGCTACCGCTCCTACGCTTCCATAATGAGATTCAACTTCTTTGTATTTTGCTAGGACATTTTTCTGGTTCTTAGTGGGTAATTTCTATATTTTCGGCTTGTTTTGAGTCTTCTCCCTTACCCTCATCCCCTTTTTATTTTTCTTCTTCTAGTTGCTTATGGATTTATCCACCGGTGGTTGTTCTATCTATGCCGAACGGGTTGGTTAGGGTTCCCCTGATTAGGCCTCTATGGCCTCGGGAGGAACCCACCCTAAGGTAGTTTCAGGTCTGGATGCCGAAAGAAGTATTTTAGGAGAATTCGACCTTGACCGAATTCGGGCTATGTTCTCTATTTCTCAGAACTTTACCCTTGAGTTGCCTGGTCCTTCAAATTGGGTAACTTCGTTTGGGGAGAACCTGAAAGGAACCCCTATAGGGTAGCATGCATGATTTTAATAATTTTCTAGAAATCAGTGGAAGCAATCAAAAATTAAACTCTTTAATTTTTATGCATGCTTGAAATCTAATCTCTACTATAAAAATAAATACCAGAATTTAAATATTTATGTAAGACATGAAACTATGGTTGTATGTCTAACATACAATTCTAAAATTTCAGCAACCCTGAAATTTCAGCAACCATGTTAAGATCTAATCTTAATTTCTAATGAGATCAAATCTCATACCTGATTCGCTGGAAGCCTTTGATGACTCTTTGATCATACTCTGTAGCCGCACATGCGTCCGGCCTCTATGGAGCGTCCATGCGAAGCTCCAGGAAGATCGACGACTGTGGGAGTGCTAGCTCACGCAGAGGTGTTGCAATGGCTGAACCTTTCTCTTTCGAAGCACTCAACCTTTGATTGTTCTTCGAGAAGATGAAAGATGCAGATGAAGAAGAGGAAGGAGAAGAGGTGGGTGGCCCAATCTCAGAATTTTTCTGAACTTCAGAACTCCTAAAAATTCTGCATTGAAAACCCTAGGCGTGGAGGTCCTTTTATAGCCTTGGACCCCCACGCTACACCCCTCTTTTTGCCAACTTATTTGGCTGATAAAATCTCCAAAAATTTTAGTGAACACTGCAGCTAAGAGGAGAATAATCCTTTTTAATTGTGCACCATGAATCCCTACATTTTAGGGATTCATGTGCCACCAATCCTGGTGCCGCAATCCCTTCCTTTCATGCGCCACAATCTCCTACAAATTAGGGATTTTGATGCATTGCTTTTGGAAAGTTTGTGGCGCCATCATGATAGGATAATCAGCCCCACGCATCCTCTCTTTCTTTTGCCAATATTCCCTAAAAATTAGGGATCTCATGTGCCATGATGAGAGAGAATTTAATGAGGTGTAAATCTTTCTCCAAGAAAGAAAGCTAAACTCCTAAAATTTAGGGATTCTTCTCCTTATCTAATTTTAAATTTTTGGACTTAGATTCTTTATCAAATAAGGACTTCTAATTGACTCGGATCAGGCCTAATCCAAATTGGTCAGGTCCCATCAATTTGGTTAAGCCCTATTCTACTAGGGTCGAACCCAATCTAATTAGGTCAAACCCTGATGTAGCCCAAATTGAATCTTATTTAGTTTGGCTTAACCTAAGCCCAATCATTCAATCAAATTGAGTTCATTAGCAATCTAATTTCTAATTAATCCTTCAATAATTCAATAATTATTTTACTGCAACCTTTGCTTAGGATAATTTGTCAATCAAATTGACTAATATACCCTTGGACGATGCTTAATCATCTGTCAGCCATTTGATTAACCTAGAAACTTCTATGTGTGTGACCTCATAGGTTCAAACCTAAGCCGGTAATACAAAAACAACTTATTTGTACTAATCGAAATGACTATCTAGCAATGGTACCTGACGTCTGGATAGGCCGAATGATTGCAAAGCAACATTCAAGAATCCTTGGACTATGGTTACCGTATAATTCATCCCTACAACTCCGAATGCCTAGGATGACTTCAGAGTTTACTGTCAACTCTTTAATCAGTTCATCCAAAATATGTTTCAACTTTACAAATCCTGTGACTCCTCACAAGGATTATCCTGGCCAAGATTTTGCTAAATTGAACATAAGAACATTATCTCCTGTCACTAGGAGGGGTCAATGAAAGGAACCCTTATGGGCTGCATGCATTTATTTTCAATAATTACAGCGGAAGCATTTAAAAATTAAACTATTTAATTTTCATGCATGCCAGAGATCAGATCTCTACAACAAAAATAAGAACCATGATTTAAATATTTATGTAAAGCATGAAACAATGATTGTATGTCTAACATACAATTCTGAAATTTTAGCAACCCTGAAATTTTAGTAACCATGTTTAAGATCTAATCTTAAGTTTAATGAGATCAAATCTCATACCTGATTTCTTGGAGGTCTTGGATGACTTCTTGATCATGCTTTGCAGCCACACATGTGTCTAGCCTCTATAGATTGTCCACGCGAAGTCTTAGGTAGATCGTCTTCCGTGGGAGTGCTAGCTCGCGCAGGAACGCTGCAATGGCTGAAGCTTTCTCCTTCTAAATACTCAACCTTTAATTGTTCTTCAAGGAGATGGAGGATGGACATGAGGAAGAAGGAGAAGAAGGGATGGCGGCCCTTAGAAATTTTTTTCAGAATTTTTTGAAACGTCTAAATATTGTATATATGGAACTTTAGGTGTGGGGGTCCTTTTATAGCCAAAAGACCCCCCCACGCCTCACACCTAATTTAGCCAATTAATTTGGTTGATAAAATCTCTAAAAAATTTTGATGATTCGGCAGCTAAGAGAAGATAAACATATAGAAATTTTGTACATTTTAAATCCCTAAAAGATAGGAATTCATGTGCCCAAAGTTCAGCCACAGACCACCCTATTTTATGCGCCATGCAATCCCTACAAATTAGGAATTTCATCTTTGTCTTTTTAGAAAGATTTGAGGTGCCATTTTTATAGAAAATATAACCCATGCCTCCTCTCTTTCACGCCAATTTTTGGCCAAATCTTAAAGAGGATAGGCGTGGAGAATTTTGGGAATAAATCGAGGTGTCATTCTTCTCCAAGAAAGATAAGGTGGATTCCTAAAATTTAGGTATTCTTCTCCTTATCCAATTCTGATTATTTGGACTCATAATCCTCATCAAATAAGGTCTTCTAATTAATTTGGATCAAGCCCAATCTAATTGGGTCAAGTTCCATCAATTGGGTAAAGCTCAATCCACTTGGGTTGAACCTAATCCGATTAGGTAAAATCCTGATGTCGCTCAAATTGAATCCAATTCAATTTTGCTCAATCTAAGCCCAATTACTCAATCAAATTGAGTTAATTAGCAATCTAATTACGAATTAATCTTCCAATAATTCAATAATTATTTTACTGCAACTTTTGCGTAGGATAATTTGTCAATCGAATTGACCAAATTATCCCTGAATGATTCTTAATCATCAATCAGCCATTTGATCAACCTAGAAACTTCTATGCGTGTAACCCCATAGGTTCGAACCTAAGCCGATAGCATAAGAACAACTTTCTGTTCTAATCGAAATGACCATCTAGCAATGGTACTCGATGTTCGGATAGGCCGAATGATTGCAAAGCAACATTCAAGAACCCTTGGACTATGGTTACCGTATAATTCATCCCTATGACTCCAAATACTCAGGACGACTTTAGAGTTCACTATCAACTCTTTAATCAGTTCATCCATAATGTGTTTCAACTTTACAAATCCTGTGACTCCTCACAAGGGTTACCCTGGCCAAGATTTTGCTAAATTGGACACAAGGGCATTATCTCCTGTCACCAGGAGGGGTCAATTCTATCTTGACTCACACACCGACTTCGCAAGTACTTGACTGCACCTAGTAACCTTCCGTTACTGAATTAGAAACTCAGACAGTCCGGTACCAAAGTACAGTGAGTTGCTTGCTAGTTACCGTGGTGATCTCAGGTCGGAGGGACACATATATCCATATCCATTCAGAACATCTCTTGACAGCAGAGCATTCCGGAACTAGTCACGTTCAGTGAAATATACTCCTACACTTCACCTGTGTGGCATATCAGTGTCTTTACACTCCTTGGTTAAGAGGACAACTAACGATATGCCACACAACGACCTATTCTTGATAATGCTATTGTCCTAGTAATAGCATGTCGTTTGGTCGCGAACTAGTTTAAGGACTCATAGACAAATCCTCCTTTATCTCTTAAAAGAGTCCTAAGGACTCATCACATCACAAAAGTTCAAAATGATGTACAGAATATATGCGATGAATAATGCCAAATAACCTTTTATTAATTCATCAATTCATATACAATTCAATCATCAACAGGCCGACGATTGACTTTTAGGACATAATTGCCAACAACTCCCGTTTGGACTAAAACCAATTGGTACAGTATCGTATACCCATCTTCGACATATGATCATTGAACTCCTTGATACCGAGGACTTTAGAAAATGGGTCGGCTAGATTTTTCTTTCCGTCGATTTTTTGAAGATCTATGTCACCTCGTTCTACTATCTCATGAACCAGGTGATATCGATGCAGAATGTGCTTGGTCCGCTGATGTGCTCTTTGTTCCTTCGCTTGAGCTATGGCTCCAGTGCTATCACAGAATAATGGAACTGGACCATCAATGAAGGGTGCCATTTCTAGCTCGGTGATGAACTTTTGCATCCATACAGCTTCCTTAGCGGCATCGGATGCAGCGATGTACTCTGCCTCGCATACTGAATTAGCTACAGTATTCTGTTTGGAACTTTTCCAACAGATAACACCATCTTTTAGGATAAAGACATAAACCGATACACTTTTGCTGTCATCCTGATCTGACTGAAAACTAGAATCAGTATATCCAACTAATTTCAAGTTAGTATCTCCATAGACAAGCCACTGGTCCTTAGTATTTCTTAAATACTTAAGGTTGATTTTTACAACCTTCCAGTGCTTGTTACCTGGATCAGACTGGTATCCACTAACTACTCCTAGTGAGTATGCCACATCTGGTCTGGTACATGTTATGGCGTACATAATAGATCCTACTGCAGAAGCATATGAAATCCTATTCATACAGTTTCTCTCTTGAGGAGTTGTCGGAAAATCCTTTTTAGAGAGATGAATTCCATGGCCTATTGGAAGATAGTCTTTCTTGGAATTTAGTATGCTGAACCTCTTTAGCACGGTATCTATATACGTCGATTGGGATAACCCAAGCAACCTTTTAGATCTATCCCTATAGATCCTCATCCCTAGGATGTAGGATGCTTCTTCCAAATCTTTCATGGAGAATTATGATGAAAGCTAAACTTTTATTTCTTGTAATGCAGGAATGTCATTTCCGATTAAGAGAATATCATCTACATACAAAATAAGAAATACAATTACTGAACAATTAGTCCATTTATATATGCAAGCTTCTTCTTCATTCTTAATGAAGCTATATGTTCTAATCATCTTATCAAAACGTATGTTCCAACTCCGTGAAGCTTACTTTAATCCATATATGGATCTCTAAAGCTTGCACATTTTAGATTCATCTGCAGATGTAAAACCTTCAGGTTGTATCATATATACCTCTTCTTCCAAATCTCCATTTAGGAAGATAATTTTCACGTCCATTTGCCAGATTTCATAATCTAAATATGTTGCTATAGCAAGCATAATCCGAATGGATTTGAGCATTGCCACGGGAGAAAATATTTCGTCATAGTCAATACCATAACGTTGACGGAATCCCTTGGCAATCAGACGGGCTTTGTAGGTCTCTACCTTTCCATCTGCGCCCCTTTTTCTTTTGAAAATCTATTTACACCCTATGGGTTTCATTCCTTCGGGTGGGTCAACCAATGTCCACACATCGTTGACTTTCATGGACTCCATTTCGGAATTCATGGCTTCCAGCCATTTATCAGAGTCGTACCTCTGCATTGTATCCATATAAGTGATCGGATCCTCATCACTTTCATCAAGCTCAACAGGATTCCTGTTTCGGACCAAGAAACTATAGTATCTGTCCGGTTGACGTGGTACTCTACCTGATCGCCTCAAGGATGGCTCTATAACGGATTCTGGATTTGATCTAATTACTTCATAATCTAAAGGTTCAATGGGTGGTGTCGGTTCTTCTACATGTTAAATTTCTTCAAGTTCAACATCAGAGCCATTAGTTCCTACTCTAAGGAATTCCTTCTCCAAGAAGACAACTTTATTGCTGACGAACAACTTTTGTTCTTTAGCAAGATAGAAATAATAACCTTTAGTTTCTTTTAGATAGTTGACAAAAAAATATCTATCCGACCTAGATTCGAGTTTGTCTGCTTTTAAACGTTTGACGTAGGCTGGACACCCCCAAACCCTAAGATGAGTGAGCACCGGTTTACGCCCTATCCACATCTCATGTGGTGTTTTAGTCACAGACTTACTTGAAACCTTATTAAGAACATAACAAGCCGTTTCGAGTGCATATCCCCAAAAGGATATTGGCAGACTAGCATTGCCCATCATGGATCGAACCATGTCTAACAAAATTTGATTCCTCCTTTCTGACACACCATTGTACCGTGGTGTTCTAGAAGGAGTCCACTGAGAGAGAATCCCATGACTATCAGGAGATCTTTTCACCTGTGACTATGCTAAAATCCATTCGAACATTGCTTGACATTGTAGCATTTCATGATTATAAAATATGGCAGATGGATGTGAAAACTGCTTTCCTAAATAGATATCTTGATGAAGATATCTATATGAAGCAGCCTTTGAGTTTCACTTTCAGTGATGGAGATCATAAGTTCTGCAAGCTGCAAAGGTCCATCTATGGACTAAAGCAAGCATCTCGGAGTTGAAACACTTATTTCAATGATGCGATCAAAACATTTGATCTCATCAAAAACGAAAAGGAGCCATGTGTTTATAAGAAGGTTAGTGGGAGTGCTGTCATGTTCTTCGTATTGTACGTGGATGACATCCTCCTGATAGGAAATGATATTTCCATGCTAACCTCGGTCAAGGTCTGGTTGTCAAAAAATTCTCTATGAAAGACCTTGGGGAAGCATATTATATTTTGGGGATTAAAGTCTACATAGATAGATCTAAGAGGAAGCTTGGCCTATCACAGAAGATGTATATAGAGGAAGTATTGAAGAGGTTTAATATGTGCTAAATAATGAATAAAGTTATCTATTTTACATAGCACTTATTATTTTTTTAGGCACATATTTTAAATTTAAACATAAGAAAATGTGTTTCCCTTCATCATTGCATTATTAAAAATAATTTGAGTTTGTTTGATTTTATTGGTCGAATCTAATGTATGCAGGTCGAGTCGAACTCATTTGAAGTGATCCCTGAACCCAAATCACATGCACCCTATGAATCAGGTCCTCTTAGATTTGGATTCAGCCTCTCAAACCCACTCTTTAGCTTGTGTGCACGCCGTTCACAGAGCCACATCTAAACCTTTTTATCCACCCAGCCATCCCAAGTTCATGCATTTCGACATCTTACATAGCCATGAGTCCCACTCTCGTGTCCAAAGAACAGAGCCGTGTGCCCCTTCTTTAGCCAAGATCCCAACATCCCAGCTCTCCCACGTTCCCTCCGCGTCCGTTTCTTCCTCACATCCTGAACAACTTCCTTTCATGAACCCGATCCAACTTTCCTTCTTAGCCCACAGTCAGCCCGGATTCAACGGCACCTTCCCGAGCTTCACGGATCAGCAGACTCGGTATCCGTCTTCTCCGCATTCAGCATCCCAAGCCTCCTTCCGTTTGGCTTTCGCTAGCCCGGATAAGCTCGAATCCCCTGCATCCACGATCCAGTTCCATCCACAACCACTCCTCCCAGCTTCCGATCATATCTCCCACAAATAGAACCAAACCAACTCTCATCCCGTCATGATCTATCTTCGTCCACGTCCTCAACCGAATCCAACGCCTTCCCATATTTTCTCCCAGCCGCATTTAGCCATCGGTAGCATCCTCAAACTCCCAAACATGGATCTCAGCCCTCCTTCTATCTCGGTTCATCCTTATCTTCCTATCACGTATCCTCCGACATCTTCCTTCACCCGTGAACATCATCCCCTGTTCCCAGCCAAAGGAAATCAAACTTTCAAACCGATCAATCCTTCATCTAACTGGATCAACTTCAATCTTCCTCTCGAGCTGATTGCATACTGAACAGCTTCATCCCGAGTTTCATGGATTAACAGCTTCGAACTCCATCTGTTTCCCAATGGATTATCACCCACTCCACGCGTACGGCTCCCTTTTCTTCATCCAAACCGAATCCCCTGTTTCTCCGTGACCTCCTCCACATCCATCTGCATCATCCGAACTTCCTCATCCAAGGATCCCTCCACGTCCACGAACAAGAGCCATTCCGCATCTAAAGAACAAGCTCACCGATCCGGATTCGTTCTAGATTTTCGACCATTTGTGATAGCCATCAACCACCCACGGAAACAGAACCCTCACCCCAAGCATCACGATGGAGCTCTCTTCCAAGATCTTCCTTATCCGAATCCCCTGTTCCCATCGAACTCAGGATCCGTTCATGTTTGTTCCCAGCAACTTCATCTCTAGCATTTCCATCTCCACGGATTGTGTCCCAGCTCCTCTGTTCCGCGTCCAAGTATCCCGTGGCTAGTTGGATGAACTTCTCGATCACATCTTCATATTCCGATCACCTCCCACGGATAAGTCCCAGCTTGTTCCAACCATCTGCCTCTTCCCAACGTCTGCGTATGATCATCCAGCAAATCTCAGCATAATCCATCCTTATCCAGCTACCAACCAAGTTCCAAGCTTCTTCCGGATCATCTTCTACTCAACAAATCCAACGTTCGGATTAGATATGGCAAGATCTCCCATCATCCGCGGAAGGGATGAAGCCTCCACAGCCCTATCTTCCCATTCGGAACAGAGGAGAGAGGGGGAGATGGCAGCCTATAAAAGGCCCAGGCATGAAACGGGGGAGGCAACTTCGGTTCGATTCCATCTCTTGACAGGCCAAGTTCCCACAGAGAGTCCAGGAGGGAGAATGGTTTGGGTATTTTGGGAATGATTTCCCAAAGAAAAAAATAATGAAGTCCAAGAGGGAGAGGAAGCCGGCGGGAGAAAGGAGGGAGAACCCAGTCGTGATGAAGGCCTTCTACATCACAGCTGCTGTCACCCACAATACCATGCAGGGCTGATCTCTTCACTAGGGATGGATGCAGCCCTAACAAAGGACCAAGGGTTTTGTATTTTTGATTTCTATTCTTGGAGTTGTATAAACTTTATTTTATTCTTAATGAATTTTTTATTTCATCTCATATTTAATTTTTGTGATTTTAAGTATGACATTTATACAACTGTTCTTCATGATCACGAAGTTAATAAAAGATCATCCATGCTTAGGGAAGATGCAGTGTCCTGCCACATTAGTTTAGGGTAGACATTTCATGCCAACCGAAGATGGATGTTCCTAAATTACTTTTGTGAGATTTTTCTTTGAATGCTTATTAGGCTTGTAGCCAATTTGCATGTTAATCCAAGAATGAATTAAAATACAATTAATCTTTATTCCGATGTTAGTGGTGAATTCCTTGCCCTAGGTTCTTCCAAAATGATATTTTTTTTAATTCCATTTCCCTTAAAATTATTTAGTTCAATAGTCTTCCCAAACTTTCTCTTTAAATATTTTTTTTAAGAAAATAACTGTACCTCAATCCCTGTGGATCGATACCCGTAATCACTATCCTACCAGATACATGCTATTACGTGGTCTTTAAAGTTGACTATCAAGGTTCAGCATGGAAAACTCCAAAAGGGGTCTTTTACCCCTTAGGCATGGGATTCATCTCTCCAAGAAGATGTGCCCCAACACATCTGAAGAGATTCAATGCATGAGCAAGATCCCTTATGCTTCGAAAATAGGGAGCCTCATGTATGCCATGCTGTATACACGACCTGATATAGCCCTTACTGTGAGTGTCACTAGTAGGTATCAGTCGAATCTAGGTGAAGAGCATTGGACAGCTGTGAAGAACATTCTTAAGTACTTGAGAAGAACTAAAGATTTGTTCTTAGTCTTTGGAGGAGCATCAGAGTTAAAGGTAGAAGGATACAGAGATTCAGACTTCATGACTGATATTGATGATAGAAAGTCTACATCAGGATATGTGTTCTTGTGCAATGGTGGTACGGTAAATTGGAAGAGTTCCAAACAATCGATCATTGCTGATTCTACAATGAAGCTGAATATATCGCCGCCTCTAAAGCAGCTAAGAAAGTCTTCTGGTTTAAGAAATTCATTGCAAGGTTAGATGTAATGCCATCGGATGCCAGAACACTCTACTGCGATAATAATGGCGCCATAGCTCTTGCTAAGGAGCCAAGGTCTCATCAAAAGTTCAAGCACATAAAGCGGCGCTTTCACCTCATACGTGACTACCTCGAGAAAAAATATGTCGAGGTGCAGAGAGTAACTCCGCAGACAATATGGCAGACCCGTTCACTAAACAGCTAAGTCAGCAAAAGACTGAAGCCCACCTTGAGAAGATGGGATTTAGATATATGACTGATTAGCTTTAGTGCAAGTGAAAAATTGTTAGATATATGCCCTAAAAGCCAATATGGCTGACGCATTATTCATTCTGGAACATAGTTTTGTACTTAACTTTATTATTATTGAATAATAAATGGGCATTTTTTTCATTCATATTGTTTATATGTCTATGAATCGCCCAAGAAATTAATAAGATGATGATGCATATTCTCAAGAGTTGAGAATTTGAGCCATGTGTCATTGGTGATTAATTTTTAAATGCTCTTGATCGATGGATCATCACAAGGATGGTGATCGATCAAATAAGATCAGTGCACACATTGCTTTTCTTATGGATGGATGAGACTTGAGTCCACAGTGTAGGAACACTGAAGTGATAGTGCAGGTGCTTGTTAGAGAACAAGGATACTGAGCGTAACCAAACAAGAAGTTACTTGGATGTCTATCCACTCGTTAGTGACTTGCTTGATGTTGCAGTAGTGTGACTGGTCCTTTGACCTACGGTGCTTCGACTACTCACAGTGAGGTTGCTGTAGTTTGACTGCACGTATACATGGTCTCTAGCCATATGGGTCCTTGTAGTATAGATTGGTTGCAGTAGGTTCACTGTAGGAGTAGGGTATGCACCTACAAGAAATCTATCGACCTTGGTAGATAAGGAGTGATCCTATGTGATTTATAAGACTGAGTTCGTAAAACTTCGGCCAGGGCAGTACGTGATGAGAGCACAAAAGTGCAATCGTCAGACCATTATAATTAGTATTTTAGCTAATTATTAATAATAAAATTAACTAATTAACGTGGTATTTGTGTTTGAGTGCAGTAATCCAAGAAACCAATTAACATTAGGTTTGAGCCCAATGCCCGGCAGCCCGAGCTCAAGTCAAGCCAGCATCTTTCAGGGCCTACACATCCTGACTTCATCCCGCGATACATCACAACATCGTGAGCATCTCCGTATCCGCATCCAATGATCCAGATCGGCTCCTCCGGCTTCAGCCCCTCTTCCAAAATAAGCAAGCGAGCATCTCACCCCACCACGCCCGATTCCCATCATCCACGGATCCACCTACCCCAAATCCCAGCTCTTCCATGAATGACTCCTCCCGACGATCACGTTCCCAGCTCTTCCGTGATCCCGGCGGTCCCGCATCCGTGCCAGCCACCGTGCCAGCGAGTCACCCCGTCGATCACGCTCCCAGCGATCCCGCAGGCCTTCATTTCTTCCGATTCTCGCCATCAAGGAACCGCACCAGATCAGCATCTCAGCCACCCGTTGTCCATGACGCGTTCGGCTCCACCCTCTTCCGGATTCCCAGTATCAACGCGTCCATCTCCTCCACGGCTCCTCCCAGCAAAGATCCCGGATGACTTCCCTCTTCCGTGATCCCAGCAACGCCCGATTCATAGCCGATCCGCACCGGATCCCTTCCATGATTGGCTCCTCCCCGTCGATCCCGCTCCCAAACCGGCACCCAAAGAAGGAAACCCATCACCCAGATCCCAGCGCGTCCCCACCTTCCGCCTCCAAGCCGGCACCACGTCCGTGAATGGCGTCCTTCCGTGATCGGCTCCTCCCAGCGCCCGGATCCACGTCTCCTCCTCTTCCAAAGCGTCCGGATTAGCACTCCATCCCAGCTGCTCGTGAAGCCCCGTTGATCGCGTCTGCCTTCTTCTTCCATCCTGTCGATCCCGCGGCTAGCCCCTCTCCACCGCATTCCGTGATGCAGCAGCACACGCTCCTCCCAAGCGAGTCTATGATTCCAGCCATCCACGTGCCTGCTGGGGATCCATATAAGGGAGCCATCGGCAAGGGAGCAGGGGAGCTCGGTTGGGGGTGGAGGCCAAGAGAGGAGAGGGCTCGGCTGGTTCAAAGGAGAGGGAACAGGGGAGTACTCTGTTTCTTTTGGGAAGAAGAAAGAAAAAAAGAAGAAGAAGAGGGGATTAGTATTTTCCACCGTGGGAGAGAGAGAGAGAAGAGATTTGTTTTTGTTTTATTTTCTTTATTTTATTTGCAAAGTAGAAGGAGTATTAGATCTCTATTTGCCATTTTTATTTGTAATCAGTTTTCTTTTTATGAAATCCATCAATTTTCTTTTATAAAATCCTTGTTCTAGGTTCAGTTTAATTTCCGCTTTTTTTATTTATGCAATCTTTTAATTCTTCTTTGATGCAATACATTAAATTTTTTTTTATTCAATTTATGTTCTAGGCTTTTGATCTTCTTAGCACTATTTTTCATTCATTTTAATTTATGCCAAGGCTTTTCTTTTCCATTAAATATATAAATGCTTTTCGAATTTAAGTATCTGTCTTTCCGTTAATTTCAAGTTAAAAATCATTCCACATCCCCAACTGATCGGTTCTTTCAATTTCAAAAATAACCCACGCAATAGCACGTATCCTGTAGGATAGTGATTACGGGTGTCGGTCCACAGGAATTGAAGAATAAGTTATTTTTCTTTTAAAAATAAATTAAGAAGGAGAATTTGCTAACTTGATTTAACTAAATTAATTCAAAGGGCATAAGCTAGAGTAAAAAGACTTTTGAGTTATCGATTAATAAGAGCTAAAAGTAAGATGAATGCAATAGTAGGAGTATTTTATGGGAAGAGATGTTTAGGGTTAGAATCCACCGATGGATTTGTAAATATGATGCTTTCAATGATTTAGATGCGTGTATGATCTGATTGCTCTTAACTACAAGTTAGGACAATCATACAAAAAGTTGAAATCTAACCCACAGTATGAGTCATCTAGGCCTGGTACAAACCATCTTCTCTAAGGATAGGCATGGTCTATCCTACTTAGCATGATTCATCTGATGATTAATTTCTCAAAGATAAATCTGGTAGTGGCATAACAGTCTCCTCCAAACCACAGGTATTGGATTCGATTTCGATAAACTATATTAATTCATGCAGAGGCTTTCTACAAGATAAACATCTTACACAAATTAAACAAGACATTTCAAGATCAGAATTTCATTAAATATGCAACTGTCTTACAATGCTAAAAATCAAAGAAATGCAACATAAATACTCATCCACGGCTTCATCAAACCCCTAAACCGAGGCTTAGCTGCTCATGGTACTCGTCATCTCCATTGGTTGGCTGAAGAAATCCTTTGCCATCTTCAAATGAAAGGCTATTCCCAAAATATCCAAAATACTCTCTCTCTCCCCCTCCTTTCTCTTTTTTTTATTTCTTTTTTTCTCTTCTTCTCTCTCGGCTGGATTCTTCTTTTCACCGAAACAGGGGGTCTCCCCTGTTTTCTTCTCCACCGAGCTCCCTCCCCTCCGATGGCCACCCTCCCTTTTATAGATCCCACCAAAGATTAGCCAGCGGAGGATCCATGATTTCGCGTGGAGAGGAGGAAGAACGCATGCACGATCGTTAGGGCGAAATCCATGGAATCGGCTGATTGATGGAGCTGACCGCGGGATGGAGGCGCTGATCCGGAAACGAGCTGGTTGGGTTGCTGAATCATGGGAGGAAGGAGAAACGGATGCTGGGAGCGACGCGGACGGAAGCTGGAATCCTTGGATTTCGATGCGGCTAGGATGCTGATCACGGAAGTCTTGGTATCTCGGAGAAGACGGGAATGGAGCTGGAGATGGATGCCGAGCTGGGTTACCGGCTGATGGCGCTGGTGCACTGCATGGATCACGGAGGAGATTGGTCTTTTACTCGGTTTCTAGCTGCGTGGAGGATTCCGTGGGTCTCGTGGCTGGAACGAGCTGATCGGAGGAAATGAGTCTCGACGGTTGGAACGGCTCATTGATTGCCGCGGACTGGGATCGTGGAGGAAATTGGTCGCTGGCGGAACACCCGGGGATGAGGACGGAGGAGCTGGATGCGGTGGTCACGCGGTTGGTTTCCCTCTTAGATGGATTTGGCACGCGGCTGATACGAGGTCCCGTTGAGGATGGAGGATCGGTTGCTTTGATGGGGGAAAAATCGGCATGACTTTCCTATTTCATCGTTGTGAAAATATATATATATATATATATGTTGGATGGCTGTTGATCTGAGAAGGATAGGGGAGTTGGCTTTGGATGGTTGTTGATTTATCCTCGAGTCCAATGTTATTTAATTCTTACTAAACCGTTTCAGACTGAACTCGACCAGATAAATAAGACCGTGACTTAATAAAAGGGTTAATCAAATATTTTTCCATACAATTATAACTTTCAATCTAACCAGGACCAAAGCCCATTTAATTATAACCTTAGTCGGGTCAACACAATCTTCTTATATGTTTTTCTGTAGTTTTCATGAAAGATTGCAACCAGGAGAGAGACAAGTTCAAAGTCTGTTTTGAGAAAAGAATTATTTACCTCTTACCATATTTTAAATTTATTTCAATGTTTATTCAATTTTATGGTAAAGTATGTATTTATTAGTTTAAGAACATTGATAAGTGCTATGAAAAGATAACTAAATTATAAATTATTCAGCACTTATCACACCCCCAAACCTATGTTTTGCTAGTCCTCGAGCAAAATAAAACTAGAAAAGAAGAATTTTAACTCACTTTCGCAGGCATCGCGGTTACATTTACCATATGTAACAAGGCTTTAAACCCCTAGGTTACCCTAGTGGACGAGTTGTAGTCTCGTGAGGATTTTCAGTGAAGATACCCACAAACTTCAATAAATCATTTATCATAATTGTTATTATTAATTTCTTTTTTTTTTAAATCAAATTTAAGATACATAAATGATAAGAATTTCAAAGCACACATGGTTTTATTTACTAAGTCAGCCCAAATCCTAGGTTAAGATGCAATTCAAGTTGAAGTCATTAAGTTTCCGTTAGGGAGTTGTAAGACTTATTTATACTGGAGTGCTTGGTGAAATCTGGACCGTACCCAAGCTAAGAGTTCGGATCTCCAAAATATTGCTAATACCAGTAGTTTCCAAGGATTGGTCGAAGGAACCTATTCACTGATTCAAAATCATCTTATCTGCAGGATTTCGAGAGTTGTGGATGTTTACTTTAGTACCTCACGGGCTTTATCTGTAATATTCCAGTTTACTCGAATTTTTACAACGACGGTTTTCACACTATTGTCTTTTCGGTCAATACAGCATTTTTTTTTCTTTTTTTTTCTTTTCTTTTTTTTTAAAGAAAGATATATAAATTGTGCACTTTTACTCTTGTGGTGATTTCTCCGTGTAACGAGCAATCAGTCGACAACTCTCACACCAGTTGGCATAAGGTGTCGGGCATCAAGACTCCCCTACGGACTTATGCTCGGAGTCCTCATTACAAGCCCACTTGACCTTTGACAATAGGTAGCCCTTTTCGATGTTCCTGACTAAATCCATTATTATTGATGATTTTTTTTTTTTTTTTGGATTAGATAAGTATGATTCATCAGGGTCCAAGGTTGCTACCATACTCTCAACATAATGTCAAGCCTAGACCTTAGAAGAGTCGGCCAGTGTGTAGTGAAATTCCAAAGTATTAATTAGCTTACAACTCCCTAAGAGAGACTTAATAAAAAGAACTTAAATTTGTATTACTTCCCACTAGTCATTGGGCTTTTTAGATTTTATATACCTTGTGTATTTATCATTCTCGCATAAATGTATATAAATTAGGGTTTTTTTTTTAACAAAAACTTTTTTTTAATAACTTTTTTTTATTATTTTATAAAAAATGAAAATAAACACATTTTTTTTAAAAAAATGTTATTTTTTATTTTATTTTTATTTTTTTCTTTTTTAAAAAAATGATTTTTTTAATTATTATTTTTTATTTTTTTTATTTTTTTTTATTATTTTTTTTGGATGAAAATCAAGATGAATACCCCCAAACCTAAACCTAACATTGTCCTCAATGTTCAGAAATAATCTAAGAGAATTGGGTTGCCTCCCAACAAGCGCTAAGTTTATTGTCTTCAGCCAGACACAGTGGGTCCTTAATTATTTTGATAAACAGGGTTCGTTAAATTAAGGGATTCGATCAATTGCCCGTCGGCAACACAGTCTACATAAGGTTTTAACCTTTGACCATTGACTTTTAAAATATGTCCACCATTGAGGTGTTGGATCTCCACTGCACCATAAGGAGAAACCTTTTTCACTACGAATGGTCCATCCCACCTAGAGCGAAGTTTACCCGGGAAGAGTCGCAACTTGGAATTGAACAGCCAAACCTTTTGACCAGGTTCGAAGGACTTACGGTTAATATTTTTATCATGAAAAGCCTTAGTCCTTGCTTTATAAATTTTAGCATTTTCATAAGCCTCATTACGTAATTCTTCAAGTTCACTTAGTTGGAGTTTTCGGTGAGGACCAGCTACTGCCATGTCTAAGTTAAATTTTTTTATAGCCCAGAAAGCTCTATGTTCAAGTTCTACCGGTAAGTGACAAGCTTTACCAAAAACTAATCGGTAGGGGGACATGCCAATAGGAGTTTTGTAGGCGGTACGGTAAGCCCAGAGTGCATCATTTATCCTTTGAGACCAATCTTTCCTATCGGGACGTACCGTTTTCTCTAAGATGTGTTTTAACTCTCTATTGGACACCTCGACTTGTCCACTCGTTTGGGGATGGTATGGGGTAGCAACTTTGTGGGTGATGTTATATTTGCGAACCAAAGCCTCGAAAGATCGGTTGCAAAAATGAGATCCCCCATCACTGATAATGGCTCGGGGTGTACCAAAACAACAAAAGATGTTTTCATGTAAAAATTTAATCACAACCTTGTGGTCATTAGTTTTAGTGGCGACAACTTCTACCCATTTTGAAACATAATCAACCCCTACCAGAATATATTCGAAACCAAAGGATGGTGGGAAAGGGCCCATGAAGTCAATACCCCAAACATCAAAGATTTCTACAATTAAAATAGGATTGAGAGGCATCATATCTCTACGAGAGATGGTACCCATCCGTTGGCACCGTTCACAAGTTTGGCAAAAGTTATGGGCATCTTTGAAAAGTGTGGGCCAATAAAATCCACTTTGTAAAACTTTTGCTGCAGTTTTTCTACCCCCAAAATATCCCCCATAAGCTTGTGAATGGCAGAATGAAAGAATACTTTGAAATTCACATTCAGGGACACATCGACGGATGACTTGATCGGGACAATACTTGAATAAATCAGGATCATCCCAATAATAGAACTTTACTTGTGAAAAGAATCGGTTCTTATCTTGAGTTGACCAATCATCAGGAATTCGTCCTATGGCAAGGTAATTCACTATGTTTGCAAACCATGGCGTTTTTATTCTTTGTACCTCAAATAATTGTTCATCTGGAAAAGAATCGTGTAAGGGTGAGGTATTTTTACAAGAGGGCTCAAGAAGAATCCTAGATAAGTGGTCCGCTACGACATTTGCAGTTCCTTTCTTGTCACGAATTTCTAGGTCAAATTCTTGTAGTAAAAGAATCCATCGAATCAGACGGGGTTTGGTATCCTTCTTTGCAAGAAGGTGTCGAAGGGCAGCATGATCAGTGAATACGGTAACCTTGGATCCTAATAAGTAAGATCGAAACTTGTCTAGTGCGAATACTACCGCTAGCAATTCTTTCTCAGTGGTGGTGTAGTTTAATTGTGCATCTGAGAGTGCTTTACTAGCATAGTAAATGACATGAGGTACTTTATCTAGCCGTTGCCCTAAGACTGCCCCAATAGCATAGTCGGATGCATCACACATTAGTTCAAATGGAAGGGTCCAATTAGGGGGCCGTATGATAGGTGCAGTGGTCAATTTCGAGCGAAGATTTTCAAATGCCTCCTCGCATGTTTTATCAAAGACAAAGGGAGTGTCCTTGGCAAGAAGATTGCACAAGGGTTTGGAAATCTTACTGAAATCCTGAATAAAGCGACGGTAGAAACCAGCATGGCCAAGGAATGATCGAATTTGTTTCACAGTTTTTGGTGGAGGAAGATTAGAAATAAGATCGACTTTGGCTTTATCTACTTCAATGCCCCTCTTGGACACGACGTGTCCTAAAACTATGCCTTCTTGAACCATAAAATGGCTCTTTTCCCAACTTAGTACTAGGTTGGTCTCCTTACATCTTTTCAAAACTAAGGTCAAATTGTCTAGACAATCATCAAAAGATAGGCCAAAAACTGAGAAATCATCAATGAACACTTCTAGAAAGTTTTCCACCATATCTGAAAAGATGGCCATCATGCATCGTTGAAAAGTTGCGGGTGCATTACATAGTCCAAAAGGCATCCTCCTATATGCAAATGTCCCAAATGGGCAAGTAAAGGTGGTTTTCTCTTGATCGTCCGGGTAGACAGGTACTTGATTATATCCAGAATAACCATCTAAGAAACAGTAGAAACCTTGACCAGCCAACCGTTCCAAAATTTGATCTATGAAAGGTAGAGAAAAATGGTCTTTCCTAGTCATCGAATTAAGTTTTCTATAGTCAATGCACACGCGCCAACCCGTGGTTGTGCGTGTTTGTATCAATTCTCCTTCCGTATTTTCAACCACAGTGATACCTGATTTCTTGGGTACCACTTGTGTCGGACTCACCCACTTACTATCAGAAATTGGATAAATGATTCCGGCATCTAATAACTTCACCACTTCTTTCTTGACTACCTCCTTCATGTTAGGATTGAGTCTTCTTTGCATTTCTCGGGTGGGCTTTGCATCATCTTCGAGATGAATTCGATGCATGCAAACAGAGGGGTCAACCCCTTTCAAATCGGCTACAGACCATCCTATGGCATGTTTATTCTCTTCTAGCACCCTCAAAAGTTTACCCTCCTGTTCAGTAGATAAGTTGGCTGCGATAATTACAGGGAGGCTATCTTCTGGTCCTAGAAAGACATACTTAAGATTTGTTGGAAGTGGCTTTAACTCAAGTTTAGGTGGTGAATCAATGAAAGGACAAAGTGGCGCGCTAGCAATGGGAGGAAGAGGTTCAGGTCGGCTCTTCCAAGGAAGGGAACTCACAGGAGATTGATTGTCAAGTAAGATGTTAACTTCTTCTATGCCCTTGTCTATATCAAAGTTGTCAATATCAAAATGGGCCAGACATGCCTCTAAGGGGTCATCTGCTAAGATATAGGGAAGGGCTTTCTCTACAAGATCATCCATTTCGTCAATTAGGCAACACTCATCTTCCCTCACATGTTGGTCAGCGGCATGAAACACATTCAATTTAATTTTTATATTCCCAAATGATATATCCATTGCCCCAGTTCTACAGTTGATGCATGCATTGGCTGTCGCTAAAAAGGGACGACCAAGAATCACAGGAATTTGTTTTTTTAGGTTGGGCACATGTTCCATGTCAAGAACGATAAAATCTACTGGAAAATAGAATTTGTCTATCTTGACAAGAACATCTTCAATCATCCCCCGTGGTATCTTTACAGATCGATCAGCCAATTGTAAGGACACCGAGGTAGGTTTTAATTCACCTAACCCAAATTTCTCATAGACTGAATAGGATAGAAGATTCACACTTGCCCCTAGATCTAAGAGCGCTCGGTCAATGGAGTTATCTCCTATGGCACAGGAAATAGTGGGAGCGCCAGGATCTTTGAATTTTGGAGGGGTGTTGTATTGGAGAATGGAACTTACCTGTTCAGTAAGTAAGACCTTTTTAGGCACATGTGTCCTAGATTTTCGCTTTTGGGTGCAAAGGTCTTTGAGAAATTTGGCATAGGAGGGAACTTGTTTGATGGCATCAAGAAGTGGAAGGTTGATTTTAACTTGTTTGAACACCTCCATCATCTCTTCTAGTGAAGTTCCCTTCTTGCCAAAGGGAGTGGGTGCATTAAGTGCTTCAGGAAATGGAGCCTTTGGAGTATGGGTTGTGACAGATGGTGGACTAGCTGAAGAAGGTTTTGGGTTTTCATGTGAAACATTCCTCTCCTCTTCTTCATCTTCCTTATTGTTACTCTCCCCAACCTTATTATCTATTATACGAGCCACTCCTTAGGGTAGTCAAAGCATTGGCTTGCTCATGATTTAGTCGGGTTTCTTGAGCCACGTATTGTCCCCTAGGATTACTCATTGGTTGACTTGGAAGCTTACCTTCCTCTCGCTTGTTTAATGCATTAGCTAGTTGACCCATTTGGGATTCTAGCTTAGCAATTGATTGCGTGTGAGAGTGCAATAGTTGTGTGTTTGCCTCCAAGCCTTGAAGGGCAGTCAACACCTTCTCCTCAAAGGCTGTATTTCTTTGGGTTGGAGGAGGAGGATGCTGAAATTGGGTTGAGGGACGGTAGGGATGAAAATTCTGAGGGTTTTGAAAATTTTGGGAGAAGGTTGGGAGGTATTAGAAGCTTGCTGCCTCCAAGAAAAATTTGGATGATTCCGCCATCCCGGATTATATGTATTGGAAAATGGATCATTACCCGGTCTGGGCTGTGTTTGGGCAGCATTGATGTGTTCTTGCACGAGTTCGGGATATTGGGGTGCTGAGGGGCACTCATGAATTGGATGCGATGGGCTAGAACAGATAGCACACACTTGTGCTTGGGAAGAGCTAACGACATGTCCTCCTATCATTAGTTGGTCAATCTTATGGGACAATGCATCTACTTTACTAGACAGGTCCATAGAATGACTTATTTCACAAATGGCCTCTTTTCTTTGAAAATTCGGGGATGCTTGACGAGAACATGAAGCATGGTGGAGGGAGTTTTCATTAAGATTTTCAAATAATTGCCATGCTTCATGCTTATTTCGAAGCATGAAAGTCCCCCCGCATGCAGCATCGATCATCTGACGGTTTCGTTCCGTCAAACCGTCATAGAAACATTGCACTAGCTGCCACTTAGGTATTTGATGATGAGGGCATTTACGGATTAGGTTCCGAAATCTCTCCCAAGTTTCATGAAATTCTTCTCCCTCGGTTTGGGAGAAGCTTGTAATGGCACGTCTAAACTGGTTCGTTCTTCCTATAGGAAAGTATTTCTTAAGGAATTCTTGTTGCATTTGATCCCAAGAACGAATTGAGTTAGCCTCTAAAGAATTCAGCCATTGCTTAGCTCTATCTTTAAGGGAGAAGGGGAATAATCTAAGTTTCAAAGCATCATCAGTGAAATTTTGAATCTTGACAGTGGTGCAAATCTCAAGGAATTCATCTAGGTGTTTATATGGGTCTTCATTGGTGAGCCCATAAAAAGATGGAAGCATTTGGATCACACTAGACTTTATTTCATATTGTACCGCTGCTACTTCAGGTAATCGAATGCAAGATGGGGAAGTGTAAATAGTGGGAGTAAAGTACTCCCTCAGGAGTTTGGGTTGTTCTTCAGCCATCTTAAGAGGTGGGGATGATCCTAATGTTTTGATCTTAGCTCGAATGTTCCTAAGGGTTCGTTCTATTTCAGGGTCGAAAGGTAATAGATTTTGTACTCTAGAACGACTACCGTGCATACACTAGTACTCGATCAATCAAGCATGCAATAAAAGAGAAAAGCATATCAATCCTAGTCTTTGTCCTAAAATCACTAGACAGCTCCTAACTGGTTTGAAGAGGGCACCTAAGCCTCCAATCCGATCTAATGAACCGAGTTGACCAGGTAAGCTCCCAGGTAAGTGGAGGGGTCACGATGCGTTCGCAAAGGTCCCACTTAAAACCCACTTGCCTCGAACAGATGAACTGTCTCCCTTATAGGGACAAAGCTTGCCTAGACATCAACTAAGCCACAGAGCGAAATTGGTGCAACTTTCGGCGATCTTCGTCCTATTGAGCTCGAATGTCCCTAGGGGCCAATGTCTAATTGATTTTAATTAAAGTGACACTATGTGAGATTGAGTTCACCTAAGTTGGGCAAGAGTCCGGTGATGAAATCCGGCTCTTATCTTGTTGGGGTGATTGCCCTTACTATGTGCGGATCAATTTGTGTATGTGTATCAAGCATGCATTCACACTTTTGCTGAAATTGAAATCAAACAATCACCACAAAATTTTAAGCTAATAATTAATTTAAATAAGAAAGGTTTAGAGGTTACCAAAGGAAATTTCCCCAGCAATTTAATTTTTTTTTTAGGCAAACCTCTACAGCATTCCTTTTCCAGCAGTTCTCTTTTTGATCATCCCAGATTTTTTCTTCGATTCCTGATCAAATAGTATATAAAAAAAAATAAATAAAAATTAGTAAGGGAGAAAAAGAAGATAAGAAAAGTAACAATAATAGAAATTTTTTTTAAAGAATTTTTTTTTAATTTTTTAAATAATTTTTTTTTAATAAGAAAAATAACTATGCTATTGGGGCAGTCTTAGGGCAACGGCGCCAAAAATTGATCGGTTCTTTCAATTTCAAAAATAACCCACGCAATAGCACGTATCCTGTAGGATAGTGATTACGGGTGTCGGTCCACAGGAATTGAAGAATAAGTTATTTTTCTTTTAAAAGTAAATTAAGAAGGAGAATTTGCTAACTTGATTTAACTAAATTAATTCAAAGGGCATAAGCTAGAGTAAAAAGACTTTTGAGTTATCGATTAATAAGAGCTAAAAGTAAGATGAATGCAATAGTAGGAGTATTTTATGGGAAGAGATGTTTAGGGTTAGAATCCACCGATGGATTCGTAAATATGATGCTTTCAATGATTTAGATGCGTGTATGATCTGATTGCTCTTAACTACAAGTTAGGACAATCATACAAAAAGTTGAAATCTAACCCACAGTATGAGTCATCTAGGCCTGGTACAAACCATCTTCTCTAAGGATAGGCATGGTCTGTCCTACTTAGCATGATTCATCTGATGATTAATTTCTCAAAGATAAATCTGGTAGTGGCATAACAGTCTCCTCCAAACCACAGGTATTGGATTCGATTTCGATAAACTATATTAATTCATGCAGAGGCTTTCTACAAGATAAACATCTTACACAAATTAAACAAGACATTTCAAGATCAGAATTTCATTAAATATGCAACTGTCTTACAATGCTAAAAATCAAAGAAATGCAACATAAATACTCATCCACGGCTTCATCAAACCCCTAAACCGAGGCTTAGCTGCTCATGGTACTCGTCATCTCCATTGGTTGGCTGAAGAAATCCTTTGCCATCTTCAAATGAAAGGCTATTCCCAAAATATCCAAAATACTCTCTCTCTCCCCCTCCTTTCTCTTTTTTTTATTTCTTTTTTTCTCTTCTTCTCTCTCGGCTGGATTCTTCTTTTCACCGAAACAGGGGGTCTCCCCTGTTTTCTTCTCCACCGAGCTCCCTCCCCTCCGATGGCCACCCTCCCTTTTATAGATCCCACCAAAGATTAGCCAGCGGAGGATCCATGATTTCGCGTGGAGAGGAGGAAGAACGCATGCACGATCGTTGGGGCGAAATCCATGGAATCGGCTGATTGATGGAGCTGACCGCGGGATGGAGGCGCTGATCCGGAAACGAGCTGGTTGGGTGGCTGAATCATGGGAGGAAGGAGAAACGGATGCTGGGAGCGACGCGGACGGAAGCTGGAATCCTTGGATTTCGATGCGGCTAGGATGCTGATCACGGAAGTCTTGGGATCTCGGAGAAGACGGGAATGGAGCTGGAGATGGATGCCGAGCTGGGTTACCGGCTGATGGCGCTGGTGCACTGCATGGATCACGGAGGAGATTGGTCTTTTACTCGGTTGCTGGCTGCGTGGAGGATTCCGTGGGTCTCGTGGCTGGAACGAGCTGATCGGAGGAAATGAGTCTCGACGGTTGGAACTGCTCATTGATTGCCGCGGACTGGGATCGTGGAGGAAATTGGTCGCTGGCGGAACACCCGGGGATGAAGACGGAGGAGCTGGATGCGGTGGTCACGCGGTTGGTTTCCCTCTTAGATGGATTTGGCACGCGGCTGATACGAGGTCCCGTTGAGGATGGAGGATCGGTTGCTTTGATGGGGGAAAAATCGGCATGACTTTCCTGTTTCATCGTTGTGAAAATATATATATATATATGTTGGATGGCTATTGATCTGAGAAGGATAGGGGAGTTGGCTTTGGATGGTTGTTGATTTATCCTCGAGTCCAATGTTATTTAATTCTTACTAAACCGTTTCAGACTGAACTCGACCAGATAAATAAGACCGTGACTTAATAAAAGGGTTAATCAAATATTTTTCCATACAATTATAACTTTCAATCTAACCAGGACCAAAGCCCATTTAATTATAACCTTAGTCGGGTCAACACAATCTTCTTATATGTTTTTCTGTAGTTTTCATGAAAGATTGCAACCAGGAGAGAGACAAGTTCAAAGTCTGTTTTGAGAAAAGAATTATTTACCTCTTACCATATTTTAAATTTATTTCAATGTTTATTCAATTTTATGGTAAAGTATGTATTTATTAGTTTAAGAACATTGATAAGTGCTATGAAAAGATAACTAAATTATAAATTATTCAGCACTTATCACCAACGTAATGTTTTTATTTTATCATTAAAAAAAATTGATTTTAAATCCGAGTGAACGTTTTAATTTTTATGCAACTCTAATCGCCTCCCTGTAGATCGACCTCTTATAACCGCTATTCTTCGAGTATAACAGGTAAGAGTTAAATTAATTTAAACTTTGTTTGTCAGTTTTAACAACGATCTGTTTAGCATAATTTTTAGTTAGACAGAAAAGGACGAACAAAATTTTGACGCCATTGCCGGGGAGGCAAATCGAGAAGCAAGAACGATCACGAAGATCAAATCGGATTTTGGATGCCCGGAGTGAACGCACTCCAGTAGTAAGTTTTTATTTTTATTTTTATTAATTTTCCTTATTTTGATAATTTCTAGTTAATAATTTCGTAGTTATTAAATTCTGAAATTTGAAATTCGAAATTTAAAATTCAAAAAAAAATTAAATTTAAAAAAATTCCAAAATTCCAAAATTAAAAAAAAAATTAAATTCAAAATTTGAATTTTGAGATTCAAAATTTGAAGTTTAAGAGAGAAAAAAATTAAATCAAAAAAAAAAAATTTAAAAAATTATTATTTTTGCTAGTAATTGATAGGGTGCAATCCTCCGAGGTTATCATACCTCTATTGGGACTCCTCACGGAGTAATCTCCAGAGCTTATTCAACGGGCATTCGGAGATTGACTAACGCATAAGGATTGTGTTTAGTTTACATTCAAGTTATTGCTATACAAAAAAATTAAAATAAAAAAATAAATAAAAAATAAAAATAATAATTAAAAAAAAATTTGTTTGCTCATTTAATCAGTACAACTTAATGACATTGCATAAACTTTAAAAAAATTATTGATTATTTGCTGCATTTAGTATTAAGCATTTGCATAAAAGAATTTAAGGGCAAAACCCATTAAAAAGATAAGGTCGGGAAGTCATTACCTGTCTTTAGCCCAAAAATCACCACCTTGCATCCATATCCTAAGCCAAATTAAATTAAAATCAAATTAGACGTTGGCCTTAGGGTTTTCGAGCTCAATTAGGCTCTTGGAAAGAAGCGGCTGAAAGCCACTCCATTGAGAATTTAGTAATTGGTGATGTCTAGGAAAGTTTTACAACAGTGAGAACTGTTACGGGTATTGTGGTATCGGTGTATTCCTTCTGGCACCACCACACACCCCGGAATTTTTCTGGTCACTAGTTACTGGATCGCTTAACTGGTAAGCTCAAGCTTAATCTGAAAGGGAGATTAGGAGCTATCTAATCTAGAGAGAATTTCAGAAACTTTTTAACTTGATAAATCTCTGTGCAACTAGATTTAAGAAGCTACTAAACCTCACTTAATTCTAAGACTAATAGGGTCAAATTGTTGTGTGGTGTTGGTTGTGGTCATCTGTGTCTAGCCCTTCTCTTCTCTTAGGATTTCGTTTATTTTAGGAGTCAAATCTAATGAATTGTTGATAATGTATGCATGGTAGAAGGTCATTAAGGGATAAGTTAACCCCATTTGATCCTGAGATTGACAGAACTTTTCATCACAACCTGCGAACTGTAAACCAACCGTCAATCTCTACAATGGGTGAACATATCAGAACTTTGAATGAGTTGTTTGCACCCGCATCTGCTAGTCCCCCTACTTGCATAGTATTACCAATTAATAATGCAGCCCAATTCGAGATTCGGGCTGCAACAATAAACATGTTACCCAAGTTTCATGGGTTCGAGAGTGAACAACCCTACATTCATCTAAACAAATTTTTGACAATCTATCCAACATTTAGAAATCAAAACTTAGATGAAGAGGGTATTAAATTAAGGTTGTTTCCCATGACTTTAGAGGATCGTGCCGTTGCATGGCTGTATTCTCTTGCTTCTAATTCCATCACATCATGGGAACAACTATCTAGGAAGTTCATGGCTAAGTTCTATCCCATGGTAAAAATCGAAAAAATTAAGGATGCCATCAGAACTTTTAGAGGAAAATCTGAGGAGGAATTTTTCCAACTTTGGAAAAGATTCCATGATCTTTTGGTCAAGTGCCCACACCATGGGCTTGACAAGGCTGATCTAGTCCATTTCTTTTACAAAGGACTACCTCCGGCACATAGAAACATGATCGAGTCCATGCACAAGGGTAGGTTCATGAACCAAACCCCGGATCAAGCCTATGAATTTCTTGTTGACTTAGCCGAGAATGCCCAAAATTGGAGTAGCTATGGTGAGGAAGTAAATATAGATGAGTTCGGATCTAGAAAACCAGGTAATTATGAAATGAAAGCAGACCCAGAACTCAAAAATATCATGTCCAATCTGGTGACTGGAATGAACAACTTAAGCAAAAAGTTTGATGCTTTCACTGTTTCTACTAGCTCGAGTTTATACAAAGAGCTAAATCCTATCATGAAAGTGGATTACGAGTCACATAGTTTATGTATCTTGTGTAATAGTTCTGAGCATCTAGTGGAATGTTGTCCTAGTTTACCCAATATTAAGGCTGAGCAGGCAAATGCTCTAAACTCATATCGTGCCTTCAAGAAGCCCACTCCTAATTCATTCAGCCCAGTCTACCATCCTGATAACAGGTTCCACCCAAATTTTTCATACAAGCAAAATGAACCTATTCAGCATCAAGGTGGTCCACCAGGTTTTCAGAAGAATTTTCTCAGGATAGGTCCATCACAAATAAATCAATCATTGGCTCCACCTATTCCTACTTATAGTGCCCCTATCCCTCAGCAAACTACATCATTGGAAGCCATGATGGCTAACATGATGAAGCAGCAACAAGACTTCATCCAACAGCAACAACAGACCAACATGGCTCAAACCCAGACTAACCAATTCCATGCGCAAGCGATTGCAAAACTTGAGGTTAGTCTAAGCCAAATAGCAAACTCTCTAGGGGATAGAAAGAAAGGTGAACTACCTAGTCAGCCAGTGCCTAACCCTAGTAGGCAACAGAATCAAGGGCCGAGAGGCCAGTTTCAGATTGATTCTAATGGAAACCCTACCCATGAAGTTCAGGCAATTACCACTTTACGGTCTGGCAAACAAGTAGACAACAAGGTCCAACTTCCTGTACAAGAAAAAGAAGAAAAGCATGAACCGAACCCCACCCAGAAAAAGGCACAAGAACAGGGAACACAAGGAATAGAGGAGAAACCAATAGAGACGTATACACCCAAGGCTCCCTTTTCTAGTAGACTACAAGACTCAAAGAAAAAATCTCAGTCATGGAAGTCTTTAAAAATGTCCAAATAAATTTACCCTTCCTAGATGCCATCAGACAGATCCCCTCCTATACAAAATTCTTAAAAGATCTAACCATGGTGAAAAGAAAAACCAGTATTCCTAGGCAAGCTGTGATGGCGGCACAAGCCTCATCTCTTATTCAACAACAGATTGCCCCAAAATACAAGGATCCTGGTTGCCCCACTGTTGAAATTAAAATAGGAAAAACCATCATTCGGAGAGCCCTATTAGACTTAGGAGCAAGTGTAAACCTATTACCCTATTCTGTCTACACCGAACTAGGTTTGGGAGAATTAAAGCCCACAAACAATACTTTGTCATTAGCAGATAGGACTGTGAAGTATCCTAAGGGAATTGTAGAGGATGTAATTATAAAGGTAAATGAGTTTTACTACCCTGTGGATTTTGTAGTCCTCGAAACTGAACTAGTGAAAAATCCAGGTAGTCACATCCCGGTAATCCTTGGTAGACCATTTTTGGCCACTTCAAATGCTGCGATCGTTGCCGAAATGGGATAATGACCTTAACATTTGGAAACTTGACCATCCAACTCAATGTCTTTCACAGTAGTAATCAACCATCTGAGATGGACGATTTAGAAGAAATTCACATGATTGAAAACATAATCAGCAAGTCCTTCGAGGAATCAAGTTATTCTGATCCACTAGAAAGATGTTTGGCCCAATTCAGTCAAGATTGTGAGGAAGGAGAGTCGAATCAAGAGGTTAATACATTACTAGATTCCATTCCTGTAATGGATACTAGCAGATGGGCTACTAAATTTGAATCATTACCTATACCTGAATCCCAGCTAGTACCTTCAAGTGTCAAACCTCCCCAGCTTGAACTTAAAGATCTGCCTGAAAACCTAAAATATGCATTTCTAGGGGACAACAACACCTTACCTGTTATTATTGCATCAAATTTAACTGAAGAACAGGAAGAGAAGTTGTTAAATATCCTTCAGAAAAATCAAGAAGCGATCGGCTGGTCTATAGCTGATATTAAGGGGATTAGCCTTTCTGTGGTCCAACATAAAATTCATCTAGAAGAGGATGCAAAAACCTCTAGAGAACCACAAAGGCGACTTAACCCAGTCATGAAGGATGTGGTTCTAGCTGAAATCATTAAACTCTTAGATGCAGGGATTATATATCCTATTTCTGATAGCCAGTGGGTGAGCCCAGTTCAAGTCGTACCCAAGAAATCTGGAATTACTGTGATCAAGAATGACCAAAATGAGTTAGTCCCAACTCGAATCCAAACTGGATGGCGAGTGTGCATCGACTACAGAAAGCTGAACGCCATGACTAGGAAAGACCACTTCCCACTACCCTTCATTGACCAAATGTTAGAACGTTTAGCTGGCCACTCTCATTACTGTTTCCTTGATGGTTATTCTGGATATAACCAAGTTCTAATTGCACGTGAGGATCAAGAAAAAACCACATTCACCTGTCCTTATGGCACTTTTGCCTATCGTCGCATGCCTTTTGGGTTATGCAATGCACCGGCTACATTCCAGCGGTATATGATGAGCATTTTCTCCGACATGGTGGAGAAATTTTTAGAAGTTTTTATGGATGACTTTTCTATATTCGGATCTAATTTTAATGAATATCTCCATCACTTGACCCTTGTTGTAGAACGATGTAAAGAGAAAAATTTAGTTCTTAACTCGGAAAAATGCCATTTTATGGTCCAATCAGGTATTGTTTTGGGACACATTGTGTCACAAAGGGGAATCGAGGTGGATAAAGCCAAAGTAGAATTAATTGCCAAGTTACCACCTCCCAAAACTGTTAGGAAAGTCAGATCCTTTTTAGGGCATGCGGGTTTTTACCGCCGCTTTATCAAGGATTTTAGTAAATTGTCGAAACCCTTATGCGATCTGTTGGCGAAAGATGTTATTTTTAATTTTTTGCCGATTTGTATAACTGCTTTCGAAAGACTAAAGTCTGAACTAACCTCAGCACCCATCATAAGGTCCCCTGATTGGAATCTGCCATTTGAAATCATGTGTGATGCATCTGATTATGCAATAGGTGCCGTCCTAGGTCAGCGAGTGGGGAAGCTTCCCCATGTGATTCATTATGCGAGCAAAACTCTGAATGACGCCCAACTTAACTATTCTACAACTGAAAAAGAGTTGTTGGCTGTTGTCTTTGCTCTTGACAAATTCCGTCCCTATCTGATAGGATCGAAGGTCCTTATTTATTCTGATCATGCCACCCTTAAGTACCTTCTCACAAAGAAGGATGCCAAGGCAAAACTCATTCGTTGGATCCTATTGCTTCAAGAATTTGATCTTGAAATACGAGATAAAAAGGGATCTGAAAATGTTGTAGCTGACCACTTGTCCAGATTAATTGTTGAATCATCTGGAGAATCCATGCCTGTGTCCGAGACCTTCCCTGATGAACAATTAATGATGATTTCCCATACCAATGTTCCATGGTATGCTGATGTAGTCAACTATCTAGTTACTGAACGAATGCCCAGTTCATGGACCAAACAAGAAAAATTCCGCTTCCTAGCTCGCGTAAAATGGTATTTTTGGGATGAACCATACTTGTTCAAATAATGTACTGATCAAATTATCAGACGATGCATCCTTGAACACGATCAAAGGAATGTCCTTTTCTTTTGTCATGACCATGCTTGTGGTGGTCATTTTAGTGGAAAGAAAACTGCTGCAAAAGTTTTGCAGTGCGGATTTTATTGGCCCACACTTTTTCGAGATGCGCATGACTATTGTAAATCTTGCGATCGATGTCAACGATTAGGAAAACTTTCGAGAAAGAATGAGATGCCCCTGAACCCTATCTTAATTATAGAAATCTTCGATGTTTGGGGTATTGATTTTATGGGTCCTTTTCCTATGTTGTTTGGGCATCAGTACATTCTTGTGGCAGTTGACTATGTATCAAAATGGATTGAGGCTATCGCGTGTAAGACCAATGATCACAAAGTGGTGATCAAGTTCCTTAAAGAATCTATCTTTGCTCGTTTTGGCACCCCTCGTGCTATCATTAGTGATGGGGGAAACATTTTTGTAATAAAATCTTTAAAGCCCTTATGAGAAAGTACAACATTAATCACAAGGTCAGTACACCATATTATCCACAAACAAGTGGACAAGTCGAAATTTCCAATCGGGAGATCAAGACCATCCTTGAAAAAACTGTTCATATATCTCGGAAGGATTGGTCTTTTAGGCTAACAGATGCACTGTGGGCATATCGGACGGCTTACAAAACACCAATTAGAATGTCTCCATATAGAACTGTCTATGGCAAGGCCTGCCATTTACCTGTCGAGTTAGAGCACAAGGCCTATTGGGCGATTAAAAATTTAAATTTCGATCTTGACAAAGCGGGAGAACATAGGAAGCTTCGATGAGCTTGAAGAAATTAGAAACGATGCTTACGAGTATGCCAAGAAGTACAAAGATCGCATGAAGATCATGCATGATAAAATGATCATTCGTAAGGAATTTCACCAAGAACAAAAAGTTCTTCTATATGATTCTCGATTACATCTATTTCCTGGAAAACTTAAATCTCGCTGGACTGGCCCATACACAGTAGAGAAAGTGCATCCGCATGGTGCAGTAGTAATATGCAATACCAAGGATGGTAGGTCCTTTCAAGTCAATGGACATCGTTTAAAACCATACCTTGAGTATCTGAGTCCAGAAGTTGAGGAGACACTTCTAACCGACCCTGTCTATCATGAATGAATTAGAATTGTCTGACATAAAACTTAGCACTCTTGGGAGGCAACCCAACATGTAAATATTTTCTAATTAAAAAATAATAATAATAAAAAAAATTCAATAAATTACTAACATGCAGGTTTGAGGGATTTTGCCCCAACTTTCAATTTACTCACCCATATCAGGTAACTTCTCCTCTGTCCTCTTACTGCTTTAAATTTTCTTTAACATTGAGGACAATGTTAGATTTAGGTTTGGAGGTATTTTTAAGTATTTGGAATTTTATAAAAATAATTAAAAAAAAGTTTTTAGTTAATTTTTTTTTAAAAAAATTATTAATTACAACACACAAGGTATATAAAATCTAAGAGCCCAATGACTAGTCGGAAGTAGTGCAAAGTGAGTTCTTTTTATTAAGTTTCTTTTAGTGAGTTGTAAGCTAATTAGTGCTTTGAATTTCACAACACATCTGGCCTGCATTTTCTAAGGTATAGGTTCGACATTGTGTTGAGAATATGGTAGCAACCTCGAATCCTGATGAACCATCTTTTTCTGATCCAAAAAAAAAAAAACTATTTGGTGGATTTAGTCAGGTACATCGAAAAGGGCTACCTATTATCAAAGGTCAGCGGGCTTGTGATGAGGAACCCGAGCATAGGTCCGTAGGAGAGTCTTGATGCCCGACACCTCATGCCAACTGGTGTGAGAATTGTCGACTAATTGCTCGCTACATGGAGGAATCATCATAGGAGTAAAAGTGCACAATATAAACATTTTCATGTTTCAAAAAAAAGTTAAAAAAAAAAATTTGTATTTTGACCTTAAGAAAGACAATAGTGTGAAAGCCGTCGTTGCAAAAATTCGAGTAAACTGGAATATTATAGATAAAGCCCATGAGGTATTAAAGTAAACATCCACAGCTCTCGAAATCCTGCAGAAAAGATGATTTTGAATCAGCAAATAGGTCTTGTCCGACCAATTCTTGGAAACTACTAATATTAGCGATATTTTGGAGATCCAAAACCTTAGCTTGTTCATGGTCCAAACTTCACTGAGCACTCAAGTATAAATAAGTCTTACAACTCCCTAACGGAAAACTTAATGACTTCAACTTAAATTGCATACTAACCTAAAATTTGGGCTACTTAGTAATTAAAACCTTGTGTGCTTTTGAAATTCTTATCAGTTAGGTACTTGAAATTAGACTTTCATTTCATAAAACAAATTTTATTTTGGGATTGAAGTTTGTGGATAACTTCACTGCAAACCCTCACGAGACAACACTCGTCCACTAGGGTAACCTAGGGGTTTAACGGCTTGTTGCACGTGCTAAGTGCAATCGTAATACTCTACGAAAGTGAGTATTTATCTTAGTTCATGTATATTTATATATATATAATAAATAAAACTTTTGCACTCTCATTTTATCATTGTCGCACTAAATTGCTAGAGACTAGCAATAAGCTGGTTGGAGGGTGTGATGAGAGCACAAAAGTGCAATCGTCAGACCATTTTAATTAGTATTTTAGCTAATCATTAATAATAAAATTAACTAATTAACGTGGTATTTTTGTTTGAGTGCAGTAATCTAAGAAACCAATTAACATTAGGTTTGAGCCCAATGCCCGGCAGCCCGAGCTCAAGTCAAGCCAGCATCTTTCAGGGCTTGCACATCCTGACTTCATCCCGCGATACATCACAACATCGCGAGCATCTCCGTATCCGCATCCAATGATCCAGATCGGCTCCTCCGGCTTCAGCCCCTCTTCCAAAATAAGCAAGCGGGCATCTCACCCCACCACGCCCGATTCCCATCATCCACGGATCCACCTCCCCCAAATCCCAGCTCTTCCATGAATGACTCCTCCCAACGATCACGTTCCCAGCTCTTCCGTGATCTCGGCGGTCCCGCATCCGTGCCAGCCACCGTGCCAGCAAGTCACCCCGTCGATCACGCTCCCAGCAATCCCGCAGGCCTTCATTTCTTCCGATTCTCGCCATCAAGGAACCACACCAGATCAGCATCTCAGCCACCCGTTGTCCAAGATGTGTTCGGCTCCACCCTCTTCCGGATTCCCAGTATCAACGCGTCCATCTCCTCCACGGCTCCTCCCAGCAAAGATCCCGGATGACTTCCCTCTTCCATGATCCCAGCAACGCCCGATTCACAGCCGATCCGCATCGGATCCCTTCCACGATCGGCTCCTCCCCATCGATCCCGCTCCCAAACCGGCACCCAAAGAAGGAAACCCATCACCCAGATCCCAGCGCGTCCCCACCTTCCGCCTCCAAGCCGGCACCACATCCGTGAATGGTGTCCTCCCGTGATCGGCTCCTTCCAGCGCCCGGATCCACATCTCCTCCTCTTCCAAAGCTTCCGGATTAGCACTCCATCCCAGCTGCTCGTGAAGCCCTGTTGATCGCGTCTGCCTTCTTCTTCCATCTCGTCGATCCTGCGGCCAGCCCCTCTCCACCGCATTCCGTGATGCAGCAACACACGCTCCTCCCAAGCGAGTCCGTGATTCCAGCCATCCACGTGCCTGCTGGGGATCTATATAAGGGAGCCATCGGCAAGGGAGCAGGGGAGCTCGGTTGGGGGTGGAGGCCAAGAGAGGAGAGGGCTCGGCTGGTTCAAAGGAGAGGGAATAGGTGAGTACTCTGTTTCATTTGGGAAGAAGAAAGAAAAAAAAAAAGAAGAAGAGGGGATTAGTATTTTCCACCGTGGGAGAGAGAGAGAAGAGATTTGTTTTTGTTTTATTTTCTTTATTTTATTTGCAAAGTAGAAGGAGTATTAGATCTCTATTTGCCATTTTTATTTGTAATTAGTTTTCTTTTTATGAAATCCATCAATTTTCTTTTATGAAATCCTTGTTCTAGGTTCAGTTTAATTTCCGCTTTTTTTTATGCAATCTTTTAATTCTTTTTTGATGCAATACATTAAATTTTTTTTTATGCAATTTATGTTCTAGGCTTTTGATCTTCTTAGCACTGTTTTTCATTTATTTTAATTTATGCCAAGGCTTTTCTTTTCCATTAAATATATAAATGCTTTTCGAATTTAAGTAACTGTCTTTCCGTTAATTTCAAGTTAAAAATCATTCCACATCCCCCACGTAATGTTTTTCTTTTATCATTAAAAAAAAATCGATTTCAAATCCGAGTGAACATTTTAATTTTTATGCAACTCCAATCGCCTCCCTGTGGATCGACCTCTTACAACCGCTATTCTTCGAGTAGAACAGGTAAGAGTTAAATTAATTTAAACTTTGTTTGTCAGTTCTAACAACGATCTGTTTAGCATAATTTTTAGTTAGACAGGAAAAGACGAATAGTACGTACAGTGGAGAAAGAGTTTTCCACTCTCGAACTTAAGTCAAATAAATCTATAAATATGACAAACGATGGGGTTTGATGAGTTATCCATGACCTCCATTTTGTAGGAATTCACGATAGAAGGACTGTATCATACGATAACTGTACCTAAAAGTTCATCATTTCATTCTGCTGGATATCCACTACATGCTTTTAGGTGTCACTAGTGGATGGTGAGACTCACAGGGACTATCTCGATGGTCGATGATCCCTGGTGAGCTGATTTGGAATTGTTCCAACCCATTGAAAGGAGTTTTCAATGATATTGTGAGAGAGATCGCAATATATCTCACTACCAGATATAATAAAACCTATGGGGTCACACACATTAGAGGTATTGACTGATCCGATGGTTGAATTGTGATTAGAAATTACAAATAATTTATAATTATCAATTTGATTGATAATTGATTTAACCCACTAAGAGTTAGTGAGTTGAAGAAGGAATAATGGGATTTAATTAATTGGACTTAGAAACAAATCTTACTTAGAGTAGGATTCCTAGAGTCCTAATTAGATTAGGACTTTGAATTAAAATTAGAGTCCTACTTGGAGTAGGATTTCTAAAGTTCTAATTGGATTAGGACTAAAATTGAATAAGTCCTAATTGGATTAGGATTTCTTAAGTTCTAATTAATTATTAATCTAATGAATTAAGATGACTCCTAATTGGATTAGGATTAAAGAGTTCAATTGAGTCATGATTCAATAAAGTCCTAATTGGATTAGGACTTGCATGGAATAAAACCCAAATTGGTTCATAATTTGGTTAAAGCCTAATTAGATTAGGACTCGACCATAAGGAGCCACCTAATCCTCCTTAGGGGGGATTAGGATGACCAAGAAGGAGGGGCGTGAGCCCCTCCTCTTTTGGAAAATTTGGTGCAGCATGATGAAGGGGCCGGCGCCCCTTGAAGATAGACTTGGAGCTCCTAAAAATTAGGAGCTCCAAACTACTTTAAAAGGAGAAGAGGAGGCGGCACCAAGGGCATTCCAAGCCTTCTCCCTTCAGCCATGAGCCCCCTCATTTCCCTTGGTCTTCAGCCGCAAGCAAGGAGAAGAAAAGAAGAGGCCTTGGCGGCCTTCCTCCCTCCCCCTCTTGGTTCCAACGCCAAGCAAAGGAAAAGGTTGCGAAGGGATTTTGATCTTCTTCCTTGGTTCATCCTTCTTCTTTCTCCTCCCTTAGGCAATCAAGAGTTGATTCAATGAGGAGATTTTAGCCATCAAAACTTGTCTCTGCAAGGGAGCTAGTACCCCAGAAAGGCAAGAGAGCTTTGACCAGTCCTCTACCTCGTGTGGATTCCCGTAGAGGCCGGACGTGTGTGCGGCTTCAAGCGAACCTTCATCAAATACCACGATCATCAGTTTGCGGTGATCATCTACCCCCACAAGGTGAAAATCTGATCTTCCTAATGATGTAAAAAGTTTTTAATCCTAATCTATCTATGAACGGTGTTTTAAATTCAGTTCATGCGATGAACGAAATCTTGCGCATGCCTTCCGCTGCGTTCAGAATTTTTCTGCGGCGCGCGTGGAATTCCATCAGTCCTTTGGGGAGCTTCTGTAGGGCCAACACTTTTGTTCTTTGGACGAGCCATTCAACAGCCCAATTCTGCAAGTCTACGTAGCTAGGGGGGCCTTTAGGAAACTTCCATGAAGGCAACACCTCTATTTTACCAGCCTCCGAGATGAAGACTTGGCGAACTAACTTGTCTATTCTGGTTGCGATAGCCTAGGTGAGGATACCTGCCCTAGCACTGAAGATCTGAAGAGCTAACTGACCTCTCAAGGATGGGACAACCAAAGTGAAGACACATTCCTGTTCTACCAGCCCGAGCACTGAAGACCAATCAAGCTAATCGAGCTCTTTAGGTTGAGATGGCCTGCATGGAGATGGCAATCTCCAGGCAACTGTAAAGCTCACTAGATCCATTCACCAAAATGATCTAATGAGCCTAGGGTAGCTGAAGTCTTGTGGAGTGATAGGTTATACCCCTATTTGATTTTGATGAGCTCAAAGCATTTGAGTATATTTCATATTGTACTAATGAATTCAATCTAGTGTTTCAGGCAAATATATGTGAATTTATCTTTAAGAGCATCGAGCTTTTGTTCAAAGTCATTTGGCTAAGTGTTGAACACAATTAAGCCAAAGTCTGAAGCTCGAGTCGACTCCGGAAGATCGCGAGTCAACTCTAAGTGTTTCAGAGGTTCTGGCACAAGCTCGAGTCGACTTCGGTATACTATGAGTCGACTCCGACTGAGAACAGATAGAAGGATAGAAAGATAAATTTCAGACCCTGTCACCGAGTCGACTCCGACGATTTCGAGCCGACTCCGATGCTTGCCAAGTCGACTTCCGACGGTTCCGAGTCGACTCCAAGGAGTAACAGACAGAAAGACAGAGAAGTATTTTCTAGACCCTGTTACCGAGTCGACTCTAGAAGGATTCGAGTCGACTCCAACGTTTGGCGAGTCGACTCCTAAACATGCAAGAGTCGACTCTCAGAGGAAAGCAGACTGAAAGGCAGAAAACCAAATAAAGTGACTCTGTGAACGAGTCGACTCCGAGAATACGAGAGTCGACCCCAAGTCAGCCGAGTCGACCCCAACAAAGTGCGAGTCGACTTCGAGGCTGTTCAACTCGAAAGAAAGAGGATCAGTTTTCGGGCTCTGAGAGCCGAGTCGACTCCAAGATAATCCGAGTCGACTTCGAGGCAGTTCAACTCGAAAGATAGAGGATCACTTTTCGGACTCTGAGAGCTGAGTCGACTCCAAGATGATTCGAGTCGACTCGAGAAAGAAATGCAGAAAAATAGATCTTTGGAATCCTGAGAACGAGTCGTCTCCAAAATGCCAAGTCATCTCCAGATCTTGGCGAGTCGACTCCAGGTTTGGCCCGAGTCGACTCTAGGACGGGACAACACTTTAATTCAAATCCTGAACAGTAGGCGAGTCATCTCCAGTAAAGCGTGAGTCGACTCCAGCAACAGCCGAGTCGACTCCAGATCGAGCGAGTCGACTCCGACCCCAACGGATACATTGTCAGGAGGTGCAGACTGTGCAGAACGGCCACAAATCATTGTCTAACGGCTATTTTTCAAGGGAGACTGTTTAAATAGCCAGAGTGAACAGTAGTAGACATTAAGAGGATTACTCCATCTGTGTATTAAGTGTTTTCCAACTACCAAGAGTTTATTGAGAGAAAAGACAAGCAAAAGAAGGAAGAAACGCAGTTAATACATTCCTAGAAGTCTTCCCTTTGCATTCAAGGCTCTTCCTCTGACATCAGATCTTTAGTGCACTCAAAGAGGAGACTTAGAGTTCGAGAAGCCCTTTCTTCCTCTTCCAAAATCTGTTTGAGGGCTTCTAACTTTACTCTATTCATATTGATTCATATTTGCTTGTTAAGAAGCTTTCCTTGTATCTTTTCCCAAACTGTTTTTTCTTACTTGATTCAATCAGGGGACTGAATCAAGGGTTGTAAGGTTTGTTGGTGAGCCGAAGTTAAAACCAATGGTGTAAGGGTTTGATTGTGATCCCAGAAAAATAATCGGATGGTTCTAGTCGGTGAGCCTGTGAAAACCGACCGAGTTCATTGTGATCTCGCGAAAACAACAAGTTGGGTTGTGAACTTGTAAAACAACCGGCTGTAATCCAAGGGATTATAGTGAACTCCCAAGTGAAGCTTGGGGAGTGGACGTAGGAGCAAGGGTTAGCTCCGAACCACTATAAACTGGTTTGTGTTTGTATTGGCTGCTGTCCTCTCTCTCTCTCTTCATTCACTTTATCTAGTAACTTAACTAATTTGCTTGCAATAGATTTAGTTAATTACTAATCATAGTTTTTAATTGGTCGAGAATTAATCCAAACCCAATTCACCTCCCCTCTTGGGTTGTCTTCTTGGGCAACAAGTGGTATCAGAACCGGAGCTCTTATATTAAAAGAGTAAAAGATCAAAATGACAACCCCTTTTGGATCTTCTCTTAGTGAGGGGCAATCCACCAATAGGCCTCCATTCTTCAATGGAACTAACTACACCTATTGGAAGGCTAGGATGAGGATATTTATCCAAGCCCAAGACTATGATGTTTGGAGCATCATAGTTAATGGACCATACATTCCTTCTATTTATGTAGATAACATTACTATACCCAAGCTTGAAAAAGATTGGGATGACAATGATAGAAGAAAGGCACAACTAAATGCCAAAGCAATGAATGTACTTTATTGTGCCTTAGACCATAATGAATTCAATAGAATCTCTATTTGCAATTCTGCAAAAGAGATATGGGACAGACTTGAAGTGACCCACGAGGGCACGAATCAAGTCAAGGAATCCAAAATAAACATGCTAGTTCATAAGTATGAACTATTTAAAATGGAATCTAATGAAACTATCACTTGCATGTTTACTAGATTTACTGATATTGTCAATGGCCTAAAAAGCCTTGGCAAAAATTATACTAACAGTGACCTTGTCAGGAAAGTTCTTCGATCTTTACCAAGGTCATGGGAAGCCAAGGTAACGGCGATTCAAGAAGCCAAAGACTTGAACAAGCTGGCACTCGAGGAGCTCCTTGGATCCTTGATGACACATGAGCTCACAATGAAGCAACACAGTGAAGAAGAGTCCTCCCACAAGAAAAAGGTAATTGCCCTTAAGTCTATTTTTTCTAACAAGGATCCCTCTTGCAGTAGCAGCAGTGAAGAAGAAGACAATGAGGAAGATGAAGATGAGGCTCTTCTCGTGTGAAAGTTCAGAAAATTCATCAACCGAAAGAAGTCCTTTCATCAGAGGAGAGGTTCCTCAAGTTCCTACAACAAAGACAAAGGTAAGAAAAGGAAAAGTGAGGAAATCGGTTGCTATGAATGCAAGAAGCCGGGACATTTCAGAATCGACTGTCCCTTGCTGAAGAAGGGCAGCAAATACAAGAAGAAGAAAGCTCTTGTCTCCACCTTCACAGACTCCGATCAATCATCATCATCATCGGATGAGGAACAAGAGAAAAAAGCAAATTTTTGCTTCATGGCAAATGATAATGAGGTAATATCTGAAACACATTTAGATTTTACCTTTGATGAATTATATGATGCTTTTAATGAACTAATGGATGAATATAAGACAATAAACCTTAAAAATAAAGAATTGAAACTAACTAATCAATCTTACACTCATAAGTACGATAAATTAATTAAGGACAAGGACTCTATCATCAAAGAAAACTTAGAACTTAAAACAAGCAACCAATTGCTAACTCAAAAAACTAATACCTTAATTAAAGATAACGAAAGACTAACTAAGAAAGTTTCAGAACTTAAAAATAGTAACCAAACTATAAAAGATAATTTTACAAAAGACTTAAACTTACTAAAAATAGAAAAACTGAAGTTAACAAAAGAACTTGAAAAATACAAACCTATTGTAGAAAAGTTTACATATAGTTCTGAAAAATTGGAGATGATTCTTAACAGTCAACGAGCTGTGTTTAATAGAGCTGGTTTAGGGTATAAGCCTAAGAATAAGCAAAAGTTTCTTAAAAACTTTTTTGCAAAAGCTGGAAAAAGTAAAACTAAAAATATAACCTGTTTTTGCTGTGGAAAAGTAGGACATAAAGTTAATGTGTGTGACCATAGGAAAATAGAAGCTAAAAAAAAAATTAAAAAGGTTTGGGTTCCAAAAGGAACCAACATAGCTAACCTTGAAGGACCCAAGAAAACTTGGGTACCTAAAATTATATGATTTCCTTGTGTAGGAGTGTCTTGCAGTCAAGGTCGACAAAAACTGTTGGTACTGGGATAGTGGCTGCTCAAGACACATGACGGGTGACAAGGTGCAATTCTTCATCCTAGAGCCTAAAAAGGGAGGTGCTGTGACTTTTGGAGACGATAACCAAGGTCATATCGTTGGCATAGGTAAAGTACAAATCACCTCTTCAACCTTCGTTGATAATGTACGATTTGTAGATGGTCTTAAGCATAACTTACTTAGCGTTAGTCAATTATGTGATAGAGATTTTGATGTTCTGTTTAAGCCATCTCCATGCATCATAACCAACTCAATTGACAATAGCTTAGTATTCAAAGGAATAAGACGTGACAATGTTTATGTAGTAGATCTTGAAGATCTCGCCAATAATAGCCGTTGCCTAGTAGCTAGTGATTCTAAAGTCAATGATGCAAGTTGGTTATGGCACCGTAAATTAGGTCATGCAAGTATGGATACAATATCAAAATTAGTTAAAAGAGATTCTGTGATTGGTTTGCCAAAGTTAAAATTTGAGAAAAATAAAATTTGTGAAGCATGTCAATATGGCAAACAAACTAGAAGTTCCTTTAAATCCATAAATTGTGTCTCTGCTGCTAGACCCCTTGAACTACTTCACATGGATCTTTTTGGACCAACTAGAACCACAAGCCTTGGTGGAAATAAGTATGGTCTTGTCATTGTAGATGATTTTTCTAGATACACATGGATCATATTTTTAGCTCATAAAGATGAAGCATTTTCAGTATTTAAGAAATTTCATGAGGAAGTAACTAACTCTAGAAATGCTTCAGTTATAGCTATTAGGAGTGATCATGGAACGGAATTTGAAAATCATCTATTTGATGAATTCTGTAGTAAAAAGGAAATAACTCATAATTTCTCTGCATCTAGGATACCACAACAAAATGGAGTTGTGGAAAGAAAAAATAGAACCCTAGAGAAAATGGCTAGAACCATGTTGTGTGAAAGTAACCTCCCTAAGTACTTTTGGGGAGAAGTCATTAACACATCATGTCATATATTAAATAGAATTTTATTGAGACCAATTATAAAGGAAACACCTTATGAACTTTGGAGAGATAGAAAGCCCAAAGTAAACTATTTTCATGTTTTTGGGTGTAGGTGTTTCATTCATAATAATGGCAAAGATAACTTAGGCAAATGTGATTCCAAATCTGATGAAGGTATCTTTTTGGGATATTCTACATCAAGTAAAGCTTATAGAGTCTTCAACAAAAGAATCCTTGTTATTGAAGAGTCTATACATGTTGTTTTTGATGATACTAATGATGTCTCTTCTAGCAAGAGAGTAGCTCTTGATGATGATGCAGGGATACTTGAGGAAAAGATGAATGACATGACATTACAAGAAAATGAACCGAAAGCAGATTGGAGATACATCAACAAACCAAGAGGTAATTGTTGATCATGGGCTTACTAAGGTTTGGAGGTATGCTCATGGTCACCCTAAAGAATTAATCTTAGATGATCCATCTCAACCTGTTAGAACTAGAGCCTCTCTTAGGAACTTAAATAATCATCTTGCATTTGTTTCACATTTAGAACCTAAAAACATAGAAGAAGCTGAAAGTGATGTAAATTGGATAAATGCTATGCAAGAGGAACTTAACCAATTTACAAGAATAAAGTATGGAACTTAGTTGAAAGACCCACTGAATACTCAATAATAGGAACTAAATGGATATACAAAAATAAACTTGATGAAAATAGAATTGTGATTAGGAACAAGGCTAGACTAGTAGCAAAGGGCTATAATCAAGAAGAAGGTATAGATTTTGATGAGACTTTTGCTCCTATAGCTAGACTTGAGGCAATTAGATTGTTACTAGCATTTGCATGCAATAAAGATTTCAAGTTATTCCAAATGGATGTAAAAAGTGCCTTCTTGAATGGGTATATTAATGAGGAAGTTTATATAGAACAACCTCCTGGTTTTAAGAATCATCAATACCTCAATCATGTTTATAAACTAAACAAAGCACTTTATGGTCTAAAACAAGCCCCTAGAGCATGGTATGAAAGACTTAGCAAATTTCTATTAGACCATGAATTTTCTAGAGAAAATGTTGATACAACTCTATTTTTGAAAAAGAAAAACAAAAATATGTTAGTAGTGCAGATTTATGTAGATGATATTATTTTCGGTGCTACTAACAATCGTCTTTGCGAAGAGTTTGCTGAGTTAATGCAGAGTGAATTTGAGATGAACATGATGGAAGAATTGAACTACTTCCTCGGACTTCAAATCAAATAATCCAAGGAAGGGATTTTCATCAATCAAGCTAAATACATCAAGAAAATGCTAAAAAAGTTTGACATGGATGGAAACAAGTTATCAGCACACCCATGAGCTCATCATGCAAATTAGACAAAGATGAATCAAGTAAGTCAGTTGATCAAAAGCTGTATAGAGGTATGATAGGTTCATTACTATATCTTACAGCAAGTAGACCTGACATCATGTTTAGTGTATGCATGTGTGCTAGGTATCAATCTAATCCTAAGGAATCACACCTAATTGCAGTAAAGAGAATTTTTAAATATCTAATAGGAACAAAAACCATAGGTTTATGGTACTCTAAAGAATCAAGCATAAACTTAATAGGGTACACTGATTCTGACTTCGCTGGTTGTAAACTTGATAGAAAAAGCACCAGCGGGTCATGCCAATTTTTAGGAGAAAACTTAATCTCTTGGTTTAGCAAGAAACAAAACTCGGTTGCACTATCTACGGCGGAAGCCGAATATGTTGCTGTCGGGAGTTGTTGTGCTCAAATTTTATGGATCAAGCAACAACTTGAAGATTATGGCATTAAACAAAATAAGATTTCCATAAATTGTGCTAATACAAGTGCTATAAATCTAACTAAAAATCCAATTCAATACTCAAGAACTAAACATATTGAAATAAGGCATCACTTCATAAGAGATCATGTGTTAAATGGTGATGTAATGCTTGAATTTGTTTGCACTGATGATCAACTTGCTGATATCTTCACAAAACCCTTAAGTGAAGATCGATTTTGTATTCTTAGAAGAGGGTTAGGAGTGATTGATCCATTCTTATGATACTCCCCTATAATTCATTGATTTTGATGATTAGCTTTGGATATAGGATTTCACGTCTATGGTCATTAAATCATTCCTTAAGTTATAAAGATTCCTATATCTCTCTCCTTTGGCATGGAATTAACTGAATTCTTTGGTTATGTGCCAGAGTTCGAGTCGACTCGAATAGATTTTAGAGTCGGCTCGTAGGCGAGTCGACTCGCGCATATTTAGGAGTCGACTCGAGGTCGAGTCGACTCGCGACATACCAGAGTCGACTCGAGGTCGGGAATCCGATTTTTAACCCTAATCGAAACGTTTAATCTTCACTTCTATTTTCGGCCGCCACTGTTCCAAAACCCTAGAGTCATCTCCGACCTCGTCTCCGACCCATTTTAGGTCCTTTCCCTCGAGATTTCTTCCATTTTTCTTGTCCATTCCTCGGGTTTCAGGTCAAAATGCCTAGGAAAGCCGTTGTTCCGAGCCGGAAGAGACCTCTCTCCACGAGCGGCGCCGAGCGACGGTCCAAGGCACGGAACGAACCCGTGAGGCCACCACCTCCGGTTCCTTCCCCGCCTAGGCCGGTTCCCTCGCGTCCGTGCGCCGGGAGGGCAGTCTCTACCGGAAGGAAAGTCAATTTTGACTTCCTCTCCCAGGAAGGATTCACCTTAGAGCATCGTCTTAGGGCCCAGGGCTTAGAGTTTTTCTGTTCACTGGACCTCCTTACCTACCCAGGGTTAGTTAGGAAATTTTATGGGACTGTCGCACGAGGTAGCGGTGGTATCCAGGGGACCATAGCGAATGTCCCTATTTTCATCTTGGAGGACTTCATTGCTCGAGTCCTCCATCTCTCCCGAGAGGGGATTTTTTTCACTCATCCCCATGATAGGACTGAGGCCCTTACGGCCATCTTAGGGAGCCCACCTCAATCCCCTATAGAGGAAGTGTTTGCAAATCAACTTTTAGCTGAAATGCGGCTCCTCCTAAGTATCATTTCTAGGACTCTCTTTCCCAAAACTGGTAGGTTTGACTTCATCTCCGAGAGAGACCTAGCATTGATGTTCCACATTCTCCAAGATACTCCCATCAACTTCCCCAAACTCATCTACAAATATATCTGTGAACCCCTAGATAAACCTAGGTTGAGTCTCCCTTATGGCATGCTATTCACACTCTTCTTTAGGGAGTTAGAGGTCCCTATCCCTGAGGGGGAACCCTCTCGCTCACTTCGAAATACTGATCACATGGGTGAGGGGACTCTCCACCGAATGGGGTTCCATAAAGTCAAAAATATTTGGGTTAGGAAAACATCTTCATCCACACCATCCGATCCTACCACTCATCACTCACCTAGTCCTGATCATGACTAGGACCACTACACAGCTCCTCCCACTTTTTCTTCCACTTCTGGTCCTTCATTCCCATCTACTTCTGCTGGACCATCTACAGCTTCACCACCTCAGCAACCTTTAGAAGTCCGGATCAGCATTGAGCAGCTCCGGAAGATGAGACAGGAGATTGTGAGGGAGCTGAAAGATGATTCATTGAGAGAGCTCCGAGGTCCACTGAGTGCTCCCTCCTCTGATGTCGTTCCCTCCTTAGCAGCCGTGTCCAAGATGGTAGCAGACCTGAAGGAGGAAATCTACAACATAAGGAGCCTAATCCAAGCTCAATACTGGAATCTTAGCGACATAAAGGATGACACGAGGAAGATGCGAGATAGCATCAGAAACGAGCTAGGTAGCCAGAGTCAGGGTGCAGAAAGGCTAGCAAATGCCTTGATCTCCAAACTTGACACCCTCTAAGAAAGTGTGACCCAGCTCACTTCGATACAGTCTAGGGCCATCTCGGAGATCATCGAACAACTAGGGAACGTCTCTGAGGGGATAAGCTTGGTCATCAAACATACTAGACTGAGTACGGGAGTCACATCCTCCACTACAAAGAAACCCTAGTGTATTTTTTTATGATGTACAGTCCCTTGAGGACTTTTTCTGTTATGTAATCACACTTGTACTCAAATTTGACTTTAATACAATGAGTAGAAATTTTCTTTCAAAACTGTACAATTTGAGTTCTTATACTTTTCTGTGTTTTGTACCTTTTTGCTATGATGACAAAAAGAGGGAGAAAATATGATGAATTGAAATGTAAAGGGAATCACTAAAAAGAAAATCCTTAAAGCAAAAAGTAATTTGTTCTTAGTAGATTCGATACCTCGAGGCTCATTATCTCTCTGTTGGAGCTCCTCAAGGAGTAATCTCCAGAATCTATTCAAGGGATATTCGGAGATTAGTTGAATCATGCTCAAGAACAAATTGACAGATTTTTTCTCTGAAAGTAAGAATTTAAGCTCAAAAGCTTTAAGACATTAAAAGAAAATTCAGAGAACCTAAACAAAATTGAATGCATATATTGAGGGGGAGAATCTGAAATCTTAAGAAAGCAAATTCATTAAACATATATAAGCCAAACAATTGATTGCATGATATGAAGGCTTATATAATTCCAAATGAAAGGGCTCTAATTTCAGGATTTACTGATTCATACCCTTCAATTTTGGATAAATTAAATGACTAGACATTTGAATTCATTTCAAAACTTTACTATATATCACCTTTTGGTTGAGCAATTTACTTTACAAATACTCAATGTTTTGTCATCATCAAAAAGGAAAAGATTGTGGAGTGATTGGTTATACCCCCATTTGATTTTGATGAGCTCAAAGCATTTGAGTATATTTCATGTTGTACTAATGAATTCAATCTAGTGTTTCAGGCAAATATATGTGAATTTATCTTTAAGAGCATCGAGCTTTTGTTCAAAGTCATTTGGCTAAGTGTTGAACACAATTAAGCCAAAGTCTGAAGCTCGAGTCGACTTCGGAAGATTGCGAGTCAACTCTAAGTGTTTCAGAGGTTCTGGCACAAGCTCGAGTCGACTCCGGTACACTACGAGTCGACTCCGATTGAGAACAGACAGAAGGACAGAAAAATGAATTTCAGACGCTGTCATCGAGTCGACTCCGATGATTTCGAGCCGACTCCAATGCTTGCCGAATCGACTTCCGACGGTTCCGAGTCGACTCCAAGGAGTAACAGACAGAAAGACAGAGAAGTATTTTCTAGACCCTGTTACCGAGTCGACTCCAACGTTTGGCGAGTCGACTCCTAAACATGCAAGAGTCGACTCTCAGAGGGAAGCAGACTGAAAGGCAGAAAACCAAACAAAGTGACTCTGTGAACGAGTCGACTCCGAGAATACGAGAGTCGACCCCAAGTCAGCCGAGTCGACCCAACAAAGTGCGAGTCGACTCCGAGGCAGTTCAACTCGAAAGATAGAGGATCAGTTTTCGGGCTCTGAGAGCCGAGTCGACTCCAAGATAATCCGAGTCGACTCCGAGGCAGTTCAACTCGAAAGACAGAGGATCAGTTTTCGGGCTCTGAGAGCCGAGTCGACTCCAAGATGATCCGAGTCGACTCGAGAAAGAAATGCAGAAAAATAGATCTCTGGAATTCTGAGAACGAGTCGTCTCCAAAATGCCAAGTCATCTCCAAATCTTGGCGAGTCGACTCCAGGTTTGGCCCGAGTCGACTTCAGGACGGGACAGTACTTTAATTCAAATCCTGAACAGTGGGCGAGTCGTCTCCAATAAAGCATGAGTCGACTCCAGCAACAGCCGAATCGACTCCAGATTGAGCGAGTCGACTCCGACCCCAACGGATATATTGTCAGGAGGTGCAGACTGTGCAGAACGGTCACAAATCAGTGTCTAACGGCTATTTTTCAAGAGGGACTGCTTAAATAGACAGAGTGAACAGTAGTAGACATTAAGAGAGTTACTCCATCTGTGCATTAAGTATTTTCCAACTACCAAAAGTCTATTGAGAGAAAAGACAAGCAAAAGAAGGAAGAAACGCAGTCAATACATTTCTAGAAGTCTTTCCTTCGCATTCAAGGCTCTTCCTCTGACATCAAATCTTCAGTGCACTCAAAGAGGAGACTCAGAGTTCGAGAAGCCCTTTCTTCCTCTTCCAAAATCTGTTTGAGGGCTTCTAACTTTACTCTATTCATATTGATTCATATTTGCTTGTTAAGAAGCTTTCCTTGTATCTTTTTCCAAACTGTTTTCTTACTTGATTCAATCAGGGGATTGAATCAAGGGTTGTAAGGTTTGTTGGTGAGCCGAAGTTAAAACCAACGGTGTAAGGGTTCGATTGTGATCCCGGAAAAACAATCGGGTGGTTCTAGTCGGTGAGCCTGTGAAAACCGACCGAGTTCGTTGTGATCTCAGGAAAACAACAAGTTGGGTTGTGAACTTGTAAAACAACCGGCTGTAATCCAAGGGATTATAGTGAACTCCCAAGTGAAGCTTGTGGAGTGGACGTAGGAGCAAGGGTTAGCTCCGAACCACTATAAACTGGTTTGTGTTTGTATTGGCTGCTGTCCTCTCTCTCTCTCTTCATTCACTTCATCTAGTAACTTAACTAATTTGCTTGCAATAGATTTAGTTAATTACTAATCATAGTTTTTAATTGGTCGAGAATTAATCCAAACCCAATTTACCCCCCCTCTTGGGTTGTCTTCTTGGGCAACAAGTCTAAACTAACCGAAGACGCCCATCTCCATCATCTTGGTTGGTAGGCATGTCATATTCGGATCTCAGCAGCTTAAGAGTTGAACCTTCGAGTATTTCCGACATACAAGCTTGCGCATGAAAATATCAAAGTCCTCCACCTTGGCCTAGCAAGGCTAAGAATGGAGGGGCAAGCACTTAAGTGGCCTATCTCTCTAGCAAGCTGAGGTGCAGCAAGTCGAAGAGCCGACCTTCATAGCTCTCAGCATAAAAAGTCGGCCCCAATAGCTTTCAAAAAAAAAAGAAGAGCTTAATGACCAGCTGAGGTTTGTCTATATGATCGCACTCTCAACCCATAACTTTAAATGATTGGCAATGCAAGATGAGCCCGAACCTATTTACAGTTAACTAGCTTGACTACTTCCTTCACTTGAGCTGAAATAACAACTCGAACTTAGAAGTAGGGGGAATATGATGTTTTCTAAATCTAATCCATCCATCATGGGATGATACCTGGCGATCATTTTGAAAATATTTAAACTTGAAAAAAATTGAATTCTTGGCAGGGTCCACACAAGGAAGGAGACTACGGTAAATTTGAATCTAAATAAGGAAGGGGTTTATGGCGATCTCTTGGTTTTCACCTCTAAATTATAATGGATCCACCCTCCCTCCTCTATATAAGCAATGCCAAGGGACTGCAAAAGGCAGGAAGGAACAACCAAAGGCTCCCAAACATAGGTGGCAACAAGCTCTCATAGGAAGAGACTCCAATGGGGAGGCTCTCAAACTCTCATAGCTATCTCTGTGCCTTACTCTTTTTCTACGACCGCCCCTGCATGTTGTCTCCTCTCCATATGAGATAGGAGGCTAGGATGCAAGCCTCTGGAGGCCACCCTTCCATGCCACCCGAGATATAAGTACCATACGTATGGGACCCGCATCTTTGGAGACCAGGATGCGAGTTCCTGAATTTTGCCCTTCTGTGCCACCCGATACCTATGCACGCGGGATCCGTGACCGCCGACCACTCCTAGGCCAAGCCTCCTATTGCCAAGCTCCTGATGGCCGAACCTCTGATGGCCAGGTCTCCGATGGTTGAGCTCCCAAAGGTCGAGCTCCTAAAAGCCGAGGCTGATCTCCACCCAAGACTCAAGCGTCGTGCACATGAGATGCGTGACTGCCGACCCCTCTTAAGCCAAGCCTCCTATGGCCAAGCCCCCGATGGCCGAGCCTCCAATGGCCGAGTCTCTGATGGTCGAGCTTCTAAAAGCTGAGCTCCTAACGGCCGAGGGTGATTTCTTAGGCTGAGCTTCCTATGGTGAAGCCTCCAATTGCCGAGCTCCCAAAAGCCGAGCTCCCAAGTCGAGCACTTCACGATGAGCACTACAGGTTGAGCACTCCAAGCCTAGCTTCCAAGCTGAGCATTCCTAGGCTGAGCCTCCTACGACCAAATTTTCGATGGCTGAGCCTTCGATGGCCGAGGCTCAGATGGCCAAGCTCTCAAAGACCGAGCTCTTAAAGGTTGAGGCTGAGCTCCCAAGCCGAGCACTATAGCTGAGCACTCCCTGGCCGAGCCTCATATAGCCAAGCTCTCGATGGTCAAATCTCCAATGGCCGAGCTTCCCAAGACCGAGGGTGAACTCTCAGGTAGAGTATTCTAGGGTAAGCACTCTAGGCTGAGCTCTTCAGACCAAATACTCAAGGCCTAACAATCCAAGAAGGTCACTCTACTCTGATGCTTTGCATTATATCTTCTCTTGCTATTTCTTGCTATTATTCCAAAGCACTAGCTAGCTTAAGCATCGAAGATGCCCCAGCGAAACCCCCCAAGTTAGCCTTTCTCTTCTTTTTGAGTAGATGCGAGACTCTCTATGGCATATTAGTGCTCCGTTTTCCACCACCGTGGATTGAGTAGGTTGATCTGTACTCTCCATACCTCCAGATCTTCATAACATGGTCAGGCAAGATTTGGGCATCAGCAAAAGTTATAAACTAGCTTTAAATTTCCATAATGAAATTTAGGAAGAAATGTAGGTTGTCTCCTCTTTTAATATACATATATGTGTGTGTGTGTGTGTGTGTGTGTGTTAAAAAAGATTTTATACAACCAAAGGCATCCAACTCAGTGTAGTTCTAAGACTAGTCCTTGTGACGAGATCCAAACCAAGAGCCATATATTAGAAAAGCTAAGCTTTTAACGATCACCTGACAGCCATATGCACTGCGTAAAGTGAGAACATGATGGGAAAGAAACGAAAGAAAGCGGAAGATAAAGGTATAGATAACAAGGAGAGAAATTGGAAAAGGAAAGATCTTGCAGCTTAAGTCCCCTTATCTAGATTAGCTTTCCTATGTTCCTTCTACAAGATAACTCTCTTGTCACAATTCTTACCTCATAAGCTCACTGGTTATACTTTAAACCCTTCTATATGCGCCTAAACTTTGTCATTCCTTAAAAATAATCTCCATTACCATCATTAGCGTGATCATTGCCATCGTCAGCAGAATTAGCTGCTGTTGAGCACATGATTCTTTTACGGATTAAAACAAAGCATCGTACTTTATCTCCATTACGTTGCTGCCTCTTTTGTCCATTTTACTCCTTTTATACCAATTATGTAAAAGTATATTAATCATTAAGCAAAAAAATTAATCAGAAAATGCTAAGGCCGTTAAAATTCACTTGAGATTGTCAATAGAAATACATCAATCCCTTAATTATCTTTATTGTTGAATTCCTGAAATTCCTTTAATCAGTATGAATTATACGTGAAGAAGACAGTTATCTTACTCGATTTTATATACCATACGACTACTCCTTGCTCCATTTCTTCTCTTTAAAATAAAGATGAGTTCTTAAACCAGCCTTACACAACCATATATATATATATATATATATATGCTCAGATGAAAGAAAATATGGACTCAATACAATCATAACTTTAATACCATTGTCTCCCATCATTTATTTCTAACAAGACAAATATCACTCTTTAGGGCTATCTAGTGATCGAAACCCAGTAAAGCTATATAGCGACAAAGTAGAGGCATACGAAATGATAGCGTCTCAAGGATGACACGATGGTCACATAATGGGTAACTCACGAACTACTTTCTTTTTCTGCTCAAGGGGATCCATTCGGCTGTGCTGTTTCTCTATGAAGGCTATAGCTTTCCTGTCTATGTCGTCGTTGCTTCGTCCAGCTCCTCTTGGTTGCCTTGTCTCCGTTTCTGCGTCATCGCCCTTTCTTGGTTGCCTCACTCCCTCCTGTGCCCTCCTTGGATTCTTTGCTTTCACCTCTTCCTCCAGGCCCTTATGGTGAACCCTCTTGAAGCCGAGAAAGGCAAAGAAGGACTTCCTCCCTCGCCCCATTTTCCGTTTATGTTTCTTTCTATGATCAACTTACAATAATCTTTGTTTATATAAGGATAAGGAGCTTCTCTTTGCTTGCAGGGAGGAGGGGACGGGATCGCAATTTATAGCAGAAAGCAATCCCATCGAGCCAAGGGGAACGGGAGGAACCTCACAGATGCCAGGCCAATGGGATCAATATGAACGGGTTTGAAAGGGCCGTGATGGTTGTCATGGTAGAAATATCCCAAGATGCCATTGACTTGGGTCTTCCACTTTTGACTTCTAAAGAATGGCCATTGTCTTCTATAATATTGTGACGGATACATCAACTCGGAAATGGACTGGTTCCTTCGGCCACCCTTAGGATCGAAGGTTCAAGATTTTCCACATAGGTTACGGAAGGGTCGCCAATTATGCTGTTGCGTTGCTCGAGCTTGTCATTGTTCTGTTTTCCGAGGGCAATCAGTTGCAACTCATGAATTCAGTTGGATATAACTAAGTAATTACTGTTCACACCCCAGAGCCCATGATCATCCTAAGAACTTTTGCTGATCATTGCAATGATCTCTAGTACAATCTCTGGACTGTACTAACGACTATAGACCCATTGTGCATTGATATGCAAAGAAAAGCGGGATGCTAGCATGAGAAGGACATGGTAAGAAGCGCCAAAGAATAATTGTGAGTTCACTCAAGTTGGTTAATTTTCAGCTTTCCAAATTCACTGGCTAGAATTAGGGTGTTTAAATAAAGTTGTTCTTGGAAGTACGATATGCCTCGAAACAATTTGACATAATGAACATTGTATTTTGAAATTTTCCATGGATCTATGCTCTCATTCTCTCTCTCTCTCTCTCTCTCTCTCTCTCTCTCTATATATATATATATATATATATATATATATGAAGTGTTCAGAGAAGTGATTTTAGGTCTAATAGCTGAATTTTGAGCATTTGCCTGTAGGACAAAAGTAATTGTGGACTACATTGGAGCCCTCCAAAATATGGTTTCAGAAAGCTTACCTCATCTTGCTTAGGGGTGGCAAAATATGATCCGACCCGCCAACCCGATCCATATTCGACCAGCCATAAATAGGTTTGGCTTTGGCCTAAACAGGTTCGGGTCGTAAACAGGTTCGGGTCGTAAATAGGTTGACCCGTTTAACCTGTTTATTAATTGGGTGGGATACATATTTTAGATGTCTGACCCGTTAACCCGTTTAATATAATAATATTTGGAGCATGACTTTGGGTGAATTTTAGAAGGTAGCAAGTATATATATTTTTTTAAGGCGAAATGTTGGTAGAATAGAAAACACATTTCTGGAAGAATACACGGTAAAACCCCTTTAACGCAAAACCCCTCCATCATCCATAGCCACCGCCGGTACCTCTAGGGTTCCTCCCCTTCGTGCTCTCACTCTCCTAGGTTCTCCTCCTTCTCCGTTAGGGGTAGGATTTCGCCAATGGTGGGCCGAGCGTTAATCTTGAAGCTCCCCTCCGTCTCCCTCTCTCCCCTCCTCTTCTCCCGATCCTTCGCCTCTCGAGCTCTCGCCTTCGCTTGTCCTTCTTCTTCTCTCCTCCGCCTCCGTACTCTCCTCTCCCTTATCGACTCCCTCTGTCTCCCCGTCGCCGGCGGCTGCTTCGGCGAGGTCTGGTGCTTCTCAACCTGGCCAATGACATCGTCCCTTAACAACCCGTCGCCGAATTGGAGCAACCGGCCGCCTAAGGAGACGATTCTCCTCGATGGGTGTGACTTCCAACACTGGCTCGTCGTCATGGAGCCACCTGACCCTAGCCTCACCCGAGACAAGATCATTGACAGCTACATCAATACCCTCGCCCAGATCCTCGGAAGGTTAGGGTTTGCTGCCTCCTTCTCCCTTCCACTCCTCCGTATGCTTGGCTTTGTTGCTTATTATTTTCTATGATCGGCGAAAGAAATGAAAGAAATACTACTAAATTCTTCTTTATCTGTATTTCTTTTGTTGATTTTGTGTTTAATATTTGGTTGATTGATGCAGTAAAGCGAAAGATACGATTTTGATTGTTCTAGATGTGGTTTGAATTAAACAGGTTAAACGAATTAGGTCGGATTACTTGTTTATTAAACATGACAGGTTCATGTTGTAATTTCTGACCTGTTTAATAAACAGATCAGGCTCAAATTTATGGTTTTCTGATCCGACCTGTATCTGACCCAATCCGTTTATGTTCGTCCTGACCGAATTGCCACCCCTATTCTCGCTTCCTGCAGATTCGGACCCCCAAGTTGAATATTGTGGCTGCATGAAATTATTTTTTAAAAAATATCAATATTGCTCTTGGAAATCCCTCGCTTCTTGATTTCCTCCACGAAAGCCCATAGCACGTCCTCTTTTTCCTGAGCGTGTCCTCTCTTCTTTCCCCCAACAGTTCCTCTCTGGTCCTCTTTTAATCAAGCATCTAGTGGAAAGAAAAAGGAGGGGTGCATGACCTTGACCCCTTAAAAGCTCTACCCTTCTTCCTAATCCTCCAAGGCTTGGCATTCTCTTAGTGCCAGAGGCCCTTTCGGAACTTCGTCGGGGCAGGGGTAAGAATCCTTAGCCTTCCTCTCCTCTTCTCTCAATGCTTGGCCATGACGTGTTGTGGGTTGGAGCCGGCCAATCGCTAGATTTGGATCCAAAACGGCTTGCTCTAGCCATCGGCGTGTTCGCTGCTGCCAGACGCTGGGGGTGGCCATGCTTGCTCCGCCACCTCCTGCCGCTGTCAAGGCCGGCCACCGCGGCCGCCCTTGGGTTCGATCAAGAAGAAAGAAGAGGGGGCGGCGGGGGCTTACGAATCCCCTGTTTCGCCGAAGGAGAAGAGGGGAGTCGGGAGAGAAAAGAAGAAAGAAGAAAGAGAAAAGAAGGAAAAAGAAAAGAGAAAAGAAGAAAGAAGAAAAAGAAAAGAAAATAATAATAATAATAATAATAAAGAGAGAGGGTGGTTTACGGGTATGAACCCAAACTCGAGGTGCTAGGCACTCTTGCAGGACCAGCCATGGGAGGATATTAAAATTTAAGTCTTTGTATACATATATTGTGATGAATTTTAAAAGAAGAATACGATTTTTGAATATTAGTTTTGCGAGGAATTTGTGAAATTAATTAGATTTGTTGTGGATCGCGTTCGCAAGGTAAATGATGTAACCTCTTTTCTAGATTTATCGGCAACTATATATATGTTTTACGAATCGAATTATTCATGATTTCGAATTTGATGCATGGATTATTTGTATATTTTTAGAATATTGTATGACTCTGATTGAACGTATTTGCTTCTGATTTGAATTGTCTTTAATTGCTCTGACATTATGCCTTTCGGCCTATAACACTGAACATAATGTAAGAAAAGATAATGACTTGAAATAGATTCAGACTTGCAGTCGGGCTATGTTGAGGACCCTGCCAATGGGGGCTAATACATTGGTACCGCAAGAAGAATAGTCGGTGATATGATCCTGCCATAGGGAACATGTGGCCATAGTTCCTGGCTGTTGAGTTGAATTTGATAAATTGAAAGAAATTAAGATATGAACGATATTTGGTTTTGACACTACATATTTTCATGACTGAAATATGAAATAGAGAACTAATTGAACTTCGACCTGGCTATGTTGAGGACCCCGCCAATGGGGGCAGATACGTTGGCAATTGACTATCCTGAAGGACTCACCGCAAGAAGATTAGTCGGTGTTGATAACCCTGCCACAGGAAACATGTGGTCATAGTCCAGGATCGACAAGATGAATTGAATATGTGAAAGAATTTCGAAACCATGAAAAGAATCTTAAGAATTTAAGAAATATTTGACTTGTACCTCGGAACTGCATATATATTTATTTTCTACATATTATTGCTTGATTTATCTGGTTAGAGTGTTCATTACTTACTGGGTTGTTTAGCTTATTATACAATTTCTTATTGCTTTACAGATTCTGAGAACTAGTCTATTGGGGTTCCAAAATGGGAGAGCGACTAGAAGGATCGTGGCAAAAGTTATCTTAGATTAGGGTTATTTAAGTTGATCTGTTATTTTGGACATTTATTATGATTGCTGGACATTGCAAGGTTTTGTTTTTTTAAGAACTAGGTTTATTTAAGGATCGTGGCACAAGTTATCTTAGATTAGGGTTATTTAAGTTGATCTGTTATTTTGGACATTTATTATGATTGCTGGACATTGCAAGGTTTTGTTATTTTAAGAACTAGGTTTCTGCTTGTTGGTAAATTATTGTTCCGCTGCGTATTTAGAATTGTGAGACCTGATGACTTGAGTTAGTCGATGGAATAAGATTGCATTTATTCAGTTAAATTATTTTAGATTTATATAATTGAGATGTTTGGTTAAGATACCTTGCATGCTCGTGGAGAGAGTTTCCTACGGGTGTACGGCGGTTGGCGCGACCCTCGGCTTGCGATTTCGGGCTAGGGGCATGACAACTTAAGTAGTATTAGAGCAAACGTGGATAGAATTTAAGACAAAGAATCATACACGATATGAGTGTAGGTGGGTAGACACTAGGAACATTGGGACGTTAGGTGTGAAGAATGTGATGACTATTCTTAAAAAAAAAATCAATTAATTCGGTGAGTTTTTTTTATGAGTCTGCTGTTATTTGATGCATATAGGTCAGGATGCCTCCACGTCGGATGAAAAAGACTACTATTGGTGCTGCGAATGAGACACCGAACTGGCACGCTGACAGCACACCCCAATGGATTGGGAGTATCCCTCAGCAGGAGGGAGTTGTGAGCCCTCAAACGGAACAGGAACCGGGCTTAGGCCAGGTTATGCAGACCATAGTGGGTCTTATGCAAATGCAATAGCAGGTGCAACAACAGTTGCTCCAACAACAAGCGCAGTTGCTCCAGACACAGCCACAGCAAGGACGAGGGGAATAGTATGAACAATATAGTAGTATAGCTGAATTTAAGAGGCTAGCTCCTCCAGCTTTTAAGGGGACTACAGAATCTTTGGAAGCAGATAATTGGCTTACAGAGATGGAAAAAGCATTTGTTGTCTTAAGATGCAGGGATGATGAAAAAATTTTGTTTGCATCATACATGTTGCAAGGAGAAGCATTTAATTGGTGGTAGATGTTGGAGCATAAATTTGAGCATGATGGGGAATATCTCACTTGGGATAAATTTCGAAAAGCATTCTATGAAAAATATTTCCCTCGGAGTGTAAGGACATAGAAGGAATAAGAATTTATCCATTTGAAGCAAAAGGGTATGACAGTGGCCGAATATGAATCCAAATTTACAGAGCTAGCCAAATTTGTTCCGAAATTGGTAGAGGACGAGTAAGACCGAGTGCACAAGTTTGAGATGGGATTGAAGACTGAAATTAGGAAGCAAGTGGTACCCTATGAGTTGACTACCTACGCAGCTGTGGTGAATAAAGCTTTAATCGTTGAAAGGGAAGTCAACGAAGCTTTTGCTGAAAGGGAAAGAAACCAAAAGAAAAGAAACAGACCTGCTGAATTTAAAGGGGGAAACAAAAAATTCAAGAATCCAGCTTAGAAGCCAAATAAAGATATAAATCTCAAAAATGAGAGTGGAAAGTGTTCAAGATGTGGCGGTAATCATGAATTTGCAAATTGTCCTTGGGTTACGGGTTCTTGTTTTCATTGCGGACAGAAAAGGTCATAAAATTGTCGACTGCCCACAAAGAAACGAGAATAAATCTACTCGAGCAATGGAAGGAAGCTAGAGGCCAAAGACTCAAGGAAGAGTATTTGCACTTACACAGCATGATGCACAGGCTTCTAATGCGGTGGTGATAGGTACTATTCCTGTATCCGATATTTATGCTTATGTCTTATTTGATCCTGGTGCCACACATTCATTCATATCCTCAAACTTTGTCAAAACACATGACATATTGTGTGAATCTATGACCACTAAGTTCTATGTGGAGACATCAGTAGGCGGTATGTTGAGCACTGATGTCATATGCAAGTCATGTAAAATTGAAATAATAGATAGGGAGTTGCTTGTGGATCTGATTGTACTTGATATGCGGGATTTTGATGTCATTCTGGGGATGAATTGGATTTCTACCTATCATGCCTCAGTAGACTGTCATGGCAAGAGTGTAAACTTTCAAATTCCGGAGGAACCGGAATTCAGTTTTTGTGGGAACCAGGGAACTGCTTTTCCTCGTATTATCTCGGCTTTGCAAGCTGGACGAATGTTAAGGAAAGGATGCACAGGTTATCTAGCCTCAGTAATTGATATACAATAAGATGAATTAAAGATAGAGGATATTCCTATAGTGAATGAATTTTCGAACGTCTTTTTCGAGGAGTTATCAGGATTGCCATTGGACAGAGAAATTGAATTTACTATTGATCTTGTACTTGGTTCAGGTCCGATTTCTAAAGCTCCTTATCGAATGGCCCCAGCTGAATTAAAAGAATTGAAAGATCAGTTGCAAGATTTATTGGACAAGGATTTTATACGACCTAGTGTGTCACCCTGGGGAGCTCCAGTGCTCTTTGTGAAAAGGAAAGATGGAAACATGAAACTCTGCATTGACTATAGAGAATTAAATAAAGTCACTATAAAGAACAAGTACCCTTTGCCTCGAATAGATGATTTATTTGACCAGTTGCAAGGTGCACATGTTTTCTCTAAGATTGATCTCCGCACAGGATATCATCAGCTAAAGATCAAAGCGGAAGATGTACCCAAGACTGCATTCAGAACTTGTTATGGATATTATGAATTCTTGGTGATACCTTTTGGATTGACGAATGCCCCAGCAGCCTTTATGGACTTAATGAACAGAATATTTAAATCCTTCCTAGATCGATTTATGGTGGTATTCATTGATGACATTTTAATTTATTCAAAAGGAAAAGAAGAACATGAGGAACATTTGCGAAGCGTACTTCAACTCTTAAGGAGGGAGAAGCTCTATGCTAAATTAAAGAAGTGTGAGTTTTGGTTGAATGAGATATCATTTTTGGGGTATATCATATCCGAAGATGGGATTTCTGTGGATCCAGCAAAAGTGAAAGCTGTAGTGCAATGGAACAGGCCAACTAATGTTTCTGAGATTCGCAGCTTTCTGGGAATGGCAGGCTATTACAGACGATTTATAGAAGGATTTTTCTCTATAGCTATACCTTTGACTCGCCTAACTCAAAAAGGAGTTAAGTATGAATGGACTGAAGATTGTGAACGAGGTTTTCAGGAATTAAAGAGGCGATTGGTTACAGCACCTATTCTTACTATACCTACAGGTGATGATGGATTCACAATTTATAGTGATGCTTCAAGGAAGGGACTCGACTGTATGTTGATGCAGCATGGTAACGTAGTGGCCTATGCCTCCAGATAATTAAAATCTTATGAGAAAAACTATCCTACTCATGATTTGGAGTTAGCGGCTGCGATTTTTGCTCTCAAAATTTGGAGACATCATCTTTACGGAGTACGATGTGAGGTGTTTACAGATCATAAGAGTTTGAAATATATATTTACCCAGAAGGAACTGAATTTGAGACAAACAAGATGGCTGGAATTATTGAAGGATTATGATCTAACGATTAATTATCATCCGGAAAAGCTAACGTTGTTGCAGATTCTTTAAGCAGGAAGTCAATAGAAAATATGGCCACTTTGATTACTAGCCAACGACATATTTTGGAAGATGTGAGAAAACTTGAATTAGAGATCCGAGTACTTGGCTCAGGGACTCATTTGGCTTATATGCAGGTTCAACCAACACTCATAGAGAGGATTAAAACAGCCCAGGGTAATGACCAGCAGTTATTGAAGATTAGGGAGTTAGTGGAAGCAGGAGATATATCTGAATTCGGGATACATAAGTATGGATCTTTGAGGTCTCGGAATAGAATTTGTGTACTTATGGATTTAGAAATTAAACAGAAAATTCTTAAAGAAGCCCATCAATCTGGATATACAGTGCACCCGGAAGGAGCCAAGATGTACAGAGATTTAATGGAATTGTATTGGTGGAACAACATGAAAAGAGAAATTGCTCAATTCGTGGCATAATGTTTAGTATATCAGCAGGTTAAAGCTGAACACCAAAGACCAGCAGGGCCGCTTCAGCCCCTTGATATTCCAATATGGAAGTGGGAACAAATTTCCATGGACTTTGTAACTAGACTGCCAAAGACTCCCAGTTCTAATGATGCCGTGTGGCTTATAGTGGATAGACTAACAAAATCGGCACACTTTTTACCTATCAAAGTTGGGTTCGGTCTGAAAGGCTAGTGTTGTCGGCTTTCTTGTAGACCTGAGGGTGACTTAAAAAGGATGTCGTTGTCAAAGTCTTAACCAACAAACAAAAATTTTTATACTACTCTTACCATCCTCTACTTGATGAATAGTGATTGTAGGAGGTCGATCCACAGAAAGACGATTGGAGCAGACAAATAAAGACTAGAAATTCCATTAAGATTTATCAAAATATTTAAATTTTTTTCTTTTTTTAAAAATAATTTCTTGAGGATATTAGATTCATCTCTAACCAACCAGAGCTAGTTTTCTATTCAAGAATAAACAAAGGAAAGAAAGAAAACTTTGTAATTAAAATCTAATGCAGAGTAGCGGTCAAACAGCAAAAAAAAACATTTAAATAAGATTTTCAGTACATAAAAAATAAATTACAGGAATTAAACTGAAATTTAGAACATAGATTGCATAAAAATAAATAAGAAAATGAACTCTTTTTTTCTTTTCTTTTTTTTTTCTCTCTCTCTCTGAAATAGAGCTCCCCTATTCCCTTTCTCTCTTCTTTACTTTTTTTTTTCTTTGAAACGGAGCTCCTCTCTTGTTCCTCCTTTTCCCCCTCCCCTCGCCCAGCCGAGAATGATGCCCTTATATAGATCCCCCTCAGCCAGCGATGGATCCCTGATTAGAGGAGGGGGAGCGGACGTGGGGATCACTCGTGGAATCGCTGGGACGCTGGAATGGAAGGAGCTGCAGACGCGTAGTGAATGCGAACGGAAGAAGAGGCGGACACTGGGTGCTTCATGGAAGGCTAGAAAAACGGACGCTCGTGCGCTGGGAGATTGCAGAAGAGGGGGTCGTCCGGGATGTTGGGAACCTCAGTCTCGGAACGGACGCGTGATGCAGGGAGATTTGATCGCAGATCCGCCGCTGCTGCATCGCGGAAGAGGCAGACGGAGGCGGGAGGCTTGCATGCGGATGGCTGGGACATGGATGCTGGGATCATGCATGATGCTGGATGCAGCTGGAACGGGCGGAAGAAGCCGGGAGGAACGCGGACGCTAATTCGAGATGGGAGGACGTCTCGAATCCAGAAGAATGGCTGGATCCTTGGATGCATCACGGGCGGAAGCAGAGGCGGAGGAGGAGGTCTCGAATCCGGAAGGGGGACGCGGGGATTCTAGGAGGAAGGCGTGGATCCGGATGAGGGGCGCTGGGATCACGGACTCGGGAAGAGATGCAGATGGCTGGGATACTGAAACGGAGAAGGAAATGGGCCTGCTTTGACGCGGAAGAGGCAGACAAGCGCTGGAGGAAGCTGGGACGAAGTGGACGGGTGGATTGCGCTGAAGAAAACAATTGCGGAAGGAAATCATCACGGGGCCTTGATGCTGGAGAATCACGGGATGCCTCGCGGCTGATCTGGGAGCTCGAACAGTTGAAGATAAAACATGCCGCCAGAATACTTCCCTAGCCACACATGACCTTCCTTTATTTTGAATTCTAATGCATTCTACAGACTGTGACGTGTAGACATGTGCTGCTCGGGTGCAAATGTGCTTTGACCAGGTTCAATTATGCTCCAGCGTGATTAGGCTTGGGATCATAAATCATCCCAATCTGTACCAAATACACATTTAAATGATAACCTGTGCCAAACAAAAAATATAATATTTCATCAGCAATTTTATTGTTATCTGTTGGCAATAATACTAATTTAAGTAGTATGTAAATCACACTTTTGTGCTCTCATCACACCTCCTAACTAGCTTATTGCTAGTCTCTAGCAATTAACAAGCAAACGATAAAATGAGAGTGCAAAAGATGTAGTTTAACTTATGACTTTTTATTAAAGCTAAGTACACAAAACTGAGATACGTACCCATTTTCGTAGGGAATCACGATTGCACTTAGCACGTGCAACAAGCCTTTAAACCCCTAAGTTACCCTAGTGGACGAGTGTTGTCTCGTGAGGGTTTGCAGTGAAGTTACCCACAAACTTCATCAGACAGGGATTTCCAATGTTTAACTCAAAATTTGAACAAGTATTATTGTATGAACCTAGAATTGCAAGGACAATAGAGACTTATTGCTATCATATTTAAGCAGACTCTAACTCAAGTTCCATTATACCCCATCTATCTACTAACAAGTCAAGAATGGAGTGAGGTGCAAGATAGTATCATATAAATGAGTGGTTTTCACTTACTTCCAACATGATCACTCTAATTTCTAAGACTTTCTAGAGTTAAATGGTAATGAACATCCAAGATTTAACTTTTAATCAGACTGAATGCTAGAAAGAATGACTTGTACAATATCTAGCCTTATTAAGCTTTCTAGCTAACCCATGTAGCGAGTGTTAGGCCAATGACTTCCGATCCAGATGGCTCAGGGCACTAGGTGTAAAGACACCCTAACAGGCTTAATAACTCAAGTCAACTAGGCTCCAAGGCCGAATTAGTCACTCAGAGTTTAATCTCAGTCATCCTCATCTTTTTACGTGAACACTCGCTGCTTGCCAAGCAAGAGCTCCGGTTACTCAGTGAGAAGACTTACAATAAACTCATTTTATTTTATTTTTAATTTTTTTTAGGTATTCATTACACACATAACTTTAAATTATCCAGAAGATTAAAAGTATTCATATTAGTTGCAAGTTTATATACCCACTATTCATGTGCTTACGTGTAGGTGTTAAATCATCTTCTATTATGTTAGCAGGAGATAGGTGGGACGAAAACTCAAGCTAGAACTGCTATCATATTCCTTACTCAAAGCTATTGTCAAAGCAATTCCGAGTTTTTATAGCCAAAAAGATTAGAATTTGAGTTAAAAATTTGAAACCCTTTTTTTTTTTAATTTTTTAGGCACAAAAATCTTTTTAGGCAGAAAAAATCAAAAATAATCTCACCTCCATACCTAAATTCAACATTGTTCTCAATGTTGAGAAAATTAAAACAATAATAGGACAGAGGAGACATTACCTGATATTGGACCTTGATATGGCTGAATAACTTGAAGATTGGGAAAAATACCCCAAACCTGCATGCTAGTAACTTATTAAAAATAAAAATTTTAATCTTTACCTGTTGGGTTGCCTCCCAAGAGTGCTAAGTTTTATGTCTTCAGCCAGACAATTCTAATTCATTTATGATAGACAGGGTCGGTCAGAAGTGTCTCCTCGACTTGAAAGGACCTACCATCCTTGGTATTGCATATTACTACTGCACCATGCGGATGCACTTTCTCTACCGTGTATAGGCCAGTCCAGCGAGATTTAAATTTTCTAGGGCATAGATGTAATCGAGAATCATATAGAAGAACTTTTTATCCTTGGTGAAATTTCTTACGAGTGATCATTTTATCATGCATGACCTTCATGCGATCCTTGTACTTTTTAACACACTCGTAAGCATCATTCCTAGTTTCTTCAAGCTCATCGAGCTGAAGCTTTCTATGTTCTCCTGCCTTGTCGAGATCGAAATTTAGGCGCTTGATTGCCCAATAGGCCTTGTGTTCTAACTCGACCGGTAAATGGCAAGCCTTGCCATAGACAATCCTATATGGGAACATTTTAATTGGTGTTTTATAGGCCGTACGATATGCCCACAATGCATCTGTTAACCTAAGGGACCAATCCTTTCAAGATGGATTGACAGTTTTCTCAAGGATGGTCTTGATTTTCCTGTTGGAAATCTCAACTTGTCCACTCGTTTGTGGATAATACGGTGTACTGACCTTATGGGTGATGTTGTACTTCCTAGCAAGGACTTTAAAAATTCTATTGCAAAAATGTTTTCCCCCATCACTAATAATAGCACGAGGGGTGCCAAAACGAGCGAAGACAAACTCCTTAAGAAACTTGATCACCACTTTGTGATCATTGGTCTTACACGCGACAGCCTCAATCCACTTGGACATATAGTCAACTGCAAGGAGTATGTACTAGTGCCCAAAAGACATAGGAAAAGGATCCATAAAATCAATACCCCAAATATCAAAGATTTCTACAATTAAGATCGGGTTCAGGGGCATCTCATTTCTTCTTTAAATTTTTTCTAGTCTTTGACATCGATCACATGTTTTACAATACTTATGTGAGTCATGTAATAGTGTGGGCCAATAGAATCCGCACTGCAAAACCTTTGCAACCGTCTTTTTACCACTGAAATAACCACCACAAGCATGGTCATGACAAAAGAAAAGGATTTTCCTTTGTTCGTATTCAGGGATACACCGTCGGATAATCTGATCAGGACAGTATTTGAATAAGTATGGTTCATCCCAAAAATACCACTTCACACGAGCTAGGAAGCGAAATTGCTCTTGCTTGGTCCAAGAGCTGGGCATTTGTTCAATAATGAGGTAGTTGACTATGTCAGCATACCATGGAACATTGGTATGGAAAATCATCATTAGTTGTTTATCGAAAAAAGTTTTGGATACAGGCAAGGATTCTGCAGATGACTCAACAATCAGTCTGGACAAGTGGTCAGCCACTACATTTTTAGATCCTTTTTTTATCTAGGATTTCAAGATCAAATTCCTAGAGCAGTAGGATCCAACGAATGAGCCTTGCCTTGGCATCTTTCTTTGTGAGAAGGTACTTAAGGACGGCATGATCAGAATAAACAAGGTCCATCCGAACCCATTTTCCTTTTGTAGATCCATTTACACCCAATAGGTACTATACCTTTAGGTGGATCTACTAAGGTCCATACTTGGTTAGAATGCATGGAGTCTATTTCTGACTTCATCGCATCCATCCATTTTTCGGAGTCGATGTCTAACATCGCTTCATTGTAGGTCTTAGGATCATTACTATGATCTCTTTCTCCCATGAAGAACTCTTCCTCTATTTCCTCTGCAAGCATACCTAAGTATCTTTCAGAAGGATGGGAGATCCTACTAGATCTACGAAGTGGACGAGGTTCTTCATGTATTGGCTCAATGTGAATAGGTTCACTAGGCTCAATTGCTCGTTGCTCTTCAGAGACTTTCTCTTCGAGCTCAATTTTTCTCCCACTGCCTCTATCAAGGATAAACTATTTTTCCAAGAAGATGGCATGTCGGCTCACAAACACTTTATGATTTTTTGGGATGTAAAAATTGTATTCTAATGACTCTTTAGGATATCTAATGAAACGAGCACCAATTGTCTTAGACTCTAACTTGTCCGCCTGTTGTCGCTTGACTTGGGCTGGACATCCCCAAATCTTGAGATAACCAAGACTTGGTTTCTTACCATGCCATATTTCATACGGTGTGGTAAGAACGGACTTAGAGGAAACTCTATTCAAAATGTAGATAGCTGTAAGTAGGGCAGCTCCCCACAAGAATAAGGGTAAGTCAGTGAAGCTCATCATGGACCTGACCATATCCAATAGGGTTCGATTCCTCCTTTCTGACACTCTATTGAGTTGAGGTGTTCCAGGAGGTGTCCATTATGAAACTATACCATTTTGTTTGATATAATCGCGAAACTCTCTACTAAGGAATTCTCCTCCTCGATCTGATCGAAGAACCTTAATGAGTTTTTCTATCTGTTTTTCTACTTCAAATCTGAATTTTTTGAACCTTTCAAATGCTTCAGATTTATGTCTCATAAGGTAGACATAACCATACCTTGAGAAATAATTGGCAAACGTAATAAAGTATAAAAATTGACCCCTAGCCTGCACATCGAATGGGCCACACACATCAGTGTGTATTAGGTTAAGTATTTCAGTGGACCTTTCCCCGTATCCTACAAAGGGTAATTTGGCCATTTTTTCTTGAAGGCAGGATTCACAAATCGGATATGACTCAGAAGTCAATGAACTCAAAAGCCCATGTTTCTCCAATTTGTTAATTTTGTCTTCACCTATATGACCAAGTCTGAGGTGCCATAAATACTTTTGATTTATCTCATCTCTAGATCTTTTAGATCCTATGGTACTCACTGTATGCTCAGATACGTTCACAGATACATCCATATGTAAGTGATAGAGATCGTCAATCATAAAACCACGTCCAAACAGTTTATTTCGCAAATAAATGGAAACGTAGTCTTTATTGAAATTGAATTCATAATGTTCCTGTGCTAGACAAGATACAGAAATCAGATTTCTGCTAGCACTAGGTACAAAATAACAATCTCTAAGTATCAAACTAAATCCTGATGGTAAATGCAAAGGGAATGTGCCCACAGCAACAGCAGCAACTCTTGCTCCATTGCCAACCCGTAAGGTTATCACACCTTCCGTAAGCCTTCTATTTTTCTTTAGACCCTACATGGTAGTGCACAAGTGAACACTAGAATCAGAGTCTATAACTAGACCTAACCACGGTTCGGTTCTAACCGGAGAACCGGACCGGAACCGAACCGAAAAGAACCGGATCGGAACCGAAACCGTGTCTTACGGTTCTTAACCGAACCGAAACCTTGAGGAATACGGTTCGGTTAAGGTTCCAGGTTTGATGGAACCGGAATCGGAATCGGAACCGAACCGAAACCGAAACCGAAATCGGAACTGGTGGTTCGGTTCCGATATGAACCGAAATAAAACGACTATTTTACCCCTTCTAACAACTAAAAAACGGCTAGTTTGAGGGGCATTTTGGAAAACGATTATTTTACCCCTCCTAACAACTAAAAAACGGCTAGTTTAAGGGGCATTTTGGGAAACGACTATTTTACCCCTCCTGACAACTAAAAAACGGCTAGTTTGAGGGGCATTTTCGGAAAAAACTATTTTACCCCTCCTAACAACTAAAAAACGGCTAGTTTGAGGGACATTTTGGGAAACGAAAATTATTCCCAACACTATATATACCTCTCCAAATCAATTTTTTCACCACACCACTCAATCTTCCAATCTCTCTCTCAATTTTTCAATTATTCAATTATTCAATCTATTCATTCCGTAACCTTCCCATATTTTTATTTTTCCCAATCCAATTATCAAAAATGTCTTCCTTCTGCTCAAATAAAGGCAAGAAAATATTTGTTCCAAACCCAAATTCTTGGGATCCAAATTACCAACCCCCTCCAATAGATGAGTTCGATTTCACTCAATCTTCCGAAGATATTGATTCATATCCACAAGAATTGCATCCAAATGCAGCTACTCAAGAAAGTCATTCTACAGTTCCACCATCAAATCCACAATCAAAAGAACGGTCTCCAAAATCCGACATATTTGTCAAGCATTTCAAAAAAGTGCAACTTTCAGATGGTTCATGGCAAGTAATTTACAACTACTACAGTCACATATTCAAATTTAAACTCAGTGGTGGATATGGATCATTCACCAAGCACCTTCACAGCAAGCATGCAACAGAAGTAGGCATCGATCGCTCACAAATATAAATGACCGGATACACTGCATCTAGCCCTTCTCAATTATTTCAATACAATGATGCAAAATATAAGGATTCATTAGCAAAAATGGTTTCAGCAATGCATTTGTCATTCAGATTTTCTGAACATCCTGAATATATTGCTATGACTCAAGAAGCTTTACAACCTGTTGCTAAACAAATTCCTAGGACTACACTCGTACGTGCCATAGTTAAATTATATAAAAAAGGCAAGCATGATTTATCTGATTTTTTTTCATCTTTTAATGGAAATGTTTCTTTGTGTTCTGATATATGGAGTGATCATTGGCAAGTCCATTCATACATGGGTATCACATGTCATTGGATCGATTATGAATGGCAAATGCAAAAAAGACTTATTGCTTTAAGAGGTTTTGATGAAAGACAAACTGCTGAAAATATTTGGAAACTAATAAAATGTGTTTTAGACGAGTATAATTTGGTTTATAAAGTATTTTCAATTTCTTATGATAATGCATCATCAAATACTGCTTCAATTCCTCATCTTGAAAAACTTTGTAAACCCTCATTTGGTGGTAAATATTTTCATATACGATGTGCATGTCACGTTTTAAATTTATGTGTTCAAGATGCTTTAAAATTCCTTGGTCAGTATCTTCAGCCAATTAAAAATGCGTTAGAGTATATATGGTTTCGTCCACAAATTATGAAGGAGTGGTTTTTTTTTGTCGGCTTCATAATATGAGGCCAAAAAAATTTTCTAAAGATGTTCCAAATCGTTGGAATTCCACGTATGAACTTTTAAATAAAACTTTTCCTTATAAAGAATTATTATGTACTTTTATTGCAAATAATGTTTCTAGTGTGGTTTTATTTCCCTAGCAGTGGGATGTTTGCAAAAAAATTATGGCCGTTTTAAAAGTTTTTAATGATGCTACTAATAATTTATCTGGTATTTATTATCCTACTGCTCATTTACTAGTTTTAGAATGTGTTAATATTGCTGATGCTATTAAAACTTTTGAGCAAGATAATGATTTGCAAGCTCCTATTTCTGCGATGAAAGTGAAATGGCTTAATTATTATAAAAATATTCCACCTCTGAATCTTGTTGCATCTATTTTTGATCCACGTAGTAAATTAGATGGTTTGACAGATTATCTAAATGCATATTATTGTTGTTTAGGTCCTTTTGAAGAAGATATTGATGTTTTAAATATTATTTTTACTGTTAAAAATAATATTATTAATTTATACAATGAGTACAATGCAAAATATGGTAAAAATGTCACCCTCAACAATTCAGTAATATTGGAGGCATAGGAGATGTTGCAAATCTTAGCGTTGCACAGCAAATGATTTTGCAACGCCAAAAGCGCCCGAGGAGTTCATCAAATTCCAGTGTGAAACTTGATTATTATCTAACCACTTCTTTTGAGTTTGGTGATAGCATTTCAGATCAACAATTTCCAATATTAAAGTGGTGGAAGGAGCATTCAAACCAATTCCCAGTCCTCTCGGCAATTGCTAAGGAGATTTTAGCTTGCCCGTGCTCAACCGTTGCTGTTGAGCAAACATTCAATGCTGGAGGTCAAATCTTAGATGAGCGACGATCTTGTTTAAAGCTGAATAACTTGGAATCCCAAGCATGTGTTGACGATTGGAGAAAGGCAGAACGTAGATTACAAGAGAACACATTTGAGGACAGTGAGACTTATTTGACATTAGAACTAGCGGATCGTCTACAGTCGGCAGCAATGATAGTGATTGATCATTGAGGTAAGGGGGTTAATTGCTCAACCATGAAGGTAAAAGAACTACGAGGGCTTTGATTCCTTTAAACCCCAAGAGGATACGTAGGCAGTTTAATTTTAATTAAGTTCAAGCCTATTTTTTTCTTTTTTTTCCATTTATAATAAAATAAAGTAGTTCCAAATTTATTTAATGTAACTAAATATCATTTTGCATTAATTACACAATCTATGTGTATTTAAAATTTTTTTCCAAATTAATTACACAATCTATTTTTTAAAAAAAAATTATAATTTATGTTGAAAAATCGGAATCGGAATCGTTTAGAACCGGAACCGGAATTGCCTAGAACCGAAACCGGAATCGGAACCGTCTAGAACCGGAATCGGAACCGGCGGTTCTAGAACCAGAACCGTCTGGAACCAGAACCGGAACCGGCGGTTCTAGAACCGGAACCGAACCGACTATTTTCGGTTCCGATTAAGGTTCTAGGTTTTTGTGGAACTGGAACCGGCGGTTCCGGAACCATGGTCAGGTCTATCTATAACCCAACTGAAAATAAAAGAAACCGTTAGATTAGTTTCAATAATGAGCATATTAGACATACATTCAGAAGGCGTGTCACCCTTCTTACTTTTTATGTTTCCCATGTAGATAGGACAGTTCCTCTCCCAATGGCCGTCTTCATTGCAATGAAAACATTTTTCTTTGGGTTCGGCCTTCTTCTTAGGAACTTCCTTCTTCAGCTTTTTCTCGGTCTTCTGCTTCTTCGCAGGCTTCTTCTTCTTCCCAGTAGACTTTTTCTTGAAAGTAGAAGCTAGCTCAGCAGCGAAAACTATGCCTCTTGAACCTTTCAAGGCTCCCTCAGTTGTCACCAACATATTCAACAATTCAAGTTTGGTGCATTCAATTTTATTCATATGGTAGTTTACAATAAACTGCCCATATGAAGATGGCAACGATTGTAGGATCAAATCCGTTTGCAAATTCTTGTGCATGATCATGCCAAGCTTCTCAAGCTCCTCAAGATCCTTAATCATGGTCAAACCATGTTCATAGACGGACTGCCCATCGCGCATCTTGGCTTTGAAGAGCCGCTTGGACACTTCAAACCTCGCTGCGCGATTCTGTTCACCATACAACTCTTGTAGATGATCAAGTATGTCCTTAACAGTCTTCATGCTCTCATGCTGGCATTGCAATTTGTTGGACATGGATGCCAAAATCTAGCAGCTAACCTTATTGTCGTCATCCAACCATTTGCATGCATCTCACGTTGCTCATTGGTTGCACGGGTTGGGAACACCGGGAGTCCATGGTCAAGAACATAAGCTATCTTTTCGCAACTCAAGACAATCTTCAAGTTGCAGAGCCAATCTTTATAGTTTGGTCCGGTCAACCTATTATTATCTAGAATTCGAACTATCGGGTTGGAAGCCATTGACATCTGCAGAGAGTAAAGATTCTAATTAGAAATTTGTATTTGACATTAATTTATTTTAGGAACTTTTAAAACAAAATTGGATCAAATCCTTCCACTATTTCTCGGATCTCTCACACTCCCCTGGTAAAGATATGGAAATCTGTGACTTAGGATTTCGAGTGGGGTGCTGTGGTCCCAACAATCTACATGTCACCTCACCTTACAGTTATTGGAGACACATAGACGATGAGTGTACAACTCTTATACAATGCTTCGTAAGCATATTGAGCTAACCTGATCTCCAAGTCATAAGAATCTCACCTAATAGTTATTAGTGTTAGATGTATGCCCTAGAAGCCAATTTGGCTGACACATTGTTGATTCTAGGGACATAATTTTATACTTGACTGTTTATTATTGAATAAATAAAAGGCATCTTTTCATTCATATTATTTATGTGTCTATGAATCGTCCAAGGAATTAATAAGATGATGATACATATTCTCAAGAGTTGAGAATTTGAGCCATGTATCATTGGTGATTAATTTCTAAATGCTCCTGATCAATGGATCATCACGAGGACGGTGATCGATCCGATCAGTGCACAGATCACTTTCCTTCTGGATGGACGAGACTTGAGTCCACAGTGTAGGGACACTGAAGTGATAGTGCAGGTGCTTGTTAGAGAACAAGGGTACTGAGCGTGACTAAGACAAGAAGTCACTTGGATGTCTATCCACTCGTCAGTGACTTGCTTGATGTTGCAGTAGTGTGACTGGTCCTTTGACCTGCGGTGCTTCGGCTACTCACAGTGAGGTTATTGTAGTTTGACTGCACACATACATGGTCTCTAGCCATATGGGTCCATGCAGTGTAGATTGGCTGCAGTAAGTTCACTGTAGGAGTAGGGTATGCACCTATAAGGAATCTATCGACCTTGATAGAAGAGGAGTGATCCTATGTGATTTGTTAGACTGAGTTCTAAGACCTTGGCCAGGGCAGTAATATAAAGTGGAAAAAGAGTTTTCCATTAGCGAACTCAAGTCGAATAAATCTTGACATATGACAGACGATGGGGTTTGACGAGTTGTCCATGACCTCCGTCCTGTAGGGATCCACGATAGTAGGACTGTATCACATGTTAACTGCACCTAGAGGTTCATCATTCCATTCTGCTGGGTAGCCACTACATGCTGCTAGGTGTCACTGGTGGATGGTGGGACTCATAGGGATTATCTTGATGATCGATAAACCCTAATGAGTTGAGTTGGAATCGTTCCAACCCATTGAAAGGAGTTTTCAATGATATAGTGATAGAGATCACAATATATCTCACTACCAGTCAGAATAGAACCTATGGGGTCACACACACTAGAAGTATTGACCGATCCGATGGTTGAAATCGTGATTAGGAATCACAAGAAATCAATTTGATTGATAAGAAGTTGAAGAGGAACAAAGGAAATTAATTAATTGGACTTAAACACAAATCCTACTTCGGATAGGATTCCTAGAGTCCTAATTGGATTAGGACTGGGAATCCTAGTTGGAGTAGGACTGGGATTCCTATTTGGAATAGGATTCCTACAATCCTAATGAGATTAGGAATTTTGAATTGGATTCCTACTTGGAGTAGGATTCCTAGAAATCCTAATTGGATTAGGACTTCGGATTCAAATGGAGTCCTAATTGGATTAGGACTAAAATTAAACAAATCCTAATTGGATTAGGATTCCTTAAGTCTAAATTAATTAATAATCTAATGAATCAACATGACTCCTAATTGGATTAGGATTGAAGAGTTCAATTGAGTCATGGTTCATTCAAGTCCTAATTGGATTAGGACTAGCGAAGATTGAACCCAATATGGTCAATCCTAATTAGATTAGGACTTAACCATAAGAGAGGCACCCAATCCTCTTTGGAAGAGGATTAGGGCAACACAAGAAGGAGGGATCACGCCCCTCCTCCTCTCCTTGTGTGCGGCATGAAGAGAGGGGCCGGCGCCCCCCTTCCCTCTTTGGAAAATCATCTAGGGCTCCTACTTTGGAGGAGCCCTTGATGGCTATAAGAGAGGCACTAGGGCCGGCGCCCTAGATGAGTCTTCTCCTCCTCTTCAAGCCGTGGAAGCCCCCTCTCCTCCTCTTTAGTTGCAGCCGCAAGCAAGGGAAAAGATCTCCAAGTGTTGGCGGCCTCCTTCCCTTCCCTTCCTTCATCCAACGCAAGGAATAAGAGAAGGCTGCGTAGAGGATCATCTTCTTCCTATTCTTCATCCTTCTTCTTCCTCCTTCTAAGCACAATCAAGAGTTGATTGAGAGGAAGGACATCAGCCATCAAAGCTATCTTTGCAAGGGAGCTAGCACCCCGGTGAGATAGAGAGCTTGGATCGGATCCTGCTTCGTGTGGATACCCGTAGAGGCCGGACGTTTGAACGGCTTCAAGCGAACCCTCTTCCAAAACCACGAATTCAGATTTGCGGTGATCATCTACCCGTGCAAGGTGAAGATTTGATCTTCCTAATAGTTTTAAAAGTTTTAATTCTTACCTAATTACGAAAGGTCTCGAAACAAGCGTTCATGCGATGAACGTCGAACCCGTGCATGCCGATTCCGCTGCCATCTGAAAATTTTTGAAATATCAGCGGCATGGGCGGGTTCCCAACAGTGGTATCAGAGCCTAGGCTTCGTAGATTAAGGTAAGAATTAAATATCTAAAGGCATATTAGATCTGAAAATTAAATGATCATGCATGCTGAAAAATTCTGCATGCAGATTTTTCAGGGGTGCTGATTTTTACATGCTGTTTTTATGTGATAAAAAGATGATTCTAATTGCATTGTTAATGGGATTACAAAGTTTAGAATCATGATTAGCATGATCAGCGACCTATGTCATGATATAATCAGTTAAGTTTCAGATCTGAAAATTATAATTGTAGCATACGGTGATGATCATAGGATTCAACCCCTTTTGGTATCAAATGTAATGACCTGCGATGTGATCTGCGATGTCATGTAATTTTTCAGATGCTTGCATGCATCTTATTTGATGTTTTGAGAGGCCTGCGTGCCTCCTAAAAAGAGATGTAAATTATTTTTATTTTTATTTTACATCTAGTTGTATTTCTGTGATGTGATGTACATCAACGATCAAGTTGAAGCAAAGGCATGAGATGAAAGGTGATCCAAGCGGTTGATGGCGATGGGATCAAGGGTTGATCAAGGATCGAATCAAGGAGGCTTGGAACCAATTCAAGAGTTGAAGACCACTTGATCAATTGATGTGCATGTGCTTGTAATACGACCTAATTAGAATCCATGATCATCACCTAGTTAAAGTTTAGCTTTAATTATTGCCGCGATTATAACTGCCTGCAATGCGCCGTTTGCATGTGATGTGAATGAGAGTCGGGTAGATAGGTCTACATGTGATGTAGCAAACCCAATTGAGACCTAAATCAAAACCTCCTCAATCAAGTCGAGAGTGAACCGACATGAGCAAGTCATATTAGATTAATTGATCTAATTGGTGTCTAGGAAAGCATGAAAGGTGGTTACTTAATTAGGACCTTACTCTCTGAGTAAGGGGAGCCTCCCACCTGCTTACCTGGCCAATTGTTCGATTACCTCTTATGAAGGGCTCAAGTTGCAAACACTAAGACCTGATTAACCAATATTAAGTCAATAGGTCTTCCACTGTAGTAGAGCTGCTAAGGCCTTTCTGATGTTGATTTGTCTCGGCTGGACACAGTGGTCAAGTTGCATCGGGGGGCTGGACCTCTCTATAGACATGAGATGTTGTAGGGTAAAGGTGGGGTTGGGCACCAATAACTGTTAGGTGAGGACCCAATGACGACTTTATTCCTACGGTTATACAGTGGGTCTGACTTAACTAAGAAATGAGACCAATAACTGTTAGGTGAGGTCTTCATGGCTTAGAGACCAAGTTGCACTGCAACATGCTTGAGAAGCATTGTACAAGAGTTGTACACTCATCCATCTATGTGTCACCAATAACTGTTAGGTGAGGTGGCATGTAAATTGGTGGGACCGCAGTACCCACTAGAAACCCTAGTCGTGTGGGATTTCCGTTTTCCTACCAGGGGAGTGTGAGGAATTCGAGAAAATAGTGGGAGTCACAATTTGTTCTAAAAGACCTTAGGACAGATTAGGATCAAGTACAAAAGTCTAACTAGAATCTTTACTCTCTGCAGATACAATGTCAGCTTCAAACCCTTTGACCCGTATTCTTGAGACCAACCGACTGACCGGAACTAATTACAAGGACTGGCTTAGAAATCTCAAAATAGTTTTGGACTGTGAGAAGATAGGCTACATACTCGATTCAGATATCCCCACATTACCAGCACGTCCCACTGATGTTCAGCGTGAGATGCATAAAAAGTGGTTGGACGATGACATTAGAGTAAAATGCTATATGATGGCATCTATGTCTAATGAACTCCAATGCCAGCATGAAAATATAAAGACTGCTAGGGTTATACTGGCACACCTGCAAGAGTTGTATGGTGAGCAAAGTCGCACAGCTCGTTTTGAAGTGTCCAAGAGGCTTTTCAAAGCGAAGATGCGCGAAGGGCAGTCTGTCCATGATCACGGTCTGACCATGATCAAGGACCTAGAGGAGCTTGAGAAGCTCGGTATGGACATGCACAAGGAATTACAAGTGGATTTGATCCTACAGTCACTTCCTGATTCATTTGGTCAGTTTATAGTAAACTACCACATGAATAAGATTGAATGCACTAAGACTGAACTAATCAACATGTTGGTAACTGCTGAGGGAGCCTTGAAAGGTTCAAGGGGCAATGTCCTCGCTGCTGAGTTGACTTCTGGTTCCAAGAGAAAGTCTACTTGGAAGAAAAAGAAGCCTGCTAAGAAGCAGAAGAAAGACAAGAAGCCAAAAAGGAAAGTTCAAAAGAAAAGTGCTAACGACAAAGGAAAATGTTTCCACTGCAATGTCGAAGGCCACTGGAAGAGAAACTGTCCTTCATACCTCGAGAGCCTGAAGAACAAGAAAGGTGACACACCTTCAGAAGGTATAGACTTGCTCATAATTGAAACTAATCTAACGGTTTCTTCTACTTCTAGTTGGGTTATAGATTCTGGTTCTAGTGCTCATCTGTGCACTACCATGCAGGGTCTAAAGGAAAGTAGAAGGCTGGCGGAAGGTGCGGTAACCCTTAGGGTTGGCAACGGGGCAAAAGTTGCTGCTGTGGCTGTGGGCACCTACCATCTGCGACTACCGTCTGGATTTAGTTTAATACTTAGAGACTGCTATTATGTACCTGTTGCTAGCAGAAATTTGATTTCTGTTTCATGTCTAGCACAGGAAGGTCATATTTTTACATTTGACAAAGACTGCTGTTCTATTTATTTGAGAAATAAAATAGTCGCACGTGGTTTTATGATTGACAGTCTCTATCATTTACATATGGATGTATCTGTGAATGTTACCGAGCAAGAAGTGAGTGCCAAAGGATCCAAAAGATCCAGAGATGAGATAAACCAAAGATATTTGTGGCACCTCAGACTTGGCCATATTGGAGAAGATAGGATGAACAAAATGGATAAAGATGGGCTCTTAGGCTCATTGACTTCCGAGTCATATCCAGTTTGCGAGTCCTGTCTTCAAGGAAAAATGGCTAGACTGCCCTTTGTAGGACATGGGGAGAGGACCACTGAAATACTTACCCTAGTACATACAGATGTATGTGGCCCATTCGATGTGCTTGCCAGGGGACGTTATTCATACTTCATTACCTTTACCGATGATTATTCACGATAAGGGTATGTGTATCTTATGAGACACAAGTCTGAATTCTTTGAAAAGTTCAAAGAGTTCAAGAATGAAGTAGAAAAACAAACTGGAAAACCTCTTAAGGCTCTTCGATCAGATCGAGGAGGAGAATACCTTAGTGGGGAATTCCGGGACTATCTCAAAGAAAACGGCATAGTCTCACAATGGACACCTCCGGGTACACCTCAACTCAACGGGGTGTCAGAGAGGAGGAATCGGACCCTATTGGATATGGTCAGGTCCATGATGAGCTTCACTAATTTACCTATATTCCTTTGGGGAGATGCCTTACTCACAGCGATTTATTTATTGAATAGAGTTCCCTCTAAATCCGTTCCTACCACACCGTATGAGATATGGCATGGTAAGAAACCAAGTCTGGGTCATCTCAAGATTTGGGGATGTCCGGCCCACGTCAAGCGACTACAGGCGGACAAGTTAGAGGCTAGGACCATAAGTGCTCGTTTTATAGGATATCCTAAAGAGTCATTAGGATACAATTTCTACATCTCAGAGGATCACAATGTGTTTGTGAGCCGTCATGCCATCTTCTTGGAAAATCAGTTTATCCTTGATAGAGGCAGTGGGAGGAAAATTGAGCTTGAAGAGAAAGTCTCTGAAAAGCAACGAGTCATGGATCCTATAGAACCCATTCATAAAGAGCCAGTACACGATGTCCCTCAACCACCTCGTAGATCTAGTAGGGTCTCCCATCCTCCCGATAGATACTTAGGTATACTAGAAGAGGATGTCGAGGAAATGTTCCTAGTGGGAGATAGGGATCACATACAGGATCCCAAAACCTACAACGAGGCGATATCTGATATCGATTCCGAGAAATGGCTGGAAGCAATGAAGTCAGAGTTAGACTCCATGCGTTCCAACCAAGTCTGGACCTTAGTAGACCCACCAGAAGGTATTGTACCTATTGGATGCAAATGGATCTACAAAAGGAAGATAGGTTCGGATGGAGAGGTAGAGACCTATAAGGCAAGGCTTGTGGCGAAAGGGTATAGTCAGCGCGAAGGTATTGACTATCAGGAGACCTTTTCACCTGTAGCCATGCTAAAATCCATCCGGACATTGCTTGCCATTGCAGCATTTCATGATTATGAAATCTGGCAGATGGATGTGAAAACTGCTTTCCTAAATGGATATCTTGATGAAGATATCTATATGGAACAGCCTTTGGGTTTCACTTTCAGTGATGGAGATCACAAGGTCTGCAAGATGCAAAGGTCCATCTATGGACTAAAGCAAGCCTCTCAGAGTTGGAACACTCGTTTCAATGACGCAATCAAAACGTTTGATTTCATCAAAAACGAAGAGGAACCGTGTGTTTACAAAAAGGTTAGTGGGAGTGCTGTCGTTTTTCTCGTACTGTACGTAGATGACATTCTCCTGATTGGGAATGATATTCCCATGCTAACCTCGGTCAAGGTCTGGTTGTCAAAAGAATTCTCCATGAAAGACCTTGGGGAAGCATCCTATATTTTGGGAATAAAGGTCTATAGAGATAGATCTAAAAGGATGCTTGGCCTTTCACAGAAAATGTACATAGAGGAGGTGCTGAAGAGGTTCAGCATGGAAAACTCCAAGAGGGGTCTCTTACCCCTAAGGCATGGAATTCATCTCTCCAAGAAGATGTGCCCCAACACATCTGAGGAGATTCAACGCATGAGCAAGATTCCTTATGCATCGGCAATAGGAAGCCTCATGTATGCCATGCTATGTACACGACCTGATATAGCTCTTGCTGTGAGTGTCACAAGCAGATATCAGTCGGATCCAGGCAAGAAGCACTGGATAGCTATGAAAGAACAGTCTTAAGTACTTGAGAAGAACTAAGGACATGTTCTTGGTCTTTGGGAGAAGATCAGAGTTGAAGGTAGAAGGATGCACACATATTGATGATAGAAAGTCTACATCAGAATATGTGCAATTGTGGTTCAGTAAATTGGAAGAGTTCCAAACAACCGATCATTATAGATTCTACCTTAGAAGCTGAATGTTAAGCCATATCTAAGGGTGCAGTGGAAACCTTCTGATTAAAAGTTAATTGCAGAGTTAGGTGTAATGTCATTAGATGCCATAACACTTTACTGCGATAACATTGGCACCATAGCACTAGCTATGGAGCCATGGTCTCATCAGAAGTCCAAGCACATAGAGCGGCACTTCCATTTCATACGCGACTATGATGTAGAGGTGCAGAGAGTAGACTCCGCGGATAACGTGGCAGACCCGTTCACTAAGCAGCTGAGTCAGCAAAAGACTGAAGCCCACCTTGAGAAGATGGGCCTAAGATATATGACCAATTGGCTTTAGTGCAAGTGGGAGATTGTTAGATGTATGCCCTAGAAGCCAATTTGGCTGACACATTGTTGATTCTAGGGACATAATTTTATACTTGACTGTTTATTATTGAATAAATAAAAGGCATCTTTTCATTCATATTATTTATGTGTCTATGAATCGTCCAAGGAATTAATAAGATGATGATACATATTCTCAAGAGTTGAGAATTTGAGCCATGTATCATTGGTGATTAATTTCTAAATGCTCCTGATCAATGGATCATCACGAGGACGGTGATCGATCCGATCAGTGCACAGATCACTTTCCTTCTGGATGGACGAGACTTGAGTCCACAGTGTAGGGACACTGAAGTGATAGTGCAGGTGCTTGTTAGAGAACAAGGGTACTGAGCGTGACTAAGACAAGAAGTCACTTGGATGTCTATCCACTCGTCAGTGACTTGCTTGATGTTGCAGTAGTGTGACTGGTCCTTTGACCTGCGGTGCTTCGGCTACTCACAGTGAGGTTATTGTAGTTTGACTGCACACATACATGGTCTCTAGCCATATGGGTCCATGCAGTGTAGATTGGCTGCAGTAAGTTCACTGTAGGAGTAGGGTATGCACCTATAAGGAATCTATCGACCTTGATAGAAGAGGAGTGATCCTATGTGATTTGTTAGACTGAGTTCTAAGACCTTGGCCAGGGCAGTAATATAAAGTGGAAAAAGAGTTTTCCATTAGCGAACTCAAGTCGAATAAATCTTGACATATGACAGACGATGGGGTTTGACGAGTTGTCCATGACCTCCGTCCTGTAGGGATCCACGATAGTAGGACTGTATCACATGTTAACTGCACCTAGAGGTTCATCATTCCATTCTGCTGGGTAGCCACTACATGCTGCTAGGTGTCACTGGTGGATGGTGGGACTCATAGGGATTATCTTGATGATCGATAAACCCTAATGAGTTGAGTTGGAATCGTTCCAACCCATTGAAAGGAGTTTTCAATGATATAGTGATAGAGATCACAATATATCTCACTACCAGTCAGAATAGAACCTATGGGGTCACACACACTAGAAGTATTGACCGATCCGATGGTTGAAATCGTGATTAGGAATCACAAGAAATCAATTTGATTGATAAGAAGTTGAAGAGGAACAAAGGGAATTAATTAATTGGACTTAAACACAAATCCTACTTCGGATAGGATTCCTAGAGTCCTAATTGGATTAGGACTGGGAATCCTAGTTGGAGTAGGACTGGGATTCCTATTTGGAATAGGATTCCTACAATCCTAATGAGATTAGGAATTTTGAATTGGATTCCTACTTGGAGTAGGATTCCTAGAAATCCTAATTGGATTAGGACTTCGGATTCAAATGGAGTCCTAATTGGATTAGGACTAAAATTAAACAAATCCTAATTGGATTAGGATTCCTTAAGTCTAAATTAATTAATAATCTAATGAATCAACATGACTCCTAATTGGATTAGGATTGAAGAGTTCAATTGAGTCATGGTTCATTCAAGTCCTAATTGGATTAGGACTAGCGAAGATTGAACCCAATATGGTCAATCCTAATTAGATTAGGACTTAACCATAAGAGAGGCACCCAATCCTCTTTGGAAGAGGATTAGGGCAACACAAGAAGGAGGGATCACGCCCCTCCTCCTCTCCTTGTGTGCGGCATGAAGAGAGGGGCCGGCGCCCCCCTTCCCTCTTTGGAAAATCATCTAGGGCTCCTACTTTGGAGGAGCCCTTGATGGCTATAAGAGAGGCACTAGGGCCGGCGCCCTAGATGAGTCTTCTCCTCCTCTTCAAGCCGTGGAAGCCCCCTCTCCTCCTCTTTAGTTGCAGCCGCAAGCAAGGGAAAAGATCTCCAAGTGTTGGCGGCCTCCTTCCCTTCCCTTCCTTCATCCAACGCAAGGAATAAGAGAAGGCTGCGTAGAGGATCATCTTCTTCCTATTCTTCATCCTTCTTCTTCCTCCTTCTAAGCACAATCAAGAGTTGATTGAGAGGAAGGACATCAGCCATCAAAGCTATCTTTGCAAGGGAGCTAGCACCCCGGTGAGATAGAGAGCTTGGATCGGATCCTGCTTCGTGTGGATACCCGTAGAGGCCGGACGTTTGAACGGCTTCAAGCGAACCCTCTTCCAAAACCACGAATTCAGATTTGCGGTGATCATCTACCCGCGCAAGGTGAAGATTTGATCTTCCTAATAGTTTTAAAAGTTTTAATTCTTACCTAATTACGAAAGGTCTCGAAACAAGCGTTCATGCGATGAACGTCGAACCCGTGCATGCCGATTCCGCTGCCATCTGAAAATTTTTGAAATATCAGCGGCATGGGCGGGTTCCCAACAATTAGACCCATTCCTTGGTTAAGTCAGACCCACCGTATATCCCGCGAAAATAAAGCTGTGATTGGATCCTCACCTAACAGTTATTGGAGCCCAACCTCACCTTTACTCCACAACATCTCATGTTAATAGAGAGGTCCAATCCTCCGTTGCAACTAGCCCACTGTATCCAGCCGAGACTAATCAACGCCGGAAAGATCTTAGCAACTCTACTACGGTGGAAGACCAATCGACTTAATATTGGGTAATCAGATCTTAGTGATTCCAACTTTGAGCTTTCCATAGGAGGTAATCGATCAATTGGCCAGGTAAGCAGGTGGGAGGCTCCCCTTACTCAGAGAGTATGGTCCTAATTAAGTAACCACCTTTGAGCTTTCCTAGACACCAATTAGATCAATTAATCAAATATGGCTAGCTCAATGTATCGTTCACTTTCGATTGAGTTAGAAAGGTTTTAGGTCTCTTGGAATTTACATCTAATGTAACAATCTATCCCATACTGATAAGTGCTAAATAATGCATAAATTAATATCTTATTCATAGCACTTATCATTATTTTAATTCACATATTTTGTAAATTCAACTAAAAATTTGTGTTATCTTCATCATTGCATTATTAAAAATAATTCGATTTTGCTTGATTTTATTGGTCCATCTAATGTATGCAGGTCGAATCAAATACATCTGGGATGACCCCTGAACCCAAATCGCATGCACCCCATGAATCGGATCTTCCCAACCAATTAGAGTCGACCTCAATTTTCATATCTCAGCACGTGCCATCCCAAACAATTTATTTTCATGAATCCAAATAAGTCTCCCTCCTTCACTCCCCACGTATCCAAACTTCCCAATTTCCTTTTCAACACATGGCCACCCCAAGTCCACGCTACTATACCATAACTCCAATTGCAAGTCATCTCAGCCGAATCATCCCAGCGCCCAAGCCAAGCATTCCATCCGCGTGTCCTCCCTCCCGTCCGCATGAACCTAGCAACATCATTCTCCCTTACGCCATCTCAACTAATCTCCCAACGTCCACTTCATCCTCCCGAACTCCACATCCATTTCATCTCCCCGAGTTCACAGCGATCCTATCAACGGCTACCATCCGCATGAGATTCCTTCTTCCGGAACGATCTCACGTTCGTAATCATCCGCATCATCCTCATTCATCTTTGAACTAACTCCCCTGTTTCACACGTCCAGCTTCTCCTCCACGTTCCGGATTAGATCACATCTCCCAGCTTGCACCCATCCTTATCCAAGCAAACCTCTCAGCATCAAAGGATCACGTTCACGAATCAAACCAAGCTTCCTCCCGTATCCAACGAGCAAAACCAATCCATCGCGACGGATTCCTTCCAGCCATGCTTATCTTCCACGGATAAGCGCCCACATCTTCAGCAGTCCAAAGAACCGTCCCAGCCTCCATCCCCTGCTCCACATCACAGCAGAATCAAGCCTTCATCCCGTTGTGATCCATCTTCATCCAAGTTCATCCCCCAAGCATCCGGATCAACTCCATCCTCCTAGCGGAACAGAGTATCAGCCTATTCACGCCCATTCCAGCCGACCGAATCCAATGAATTCCAACTTTCCTCCCAGCATCTAGATATTCCGTTGTCAGCCGAGTCCCAAGCTTCATCTTATGGATCATCTCCCCGGTTCCCAACCGAATCGAGTTCATCTCATCTCCCAGCTTCATCTCTTCCGAATTCCTTTGCGTCCGTCCCAGCACATCCATTCGCATCAGCCGGTAACCACTCCAAATCCCAGCTCTGCTTCAACCGTCCGCGCTTCATAGGCCGCAGCAGTCGTGGATCAGCACCCCATCTCCTCCCGTCGACTCAACTCTATCCCATGAACAGCATCTGGATAAGCTCCCAGCTCCCGAATCCAGCGTCTTCAACATCCCATCTTCTCCGGATTATTTTCATTTGTGATAGCCTCCCTCCCAGCCATTCCAAGCTCCTGAGTTCATTCTTATCCACGGATTCATCCCAGCATCTGGATAAGCTTCCAGCTCCCCTGTTACGCATAGCATCTATCAACAAATCCTAACGTCCGTAATCCACTACCAGAAAACACGCGTATAGTGACGGAAAACTAGTGACGGCCCGTTACAGTCACTATTTGTGACGGATTAGTGACAGACAGAAATTTGGTCACCGTGGTGTGAATTTAGTGACAGATTAGTGACAGACCGGTCACAGAATACGTGGATAGGATGGGCGCCAAAACTTAGCGACCACCGTAGTGACGGGGTATCTGTCACAAAACTAGTAACTGAAATTGCAACCAGACAGTGACAAATTCAGCCGTCACAAAAATCGTAACCCAAGTGTTTATAAATTTTTAAAAGATTATTTTTAGTAGTGATGGGATACTGACAGAAATTTCCGTCACCAAATTTAATTTTTAATTTCAAAAATATTAAAAATATTATTTTTGATAATTATAAATTAAAAAAATAAAACGAGGGAAATCCAAAATGAAACTAAGTGTGCCCGCCGTCCCGCCCAAATCCCTTCGATAGCCCAAATCCCAATCGTTCTCCAGAAAACCCAAATCCCTTCTTTTCATTCCCAAATTTCATGGCGTCGGCCACAAACGATGACCCATTTGCACCCCTAGTGATTAATGGCAGTAAACTATTTGGAATGCTCCGCCAAGGCTGAAAGCGGGTCGGATTTTATCCGACCATATCCATTTCCGTATTTGATTTGGGTTGGATTCGGATATTGTTTTCTTCATCCGATGGGATCCGGATACGGATTCGGATAGTTAGTTCAAATCGGGTCCTCTAGGATTTAGGATCCAGATGATGGGTCCATCAGTAATCCTATCTATGAGTCCATGACCCATCGCGGCATCGCCTCAAGCCCAATAGCCAGAACAAATCCCGCGCCCGCAATCCATTTCGTCTTCGGTTCTTCGTTTTTCCTCCCCGAGTTCATCCATATCTTCGTCCCTTTTTCCTCCCCGAGTTCGTCCATTTCGGCTTTGGAGGCGATATTTGTGAGGTGGTCGATGGCTAGGGGTGGTAAAATATGACCCGACCCGCCAACAAGACCCGTGTTCGACCCGCCATAAATAGGTTTGGGTTTGGCCTAAATAGGTTCAAGTCGTAAACAGGTTGACCCGTTTAACCTATTTATTAATTAGGTCATATATATATATTTTAGATGTCTGACCCGTTTAACCCGTATAACCTATTTAACTATTGGGCTGATAAAAAATAAGGGCTACAACCCATGAGGCCCAGGGCTGGCCCAACTCCCCGCCGCATCACCCTCGGCCTCAGTCCGCAACTTTGTCTTAGGGTTAGGGTTTGTCCAATGGCGCCGCCCGAGCTCTCTTCCCTCACCCTCCGTTTGGGATTTTTGGGGAGAAAAGAAAAGAAAGAAAAACTTTAATGAGTAGAGAAAAGAAAAGAAAGGAATAAAATAGACTTTCTTCTTCTCTTGTTTGGGAGTTTTAGAAAGGAAGAGAAAGTACTTTCGTTCCTCTTATTTGGGAACTTGGAGAGAAAAGAAAAGAAAGCATATCTTTTTAACACATTTACTAAAATATCCTTATTATAAAAGGTTCATGCTTATGAGTAGAGGTGCAAATGGATCGGATCGGATCGGATCATGAGTGACCCCGACTTAACCTGAATTCTTGTTCAGGTCCTAATTTTAGACCCAGACCCAACCCACTAGAAAATCAGGTCGGGTCGGGTTGGGTCCACGACCCTAGGATATATTTATCCTTTTAATTTGGTACTTTTTAAATTTAAAAATAAAATAGGTATTATAAAAAATTTATCTCCAAATCCTTCCACTTATGGAAGGAAGAAAAGAGGAGAGAATTGGAGCCCAAAATTTTCCCTCCTATTCTCTTCTTTTCTTTTTCTTTCCCTCCACTAAAAAACTCTGAAACATCCTTTCCATTCCATTCTCCTCAGTGTCCCTCTCCCCTCTCCTCTCCTCCGGATACTTCACCTTCCGAGCTCTCTTCTTTACCTGTCCTCTCCTCCGCCTCCGGCCTCTCCTCCCCTTTGCTGGCTACTTCTGCCTCCCCGTCGACGGTGACTGCGGCGGTCATCGTCATCGAGCCCCCCGATCGGCCGATCCCAGTCTCACCCGGGACGAGATCATCGATGGCTACATCAAGACCCTCGCTCAGGTCCTCGGAAAGTCAGGGTTCTCCCTTCTCCGCCTCCCTTTCCCTCCCGCTTCTCTATATGCTTAATTGTTTCATTGGTGGAGCTTATTGATGGAATATGTGAACCTTATTGTTTTGTTGTATGCTTTATTGGTCGCGTTCTCTATGATGTTGAATTTTGTCCTCAAGGTCTCTCTCTCCCTCTCAGTATAGAGCTTATCCCTTCTTTTCCCTCTTGATTTTTGGGTTTTTCTTCGTTTTCTCCTGATATTATGTGGTGGATTTTATAATGGTGGTTAGGATTTGCGCTACATGTACCAAGGTTAGGGTTTTGGGTTGCCCTGGTCTTGAAGTTGCCGGATCTGGCTGTAGCTATATGAATAAAGAGAAGAGGGAAGAAAACTGGTCGGCTTGCTCTCCTTATTGTTGGCAACCCGCTTACCTTGCTTCCCACATTAATTTGTTCTTAAAATGTAGCTTCCTATTTTATTCTTTTTTATTTTTTGTGAGAAGGGCAGAAGAAGGAGATGGTGCATGTGTTAGCCATTTTTAGAGGACCTTCTCACACATCAAGAGCTATCTATTTTCTTTGATTTTTTAATGTTTTTATTAATTTTTCAAAGTGATGATATCTCGGCCATTATCCAGGCAAGCTGCTTTTTAATTGCTGCAGATTGTGTCGTCAATGCCTACATCTGAGTCTTATTTTCTTTTAATCTGTCGCTCTATTGTTCCATGCTGTTCTTTATAATCTCTCTAATTACTTTTTTGGTTGTGTATTGCTATGAAACTTTTTGGCCCTCCTATGTTTTGGACTTCACACCTAAGTACAACCAGTTTGATCTGGGATTATGGCTGATATGCCACCCAAACGATAATGGATATTTTTCAGCTGTTAATTTATGTCTCCAGAAAATCAATGGTAACTTAACATATTCAATTTTACCATCAAATTAGAATGAGGTTGCAGAGCTTAATTACTGTAGAAAGAGCTTTATAAAGATTTTAAGTAGGTGATAGATATGTCTTTACCCTGTTGCTGATCATCATAAAGATTGAAAACATATGGTCCTGGTATTTTGGATTGGGCTTTCAATCTCAGGATCGAAACGACACAAAGTCTTGTACTGTAGCAAATTCTTGTATTTTGGATTGAACAGCCTCATTACTTGCAGCTTTCGAAGCGGCAATTTCTTCTAGGCGCTTCCATACAACTTCACGTTTTGACTTAATCTCCTTTTCTTTAGATTCATCTTCTTCAAACTTCTTCAAGCACTCCGTGAATAGCCCAGGATCATGATCAGAAAATATCTTACGAACATTTAGCGTGAGGCTCTGAACAGCTTGGTTCCAGTGAGACTTTGTATTTCTCTCCAAAGCAGGGAAGATAATTGGTAAAATCGCCTTGCAGTTTTGTTTGATTAAGTTTTCAATATGATCATTGTTCCATAAAAATAACGCTCTCTCTGCAACCTGCAAAAGGACCACAAGAAACTTCCTGCATAATTTTCTGAACAAGCTGTTATGGGGGAATTGAGCCGCCATGCCCCACGTGATCGGCACGCGTATCCAGGAAAGCTACAGCTGCCCTATGATCCAGCACTCCGACCCCGAGTCGGACCTCCTCGGCTCCGCAGCCCGACCCCGGGTCGGCTGCCCTATGATCCAGCACTCCGACCCCGAGTCGGACCTCCCCGGCTTCGCAGCCCGACCCCGGGTCGGCTGCCCTATGATCCAGCACTCCGACCCCGAGTCGGACCTCCCCGGCTTCGCAGCCCGACCCCGGGTCGGCTGCCCTATGATCCAGCATTCCGACCCCGAGTCGGAGATCTTTTGATAACGACAGGCTATTCTCCAGAGGCACGCCGCGGCCTCCTGCTCCACTACTCCCTGCAACGGCTGTACCCGATGCTGCCCACGATCTCCTGTATCCACCGTACAAAGCGGAGCTCCACTACGCCCTGCCATGACCGTACCCGGCGCTGCTCCACGACGCCCCGTAACGGCCATGTCAGTGGCCATTCTATCGTGCCCCACGACGACAAACCCCCCTGAGAGACCTCCCAGCCAGGTATATATGCGGCTGGGGGGAGAAGGGGGGGGGTAAGCAATACCTCCCAGAGCACTCTCTCCCACTTGTGATTATCATCTCTCCTCCTCCAATCTCCTCTGACTTGACCGTCGGAGGGCCATCACCACCCTGGTGGTGGTGCAAGGCTTGTTTGCAGGTTCCTTGGCGGAAGGTGGAGCGCAACCAGCACCAACCAAGACAACTCAGGCGGAACCCCGTTCACACCGTCGTGTCAATCGTTCTCGGTTTGGACCACCAGCAACAGTTGGTGCTAGAGGAAGGGCACCGAATCTCAGAACGATCGTAATGGCACGGCGAGGTGGTCGCGGAGCTTCCAATGCTTCCGGTCGCGGAGCCTCTCGCGCCTCTGGCCGGGAGGCTGCTGCGTCCCCAACACACTCTCAGCAGCATTCCACCGCTTCTCCTCCCATTCAGACGGTCGAACCTGCTCAGTTCGACCAGCTAGCCCAGCAGGTTCGCACCCTCGCGGAGGCAGTGCAGAATCTGCAGGGTGTGATCTCTCGGGTGCCGCAGCGAGCTCAGGAGCCGCTGCTCCCCGAGCACTCGCCTCTTCCTCACAACCCGCGCTCCTTCCTCTCCCATGGAGAGGAGCGCCGGCGCGGGGAGGATTCTCGAGTGCGGTCCATTCTGCCAGGACCTTCTCATCGGAGCTGCGCGGGGTACGAGAGGCGGACCCGGGCGCGTTCTCAGACACCCCAGTCCTCGGGGGGCCCGCACTCCAGTCGGTCCCCCTCGCGCCGCTCCTTGTCTCCCACCCACCGGTCGCGCTCCCTGGACCGGCGGGTGGACGATCTCCACAGACAGCTCCAGGTCCTGAAGGGCCACTCCAAAGATCCCTTCGCCGACTTGGAAATCTCCTCCCAGCCGGCGCTTGCCTCAAGGATCCTGCGAACCCTAAATCCGCCGGGGTTCAAAATGCCGGCGATCGAACCCTACGACGGGGCGGCGGACCCACGGGACCACGTGGAGAGTTTCAGGACTCTTATGCTCCTCCATGGAGCATCGGATCCTCTCCTCTGCAAGGCCTTCCCGGCGACCCTCCGCGGCCCGGCAAGGGCGTGGTTCGCCGGCCTGGAGGCTAATTCCATCCAGTCCTTCCACCAGTTCACCCGTCTCTTCATCAGCCATTTCGCCGTCAGTAGCCGGCGAAGACTGGTCTCCGACTCCCTCTTCGATGTCCGGCAGAACGAGGGAGAGAGCCTGCGGGATTATCTCACCCGCTTCAACAAGGCAACACTGAAGGTCCGGAATTTGAGCCAGGAGGTGGCTCTCTCAGCCCTGAAGCGAGGCTTCCGGAAGGGCAGACTCACCTTCTCCCTGGACAAACGTCTGCCGCGGAGCTTCCCGGAGCTGTTGTCTCGGGCAAACCAGTATGCAGACGCCGAGGAGGCAGCCTCCCACCGGAACAAGGAGGCCGCCGAAGCCCCTCTAAAGCCCGGGAAGAAAAGGCGAAAAGAGGCACCCCAGAGGAGGAGCCCGACGCCTCAACGCCGGCGCAGAAGCCCGTCACCAGCAAGGAACCACGGCGCCACACGCCCTCGTTCTCCGCACCGACGCTTCAACCGGTACACCCCACTCCTGGCCCCCCGGGCCCAGATCCTCATGGAGGTCAAGGGGCGGGAGGACCTCCCGGTCCCGAGGCAGATGAAGAAGATCCCTGGGAGGAAGCCTTCTCGGGCGTACTGTGAGTACCACCGAGACCACGGCCACGATACCGAAGACTGCTTCCAGCTTCGGGACGAGATCGAGGCTCTCATTCGCCGAGGGCGTCTCGGTCGATATGTAAACGACCGACGTCCCCCCGCAGACCCGCGTCCAGCCGACCCGGCCCCTCAGGAGCCTCGGGAGCAGAATCGACCCGTTGCGGGAGTGATCCACACCATCACTGGGGGCTGCTCTCGGCCCGTGAGGAACGCAGGGGGCTCGGCGGAAGTATCAGGAGTGGCCGTCGCGAAGAGGCAGCGGGTCGGAAATGTAATCACTTTTTGTGATGAAGATGTAAAGGGGGTTCAGACTCCCCACGATGACGCCATGGTGATCTCTCTCACTATGGCGGACTATGATGTAAGGCGTGTTCTTGTGGATAGTGGAAGCTCAGCTGATATTTTGTATTACGAGGCCTTCCAAAAGATGGGCTTTTCCCGACAATTGTTGCACAAAACATCCACCCCCCTCATAGGATTCACTGGAGACGCTATCTCGGCCGAAGGTGTCATCGAGCTGCCTGTGACTGCGGGCATTGCACCCGCAGAAGCCACGGTGCGGCTCGGGTTCTTGGTCGTCCGTGTCCCCTCGGCCTACAACGCTATCCTCGGACGACCCGGACTGAACGCCCTTCGCGCGGTGGTTTCTACCTACCATTTGCTCATGCGGTTCCCCACAGCGGCCGGGATTGGAGAGGTCCGAGGTGACCAGCCGACCGCACGGCAGTGTTTCCTAGCAACTCTCAAAGGGAAGAAGCCCATGGAGGCCCTAAGCGTCGAGTCACTTGACGCCAGAGACGAAGTGGCCTTGCGGCACGGGGAGCCGGCCGAGGGCGTAATCGAAGTTCCCCTCGAAGAAGACCGCCCGGACCGCACGGTCCGGGTCGGTGCCAACCTCGACTTGGAAGCTCGGCTCCGGTTAGTGGAATTCCTCCGAGCCAATGCAGATGTGTTTGCCTGGTCGGCGGCCGATGTACCTGGGATCGACCCGGAGGTCGTTTCTCACGCCCTCAACGTCGATCCGACCCACCGACCGGTAAAGCAAAAGAAGAGACACTGTGCCCCGGATCGGATCCGGGTGGTCGACCAGGAGGTAGACAAACTCTTGGAGGCAGGTTTCATAAGAGAGGTGAGCTACCCCGAGTGGCTGGCAAACGTCGTACTTGTCCGGAAGGCGAGCGGAAAGTGGAGGATGTGCGTCGACTACACCGACCTGAACAAGGCGTGCCCCAAGGATAGCTTTCCGCTTCCACGGATAGACCAACTGGTCGACGCGACTTCCGGATATCAGCTACTGTCTTTTATGGACGCCTTCTCCGGCTACAACCAAATAATGATGGCTCCACAGGACGAGGAGAAAACTGCCTTCATAACAGACCGGGGGCTGTACTGTTACAAGGTAATGCCCTTCGGTCTGAAGAACGCTGGCGCCACTTACCAGCGCCTCGTCAATAAAATCTTCAAGGAGCAGATCGGCCGGAATATGGAGGTGTACGTGGACGATATGCTGGTAAAAAGCCGCCATGCAGACCAGCACATTGCAGATCTGGAGGAGACTTTCACCACCTTGCGAAAGTTTCGCATGAAGCTAAACCCAGCGAAGTGCGCTTTTGGTGCTTCGGCCGGGAGGTTCCTCGGTTTCATTGTCAACCAGCGCGGGATCGAGGCCAACCCGGACAAGATCAAAGCCATCCAAGATATGTCCCCTCCGACCAAAGTGAAGGAGGTTCAGGAGCTCGCTGGAAGGGTCGCCGCGCTCGGACGATTTGTGGCAAAGTCGGCCGAACGCTGCCAACCATTCTTCAAGGTGTTGAAGCGCCCAAAAGACTTCCTCTGGACGGCCGAATGCCATGCGGCGTTCGACCAGCTCAAGGAGTACATGGCGTCTCCTCCCCTGCTGTCCAAGCCGCAAGAGGGGGAGATGCTCTACCTTTACCTGGCGGTCTCCCCAACCGCAGTCAGCGCAGTACTGGTTCGGGAAGAGGCAAGACTTCAGAAGCCTGTATACTACATCAGCCGAGTCCTCCGGGATGCCGAGACGCGGTACACGAAGGCTGAGAAGATCGCCTTCGCGCTGCTGACTGCGACCAGGAGGCTTCGCCCCTATTTCCAGGCTCATTCTGTCACCCTTTTGACCGATCAACCACTGCGGCAGATTCTCAGCAATCCAGAGAATGCGGGACGGCTGGTGAAGTGGGCAGTAGAACTTGGTGAGTTCGACATCCGCTACCAGCCCCGACCAGCCATCAAGGCCCAGGTACTCGCGGACTTTCTCGCTGAGTGCACTGTGCAGGAGGCGGAACCTAAGCCGCCGGAGACACCCAGCCTCGATCTCCCGATCTGGACGCTCCACATTGACGGGTCGTCGAACCCTGAAGGTGGAGGGGCTGGGCTGGTCCTCACCAATCCCGATGGAGTGATAGCCGAGTATGCCTTGAGGTTCGAATTTCCAGTGACCAACAATGAGGCGGAGTACGAGGCCCTAGTCGCGGGACTCAAACTCGCCAAGGAGCTCGGCATCCGGCGTCTGAAAGTCTTCACCGACTCCCAGCTGGTGGTCGGGCAGGTTCGAGGGGAGTTCGAGGCGCGGAGCCCGACCATGCAGAGCTACGTCCGGAAGGTGCAAACACTCATTCCCGACCTCGGCAGTGTTGACATTCAGCAGGTCCCGAGGAGCGAAAATGCCAGGGCCGACAGGTTGTCCCGCCTAGTGGACGCAGACGCGCACAACTTGTCGAGGGCAATCTACCTGGAGACCCTGGATGCCCCGAGCATTGACGGGGCTGGAGCGGTGATGGCAATTGATCCGGAGCCGTCTTGGATGGACCCGCTCGTCGCCTACCTCGCCGAAGGAATCCTCCCTGAAGACGAAGATCAGGCCCGGCGGCTTGTAAAGAAGTCCGCCCACTACGTACTTTATGAAGGGAGGCTGTATCGGACCTCGTTTACCGCCCCCCTCTTAAGGTGCCTCCGCCCCGCGGAAGCGGCCTACGCCCTCGGCGAAGTCCACGAAGGCATCTGCGGATCGCACTTGGGGGCTAGGTCCTTGGCGCATAAGATCATGAGGCAAGGCTACTATTGGCCGACCTTGATGGAGGACTCGAAGGACCACGTGCGGAAATGCGACGCCTGCCAGCGCCACGCCAACGTCCAGAGAGTCCCCTCTGTCCCCTTGGCGCCAATCACCGCGCCCTGGCCCTTCGCACAATGGGGAATGGATATCCTCGGACCATTCCCCGTCGCTTCGGCCCAGCGGAAATTTTTGATTGTCGCCATCGACTACTTCACCAAGTGGGTGGAGGCAGAGCCACTGGCCACCATCACGGAGGCACAAGTCCGGAAGTTCGTGAAGAAGAACATCATTGTCCGATTTGGAGTACCTCGGGTCCTCATCTCGGATAACGGTCGACAGTTTGATAACAAGCACTTCCGGGACTTCTGCGAGGAATTCGGGATCGAGCATCGGTTCACATCCGTGTCGCATCCCCAAACCAACGGCGAGGCCGAGGTCACAAATCGGACAATCCTCCAAGGTATCAAAGCGCGGATCGGCCGGACGGGGCAAGCTTGGGTCGAGGAACTCGAGAATGTCCTTTGGGCGTATCGGACCACACAACGGACTCCTACTGGAGAGACGCCTTTCAGCCTAACCTATGGCACGGAAGCCGTTGCCCCCGTGGAGCTCGGACTCCCCTCGCCTCGGGTGGCCGCGCACCGACCCGAGGCCAATTCAGAGCAACTCCGAGGGAACTTGGATCTCTTGGAAGAGGCAAGGGAAATGGCTCAGGTACGGATGGCAATGTATCAGCAGAGGGTGGCCCGATATTACAACTCCAAAGTCCGACCGAAGCTTTTCAGAATTGGAGATCTGGTGCTGAGGCGAGCTAAGGCATCTCAACCTACGGAAGGTGGGAAGCTAGCGCCAAATTGGGAAGGCCCGTATAAAGTTCGTTGGGTAAACCGACCTGGCTCCTACCAGTTGGAAGCCCTAGATGGCCGAGAAATTCCAAGGGGCTGGAATTCCGCTAACCTGCGGATGTATTACCAGTAGAACAACGAGGCCAGAAAGACAATTTAAAAAGGTGCAATACTTTTCATTTCAATAATTTCTGGTTACAGTGGCGTGCTCGTGTGATTACAAGGAATTCCCAGAGGGGAATTAGGGAGTAAAGAAAGTAAAGAAGAGGTGGGGACCCAAACCCTCAACCCAGGGCGGCTGCAGTCCCACCAGAAGTGGGTGCTTCTAACCGGAGGCGCCATCCAGCACCTCACCAAAAAGAGGAGGAGCCGCCGCAGAAGAAGCTCCCGCTGCCCCCAGGGGAACGCCGCCTCCAAAGGATATTCCCATCTTCCCCAGTGGTAGGGAAGAGAAGGGATTCGAGGGGGAAGAGTATATGGAGGCGCGGTCCCGGATTGAGCGTCCGGCGCAGAGCTCAACCGGGAGGCTGAACTTCAAGGAGGGGAGATGTGATCCCGGATGAAACGCCTAGAGCGGAGTTCCGCCGGGGAGACCCTCCTTGTTGATTCCAGATGAAACGGCTAGTTGGCTGAAGTTGTAAGGGGAGCGCCTCCCCTTTCCTTCGACAGGAGTCTCTCAGTCATATGCCAAGGAGGAGGTCCGCGATCCATGGCAACCTGCAGCTCCGGCTTGGCAAATTCCATCGTACCTGCACCTGTATTTATAGCCAAGCTGCGGCCCCCTGGTAGTTCCGATACGGGTGGCTCCAATAAATGCAGGCGCACTGAATCCGGAGCCGTTCCGGCTCCCGAGGCGTATCTCCCCGCGATTTCCTAAGCGTCATTCTCCTTAAATCGCATTCTTTGTGCAGGACGATCCGGGTGACGTATACCCCTAGGTCCACGTGTCTCCGCTCGCGCCCAGGCCGCATCCTCCTCGAAGAACCCGCGTATCGCGGCCGCTCAACTAACACTCCTCACCAGCAGCAACTGGCGATCCGATTTCCCAGGTAACGCATTAATTAGCGTTTAATACCCTTCTCGTGTTCCCCCCAGGCAACGCTTGGAGGAGAGGAGAAACACGGTCGCGGCTGGGCACAGAGAAACCCCGATGGGCGGCGAGCGACAAGTGGCCGACCAGCGAGCGGAAGAATTTCCTGAGGCCTAACCCTCGGATGCCTGGCTAACCCGATGATCATCCCGGGAACAGACTAGCCGGAAGCCTCGACCGGTCGCCTCGGCTTGCGCCAGCCTTGGCCGACCAACGAGCGGAATTTCCCTGAGGCTTGACAACCCTCAGATGCCTGGCTAACCCGATGATCATCCCGGGAGCAGACTAGCCGGAAGCCCCGACCGGTCGCCTCGGCTTGCGCCAGCCTAGGCCGACCAACGAGTGGAATCTCCCGAGGCTCGGCCCTCGGATGCCTGGCTAACCCGATGATCATCCCGGGAGCAGACTAGCCGGAAGCCCCGACCGGTCGCCTCGGCTTGCGCCAGCCTAGGCCGACCAACGAGTGGAATCTCCCGAGGCTCGGCCCTCGGATGCCTGGCTAACCCGATGATCATCCCGGGAGCAGACTAGCCGGAAGCCCCGACCGGTCGCCTCGGCTTGCGCCAGCCTTGGCCGACCAACGAGTGGAATTTCCCTGAGGCTTGACAACCCTCAGATGCCTGGCTAACCCGATGATCATCCCGGGAGCAGACTAGCCGGAAGCCCCGACCGGTCGCCTCGGCTTGCGCCAGCCTTGGCCGACCAACGAGCGGAATTTCCCTGAGGCTTGACAACCCTCAGATGCCTGGCTAACCCGATGATCATCCCGGGAGCAGACTAGCCGGAAGCCCCGACCGGTCGCCTCGGCTTGCGCCAGCCTTGGCCGACCAACGAGCGGAATTTCCCTGAGGCTTGACAACCCTCAGATGCCTGGCTAACCCGATGATCATCCCGGGAGCAGACTAGCCGGAAGCCCCGACCGGTCGCCTCGGCTTGCGCCAGCCTAGGCCGACCAACGAGTGGAATTTCCCTGAGGCTTGACAACCCTCAGATGCCTGGCTAACCCGATGATCATCCCGGGAGCAGACTAGCCGGAAGCCCCGACCGGTCGCCTCGGCTTGCGCCAGCCTAGGCCGACCAACGAGTGGAATCTCCCGAGGCTCGGCCCTCGGATGCCTGGCTAACCCGATGATCATCCCGGGAGCAGACTAGCCGGAAGCCCCGACCGGTCGCCTCGGCTTGCGCCAGCCTAGGCCGACCAACGAGTGGAATCTCCCGAGGCTCGGCCCTCGGATGCCTGGCTAACCCGATGATCATCCCGGGAGCAGACTAGCCGGAAGCCCCGACCGGTCGCCTCGGCTTGCGCCAGCCTTGGCCGACCAACGAGCGGAATTTCCCTGAGGCTTGACAACCCTCAGATGCCTGGCTAACCCGATGATCATCCCGGGAGCAGACTAGCCGGAAGCCCCGACCGGTCGCCTCGGCTTGCGCCAGCCTTGGCCGACCAACGAGCGGAATTTTCCTGAGGCTTGACAACCCTCAGATGCCTGGCTAACCCGATGATCATCCCGGGAGCAGACTAGCCGGAAGCCCCGACCGGTCGCCTCGGCTTGCGCCAGCCTTGGCCGACCAACGAGCGGAATTTTTCTGAGGCTTGACAACCCTCAGATGCCTGGCTAACCCGATGATCATCCCGGGAGCAGACTAGCCGGAAGCCCCGACCGGTCGCCTCGGCTTGCGCCAGCCTTGGCCGACCAACGAGCGGAATTTCCCTGAGGCTTGACAACCCTCAGATGCCTGGCTAACCCGATGATCATCCCGGGAGCAGACTAGCCGGAAGCCCCGACCGGTCGCCTCGGCTTGCGCCAGCCTTGGCCGACCAACGAGTGGAATCTCCCGAGGCTCGGGCCTCGGATGCCTGGCTAACCCGATGATCATCCCGGGAGCAGACTAGCCGGAAGCCCCGACCGGTCGCTTCGGCTTGCGCCAGCCTTGGTCGACCAGCGAGCGGAAGAATTTCCTGAGGCCTAACCCTCGGATGCCTGGCTTAGCGCCGGAAGAATTCCCTGAGGACTAACCCTCGGATGCCTGGCCTAGCGCCGGAAGAATTCCCTGAGGACTAACCCTCGGATGCCTGGCCTAGCGCCGGAAGAGTTGCCTGAGGCCTAACCCTCGGATGCCTGGCTCAGCGCCGGAAGAGTTTCCTGAGGCCTAACCCTCGGATGCCTGGCCTAGCGCCGGAAGAATTCCCTGAGGACTAACCCTCGGATGCCTGGCCTAGCGCCGGAAGAGTTGCCTGAGGCCTAACCCTCGGATGCCTGGCTCAGCGCCGGAAGAGTTTCCTGAGGCCTAACCCTCGGATGCCTGGCTTAGCGCCGGAAGAATTTCCTGAGGCCTAACCCTCGGATGCCTGGCGTAGCGCCGGAAGAGTTTCCTGAGGCCTAACCCTCGGATGCCTGGCCTAGCGCCGGAAGAGTTTTCTGAGGCCTAACCCTCGGATGCCTGGCTCAGCGCCGGAAGAGTTTCCTGAGGCCTAACCCTCGGATGCCTGGCTCAGCGCCGGAAGAGTTTCCTGAGGCCTAACCCTCGGATGCCTGGCTTAGCGCCGGAAGAATTTCCTGAGGCCTAACCCTCGGATGCCTGGCTTAGCGCCGGAAGAATTTCCTGAGGCCTAACCCTCGGATGCCTGGCTTAGCGCCGGAAGAATTTCCTGAGGCCTAACCCTCGGATGCCTGGCTTAGCGCCGGAAGAGTTTCCTGAGGTTTAACCCTCGGATGCCTGGCCTAGTGCCGGAAGAACTTCGGGAATCAAAAGTCAGCAAGAAGCAACCAAGAGCTAAAAAAAAAAAAAGAGGACGAGGGCGAGATGAAGAAATATTCAACGTGCATTAATTTTCAGGGCCGAGGCCCATACAATTGGGCAAAACGCCGACATACAAAAATAAAAAAGACAATGGAAGGTACAAGAGGTCAGCTTGGAGGAACTCCCGAGTCGGGAACGCCGGGCTCGTCCGCGGGAGGTAGGGAAGCAGCAGGAGAACCAGCAGGCGATGGCGCCGGAGAGGAGTCCAGGAGGGAGATCTCGCTCAGGTCAACTTCGGGATACTTAGCCGACACCCTTGCCAGGCCCTTCTCGAAGCCCAAGGTGAAGGCTTCGGCCCCCGCGTCCGACGCGTCATGGACAAACTCGTCAGACTGGCGATAGGTCCGCACTGCCTCCGACATATCATGGGCGAACTCGGCGGACTGGCGATAAGCCTCTACCGCCTGACGCCCGATTTCCGCCCTCTTCTCGGCCAGCTCCGCCTCAGCTCGCTCCATAATCTGAGCCTTGGCCTCCAAGACCTTCGCCACAATCCGGCCTTCGGCCTCAGAGGAGACCCTCAGCAGATCAGCCTGAGCCTCTTTATGCTTCACCTCGGTAGCAACCCGAGCGGCCTCGGCTTCCTTCAGGCGCGAACGGAGCTCTTGGACGTCCGTGCATGACTTCTCCAGGGCCGACTCCAGTTCGCCTAGTTTGGCTTCAAAAGAGCGGATTCGGTCGCAGGCGTTGTCGGCAGACCGCTGGGCCTTCTCCCACCGCTCTCGATAGTCCGCGATCTTCCGGGACTGCTTTTCAGCCCGTTCCTCCGCCTTCTTGACCCTGCTTTCGAGGCCCGAGGCGGCTTTGAGTTGCTCCCGAGCCTCTGACAGTTGCTCCTCCAGGGCGGCGAAGCCGAGTGCCCGCTCTTCGGCCTCCCGGAGCCTCGCCTCGAGGTCCCCGGTCGTCCTGCCTGCCGCAGCCCGGCCTCCCTCTTCCATTGCTTTCAGCCGGTCCTCGGCCTTCGCCAAAAGCCCCGCCTGTTCCTTGTAGCACTCCTCCAGACGGATCATGTACTGGGCGAGCTAAGAAATAGGAAAAATAAGGGAGTCAGGCGGAGAACAACAGAGCCAATAAATGGTGAAAGACGGCCAGAAGAACACTCACCGACATGAGACAGACGCAGCTGGCGGCCCCGACGTCAGAGACATCCAACTCCCGGACCCGCCGACGGTCCTTCTCCAGCAACACTGTTTCGATGAGATTTCGGGCGCCATCGGTAGTGAAGGCAGACCCCGATTTCTCCCCGGAGCCGGATGGTGGTTCTGCAGCCTTACCCTTATCCATCGCCTGGGGAAGAGTCCGGCTGATCACGCTCGCGGCGGGGGTCGCCCCAGGAATTGATAGGGTCCCGCTCGGCCGGGGCCTCGGCGCGTCCCTCCTCGAGTCATCAGGAGCCGACCGAGTCGAAGGCCGGGTTGGGGACCGATCACGTCCGACCCGTCCGTCTTGAGCAGGCTCAGGTGGCACCTCCGGAGTAGCGGCAACCTTACCACCGGAGGGCTGATACAGCGTCAGCTGCCGGTCGGTGCCCACGACATCTCCCTGACCGGTGGGCCCGGACTCGTCGGTCGGCATCGGAGGTATCTCCTTACGGGACTTCTTCGCCGGTGGGGCCCCGCTCGGAAGAGCTCGTTTTCTCCTCCGGACTGCTTCCAGCAGGGACGCCCTACCAACAGCCTTCGACTTCACCGACCGCATGACGTCGTCGACCTCTGCAAGAAGGACGGGATGGTCAGGGACTGAGAAACCGAAAGGAAGAAGGAACGAAAGAGAAGAAAAGAGCTAAAGAAACGATGGCGGACTCACGGTCGGTGGGGACCGAGCTCAAACCGACGTTCACCAAGGTATCCTCAGAAATGAGGCGGCCCACCGGGGGAAGCTGGCCCTCGGCGACCAACCCCTTCAAGGCGGCGACGCCCTCGGATTCCTCCCTCGACAACTTCGACAGGCCAATTGGGGACTTCACCGGCGTCCCCCAGATTGCCCTGATTTTCCAGGAGGGGTCTGCATCAACGAAAAAGAAGCGCTCCTTCCAGTGGTGAATGGAGGTAGGACCCTCCTTGACAAGGCCGCACCCTCGCCGCGCTGCGAAGCACCACCACCCTTTGTCCTGGGGGTGGCCGCTCAGGCCGTAGAGCTCCCAGAAAACGTTCAAGGTGGCGGGAATCGCATGCAAGCGACAGAGAACCTGGAAGACCGTCAGAGCACGCCACGAGTTCGGCACCAGTTGCGTCGGTGCCATTCCTAAACCCCGGAGCACCTGTAAGACTAGGTCTGAAGGGGGAAAGCGGAACCCGGCTTGGAGGATGCCCTCATTGATGGCGATCTTCCCTCGGGGAGGATGAGACATCCTCTCCTCAGGCCCTGGGAGCGTGACATTGCAGGCCTCGGGAAGGTGGTACCGAGCCACAAATCCGTCTAAGTCCTCGGCGACCAGTTTTGACTTGATGCTATCTGCTCCCACTTCGCCCATCCCTAATGGCCAATCTACGGTCAGGACGGGGTCAAGAAGGAGGGAAAGGCCGGAACGACTGGGGTGCACTAGTACAAAAAGAAAAAGTATGAAGAGCTCAAAGTAGAAGAGTGGGAAACTCACTTGAAGAGGAGGAAGAACGGCTCCGAGAGCGTCAAAGGAAAAGCAAGCGAACGTTTCGGCGGCAACAATGGTAGCGCAAAGGAGAAACTCGAAAATGTCCGTAAAGAAGAAGACGGACGGGGGAGGGCCCCCGATTAAATAGGCGAAAGGGCAAGTGACACCTCGATGACGCCAGAAGACGCCTGGCCGCCGAAGGGTCGCTCGCACCCCAAAGGCGAATCGACACCATTAAGGAAGGATGTCCGCCGAAATCCTCATGTTGCCAGGTCAGCAGCAACCGCCATACGCCATAAAGAAGGCGGGAAGCTTGAAGCGCGCGCGCCTCTCCGAAGGATGGCGGCAATCTCGAAACATCACTCCCTTCACCTGTTCCCCTTCTGGTTCCAGGCTCGGAAGCGGGGGGCTACTGTTATGGGGGAATTGAGCCGCCATGCCCCACGTGATCGGCACGCGTATCCAGGAAAGCTACAGCTGCCCTATGATCCAGCACTCCGACCCCGAGTCGGACCTCCTCGGCTCCGCAGCCCGACCCCGGGTCGGCTGCCCTATGATCCAGCACTCCGACCCCGAGTCGGACCTCCCCGGCTTCGCAGCCCGACCCCGGGTCGGCTGCCCTATGATCCAGCACTCCGACCCCGAGTCGGACCTCCCCGGCTTCGCAGCCCGACCCCGGGTTGGCTGCCCTATGATCCAGCATTCCGACCCCGAGTCGGAGATCTTTTGATAACGACAGGCTATTCTCCAGAGGCACGCCGCGGCCTCCTGCTCCACTACTCCCTGCAACGGCTGTACCCGATGCTGCCCACGATCTCCTGTATCCACCGTACAAAGCGGAGCTCCACTACGCCCTGCCATGACCGTACCCGGCGCTGCTCCACGACGCCCCGTAACGGCCATGTCAGTGGCCATTCTATCGTGCCCCACGACGACAAACCCCCCTGAGAGACCTCCCAGCCAGGTATATATGCGGCTGGGGGGAGAAGGGGGGGGGGTAAGCAATACCTCCCAGAGCACTCTCTCCCACTTGTGATTATCATCTCTCCTCCTCCAATCTCCTCTGACTTGACCGTCGGAGGGCCATCACCACCCTGGTGGTGGTGCAAGGCTTGTTTGCAGGTTCCTTGGCGGAAGGTGGAGCGCAACCAGCACCAACCAAGACAACTCAGGCGGAACCCCGTTCACACCGTCGTGTCAATCGTTCTCGGTTTGGACCACCAGCAACACAAGCTATTTGCGAGGAAACAAGTAAAGCACATCATCAGGGTCCCCAAAAATATGTTCAAATGCATGTCACATGAAAATTTTAATTTTCAAATGAAAGATAGGATACATGAATATCCATGCATTTCGAATTTCAAGTAGCCATGTAAAAGCTTGTTCACCTTTATCACCATAAGCATTAATTTTCTTAGTAAATTACAAGTTCTCAACAAAACTCACAATATATTTTATCATTCTTATTTATCTCAAAGCAGTAGTATGAATCATGAAACTTCATCATCTTCCAATAGGCAATCAAAAATAGAAAGTGCAATTCCATATATACTCATACTTGATAGTGATAGATTTGTTACCCTGGTTAACTTATTAGTGTCACACATCTTGATATTGGTGCTAGAAATGATACCAGTAGGAATTTTCTGGGTTTCCCTCAATGAAATGGACAATTATTCCATCTCCTAAAAACAAATCTAAAAGTATCTGGTGTCTGAAGTTCTATATTAGTCCTTTTGCTAACCAAAATCCTCAAATATACTGGGACAACTCATTGATGCTTACTGGGTAACAAGGACCAGAGTTTCATAGTATGTATTAGTCTTTATTAACATCTTGTAAGGACTGAATCTGCTTTTAGTATCGGTGGGCGGGTACTTGATAAGTATCGTAGTGCACTTAAATTTAATATTGCCAAGGCCTTGATTTGTACTCAAGATTGGGTGTGGAAAAAGAAAGGTATATGTTTTATTAATTATATTTCTATTATTTTTTGAATAAATTTATTATTAATTATTGCAATATTTCAATGTAGATGTTGAGGATGCCGAGTTAGATGAGATTGTAGAAGATGTCATAAACTCAAGTTTCTACAATGAAACTCAATCAACTCAATGCTCGGCCAATGTTGAATCCAATTCATAGTGAGATGAATCATGATCATGGGATACTCCCTTTTGGTTTTGGTTTAAATATGGATGTTGTTATAGTTTGGAACTTTTTTTAGTTTTGCTTTGACTATGGATGTTGTCATTGGTTATTGTAATTTCGGTTAATAATTTCAGCTTCTCAGGTATGCCCTCATCTAATGTCACTCTTAACTTTTGCTCATGTTTTTATATTTCTGTAAGTAACTATGAACTGAATTGTAATGCTTTCTTTTTAACTTTAGATGGGATATACTTTGCTAAAGAAAACAGGTTAAAGGAAACAAAAAGGGGCAATGCTCTCTCTCTCTCTCTCTTTTTTTTTGCCCCTCTGATGAATGGAATGAAACAGGTTAAATGAAACAACAAGGGGCAATGCAAAAGCAAAGGGTCAAAGCATACTGCTGGCTTTCTATCTGAACGAGTACAAGTTCTTGTTCCGACTCTTTACCGGTTGACAGAGTTGAAGTCATTTATGTCAGTCCATTGGAATCATATACTGACGACATTTATATATGTCTGTTGTATTCTGGAAAGAGAGATGCTGAATGAAAAGCTTTCAGCAGAACACTTCCATTGTTTTGTTTATACATATGACTGGATGAGGCTCTAGCTTGTATTTTTCTTTTATTATGAGCCAATCAATGTACCAAATGTACCAGATTATTGGAATGTGATCAGTGACCAAATTTGGTTACTGAATTGTTTACCAAGTATTGTGATGAGTTAACATAAACTTAGTGACAGAATTTTGGTTTCTAAAAATTGATTTTGCTCAGTGAGTCAGTGACGGAATTAGTGACAAATTTAGTGACAAAATTTGTGACCATGTCTGTAACGACTAAATCTGTCACTGAAGGTTGTGACAAATCCGTGACCAAATTTGTGACCGAATTTTGTGACAAAATCAGTGACCAAGTTACCTTCGTCACTAACTCAATGACTGGTTAGTGACGGAAAATACGTAATTTCTCAAATATTTAATTCTTGGATTTATAACGGCTTAGTGACGGTGGTTCTGTCACGGAGTTTAGTGACGGGAATCGCCGCCGTCATTGAAAATTTAGCGAGGCATGTTTTTGTAACCAATTTCGTGACGGGAGCTCTGATCACAAATTCCGTATTAGTAACCGGAAACACGGTATAGTGATGGAAATCTTCGTCACTATACGCGTGTTATCTGGTAGTGATCTTCCCAGCTTGCATCTTTATCCATGTCAACAGTCCCCGCGATCAGCTCTCGAATGCATTCCGTGGTTCAACTTCATCCGTCCAGCCATCGGGACCAAAGCCAGCTCTTCTCAACCGTGGAACCATCTTCCATCATCTGCGGAGGAGATCAAGCCTCCACAGTCTTATCTTCCCACCCATTTGAAGAAACAGAGGAGGAGAGAGGGAGAGCTTGCTGCTTATAAAAAGGGGAGTCGACGTGATTGAGGGGCATTCTCTTCCGTTCCATTCCTCCTCTTCCCCCACCGGGGGCTGATCCCATCATCTATTTGGAGGGAGGAAGCCAGCTCATCCCATCTCTTTGGAAGGGGGGAATACCACAGAAATAAAAAAAAGCAGAGGAGGGAGAATAGTTTGGGCATTTCGGGAACAACTTTCCATATAAAAAAATGAAGTGCTGAGAGGGAGTTTCTTCGATGGAAGTCGCCGGAGGAAGAAAGAAAGAAGAGCTGGTCGCGATGGAAGCCTTCTCCACTGCTGCGGCTGTTCAATTCTCCATGCAGGGCTGATCTCTCCTCTAGGGTCGGATGCAGCCCTAACAAAGGGACACAGGTTTTATGTATTTAATTTTATATTCTTGGAGTTGTATGAACTTATTGTTTTAAATGGATATCCTCTTTTATCTCATATTTAATTTCTGTGATTTTAAATATGACGTTTATACAACTGTTCTTCATAATCACTAAGTAAAAATCAGATAGTTCATGCTTAAGAAAGATGCAATGTGCTGCCACCTTAGATTAGGGTAGACATTGCATGCCAACTAAAGATGGATTATTCCTAAATTACTTTTGTGAATTTTTATCTGAATGCTTATTAGGCTTGTAGCCAATTTGCATGTTAATCCAAGAATAAATTAAAATACAATTAATACTTGTTCCGATGTTAGTGGTGAATTTCTTGCCTTAGGATCCCCCAAACTGATATCATTTTAATTGCATTTCTTATTAAATTGCTTAGTTTAATAGTCTTCACAAACTCTTCCTTTTAAATATTTTTATTTTTTTTAAAGAAAAGCAACTGTACCCTAATCCCTGTGGATCGATACCTGTAATCACTATGCTACTAGATACGTGCTATTGTGTGGTCTTTAAAGTTGACTATCAATTTTTGGCGTCGTTGCTGGAGATTGTTAGTATAGTTATTTTTCTTTTCATATATATAAAAAAAACTTTAAAAAATAAATAAATATATATATCTAAAATAAAATAAAAATATTTTCTATTTTTGTTACTTTAATTATCCCCTTTCTTCTTTCTTACTAATTCTTGATTTTTATTTTGGTATTATTTGATCAGGAATCGAAGAGAAAATCTGGGGCGGTCAAAAAGGGAACTATTGGAAAAGGAATGTTGTAAAGGTTTGCTTTAAAAATTGCTGGGAAAATTCCTCTTGGTAACATCTGAACCTTTCCTATTTAAATTGATTCCCAACTGGCCTGAAATTTTGTGGTGATTGTTTGATTTTAATTTCAGCAAAAGTGTGAATGCATGCTTGATACATATACACCAATTAATCCGCACATAGTAAGGGCAATCACCCCAACAAGATAAGAACTGGATTTCATCACTAGATTCTTGCCCAAATTAGGTGAATCAATTCTCACATAGTTACCACTTTAATTAAATTCAATTAGACGTTGGCCCCTAGGGACATTCGTGCTCAATAGGACGAAGATCACCGAAAGTTGCACCAATTTCGCTCTGTGGCTCAGTTGATGTCTAGGCAAGCTTTGTCCCTTTAAGGGAGACAGTTCATCTGTTCGAGGCAAGTGGTTTTTAAGTGGAACCTTTGCGAACGCATCGTGACCCCCCACTTACGTGGGAGCTTACCTGGTTAACTCAGTTCATTAGACCGGGTTGGAGGCTTAGGTGCCCTCTTCAAACCAGTTAGGAGCTGTCTAGTGATTTTAGGAAAAATACAAGGATTCTATGTGTTTTTCTTTTTTAGTGCATGCTTGACTGTACTTGACTGATCAGAAGAGTATAAGTGTATGCTAGGGTGTCGTTTCAGATCTCCTGAATTAGTACCTTTTGATTCTGAGATAGAGCGTTCTATTAGGGCCCTTCGAGCTGAAATCCGCACTTATAGAACCATAGGATCTGCTCCACCTGTCGAGATGGCTGAAGAACAACCCAAACTCTTGAGGGAGTACTTTACTCCCACCATTTACACTTCTCCATCTTGCATTCGATTACCTGAGGTAGCAGCTGTACAATATGAAATAAAGTCTAGTGTGATCCAAATGCTCCCATCATTTTATGGGCTCACCAACGAAGACCCATATAAACACTTAGATGAATTTCTTGAAATCTGCACCACTGTCAAGATTCAGAACTTCACTGATGATGCTTTGAAACTTAGATTATTCCCCTTCTCCCTTAAAGACAGAGCCAAACAATGGCTGAATTCTTTAGAAGCCGATTCGATTCGTTCCTGGGATCAAATGCAACAAGAATTCCTTAAAAAATACTTTTTCATAGCAAGAACGAACCAGTTTAGACGTGTCATCACAAGCTTCTCCCAAACTGAGGGAGAAGAATTTCATGAAACCTGGGAGAGATTTCAGGACCTAATCCAAAATGCCCGCATCATCAAATACCTAAGTTGCAATGCTTTTATGATGGGTTGTCTGAACGAAACCGTCAGATGGTTGATGCTTCTTGTGGGGAAACTTTCATGCTTAAAAATAAGCATGAAGCATGGGAATTATTTGAAAATCTCAATGAAAACTCCCTCCACCATGCTTCCTGTCCTCGTCAAGCACCCTCGGGTTCTCAAAGAAAAGGGACCATTTGTGAAATAAGTCATTCTATGGACCTGTCTAGCAAGGTAGATACATTGTCCCATAAGATTGACCAACTGATGATGGGGGGACATGTCGTTAGCTCTTCCCAAGCACAAGTGTGTGCTATCTGTTCTAGCCCATCCCACCCTATCCATGAGTGCCCTTCAGCACCCCAATTCTCCGAACTCGTGCAAGAACACATCAATGCTGCTCAAACACAGCCCAGACCGGGTAATGACCCATTTTCCAAAACATATAATCCGGGATGGCGGAATCATCCAAACTTTTCTTGGAAGCAGCAAGCTTCGAATATTGCCCAACCCTACTCCCAAAATTTTCAAAACTCTTAGAACTTTCAAACCCCACAAACTATTCATCCCTACCGTCTTTCAACTCAATTTCAGCACACTCCTTCTCCACCCCATAGAAACACTTTCTTTGAGGAGAAAGTATTGACCTCCCTTCAAGGTTTGAAAACCATTACACAGTTGGTGCACTCTCACATGCAATCTATCGCCAAGCTAGAATCCCAAATGGGGCAACTAGCTAATGCATTGAACAAGCGAGAGGAAGGAAAGCTTCCAAGCCAACCAGTGAGTAATCCTAGGGGACAATACATGGCTCAAGAAAATCAACTAAATACAATTCATCATGAACAAGCCAATGCTTTGACTATCCTAAGGAGTGGACGTATAATAGACAATAAGATTGGGGAGGGAAACAATAACGAAGGTAAAGAAGAGGAGCGAAATGTATCACATGAAAATCCAAAACCTTCTTCTTCTTCTTCAGCTAGTCCACCTTCTGCCAAAACTCACATTCCAAAAGTCCCATTTCCTAACGCTCTTAATTCACCCTCTCCCTTTGGCAAAAAGGAAACTTCACTAGAGAAGATGATGGAGGTTTTCAAACAAGTCAAAATCAACCTCCCGCTTCTTGATGCTATTAGACAAGTTCCCTCCTATGCCAAATTTCTCAAAGACCTTTGTACCCAAAAGCAAAAATCTAAGACACATGTGCCTAAAAAGGTCTTCCTAACTGAGCAAGTGAGTTCTATTCTCCAACACAACATCCCTCCGAAATTCAAAGATCCTGGTGCTCCCACCATCTCCTGTGTCTTAGAAAATAATTTCATTGATCGAGCACTCTTAGATCTAGGGACAAGTGTCAACCTTTTACCTTACTCAGTTTATGAGAAACTTGGGTTAGGTGAGTTCAAACCAACCTCGGTATCCCTTCAATTAGCAGATCGATCTGTAAAAACACCACGTGGGATAATTGAAGATGTTCTTATCAAGGTAGACAAATTCTATTTTTCAGTAGATTTTATCGTCCTTGATATGGAACATGAGCCTAATCCTAAGAAACAGATCCCCGTGATCCTTGGGCGCCCCTTTTTAGCAACAGCCAATGCGTGCATAAATTGTAGAACTAGGGTGATGAATATATCTTTTGGAAATATGAAGATCAAGTTAAATATATTTCGTGCCTCTAATCAACCCGCAAAGGAAGTTGAGTGCTTCCTACTAGATAAAATGGACGATCTTGTAGAAGAAACCCTTCCCTATATTTTGGCAGATGATCCCCTGAAAAAATGCTTGACCTATTTTGACTTTGATATAGACAAGGCCATAGCAGCAGTCAACTCTGTGCCCGACAATCAGTTTTCCACAAATTTTCTTTCTTGGAAAACTCGGCATTATGATATAATTAAGGATGCACTGCGTCTGGCTGAAGACGTTAAACTTAGCGCTTGTTGGGAGGCAACCCAATTTCCATAGATTATTTTTGCACATTTTCTTGTCATATTTTTTTCAGGAGTTCTCATGTTACTGATGCAACTAAGGTACAATGCTTCTATCCTCCATATGCATCATATTTTCGTTCAAAATAAAAATAATAAAAAAATAATAAATATATATATAATATAATATTTAAAAAAAATTAAACATTGAGGACAATGTCTGATCTAGGTTGGGGGGTATAGGATTCGAATTTTTGAAGAAATTTTTCACATTTTCGTATTTTTAAATATGTCTATCGCAAAAAAAAAAAAAACTAATTTCTATGCCTTAGTGCTGAAAGGATAAATACACAAAGTATATAAAATCTAAAAGCCCAATGATTAGTCAGGAGTAAGACAATTTAAGTTCTTTTCATTAAGAGTTCTTTTAGTGAGTTGTAAGATAATTTTTTACTTTGGAATTTCACAACACACATGGCCTGCACTTTTAAGGGTTAGGTTCAACATTATGTTGTTAAGTCTAGTAGCAACCTTGAATCCTGATGAATCATTCCTATCTAATTCACTATTATCCCATATTTATATATATATATAAAAAAGAGGGAAAAAAAAGAAGAAAAAAATAGTGAATTAAGTCAGGTACATCGAAAATGGCTCCCTATTGTCAAAGATCAGCGGGCTTGTGATGAGGAACCCGAGCATAGGTCCGTAGGAAAGTCTTGATGCCCAACACCTTATGCCATCTGGTGTGGGAGTTGTTGACTGAATGCTCGCTACACGGAGGAATCGTTACAAGAGTAAAAGTGCATAATTTATTTATAAATACAAAAAAAAATAATAAAATAAAAAAATAAAAAAAATAAAAGAAAATAATAATAAAAGAAAATAAAATTGACCTTGAAAAAAAAAATGATAGTGTGAAAGCCGTCGTTGTAAAAATTCGAGTAAACTGGAATATTACAGATAAAGCCCATGAGGTATTAAAGTAAGCATCCACAACTCTCGAAATCCTACAAGATAGGATGATTTTAAATCAGTGAATAGGTCTTATCTGACCAATTCTTGTAAACTACTAGCTTTAGCAGTATTTTGGAGAATCTTAAGCCTTAGCTTGTGTATGGTCCAGATATCATAGGGCACCCAAGTATAAATAAGCCTTACAACTCTAACAGAAACTTAATGACCTCAACTTGAATTGCATCTTGACCTAGGATTTGGGCTGACTTAGTGTTACAACTTTGTGTGCTTTTGAAATTTTTAGCACTTATGCATTTGAAATTAGATTTTATAAAGCAATAAAACAAATTCTTTAGGTAGAGACAGCAGTTTGTGGGTATCTGAGCCGGAAACCATCACGAGACAAAACTCGTCCACTAGGGCCACCTAGGGGTTTAAAGCCTTATTGCATACGGTAAATGCAATCGCGATTCCTGCGAAAGTGAGTTAGTTTTTTTATTTTATTTTGCTCGAGGACTAGCAAAATGTAGGTTAGGGGGTGTGATAAGTGCTAAATAATGCATAAATTAATATCTTATTCACAGCACTTGTCATTATTTTAATTCACATATTTTGAAAATTTAACTAAAAATTTGTGTTACCTTCATCATTGCATTATTAAAAATAATTCGATTTTGCTTGATTTTATTGGTCCATCTAATGTATGCAGGTCGAATCAAATACATCTGGGATGACCCCTGAACCAAAATCGCATGCACCCCATGAATCGGATCTTCCCAACCAATTAGAGTCGACCTCAATTTTCATTTCTCAGCACGTGCCATCCCAAACAATTTATTTTCATGAATCCAAATAAGTCTCCCTCCTTCACTCCCCACGTATCCAAACTTCCTAATTTCCTTTTCAACACATGGTCACCCCAAGTCCATGCTACTATACCACAACTCCAACTGCAAGTCATCTCAGCCGAATCATCGCAACGCCCAAGCCAAGCATTCCATCCGCGTGTCCTCCCTCCCGTCCGCATGAACCTAGCAACTGTTGGGAATATACTGTCCCAGAAAATTTTAAATCTATAATACTCTACTTCAATAAATAATAGGCAGAAATAGGCTTAGAGAAAATAAATAGAGAAAGTGGAAAAATGGAACCCGAGATGCTGAGGCGTGGTATGTTGGTCACTTTCCTTGAAGTAGATTTCGCCGCCTTACAGTGCACTAGGCTTAGATGGCGTTCTACTCCTGAGATACAACAGCCTCTCGCACTGTTCCTTCTGCCTCAATGATTTGCACGGATCAAAGAAGCTTTCGAACCCAGAATCAGTATGCAGCAAGCCCGTTGATTGAAAGAAAAACAGCAAAACCGGGAGAATAGAAGTTATCTGTTTTCAATTTTCTATATACTGTCTAATCCGAAGAGGTCTATTTATAGACTTCTTCGGGACAGACGCGACCCAAAAACGATCCAACGGTCGAAACCGGTAAGAAAGTTTGAAAAAACACTGGGAGTATGGCCAGCGGATGCGAGGTCGGTTGCGAAGAGGTGCTATCGAGGAAGCGACGTGGCTCCTCGTGCTAAGGGTGCGAAGCACGACTCATGCGCCTCTTGGCTCATCGCACCTGTTGTCCGACCTCGGCTCCTCTGGGCTCATCACACCTGTGGTCCGACCTCGGCCTCGGCTCTTCGCGCTTCAGTTGAGGTGGGTCGGACGAGCACAGGCACACAGAACCTCGGACGAGCAGGGGCAGGGCCCAGCGAGCACAAGCACATGCGCAAAGAACCTTCGCTCGGACAAGCACAGGCACAGCTCGGCTGCAGAGAACCTCGGCTCGGACAAGCACATGCCCAGCTCGGCTGCAGAGAACCTCGGCTCGGACAAGCACAGGCCCAACGAGGACAAGAGAACCGAGCTCGGCTCGGACAAGGAGGGAACATCCCAACGAGCACAAGAAAACCAAGCTTTACGTAATAGAAATAAAAAGGAGGGAATGGGAATCGAACTTGTTATCTCATCCCCACCCAAACAACACACCAACCACCAAGCCAAACTCCCTTATTAACATATATATATAATATATATATTTTAAGTATGAAAACTTTTAATCATTATTTAATAAAAATCTAACATTCCCCCACCTGATTAAAATGTTTTCAAAAATAAAAAATAGTCAAATCGGGCTTGTTTATGTCACGACTTCAATAAAGGTAGCTTGCGGCTTTGAACCTTTACCTAGTGAAAGTATATTTTCATCTGAAAGGTATAGTGGTAGCTAAAAAGCTTTGAACCAAATCCTTTGGTTCAGATTTCTATATACTTCACCCATGACAAATGCAAATACTGGGTTCATTATAGGTGGTGCTTTTTCTGGCCTTATGCACCAATATCTCAGTTTCATGAGTGCTCTAGGGGTTAAACCCTTATCCCCATAGACTGCGGCCACACAGTCACACTCACATAGGTGAGTCCTCCAAGGGTGCTCGCAGCACAGCACCTTGCCATAGACTCGGACTCATTCAGAGTTTTAAACTCTTCCGTATACCTCTGCTGTATTTAGCACTCACATCACAGGGAGAGACTAAATGACATAAAGTCATTTTATTATAGTGCTAACTAATCATTAAACAACTTGTTTTTCCCGTTGAACCTTTCGTCTTGGGATCTCCAGTCAGAATAGGTTGGGTTGCCATTGTCAATGATTCCTTATGGGTTTCAATCCCATCCCTTTTGATGTTTCTATGACTTTGCTTCTAGCCAGTCCTTTAGTTAAAGGATCTGCTAGGTTATCTTTAGATCCAACAAATTCCAAAGTTATGATACCATTTTTAATTAGGTATCTAATAGTCTTATGTCTCACACTAATGTGTCTTCTGTTTCTCTTGTTATACTCAGTATTTCTACAAGTATTAATTGCAGCTTCATTATCACATAACAAAGAGATAGCAGGTATAGGCTTTTCCATAATAGGTATTTCAGACATAAGATTCTTAAACCATTCTGCTTCTTGACTTGCAGAATCTAAGGCTACAATCTCAGCCTCCATAGTGGATCTTGTGATCACAGTTTGTTTGGATAATCTCCAAGCAACAGCTGCACCACCCAACATGAATATGTATCCACTAGTTCCTTTTCGGTTCACTGAATCAGTGATCCAACTAGCATCACTGTATCCTTCAAGTACAGTGGGAAATCTTGAGTAATGTAAACCATAATACATGGTACCTCTCAAGTATCTAAGTACTCTATCCAGTGCTTCCCAGTGACTAAGACTAGGGCAACTATTAAACCTACTGAGCTTTCCTATAGCATAAGAAATGTCAGGTCTACTTGTATTTGCAACATACATCAGTGTCCCAATAATTTGAGTATATTTCTCTTGGGCCACTGGATCACCTTTATTGCACTTCAAGTTCAAACCATGCTCATAAGGTGTACTCACTGGTTTACAGTTGTACTTATCAAATTTCTTCAATATTTTCTCAATATATTGTGATTGATCAAAGATTATACCATCAGGTATTCTGGTAATCCTGTTACCAAGAATTACCTCTGCCTGACCTAAATCTTTCATATCAAAATTATTAGATAAGAAAGTTTTGATATCAGTCACCATATTCATATCAGTACCAAAAATTAAAATATCATCAACATATAAACACAAGATAATACATGAATCATTTTCTAACTTTGAATATAAGCACTTATCTGATTCATTTGCTTTAAAGCCATAAGAAACAATTATTTTATCAAATTTCCTATGCCATTGCTTAGGAGCTTGTTTTAAACCATAGAGAGATTTGACTAACCTACAAACTTTTCTTTCCTGCCTTGAGCCACAAATCCCTCTGGCTGATCCATATAGATCTCTTCCTCTAAATCACCATGAAGGAAGGCAGTCTTGACATCCATTTGATGAATTATCAAATTATGGATTGAAGCCAGTGCAATTAAAGTACGAATTGTGGTTATCCTAGTCACAGGAGAATATGTATCAAAGTAGTCAATACCCTCTTTCTGAGAAAAACCCTTAGCAACTAATCTTGCTTTATATTTTTCAATAGAACCATCAGGTCTTAATTTCTTCTTAAATATCCATTTACAACCTGTTATGGGGGAATTGAGCCGCCATGCCCCACGTGATCGGCACGCGTATCCAGGAAAGCTACAGCTGCCCTATGATCCAGCACTCCGACCCCGAGTCGGACCTCCTCGGCTCCGCAGCCCGACCCCGGGTCGGCTGCCCTATGATCCAGCACTCCGACCCCGAGTCGGACCTCCCCGGCTTCGCAGCCCGACCCCGGGTCGGCTGCCCTATGATCCAGCACTCCGACCCCGAGTCGGACCTCCCCGGCTTCGCAGCCCGACCCCGGGTCGGCTGCCCTATGATCCAGCATTCCGACCCCGAGTCGGAGATCTTTTGATAACGACAGGCTATTCTCCAGAGGCACGCCGCGGCCTCCTGCTCCACTACTCCCTGCAACGGCTGTACCCGATGCTGCCCACGATCTCCTGTATCCACCGTACAAAGCGGAGCTCCACTACGCCCTGCCATGACCGTACCCGGCGCTGCTCCACGACGCCCCGTAACGGCCATGTCAGTGGCCATTCTATCGTGCCCCACGACGACAAACCCCCCTGAGAGACCTCCCAGCCAGGTATATATGCGGCTGGGGGGAGAAGGGGGGGGTAAGCAATACCTCCCAGAGCACTCTCTCCCACTTGTGATTATCATATCTCCTCCTCCAATCTCCTCTGACTTGACCGTCGGAGGGCCATCACCACCCTGGTGGTGGTGCAAGGCTTGTTTGCAGGTTCCTTGGCGGAAGGTGGAGCGCAACCAGCACCAACCAAGACAACTCAGGCGGAACCCCGTTCACACCGTCGTGTCAATCGTTCTCGGTTTGGACCACCAGCAACAGTTGGCGCTAGAGGAAGGGCCCGAATCTCAGAACGATCGTAATGGCACGGCGAGGTGGTCGCGGAGCTTCCAATGCTTCCGGTCGCGGAGCCTCTCGCGCCTCTGGCCGGGAGGCTGCTGCGTCCCCAACACACTCTCAGCAGCATTCCACCGCTTCTCCTCCCATTCAGACGGTCGAACCTGCTCAGTTCGACCAGCTAGCCCAGCAGGTTCGCACCCTCGCGGAGGCAGTGCAGAATCTGCAGGGTGTGATCTCTCGGGTGCCGCAGCGAGCTCAGGAGCCGCTGCTCCCCAAGCACTCGCCTCTTCCTCACAACCCGCGCTCCTTCCTCTCCCATGGAGAGGAGCGCCGGCGCGGGGAGGATTCTCGAGTGCGGTCCATTCTGCCAGGACCTTCTCATCGGAGCTGCGCGGGGTACGAGAGGCGGACCCGGGCGCGTTCTCAGACACCCCAGTCCTCGGGGGGCCCGCACTCCAGTCGGTCCCCCTCGCGCCGCTCCTTGTCTCCCACCCACCGGTCGCGCTCCCTGGACCGGCGGGTGGACGATCTCCACAGACAGCTCCAGGTCCTGAAGGGCCACTCCAAAGATCCCTTCGCCGACTTGGAAATCTCCTCCCAGCCGGCGCTTGCCTCAAGGATCCTGCGAACCCTAAACCCGCCGGGGTTCAAAATGCCGGCGATCGAACCCTACGACGGGGCGGCGGACCCACGGGACCACGTGGAGAGTTTCAGGACTCTTATGCTCCTCCATGGAGCATCGGATCCTCTCCTCTGCAAGGCCTTCCCGGCGACCCTCCGCGGCCCGGCAAGGGCGTGGTTCGCCGGCCTGGAGGCTAATTCCATCCAGTCCTTCCACCAGTTCACCCGTCTCTTCATCAGCCATTTCGCCGTCAGTAGCCGGCGAAGACTGGTCTCCGACTCCCTCTTCGATGTCCGGCAGAACGAGGGAGAGAGCCTGCGGGATTATCTCACCCGCTTCAACAAGGCAACACTGGAGGTCCGGAATTTGAGCCAGGAGGTGGCTCTCTCAGCCCTGAAGCGAGGCTTCCGGAAGGGCAGACTCACCTTCTCCCTGGACAAACGTCTGCCGCGGAGCTTCCCGGAGCTGTTGTCTCGGGCAAACCAGTATGCAGACGCCGAGGAGGCAGCCTCCCACCGGAACAAGGAGGCCGCCGAAGCCCCTCTAAAGCCCGGGAAGAAAAGGCGAAAAGAGGCACCCCAGAGGAGGAGCCCGACGCCTCAACGCCGGCGCAGAAGCCCGTCACCAGCAAGGAACCACGGCGCCACACGCCCTCGTTCTCCGCACCGGCGCTTCAACCGGTACACCCCACTCCTGGCCCCCCGGGCCCAGATCCTCATGGAGGTCAAGGGGCGGGAGGACCTCCCGGTCCCGAGGCAGATGAAGAAGATCCCTGGGAGGAAGCCTTCTCGGGCGTACTGTGAGTACCACCGAGACCACGGCCACGATACCGAAGACTGCTTCCAGCTTCGGGACGAGATCGAGGCTCTCATTCGCCGAGGGCGTCTCGGTCGATATGTAAACGACCGACGTCCCCCCGCAGACCCGCGTCCAGCCGACCCGGCCCCTCAGGAGCCTCGGGAGCAGAATCGACCCGTTGCGGGAGTGATCCACACCATCACTGGGGGCTGCTCTCGGCCCGTGAGGAACGCAGGGGGCTCGGCGGAAGTATCAGGAGTGGCCGTCGCGAAGAGGCAGCGGGTCGGAAATGTAATCACTTTTTGTGATGAAGATGTAAAGGGGGTTCAGACTCCCCACGATGACGCCATGGTGATCTCTCTCACTATGGCGGACTATGATGTAAGGCGTGTTCTTGTGGATAGTGGAAGCTCAGCTGATATTTTGTATTACGAGGCCTTCCAAAAGATGGGCTTTTCCCGACAATTGTTGCACAAAACATCCACCCCCCTCATAGGATTCACTGGAGACGCTATCTCGGCCGAAGGTGTCATCGAGCTGCCTGTGACTGCGGGCATTGCACCCGCAGAAGCCACGGTGCGGCTCGGGTTCTTGGTCGTCCGTGTCCCCTCGGCCTACAACGCTATCCTCGGACGACCCGGACTGAACGCCCTTCGCGCGGTGGTTTCTACCTACCATTTGCTCATGCGGTTCCCCACAGCGGCCGGGATTGGAGAGGTCCGAGGTGACCAGCCGACCGCACGGCAGTGTTTCCTAGCAACTCTCAAAGGGAAGAAGCCCATGGAGGCCCTAAGCGTCGAGTCACTTGACGCCAGAGACGAAGTGGCCTTGCGGCACGGGGAGCCGGCCGAGGGCGTAATCGAAGTTCCCCTCGAAGAAGACCGCCCGGACCGCACGGTCCGGGTCGGTGCCAACCTCGACTTGGAAGCTCGGCTCCGGTTAGTGGAATTCCTCCGAGCCAATGCAGATGTGTTTGCCTGGTCGGCGGCCGATGTACCTGGGATCGACCCGGAGGTCGTTTCTCACGCCCTCAACGTCGATCCGACCCACCGACCGGTAAAGCAAAAGAAGAGACACTGTGCCCCGGATCGGATCCGGGTGGTCGACCAGGAGGTAGACAAACTCTTGGAGGCAGGTTTCATAAGAGAGGTGAGCTACCCCGAGTGGCTGGCAAACGTCGTACTTGTCCGGAAGGCGAGCGGGAAGTGGAGGATGTGCGTCGACTACACCGACCTGAACAAGGCGTGCCCCAAGGATAGCTTTCCGCTTCCACGGATAGACCAACTGGTCGACGCGACTTCCGGATATCAGCTACTGTCTTTTATGGACGCCTTCTCCGGCTACAACCAAATAATGATGGCTCCACAGGACGAGGAGAAAACTGCCTTCATAACAGACCGGGGGCTGTACTGTTACAAGGTAATGCCCTTCGGTCTGAAGAACGCTGGCGCCACTTACCAGCGCCTCGTCAATAAAATCTTCAAGGAGCAGATCGGCCGGAATATGGAGGTGTACGTGGACGATATGCTGGTAAAAAGCCGCCATGCAGACCAGCACATTGCAGATCTGGAGGAGACTTTCACCACCTTGCGAAAGTTTCGCATGAAGCTAAACCCAGCGAAGTGCGCTTTTGGTGCTTCGGCCGGGAGGTTCCTCGGTTTCATTGTCAACCAGCGCGGGATCGAGGCCAACCCGGACAAGATCAAAGCCATCCAAGATATGTCCCCTCCGACCAAAGTGAAGGAGGTTCAGGAGCTCGCTGGAAGGGTCGCCGCGCTCGGACGATTTGTGGCAAAGTCGGCCGAACGCTGCCAACCATTCTTCAAGGTGTTGAAGCGCCCAAAAGACTTCCTCTGGACGGCCGAATGCCATGCGGCGTTCGACCAGCTCAAGGAGTACATGGCGTCTCCTCCCCTGCTGTCCAAGCCGCAAGAGGGGGAGATGCTCTACCTTTACCTGGCGGTCTCCCCAACCGCAGTCAGCGCAGTACTGGTTCGGGAAGAGGCAAGACTTCAGAAGCCTGTATACTACATCAGCCGAGTCCTCCGGGATGCCGAGACGCGGTACACGAAGGCTGAGAAGATCGCCTTCGCGCTGCTGACTGCGACCAGGAGGCTTCGCCCCTATTTCCAGGCTCATTCTGTCACCCTTTTGACCGATCAACCACTGCGGCAGATTCTCAGCAATCCAGAGAATGCGGGACGGCTGGTGAAGTGGGCAGTAGAACTTGGTGAGTTCGACATCCGCTACCAGCCCCGACCAGCCATCAAGGCCCAGGTACTCGCGGACTTTCTCGCTGAGTGCACTGTGCAGGAGGCGGAACCTAAGCCGCCGGAGACACCCAGCCTCGATCTCCCGATCTGGACGCTCCACATTGACGGGTCGTCGAACCCTGAAGGTGGAGGGGCTGGGCTGGTCCTCACCAATCCCGATGGAGTGATAGCCGAGTATGCCTTGAGGTTCGGATTTCCAGTGACCAACAATGAGGCGGAGTACGAGGCCCTAGTCGCGGGACTCAAACTCGCCAAGGAGCTCGGCATCCGGCGTCTGAAAGTCTTCACCGACTCCCAGCTGGTGGTCGGGCAGGTTCGAGGGGAGTTCGAGGCGCGGAGCCCGACCATGCAGAGCTACGTCCGGAAGGTGCAAACACTCATTCCCGACCTCGGCAGTGTTGACATTCAGCAGGTCCCGAGGAGCGAAAATGCCAGGGCCGACAGGTTGTCCCGCCTAGTGGACGCAGACGCGCACAACTTGTCGAGGGCAATCTACCTGGAGACCCTGGATGCCCCGAGCATTGACGGGGCTGGAGCGGTGATGGCAATTGATCCGGAGCCGTCTTGGATGGACCCGCTCGTCGCCTACCTCGCCGAAGGAATCCTCCCTGAAGACGAAGATCAGGCCCGGCGGCTTGTAAAGAAGTCCGCCCACTACGTACTTTATGAAGGGAGGCTGTATCGGACCTCGTTTACCGCCCCCCTCTTAAGGTGCCTCCGCCCCGCGGAAGCGGCCTACGCCCTCGGCGAAGTCCACGAAGGCATCTGCGGATCGCACTTGGGGGCTAGGTCCTTGGCGCATAAGATCATGAGGCAAGGCTACTATTGGCCGACCTTGATGGAGGACTCGAAGGACCACGTGCGGAAATGCGACGCCTGCCAGCGCCACGCCAACGTCCAGAGAGTCCCCTCTGTCCCCTTGGCGCCAATCACCGCGCCCTGGCCCTTCGCACAATGGGGAATGGATATCCTCGGACCATTCCCCGTCGCTTCGGCCCAGCGGAAATTTTTGATTGTCGCCATCGACTACTTCACCAAGTGGGTGGAGGCAGAGCCACTGGCCACCATCACGGAGGCACAAGTCCGGAAGTTCGTGAAGAAGAACATCATTGTCCGATTTGGAGTACCTCGGGTCCTCATCTCGGATAACGGTCGACAGTTTGATAACAAGCACTTCCGGGACTTCTGCGAGGAATTCGGGATCGAGCATCGGTTCACATCCGTGTCGCATCCCCAAACCAACGGCGAGGCCGAGGTCACAAATCGGACAATCCTCCAAGGTATCAAAGCGCGGATCGGCCGGACGGGGCAAGCTTGGGTCGAGGAACTCGAGAATGTCCTTTGGGCGTATCGGACCACACAACGGACTCCTACTGGAGAGACGCCTTTCAGCCTAACCTATGGCACGGAAGCCGTTGCCCCCGTGGAGCTCGGACTCCCCTCGCCTCGGGTGGCCGCGCACCGACCCGAGGCCAATTCAGAGCAACTCCGAGGGAACTTGGATCTCTTGGAAGAGGCAAGGGAAATGGCTCAGGTACGGATGGCAATGTATCAGCAGAGGGTGGCCCGATATTACAACTCCAAAGTCCGACCGAAGCTTTTCAGAATTGGAGATCTGGTGCTGAGGCGAGCTAAGGCATCTCAACCTACGGAAGGTGGGAAGCTAGCGCCAAATTGGGAAGGCCCGTATAAAGTTCGTTGGGTAAACCGACCTGGCTCCTACCAGTTGGAAGCCCTAGATGGCCGAGAAATTCCAAGGGGCTGGAATTCCGCTAACCTGCGGATGTATTACCAGTAGAACAACGAGGCCAGAAAGACAATTTAAAAAGGTGCAATACTTTTCATTTCAATAATTTCTGGTTACAGTGGCGTGCTCGTGTGATTACAAGGAATTCCCAGAGGGGAATTAGGGAGTAAAGAAAGTAAAGAAGAGGTGGGGACCCAAACCCTCAACCCAGGGCGGCTGCAGTCCCACCAGAAGTGGGTGCTTCTAACCGGAGGCGCCATCCAGCACCTCACCAAAAAGAGGAGGAGCCGCCGCAGAAGAAGCTCCCGCTGCCCCCAGGGGAACGCCGCCTCCAAAGGATATTCCCATCTTCCCCAGTGGTAGGGAAGAGAAGGGATTCGAGGGGGAAGAGTATATGGAGGCGCGGTCCCGGATTGAGCGTCCGGCGCAGAGCTCAACCGGGAGGCTGAACTTCAAGGAGGGGAGATGTGATCCCGGATGAAACGCCTAGAGCGGAGTTCCGCCGGGGAGACCCTCCTTGTTGATCCCAGATGAAACGGCTAGTTGGCTGAAGTTGTAAGGGGAGCGCCTCCCCTTTCCTTCGACAGGAGTCTCTCAGTCATATGCCAAGGAGGAGGTCCGCGATCCATGGCAACCTGCAGCTCCGGCTTGGCAAATTCCATCGTACCTGCACCTGTATTTATAGCCAAGCTGCGGCCCCCTGGTAGTTCCGATACGGGTGGCTCCAATAAATGCAGGCGCACTGAATCCGGAGCCGTTCCGGCTCCCGAGGCGTATCTCCCCGCGATTTCCTAAGCGTCATTCTCCTTAAATCGCATTCTTTGTGCAGGACGATCCGGGTGACGTATACCCCTAGGTCCACGTGTCTCCGCTCGCGCCCAGGCCGCATCCTCCTCGAAGAACCCGCGTATCGCGGCCGCTCAACTAACACTCCTCACCAGCAGCAACTGGCGATCCGATTTCCCAGGTAACGCATTAATTAGCGTTTAATACCCTTCTCGTGTTCCCCCCAGGCAACGCTTGGAGGAGAGGAGAAACACGGTCGCGGCTGGGCACAGAGAAACCCCGATGGGCGGCGAGCGACAAGTGGCCGACCAGCGAGCGGAAGAATTTCCTGAGGCCTAACCCTCGGATGCCTGGCTAACCCGATGATCATCCCGGGAACAGACTAGCCGGAAGCCCCGACCGGTCGCCTCGGCTTGCGCCAGCCTTGGCCGACCAACGAGCGGAATTTCCCTGAGGCTTGACAACCCTCAGATGCCTGGCTAACCCGATGATCATCCCGGGAGCAGACTAGCCGGAAGCCCCGACCGGTCGCCTCGGCTTGCGCCAGCCTAGGCCGACCAACGAGTGGAATCTCCCGAGGCTCGGCCCTCGGATGCCTGGCTAACCCGATGATCATCCCGGGAGCAGACTAGCCGGAAGCCCCGACCGGTCGCCTCGGCTTGCGCCAGCCTAGGCCGACCAACGAGTGGAATCTCCCGAGGCTCGGCCCTCGGATGCCTGGCTAACCCGATGATCATCCCGGGAGCAGACTAGCCGGAAGCCCCGACCGGTCGCCTCGGCTTGCGCCAGCCTTGGCCGACCAACGAGTGGAATTTCCCTGAGGCTTGACAACCCTCAGATGCCTGGCTAACCCGATGATCATCCCGGGAGCAGACTAGCCGGAAGCCCCGACCGGTCGCCTCGGCTTGCGCCAGCCTTGGCCGACCAACGAGCGGAATTTCCCTGAGGCTTGACAACCCTCAGATGCCTGGCTAACCCGATGATCATCCCGGGAGCAGACTAGCCGGAAGCCCCGACCGGTCGCCTCGGCTTGCGCCAGCCTTGGCCGACCAACGAGCGGAATTTCCCTGAGGCTTGACAACCCTCAGATGCCTGGCTAACCCGATGATCATCCCGGGAGCAGACTAGCCGGAAGCCCCGACCGGTCGCCTCGGCTTGCGCCAGCCTAGGCCGACCAACGAGTGGAATTTCCCTGAGGCTTGACAACCCTCAGATGCCTGGCTAACCCGATGATCATCCCGGGAGCAGACTAGCCGGAAGCCCCGACCGGTCGCCTCGGCTTGCGCCAGCCTAGGCCGACCAACGAGTGGAATCTCCCGAGGCTCGGCCCTCGGATGCCTGGCTAACCCGATGATCATCCCGGGAGCAGACTAGCCGGAAGCCCCGACCGGTCGCCTCGGCTTGCGCCAGCCTAGGCCGACCAACGAGTGGAATCTCCCGAGGCTCGGCCCTCGGATGCCTGGCTAACCCGATGATCATCCCGGGAGCAGACTAGCCGGAAGCCCCGACCGGTCGCCTCGGCTTGCGCCAGCCTTGGCCGACCAACGAGCGGAATTTCCCTGAGGCTTGACAACCCTCAGATGCCTGGCTAACCCGATGATCATCCCGGGAGCAGACTAGCCGGAAGCCCCGACCGGTCGCCTCGGCTTGCGCCAGCCTTGGCCGACCAACGAGCGGAATTTCCCTGAGGCTTGACAACCCTCAGATGCCTGGCTAACCCGATGATCATCCCGGGAGCAGACTAGCCGGAAGCCCCGACCGGTCGCCTCGGCTTGCGCCAGCCTTGGCCGACCAACGAGCGGAATTTCCCTGAGGCTTGACAACCCTCAGATGCCTGGCTAACCCGATGATCATCCCGGGAGCAGACTAGCCGGAAGCCCCGACCGGTCGCCTCGGCTTGCGCCAGCCTTGGCCGACCAACGAGCGGAATTTCCCTGAGGCTTGACAACCCTCAGATGCCTGGCTAACCCGATGATCATCCCGGGAGCAGACTAGCCGGAAGCCCCGACCGGTCGCCTCGGCTTGCGCCAGCCTTGGCCGACCAACGAGTGGAATCTCCCGAGGCTCGGGCCTCGGATGCCTGGCTAACCCGATGATCATCCCGGGAGCAGACTAGCCGGAAGCCCCGACCGGTCGCTTCGGCTTGCGCCAGCCTTGGTCGACCAGCGAGCGGAAGAATTTCCTGAGGCCTAACCCTCGGATGCCTGGCTTAGCGCCGGAAGAATTCCCTGAGGACTAACCCTCGGATGCCTGGCCTAGCGCCGGAAGAATTCCCTGAGGACTAACCCTCGGATGCCTGGCCTAGCGCCGGAAGAGTTGCCTGAGGCCTAACCCTCGGATGCCTGGCTCAGCGCCGGAAGAGTTTCCTGAGGCCTAACCCTCGGATGCCTGGCCTAGCGCCGGAAGAATTCCCTGAGGACTAACCCTCGGATGCCTGGCCTAGCGCCGGAAGAGTTGCCTGAGGCCTAACCCTCGGATGCCTGGCTCAGCGCCGGAAGAGTTTCCTGAGGCCTAACCCTCGGATGCCTGGCTTAGCGCCGGAAGAATTTCCTGAGGCCTAACCCTCGGATGCCTGGCTTAGCGCCGGAAGAGTTTCCTGAGGCCTAACCCTCGGATGCCTGGCCTAGCGCCGGAAGAGTTTCCTGAGGCCTAACCCTCGGATGCCTGGCTCAGCGCCGGAAGAGTTTCCTGAGGCCTAACCCTCGGATGCCTGGCTCAGCGCCGGAAGAGTTTCCTGAGGCCTAACCCTCGGATGCCTGGCTTAGCGCCGGAAGAATTTCCTGAGGCCTAACCCTCGGATGCCTGGCTTAGCGCCGGAAGAATTTCCTGAGGCCTAACCCTCGGATGCCTGGCTTAGCGCCGGAAGAATTTCCTGAGGCCTAACCCTCGGATGCCTGGCTTAGCGCCGGAAGAGTTTCCTGAGGTTTAACCCTCGGATGCCTGGCCTAGTGCCGGAAGAACTTCGGGAATCAAAAGTCAGCAAGAAGCAACCAAGAGCTAAAAAAAAAAAAAAGAGGACGAGGGCGAGATGAAGAAATATTCAACGTGCATTAATTTTCAGGGCCGAGGCCCATACAATTGGGCAAAACGCCGACATACAAAAATAAAAAAGACAATGGAAGGTACAAGAGGTCAGCTTGGAGGAACTCCCGAGTCGGGAACGCCGGGCTCGTCCGCGGGAGGTAGGGAAGCAGCAGGAGAACCAGCAGGCGATGGCGCCGGAGAGGAGTCCAGGAGGGAGATCTCGCTCAGGTCAACTTCGGGATACTTAGCCGACACCCTTGCCAGGCCCTCCTCGAAGCCCAAGGTGAAGGCTTCGGCCCCCGCGTCCGACGCGTCATGGACAAACTCGTCAGACTGGCGATAGGTCCGCACTGCCTCCGACATATCATGGGCGAACTCGGCGGACTGGCGATAAGCCTCTACCGCCTGACGCCCGATTTCCGCCCTCTTCTCGGCCAGCTCCGCCTCAGCTCGCTCCATAATCTGAGCCTTGGCCTCCAAGACCTTCGCCACAATCCGGCCTTCGGCCTCAGAGGAGACCCTCAGCAGATCAGCCTGAGCCTCTTTATGCTTCGCCTCGGTAGCAACCCGAGCGGCCTCGGCTTCCTTCAGGCGCGAACGGAGCTCTTGGACGTCCGTGCATGACTTCTCCAGGGCCGACTCCAGTTCGCCTAGTTTGGCTTCAAAAGAGCGGATTCGGTCGCAGGCGTTGTCGGCAGACCGCTGGGCCTTCTCCCACCGCTCTCGATAGTCCGCGATCTTCCGGGACTGCTTTTCAGCCCGTTCCTCCGCCTTCTTGACCCTGCTTTCGAGGCCCGAGGCGGCTTTGAGTTGCTCCCGAGCCTCTGACAGTTGCTCCTCCAGGGCGGCGAAGCCGAGTGCCCGCTCTTCGGCCTCCCGGAGCCTCGCCTCGAGGTCCCCGGTCGTCCTGCCTGCCGCAGCCCGGCCTCCCTCTTCCATTGCTTTCAGCCGGTCCTCGGCCTTCGCCAAAAGCCCCGCCTGTTCCTTGTAGCACTCCTCCAGACGGATCATGTACTGGGCGAGCTAAGAAATAGGAAAAATAAGGGAGTCAGGCGGAGAACAACAGAGCCAATAAATGGTGAAAGACGGCCAGAAGAACACTCACCGACATGAGACAGACGCAGCTGGCGGCCCCGACGTCAGAGACATCCAACTCCCGGACCCGCCGACGGTCCTTCTCCAGCAACACTGTTTCGATGAGATTTCGGGCGCCATCGGTAGTGAAGGCAGACCCCGATTTCTCCCCGGAGCCGGATGGTGGTTCTGCAGCCTTACCCTTATCCATCGCCTGGGGAAGAGTCCGGCTGATCACGCTCGCGGCGGGGGTCGCCCCAGGAATTGATAGGGTCCCGCTCGGCCGGGGCCTCGGCGCGTCCCTCCTCGAGTCATCAGGAGCCGACCGAGTCGAAGGCCGGGTTGGGGACCGATCACGTCCGACCCGTCCGTCTTGAGCAGGCTCAGGTGGCACCTCCGGAGTAGCGGCAACCTTACCACCGGAGGGCTGATACAGCGTCAGCTGCCGGTCGGTGCCCACGACATCTCCCTGACCGGTGGGCCCGGACTCGTCGGTCGGCATCGGAGGTATCTCCTTACGGGACTTCTTCGCCGGTGGGGCCCCGCTCGGAAGAGCTCGTTTCCTCCTCCGGACTGCTTCCAGCAGGGACGCCCTACCAACAGCCTTCGACTTCACCGACCGCATGACGTCGTCGACCTCTGCAAGAAGGACGGGATGGTCAGGGACTGAGAAACCGAAAGGAAGAAGGAACGAAAGAGAAGAAAAGAGCTAAAGAAACGATGGCGGACTCACGGTCGGTGGGGACCGAGCTCAAACCGACGTTCACCAAGGTATCCTCAGAAATGAGGCGGCCCACCGGGGGAAGCTGGCCCTCGGCGACCAACCCCTTCAAGGCGGCGACGCCCTCGGATTCCTCCCTCGACAACTTCGACAGGCCAATTGGGGACTTCACCGGCGTCCCCCAGATTGCCCTGATTTCCCAGGAGGGGTCTACATCAACGAAAAAGAAGCGCTCCTTCTAGTGGTGAATGGAGGTAGGACCCTCCTTGACAAGGCCGCACCCTCGCCGCGCTGCGAAGCACCACCACCCTTTGTCCTGGGGGTGGCCGCTCAGGCCGTAGAGCTCCCAGAAAACGTTCAAGGTGGCGGGAATCGCATGCAAGCGACAGAGAACCTGGAAGACCGTCAGAGCACGCCACGAGTTCGGCACCAGTTGCGTCGGTGCCATTCCTAAACCCCGGAGCACCTGTAAGACTAGGTCTGAAGGGGGAAAGCGGAACCCGGCTTGGAGGATGCCCTCATTGATGGCGATCTTCCCTCGGGGAGGATGAGACATCCTCTCCTCAGGCCCTGGGAGCGTGACATTGCAGGCCTCGGGAAGGTGGTACCGAGCCACAAATCCGTCTAAGTCCTCGGCGACCAGTTTTGACTTGATGCTATCTGCTCCCACTTCGCCCATCCCTAATGGCCAATCTACGGTCAGGACGGGGTCAAGAAGGAGGGAAAGGCCGGAACGACTGGGGTGCACTAGTACAAAAAGAAAAAGTATGAAGAGCTCAAAGTAGAAGAGTGGGAAACTCACTTGAAGAGGAGGAAGAACGGCTCCGAGAGCGTCAAAGGAAAAGCAAGCGAACGTTTCGGCGGCAACAATGGTAGCGCAAAGGAGAAACTCGAAAATGTCCGTAAAGAAGAAGACGGACGGGGGAGGGCCCCCGATTAAATAGGCGAAAGGGCAAGTGACACCTCGATGACGCCAGAAGACGCCTGGCCGCCGAAGGGTCGCTCGCACCCCAAAGGCGAATCGACACCATTAAGGAAGGATGTCCGCCGAAATCCTCAGGTTGCCAGGTCAGCAGCAACCGCCATACGCCATAAAGAAGGCGGGAAGCTTGAAGCGCGCGCGCCTCTCCGAAGGATGGCGGCAATCTCGAAACATCACTCCCTTCACCTGTTCCCCTTCTGGTTCCAGGCTCGGAAGCGGGGGGCTACTGTTATGGGGGAATTGAGCCGCCATGCCCCACGTGATCGGCACGCGTATCCAGAAAAGCTACAGCTGCCCTATGATCCAGCACTCCGACCCCGAGTCGGACCTCCTCGGCTCCGCAGCCCGACCCCGGGTCGGCTGCCCTATGATCCAGCACTCCGACCCCGAGTCGGACCTCCCCGGCTTCGCAGCCCGACCCCGGGTCGGCTGCCCTATGATCCAGCACTCCGACCCCGAGTCGGACCTCCCCGGCTTCGCAGCCCGACCCCGGGTCGGCTGCCCTATGATCCAGCATTCCGACCCCGAGTCGGAGATCTTTTGATAACGACAGGCTATTCTCCAGAGGCACGCCGCGGCCTCCTGCTCCACTACTCCCTGCAACGGCTGTACCCGATGCTGCCCACGATCTCCTGTATCCACCGTACAAAGCGGAGCTCCACTACGCCCTGCCATGACCGTACCCGGCGCTGCTCCACGACGCCCCGTAACGGCCATGTCAGTGGCCATTCTATCGTGCCCCACGACGACAAACCCCCCTGAGAGACCTCCCAGCCAGGTATATATGCGGCTGGGGGGAGAAGGGGGGGGGGTAAGCAATACCTCCCAGAGCACTCTCTCCCACTTGTGATTATCATCTCTCCTCCTCCAATCTCCTCTGACTTGACCGTCGGAGGGCCATCACCACCCTGGTGGTGGTGCAAGGCTTGTTTGCAGGTTCCTTGGCGGAAGGTGGAGCGCAACCAGCACCAACCAAGACAACTCAGGCGGAACCCCGTTCACACCGTCGTGTCAATCGTTCTCGGTTTGGACCACCAGCAACACAACCTATAGCCTTACTACCAGGTGGTAAGTCAGTTAAAAACCATGTTTTATTAGTCATAAGTGAATTCATTTCACTATTAATAGCTTCCTTCCAAAACATAGAATCTAATGAGTTCATAGCATCTTTATAAGTTTTAGGATCATCTTCAACCATAAAAGTATAGAAATCAGATCCAAAATCTTTCTTTTTCCTAATTCTTTTCCCTTTACCAAGTTCATTAATATCATTAAGTTCATTTTCATTTTCATTATTAGGAATAATTAGAGAATTAGATGGCGAACTACAAGATGCATCATTAGATCTATTTATTACATGCTTTTCTATTTTATCCTTAAATGGAAAAATGTCTTCAAAGAAAGAAGCATCTTTAGATTCAATTATAGTATTCTTTTCTATGCCATTAATATCAGAACTAATGACTAAGAACCTATAAGTAACACTATTAAGAGAATAACCAAGAAACACAGCATCAAAAGTATTAGGTCCTAATTTTCTTTTCTTGATTAAAGGAATATTAACCTTAGCCAAACAACCCCAAACTTTTACAAAGTTTAGGTTAGGTTTTCTTCCTTTCCAAAGTTCATAAGGAGATTCATTAGAACCTTTAAATGGAACCCTATTAAGCAGGAAACATGCAGTAAGCATTGCTTCCCCCTACCAAACCTCAGGTAAACTTGAGTTGGCAAGCAAAGATCTTACCATATCTTGCAGAGTCCTATTTTTCCTTTCAGCCACTCCATTAGACTGAGGTGAATAGGGAGGTGTAACTTCATGTAGAATTCCATTAACTCTACAGAATTCATTCAAGTCATTAGAGGTGTATTCTCCTCCTCTGTCTGACCTGAGAATCTTTATTCTCTTGTCAAGTTGATTTTCTACTAAAGATTTATAAGTCTTAAACATCTCAAATGCTTCATCTTTAGATTTCATTAAATAAACTTGACAATACTTAGAATAATCATCTATGAAGGTAATGAAATACCTTCTACCCCCTTTAGTCAAAGTTCCATTTAGATCACATACATCTGAATGTATTAATTCTAATAAAGTTGAATTTCTATTTATTATTTTAAATGGTTTTCTAGGTTGTTTAGATTGAACACAAATTTGGCACCTTTCCTTTTCATTTAATGAAACATTAGGTAATAAACCAGAGCTAATCATTCTTTTAATAGTATTATTATTCACATGTCCTAATCTAGCATGCCAAAGAGATGAAGAACATATTGAAAGCACAATTTTATTATTGTTATCAGAAGGAAAATCCAAAGATACATTATTTATTACATACAAGCCATCACACTCATAGCCTTTGCCTATAAATGTTCCATTCTTTGTTATAATCACTTTCTTAGATTGAAATAACAAAGAATAACCACTCCTATTTAGAAGAGATCCACTGATCAGATTCCTCCTTCCATCGGGCACATGGTACACATTAAATAGTGTAAGCACATTTCCAGACGTAAGCCTTAGAAGTACTTTTCCAGTTCCAAGCACTCGTGCCGAGGTGGAGTTCCCCATAGTTACTGTTAGGCCACTCCGGACCTGATAAGTAGTAAAAAGGGTATGATCAGTACACATATGAACATTCGCACCTGTATCCACTAACCAATCGGTAGAGCAAATTGCCAAATTTAATTCTGGACTTAAAGTTACATACCGATCATCAGTACTAGTAGGATCAGTACTGGATAGCACCATGTTGGTTTGTGGATTTGCAGGTTGAGAAGGTGCATTTCATAGTTCTGATACTTCTTCTTCTTCATCCGGCATACTCGAGCCATATGACCGAGTTTCCCACAATTGTAGCAAATCGGCTTCCGATCATTCTTATTGATATGATGTTTTGGCTTCATAGGTTTTTTTTTGTTTCTAGGTCCACCCTTTTCAAATTTGGAGTTCTTGAACTTATGGGTCTTATTTTGGCCTTCTACAAAGTTCACCTTGGTTAGAAGCTCAGGATTCATGAGTTGCTCATTATCTTTCTCAAGGTGTTGTTCTTGGATCCTAATGGCAGACAATAGAGTTTTCATTGTCATATCCTCGGTTTTATGTTTCAGGGATAACCCAAAGTCTTTCCAAGAAGGTGGGAGCTTGTCAATGGTACAAGCAACTTGAAGGCTCTCAGTTATACCCATTCCCCTTAAGCCTAATTCATGATAAATCACTGTTAACTCATGGGCTTGGTCAACTACGGGCTTGGTGTCAACCATCTTATAAGACAGGAATTGACTAGCAGCATACTTGTCCATTCCGGCATCTTGGATACCATATTTCTTATTAAGATCATCCCAAATCTCCTTGGAGGTTTTAAAAGTGCAGTAGACATCAAAAAGGGGATCAGTAAGATAGGACAGAATCCTTCCCCTACACAGGTAGTCTTTCTTCTTAAATTCCTCCAAATTACAAGTTCTAGCTGGTTCATTCTCTTCCTCATTTGGAGGAGAGTCAAACATTATGGAAAATAACCCAAGTGTGGTTAAGAAGATTTCCATCTTCTGTCTCCAACGCTTAAAGTTATTTCCATTAAATTTTTCAGGAGGAACCGGGTCACTTGCATTGGCCATTGGGGTAACTCTAAGTACTAGCCTATTATATGTAGGAAGAAAATCTACTTCAAGAATGTTGGAAATATACTGTCCCAGAAAATTTTAAATCTATAATACTCTACTTCAATAAATAATAGGCAGAAATAGGCTTAGAGAAAATAAATAGAGAAAGTGGAAAAATGGAACCCGAGATGCTGAGGCGTGGTATGTTGGTCACTTTCCTTGAAGTAGATTTCGCCGCCTTACAGTGCACTAGGCTTAGATGGCGTTCTACTCCTGAGATACAACAGCCTCTCGCACTGTTCCTTCTGCCTCAATGATTTGCACGGATCAAAGAAGCTTTCGAACCCAGAATCAGTATGCAGCAAGCCCGTTGATTGAAAGAAAAACAGCAAAACCGGGAGAATAGAAGTTATCTGTTTTCAATTTTCTATATACTGTCTAATCCGAAGAGGTCTATTTATAGACTTCTTCGGGACAGACGCGACCCAAAAACGATCCAACGGTCGAAACCGGTAAGAAAGTTTGAAAAAACACTGGGAGTATGGCCAGCGGATGCGAGGTCGGTTGCGAAGAGGTGCTATCGAGGAAGCGACGTGGCTCCTCGTGCTAAGGGTGCGAAGCACGACTCATGCGCCTCTTGGCTCATCGCACCTGTTGTCCGACCTCGGCTCCTCTGGGCTCATCACACCTGTGGTCCGACCTCGGCCTCGGCTCTTCACGCTTCAGTTGAGGTGGGTCGGACGAGCACAGGCACACAGAACCTCGGACGAGCAGGGGCAGGGCCCAGCGAGCACAAGCACATGCGCAAAGAACCTTCGCTCGGACAAGCACAGGCACAGCTCGGCTGCAGAGAACCTCGGCTCGGACAAGCACATGCCCAGCTCGGCTGCAGAGAACCTCGGCTCGGACAAGCACAGGCCCAACGAGCACAAGAGAACCGAGCTCGGCTCGGACAAGGAGGGAACATCCCAACGAGCACAAGAAAACCAAGCTTTACGTAATAGAAATAAAAAGGAGGGAATGGGAATCGAACTTGTTATCTCATCCCCACCCAAACAACACACCAACCACCAAGCCAAACTCCCTTATTAACATATATATATAATATATATATTTTAAGTATGAAAACTTTTAATCATTATTTAATAAAAATCTAACAGCAACACCATTCTCCCTTACTCCATCTCAACTAATCTCCCAACGTCCACTTCATCCTCCCGAACTCCACATCCATTTCATCTCCCCGAGTTCACAGCGATCCTATCAACGGCTACCATCCGCATGAGATTCCTTCTTCCGAAACGATCTCACATTCATAATCATCCGCATCATCCTCATTCATCTTTGAACTAACTCCCCTGTTTCACACGTCCAGCTTCTCCTCCATGTTTCGGATTAGATCACATCTCCCAGCTTGCTCCCATCCTTATCCAAGCAAACCTCTCAGCATCAAAGTATCACGTCCACGAATCAAACCATGTTTCCTCCCGTATCCAACGAGCAAAACCAATCCATCGCGACGGATTCCTTCCAGCCATGCTTATCTTCCACGGATAAGCGCCCATATCTTCGGCAGTCCAAAGAACCATCCCAGCCTCCATCCCCTGCTGATAGTCAACTTTAAAGACCACGCAATAGCACGTATCTGGTAGGATAGTGATTACGGGTATCGATCCACAGGGATTGGGGTACAGTTATTTTTCTTTAAAAATAAAAATATTTGAAAAAGAGAATTTGTGAAGACTATTAAACTAAGCAATTTAATAAAAGAAAATGCAATTAAAGGGATATCAGTTTAGGAGAACCTAGGGCAAGGAATTCACCACTAACATCGGAACAAGGATTAATTATATTTTAATTTATTCTTGGATTAACATGCAAATTGGTTACAAGCCTAATAAGCATTCGAATAAAATTTCACAGAAGTAATTTAGGCATAATCCATCTTCAGTTGGCATGTAATGTCTACCCTAAACTAATGCGGTAGTACACCACATCTTCCTTAAGCATGGACTATCTTATATTTACCTAGTGATCATGAAGAACAGTTGTACGAACATCATACTTAAAATCACAGAAATTAAATATGATTCAAAAGAAGATATCCATTAGAAACAATAAGTTCATACAACCCCAAGAATATAAAATAAAATATAAAACCCTCATCCCTTTGTTAGGGCTGCATCCAGCCCTAGTGAGGAGATCAGCCTTCCATGGAGTCGTGGGCGACAGCAGCAGTGATGTAGAAGGCCTTCATCACGACTGGGTTCTCCCTCCTTTCTTCCGCCGGCTTCCTCTCCCTCTTGAACTTTATTATTTCTTTTCTTTAGGAAATCATTCCCAAGATACCCAAACTACTATCTCTCCCTTTTATTTCTTCTTCTTCCCGTGGGATTTTGCTTGAGAGAGATCCTGGAACCGGACCCCCCAAGCTTGCCTTCATCTTCACGCATTGATTCCCTTTTATAGCCTTCACCTGGGTGGGAGGATAAGGTTGATTGAGCTGATCTGCCGTTGGGAAGATGAGCTGAGATTTCTTCAACGTGGAGGAGATGCGGCTGGTAGTTGATCCGGAAGTTGTGTTGCTTGATCTTCGGTTGCAGGGGATGGCGAGGACGTGGAGCAAGATGCAAGAGATGCTGGGATGAATCCATGGATAAGGATCAACTCAGGAGCTTGGAACGTTGTGGATGCAGTGGAATTAACCGACGCTTCTTCACGTGGAACGGCTGGGACACGGAACAGGGGATGAAGCCGGAAGATTCAGAGAAAAGGATAAGGTTGAATCGCGGAAGAAAAGGGATAAGAATGAGTTGTATAAGCGGCTGGGAACGGTTCTGAAACAGGGGAGCTTGGTCTGTGGACGTGACGTGGAAGGAATCCGTTGCGGGTTGGCTTGATTTGGCTGGGAGGAAGACGGGACGGCTGGCGGATGTTTGGGATGAAGTTTAGCCGGAAGATAAGATCTAGACTCTGGTTTGAAGATGTTTGGATGCCATGAAATCTCGGGAAGATAAAGCCAAATCGCAGATGATTCGGGATGCTTACTGGCTGGAAACAGGGGATGGTGAATCGCAAGAGGATGAAGATAAGATGAGCTAGGAGCAGGGGATTGTTCACAGTTGAAGATGCCGATAGGAAGAGGATGAGGATGCTGAGAGTTCGGAGAAGGAAATGATGGGCTGGATGCGAGTTTATCCCGTAAATGCTAGAGATCAAGCTCCCTTGCTCTGTTCTATTTCCGTGAAATCTGGGAAGATAGATCGGAAGCTATGCCATGGGAGATTGGCTCTGTTTTGAAACTAAAACAAGGGAGGTGATCCATGGGATTCGGCAGCTCGGGCGTTGGATTGAGAGGATCTCGGCTGGGAGATAATCCAGATGAGGATGAGAGTTGGGAATCCAGTTGGGATAAGCTGGGATGGAATCGTGAGATGAGTAGAGGCTTTGAACGCGGATGGGATGAAGGCTGATGGATTCGGCTGGGAGCTGGATATGAAGTGATCTCAAAGGGGTTATGGCTCTGATCCGTGATAACGTTGAATCCTGGAAAGCCGTGGGATAAGGATAAAGAGCAAACGTGGAGATGCACGGGAGAAACGGACGGCCATGTGGAATGTGCGAAATGCTGGGAGGAGATGTTAATCAGCTTGGAATGATGCCTTTTAGGATGTGATTAACTCGGGAGAAAATTGGAGTTGATCCCGGTTGGATGAAGGAGTTGTTCGGATGGGGTTAAACGAGGATGGTTTACGAATCCGTGTTGTACTCGGAGGGATCGATTGGCTTGGACGATGGAGCTCAATTCTGATAGGAATAGCTGGCCGAGTGTTGGATTTGGTTCGGGAGAGTGATACGGCTTTGTTCTTCGAACAGGCTCTAGAAAGGGACTCGGATTGGTTGAAGCTTTGGGATCCGTGCAACTAGATGATATACTTTGAGATATGCGAAACAAATAATTGAAGGGATTTTATTAAAATAGGATCATGTGGAAAAAGAGTTGGAATGACTGAGGAGAAAGTTAGGTGAACGTATGAAGAGTCAGGAATTAATGGGAAGCACTGGGTTTTGGAAAAGAGTTATTGGAGTCGACTCTGAAAATATAAAATTGTGAAATGATGTAGTGTCCGTTTAGGCTTTACCTAATTGAGCTTGACTTGACCTGCATGCATTAAACTTAATCAATAAATAATCAAATCAAACTTGAATTACCTTTGATAATTCATTAAAATGCACTGGTGAAGGTAATACATTTTTTAGTTGAATTTACAAAATATGTGAATTAAAATAATGATAAGTGCTATGAATAAGATATTAATTTATGCATTATTTAGCACTTATCACACCCCCCAACCTACATTTTGCTAGTCCTCAAGCAAAATAAAATAAAAAAAACTAACTCACTTTCGCAGGAATCGCGATTGCATTTACCGTATGCAATAAGGCTTTAAACCCCTAGGTGGCCCTAGTGGACGAGTTTTGTCTCGTGAGGGTTTCCGACTCAGATACCCACAAACTGCGGTCTCTACCCAGTTTATTTTATTGTTTTATAAAATCTAATTTCAAATGCATAAGTGCCAAGAATTTCAAAAGCACACAAAGTTTTATTACTAAGTCAGCCCAAATCCTAAATCAGTATGCAATTTAAGTTGAAATCATTAAGTTTCTGTTAGAGAGTTGTAAGGCTAATTTATACTTGGGTGCTCGGTGATGTCTGGACCATACACAAGCTAAGGCTTTAGATTCTCCAAAATACTGCTAAAACTAGTAGTTTCCAAGAATTGGTCAGATAAGACCTAATCACTGATTCAAAATCATCCTACCTTGCAGAATTTCGAGAGTTGTGGATGTTTACTTTAATACCTCATGGGCTTTATCTGTAATATTCCAGTTTACTCGAATTTTTACAACGACGGCTTTCACACTATCGTCTTTTTCAAGGTCAATATTATTTTCTCTTTTTCTCTTTTTTTATTTTTTTTATTTTTTATTTTTTTATTTTTTTTTATTTTATATTTATTACGCACTTTTACTCTTGTAATGATTCGTCCATGTAACGAGCATTCAGTCAACACTCCCACACCAGATGGCATAAGGTGTTAGGCATCAAGACTCCCCTACGGACCTATGCTCGGATTCATCATTGCAAGCCCGCTGACCTTTGACAATAGGTAGCCCTTTTCGATGTGCCTGACTAAATTCACTTCTTTTTTTTTTTTAATAGCGAATTAGATAGGTATGATTCATGAGGACTCAAGGTTGCTACCAGACTTAACAACATCATGTTAAACCTAATCCTTAGAAGTGCAGGCCATACGTGTTGTGAAATTTCAAAGTAAAAATTATCTTACAACTCGCTAAAAGAATTTTTAATGAAAAGAACTCAAATTGACTTATTCCTGACTAATCATTGGGCTTTTTAGATTTTATATACTTTGTGTGATTATCATTTCAGCACTAAGGCATAGAAATTAGGTTTTTTTTTTTTGAAATTCACTTTTTTTTTTTGAAATTCACTTAAAAATGTGAAAATGCAAAAAATTCCTTCAAAAATTCGAATCCTATACCCTCCAACCTAGATCAGACATTGTCCTCAATGTTTTTTTTTTGAATATTATATTATTATTTTTATTGTTTTATATATTTTTTATTTTGGACGAAAATATGATGCATATGGAGGATAGAAGCATTTTACCGTAGTTGCATCAGTAATATGAGGGATCCTGTTAAAAAAAATGCGACAAAAAAATATGCAAAAATAACCTACGAGAATTGGGTTGCCTTCCAACAAGCGCTAAGTTTAACGTCTTCAGCCAGACGCAGTGCATCCTTATCAAATCATACCGGGTTCATGCGGGGTTCTCCAAGGAAGAAAATTTGTGGAAGACTGATTGTTGGGCACGAAGTTGACTGCTTCTATGGCCTTGTCTATATCAAAGTCAAAATGGGCCAAGTATGTTTTCAGAGGGTTATCTGCCAAAATATAGGGAAGGGTTTCTTCTACAAGATCGTCCATTTTGTCTATTAGGAAGCACTCAACTTCCTTTGCAGGTTGATCAGAGGCACGAAATATATTTAACTTGACCTTCATATTCCCAAAGGATATATTCATCACCCCAGTTCTACAATTTATACTTGCATTGGCTGTAGCTAAAAAGGGACGCCCAAGGATCACGGGGATTTGTTTCTTAAGATTAGGATCATGTTCCATATCAAGAACGATAAAATCTACTGGAAAATAGAATTTGTCTACCTTGACAAGAATATCTTCAATTATCCCACGTGGTGTTTTTACAGATCGATCAGCCAACTGAAGGGATACCGAGGTTGGTTTTAACTCACCTAACCCAAGTTTCTCATAAACTAAGTAAGGTAAAAGATTGACACTTGCCCCTAGATCTAAGAGTGCTCGATCAATGAAATTATTTCCTAAGACACAGGAGATGGTGGGAGCACCAGGATCTTTGAATTTCGGTGGGGTGTTGTGTTGGAGAATAGAACTCACTTGCTCAGTTAGGAAGACCTTTTTAGGTACATGTGTCCTAGATTTTCGCTTTTGGGTACAAAGGTCTTTGAGAAATTTGGCATAGGAGGGAACTTGTCTAATAGCATCAAGAAGCGGGAGGTTGATTTTGACTTGTTTGAAAACCTCCATCATCTTCTCTAGTGAAGTTCCCTTTTTGCCAAAGGGAGAGGGTGAATTAAGAGCTTCAGGAAATGGGGCCTTTGGGATATGAGTTTTGGCAGAAGGTGGACTAGATGAAGAAGAAGAAGAAGGTTTTAGATTTTCATTTGACACATTTCTATCCTCTTCTTTACCTTCCTTATTGTTATCCTCCCCAATCTTATTGTCTACTACATGTCCACTCCTTAGGGTAGTCAAAGCATTGGCTTGTTCATGATGAATTGTATTTAGTTGATTTTCTTGAGCCATGTATTGTCCCCTAGGATTACTCACTGGTTGTTTTGGAAGCTTTCCTTCCTCTCGCTTGTTCAGTGCATTAGCTAGTTGCCCCATTTGGGATTCTAGCTTGGCGATAGATTGCGTGTGAGAGTGCACCAATTGTGTAATGGTTTCCAAACCTTGAAGGGAGGTCAACACTTTCTCCTCAAAGGCTGTGTTTCTATGGGGTGGAGGAGGAGTGTGTTGAAATTGAGTCGAAGGACGGTAGGGATTAATATTCTAGAATGGTTGAAAGTTTTGGGAATAAGGTTGGAAAGTATTGGGAGTCTGCTGCTTCCAAGAAAAATTCGGATGGTTGCGCCATCCCGAGTTATAAGTGTTAGAATACGGATCATTACCCGGTCTAGGCTGTGTTTGAGCAGCGTTGACTTGTTCTTGTACAAATTCAGGGAATTGAGCTGCCGAAGGGCATTCATGTATAGGGTGAGACGGGCTAGAACAAAGAGCACAGACTTGTGCTTGGGAAAAATTTGGAAGCTGTTCTCTAGACATTAGCTGGTCCAACTTGCGGGACAGTGCATCTACTTTGTGAGATAGACCTATGGACTGGCTAACTTCATATATGGTCCCTTTTCTTTGAGAACTCGGGGGTGCTTGACGAGCGGAGGAGGCATGGTGGAGAGAATTTTCATTAAGGTTTTCAAACATCTGCCATGCCTCATTCTCACTCTTAAGCATGAAAGTTCCCCCACAAGAAGCATCAACCATTTGACGATTTTGTTCGGACAGTCCGTCATAAAAGCATTGCACTAATTGCCACTTGGGTATTTGATGATGCGGGCATTTCCGGAGTAAATCTCTAAATTTTTCCCAAGTTTCATGAAATTCTTCCCCGTCAGATTGGGAGAAGCTCGTGATAGCACGCCTAAATTGGTTTGTTCTTCCTATGGAAAAATATTTCTTTAGAAATTCATGTTGCATTTGAGCCCAAGAGAGAATAGAATTGGCTTCTAATGAATGGAGCCATTGTTTAGCTCTATCCTTAAGAGAAAAAAGGAAACAGCCTAAGTTTCAGAGCATCATCAGTGAAGTTCTGAATTTTGACAGTAGTGCAAATCTCAAGAAACTCATCCAAATGTTTATATGGGTCTTCATTGTTAAGTCCATAAAAAGAGGGAAGCATTTGGATGACACTAGACTTAATTTCAAAATGTGCAGCAGCGGTGGTATCAGGTAGTCGAATACAAGATGGAGAGGTATAAATGGAAGGAGTGAAGTACTCCTTTAGGAGTTTGGGTTGTTCTTCAGCCATCTCTATAAGTGGAGCAGATCCTATGGTTCTATAGGTGCGGATTTCAGCTCGAAGGGCCCTAATAGAACGCTCTATTTCAGAATCGAAAAGTACTAATTCAGGAGATCTGGAACGACACCCTAGCATACACTAATACTCTTCTGATCAGTTAAGTACAATCAAGCATGCATTAAAAAGAAAAACATATAAAATCCTAGTATGTCCCTAAAATCACTAGACAGCTCCTAATTGGTTTGAAGAGGGCACCTAGGCCTCCAATCCGGTCTAATGAACTTAGTTGACCAGGTAAGCTCCCAGGTAAGTGGGGGGGTCACGATGCGTTCGCAAAGGTCCCACTTAAAAACCACTTGCCTCGAACAGGTGAACTGTCTCCCTTGGGACAAAGCTTGCCTAGACATCAACTGAGCCACAGAGCGAAATTGGTGCAACTTTTGGTGATCTTCGTCCTATTGAGCTCGAATGTCCCTAGGGGCCAACGTCTAATTGATTTTAATTAACGTGATAGCTATGTGAGAATTGATTCACCTAATTTGGGCAAGAATCTGGTGATGAAATCCAGTTCTTATCTTTTAGGGGTGATTGCCCTTACTATGTGCGGATTAATTGGTGTATGTGTATCAAGCATGCATTCACACTTTTGCTGAATTTAAAATCAAACAATCACCACAAAAGAAAATTTAAATAAGAAAGGTTTAGAGGTTACCAAAGAGAATTTCTCAAACAATTTTTCTTTATTTTTAGGCAAACCTCTACTGCATTCCTTTTTCCAGTAGTTCCCTTTTGATCGTCCCAAATTTTATTCTTTGATTCCTGAATAAAAGAAAATTCAAGAATTAGTAAGAGAGAAGAAGAAGATAAGGAAAGTAGAAATAGAAAATATTTTTATTTTATTTTAGATATATATATTATTATTATTATTATTATATTTTTATTTTTTTTAAAAAAAAAATTTTTAATAAAAAGAAAAACAACTATGCTAGCAATCCCCGGCAACGGCGCCAAAAATTGATAGTCAACTTTAAAGACCACGCAATAGCACGTATCTGGTAGGATAGTGATTACGGGTATCGATCCACAAGGATTGGGGTACAGTTATTTTTCTTTAAAAATAAAAATATTTGAAAAAGAGAATTTGTGAAGACTATTAAACTAAGCAATTTAATAAAAGAAAATGCAATTAAAGGGATATCAGTTTAGGAGAACCTAGGGCAAGGAATTCACCACTAACATCGGAACAAGGATTAATTATATTTTAATTTATTCTTGGATTAACATGCAAATTGGCTACAAGCCTAATAAGCATTCGAATAAAATTTCACAGAAGTAATTTAGGCATAATCCATCTTCAGTTGGCATGTAATGTCTACCCTAAACTAATGCGGTAGTACACCACATCTTCCTTAAGCATGGACTATCTTATATTTACCTAGTGATCATGAAGAACAGTTGTACGAACATCATACTTAAAATCACAGAAATTAAATATGATTCAAAAGAAGATATCCATTAGAAACAATAAGTTCATACAACCCCAAGAATATAAAATAAAATATAAAACCCTCATCTCTTTGTTAGGGCTGCATCCAGCCCTAGTGAGGAGATCAGCCTTCCATGGAGTCGTGGGCGACAGCAGCAGTGATGTAGAAGGCCTTCATCACGACTGGGTTCTCCCTCCTTTCTTCCGCCGGCTTCCTCTCCCTCTTGAACTTTATTATTTCTTTTCTTTAGGAAATCATTCCCAAGATACCCAAACTACTATCTCTCCCTTTTATTTCTTCTTCTTCCCGTGGGATTTTGCTTGAGAGAGATCCTGGAACCGGACCCCCCAAGCTTGCCTTCATCTTCACGCATTGATTCCCTTTTATAGCCTTCACCTGGGTGGGAGGATAAGGTTGATTGAGCTGATCTGCCGTTGGGAAGATGAGCTGAGATTTCTTCAACGTGGAGGAGATGCGGCTGGTAGTTGATCCGGAAGTTGTGTTGCTTGATCTTCGGTTGCAGGGGATGGCGAGGACGTGGAGCAAGATGCAAGAGATGCTGGGATGAATCCATGGATAAGGATCAACTCAGGAGCTTGGAACGTTGTGGATGCAGTGGAATTAACCGACGCTTCTTCACGTGGAACGGCTGGGACACGGAACAGGGGATGAAGCCGGAAGATTCAGAGAAAAGGATAAGGTTGAATCGCGGAAGAAAAGGGATAAGAATGAGTTGTATAAGCGGCTGGGAACGGTTCTGAAACAGGGGAGCTTGGTCTGTGGACGTGACGTGGAAGGAATCCGTTGCGGGTTGGCTTGATTTGGCTGGGAGGAAGACGGGACGGCTGGCGGATGTTTGGGATGAAGTTTAGCCGGAAGATAAGATCTAGACTCTGGTTTGAAGATGTTTGGATGCCATGAAATCTCGGGAAGATAAAGCCAAATCGCAGATGATTCGGGATGCTTACTGGCTGGAAACAGGGGATGGTGAATCGCAAGAGGATGAAGATAAGATGAGCTAGGAGCAGGGGATTGTTCACAGTTGAAGATGCCGATAGGAAGAGGATGAGGATGCTGAGAGTTCGGAGAAGGAAATGATGGGCTGGATGCGAGTTTATCCCGTAAATGCTAGAGATCAAGCTCCCTTGCTCTGTTCTATTTCCGTGAAATCTGGGAAGATAGATCGGAAGCTATGCCATGGGAGATTGGCTCTGTTTTGAAACTAAAACAAGGGAGGTGATCCATGGGATTCGGCAGCTCGGGCGTTGGATTGAGAGGATCTCGGCTGGGAGATAATCCAGATGAGGATGAGAGTTGGGAATCCAGTTGGGATAAGCTGGGATGGAATCGTGAGATGAGTAGAGGCTTTGAACGCGGATGGGATGAAGGCTGATGGATTCGGCTGGGAGCTGGATATGAAGCGATCTCAAAGGGGTTATGGCTCTGATCCGTGATAACGTTGAATCCTGGAAAGCCGTGGGATAAGGATAAAGAGCAAACGTGGAGATGCACGGGAGAAACGGACGGCCATGTGGAATGTGCGAAATGCTGGGAGGAGATGTTAATCAGCTTGGAATGATGCCTTTTAGGATGTGATTAACTCGGGAGAAAATTGGAGTTGATCCCGGTTGGATGAAGGAGTTGTTCGGATGGGGTTAAACGAGGATGGTTTACGAATCCGTGTTGTACTCGGAGGGATCGATTGGCTTGGACGATGGAGCTCAATTCTGATAGGAATAGCTGGCCGAGTGTTGGATTTGGTTCGGGAGAGTGATACGGCTTTGTTCTTCGAACAGGCTCTAGAAAGGGACTCGGATTGGTTGAAGCTTTGGGATCCGTGCAACTAGATGATATACTTTGAGATATGCGAAACAAATAATTGAAGGGATTTTATTAAAATAGGATCATGTGGAAAAAGAGTTGGAATGACTGAGGAGAAAGTTAGGTGAACGTATGAAGAGTCAGGAATTAATGGGAAGCACTGGGTTTTGGAAAAGAGTTATTGGAGTCGACTCTGAAAATATAAAATTGTGAAATGATGTAGTGTCCGTTTAGGCTTTACCTAATTGAGCTTGACTTGACCTGCATGCATTAAACTTAATCAATAAATAATCAAATCAAACTTGAATTATCTTTGATAATTCATTAAAATGCACTGGTGAAGGTAATACATTTTTTAGTTGAATTTACAAAATATGTGAATTAAAATAATGATAAGTGCTATGAATAAGATATTAATTTATGTATTATTTAGCACTTATCACCTGCTCCACATCAAAGCAGAATCAAGCCTTCATCCCGTTGTGATCCATCTTCATCCAAGTTCATCCCCCAAGCATCCGGATCAACTCCATCCTCCTAGCGGAACAGAGTATTAGCCTATTCACGCCCATTCCAGCCGACCGAATCCAATGAATTCCAACTTTCCTCCCAGCATCTAGATATTCCATTGTCAGCCGAGTCCCAAGCTTCATCTTATGGATCATCTTCCCTGTTCCCAACCGAATCGAGTTCATCTCATCTCCCAGCTTCATCTCTTCCGAATTCCTTTGCGTCCGTCCCAGCTACATCCATTCGCATCAGCCGGTAACCACTCCAAATCCCAGCTTTGCTTCAACCGTCCGCGCTTCACAGGACGCAGCAGCCGTGGATCAACTTCCGTGGATCAGCACCCCATCTCCTCCCGTCGACTCAACTCTATCCCATGAACAGCATCTAGATAAGCTCCCAGCTTCCGAATCCAGCGTCTTCAACATCCCATCTTCTCCGGATTATTTTCATTCGCGATAGCCTCCCTCCCAGCCATTCCAAGCTCCTGAGTTCATCCTTATCCATGAATTCATCCCAGCATCTGGATAAGCTTCCAGCTCCCCTATTACACATAGCATTCATCAACAAATCCTAGCGTCCGTAATCTTCCCAGCTTGCATCTTTATCCATGTCAACAGTCCCCGCGATCAGCTCTCGAATGCATTCCATGGTTCAACTTCATCCATCCAGCCATCGGGACCAAAGCCAGCTCTTCTCAACCGTGGAACCATCTTCCATCATCTGCGGAGGAGATCAAGCCTCCACAGCCTTATCTTCCCACCCATTTGAAGAAACAGAGGAGGAGAGAGGGAGAGCTTGCTGCTTATAAAAAGGGGAGTCGACGTGATTGAGGGGCATTCTCTTCCGTTCCATTCCTCCTCTTCCCCCACCGGGGGCTGATCCCATCATCTATTCGGAGGGAGGAAACCGGCTCATCCCATCTCTTTGGAAGGGGGGAATACCACAGAAATAAAAAAAAAGCAGAGGAGGGAGAATAGTTTGGGCATTTCGGGAATAACTTCCTATATAAAAAAGTGAAGTGCTGAGAGGGAGTTTCTTCGATGGAAGTCGCCAGAGGAAGAAAGAAAGAAAAGCTGGTCGCGATGGAAGCCTTCTCCACTGCTGCGGCTGTTCAATTCTCCATGCAGGGCTGATCTCTCCTCTAGGGCCGGATGCAGCTCTAACAAAGGGACACAGATTTTAGGTATTTAATTTTATATTCTTGAAGTTGTATGAACTTATTGTTTTAAATGGATATCCTCTTTTATCTCATATTTAATTTCTGTGATTTTAAATATGACGTTTATACAACTGTTATTCATAATCACTAAGTAAAAATCAGATAGTTTATGCTTAAGAAAGATGCAATGTGCTGCTACCTTAGATTAGGGTAGACATTGCATGCCAACTAAAGATGGATTATTCCTAAATTACTTTTGTGAATTTTTATCTGAATACTTATTAGGCTTGTAGCCAATTTGCATGTTAATCCAAGAATAAATTAAAATACAATTAATCCTTGTTCCGATGTTAGTGGTGAATTTCTTGCCCTAGGATCCTCCAAACTGATATCATTTTAATTGCATTTCTTATTAAATTGCTTAGTTTAATAGTCTTCACAAACTCTTCCTTTTAAATATTTTTATTTTTTTTAAAGAAAAGCAACTGTACCCCAATCCCTGTGGATCGATACCCATAATCACTATCCTACTAGATACGTGCTATTGCGTGGTCTTTAAAGTTGACTATCACATACCATATGTCATTCGATTTACATCTTATGTAAATGTGACATTGGTTCAGGTTTACATCCTATGCAATTATGAAATCCTTTCATATATTATGTGAGTACATCTTATGTAAATGACATAATTGTTTCAGTTTACATTTTATGTAAATGTTCTATTGTCTAAGAATTTTATTTACATCTCATGCAAATAAATTTTGTTTAACTAATACATACATCTCATGTATACATTGTTTTAAACATAACCTTAAACAAGTATGAACATTATGATTACCACATTCATCTCATGTATATTTTCAAATCTGAAACTTTAAACCTATTATGCTATTTTCTAGATTTCAAATCATGCATTACTTGATTTCAAATATTGTAATCTAATTACAATTCTAAAACAATTTGCAAGATCATAGCAAATAAAAATCTGCATGCTGAAAATTTCAGCAACCTGAAATTTCAGCATGCAGAAAATCCAGCAAGCATAATTCCCTTAAAAATCAGATTAAAAATGTGGTAATCAATCCTTAAGTCCTAGTCATGCTTCCTAGAACCATGGCTCTAATACCACTACTGAGATACGCCCCGTTCGATGCGACGTTCGCAGCGGAATTCCAATGGGACGTCGTTCGTTGTATGAACGCACCTCGAATCGTAGAATTCAAAATTTTTTCTAGATCCAAATCCAGAAGATCTTTGAACTTATTAGGAAGGAAGAATAGGATCTGAGGAGGGTTGATTAAGATTCATAAAACTGAAACAAAAATTAGAAGATATAAATTTGAAGATCTCATCTTCAAAAATTCTGCAGGTGTAGAACACCACAGCCTGATGATCTTTCTAAGTTTCTAGTTAAGCCGCACAAGTGTCCGGCCTCTACAGGTATCCACACGAGGATCTAATTATTTGAGATAGGGTCTTACTAGAGTGCTAACTCCTTGCAAAGACCTCTTATGACTATCATACTATTGGAAGATAAAAAATCTGCAGCATACCTCTTTGAAGAAGAATGCTTTCTTCTTCAACCTCACTTGCAATGGAGGAAGATGAGGGATGAAGCTTTAAGCGTGGATCATCCTTGCCTTGCTCTCATGGATGAAGAGGAAGACGAGGTCCCCTCACTATGGGACTATTACCCATCCTTGGATTAATGCCAAGTGTCCAATCCTTGTGCTCATAGATGCATGACATGTGTCCACTTAATCAATTGATTAATTTTCTAATCACATTAGGACTCCTAATCTTATTAGGAGAATTAATTGAATTTGGGAGCATGCATCCTACGACGCTATGTGGACTTTAAAGTCCGCATAGTGTGAACATGACTTAAGTCATATTCATCCTACGACGACATGTGGTCTTTAAAATCCGCACAAACTTTGGTTTAATCAAATTGACCCAATCATGAACCAAAATCAATTTGGGTCTAACCCAATTTGATTTGGCTCATTAAATCAGCCCAATTGCAATCCAATTGCAATCAATTCCACTTAGTTCTTCTTCCATTAACTCACTAACACTTAGTGGATTAATTCAATCACCAATCATATTGATAATTGACTTCAATTGAGATAGAGAAAAGTGGTCTTTCCTAGTCATGGCATTAAGCTTCCTGTAGTCAATGCATACTCGCCATCCCGTTTGGATTCGAGTAGGGACTAACTCATTATGATCATTTTTTACCACAGTGATGCCAGGCTTCTTAGGTACGACTTGAATTGGACTTACCCACTGACTATCAGAAATAGGATATATAATCCCTGCATCTAAAAGCTTGATGACCTCGGCTCGAACTACGTCCTTCATGACTGGATTAAGTCACCTTTGTGGTTCTCTAGCGATTTTCGCATCCTCTTCTAGATGGATCTTATGTTGGACCATAGAAGGACTAATCCCTTGATATCAGCTATAGACCAACCGATAGCTTCCTGATTCTTCTGAAGGATACTTAACAACTTCTCTTTTTGTTCTTTAGTCAGATTTGATGCAATTATAATAGGTAAGGTCTTGTTGTCTCCAAGAAATGCATACTTCAAGTTTTCGAGAAGATCTTTAAGTTCTAGCTGGGGAGGCTTGACATTGGATGGCACTAGCTGAGATTCCGAAATAGGCAATGATTCGAACTTGGTAGCCCATCTGCTAGTGTCCATCACAGGAATGGAATCTAACAATGCATTAACCTCCTGACTTGATTCACAATCTTGACCAAAATTAGCCAAACATCTTTCTAATGGATCAGAATAACTCGACTCTTCAAAAGAACTGCTAATTATGTTCTCGATCATGTGAATTTCTTCCAAATCATCCATCTCAGTTGACTGACTACTACTGTGAAAAACATTGAGCTGGACAGTCATGTTCCCAAAGGTTAGAGTCATTATTCCATGTGGAGTGATTGATTAAAACCCTATTTGATTTTGATGAGCTCAAAGCATTTGAGTATATTTCTTGTTTACTAATGAATTCAATTAAGTGTTTCAGTGAAAATCTTGTCTAAGTGTCTCAAGACTTGGTTCATAATTTTTGGATAAGTTAAGAAGTCAGCTTGAACCAAAGTCTGAGACTCGAGTCGACTCCAGAGTATCACGAGTCGACTCCAAGCGTATCAAGTTCACTGGCACGAGCTCGAGTCGACTCCGGATCAGTACGAGTCGACTCCGACTGAGAACAGACAGACGAACAGAAAGCTTCAACTCAGAACCTGTCAACGAGTCGACTCCCGAAGTGTGCGAGTCGACTCCGATGTTCACCGAGTCGACTCCAGGGTAGTAAGAGTCGACTCCAAGAGGAATACAAAGAAAAAGTCAGAGAGCAGTTTTCGGGTCTGAGATTCGAGTCGACTCCAGTGGAACGCGAGTCGACTCCGATGGTTGGCAGGTCGACTCCAAAGACAGCAAGAGTCGACTCTCAGCAGTACACAAAGAAAAAGTCAGAGGGCAGATTCTGGACTCTGAGATTCGAGTTGACTCCCGCATTACGCGAGTCGACTCCGAGACTCCGCGACCACAAAGAAGACAGAAGACCAAGTTACTGCCTCTGAGATTCGAGTCGACTCCCAGACAGCTAGAGTCGACTCCAAGGCAGCTTCACATCAAAAGGGCAGAAGACCAAGTTTCGAAAACTGAGAGCCGAGTCGACTCCGAGGAAGCTCGAGTCGACTCCAAGACTGGACGAGCCAAAAGACAGAAGATAGGGAGTTCGGGCTCTGAGCGGCGAGTCGACTCCCAGGACAGTCGAGTCGACTCGAGTGGACCAAATTCAAAAATACGTCCACGGACTTCATGGGATGAGCCGACTCCGAGAAAGCCAAGTCAGCTCCAGAAGTTGGCGAGTCGACTCTGGGTCAAGACGAGTCGACTCCCAGTCGCGAAGGCAACTTTAATTCAAATCTGGAACAGTTGCAGAGTCGACTCCGGAAAAGTATGAGTCGACTCCCGCTACAGACGAGTCGACTCCTGATCGCGCGAGTCGACTCCAACCCACCAACGGACACATTGTCAGACTGTACAGAGTGTGTAGAACGGGCAGAAAAAGCTCTCTAACGGCTAGTTTCCGTGGGGGTTGGTTTAAATAGCCACAGAGGACTGTAGCAAGGTAGAGAACAACCATTCCACTCCAAGTATTCAAGCATTCAACTCTGCAACTTGTTCTTCAATGAGAAAAAGGGAAGATCTGCATTTACTGCATCCACCTACATCTTCCCAGCAATTAAAGAAGCTCCTCCTGCATTCAAGTCGACTACACATTCAAGAGGAGACCGAAGTTTAAGAAGCCATTCCTCTTCTCCAACTTAAAAGCGTTTGAGGGCTTCTAAACTCCTTTTAGATTATATTGTCTTTCATCTGCTTTTGAGAAGCTTGTTTTTCTATTTGTCTATTTTATTTACAACTTGTATTTGCTTGATTCAATCGGGGGATTGAATCAAGGGTATAGAGGTTAGTTGGTGAGCCTAGTTATTAAAACCAACGTGTGTAAGGGTTTGATTGTGATCCCGGAAAAACAATCGGGGTGGTTCTAGTCGGTGAGCCTGAAAAAACTGACCGAGTTCGTTGTGAGCTCGTAAAACAACAAGTTTGGTTGTGAGCTTGGAAAACAACCGGCTGTAATCCAAGGGGGTTATAGTGAATTCCCAAGTGAGACTTGGGGAGTGGACGTAGGAGCAAGGGTTAGCTCCGAACCACTATAAAACTTGGTGTTTGTGTTTGATTGTCTCTCTTCTTCTTCCTCTCTTATCACTCACAGCACATAGCATTTAATTAAACAACTTGCAATAGTTTTAATTAGTCATCCACAACATTTTAAATATCTAAATTATTTTAAAACCCAATTCACCTCCCCTCTTGGGTTGTCTATCTGGGCAACAAGTGGTATCAGAGCCTAAACTCTTCCACCCAAGAGTAAAAGATCAAAATGACAACCCCATTTGGATCTTCCCACATTGAGGGTCAGTCCACCCAAAGACCCCCATTCTTTAATGGATCCGACTACTCATATTGGAAGGCTAGGATGAGAATATTCATCCAAGCCCAAGACTATGAGATGTGGACCATTGTAGTAAATGGGCCATACATCCCATCCATATATGTAGAGGGTGTCACGGTACCCAAACTAGAAAAAGATTGGGATGAACATGACATGAGAAAGGCACAACTAAACTCTAAAGCTATGAATGTGCTTTATTGTGCCTTAGATAAAAATAAATTCAATAGGGTCTCTACTTGCAATTCTGCAAAAGAGATTTGGGACAGACTTGAAGTGACCCATGAGGGCACGAATCAAGTCAAAGAATCCAAAATAAATATTTTGGTTCATAAATATGAACTATTTAAAATGGATTCTAATGAAACAATTACATGCATGTTTACTAGGTTTACTGATATTGTCAATGGCCTAAAAAGCCTTGGCAAGAACTATACTAACAGTGAGCTTGTCAGGAAAATCCTTCGGTGTCTACCAAGGTCATGGAAAGCTAAAGTGACCGCAATCCAAGAAGCCAAGGACCTGAACAAATTACCACTTGAGGAGCTTCTTGGATCCCTAATGACGCACGAGCTAACCATGAAACAACACAACGAGGAAGAGTCCTCCCATAAGAAAAAGGTAATAGCTCTAAAATCTACTTCATCTAACAAGGACTTATCTTGCAGTAGCAGCAGTGAAGAAGAAGAACATGAGGAAGATGATGGTGAGGCACTTCTTGTGCGCAAATTCAGAAAATTCATCAACCACAAGAAGTCCTATCGTCAAAGGAGAGGCCCCTCTAATTCCTACCGCAAGGACAAAGGTAAGGAAAGGAAAAATGAGGGGATTGGGTGTTACGAGTGCAAGAAGCCGGGTCACATAAGAGCTGAGTGCCCTTTACTGAAAAAGGGGAGCAAGTACAAGAAGAAGAAGGCTCTTGTCACAACACTATCCGACTCCGATTCATCATCCTCTTCATCGGATGATGAACAAGAAGAGAAGGCCAATTTCTGCTTCATGGCCAATGAAAATGAGGTAACTTCCGACACGCATCTTGATTTTTCTTTTGATGAACTTTATGATGCATTTAATGAATTAATGATAGAATATAAGGCAATAAATCTTAAGAATAAAGAACTAAAAATAGCTTATCAATCATACCTACATAAATACGATAAATTAGTTAAGGATAAGGATTTAATCACCAAAGAAAATATAGAACTTAAGACAAGCAACCAACTTTTAACTCAAAAGACTAATACCTTAACTAAAGATAATGAAAAACTAACTAAGGAATTTTCAGAACTTAAAAAATATAAACAAATCTTAAATAAGGATCTCACAAAAGAACTTAATGATCTAAAAGCAGAAAATCAAACACTAACTAAAGAACTTAACAAATACAAACCCTTAGTTGAAAAATTTACATATAGCTCTGAAAAGTTAAATATGATACTCAATAGTCAACGAGCAGTATTTAATAAAGCGGGTTTAGGGTATAAACCAAGAAATAAACAAAAACTTCTTAGTAACTTCTTTGTTAAAGCTGGGGAAACTAAAACTAAGAAAATAACCTGCTTTTGTTGTGGGACTATAGGACATAAGGCAAATGTATGTGACTATAGGAAAAGTAAAACAAAAAGAAAAATTAAAAGGGTATGGGTTCCAAAAGGAACCAACTTGACTAACCATGAAGGACCCAAGAAAACTTGGGTACCTAAGATTATATGATCTACTTGTGTAGGAGTGTCTTGCAGCCAAGGTCAACAAAAACTGCTGGTACTTGGACAGTGGCTGCTCAAGACACATGACGGGTGACAAGGATCAATTTTTCACCCTTGAAGCTAAGAAGGGAGGTGCTGTGACTTTTGGAGACAACAACCAAGGTCACATCATTGGTATTGGTAAAGTTCAAATCACCCCTTCTACTTATATTGATAATGTTAGATATGTTGATGGTCTTAAGCATAACTTATTAAGCATTAGTCAATTATGTGATAAAGGGTATGATGTTATGTTTAAACCATCACTATGCATTATAACAAACCCTAATGATAATAGTTTAGTTTTTAAAGGAATTAGACGAGGAAATGTATATGTTGTAGACCTTGAAGATCTTGCAAAACATAACCAATGTCTAGTTGTTAATGAAACTAAGGATAATGATGCTAGTTGGTTGTGGCACCGTAAGTTAGGTCATGCAAGCATGGACACAATAACTAAACTAGTTAAAAGAGATTCCGTGATAGGTTTGCCAAAATTAAAATTTGAAAAGAACAAAATATGTGAAGCATGTCAATTTGGCAAACAATTTAGGAACTCATTTAAATCCATAAAATGTGTCTCTACCTCTAGGCCTCTAGAATTATTACACATGGACCTATTCGGACCAACTAGAACAACAAGCCTAGGTGGAAATAAATATGGTCTAGTTATTGTAGATGATTATTCTAGGTACACATGGGTCATGTTCCTAGCACATAAGGATCAAGCATTTTCTGTTTTTAAGAAATTCCATAAAGAAGTAACCAATGCTAGAGATACCTCAGTAATAGCTATTAGAAGTGACCATGGTACCGAATTCGAAAATCAGTCATTTGAGGGATTTTGTAGTAAAAAGGGGATAACCCATAATTTTTCTGCACCTAGGACACCACAACAAAATGGAGTTGTGGAGAGGAAAAATAGAACTCTAGAGGAAATGGCTAGAACTATGTTATGTGAAAGTAACCTCCCTAAGTACTTTTGGGGAGAAGCCATTAATACTTCTTGTCATATATTAAATAGAGTTCTATTGAGACCCATCATAAAGAAAACACCTTATGAACTTTGGAAAAACAGAAAACCAAAAGTTAATTACTTTCATGTTTTTGGATGTAGGTGTTTTGTTCATAATAATGGGAAAGATAATCTAGGTAAATTTGACTCTAAATCTGATGAGGGAATTTTCTTAGGCTACTCTACAACTAGCAAAGCCTATAGAGTCTTTAACAAAAGAACCTTAGTTATAGAAGAATCTATACATGTTATATTTGATAATTCTAGTGACATCTCCTCTAGTAAGAAAGAAAATTTTGATGATGATGTTGAAATTCTTGAAGAAAAGATAGATGAGATGGCATTACAAGATGATAATCAAAAGTTGAGTGAAGGAGCATCATCAAGCCAAGAGGCTATTGTGGATCATGGGCTAACTAAAGCTTGGAGGTATGCTCACGGGCATCCTAAGGAACTAATTCTAGATAATCCATCTCAACCGGTTAGGACTAGAGCATCCCTTAGGAATTTGAATAACCATCTAGCTTTTGTCTCACACTTTGAGCCCAAACATATAGAAGAAACCGAAAATGATGTAAATTGGATAAATGCAATGCAAGAAGAACTAAACCAGTTTACTAGAAACAAAGTGTGGAATCTAGTTGAGAGACCTTCTGAATATCCAATTATAGGTACTAAATGGATTTATAAAAATAAACTTGATGAAAATGGAACTGTTATAAGAAATAAGGCTAGACTAGTAGCAAAGGGTTATAATCAAGAAGAAGGTATAGATTTTGATGAAACCTTTGCTCCTGTAGCTAGACTTGAGGCTATTAGACTATTATTAGCATATGCATGCTCTAAGGACTTCAAACTATTTCAAATGGATGTAAAAAGTGCATTTTTAAATGGGTATATTAATGAGGAGGTATATGTAGAACAACCTCCTGGTTTTGAAAATCATCAATACCCTAATCATGTTTATAAATTGAACAAAGCACTTTATGGTTTGAAACAAGCACCTAGAGCATGGTATGAGAGACTTAGCAAATTTCTATTAGAACATGAGTTCTCTAGGGGTAATGTAGATACAACTCTATTTCTGAAAAAGAAAAACCAAGATATGCTGTTAGTACAGATTTATGTTGATGATATTATTTTCGGTGCTACTAACAATCGTCTCTGCGAAGAATTTGCTAACTTGATGCAGAGTGAATTTGAGATGAGCATGATGGGAGAGCTGACTTACTTCCTTGGACTCCAAATCAAACAATCTGAAGGAGGCATCTTCATCAATCAAGCCAAATATATCAAGGAGATGCTCAAGAAGTTTGATATGGAGGGAAACAAATCAATCAGCACCTCCATGAGTTCATCATGCAAATTAGACCAAGATGAATCAGGTAAACCTGTAGATCAGAAACTGTATCGAGGTATGATAGGATCCTTATTGTATCTTACTGCAAGTAGACCTGATATTATGTTTAGTGTTTGCATGTGTGCTAGATATCAGGCTAATCCTAAAGAATCACATCTAGTTGCAGTTAAGAGAATTTTTAAATATTTAATAGGAACTAAGAATATAGGGCTATGGTACTCTAAAGAATCTAGCCTAAACTTAATAGGATACACAGATTCAGACTTCGCTGGATGTAAGCTTGATAGAAAAAGTACCAGCGGGTCGTGTCAATTTCTAGGAGAAAACCTTATCTCATGGTTTAGCAAGAAACAAAACTCGGTTGCATTATCTACTGCTGAAGCTGAATATGTTGCAGCCGGGAGTTGTTGTGCTCAAATCTTGTGGATTAAACAACAACTAGAAGATTATGGCATTAAACAAGATAAAATTCCCATTAATTGTGATAATACAAGTGCCATTAATCTAACTAAAAATCCAATTCAGCATTCAAGAACTAAACATATTGAGATACGACATTACTTCATAAGAGATCATGTATTGAATGGTGATGTGACACTCCAATTTGTTTGTACTGATGATCAATTAGCAGATATTTTTACAAAACCCCTAAGTGAAGAGAGGTTTAGTGTGCTTAGGAGGGGATTAGGAGTGATTGATCCATCCTAGTGGTAGTTTCCACTAGATTCATTGATTTTGATGATTAGTTTGTGGTTAAAATAGAGTTTCTCTTCAATGATCATCAAATCAGATCTTAATTTAGTGATTTTCCCTCGTTTGGCACAAACGAAGCATGATTTTTAGGTGCGTGCCAAAGTTAGAGACGACTCGAGTAAGTTTCAGAGTCGGCTCCTAAGGGGGAGTCGACTCGCGCATTTGCGGGAGTCGACTCGCATAGATGGCAGCAGAGGGGGAGTCGACTCACATATAGTCGGGAGTCGACTCGAGGTCTACAGGCGCATAAGGAGAGTCGACTCGCGCATATTCTGGAGTCGACTCGAGGTCGAGTCGACTCGCGACTCAGTGGAGTCGACTCGCAGTCGGGATCCGACTTTTTAACCCTAGATTTGTCGTTTCGAAAACACTTCTTTCTCAAGCCGCCACTGTTCACAAGCCCTAGAGCCGACTCCTAGGTCGTCCCCAATCCTTCCCAAGGCTTTTTCCAATCGATTCTTCACCGGTCTTTGGGTTTTCATCCCTTCCTAGATCGTCCCCGGTCGGTCCCAAGCCTTCTCCGTCGACCTTTCTCCGTCCTTTAGTTTTTTTTTTATCCCGTCTAGGTCATTATGCCGCGTAAGACCGTAGTCCGGAAGAGGTCCCGACCCGAGGCCGGTCCCGAGCGGCGCTCCAAGGCGCGGCACGATCCCGCGAGGCCACCACCTCCGGCTCGTTCCCCGCCTAGGGCGGTTCCCGTGAGGCCATTGGCCGGGAAGGCCGTCACCACCGGGAGATATGTCGACTTCGACTATCTCTCCCGGGAAGGGTTCACCATAGGTGATAGGCTTAGGGTCCAGGGCTTAGAGTTTTTCCTTACAATAGACCTCCCCACTTATCCTGGCCTTGTTAGAGAGTTTTACGGTACCGTCCATCGGGGAGATGGGGGTATCGAGGGCACAGTAGCCGGTGTCCCTCTGTTCGTTACGGAGGATCTCATTGCCCACATCCTCCACCTTCCACAAGTAGGGGTGGCTCCCACACACCCTGAGGACAGGGTTGAGGCCCTTACGGCTGTTCTAGGGCATCCACCCCAGTCACCTCTAGACGAGGTATCCGCTAGCTCACTACCGATTGAGGTGCGGATCCTCTTGAGTATATTGTCTAGGTCCATCTTCCCTAAGACAGGAAGATTTGATTTTGTAAATGAGAGAGACCTAGCTCTGATGTTTTATATTCTTCAGGACACTCCAATCAACTTTCCCAAACTCATCTATAGGTATCTGTGTGAGCCCCTAGATAGACCTAGGCTCACCCTCCCATACGGCATGCTATTCACTCTTCTGTTTAGGGAGTACGAGATTCCCATTCCTGAGGGGGAACCCTTTCGCGCATTGCGATGGACTGATCGCACGCGTGCAGGGACCCTACACAGGATGGGGTTTCGGAAGAGAGAAGGGATCTGGGTTAGGAAGTCTTCCCTCACCACACAGACCACCAGACCTTCCCCCAGTCCTGAGCCAGACTCTGACTTTCCAGACTTACCAGATCTTCCATCCACTCCTGCTCCTACCACCTCCGCTGGACCTTCCTCCTCGGCTCCACCATCCATGGAGGTCCGCATTGATTCTGAGCAGCTCCGGGAGCTGCGGCAGGAGATAGTCCGAGATCTGAGGGATGAGTTGCTTCGGGAGCTCCGAGGTTCGGTGCCTACTCCCTCTCCTGCGCCCACATCTTCCGCATTGGTCCCTTCCCTGACAGCCGTGACAGACATGACGGCTGAGGTGCGGCAAGAGATATACAACATGAGGACCTTGATACAGGCCCAGTTCCACAGCATGAGTGAGGTCACGAGCACCACTCGACGGATGCGGGATGACATCGTCCGTGACATGTCCACCACCACCGCAGGGGCCGAGCGCTTGTCGAATGTGCTCATCGACAAGCTAGACGGACTGCAGAAGTCAGTACTCGAGCTGGATACGACACAGAGCAGGGCCATCCAGGCCATCATTCGCCAGCTAGAGAACGTGACCAATGCGGTCCAATCACTCGTGGAGCGCATGCCTCGAGGAGATACATCCTCGAGAGGAGGAGTCACATCCTCGAGAGGAGGAGATACATCCTCGAGAGGAGGACCTACATCCTCGAGGAGACCGTAGCTACTTTTTGTATTTTGCTTTGACATGTATTGCTTTACGTTACTTATTGTATTCTGAAATGTACTTACATACAAATTAATACAATGAGTAGCCGCATTTTTTCTTCAATAATGTGCCTTTTGATCTATGTTTGATTGTGTGTTCTGTTTACCTCCTTTTTGATATGATGACAAAAAGGGGGAGAAATATGTATAAAATATGTAAAAGGGGGAGAAATATGTATAAAATATGTAAAAGAAAAAATATGTATAAAATATGTAAAAGGAATCAATGAAAATCAATAAAAAGATAAACTCTTAAAACACACAAATTTGTTCTAAGTGGATTCGGTACCTCGAGGCTCATTATCTCTCTTTTGGGGCTCCTAATGGAGTAATCTCCAGAATCTATTCAAGGGATATTCGGAGATTAGCTGAATCCTACTCAAGAACAAATTGACAGATTTTTCCTCTAAAAACCAAAATTTCAGTTCAAAAACTTCAAAGCATTAAAAGAAAATTCAAAGAATCAAAACAAAGTAGAATGCATAAGTTGAGGGGGAGAATCTGAAATTTTAAGAAAGCTAAATCATTAATTATATATAAGCCAAACAATTGAATGCATGATTTGAAGGCTTATATAATTCCAAATGAAAGGGGGAGCTTTAACTCCGAAATTTATTGTTTCACTCCTTTCAAGCTTGGATAAATTGAATTACCAGACATTTGAATTCATTTATGGATTTTATTTGATTGTTTATTGTGCAATTCACTTTACATATACTCAATGTTTTGTTATCATCAAAAAGGGGGAGATTGTGGAGTGATTGATTAAAACCCTATTTGATTTTGATGAGCTCAAAGCATTTGAGTATATTTCTTGTTTACTAATGAATTCAATTAAGTGTTTCAGTAAAAAACTTGTCTAAGTGTCTCAAGACTTGGTTCATAATTTTTGGATAAGTTAAGAAGTCAGCTTGAACCAAAGTCTGAGACTCGAGTCGACTCCAGAGTATCACGAGTCGACTCCAAGCGTATCAAGTTCACTGGCACGAGCTCGAGTCGACTCCGGATCAGTACGAGTCGACTCCGACTGAGAACAGAAAGACGAACAGAAAGCTTCAACTCAGAACCTGTCAACGAGTCGACTCCCGAAGTGTGCGAGTCGACTCCGATGTTCACCGAGTCGACTCCAGGGTAGTAAGAGTCGACTCCAAGAGGAATACAAAGAAAAAGTCAGAGAGCAGTTTTCGGGTCTGAGATTCGAGTCGACTCCAGTGGAACGCGAGTCGACTCCGATGGTTGACAGGTCGACTCCAAAGACAGCAAGAGTCGACTCTCAGCAGTACACAAAGAAAAAGTCAGAGGGCAGATTCTGGACTCTGAGATTCGAGTCGACTCCCGCATTACGCGAGTCGACTCCGAGACTCCGCGACCACAAAGAAGACAGAAGACCAAGTTACTGCCTCTGAGATTCGAGTCGACTCCCAGACAGCTAGAGTCGACTCCAAGGCAGCTTCACATCAAAAGGGCAGAAGACCAAGTTTCGGAAACTGAGAGCCGAGTCGACTCCGAGGAAGCTCGAGTCGACTCCAAGACTTGACGAGCTAAAAGACAGAAGATAGGGAGTTCGGGCTCTGAGCGGCGAGTCGACTCCCAGGACAGTCGAGTCGACTCGAGTGGACCAAATTCAAAAATACGTCCACGGACTTCATGGGATGAGCCGACTCCGAGAAAGCCAAGTCAGCTCCAGAAGTTGGCGAGTCGACTCTGGGTCAAGACGAGTCGACTCCCAGTCGCGAAGGCAACTTTAATTCAAATCTGGAACAGTTGCAGAGTCGACTCCGGAAAAGTATGAGTCGACTCCCGCTACAGACGAGTCGACTCCTGATCGCGCGAGTCGACTCCAACCCACCAACGGACACATTGTCAGACTGTACAGAGTGTGCAGAACGGGCAGAAAAAGCTCTCTAACGGCTAGTTTCCGTGGGGGTTGGTTTAAATAGCCACAGAGGACTGTAGCAAGGTAGAGAACAACCATTCCACTCCAAGTATTCAAGCATTCAACTCTGCAACTTGTTCTTCAACGAGAAAAAGGGAAGATCTGCATTTACTGCATCCACCTACATCTTCCCAGCAATTAAAGAAGCTCCTCCTGCATTCAAGTCGACTACACATTCAAGAGGAGACCGAAGTTTAAGAAGCCATTCCTCTTCTCCAACTTAAAAGCGTTTGAGGGCTTCTAAACTCCTTTTAGATTATATTGTCTTTCATCTGCTTTTGAGAAGCTTGTTTTTCTGTTTGTCTATTTTATTTACAACTTGTATTTGCTTGATTCAATCGGAGGATTGAATCAAGGGTATAGAGGTTAGTTGGTGAGCCTAGTTATTAAAACCAACGTGTGTAAGGGTTTGATTGTGATCCCGGGAAAACAATCGGGGTGGTTTTAGTCGGTGAGCCTGGGAAAACCGACCGAGTTCGTTGTGAGCTCGTAAAACAACAAGTTTGGTTGTGAGCTTGGAAAACAACCGGCTGTAATCCAAGGGGGTTATAGTGAATTCCCAAGTGAGACTTGGGGAGTGGACGTAGGAGCAAGGGTTAGCTCCGAACCACTATAAAACTTGGTGTTTGTGTTTGATTGTCTCTCTTCTTCTTCCTCTCTTATCACTCACAGCACATAGCATTTAATTAAACAACTTGCAATAGTTTTAATTAGTCATCCACAATGTTTTAAATATCTAAATTATTTTAAAACCCAATTCACCCCCCCCCCCCTCTTGGGTTGTCTATCTGGGCAACATTCCATTTCGGCAACTAATCACAGCATTTGAAGTGGCCAAAAATAGTCTACCTAGGATCACCGGGATGTGATTTTCTGGATTTTTACTGGTTCAGTTTCAAGGACTACAAAATCCACAGGATAGTAGAACTCATTAACTTTTACAATCACATCCTCCACAATTCCTTTGGGGTACTTTACCGTCCTATCTGCTAACGAAAGAGTGATGTTTATAGGTTTTAATTCCTCCAAACCCAACTTTGTGTAAACAGAATAGGATAACAAGTTTACACTAGCTCCTAAATCTAGGAGGGCTCTCCGGATGATGGTTTCTCCTATTTTAATTTCAATAGTGGGGCAACCAGGGTCCTTGTATTTTGGGGCAATCTGTTGTTGAATGAGAGATGAGGCTTGTGCCGCCATCACAGCTTGCCTAGGAATACTAGTTTTCCTTTTCACCGTAGTGAGGTGTTTTAAAAATTTCGTATAGGAGGGGATCTGTTTGATGGCATCTAGAAAGGGATGGCATCTAGAAAGGGTAAATTTATTTGGACATTTTTAAAAACCTCCATGATTTCATCATACTGAGATTTTTTCTTGGAGTCTTGTAGTCTACTAGGAAGGGAGTCTCTATTGGTTTCTTCTCTATTCCTTGTGTTCCCTGCTCTTGCCCTTTTTTCTGGGTGGAGTTCGGTTCATGCTTTTTTTCTTTTTCTTGTACAGGAAGTTGGACCTTGTTGTCCACTTGCTTACCAGACCGTAAAGTGGTAATTGTGTGAACTTCATGGGTTAGATTTTCATTCGAGTCAATCTGAAACTGGCCTCTCAACCCTTGCTCTGTTGCCTACTAGGGTTAGGCACTAGCTGATTGGGTAATTCACCTCTCTTCCTATCCCCTTGAGGGTTAGCTATTTGGTTCAGACTAACCTCAAGTTTTGCAATTGCTTGCGCATGGAATTGGTTAGTCTGGGTTTGAGCTATATTGGTCTCTTGTTGTTGTTGAATGAAGTCTTGTTGTTGTTTCATCATGTTAGCCATCATGGCTTCCAACAATGTAGATTGCTGAGGGATAGGGGCACTATAAGTAGGAATAGGTGGAGCCAATGATTGGTTCATCTGTGATGAACCTATCCTAGGAAAGTTTTTCTGAAAACCTGGTGGACCACCCTGATGCTGAATAGGTTCAGTCTGCCTGTATGAGAAGTTCGGGTGAAACCTATTATCAGGGTGATAAACTGGGCTGAATGAATTGGGAGTGAATTTCTTAAAGGAATTATATGAATTTAGAGCATTTGTCTGCTCAGCCTTAATATTGGGTAAACTAGGACAACACTCCACTAGATGCTCAGAACTGTTACACAAGATACATAAGCCCTGTGGCTCATGTTCCACTTTCATGATGGAATTTGACTCTTTTTGTGAGTTTGAGTGAGTGGAAATAGTGAAAGCATCCAACTTTTTGCTCAGGTTGTTCACTCCATTCACCAGATTGGACATGACATTCTTGAGTTCTGGGTCTGTTTTTATTCCGTAGGTACTTGGTTCTCTAGACCCATAATCATCTCTATCTACCTCCTGACCATAGCTACTCCAATTTTGGGCATTTTCAGCTAAGTCTACAAGGAACTCATAGGCTTGATCAGGGGTTTGGTTCATGAACCTACCCTTATGCATGGATTCAATCATGTTCCTGTGTGCTGGAGGTAGTCTTTTGTAAAAGAAATGTACTAAATCAGCCTTGTCAAGCCCATGGTGCGGGCACTTGACCAAAAGATCGTGGAATCTTTCCTAAAGTTGGAAAAATTTCTTTTCAGATTTTTCTCTAAAAGTTTTGATGGCATCCTTAATTTTTTCAGTTTTTACCATGGGATAGAACTTAGCCATAAACTTCCTAGATAATTGTTCCCATAATGTGATGAAATTTGAAGCAAGAGAATACAGCCATGCAGCAGCACGATCCTCTAAAGTTATGGGGAACAACCTTAATTTAATACCCTCTTCATCTAAGTTTTGATTTCTGAACGTTTGACAGATTGTCAAAAATTTGTTTAGATGAATATATGGTTGTTCACTTTCAAACCCATAAAATTTGGATAACATGTTTATTGTTGCAGCCCGAATCTCAAATTGGGCTACATTATTAATTGGTAATAATATGCAAGTAGGGGGACTAGCGGATGCGGGTGCGAACAACTCATTTAAAGTTCTAATATGTTCACCCATTGTAGAGATTGACGGTTGGCTTACAGTTCGCTAGTTGTGATGAAAAGTTCTGTCAATCTCAGGATCAAATGGTGTTAACTTACCCCTTAATGACCTTCTACCATGCATACATTATCAACAATTCATTAGATTTGACTTCTAAAATGAACGAGATCCTAAGAGAAAAGAAGAGCTAGACACAGATGACCACAACCAACACCACACAACAATTTGACTCTATTAGTCTTAGAATTAAGTGAGGTTTAGTAACTTCTAAAATCTAGTTGTGTGGAGAATTATTAGATAAAAATTTCTAAAATTCTCTCCTAGATTAGACAGCTCATAATCTTCCTTTCAGATTAAACTTGAGCTTACCAGTTAAGAAGATCTAGTAACTAGTGACCAGGTAAGTCCCAGGGTGTGTGGTGGTGCACTAGGCTCACTTAAGTACCACAATTCTCGTAACAGTTTTCACTATTGTAAAACTTGCTTAGACATCACCAATTACTAAAGTTCTCACTGGAGTGGCCTTCAGTCGCTTCTTTTCAAGAGCCTATTGAGCTCGAAAACCCTAAGGCTAATGTCTAATTAATTTTAATATGATTAGGCTTAGGATATTTATGCACTGTGATGATTTTTGGGCTAAGGACGAGTGATGAAATCCTGATCTTATCTTTTTAGTGGGTTCCATCCTTAGAATATTTTATGCAAATGCTTTACACTACATGCAATAATCATTTTTTTTTTTAAAGTTTTATGGCATGACATTAAATTCCTTTAATTAAATGATCAAGCAAATTTTTTTTAATTTATATATTTACTTTTTTTTGTTTTTTTTGTTTTCTTTTGTTTGTTTATTTAATTTTTTTTATAGGAATAACTTAAATGTAAACTAAAAACTAATCCTTATGCGTCAGTCAATCTTCAAATGTCCGTTGAATAAGCTCTGAAGATTACTCCGTGAGGAGCCCCAATAGAGGTATGATAACCTCAGAGGATTGCACCCTATCAATTTCTAGCATTTTTTAATTAATTTTTTTAATCTTTTTTTTAACTCTAATCTAGGAAGAATTAAATAAAGCAAGATTAAAATAATCTAAGAAAATAAATCAAGGCTAGAATTGAAAATTTCACACATGATCTTAGTGGCGTTTGCTGAATCTTCCTAGTGACTTGCCTAGCCTCCTTGGCAACGGCGGCGCCAAAATTTATTGTCGGCTTTCTTGTAGACTGAAGGGTGACTTAAAAAGGATGTCGTTGTCAAAGTCTTAACCAACAAACAAAAATTTTTATACTACTCTTACCATCCTCTACTCATGAATAGTGGTTGTAGGATGTCGATCCACAGGAAGACGATTGGAGCACACAAATAAAGACTAGAAATTCCATTAAGATTTATCGAAATATTTATATTTTTTTCTTTTTTAAAAATTTCTTGAAGATATTTGATTCATCTCTAACCAACTAGAGCTAGTTTTCTATTCAAGAATAAACAAAGGAAAGAAAGAAAACTTTGTAATTGAAATCTAATGCAGAGTAGCGGTCAAACAGCAACGAAAAATATTTAAATAAGATTTCCAGTACACATAAAATAAATTGCAGGAATTAAACTGAAACTTAGAACATAGTGTTAGATGCATGCCCTAGAAGCCAATCTGGTTGACACATTATTAATTCTGGGACATAAATTTGTACTTGACTTTATTATTATTGAATAATAAATGGGCATTTTTTCATTCATATTATTTATGTGTCTATGAATCGTCCAAGGAATTAATAAGATGATGATACATATTCTCAAGAGTTGAGAATTTGAGCCATGTATCATTGGTGATTAATTTCTAAATGCTCCTGATCAATGGATCATCACGAGGATGGTGATCGATCCGATCAGTGCACAGATTGCATTCCTTATGGATGGACGAGACTCGAGTCCACAGTGTAGGGACACTGAAGTGAGAGTGCAGGTGCTTGTTAGAGAACAAGGGTACTGAGCGTGGCCAAAATAAGAAGTCACTTGGATGTCTATCCACTCGTCAGTGACTTGCTTGATGTTGCAGTAGTGTGACTGGTCCTTTGACCTGCGGTGCTTTGGCTATTCATAGTGAGGTTATTGTAGTTTGACTGCACATATACATGGTCTCTAGTCATATGGGTCCTTGTTGTGTAGATTGGCTGCAGTAAGTTCACTGTAGGAGTAGGGTATGCACTTACATGGAATCTATCGACCTTGATAGATGAGGAGTGATCCTATATGATTTATTAGACTGAGTTCTAAGATCTTGGCCAGGGCAGTAATATAAAGTGAAGAAAGAGTTTTCCACTATCGAACTCAAGTCGAATAAATCTAGACATATGACAGACGACGGGGTTTGACGAGTTATCCATGACCTCCGATCTGTAGGGATCCACGATAGAAGGACTGTATCATACGATAATTGCACCTAGAGGTTCATCATTCTATTCTGCTGGGTAGCCACTACATACTGCTAGGTGTCACTGGTGGATGGTGAGACTCACAGGGATCATCTCGATGGTCGATAATCCCTAGTGAGTTGAGTTGGAATTGTTTCAACCCATTGAAAGGAGTTTTCAATGATATTGTGATAGAGATCGCAATATATCTCACTACCAGTCAGAATAGAACCTATGGGATCACACACATTAGAGGTATTGACCGATCCGATGGTTGAATGTGATTAGGAATCACAAATAATCAATTAGATTGATTAATGGATAACCCGCTAAGAGTTAGTGGTTAGAAGAAGGAATAATTGCAATCGAATTGCAATTTAATTTAATTAATTGGATTTAATTAATTGGACTTGATCACGAGTCCTACTTGGAGTAGGATTCATGAAGTCCTAATTGGATTAGGATTTCAAATTAAATTAGAATCCTATTTGGAATAGGATTTGTAAAGTCCTAATTATCTTAGGACTGAAATTTAATAAGTCCTAATTTGATTAGGATTATTTTAAGTCCTAATTAATTTTAAATTTAATCTAATTAATTTTATGACTTCTAATTGGATTAGGATTGAAGAGTTCAATAGAGTCATGGTTAAATTAAATCCTAATTAGATTAGGATTTGGAGGAAATTGAAATGGGTGCATATAAATCCTATTTTGACTAGGATTGGACTCATGCAATAGACCCAAATTAAAAATACCCTTTAATTTATTTAGATGGCAGATTTAAATAGATTTGAGGGAGGGGCCCACGCCCCTCCCTTTGGGGTGTGCGTGGAGAAAGAAGGAGGGGTATACACCCCTCCTAGCTATTCAAATAATGGGATAAGGATGAGTTCCTAAAAAATAGGAACTCATCTTTATCCATTAGTGCTTCAAAAAGAGGAGGGATTTCGGCCCCTCCTCTCATGCTTTCTCTAGGCATTTTGGCAGCACCCCTCCTCCCCTCATTCCTCCTTCCAGCCGCAAGAGAAAAGGGAGAAAAAGAAAGGGTGGGGTGGCCTTCTTCTTCCTCTTCCTTGGGTCCAGCGTAGGAGAAAAAGAAAAGGCTGCGAAGAGCCTTTGTTTCTTCTTCCTTGGCATTTCCTTCTTCTTCCTCCTCTCAAGCCAATCAAAGGTTGATTCAAAGGAGAGGACTTCAGCCATCTAAAGCCATCTCTGCAAGGAAGCTAGCACCCCAGGAAGATCCAAAGGCTTCAATCGACTCACTACCTTGTGTGGATACCCGTAGAGGCCGGACACGTGTGCGGCTTCCATCGAACCTTCTACAAATCCACGTAAATCAGATTTATGGAGACCATCTACCTGCACAAGGTGAAGATCTGATCTTCTTAATGATTTTAAAATGGTTTAAAATAATTTAATTCTAATCTATCTACAAACGAAAGGTTTTTAAAATACGTTCATGCGATGAACGGATCCCGCATATGTTTTTCCGCTGCAATCTGAAAATTATTTCGAAATTTTTATGGCATATGAGGGATGCTAACAGTGGTATCAGAGCCATGGTTATGTAGATTAAGATTAGAATTAAATTTTTCATGGCATTTTAGATCTGAAATTTAAGGGATTATGCTTGCTGAAATTTATGTATGCAGAATTTTCAGCTTGCTGATTTTTCTGCATACTAATTTTTAGATGCTTAGATTAATGATTCTAATGTTTTGATAATGTGATTACAAATGTTTAGAGTCAAATCTAGCATGATCAGCAAGTCATAAGATGGAATAATCAATTAAATTATAGATCTAAAAATAATTTTTATGCATGTGATGCGTATGGTGATGATCATGGATAGACCCTTTGAATGTGCTGAAATGTTCTGCGATGTTCTGTGATGCATGTAACTTGAATTTTCAGATGCCTGCATGCATCTTAAATTCATGTATTAGAGACCTGCGTGTCTCATAAAAAGGGTTGTAATTTATTCTTTATTTTTATTTTAATTTTTAAAGCAATCTGGGATGTAATCTGTGATGTGTGTTGCACGTCGATGGTTGATCGATATGTACATCAACTAGCTCAACATGCGCGGATCGAGATCAAGGGTTGATTGAAGATGGATCAAGGAGTTGATCACAATTGGACCTAAGGGATCAAGATCGAGTCAAGAGTTGAAGACGATCAAACCAATTGACGTGCATGTGCTTGTAAAATGACCCCATTCTGGATCCATGATCATCACCATTTAATTTTATTTTTCATAAATGCCTGGATGTTTAATGCTTATGTTTATGCGGGTAGATATATATTTGCATGAGATGTGAATACGCGATCGAGTGAGACCTAAATCGAAACCTCCCTAATCAGTCGAGGGTGAACCAACATGAGTTAGTCATATTAGATTAATTGATCTAATTGGTGTCCAGGCAAACCTAAAAGGTGGTTACTTAATTAGGACCTTACTCTCTGAGTAAGGGGAGCCTCCCACCTGCTTACCTGGCCAATTGTTCGATTACCTCTTATGAAGAACTCAAGTTGCAAATACTAAGACTTGATTATGCAATATTAAGTCCATAGGTCTTCCACCGTAGTAGAGCTGCTAAGATCTTTTCGGTGTTGATTTGTCTCGGCTGGACACGGTGGGCAAGTTGCATCGGAGGACTGGACCTCTCTATTAGACATGAGATGTTGCGGGGTAAAGGTGGGGTTGGGCACCAATAACTGTTAGGTGAGGACCCAATGACGACTTTATTTCTGTGGTTATATGGTGGGTCTAACTTAACTAAGTAATGGGGCCAATAACTGTTAGGTGAGGTCTTCATGACTTAGAGACCAAGTTGTTGGGAACCCGCCCATGTCGCTGATATTTCAAAAAATTCAGATGGCAGCGGAATCGGCATAAGCGGGATCAACCGTTCATCGCATGAACGTTGTTTCATGAACCGTTCGTAGTTAGATAAGAATTAAAACTTTTAAATACATTAGAAGATCAGATCTTCACCTTGTGCGGGTAGATGATCACCGCAAACTGAAGTTCGTGGTCTAGAATGAAGGTTTGCTTGAAGCCGTTCAAGTGTCCGGCCTCTATGGGTATCCACACGAAGCAGGATCCGATCCAAGCTCTCTATCTCACCGGGGTGCTAGCTCCCTTGCAGAGATAGCTTTTGATGGCTGATTTCCTCTCTTTCAATCAACCCTTGATTGTGCTTGAGAGGAGGAAGAAGAAGGATGAAGAAGAGGAAGAAGAAGAATCCCCACGCAGCCTTCTTTCTTTTCCCTGTGTTGGAAGGAAGAAGGGAGGAAGAGGATGCCGCCAACACCTTTGGCTTTTATCTTCCTTGCTTGCGGCTGAACCAAGAGGAGAGGAGAGGGAGGCGTACGGCAAGGAGGAAGAGGGCTTCTTCCATGCCCTAGGTGCCGCCCACAAGTCCCTTTTTATAGACATGTGGAGCTCCTAATATTTAGGAGTTCTTGATGTCTTTCCTAAGAGGGGGCGCCGTCTCTTCTCCCTTCTCCACGTGGAAAGGGGAGGGGCTTATCCCCTTCTTCATGGTAAACCCTAATCCATATTAGGTAGGGATTGGAATGCCCTAATGTGGTCAAGCCCTAATCCAATTAGGCTTAGCCCAAGGGTGAACCAATTTGGATCCAATCTAGGTAAGTCCTAATCCAATTAGAACTTAAATCAATTTTGACTCAATTGAACTCTTCAATCCTAATCCAATTAGGAGTCTTATTGATTCATTAGATTAATAATTAATTGTGACTTAAGAAATTCTAATCCAAATTAGGACATATATAATTTTAGTCCTAATCCAATTAGGACTCTATTTGAATCCGAAGTCCTAATCCGATTAGGACTCTAGGAATCCTACTCCAAGTAGGAATCCAATTTTGATTCAAAACTCCTAATCTCATTAGGATTGCAGGAATCCTATTCCAAGTAGGAATTCCAGTCCTACTCCAACTAGGATTCCCAGTCCTAATCCAATTAGGACTCTAGGAATCCTACTCGAAGTAGGACTCTTGTTTCAAGTCCAATTAATTAATTCCCTTTGTTCCTTCTTCAACTGAATATCAATCGAATTGATTACTTGTGATTCATAATCACTTTTCAACCATCGGATCGGTCAATACTTCTAGTGTGTGTGACCCCATAGGTTCTACTCTGACTGGTAGTGAGATATATTGTGATCTCTATCACTATATCATTGAAAACTCCTTTCAATGGGTTGGAATGATTCCAACTCAACTCATTAGGGTTTATCGATCATCGAGATAATCCCTGTGAGTCCCACCATCCACCAGTGACACCTAGCAGCATGTAGTGGCTACCCAGTAGAATAGAAAGATGAACCTCTAGGTGCAGTTACCATGTGATACAGTCCTACTATCGTGGATCCCTACAGGACGGAGGTCATGGACAACTCGTCAAACCCCATCGTCTGTCATATGTCAAAATTTATTCGACTCGAGTTCGATAGTGGAAAACTCTTTCTCCACTTTATATTACTGCCCTGGCCAAGGTCTTAGAACTCAGTCTAACAAATCACATAGGATCACTCCTCTTCTATCAAGGTCGATAGATTCTTTGTAGGTGCAAACCCTACTCCTACAGTGAACCTACTGCAGCCAATCTACACTGCATGGACCCATATGGCTAGAGACCATGTATGTGTGCAGTCAAACTACAATAACCTCACTGTGAGTAGCCGAAGCACCGCAGGTCAAAGGACCAGTCACACTACTGCAACATCAAGCAAGTCACTGACGAGTGGATAGACATCCAAGTGACTTCTTGTCTTGGTCACGCTCAGTACCCTTGTTCTCTAACAAGCACCTGCACTATCACTTCAGTGTCCCTACACTGTGGACTCAAGTCTCGTCCATCCAGAAGGAAAGTGATCTGTGCACTGATCGGATCGATCACCGTCCTCGTGATGATCCATTGATCAGGAGCATTTAGAAATTAATCACCAATGATACATGGCTCAAATTCTCAACTCTTGAGAATATGTATCATCATCTTATTAATTTCTTGGACGATTCATAGACACATAAATAATATGAATGAAAAGATGCCTTTTATTTATTCAATAATAAAGAGTCAAGTACAAAATTATGTCCCTAGAATTAACAATGTGTCAGCCAGATTGGCTTCTAGGGCATACATCTAACAATCTCCCACTTGCACTAAAGCCAATCAGTCATATATCTAAGCCCCATCTTCTCAAGGTGGACTTCAGTCTTTTGCTGACTTAGCTGCTTAGTGAATGGGTCTGCCACGTTATCCGCGGAGTCTACTCTCTGCACCTCTACATATTTCTTCTCAACATAGTCACGTATGAGGTGGAAGCGCCGCTCTATGTGCTTGGACTTCTGATGAGACCTTGGCTCCATAGCTAGTGCTATGGTGCCAATGTTATCGCAGTAAAGTGTTATGGCATCTAATGACATTACACCTAACTCTGCAATGAACTTTTAACCAGAAGGTTTCCACTGCACCCTTAGATACGGCTTAACATTCAGTTTCTAAGGTAGAATCTATAATGATCGGTTGTTTGGAACTCATCCAATTTACTGAACCACCATTGCACATATTCTGATGTAGACTTTCTATCATCAATATGTGTGCATCCTTCTACCTTCAACTCTGATCTTCTCCCAAAGACCAAGAACAAGTCCTTAGTTCTTCTCAAGTACTTAAGACTGTTCTTCACAGCTATCCAGTGCTTTTTGCCTGGATCTGATTGACATATGATCGTGACATTCACAGCATGTACTATATTAAGTTATGTACATAGCATGGCATACATGAGGCTCCCTATTGCCGATGCATAGGATATCTTGCTCATGCGTTGAATCTCTTCAGATGTGTTGGGGCACATCTTCTTGGAGAGATGAATTCCATGTCTTAGGGGTAAGAGACCCCTTTTAGAGTTTTCCATGCTGAACCTTTTCAGCACTTTCTCTATGTACATCTTCTGTGATAGGCCAAGCATCCTTTTAGATCTATCTCTATAAACCTTTATTCCCAAAATATAGGATGCTTCCCCAAGGTCTTTCATGGAGAACCTTTTTGACAACCTGACCTTGACCGAGGTTAGCATGGGAATATCATTCCCTATCAGGAGGATGTCGTCCACGTACAGTACGAGAAATACAACAGCACTCCCACTAACCCTTTTGTAAACACACGGTTCCTCTTCGTTTTTGATGAAATCAAACGTTTTGATTACGTCATCGAAACGAGTGTTCCAACTTCGAGATGCTTGCTTTAGTCCATAGATGGACCTTTGCAGCTTGCAGACCTTGTGATCTCCATCACTGGAAGTGAAACCCAAGGGCTGTTCCATATAGATATCTTCATCAACATATCCATTCAGGAAAGCAGCTTTCATATCCATCTGCCAGATTTCATAATCATGAAATGCTGCAATGGCAAGCAATGTTCGGATGGATTTTAGCATGGCTACAGGTGAAAAGGTCTCCTGATAGTCAATGCCTTCGCGCTGACTATACCCTTTCTCCACAAGCCTTGCCTTATAGGTCTCTACCTCTCCATCCGAACCTATCTTCCTTTTGTAGATCCATTTGCATCCAATAGGTACAATACCTTCTGGTGGATCTACTAAGGTCCAAACTTGGTTGGAATGCATGGAGTCTAACTCCAATTATTTCTCGAAATCGATATCAGATATCGCCTCGTCGTAGGTTTTGGGATCCTGCGTGTGATCCCTATCTCCCACTAGGAACATTTCCTCGGTATCCTCTTCTAGTATACCTAAGTATCTATCGGGAGGATGGGAGACCCTACTTGATCTGCGAGGTGGTTGAGGGACATCGTGTACTGGCTCTGTATTAATGGGTTCGATAGGATCCATGACTCGTTGCTTTTCAGAGACTTTCTCTTCAAGCTCAATTTTCCTCCCACTGCCTCTATCAAGGATAAACTGGTTTTTCAAGAAGATGGCATGACGGCTCACAAACACATTGTGATCCTCTGAGACAAAAAAATTGTATCCTAATGACTCTTTAGGATATCCTATAAGACGAGCACTTATGGTCCTAGCCTCTAGTTTGTCCGCCTATAGTCTCTTGACGTGGGCCGGACATCCCCAAATCTTGAGATGACCAAGACTTGGTTTCTTACCATGTCATATCTCATATGGTGCGGTAGGAATGGACTTTAGAGGGAACTCTATTCAACAAGTAAATAGCTGAAAATAGGGCATCTATCTAAGGAAACAAGGGTAAATCAGTGAAGCTCATCATGGACTGTACCATATCAATAGAGTCCGATTCTTCCTCTCTGACACTCCATTGAGCTGAGGTGTACCAGAAGGAGTCCATTATGAAACTATACCATTCTCCTTGAGATAATCACGGAATTCTCCATTAAGGTATTCACTTCCTCGATCTGATTGAAGAACCTTAATGAGTTTTTGTGCTTATTTTTCTACTTCATATCTAAGCTTTTTGAACCTTTCAAAAGTTTCATATTTGTGTCTCATACACATATCCATACCGTGAGTAATCATCGGTAAAATGAAGTAAAAAATTACAACCCCTAGCCTGCACATCGAATGGGCCACACACATCAGTGTGTACTAGGGTAAGTATTTCAGTGGACCTCCCTGTGTCCTACAAAGGATAATTTAGCCATCTTTCCTTGAAGGCAGAATTCACAAATCAAATATGACTCGAAAGTCAATGAGCCCAAAAGCTCATGTTTCTCCAATTTGTTTATTTTGTCTTCTCCTATATGGCCAAGCCTGAGGTGCCATAAATACTTTAGATTTATCTCATTTTTTAATCTATTAGATCCTATGGTATTCACTGTTTGCTCAGATATATTCACAGATACATCCATATGTATGTGATAGAGACTGTCAATCATTAAATCATTTTGAATCAATTTAATTTTCAAATAAATAAAAATCTTTTTGTGCTAAATAAAATACAGAAATCAAATTTCTGCTAGCAATAGATAACAGTCCCTAAGTATCCTGAGCATATCTGACAAACCTTCTGAAGGTCTATCACCCTTCATGTTCTTTATGCTTCCCATGTATGTAGGACAGTTCCTCTTCCAATGGCCGTCCATTATGCAATGGAAACATTTTTCCTTGCAATTGGCCTTTTTCTTGGAACTTCCTTACTTGGTGTTTTCTTAGTCTTCTGCTTCTTCGCAGGCTTCTTCTTCTTCCAAATAGACTCTCTCTTGAAAGTAGAAACTAACTTGACAGCGAAAACGATGCCCCTTGAACTTCTTCAAGGTCCCTAAGGTAGTTACCAATTTATTTAACAATTCTATTTTAGTGCATACAACCTTGTTCATATGGTAGTTTACTATAAACTATTCATATGAAGCTGGAAGGGATTGCGGGATCAAATCCGTTTGCAATTCCTTGTGCATGGTCATGCCAAGCTTCTCTAAGTCCTTTATCATGGTCAAACCATGATCATGGACAGACTGCCCATCGTGTATCTTGGCTTTGAAGAGCCTCTTGGACACTTCAAACCGAGCTGCGTGACTCTGATCACCATACAGCTCTTGTAGGTGATTTAATATGTCCCTGGCAGTCTTCATGTTCTCACGCTGGCATTGTAATGCATTGGACATGGATGCCATTGTGCAGCACCTAACTTTATTGTCATTGTTCGTCCACTTAACAAGCGTCTTACGCTGATTAGTGATCGGACGGATTGGTAACGTGGGGATTCCATGGTCTAGCATATACCCGAATTTCTCACAATTCAAAACTATTTTTGAAATTTGCTGAGCCAATCTTTATAATTGGGTTTGGTCAAACGGTTGTTCTATAGGATATGAGTTAAGAGTCTAGAAGCTGACTTTATAATCCTCAGAGAGTAAAGATTCTAGTTAGACTTTTGTACTTGATCCTAATCTGTTCTAAGGTCTTTTAGAACAAATGTACCTCCCACTATTTTCTCGAATTCCTCACACTCCCCTGGTAGGAAAACGAAAATCCTACACGACTAGGGTTTCTAGTGGGTACTGCGGTCCCACCGATTTACATGCCACCTCACCTAACAGTTATTGGTGACACATAAATTGATGAATGTACAACTCTTGTACAATGCTTCTCAAGCATGTTGCAGTGCTACTTGGTCTCTAAGCCATGAAGACCTCACCTAACAGTTATTGGTCTCATTTCTTAGTTAAGTCATACCCACTGTATAACCGTAGAAATAAAGTCGTCATTGGGTCCTCACCTAACAGTTATTGGTGCCCAACCCCACCTTTACCCTACAACATCTCATGTCTATAGAGAGGTCCAGCCCCCCGATGCAACTTGACCACTGTATCCAGCCGAGACAAATCAACATCAGAAAGGCCTTAGCAGCTCTACTACAGTGGAATACCTATTGACTTAATATTGGTTAATCAGGTCTTAGTGTTTGCAACTTGAGCTTTTCATAAGAGGTAATCGAACAATTGGCCAGGTAAGCAGGTGGGAGGCTCCCCTTACTCAGAGAGTAAGGTCCTAATTAAGTAACCACCTTTCATGCTTTTCTAGACACCAATTAGATCAATTAATCTAATATGACTTGCTCATGTCGGTTCACTCTCGACTTGATTGAGGAGGTTTTAATTTAGGTCTCAATTGGGTTTGCTACATCACATGTAAACCTATCTACCCGACTCACATTCACATCACATGCAAACGGCAGAGGTAAGAAAGCCGCCGGACTTCGTTAGGGCAGAGGTAAGAATCCTCAGCCTTCCTCTCCTCTTCTCTCAATGCTTGGCCATGACGTGTTGTGGGTTGGAGCAGGCCAATCGCTGGATTTGGGTCCAAAACGGCTTGCTCTACCCGTCGGCGTGTTCGACGCCACCAGTCGTCGGGGGTGGCCGGGCTTGCTCCGCCACCTCCTACTGCTGTCAAGGCCGGCCACCGCGGCCGCCTTTGGGTTCGATCGAGAGGAAAGAAGAGGGGGCGGCAGTGTTGGGAATTGTATCCTAAGAGTCAATCTTCAGTGTGCTGATGATTGAATTTTGTAAATGAATTCACAAATTAATAAAGTGTTATTTGGCATTATTCAACATTTCATTGTACATCTTCAAATAAACTCTTATATGATGAAGTCCTTTGGATTTATTTTATGATAAAGAAGGATTTATCTTCAAGTCCTTAAAACTGCTCGCGATCAAATGATATACTGTTACTAGGATGACAGCATTATCGAGATTAGATCGTTGTGTGACATATATGTTGGTTGTCCTCTTAATCAAGGAGTGTGGAGACACTGATATTATACACAGATGAAGTATAGGAGTACATTTCACTGAACGTGATCAATTTCGGAACACTCTACTGTCGAGAGATGTTCCGAGTGGATATGGATATAAGTATCCCTCAGACCTGAGATCACCACAGTGACTAGTAAGCAACTCACTGTACTTTGGTACCGAACTAGCAGAATTTCTAATTCTGAGACAGAAGGTTACTAGGTGCAGTCAAGTACTTGCAAAATCAGTGCGTGAGTCAAGTGGAATTGACCCCTCTTGAAAACAGAAGATATGTGTTCAATTTAGCAAAACCTTGGCCAGGATAATCCTTGTGAGGAGTCACGGGATTTCTAAAGTTGATCACATAGAGGATGTACTTATTACAGAGTTGATAGAACTCTGAAGTCATCCTGGCATTAGGAGTCAAAGGGATGAATTATATAGTAACCATAGTCCAGGGTTCCAGAATATTTGCTTCGCATATATTCGGCCTATCCGGACGTCGGGTACCATTGCTAGATGATCATTTCGATTAGTACAAGAAGTTGTTCTTGTGCTACCGGCTTAGGTTCGAACCTATGGGGTCACACGCATAGAAGTTTTTAGATTGATCAAATGGCTGATTGATAATTAAGAATCATTCAGGGATAATTTGGTCAATTCGATTGACAAATTATCCTAAGCAAAAGTTGCATTAAAATAATTATTGAATTATTGGAGGGTTAATTAGTAATTGGATTACTAATAAATTTAATTTGATTGTATTAATGGACTTTAATTAAGCCAAATTGAATTAGATTCAATTTGAGCTAAATTAGGGTTTGACCTAATTCGATCGGATTCGACCTGAGCCGATTAGGCATAACCTAATTGATCGAACTTGACCCAATTGGATTGGGCTTGATTCAAGTCAATTAAGAATCCTTATTTGATGAGGATTAAGAGTCCAAATAATCAGAATTTATTATGGAGAAGAATTCCTAAAATTTAGGATCCTAGCTTTCTTTCTTGGAGAAGAAAGACACCTCATCCTTATCCTTAAAAGCAGTGGTGCCTATCCTCTTTATTTTTGGCCAATTTTTGGCATGAGGAAAGAGGAGGCACGGGATATTTTTCAGAAAAATATGGAACCCCAAATCTTTCTAAAAAGATAGGAATCAAATCCCTAATTTGTAGGGACTGCATGGCACATCAAGCAAGGTGGCGTGCAGCTGAAGTTTGGGGTGCAATAACCCTCTGATTTTTAGGGATTCTTGGCATAAGACTAAAAGAGAATTTGTTCATCTATTAGCTTCCGATTCACCAGAATTTTTTGGGAATTTTATCAGCCAAATTCGTTTGCCAAAAGAGGTGTGAGGCGTGGGGGTCTTTTGGCTATAAAAAGACCCCCACGCCTAGGGTTTGAAAAAGATGGTCTTTAGAAAGGGTTCTAAATTCTGGAAAAATTCTGAGAGCCAGCCATCTTCTCACCTCCTTCTTCTCCTTCATCTGCATCCTTCATCCTCTCAAAGAAAAATCAAAAGTTGAGTGCTTCGAGAGAGAAAAGTTCAGCCACTGCAGCACCTCTGCATGAGCTAGCACTCCTGCAGTTGTGGATCTTCCTAGAGCTTCACGTGGACTATCCGTAGAGGCCGGACGCGTGTGTGGCTATACAAGGTGATCAAGGCATCATCAAAGTTCTCAAAGCAAAAAGGTATGAGATCTAATCTCATTAAAAATTAAGATTAGAAATCAACTAGGTTGCTGAAATTTTGCATGACTACATGTTAGACATAGAACATGCCTACTTGTTTAGGATAAATCTTTAAAGTTCTGGATCTATTTTTGTTGTAGATATATGATCACTAGCATGCATAGAAATTAAATAGTTTAATTCATGCTTCCGCTGTAAAATTTTTAAAAATATATGCATGCGACCACCAGGGTTCCCAACAGGCGGGGGGTCACGGATCCCCTGTTTCGCCGAAGGAGAAGAGGGGAGTCGGGAGAGAAAAGAAGAAAGAAGAAAGAGAAAAGAAGGAAAAATAAAAGAGAAAAGAAGGAAAAATAAAAATAAAAGAAAATAATAATAATAATAATAAAGAGAGAGGGTGGTTTACGGGTATGAACCCAAACTCGGGGTGCTAGGCACTTCTGCAGGGCCACCCATGGGAGGATATTAAAATTTAAGTCTTCGTATATATATATTATGATGAATTTTAAAAAAAGAATACGATTTTTGAATATTAGGTTCTGCGAGGGATTTGCGGAATTAATTAGATTTGTTGTGGATCATGTTCGCAAGGTAAGTGATGTAACCTCTTTTCTAGATTTATCGGCAACTATATATATATTTTACGAATCGAATTATTCGTGATTTCGAATTTGATGCATGAATTATATGTATATTTTTAGAATATTGTATGACTCTGATTGAACGTATTTGCTTCTGATTTGAATTGTATTTAATTGCTATGACATTGTGCCTTTCGGCCTAGAACACTGAACATAATGTAAGAAAAGATAATGACTTGAAATAGATTCAGACTTGCAGTCGGGCTATGTTGAGGACCCTGCCAATGGGGGCTAATACATTGGTACCACAAGAAGAATAGTCGGTGATATGACCCTGCCACAGGGAACATGTGGCCATAGTTCCTGACTGTTGAGTTGAATCTGATAAATTGAAAGAAATTAAGATATGAACGATATTTGGTTTTGATACTGTATGTTTTCATGACTGAAATATGAAATAGAGAACTAATTAAACTTCGACCTGGCTATATTGAGGACCCCACCAATGGGGGCAGATACGTTGGCAATTGACTGTCCTGAAGGACTCACCACAAGAAGATTAGTCGGTGTTGATGACCCTGCCACAGGGAATATGTGGTCATAGTCCAGGATCGACAAGATGAATTGAATATGTGAAAGAATCTAGAAACCGTAAAAAGAATCTTAAGAATTTAAGAAATATTTGACTTGTACCTTGGAACTGCATATATATTTATTTTCTACATATTATTGCTTGAGTGTTCATTACTTACTGGACTGTTTAGTTCATTATACAATTTCTTGTTGTTTTACATATTCCGAAAACTAGTCTATTGGGGTTCCCAAATGGGAGAGTGACTAGAAGGATCGTGGCACAAGTTATCTTAGATTAGGATTATTTAAGTTGATCTGTTATTTTGGACATTTATTATGATTACTGGACATTGCAAGGTTTTGTTATTTTAAGAACTAGGTTTCTGCTTGTTGGTAAATTATTGTTCCGCTGCGTATTTAGAACTGTAAGACCTGATGACTTGAGTTAGTCGATGGAATAAGATTGCATTTATTCAGTTAAATTATTTTAGATTTATATAATTGAGATGTTTGGTTAAGATGCCTTGCATGCTCGTGGGGAGAGTTTTCTACGGGTATGTGGCGGTTGGCGCGACCCCTGGCTTGCGATTTCGGGCCGGACGCGTGACAGGGCTTAACAATCATTTTATTTTATTTTGTTTTGTTCACATTAATATAAGCAAAAAATTGTATCGAACGGTTTAATTTTAAACTCTATTTGTATGATGGTGCTCATTTGTTTTAGAGCCACACAATTTTGGTGTCATTTTTGGATATTTATTCTTTTTTTTCATTTTGTTTTTAAAAACAGTCTTTAGGTTTGACAACCAAACCTACAATAAATCACTTCCATAGCTTGAGAATAGCTTTTAGATCTTGAGAGTCAAATACTTTTACAGTAGAAGTTACTTTGGATATATTAACCTCAAAATATAGGTTGTCAAAAATAGTTTTTTAAGCCGAAAGCTACAATATCCGCAAATCAAGCCATAGTCCAAAACAGTTAGCGGATTGTTATAATTAGTCTTTAAGAAAAAATTTCATGTGTCGCCTATGGATAGAATGACCAAATTGATGGTTGTGTATGCCATAGAGAGAATTAGAAAATTTTACATACTTGAAAACTCTTCATAACTATGGATAAAGTTGGGCATCATGCTTTTATTGCTAAAATGGTATAATGTTGCCACGTCCCAAGCCCAGAGCGCGACAGATGCCGCATACCTATATGGCGAACTGTACAGGGATGCAAGACAACGGATCATATCAAAGTAATTACAAATCTAAAATTTATTTATGCATTAATTTATTCAAATAGTTCTTACAATAGTTTCAAAGTAACATGTGCTAAAATAAATCAAATAACCTAACTAATCTAACTAAAATGCCAATAACTGAAGGAGTCACCAGAAAATCTAGCGCACTCCTAAAGCCTTGAGCGATCATGCGTTGTACATCTGAATCTGAAAAATAGAGAAAACAATATGATAAGCTACACTAGCTCAGTAAGCAACATAATACCCCAAAGTGGGGTCAAAGCATGCCAAATATTTATTTTAAACATAAAATAATGATTGCAAAATTAATCATCAGCAAACATATTTTTTTTTTAAAATTTATTATCATTTTCACAAAACTAATAACAAAATTCTAACATAAATAGGTTACGGCTATGTAGCCCAATGTTATGGGTTGTACAAAGTGCCAAATCTACTATTGTTAACCACCGGTGGCAACAGTATCTAAATACCACTATTCTAATCACCGGTGGTGCGATGTTGAAATCAGTTTCTTACAGATACAAGTCGACAGGGCCAATGAATAATCTTCATTAGCAGGGTCAGAACAGATCATAGCCATGCTGAGAATACCTACATACAAAATATATTTTCATAATTTGTGCAGTTATATTTTTTAGATTTTATACATATGACATAAATTCAAAATAATCATTAACAAGCCTAACCCTTTTTAACTAAGTACGTACAAAATATATATCAAAATTTAATTCACTAATAATTAATTTATCAAATAATTTGGAAAACACACTTTGAAGTATTAGGTTACTTACCTCTTCTCGCTTTAAATCCTACTTCAGGTAGGCGGATCAGGTTCACCTATTTAAATATCGTTAAAATATAATTAAGTTTTTTATTAATTTCAGATGCCAAGCAAAGTCAAAAATACTATTGGACACGACCTCATGAACAAGCCCAAGATGAATATGGCCCGAACTCGGCTCACAATGGGCACGACCTAAAAGGGTGAACAGGGCTCCAACTGGGCCCACAATGGACCCGGCCCAACAGGCCCAAACTTCGCCCACAATAGGAACGATCCAATAGGTCCAAACTCGGCCCACAAAGAGCACGGCCCAACAGGCTCGAACTCGGCCCACAATGGGCACAATCCAACAGGGCCCGAACTCGGCCCACAATGGACACAGCCCAATAGGGCCCAAACTTATTCCACAACAGGCATGGCCCAATAAGCCCGAACTTTGCCCACAATGGACATGGCCCAACAGAGCTCGAACTCAGCCCATAATGGGCACGACTCACATTTGGCATGTCCCAATAGGGCCCGAACTCGGCCCATAATGGGAACGGCCCGACAGGCCCAAACTCGACCCACAATTGGCACGACCCAATAGGCCCGAACTTGGCGCACAATGGGAACAGCCCAATAGGGCCCAAAATCACTAAGTTGGGCCCAAATTTGAACATGGCCCAAATGAATGTTCACGGCCCAAAATATTCTTCATCCCGTTAAGCTTAAAAACAAGGGTAGAAGAAGGAAAAGAAGGAAGAGAGGGAAGGAGAAAGCGATGCTCTGGCCGAGCTTGGGTGGCTGGAGGCCGTCGTCTGGTCAACGGCTAGCCGACCGCAGTAGTAGCCAGCAGCCGCTGCAACGATTGGCGAGAAGGAGAAACTGAAAATAGTCTCGGTTTAGGGCTAGAACAGAGAAAGAAGGGCAGTTGGATTCGGTTAAATGTTGAAGAGTAGAGGGAATGGAGCTTACCAGCGATTGATGGAGGCGACGAATCTCAGCCGTGGAGGTGATGAATCTAGCGGTGGCAGAGCTCAAAACAGGGCTCAGAACAAAGAAAACAGAGCTCGAAGATGGAATTTCAAAGGGCGCTCGGCCGGGGTGGCACACTGGCCACCGAAGAAGGTGGAGGAGAGGGAGGAGTGGGAGCTCAGGTGGTGCTCTTAGAGGGATGAGGGGGTGTTTTATAAGAATTCCGAATAGATAAGCCCAAGGGCGGTTGCACCACCCGTGTGGATCGTGGGCGGATAAGCACCACGAGACGGTCGACGGTCGTTCTAACTCCTCACATGGTCGGGGAGTTCAACTACTTGCGGAGTCGTGCCAACTCCTCGGCCTGTTCGCTCCGAGGAAGATGGAGCAAGAGCTCCCCTGTTATGGATTTGGGGCCTAGCCTAAAGTCAACTAGGCCTACCGGCTTCATCCCATTTAGGCCTATTCTCACAAATGTTTAATAACACATTTCATAACTTAGAATTCTACCATAGCCTAATGCTGTATTTCTATCATAGCCCAACACTATATCCTTACCATAGACCAGCGCTAGATGATGGTGAAAATCATTAAGGTCAAAGCACATGGATCTACGCTACTTTCTATCCTCCCTTCAATCCCTATCATCATATTTTTGGCTGATCAAACACCGATAGCATGCCTGCGCATACCAACTTCATTGTCATTGAGACTCGACGCCTTTCTCTGTTGGCTAACTAAGTTCACCGGGACCTCGAGTTCCTTGGCGCTCGCCCAGATGGGACAAAAAGATGGGCGACTCTATGCATGTGATCTACATTTTTCATGGTGATTTATGAAAAGGAGCAATCTAATTATACTTTTCGACTTTATCATGATGTTAGACTGTATTGATTTCCTTCAATTCTTCCATTCTTCTTGCATACAAAGCAAGTTGTCTCCCTTCTGGTCCTACTTCAAGCCAGAATTTAATAATAGTCATTTAGTTTAGTGTCACGCCCCAGAATTTAATAATAGTCATTTAGTTTAGTGTCATGCCCCCGGCTCGCGATCTAGTTTAGTGTCACGCCCCCGGCCCGAGATCGCGAGCCGGGCGTCGCGCCAACCGCCGCACACCCGTAGGAAGCTCTCCCCACGAGCATGCAAGGCATCTTAACCAAATCTCAAAAATATAACTAAAATAATTCGGCTGAAATAAATGCAATCTTACTCCATTGACTGACTCAAATTATAAAGTCTCACAGTTCTCAATACGCAGCGGAACAATAAAGATAAAACATCAATTTAAATAAAGCCTAATCTAAGATAACTTGTGCTTCAGTTCTTCTAGTCGCTCTTCCATTTTAAATCTCCGATAGGTTAGTTCTCAGAATCTGTAAAACAACAAGAATTGTATAATGAGCTAGACAGCCCAGTAAGTAATAAACACCTTAACTAGACAATTCATATAATAACATAAAATATAAATTCAAATTACGATGAATCAGCATAAAGACATAATCAATTTCTTTTCAAACATAAATCCATTGAAATCCATATCTTTCAAATATCCATATACATAATCATAAATCTAATTCGAAACAAATCACATTCAACTCAACAGCCTTTAACTTTGACCACACTTATACTCTGTGGCTAGGCCAGAATCAGAACCGCACTTATACCCTGCAAAGTGGGCCAGAATACCGCACTTATATCCTGCGGAGTGGGCCAGAATACCATACTTATACCCTGTGGTGGGGCCAGAATTGCCAATGCATAACCCCCAATTGGCAGGGTCCAGAACATAGTCAAGCTGAGAGTTCTAAATCTGATGCACATCAAAATTCTTTTGGTAATATATAGATATATCATAATCCGATCTAAATATGCATATACAATGCAAAAACAGTAAATATAACAATAGTCCGAAAAATATTATTCCAGTTCATATTAATTTTTCATTCAAATCATCATCTCATAAAATTCATAAATCACATATAAATTCATTAACAATTTATTTAATGCAAAAATAATATTATATAAATAAAGAGTCTAGAAAAGAAAGTTCATTACTTACCTTGAACACGATCCACAACAAATCCAATTAATCTTACAAATCCCTCGCAGAACCTAATATCCAAAAATCATATTTTTCTTTTAAAATTCATCATAATATATATAAAACTTAAATTTTAACATTCTCCCAAGGCCGACCCTGCAGAAGTGTCTAGCACCCCGGGTTCAGGTTCGGATTCGGGTTCATACCCGTAAACCACCCTCCTTCTCCGGCCGAACAGAGCTCCCATTTTGAACCCAATTTCCGGCGATTGACGGGCTCAAAAACCACAATAAATCATGGCTAAACATCACGGAAGGAAGGGAGGAAAGCTGGGAGTCCTTACCTCGGCCCCGACGATGGTCCGGTGGCTTTCTTTCTCTCCGGCAGCAATGGAGGAAGAGGAAGACCCGTGCCGAAGAAGACCCATCTTTCTAATGGCTCTCTCTCTCCACCCCCCCTCTCTCTCGGCCGGCAGCGGCTCCTCTTCAAAATGCTTTCAACGAGAGGAAGAGAAGCCCTAAAAAAGAAGAAAAACAGGGGAGTCGGCTTCTTCGGGATGGCTCCCCCCTCATCATGCGCCCTCACGTGCGCCGCACGTGAGGCCGAAATCCTTGGGCTAGGCCGGTCAATGGACCGGGCCCAGTTTCAGGATCTCACATCCTTCCCCCCTTGAAAAAATTTCGTCCACAAAATTTTCATACATGCAGTTCAAGAGTAGAGAATACTTCTTCCAAACTAAGTCATAATACTCTTCAAATCAAAGTCGTCTTGTCTGATCAATGTCAAATAATTCCATTCACCACACTTTCTCTGCACACACTGATTTAAGCCTCATCATACTCGTGTCAAGTCTAGATTTTTTTTCTTCTAGAATTACTTGCTTATTGGTACATTCATTATTATGTCTTAATCCGTGTGAACACTTTTGAAATTTAAAAGTTCATATTCTTCTTTTGACAATTAATCAAAAAAATATTATGTAACTATTTAATCTTTTCTAGCAGCATAATGAGTTATCTAACAAAGAGCAGTGGGCATGGCTAGACAATAAACAGAAATCAATATTGGGACTAGATTAATACCTGTCGTCAACACATCAGAAGCCTGTGCATCTTGCTGTGTAAGTGCAAATACTTTTCCTTGAGTCTTTGGCCCCTAGCTTCCTTCCATTGCCTGAGTAGATCTATTCTCATTTCTTTGTGGGCAGTCTGCAATTTTATGACCTATCTTACCACATCTAAAACATGCATCGGTGTTCCAATGGCAATCCTTGTCAGCATGAGCCTTACCACATCTGGAACATTTATTGCTATTCATCTGCTTAGGGTTGTTACTTGTGGATTTCTTGTTTGAACTTTCGGCGTTTTCATTGCTCTGCCCCTAAAATTCATTTGACCTGTTCCTCTTCTTTTAATTTCTTTTCCTTTCCAACCGTTCATCATTAACTTCCCTTTCAATTATTAAAGCCTTATTTACCACAGCTGCATAGGTAGTCAATTCATAAGGTACCACTTGTTTTCTAATTTCAGTCTTTAGTTCCATCTCAAATTTATGTGCTCGATCTAGCTCATCCTCGACTAACTTTGGAACAAATTTGGCTAGCTCGGTAAATTTAGCTTCAATTCTGCAACAGTCATATTTCTTTGCTTTAGATGAATAAACTTCTGCTCTTTCTGCGTCCTTACACTCCAAGGAAAATACTTATCATAAAATGCTCCTCGAAATCTTTCCCAAGTGAGTGGCTCCCTATCCTGCTCATATTTATGTTCCAACATCCGCCACCAGTTGAATGCCTCACCTTACATCATGTATGATGCAAACAAAATCTTTTCATTATCCTGGCATCTCAAGACATCAAATGTTTTTTCCATCTCTGTAAGCCAATTGTCTGCTTCCAACGGTTCTGTAGTCCCCTTGAAAGCTGGAGGAGCCAACCTCTTAAATTCAGCTATATTGCTACGTTGTTCATACTGTTCCCCTCGTCCTTGCTGTAGCTGTGTCTGGGGCAACTGCGCTTGTTGGAGCAACTGCTGTTGCACCTGCTGTTGCATCTGCATAAGGCCCACTATGGTCTGCATAACCTGTCCTAAGCCCGGTTCTTGTTGTCTTGTCTGAGTATCACTAGCAGGATTGACGACTCTCTCCTGCTGAGAGGTGTTACCAACTTGTTGGGGTGCACTGCTATTTTGTGGGTTTGGTGCCTTATCAGTAGCTCTGCAAGTAGTCTTTCTCATCCGTCGTCGAGGCATCCTGACTTATATGTATCAAATAGCAGCATGCCAATAATAAGCTTACCAATTAATTAATAGTATATAGGATGGCTTGTTACAATTATCATAAACTAACGTCCCAATGTCCCTAGTGTTACCCACCTACACTCATGTCATGTCAGATTTTCTTATCTTAGAATTTTTTTTTTCCATTCATGCTCTAATACCATAAAAGTTGTCACGCCCCCGGCCCGAGATTATGAGCCAGGGGTCGCGCCAACCGTCGCACACCCGTAGGAAGCTCTCCCCACGAGCATGCAAGGCATCTTAACCAAATCTCAAAAATTATAACTAAAATAATTCGGCTGAAATAAATGCAATGTTACTCTATTGATTGACCCAAATTATAAAGTCTCACAGTTCTCAATATGCAGCGGAACAATAAAGATAAAACATCAATTTAAAAAAAGCCTAATCTAAGATAACTTGTGCTTCAGTTCTTCTAGTCGCTCTTCCATTTTAAATCCCCGATAAGTTAGTTCTCGAAATCTATAAAATAATAAGAAATTGTATAATGAGCTAGACAGCCCAGTAAGTAATAAACACCTTAACTAGACAATTTATATAATAACATAAAATATAAATTCAAATTACGATGAATCAGCATAAAGGCATAATCAATTTCTTTTCAAACACAAATCCATTGAAATCCGTATCTTTCAAATATCCATATACATAATTATAAATCCAATTCGAAACAAATCACATTCAACTCAACAGCCTTTAACTTTGACCACACTTATACCCTGTGGCTAGGCCAGAATCAGAACCGCACTTATACCCTGCGGAGTGGACCAGAATACCGGACTTATATCCTACAGAGTGGGCCAGAATACCACACTTATACCCTGTGGTGGGGCCAGAATTGCCAATGCATAACCTCCAATTGGCAGGGTCCAGAACATAGTCAGGCTGAGAGTTCTAAATCTGATGCACATCAAAATTTTTTTGGTAATATAATAGATATATCATAATATGATCTAAATATGCATATACGATGCAAGAACAGTAAATATAACAATAATCCAAAAAATATTATTCCAGTTCACGTACTAATTTTTCATTCAAATCATCATCTCGTAAAATTCATAAATCACATATAAATTCATTAACAATTTATTTAATAAAAAATAATATTATATAAATGAAGAGTCTAGAAAAGGCAGTTCATTACTTACCTTGAACACGATCTACAACAAATCCAATTAATCTTACAAATCCCTCGCAGAACCTAATATCCAAAAATCATATTTTTCTTTTAAAATTTATCACAATATATATAAAACTTAAATTTTAACAATCTCCCAAGGCCGACCCTGCAGAAGTGTATAGCACCCTGGGTTCAGATTCGGATTCGGATTCGGGTTCATACCCGTAAACCACCCTCCTTCTTTTATTTTATTTTATTATTATTATTTTCTTTCTTTCTTTCTTTTCTTTTCTTTTCTTTTCTTTTCCTTCCTTTTCCTTTTTCCTTCTTCTCCCGAAGCCTCTCTTCTTTGGCGGAACAGGGGACCGTGACCTCTCCCCCTTTCTTCTTCTTCTTCCCTCCTCGGTCGAGTCCAAGGGCGGCCATGGTGGCCGGCCCTGACGGCGACAGGAGGTGGCGGAGCAAAGCCGACCACCCCCGATGGCTAGCGGCAGCGAACACGGCCTGTGGCGAGTGTTCTCCGGCCGAACAAAGCTCCCATTTTGAACCCAATTTCCGGCGATTGACCGGCTCAAAAACCACAATAAATCAAGGCTAAACATCACGGAAGGAAGGGAGGAAAGCTAGGAGTCCTTACCTCAGCCCCGATGATGATCCGGTGGCTTTCTTTCTCTCCGGCGGCAATGGAGGAAGAGGAAGCCCCGTGCCGAAGAAGACCCACCTTTCTAATGGCTCTCTCTCTCTCTCTCCCCCTCTCTCTCGGCCGGCAGCGGCTCCTCTTCAAAATACTTTCAACGAGAGGAGGAGAAGCCCTAAAAAAAAAGAAAAACAGGGGAGCCGGCTTCTTCGGGATGGCTCCCCCCTACGCCCTCACGTGCGCCGCACATGAGGCCGAAATCTTTGGGCTGGGCCGGTCAATGGACCGGGCCCAGTTTCAGGGTCTCACATTTAGTGACTCTTAAGTTTTCTCAGTGCAAACTAAAACATTTCTGAGATATTACTTGCGCATGTCAAGTTCCCTTGATGTAGCTAGCTAATTTACTTGGATATATATGTGGTATCATACTCAACACGAGTTTAGTAAGGTGAATTTTATGTGTGAATGCTATGTCATTAGTATTCAATAGTAAGTCTATATCAAGTTTTTCTTGCTGAAACCCTTCTAACACATGTGATGCTTCTTCTACAGTACAGGTGTTTGACCCTTGGAAACTTGTCAAACTCGGTAAGCTTCAGAAGGAGATGGAGTGTAGGTTCAACACACTGTAGGATCACACCTCTGCTTCCACTTGCCACGGTGAAATTCCTCAAGTCCATCGCAGTTTTTGCGAATTAATCATGTCAGCCAGTATACGTCATCGGATGACAACCACCCAGATCCTAAAGCTTCCACCCATGAGAAACATGCACGCTTTCCCGGAATCACAAAGGATAGAAGTGCAACAACCGAGGTCGGCAGATAGGTCCGAGAGAGATTCCCATGTGGTCCAACTAATTCAAAGAGGTGTCTTAGTGTAATCTATTGTATTCTAATATGAGTATATCATCACTTGGCATATCCTCCACTTCCTTGAAAAACAATAATCAATTAACAATATCCTCTGCTTTGGAATCCAGTTCTAAGCCACACAATTCTTTAGCTAAACTTTAGATCAAATATCACGGGTTATTACACTTCTTTATGCCAGAACTGTAGCCAAAGTGAATCATCATCATCATCATCTAGAACTTTCAATCTACAGCTATACATATCCTTAGCATCATTTAACTTCTTTTCCATTTTTTTTCCTTTGAGCAAAAGCATCATTTAATTTCTTATGCCTATCTTTTTGTGTAGACCAGAGGCCTACTCTAGCAACTAGTGGCAATAGTTCTTCCATTATCAAGTTACCTAGCGAGAAAAGTCTACCGAAAGCCAACACCTACTCTAAAGGAACCGGATTCATTCCAGACTACATGTCCAATGACAAGAAACATCTATGAAAGAAGATTACTTTTTAAAAATGAACTTTCCTTGATATTTCTTTAGAATTGAATCAATATTCAGCTTTTGTCTTCGAAAAGTTATAACATCCTATACAAGATGGAAAATGATGCACCTCGGAAACGACCACAGCCGATATGGCATACCAACCAATCAGAGCTAGCTACGGAGCCTCCAATCAACTAGTAATAGTGATATAGGAGTATCTCCCTTAATTTCCATGGACGTAGAGTCTTGAGTCTAGCCCCTTGGGCGTGAAGGATTTAGTTGAATCATGAGAGTAAAATCGAGTCCAAGTATGGTGAGATTGAGTCCTCATAATAAGTGAAATTAGTTCACATTTGATTAGGGTCTTCAACGCCTCAATTAGGATGATTTTCAAGCGTTGAAAAGGTCTTAGAGTATATGGGATTGCTCCATGTGTCTCACGGGATGAAGTCCTAGTGGTAATAGGATTAGATCCTTGCGGCAAGGGGGAAATCCTAAATGGAGTAGGAGAAGTGCCATGCGGCAAGGGGTAATCCTAGTTGGAATAGGAATGGCGTGCGGCTAGAGTTTATCCATTTAAACTCCAACCTGCACACGATCTAGGAGTGACACTTGTCCAACCCTTAGTTGGCAAGTGGTTTAAGATGCTTATCTTCATATTTTAAATTTTTGAAGAGCCTTTACTGTTAGTTGTATGCCCTAGAAACCAATATCGCTGACACATTATTTATTCTGGAACATAGTTTTGTACTTGACTTTATTATTATTTAATAATATTGAGCATCTTTTTCCATTCATGTTGGGTATGTGTCCATAAATCGTCCAAAAATTAATAAAATGATGATACATATTCTCAAGAGTTGAGAATTTGAGCCATGTGTCATTGATGATTAATTCTTAAATGCTCCTGATCGATAGATCATCACGGGGACGGCGATTGATACGATGAGATTAGTGCACAGATTGTTTTTCTTTTTGGATGTATGAGTCTCAAGTCCACAGTATAGGAACACTGGAGTGATAGTGCAGGTGCTTGTTAGAGAATAAAGGTACCGAACGTGACCAATGCAAGAAGTTACTTGGATGTCTATCCTCTCGTCAGTGACTTACTTGATGCTGCAGTGGTATAACTGATCCTTTGACCTGCAGTGCCTTAGCTATTCACAGTGAGGCTGCTGTAGTTTGACTGCACAATATACATGGTCTCTAGCCATATTGGTCCTTGTGATGCAGATTGGCTGCAGTAGGTTCACTGTAGGAGTAGGGTGTGCACCTACATGAAATCTATCGATCTTAGTAGATAAGGAGTGATTCTATGTAATTTATGAGACTGAGTTCGAAAGACCTCGGCCAAGGCAGTATGTACAGTGGAAAAAGAGTTTTCCGCTCTCGAACTAAAGTCGAATAATTTTTGACATATGACATATGATGGGGTTTGACGAGTTATCCATGACCTCCATCTTGTAGAGATCCACGATTGAAGGACTGTATCATACGATAACTGCACCTAGAGGTTCATTTATTCCATTCTGTTGGGTTGCCACTACATGTTGCTAGGTGTTACTGGTAGATAGTGAGATTCACCGGAATTATCTTGATGGTCAATGATCCCTGGTGAGATGAATTGAAATTGTTCCAACTCATTGAAAGGAGTTTCAATGATATTGTGATAAGGATCACAATATATATCTCGCTACCAGACATAATAGAACCTATGGGGTCACACATATAAGAGGTTTTAACTGATCCGATGGTTGGATTTCGATTTGGAATCGCAATAGATCATGATTATCAATTTGATTGATAGTTGGTTTAACCCACTAAGAGTTAGTGAGTTGGAGAAAGAAGAATTGCAATCGGATTGCAATTTGATTGATTCAATTAGACTAAATGAATTAGACTTAACCTTATTAGATATAAGGTTTAAGAGTCCTACTTGGAGTAGGACTTCTAAAGTCCTAATTAGATTAGGATTGAAAATTTTAAGAGTCCTACTTGGAGTAGGACTCCTAGAGTCCTAATTAGATTAGGACTGAGAATCTTAAATGAAGAATCCTAATTGCAAAAGGACTCCTTATTAGATAAGGATTAAGAGTCCAATTGAGTCATGATCTAAAGGATAAGGATTGGGCCACCTAAAGCTTCAAAGTGCAACGATGATTGCAAATTTTTGAGCCAGTTGGTGACAGTACCTAGCAGAGGATGATCCAATCTTAAGTTAGAAGGCAACAATAATATTACCAAACCCTAAAGCACCGCTCACCATCAAAATTCTAAATACAAAACTACCACAGAGAGAACTCTCTCTTTGTAATAGAGAGAGATCTCGCGGTCCACAGTGGACCACGAGATCAGTAAGGGTACAGTGAGAGTTCGCGGTCCACGGTAGAGACAGAGAGAGATCCTCTCTCTGTAACAGAGAGAGATCTCGCAGTCACCCATGGACCGCAGTGCTGTGGTCCACGGTGTCGCGGCTTGAGCCTGGACTGCGATGCCATGGCCCATGTGCTCTTCTTCACGGTCCACGTTCGAGGAGGATCTCAGCGTGGACCGCGAAGTCGATGAAAAAAAAAACAGAAGATGGATTTTGGAAGGTACGGAGAAGAAATTAAAAAAAATTTCTTCTAAAGCGTGATTCAAAAGATGCATACAAAAATAAAAAAAAATACATTTTCTTGCGGAAGAGAGTCTGACAGCTAGGGATCTTGACTCCAGCAGATTTTTAGGTTTATCTACCTATGTAATTATTATATTTTATTATGGGTATTTTGGTTAAACAAACAGCTTCCCGACAAAGCTTAAAATAACTTTTTCGGAAAGCTCCAAAATGTAGCTTCTCCCAAAAAGCTATTTTTAGCTTTCTGAGAAAGCTAAAACAGCTTCCTGAAATTTTTACCAAATATTCGTTTCATCCAAAAGTACTTTTGGAGGGTTAGAAAGTACTTTTTGGCCCTCCAAAAGCTCTCCTAAACAAGGCTAAGTGGTTTGCAATTATGAAGGAATCTCATCTTGTGACACCTGCATATTCTCTAGCTTGCCCTTTTTGATGGAGATATATGCATTATTGTTCAATGAAACATCAAGCACCAAAGATTGTATATTAGTGGTGCCTTTCTTTGGTTTCATGATTTATTTCTTCCTCAGTTCTCTTGATCTGCACGATTTTTTCCCATAGTGAATGTAGGATGCAATTACATGTTTATTTTGTTTTGCTGAGTGTCACCATCAAGTGCATTTTCTAAGGCATATTTGGTGTTTATACAATGAAATATGTTTGCCCCAACTTTTTCCTCTTATGAATCTCTCAGCCTCCTGTGGTGTTTGCAACTTGTTCTTTTATGAATTTGAAAGGAAGAGTTGCTGCAAGGCCATGTTTTGTTATTTGGAGCATTAATGTAAATGAATTTTTTAATATTTTTAGTTTCGTTTTTCTAGGGTGGTAGCTAGTTTATATTTGAACTCCCCTTTCCCTTTTCTCACCTTCTTTCATTATTTTTCAAATGATATGCCTAATGTTGTTACTGAGCATATTTACTATAAGGGAATGGATTGCAGTGAACCTCGCTTGGTTCATGTGCCTCACTTTTTTCTTTTCGTCCATTTTGGTTCCAGTGGTGGAGTCCAAAGATGGGACCTTCTCTGTGGCTTCTGCATTTGCTGGTCATCATGAAGGTAATTCTGGGATTTCCAGTTATATTGCATCTTCTCTGGATTTCTGTCGGAAGAGGATAACCTAATACATGCTAAAGTGCAGCAAGAAGCATGGTACGTTTGATTGATATCTTTGTTTTATCTATGCTCCTGCCAACCTGCCCTATCTTTATCATTTCGCTCGTTGAACTCAAGGCTTTTTGTATTTCAAGTCATAAATCTTTTCTTGCATAGTCTCATGATGCACTAAGCAGCTGTTCAGGACAGAGATCACAAATTCTTATCAAAAGCAGTTGAAGAAGCATACAGTGGAGTTGATTGTGGTGATGGAGGCCCCTTTGGTGCAGTTGTCGTTCGTAATGATGAAATAGTTGTTAGCTGCCATAACATGGTCTTGAGGAACACAGATCCAACTGCTCATGCTGAGGTGACTGTAATAAGGAAGGTAAGTCCAAGAAAGCAGTCTGATAGTTATCAGAACTATTAGTTTTCCATGTACCTTCAACTGATACTTTGGTCCAGTTAATAACTCAAGTCTTTTTAATTCACCGAGATTGTCAGTTTTCTCAACTTCTCCTATATAATTTAATGCACATGATGAAGTTACTTCATCCCCCATGATTTGTAATACATAATCAGTGATTATTTTTACCTTGGACTTGGCAAGTCTTTATGCCTCATATATCTAGCGAATCTGTCAAATGGTATTATGATCCTAAAATGTTTTACTGATTTCTTCAAGACTTTAGAAGCTAGAGCACCTGATGCATTTTATTGGTATTGGTTGTGTTCGTAATATATCGCTGTGATTGAATCAATTGTAGAAATGAACAGACCATGAATAGATGCTTCGCATCATCGTAATTCTGCTTTCTAATTTATTAATTACTTCCATAGAAAAATTCAGGAAACCTTGAGTTGTGGGTCAAACATGACCGGTCATCTCGTGATTATGAACATAAGGATTGGAGAGGAGTGGATTGCAATCCTTTCCAGAAACAAACTTTATTGTCCACTAATAAAACATAGAATTATGATTTTTCAGGGGCTATAGAAAGATAAACCTATATCGATCATATGTTGGTTATGGATTTGAGTGGCTGGGACTCTTAAGGCACCTCAACAGATTGGTTTTCAATACTATTCTAGCAATCTGGTGCTGTTCTTTTTTATGTTGATTTTATGACCTTCTCCCTACTGCATTTCTAGCAGTAATGTTAGAAATCTGTGTTGCCCAAAAAGTTATTACAAAATGAACTTGTAGTAGAAAATAAAGAAAAGAAGAATTATGGAAAGAGGTTGGGAGAATCTTGAAAAGTTCATTTGAAATTACCTAGTAATTCATATTTTTTAGTATGACACAGTGGCTGATTGGCTTGTGAATCATTGGAGATTAGGTTCAGAAAAAACTGTTTTGAATGGTTGTGTTTCGATTGGCATGTGAATCATTGGAGATTAGGTTCAGAATGTCAAGAAATGTAGTCTGGGAGATATAGTAGAATCTAATCAGCTTCTATGGCACGGTCTTTTGACATGTAAATGTGAACATCTAACATATGTTATCAAAAATTTCAAATTTCTTATTTACAAGCATATATTAGTAGAAGAAAACAGTGTGCAATTCGTACCTTTTGTTATGTGAGTCATCCTATCCTAGTAGTGTAGTTTTGCATCAAAACAAAAATTTATCACCCCTATCCTAGTAATGTAATTTTGCATGAAATCATGAATTTATCCTGTTGGGGGAATACGGTTTTCCCCCAGTAATACAATAACCCTGCCACCGGAAGACTACGCAGTCGACGACCCCGGACGACTGAGGTCGGCGCCCGACCCCAGAACGTCCGATCCCGGATCATCCGACCTAGAGGACTTCCGACCTCAAAGGCTGGTCTTTGTCGACCACCTGCCGCGGCCGTACCTCTCCGAGGTCCGGCCAAGGGCCATATCCTGCCACTGCCCGAGCATTTATTACACATGATCCCGGCAAATCCCCAGTTCACGCAACAATTAATGTGAATCTCCGGCCTACGCAACAATTAATGTGAATCTCCGGCCTACGCAACAATTAATGTGAATCTCCGGCCTACGCAACAATTAATGTGCGTGGCTCCTTTCATCTACGGATCCTCAGTTCTCCACGGCAAATCAGCTCGGCAGAGTCCTGTCCGCCATGATAAGTCTGACCCCAGCCTCACCGCCGACATCAATGCAATGATTCACCCGATCGCGTGACGGCTCAGGTCGTACGACGGCCTTACCTCCGACATCAGTGTAATTATTTACCTGTCCGTGCACCAGATCAAGCAACGTGCCGAGCTGTACGACGACCTTGTCCGGTCACATCGCAGGTAAACCCCCCCTATAAAAGGGAACCGTGCTTCTCAAGGGTGGGGGAGGGAACAGAGAGGGAGAGAAAAAACACTATTGCTCCCATTTTCTTTGAACACTATTTTGCCCCCTCTGACTTAAGCATCGGAGGGCCGGCGCCGGAAGACCCGGCCACCGGCTTTTCTGCAGGCACCCCGACAGAGGACGCCGCCCGCCGACGCATCATCACTCCCTCGCGTCCGCCGACAGCTCCCCCTCCTCGACGGACGATCGCCCCCGGGTCCAATTTCCAGCAACAGTTGGCGCTAGAGGAAGGGCCCGAGTTGCGATCATGAAGTTGAGAAGTAAGGGAGCCTCCAACATCTCCCGGCGTCCCCCACAGAGTCCTGGACATTCCGTCCAGAATTCACCTGCTCCGGCTGACCCGGTTCCTCAGGTCCAGCCGGAGCAATTCAATGCCCTGGTGCAGCAAGTCCAGGCCTTGGCGGCCGCCGTTCAAGGCCTGCGACGTGAGGAGGCCTTACCAACGCTCCCCCCGCAGGCCCAGCTCTTGCCGGAGTCCCCTCCCAACGGTCCGGTCCCCCAGGGCCAGAATCTTCATGGCTCTTCAAGGGCCAACAATGAAGGGCGGACCTCCCCCCGGAGAGAGCTGCCTGGGGAAGGTCCCAACGGAAGACCCCAACCCTCTGAAGCCGAATCTGCCCCAGACCACCGTGAGCCGGAGCAAACCACGGCGACGGTTCCTCGGGTTGGGGAGCTCGATAGGAAAGTCGAGCACTTGGAGCGCTAGATTGAAGCACTCCACAGCAAGAAGACAAGACAAGATGGGGATTTTGAGTTCACCACCAAGTCCCCCTTTTCCCGCCAGATCGAGGATGAGCCGGTCCCCTTGAGGTTCAAAATGCCTCAAGTGGAGCCCTACAATGGAGTCACCGACCCCCTCGATCACTTGGAGTGCTACCGAGCTCTTATGGCCCTACAAGGATCCTCGGAGGCTGTGCTTTGTAAGGCCTTCCCGGCGACTCTTCGAGGGACAGCTCGACTCTGGTTTTCTGGGCTAAAGCCGAGCACAGTATCTTCCTTCGAGCAACTTGGCAGACAATTTGCCACCAATTTTGCCGCCAGCCGACGCCAACGGCGGACGTCAGATTCCCTCCTGGATGTCAAGCAGAAGGAGGGAGAGTCCCTGAAGGAGTATCTGGACCGCTTTACCGCCGCCACATGGGAAGTTCGCGAGCTGGACCAGTCCATAGCCATGTCGGCTTTAAAGACTGGGGCCCGCTCTTATCGATTCCTTTTCTCTATCGAGAAGAGCTTTCCGGCCGACTTCACCGAGATGCTGGCCCGAGCTCGGAAGTACGCTAAGGCCGAAGAGGCAATCGTCTCTAGGCGAGGCGCAATCGAGCCCGCCTCAAGAAAGCAGAAGAAACGCCGCGAGGAGCGCGGCCGCCAAAGAAGCCGATCCCCTCGCCGAGAGAAGAATCTCCCCCGACTGAGAAGCCCGCCTCGGCAGCGGGGACAACCTCAACGGAGGACCTCACCACGACCAAGGTCCCCACCACGGCCTCGGACACACCCAGGGAGGTACGAAAATTACACCCCTGTCAACGCTCCCCGGGCCGAAATTTTGATGGAGATCGAAGGCCGGGATTTCTTCCGACCTCCACCTCCCATGCGGGATACGGGATTCCCGCGCAACCCCAGGAAGTACTGTCGCTTCCACCGAGACCGCGGACACGACACGGAGGACTGTATTCAGCTCCGAGACGAGATCGAGGTGCTTATTCGCCGTGGGGTGCTCAATCGGTTCGTTCGGAACCGACGCGAAGAAAGAAGGCCAGTGGAAAACGCAGCACCGTCCGAGAATCCGGATAACAACAGGCCCATCGCCGGCACCATCAATGTCATCGGAGAAGCCTCGGCGGGAGGACCAGCCCAAGGAATTTCTCCGAAGCGCCCGCGTACTGCTGAAGTCATTTCGTTCTCGGACGAGGATTTGGAAGGGGTTGAGACCCCTCACGATGACGCTGTGGTCATCTCCATGATTGTCAATAAATTCGATGTAAAACGTGTCCTAGTTGACAATGGAAGTTCAGCCAACGTTTTGTACTATCATGCCTACCAAAAAATGGGGTCACCAGAAGGACAACTCCGAAAAATTAATGCCCCACTTGTCGGGTTTACCGGAGACTCGGTCCCGGTCGAGGGCGAGGTCAGCTCTCTTGTTACGGTCGGCCTCGCTCCTCGAGAAAGCACTGTGAGGACGGACTTCCTTGTGGTCCGCCTACCCTCGGCCTACAACACCATCCTGGGGCGACCAGGGCTAAATGCCCTCCGAACTGTGGTCTCGACCCGACATCTACTCATGCGATTCCCCACCAACCGAGGAGTAGGCGAAGCCCGCGGGGATCAGCTGGTCGCCAAGCAGTGCTACATGGCGGCTCACAGAGTGAAGCAGCCAAACGAGGCGCCGGCCCAGGCAACGGGTCCCTCGTTACCCATAGAAACCCTGGACGCAAGGGATAATCCCTGGAAGAAGCAAGTAGAGCCTGGTGAGCTGCTTGTTCAAGTTTCCCTACGAAAAAATCTTCCCGAGCTAACTGTGCAGGTCGGCTCCGGCCTTGGCGTCCGCGAGAGGGGTCACCTCATCAGCTTCCTGCGGGACAATGCTGATGTCTTCGCCTGGTCGCCCGCTGATGTACCAGGAATTGACCCTGAGGTCATAGTCCATCGACTCCAGGTGAAGCCAACCAGCCGACCTGTGAAGCGGAAAAAGAGGGGCTCCGCCCCGGAACGACAACGGGCCGCAGCCGAGGAGGTAGACAAACTCCTCAAAGCCGGCTTCATCCGGGAGGTCTCCTACCCAGATTGGCTCGCCAACATAGTCCTTGTAAAGAAGGCCAATGGGAAATGGCGCATGTGCGTGGACTACACTGACCTGAACAAGGCCTGCCCGAAGGATAGCTTCTCCCTCCCAAGTATCGACCAGCTCGTGGATTCTACCTCAGGACATCAACTGCTGACATTCATGGACGCCTTCTCTGGATACAATCAGATCCGGATGGCGCCGGAAGACAAGGAGAAGACGGCCTTCATCACCGACAAGGGCACCTATTGCTACAAGGTGATGCCTTTCGGTTTGAAGAATGCTGAAGCCACGTATCAGAGGCTGGTCAGCCAAATATTTGAGGACCAGATCGGCCGAAATATGGAGGTCTACGTGGACGACATGCTGGTGAAAAGCCAAGTGGCGGAGCACCATGTGGCCGATCTCAACGAAACATTCTCCAAGCTCAGGAGGTACCGAATGAAACTCAACCCAGCAAAATGCGCCTTCGGAGTCACCTCTGGCAAATTCCTGGGCTTCATAGTGACCCAGCGTAGAGTTGAAGCCAACCCCGAGAAAATTCGGGCGCTGCAGGAGATGACGCCCCCAAAGACAGTCAAAGAAGTACAGCGACTCACTGGACGGGTCGCTGCCTTGGGGAGGTTCGTCTCTCGATCGGCCGAGCGCTGTCTCCCCTTCTTCAAGATCCTTAAGCGGCCAAAGGACTTTCTGTGGTCAGAAGAATGCCAGCGGGCCTTTGAAGAGCTCAGACACCTTCTGGCCTCTCCCCCGCTGCTCACCAAGCCTCAGCGGGGCGAGGTCCTCTACTTATACTTGGCCGTTTCCCCGACCGCAGTAAGCTCAGTCCTGGTCCGGGAAGAGGACAAGCTCCAAAAGCCAGTCTACTACATCAGCCGGGTCCTCAGGGATCCTGAGACCCGATATTCTAAACTTGAGAAGACAATTTTTGCCCTTATCATCTCGGCTTGGAGACTCCGCCCTTATTTTCAAGCACATACAATAGTCATACTGACCGACCAGCCTATGAAGCAAATATTGCAGAGGTCGGATCGTGCAGGGAGGATCGCCAAGTGGGCGGTAGAGCTTGGAGAATTCGACCTCGAATATCGGCCCAGGCCGGCCATCAAAGCTCAAGTTCTCGCCGACTTCCTTATGGAATGTACCTTGCCGGACGACCCTGAGCCACCATCTGCGCCTATGGACGGAACCCCGAAGCAACCGTGGGTTCTATATTCGGACGGGTCTTCAGCTTCGGGGGGTAGCGGGGCTGGATTAATCCTCACCAGCCCAGACGGAGTGGTGGCCGAGCAAGCCTTCCGCCTCGAGTTTCCGGCCTCAAACAACGAGGCGGAGTACGAGGCGCTTATTGCTGGGCTTAAATTGGCGAAAGAACTGAAAGTGGAAGATTTGAAGGCCTTCAGCGATTCCCAGCTGATAGTGAGCCAAGTCCAGGGGGACTTTGAAGCGAAAGAGCCATCAATGCAAAAGTATCTTCAAAAAGTGCGGGAACTTACGTCCGCCCTAGGCTCTTTCAACATCCAGCACATTCCCAGAGCGGAGAATCTCAGGGCGGACCTGTTATCCAAGCTAGCGACCTCCCGCATAAGCGAGCTTTCTAAGGAGACGACGCTCGAATATCTTCGGACACCCAGCACGGAGGAACCCGAACCCACCATGTGCATCGACTTCGAGCCGAGCTGGATCGACGGGCTCGTCCGTTATCTCCGGGACGGAACCCTCCCTCAAGATGAGATTGAGGCTCGCCGGATCAGGCGTCAAGCTCCACGGTATGTCCTATACGAAAATAGGCTTTATCGTCGATCATTCACTTCTCCCCTCCTCAGATGTCTCCGCCCTTCTGAGGCGGACTATGCCCTCCGAGAGGTCCATGAAGGAATTTGCGGAAACCACCTGGGAGGTCGGTCGTTAGCCCATAAGATCCTGCGACAAGGATATTACTGGCCCACCCTCCAGAAGGATGCGACGGACTTCGTTCGGAGGTGCGACCGGTGCCAGCGGAACATCAACATCCAACGCCGACCTTCGGCCCTGCTGACCTCAATCACCGCCCCCTGGCTGTTTGCCCAGTGGGGAATCGACATTCTGGGACCCTTCCCTCTGGCAACCGGACAAAGGAAATTTCTGGTCGTCTCCATGGACTACTTCACCAAGTGGGTCGAAGCTGAACCTGTGGCTCGGATCACCGAGCATAAGATGCGGGACTTCGTGTGGAAGTTCATTATCTGTAGATTCGGACTCCCCCGTATCCTTATATCCGACAATGGCCGGCAGTTCGACAACGTCCACTTCAGAGAATTTTGCTCTGAGCTCGGCATCGACCACCGCTTCACCTCGGTCGCCCATCCCCAGACAAACGGGGAAACTGAGGTAACAAATCGTACTATTTTGCAGGGATTCAAGGCCAGGCTTGACCGATCCAAAGGACAATGGGTTGAGGACCTGTACAACGTCCTCTGGGCTTATCGGACTACGTTCCGATTGCCCACCGGCAAGACCCCCTTCAACCTGGCATACGGCACGGAGGCTGTCATCCCACTGGAAATCGGCCTCCCTTCCCCAAGAGTGGAGCATTATGATCCTGACTCCAACTCTTCTCGGCTCAGAAACAACCTGGATCTCGTCGAAGAGACACGAGAGGTCGCCCGGGTCCGTATGGCAAGATACCAACAAAAAACGGCTCAATACTACAACTCTCGGGTCAAGCCCAAGCTCTTCAAAGTAGGGGACCTCGTCCTCAGGAGGGCCGAGGCCTCTCAGCCAACTGAGCAGGGAAAGCTCGCCCCGAATTGGGAAGGGCCGTATCAAATCGCCCGAGTACAACGACCCGGAGCATACAAGCTGAAATCTCTCGAAGGGACCCCCATTCCGCAAAGCTGGAATTCCGACAATCTACGAATGTACTACCAATAAGACCCCTAGGGGTTCAAGACAACCAAAAACACGGATTCGGTCTCCTTTTTACATATGATCCGACCATTCCAATAATTACAGTTATCTCTTCTAACCTTGGGTCGTTTGTGATCCCCAGATTCCTCGGCCAAGGTCGGGATGCCTCGAGGCTCGACCGTAGAGTTCCAAACTCCCTTGACCTCGGGAGGTATTGCAGGACAGCGGAGCATCGACCTGGCGCACGATCCCTCGACTAAGGTCGGGATGCCCCGAGGGTCGACCGTAGAGTCCCAAACTCCCTCAACCTCGGAAAGCGTCGCAGGTCGGTAGCGCGTTCCCAGACCCACCGACCTGGCGCACGATCCCTCAACTAAGGTCAAGATGCCCCGAGGGTCGACCGTAGAGTCCCAAACTCCCTCGACCTCGGGAAGCGTCGCAGGTCGGTAGCGCGTTCCCAGACCCACCGACCTGGCGCACGATCCCTCGACTAAGGTCGAGATGCCCCGAGGGTCGACCGTAGAGTCCCAAACTCCCTCGACCTCGGAAAGCGTCGCAGGTCGGTAGCGCGTTCCCAGACCCACCTGGCGCACGATCCCTCGACTAAGGTCGGGATGCCCCGAGGGTCGACCGTAGAGTCCCAAACTCCCTCGACCTCGGGAAGCGTCGCAAGTCGGTAGCGCGTTCCCAGACCCACCGACCTGGCGCACGATCCCTCGACTAAGGTCGAGATGCCCCGAGGGTCGACCGTAGAGTCCCAAACTTCCTCGACCTCGGGAAGCGTCGCAGGTCGGTAGCGCGTTCCCAGACCCACCGACCTGGCGCACGATCCCTCGACTAAGGTCGAGATGCCCCGAGGGTCGACCGTAGAGTCCCAAACTCCCTCGACCTCGGAAAGCGTCGCAGGTCGGTAGCGCGTTCCCAAACCCAGCGACCTGGCGCACGACCTCCTGACTAAGATCGGATGCCCCGAGGTTCGACCGTAGAGTCCCAAACTCCCTCGACCTCGGGAAGAGTCGCAGATTGATGGAGCATCCCCAAACCCCCTCAACCTCGGCGGGCGCCATAGGGCTCATGAGAAGCCCGAGCTCCTCAAAAGTCAAAGAATGACTCCGGAAGTTGGCGAGGAGATAAGGCCACCTACTCTGATACGAGGGGCGCAATTTTGGAGACACAAAAGGTACATCCTATTTGATGCTCGCCTTGTTATATTTATCTACGTATTGACAGTGAAACCCCGATTGAAATCGGGACCTTAATCTGGCCAAGGTCGGATTGCTTCTACAAGTCGGTGTAAGATTAATCTCCCGTTGACCTTGTGCATGCTTCGTCTACCGACGATCTCCACCACAACTCATATAAACCCTTATGGGCAAGGGCCAAATTCAGCCCTCATGCCCAGACTCCGATGTCAACCTGTGAAGATAACCTCAAAGGCCGAGGTGTTCCTTACAGGCCCCAATCCCGCTCGCCTGAATCTCGGCAGAGTCCGAGGGCAATGACTGCGAAAAACCTGGCGACGATGTGACTATTGGCCTAAGCTCCCCTTTGGGGGACAACTTTCTTACGGGCCTGCGCCCCAAGAGCCAGGCTCAAAAGCTTGGCCGAGCACCTCGGTAGCGACCTATATAGGTCTAGCGCGGCCCCACTTGGGAGCCCGAAGCCCGAACCCGGAGCCATGAGAACCTAAAAGCCAAACTTGGCGACCTCTGCGACCTACGAATCCGAGCTACAAGACTTGGTGAAATTTCCTAAAGTCTAAGCTCGGAGCCCCCCCTAGCTAGCGTAATCAGAGTTCGGACACTTATACACACCAGAAGAAAGGTAAGACATAGCCAAAGAACATGTCTTTATTAATATTATCCGAAGGCTCGGATACGAAGTCGAGAGTCGGCAGAAGTACCGACCTCGTTTCCGAGTGAAAAAGACAGAGAAGAAGAATAAATGTAGAAGTGAAAGAAAAAGCTTTCATTGATGAAACGCCAAAAGGCTAAGTACAAAACTAGAAGCCGGCCTTTTATAAAGTTGTAGGCCGACCTCGTTAACAATGAACAGAGAAAAAACCGAAGTCCTAAGAGGCGGCGGCTTCATTAGCATCACCCTCGTCGTCTACAGGAATGACCTGCGGGTCTTCAGTAGGCGCGGGCTCAGGGTCTGCAGCGGGCGCGGGCTCAGGGTCTACGGCGGGGGCCTCGGCTGGCGCCGCGGGAACAACCTCGCTGGTTTCATGAGGTATGGCCTCCGCCCTCGCCGGTTCAGCTGCCTCGGCTTCGACCTCAGCAAGGTCCTCCTCGGACACGAGGGCAGCGGGGATATCGTCGTCGTCGGGGCCGTACCCGAACCTCATCCTCGGACGGACCGTCGAGAGGTCGAACTGGGGGCATATCCAGGCCATCTGCTTCTGGAAGTTGTCAAAGCCCCGGAGGAACCCGTCCACAGTCTCCTCCTCTAACATATCGCGGAACTCTTCTGACTCCTTGAAGAGTTCCACGGCGTTCTCGGCCCGCTCGAGCGCCCTCTTCTCCCAGGCCTCGAGCTGCTCGATCTTGAGGCGGAAGACCCCAGCCTCGTACTTCAGACCCGCGACCTCGGACTGGGCCTCCCCCAGGCGCGCCTCCGAGGCACGCAGGGCCGATTTCATCAACGAATGGGCGGCCCTCTCCTCTTCGAGCACCTCGACCACGGCGAGTCGCCCGGCCTCGGTGGCTTCCCTTCGCGCTTCGGCTTCGGCCAGCGCGGCCTCCAGCTCAGCGACCCTCTTCTTGGCCGGCTCCAACTGCCGGCTGAGTCGTCGAGTCTCCGCCTGACAACTTTGGGCAATAAACACCAGGGAGTCGACTTCATGGATACGCTGCAAAAGAGGAAAAAAGAAGAAGAAAGCAGCTATAAGTAAAAAGCAGGCAGTGTATGCATAAGTTAGTAGCCAATGAGAGGTTAAGGCAATAGCTCACCCGAACAGTATTACAGTAGGTACTGTCGACGATCTCTTCCAGCGACGCCCTCCAGAACTCGGCTCGGTCTGCTGGAAGCATGGCGTGCCGACATACCGCGCGCGCGGAAGGCCGAGCTCCCCTCAAGGATTGGGGACCCCGGCAATAGCTCACCCGAACAGTATTACATCGTGGAAGGCCGAGCTCCCCTCAAGGATTGGGGACCCCGGCTCGGCTGACCTCCCCGCCTGATCCCTCGGGGAGCTAAGCTCGCCCGAGCTGGGGACCTCGGGGCCCCTGCTCGGCCCGGGCTCTGAAGGCCGCAGTCGGATCACCATCGGTCCTCTCCGCTGGGCGACAGGGGTAGGACGGAGTGGGGCTGCCGAGCCCGCATCGCCGGTATCTGGCGCCCGCCTTCGGGCGTCCGCAGAGACCCCCGCCTCCGGGCCTCCCGTCCCGGCCGAGGTGGAAGCAGCGGCCGACTTCGACTTCTTCCGGGGCTGAGGGATGGCCCCGCCGGCCTCGGCCTCCCGCCTCTTCAGCCGAGAAAAGAGGGATGTGCTGCTAGTCGGCATGTGGGGGATGTCTGAAACCAAAAAATTTTTTCGAGTGTCAGACCAGTATTAGCGAAAAGAAGAAATAGGTAAAAATAGGACGAGACAACTATTCTTACCCTCGGGGCGCGCCGAGCTCAAACCCACGCTCGCCAAGGCGCCCTCCCGTAGGAGCTCGGTTAGGTTGAATCCTTTCCCGAGGGCCCGTAGGGAGTCCAAGACCCTCAGCTCCCTCCCCGAGGGATCGGAGAGCCTGTTGAGAGTCTTCAACCAAGGATGCCCCCACCTCGGGTTGAACCCCCACAGCACCTCGGATGCAAGAAAGAAAAATTTTCCCTTCCACTCATGAATAGAGGAAGGGGCACCCTGGAAGAGCGACATACCGTCCCGAAAGGCGAAGTATAGCCACTCTGCATCCGCCGGGTTTTTCTTTAATAAAAAACACCGGCGGAAAATGCTCACCGAGATCGGAATCCCGTGCGCGAGGCACAAGGACAAGAACCCGATGATAGTTCTCCACGAGTTCGGAGCAAGCTGTGCTGAGACGAGTTGATACTCCACCAGCAAGTTGTTCACAAACTCGTGAACAGGGAACCGCAGGCCGGCCCAGAGCGTCTCGTGGTAAATCGCGATCCGACCTGGGGGCGGCCGCGTCACCCTGTCTTCCGGCCCTGCAGTTTCGAGACGAAACCCGGGCTGGAAGAAGAACCGGGAGCGGATTAACTCCAGCTCCTCCCTCGATAAGCTTGACCCTACCTCCTCCGGACCAAGACCCATTTTTTCAGAAAATTGAAGTAAACTAAAAGATGAGAGGAGTAGGTAGGAGAAGAAGGGAAACCCTAAATAACACGGGGCAAGAACCTACGGAAAGAGTCGCCGGAAACTGCTCCGGGGACCGTCGGCAAAGTATCGTTGGGAGAGAGAATGGAGGTAGGGACGACAAAAGCAAAGGGCGACCAAATAGGACTATTAGGGCAGACTCGAGGGGCTTATATAGACCCCCCTGACGGCCCGGATTGGCGGGCTTAGTTTCCATCCCCCGTCCAGATCGCGCCAGGTGTCAACCTCGGAACCCGAAGCACCGCATTCACTCCGGATCAATATCCCGGGTACGCAACCGAGGCGCCGTCCCATCGGATCTCACGGCCTCATCATAGGCCCACTAAACCGGATCACCTTAAAAGACGAGCGGACATCACCTCCGCTCCCTTCATTTAATAAGCCTCAGGGACACGTGGAGCGCCGAGATAACCCCAGCCTCCCAAATCGTTATTCCGCTAATACGAAATCGGAAACGTCCGACCTCAGATCATGCCACGTGCTCATTTCGAAGCGCGAAACGGCGTGCCTATTTAAGGAGGCGGCTTCGATTATAAGGTCGAGGCGCCACCTCATCGGGCCCGGGGAGCCTCGTTATGAGCTCGCCGTACCAAGCGATCTCGGAGATCTAAAGGGCGTAATCATCATCATGGCTGCTTCGAGATACGTAAGGGTGCAGACCCCGTCATAAGTCCGCTGTATAAAGCGATCTCGACGGGCCAAAGGGCGCAGCCCACGCCATAACTACCTCGAAATGCCTAAGGGCACGGACCTCATCATAAATCCACCACATGAAGCGACCTCGAAGGTTCAAAAGGCGCGGACTTCGTTACAGAAGCTTTAGGGGTGCGGGCGTGATCCCCTTCGACCTCGATAACCACGATAACAACTTCTACTTCCCACGTCCGAGCCTGCAGCTCGAACTCGAAAGTCGGGGGGTAGTGTTGGGGGAATACGGTTTTCCCCCAGTAATACAATAACCCTGCCACCGGAAGACTACGCAGTCGACGACCCCGGACGACTGAGGTCGGCGCCCGACCCCAGAACGTCCGATCCCGGATCATCCGACCTAGAGGACTTCCGACCTCAAAGGCTGGTCTTTGTCGACCACCTGCCGCGGCCGTACCTCTTCGAGGTCCGGCCAAGGGCCATATCCTGCCACTGCCCCAGCATTTATTACACATGATCCCGGCAAATCCCCAGTTCACGCAACAATTAATGTGAATCTCCGGCCTACGCAACAATTAATATGAATCTCCGGCCTACGCAACAATTAATGCGCGTGGCTCCTTTCATCTACGGATCCTCAGTTCTCCACGACAAATCAGCTCGGCAGAGTCCTGTCCGCCATGATAAGTCTGACCCCAGCCTCACCGCCGACATCAATGCAATGATTCACCCGATCGCGTGACGGCTCAGGTCGTACGACGGCCTTACCTCCGACATCAGTGTAATTATTTACCTGTCCGTGCACCAGATCAAGCAACGTGCCGAGCTGTACGACGGCCTTGTCCGGTCACATCGCAGGTAAACCCCCCCTATAAAAGGGAACCGTGCTTCTCAAGGGTGGGGGAGGGAACAGAGAGGGAGAGAAAAAACACTACTGCTCCCATTTTCTTTGAACACTATTTTGCCCCCTCTGACTTAAGCATCGGAGGGCCGGCGCCGGAAGACCCGGCCACCGGCTTTTCTGCAGGCACCCCGACAGAGGACGCCGCCCGCCGACGCATCATCACTCCCTCGCGTCCGCCGACAGCTCCCCCTCCTCGACGGACGATCGCCCCCGGGTCCAATTTCCAGCAACATATCCCATGGCATTGGTGATTCTTCAGCCCCCAGTTGTTTCTCAGGCATTGTCTAACAAAAACTATCTGACCTTCCTACAATTATGAAAGCCTTCTCAGACACGATAGGTAAAACTAATCATTTCCTTCTTTCTTTCTATTTTGTCCATCTTATTTTTCTTTTAATTTCATTCAGTTAATTTTCTTTTAAGTTCTCATCATCTGTCCATTGACTACTAGTGTCATGGGTGGCATATTCTTCATGATCTATTGAGACCACCAGAAGTAATCATTCCTTTCAAGGATGTTGAGGATATTGTGATGTATCTCAACTTGTACATCATACCGATGCGATAAAGGTGCGATATACTGATATTTGCACAAAACAAATGACTGGTAAGGGTCATACGCTCAATCCTGCCCTTCTTTGTCAAGACGTTTTGGTGGTTTAGGGAAACCCCGAACTCAAATAGTTGCTCCCCAATTGCATGAGCTCAAATAGTTCAAATAGCTAGTAAGGTAAGTCTCCTTGTCTTGTAATTGGCCTTCTAGGTTTCAGGGTGAGCTGCTCCGTTGCCCAAAGTTACCATGGCCAAGAGCTCCTAAAGACATTCATTTAGTTTGTTTGACATTATGTTTGAGACCTTAACTGACAAGTCATACTTCATATACATGGGGCATCTTTCGGAATTATGGTTTGATTGGACAAAGTTTGACATTGTTTGATCTTCTTTGTTTTCATGAGAATGCTGCTTACCAGGTGAATTTGTTAGATATTTTTGTTGTCTTCGATGCTCTGACTGGTAAAGGTCTTTCAAAAGCTAGAAATTAGAGTGCTTACTATTAGAATATGCGGGACCTATATGCATGCAATTGTGTGGATTTATGCAAGTCTAGTAAATCTGTTATACAAGTACAAACTATGGCTTTGGTGAAGATCATATAGAGTAACTAATCTTCTTAATTTCAGGCTTGCAAGAAACTTAGGAAAATTGAACTTTCTGATTGTGAAATGAGGATGATAGTGGTATTTTGATGATTAATACAATAATCAAGAGTATGTTACAAGTTAATTCGATACTTCATTTATAAGTCTGTTACTCTCAGTATATTCGTATAATAAGATAAAGATGCATTTTATTGTTTATATGGATGAATCTAACCTTGCGTTGCAGCAAAGTATGGATTGAGTCGACCCCAAGGTTGATTGGGTCGACCCCGGCACATCAAGAAAGCATCTGGTACACTTCTGCAAAAATGGCACGGATGAACAGTAGTTGGGTCGACCCAAGGAAAGCATGAGTCGACCCAAACCTCAAGCCTCTCAAGCCTCAAGAAAGCAGTTCTCTGGAAACACTGAGAAGGTCGACCCAAGAGGAAGTTGAGTCGACCCAAACTTGAGTCGACCCAAACATTGAGAGGGTCAACCCAAAGGCAATGACATTCAAAATAGGTTCTCTGGAAACCCTGAGAGGGTCGACCCAAGTGGAAGTTGAGTCGACCCAACTGAACCTTAAGTCGACCCAAAAAGATGTTGAGTCGACCCAAGTGAAGGAAGGCTGAATTGCAAGGTTCTGTGGTTCTGAGAGGGTCAACCCAAGGAAAGGTTGAGTCGACCCAAGTGAAAGTTGGGTCGACCCCAGTAAAAGTTGAGTCGACCCAAGCACGGGCAGAAGCATAACGGCTAGTTCTGCAGAAGTACTTTTTGTCCTTCCAACAGTGAGTAACGGCTAATTTTTGAATTCTAACCATTGGGGCTTGTCCAATGGATGAAGGAAACTATTTAAAGTGGCACTATTCATCAGAGAAAATATCCTTTTGCAAAATATCAAAGAGTACACAAGAAAGACAAGTGCCCTAATCTTCTTCATCCAAGTGCTTCATTCAAGAGTAAAAAGAAAGTGGTTGAGCAGATTCCAAGAGTCATTAAGAGCTCCATCCACCCTTGAAGAGTGAAGCATCCTTGACAAAGAAGAGAGAAGTCTCATCAAGTGATAACTATTCTCTAAACTCTTCTTTATAGATTATATTGTTATATTTGCTCATCTAGGAGCTTAAATCTTCTTACTTCTTTTATTAATCACCTTGTAAAGGTTTGTTGGTAAGCCCGCAAAACCAACGGTGTAGGTTGATTGGTGAACCCGTAAAACCAATTGTAAAGGTTCGTTGGTGAGCCCGGAAAACCAACATAGGTTCGTTGGTGAGCCCGTAAAACCAACATAGGTTTTTGGTGAACCCGGAAAACCAAAGTGTAAAGGTTTTTGGATTGTGAGCCCGGAAAACAATCCAACTGTAATCCGCAGGATTATAGTGAATTCACAAGGGGTCGCTTGGGGAGTGGACGTAGGTGCTTAGGAGAGCACCGAACCACTATATTTCTTGTGTGTTTGCATTGTGTTTTGTCTTACTTTACTACAATTACTTACTCATCAATTAACTCGATTAAGGAATCAAAAAGTTAGAAAAACCAATTCACCCCCCCCTCTTGGCTTGTCACCTTAGGCAACATGAAAGATATGCATCCTGCGAACCTTGCCCGATGTGCTTTGGTTCAATTCATCTTTCCAGGATTAAGGCGGGTCTCTCCACTTCTTAGTTCATTATAATGTGATTTTCATCCACCTTTAAATTAGATTCATGGCGATCTTACAATGAAGAGGCTGGTTTATGGAGCCCAGGCAGAGGCGGCAATAGGTATTGGGTTCGATGATTTCATTGCTGAAGCATTGAGAGGCACTGGATTCTACCAGAAGGCCTACTTGGAGATTCAAAGAGCTGATGGTAACGAAGCCATCATGGCAGAACAGGCTTTCAAGAAGACCAAGGAGAAGTTCCAGACGTACTGAATGCCTTGAAAGGTTAAGTAGTATCGAACATACCGAATGTCTCCTGAATCTTGGAGCATGAAGCCAACTCTGGGACAAACTTTCATTGGGTAAAGCTACTTCTGGTGCTCCTTGAGATTAATAAGTGGTTCAATATACACGTCATTTTTCATGCTTAAAGAAGTATTTCAAGTACTGACCCCTTATTCTTCTATGTGATTTGTGGAATGCAAACAATAGTTTCCTCATAGAAAACCAACAGATTGGTTGCCGTGAACTATGGGTTGAACAAATTAGGCATGGGAATTCCTGATACTTAAAAAAATTCCTGGTTCTATGACTAGGTGGAATTTCTCGCAGATGGAAGCCATAGTGCTGCAGCTTCAGCATTAGAAGTCTGCGACCATTATGCAGACTCCCCCAATGATAAAGAACTCAAAACCTGTTGTCATTGTTACTTTGCTTGGACAGAGCTTTCGACTGCGTCAGGCCATTGCAAGACATTGTTAGCGTTGTAGTGGGAGATACAGCAGTGATGAATAGGGCTCGAGTTGAGCTGGATCAGGATGGATAGAAGCCAAACTCAATCCATATTTGTACTGGGTTAAAAAATCGAATCCAAACCTAATGCATTTCCGTTCAAGATGGATCGGATTGGGTATGATATTAACTTTACCAATTCATCGGTTTTTTCCGTCAAATTGGATCAAAAGTAATCTAAATCAAAACTATAATAAACATATATAAATTGATTATCTAATTACATCATAAATATATTATACAACAAAATAACAATATGTAACATATAGACATGATAAAAAGTACAATCTACATAAGGTTTGATTATTAACCATATAGACTTATAGCTAATGATATAAATTATTGACTGACCATATTACGAAACGAAAATTATACTAGTTTAGGATCGGTTTAGGTTGGTTCAAGTTTAGATCAGGAATTTAGTAATCCAAATCTAATTCATATTTGAAGCAGGTCATGCTTTTGAAATGATGGCTGGTTTATATTTGAAGCAAATGAATTCATCCACTAGCAACCCTAATGATGATATAGAATAAAGTTTTTGTTTTCCCCAAACTATATGAGTTTAGAAGATTATGTTTTAATCAGTGACCATTATTTCTCCCATATAATGGCCCTTATGATGAGATAATAGCAAGATAATAATCAATATTTATCTACATACTGTCAGCGTTAGCATGCCGGGGGTATCAATTTACTGTTTTAACGGCCATTGCGGCATTGTAACTACCTGAATGATTGCGGTGCCAAGTCTCGTGGCTCCTACAGGCTCTCTCGAAAGCAATCCCAACTTTATAAAAAGTCACTCCCATCTTTACAGACTTCACAACAGTCGATCACTATTTTCTACCTGGACACGTTACAGCTTCTACAAAGCTGTATGATAATTCGGCCTGACAGAACTTCAGAAAACAATCTGCTTTGCCTAAAATCTATCTGGAAATCAGAGCTCGAGTTACTGATCAAGAAATCGCTCAAGCTGTGTTCCTGAATGGTCTGAAGACTTCCTGCGGCTAAGATTTCTTCAATTTTTCTTACCTTTGGGAATCAAAATAGAATTTCATTCAGCAACTTCTCTGGTTCACAATCTACATGCTCATGGTAGTATCCTGGTCCATAGATTCATCAAGGTAAATCACAAGATGGAAAATATATAATCTCCAAAGACATTATATTATAAGAATACAAATAAAATCAGATATTCAGATATGGATTGAATAGTTCCCTATCTATATCCATATCTGTTTTTCTTTGACGGATATAGATACAGATATTAGTCGAATACTAAAATTTTTATGTATATCCAGATAGATTTGAATATAAAAATGAATCTGGACGGATATTATCCAATCCACTTTCAACCCTAAGATAAGGGCATTGAAAAGATCCAACACACACGGTTTATCACTCCAATGCCCTCAGTCACCATCAGTGGACTATGCAATACAGGGTTAGAACTTATTCAGTACCCGATTCCCCCACTAGAGAAACTCATTCGATCATTATGTATTGTGATATTAACCAGCTTCTTATTTGAATACTTTCTCAACTGATTGCTATTTACGGACTTATGAATGTCAGCCCAAAAGCAACAACCTAGACCTCTCCACATGTCACTGCACGTTCCACTCCTCCAACAGCCTGCTGCTGGTGTTAGAATAGATAGCGTGCAAGAGATGCCAACGAAAACATAAAAGATTTAGCCCCGACTAGCATTGCTAAGAAGAAAGAAAATTGAGGACTGGCATATGATAGAAAAAGTTAACCTAGAGTAAATGGGTTACCTTACTCCCACTTTTTGCTCCGGAATAAATTAGTCCACCTTACATAGTGGAGTAATCTATTCCTAGGTTAATTGGAGAAAAAAGATTTAGAAGGCAAAAAGTTATGTACCAACTTTTCATAAATACCCATTTCATCACTACCAAAAAAGAAACGCCCATTTTCATCTTTCTGAAAAAATGGTTTAATCCATGTGTTCCAATAAATGCTTGGCTGAAAGAGGGTGGTGGAATAACGGCTTTTACAATCTTTGATCTTGAATTTAAAAGCACTAACAAAAATCCCTAAATATGTCAATTTATAACCTAACTCTGCCTTCTACCATCAACAAGGTCCTGGATCAGAGTCCCCTCTATTCCGGAACTCTCCATCTTCCACAAAACTTCCACTTTAACCCTCTAAAATGATCTAATCTTAGTATCTAGTCAAGGTAACTTCTCATTTCTGTTCACATGAGCAACCACCACAACCTATCTTCCATCACCTAGCCCCAACTGAATCTTCATTCCAGATCCTTCAATTCAAGTTTCAAGAACATCACTTGATCAAAGTTTCCTCAAATCTTTGTTGTACACGCATCTTGATTGCCCACCACTTTGTATACAACACTTCTGCCCACGTTATTTTCTGAACATCACAACCTTTCTTTCACATGACCGACTCAACCAATCTTACATTACATAATCCCCATTTGAATCTTCTTGCCAGATCCTTTGACACAGCTTCAAGCATGCCCCTTGATCAAGGCTTCCTTGGATCTTTGTTGCACATACATCCTAACTGCTTTGCACTTGGAATAGAAAATTTCTGGTCATATTATTTTCTAAACTTCACAACATTTCTGTTCAAGACAGCGACCGACAACCAAATCAATGTCCCATCACCTGAACCCTAACTTAACCTTCTCTTAAGGTCAACACCACTTCAAGCACATCCCTTGTTCAAGGCTTCCTTAGACCTTGGCAGCATATGCATCTTGATCGCCCACCACTTTGAATAGAAAAATTCTGGTCATATGACTTTGTTCCATAATTTGCCTTCAAAAGCACACTAGTTACTCATCACTCCAGAACTGTGTTGGCACTTTGTCCGTACCATGTTACCTCCATGTCTATAAAAGTGCTTCCATTTATTTTATGACACCAGCAGAATATATCAAAATATCCACTTTAAGAAGTCCCCATGCCAGAGACTTGTCTTACAGCTTCACCTATATCAAAAGATGAACGAGGTTATGCGTAAGTGATGTTCACCAATCTATGTTAAATCACCACGTATTACTATGGATGCTTACAAAGTCTTTCTCATTTAGAAATAGTATACATACTTTGAGATCACTTAGCTTACTAATTGTTAGAAATACATCTAGAAAGCATCAATAATCAATTTAATTAAAAAAACCATGTGCAACAAGATGGAATCTAAAGTTTAGACTGTGGGTGTTAGCACACCTGCAAATAAAGACTTGCAATCAATAAGCCAGAAATAGGTCTAGAACGTTATGGCACTTTCCTTGATCATGTCCATGTATTCTGCAGGCTCATCTAATCATCACACTTTCATATATAACATTTACACATGCAATAGCATTCCTAGCACACATCTAACTACCTTTCCAAATCTATAAAATGCTTTTTCCAATATCACATATCCTAAGGAAAAAAACTAGCAAATAGAGAATGAAGAACTAAAATGGCAAATTGAAAGAACCAGATTTCCCGTTCTTCTTAATGTATATCAACTTCATGAATGATCCACTCTTTAATTGTAAGTGAAGCAAAGAAATAATAAATTACCAATGCAAATGATAGGAAAATTTTGTCAAGCCATTCTAAATTGAGAAGCTTTTTGACCATATGATTTGCTTGGCAGCCAAGTGAATTATGATTGTACCGTAGGAAAATAGATTGAGCATAGTTTGGGCATACTATAACCTATCTTGTGATCAGTGGATTCAACATTGATTGATATGGAATTGCAAAAAACATTGTATCCAAAAAAATAAAAGCAGAATGGATCAAGCAAAGGTTCTCATAAAGGTTAAGAAGAGAAGCGCCTAAATGTAAGGTTTAGAAATAGTGACAAGAAAGTAGGATTGAATATCCAGAGTAAAGACTGACGATTAAGGTAAAATTTCCAGCAGATTAACATAAGTTATTCTCAATGGGCAGCATCACAATAAAATCATAATATGTGATGGATTGCCTGATACTTTTGTATGTCCAAAACACCACCTTCACCATTTCACCATCAATAAACTGTACGAAATTCAATGAAAATTATAAGAATTAGAAGCCATGGTTGTGAATATCAGCAGATGTTAGCCTCCCTTCGATCAATATGCAAATTTAGCAACACCATTGTACATCACAGATAAGAAAAACTAGATTTTGCTGTTTAATGGAGAACATTTGTCATTCATAGGTAAAAGAACTGTACACCACTTCTTGTCATATAAGAAAACAAAGATAACATCCTTTCAACATAACTAAATCTTATCTACAGAGACGTCTCCAAGCATGCATGAAAAAAATTAGAAGTAATTCTTGAGATAATCACATGAATGCAGGAGGGTAAAAAACATCTAGGTGATGTTTGCACGCAACTCAAATAACAAGACGGGCTAGTCCGCATACCATTAATTCCAGAAGTAAAATAAATATTACTATTGAATATATACACAAATGATAGCTGTTCTCACCCCTTCTCTTTCCAGGATTCCTCCAGTTCATTGTTTATGAAAGTTTTGGACCACAGCAACCAAAGAAACTGAACTCAAAGAAAACTCACAGAAAGGAGAGGATTTTATAAACAAAGGAGGAAAAGAAAAAGAAAAAAGAAAAATAGGAAAAAGAAAAAGAAAAGCAGCATTGTTCAAATGTTCTCTATACCTTTCAACAAAACAAAGAAGATCTAACATGCTACCATAAATTAGTAAAAGTATGACAGCTTAAGCATCAAGTTTTTTTCTTTTCTTTTTTTTTCTGTGAAGAAAACCTCTGATCAGCTGCTCCCCATCGACCTAAGCTCCTCAAGTTTCGATTTTACCTGCTCATGAACAAGCTCCACCCGCTCCAAGTACACCTCCAGCTCCAGAATCTGCTGCTCTCTCCACTTCTCGTCCACCTGCACTGCCCCTGAGCCGCCCGCACTGCTCAGCAGAAGAGGATTCAGCGCCGCTCCCCCATCACCAGCCCCTCCCGGCACACACGGCCCTCCAATGGCATATTGAAGCAGTTCCTTGAACAAAGGCGAGAGGCAGCTCTTCACTGTCTGCTCGATAAGACTGGCATTTGGGATCGGAGCGGATGAGCATGGCGTCTGCTGTACCACGGGGACAAAGACCACCGGAGTAGCCACGGCCACCTCCATCTCCCGCGCCACCTCTCCATCCGATCTCTTTCTCCGAGACATCGACATCATCTGATCGGAGCTCAGCGCGACGTCCTCGGCGACCTGGACGGGGACAAGATTGCTTCTTTCTTGAAGCTGGAGGTTGGGCGCATTGCAGGAGTCCCGGTTGCGGGTCTTCTTGAAGCTGGGGCTCCAGATCTTGCTGGCGATCTCGAAGGTAGCCTTGTCGTGGGGGCTCTTGAAGACAAACTCCTTCCCGGCCGCGATCCGGCTTACCATGTTGCGATACTTCTTCTTCAGGCGGCGGAGCTTCTCGACCAGCTGGTTCTTGTTGAATTCCAGCTGAAGGCGGCTCTTGATCTGGTCGTAGAAGGGCCCCGTGTCGTGCTGGTAGTTGGCGTGCGTCGTCCCTCGCTGCGACGTGAACTCCAAGAACCCTTGCAGAATCGTGATCTCGTCCGCATCCGTCCATAGCTTCTGGAATATGCGCCGCGACTCGTCGTACGCCACCGCCAGGGGCTTCCTCTCCTCCCCCGGAGGGGAGATCCTCTGGCGCTTTCCGTCGGGAGAGGCCACGAAGGCGACGCCCCAGGCCCCGCCGCCGGCGCCGTTCTGGGGGTTGGGAAAGGAGGCGGAAGGATTTCGGTTAGGATTGGGGACGGAGGAGGAGGAGGAGGAACGGAGTATTTGCTGGTCTGCGGCAGCGGCGGGGGGCGGAGGGGCAGGCGGCGCCGCCAAGTGGCCGTCGGCGACGACGTCGTCGTCGTACTCCTCGTCGGAGTCGACGCCATCGTCAGAGTCGTCGTCGACCTCTTCGTCGTAGACGGCGGCGTCGCGCTCGTCGTCTTCGGCGGTGGACGCCATCGTCGTCGTCGTCTTGGCTTCCCGGAGAACAGAGAGTACTGGAGACCAAATTGGATTAGGGTTTACGGGAATTGGGTGCGATTTATTTGGGGATTAGGGTTAGTGTTAGGGTTAGGGTTAGGGTTAGAGTTGGAGACGGGATGGTTGCATAGGGGCTTGAGACAGAGGCGTTGAAGTCGGTACGGGTGCGTGTCCAGACGTGACGGGAATCGATCTGGAGTAGGATTATGGCCGTTGGATATGAATTTGATGGTCATGATGGGAGATGTGTTGTGGCTGGGCGTACCTAAATAAAAGGGTTAAGATCTTAAAGGAAAAAGCTGGGGGCGGCGAATTCTGCGGGCGGATACGAGCGGACGGGGGTGGGCCTACCGTCTGACGTCTGGGGACAGATCTTGAGCCGTTGGATAGAAGCCTCCTTTCGAACCAAGCCACCTTGAGGCTCCGCTCAACGCAACCCAGCAACGGCAGAGGTTTTGTTTTTTTTTTTTTTTTTTGGGTCAAAAAAGAGTTCATCCTTCTTCTCACGAATCGACCAATAAATAGTGCAATTATCATTTTGAGATCCGTACAGTTTGAGAAAAGATAAAATTTGAAGTGTCCTCATATGTACATGAGGCACAATTCCATGGCATCGTGCAAAAGATCCTTCGATGGCTAAGTTAGCCGAACTTATGGAAAGTTTCTGAATGCCTTATATGGCCTCTTATCACTTGATAATGCTTGTAATAGCTTATAATGGCTAACAGAAGGCCTTTCCCTACTCCTTTTTATAGGGTAAGGGTCTCGGCCGTTATTTGAAATCTCGATCGATTCGTGGTTAGCTTGTCATCAATTAGAGGCGTCGTACAGCATAGAGATCAATCCTGCGGGCGGAGAATTCGGGAGATATCTTTTCGAATCTATTCTGAGGGTCTGCCACGTCATTCCAAACGGAGGTGGTCGAGGGAGTTCTTTAATGCATTGTGTGCGCATTCACTCCGAGGCGTTACCTATTGGTATGCGAGGGGCCAGTCATCAATGCTCTGCCCCCTAAGGCGGCTGTCATAATGGTCGGCTTTTAACACCATGATTCAAGAAGATCTGCTGAGGGAGCCTCTGGGTCTGCCACATGGCACGATCTGGCCGCTCGGTGCCCTGGGCATGGGATCCGCGGGATCTTCGACGGGATCAAGATTGACAAGGCTGAGGTCGGCTCGACCTTCAGCGAGGTTCGAGGTCAGCTTGGCCTTCGGCGGGCTGAGGTCGGCCGGACCTCCCTCTTGAGGTCGGCTCGGTCTTTGGCGGGCTGAGGTCGGCCTGGCCTCTGATCGAGGTCGGCCTGGCTCTTAGTGGGACCGAGGTCTGCTCGGCTTTTGGCAAAGCGTCGTTGCCTGCGGTCGAGGGAGCCTCTTCGGCCCACAAGGTTCTGAGGTCTGCTCGGCCGGAATTAGGTGACTCCATGCTAGAGTAGGACGATCCATTTTGCCTCCCATCATTTTGGTAGAAGTATGCCCTAGAGGCCAATATGGCTGACGCATATTTATAATCTAGGACATAAATTTGTACTTGACCCTTATTATTTATTAATAAGATTGGGCATTATTTCCATTCATATTTGTATGTGTCCATGAATCGTCTAAGGAATTAATAAGATGATGACATATATTCTCAAGAGTTGAGAATTTGAGGCATGTGTCATTAGTGATTAATTCCTAAATGCTCCTAATCGATGGATCTTTACGAGGACGGTGATCAATCCGATGAGATTAGTGCACATATCACTTAGTCAGATGGATGAGTCTCGAGTCCACAGTATGGGAACACTGGAGTGATTGTGCCAATGCTTGATAGAGAACAAGGGTACTAAGCGTGACCAAAGCAAGTAGTCACATGGATGTCTATCCACTCGTCAGTGACATACTTATGCTACAGTTGTATGACTGGTCCTTTAACCTGCGGTACCTCGGCTATTCACTATGAGGTTGTTGTAGTTTAACGAGTACATACACATGGGCCCTAGCCATTTGGGTCCTTATCATACATATTGGCTGCAGTAGGTTCACTGTAGGAATAGGAGTGCATCCAGAAGGGATCTATCGACTTTGATAGATTAGGAGTGATCTTATGTAATTTATGAGACTGAGTTCGATTAAATTCCTGGCCAGGCATTTTGAAAAAGGAGTTTTCCAAATCTCAAACTAGAGTCAAATAAATCTTGCATATATTAGATGATGGGGTTTGACGAGTTATCCATAACCTGAAGGGAAAATTTCCCGAGTTGTCCGATAAAATCGAACGCCAGGCATGAAAAATCAGTTTTAAATTTTTTTTTTATTTTATTTATAACAATTATAAAAATTTTATATAAAATTACCTCAAGCCCGTAGCGGAAGTTGGTCGAGGTAATTTGAATCTGGATCCCTGAAGGTAGCTCTGCAAGGCCTGGATCTGCAAGCCCTCTACTTCGCACGCACGTCAAGCTTCGCAAGAAGGTTGGATGATGTCTTTACTCGTGCAAAACAATCTTTTGCAAAAGGGACCCTTGGAAGAAAAGAAATCCAGAAAAAGGACCTTCCCTTTTCTCTTTCTTTCTTTCTTCTCTTTCTTTCTTTCTTCGGTTTCTTTTCTCCCGTTTCTTCACAGCACGCCTAAGCCACAGACGCCCGTCTCTTGATCCTGATCACAGAGGGAATAGAAGGGAGGAGAGGACATCGGATCTGGACCGAGCTCCAAACCACCAGAGAGAAAGGACTCCTTCCTCTCTCTTCTTCTTCTTCTCCACAGAATCAAAAACTCCTACTGTCTGACTATTTTCTTCTCAAGAAAATTCTCATCCTCTCGTCTTCAAGATGATACGGTGGCCTCAAATAGGCCAACGCTAAGAGGAGTTAAGAGGCGCTATTGACCAAGCATTAAAGAATTCATTTATGGATGAATTTCATAACGCTTGTTTCAAAACAAACGGTGGGAAAAAACTAATGAATCGATGAAAACGTGCCAGATTTCAAAGATCTAAATGAACCGGAATGTAGCCGGTTCAAAACCGAACATTCCGGTCCAGACGGCAAGCCGAACGGAGTCCGGATGGTGGCACGTCGTGGCGTTGAACCAAGGACGGAGAAGACTCTGTTTTTGCTCCCAGGCTTCCTTTCCATCGCGGCTCACAAGCATCTCTTAAGGGTCCATGAGCTTAAGGGTCCGTGGGTCCACAGGAGGTATTTAAATGGGATTTAAAAACCAAGTCAGCCGTTAACCATTGAAATGGTTTTAGCCAAATAGGAAATGGGTTAGCCCATTTTGTAATAAAGCAAGCCTATTTGGTTCTAATCCAAATTGACAGCCGATTTAAATGATTTTTGACTCGGAAAAAATTCCACATATGTCCGACTCATGGGGAATTCAATTGGGTCCAGTTTCGGCTCGATCCAAGTCCGACTTAGATCAGAACAAATACGAAATTAAATTCCACTTAAATCATGATCGAGCCCAATTACACTAATTTAGACCCAATCAAATCCAATCTCAACAATTGAGTCCTGATCAAGTTCCATTACATTAATTGAAACTTGATTGACCCGAAATACAGACTTAATTAGTTGTTCATCCATGAAATTTAGCATGTACCTCATGTTCAGTGCTAGCTGAACATAGACAGAACCAAATTCCAAATGACCCACAATTTAATTCTTAATTAAATTGGGTCAAGACCTTCTTACTTAGTTTGACTAATGTGCGTGACTCCGATAGGTTTGAACACTAAGCCGGTAGTACATGGACTACTCCATGCACTAATCGAGGTGACCATCTAGCAATGATACCCGACGTCCGGATAGGTCGAATATGCAAAGCAACATTCAAGAACCTAGACGTATGGTTGTTGCATAATTCATCCCTATGACCATCGATGCTCAAGATGACCTCAGAGTGGACTGTCGAACTCTGGGTCCGGTCATCCATAGTGTATTTCAATTAATCAAATCAAGTTGCCATCACTTGGTTTACCCTGGCCAAGGTTTTACTGAATTGAAATACAGCGAGACATCAACTCCTATAATCTGGAGCGGTCAATCCCATCTTGACTCGTACACAGACTTCGCGAGTACTTGACTGCACCCAGCATCCTTCCGATCCCTGAATTAGAAATTCAGGTCATCCAGTGCCTAAGTACAATGAGTTGCTTGCAAGTCACCGTGACAGTCTCAGGTCTAAGGGGTACTTATGCCCATACGCTTTGCGAGCTAACTCCCGACAGTAGAGTGCTACGCAGGTGAGTCACTGTTCAGTGATGATGTACTCCTACATCTCACCTGTATGCCATACAGTGTCTCCATACTTCTTGGTTTAAGAGGACAACCAACTAAATGACACACAACGACCTATACTTGACATAGCTATTGTCCAATTGACAGCTCATCATTTGGTCGCGAACTGGTTTAAGGACTAAATGATAAAACCTCTTTTATCCACTAAATTAGTCCTAAGGACTTCATCACAATACACAGAAGTTCAATTTGAAGATGTAACACTTGTGATGAATAGAAAATTGCCAGAATAAATTTTTATTCATTTTAATAAAATATATACATAATCCAATTTCTTACAATTAAAAATTGGCTTTGGGACACAATTTCCAACAACTCCCACTTGGACTAAAGCCAATTTGTACAGTATCTTATACCCATCTTCAATTTGTGATAATCGAACTCCTTTACAGAAAGGGCTTTAGTGAATGGGTCAGCTAGGTTCTCCTTTCCATCGATCTTCTGAAGATTGACGTCACCTCGTTCCACAATCTCTCGTACAAGGTGGTAGCGACGCAGAATGTGCTTGGTTCTATGGTGAGACTTTGGCTCCTTTGCTTGTGCAATGGCTCCAGTATTGTCACAATACAAAAGAACTGGACCATTGATTGAGGGAGCAACACCAAGTTGATTTACAAACTTCTTGATCCAAACAGCTTCCTTTGCCGCATCTGATGCAGCAACATACTCTGCTTCGCATACGGAATCGGCTACTGAATGCTGCTTGGAACTTTTCCAGCAGACTGCTCCTCCATTCAGGGTAAACACAAATCCTGACATACTCTTACTGTCATCATGGTCTGACTGAAAACTAGAGTCTGTAAACCCCACAAGTTTTAAGTCAGATTCTCCATAGATTAACCATTGGTCCTTAGTATTTCTTAAATACTTAAGGATGGTTTTCACCACCTTCCAATGGTTCTCACCCGGATCAGACTGATACCTACTCGCTACTGCTAGTGAGTAAGCAACATCCGGTCTTGTACATGTCATGGCGTACATGATAGAACCTATTGCAGAAGCATATGGGATTCTACTCATACGCTCTCTCTCTTCGGAAGTTGTCGGACAATCTTTCTTAGAGAGAGAAATTCTTTGGCCTATCGGAAGATAGCCCTTCTTGGAATTCTCCATGTTAAACCGCTTCAACATAGTGTCGATGTACGTGGATTGGGACAATCCAAGCAACTTCTTAGATCTATCTCTATAGATCTTCATCCCTAAGATGTAGGATGCTTCTCCCAAATCCTTCATGGAGAATTGTGATGACAGCCAAAGTTTCACATTTTGTAATGCAGGAATGTCATTCCCAATTAAGAGAATGTCATCCACATACAACACAAGAAATGTGATCACTGAACCGTTAACCCACTTGTAGACACAAGGTTCTTCTTCGTTCTTAACGAAGCCATATGTTTTGATAGTTTTATCGAAACGTATGTTCCAACTTCGAGAAGCTTGCTTAAGTCCATAAATGGACTTTTGTAGCTTGCATACTTTGGACTCGTCTATGGATGTGAAACCCTCAGGTTGTATCATATACACCTCTTCTTCCAGCTCTCCATTTAGAAAAGCTGTTTTCACATCCATTTGCCAGATTTCATAATCCATATATGCTGCTATAGCTAGCATGATCCGAATAGATTTTAGCATTGCCACAGGGGAAAAAGTCTCGTCATAATCGATACCATAACGTTGACGATACCCCTTGGCAACCAGACGGACTTTATAGGTTTCCACCTTTCCGTCTGCGCCTCTTTTTCTTTTGAAGATCCATTTGCACCCTATGGGTTTTATCCCTTCGGGTGGATCAACTAGTGTCCATACACTATTGATTTCCATGGATTCCATTTCGGATCTCATGGCGTTAAGCCATAACTCAGAGTCGGACCTTTGCATAGCATCCATATAGGTAATCGGATCCTCATTGTTCTCATCAAGCTCATTAGGATCTGCATCTTGGACCAAGAAATTGTAGTATCTGTCCACTTGACGCGGTACTCTACCTGATCGCCTTAATGGTGCTTCTACATTGGGCTCCGGGTTTGATCTAATCGAATCCGGTTCTGTGGGTTCAGTAGTTTGTGTTAAATCTTCCATCTGCTGAGCTTCATTAAGTTCAACCTTAGAGGCAACAATTCCTTCACTAAGGAATTCTTTTTCCAAAAAGGTTGCCTTAAGTCCTACGAACACCTTTTGTTCATCAGGAAGGTAGAAGTAATAACCCCTAGTTTCCTTGGGGTACCCTACAAAATAACACTTATCGGACCTAGGACCAAGTTTGTCAGTTTGAGAACGTTTAACATAAGCCGGACATCCCCAAACCCTAAGGTATGAAAGTGTCGGCTTACGCCCAGTCCATATCTCATATGGAGTCTTCTCAACAGACTTACTTGGAACCTTATTTAGTATTATACACGCAGACTCTAAAGCATAACCCCAAAAAGATACAGGCAGACTAGTAAACCCCATCATGGATCGAACCATGTCTAACAGAGTTCGATTCCTCCTTTCGGATACACCATTGTGCTGAGGTGTTCCTGGAGGGGTCAATTGTGAGAGAATCCCATTCTCCTCTAGATAAGTCAAGAAATCACCAGAAAGGTATTCTCCTCCTCGGTCTGACCGAAGGATCTTAATACTCTTTCCAGTCTGTTTTTCTACTTCATTACGAAATTGTTTGAACATTTCAAATGATTCCGACTTGTGCTTCATCAGATAGACATACCCATACCTGGATAGGTCATCTGTGAAGGTTATGAAGTAGGCATAACCACCTTTGGCACTTACGTTCATAGGTCCACATACATCAGTATGTATGAGGCCAAGAACATCGCTGGCTCGTTCACCCTTTCCAGAAAAAGGTGACTTGGTCATCTTACCCAGAAGACAGGATTCACAAGTTGGCAATGATTCACAATCATTGATTTCTAAAATGCCCTGTTGGGCTAACCTGTTTATCCTATTTTTATTTATGTGACCTAACCGGCAATGCCACAAATAGGCTTCATTGACATTATCTAACTTAGGGCGTTTATTAGAGGTGTACATTACATTCACAGGCAGTGATAGAGTATAAATGCCATATTTCAATTGTCCACGAAAAATTTTAATACTATTCAAAATGATATCACAAAAATTTTCTTTTATTGATAAACAATAACCATTTTTGGCCAAAAGGCCTACAGAGATGACATTCATTAAAAATGTTGGACAATAATGACAATCATCTAATATGACTACTCTAGATTCAAAAACAAGCTGAATGACTCCTAAAGCTAGGACTGGAACTGATCTTCCATCTCCAACGTTCAGGAATCTCTCGTCATTCTTGAATCTTCTACTAACTTGAAGTCCCTGCAACAAATTGCAAATATTAATTGGACTTCCGGTATCCAATACCCAAGTGGTAGAATCATAAATTGAAAAATTACAAGGTGTTATCATATAATTACCTTGTGCAGCAACTGTTTGCTGCTTTTTCTTCTTAGGCCTGTTTGGATCAAGGGACGCTATGTAAGCCGGACAGTTCCGCTTCCAATGACCCATCTTCTTACAGAAGAAGCACTCTGCCTTGCTCTTATTGGCTTTATGCTTCTTAGTCTGGCTGGGCTTAGAGACCCCAGCACGAGCTTTCTGCACCTTCTTCTTCTTTCCTTTCTTAAAGAAAGAAAGTCCTGCAGAAGTCCCACCTACCACATTCACCGACTCCTTTTTGAGTTGGTGATCCTTCTCATAGGTCTGCAGTAAACCTAGCAAACCATGATAGGATACTTCAGGTTTAGTCATTCTATAATGACTAAGGAAGGTCAGGTAGGACTTGGGAAGTGAGTTTAAAATGGCGTCCTTACCCAATTGCTCGTGCAAAGGAAAGCCAAGTTTACTTAGGCGATCGATTTGTTCGACCATGTACAATACATGATCGGTGACCGATGCTCCTTCCCTCATGCGGGCATTGAATATAGCGCAGGAGGTTTTATGTCGTTCAACATCATCAGGTGTGCCGAAAGACTCCTTCAACATTTGAAGGATTTCCACTGGCTGCGCTTCCTCGAATTTACGACTAAACTCATCATTCATCGAGGCCCTCATGATGCAACGCACTGTAGTGCGATCGTTGAGCCACTTCTGATAAGCGTCTCTGATTGCACGTGGTGCATTGGCTGCAGGTTCCTCAGGTGCAGGATCCGATATCACATACAGGATCCGCTCATGCTCTAATACTATTTTCATCTTTCGATACCAGCTATCGAAGTTAGGTCCATTAAGCTTATCATTGTCTAATAGTGTTCGGAGGGACAATGAGTTAGCCATATCTGAAAAATAAAGGAAAAACCCAACTAATCAGTATATGATTTATTTAATCCTAAAGACTTGGACTTTAGTCTAAAGTTTTCTCCCACTATTTTAATCGAATTAATAGCCTCTACCTTTAATTCGAGGAATTACTTTAATTTTCTAGTGGGTACTAGAATCCGCATAGACTGCATACGGGCCCGAGGAAGGCTCGGCCAACCCATGTGCATCTAAGTGTAGGTACATTACCAATTATTTCTCTAAACAATTTCTAGCAATCAATTTTGCCCCAAGTGGTAATCAGTAGGCGGAGGCCTCCACTGAAAATCCTGGTTAGGTCCAACCATTAATGAACTAACTCGATGATACTACCTAATGTATGATCAGGCCCGAGGAAGGCTCGGCCAACCTAATCACAATTAGATAGCTCAAAAAGCTATCATATAATGAAGGATAATTCCAGTATTTAGAGGAACACCAGACGGAAGCGTCCTGCATGTTCAACTGTAATATTGGACTTATTATCATTCACCTTAATGGGAGGCTATGATCTAGTTATCTATATAACTTTATCATTTTAAGGACCTAATAATTTAGAGGATTTTAAATGATATGTAACACTGACCGATAATTCTAAATCCTCCCACTGACTTCACCAAATCATATAGAGGACTAGCTCTTATTGGTCTATTAGACACCTAAATCAGTCACACTGATTTTTCTTAATGGCATGGGTGAGTGCCAAGTATCAAGGTACCTTAATCAAAACTTGATCGACCAAATTGGCCAGGTAAGAGAGATCATGGGAGGGTTACGCCATTAACCTCTTTCCTAGACACCAACTATGTTGGCCAGGTAAGAGGTAGCCCCAATTAAAAACCATGATCAAATGCCGACTTACCTTAGACACCAATTGGTTTATCAAGTTGATTTAGGTTATCCTTGGGAACTCGGGCTCGACCACTAAGCCACAATCAGATCCAATTGAAATGTTTGGATATGATAAACTACAACTATTGAGTTTGATCATTTTATAAACCTTGATTTAGTCTAGTTCAACTATTGATTAGATTAAATCATGTTTCTTAAGTTAGTCCATTTCAATTTGATTTCATGATTAGGTCTAACCTAGTCAACTAATCTGATTGTGCTAACCCATCCCCAAATCCCATGTTTAAATTTAAATTTTAATTCGAATTTCAAATTTTGAATTTTAAATCTTTATTTGAAATTCAAATTTTAAATTTTAAATTCAACATTTAATTCTTTATTAAATGCATTATGATCATGGATTCAAGGTGTCAATTTATTCCAAATATAAACAATTTATATTTAAATTTTGTGGTCATAATAAATTTAAAACTGAAATTTCATAAACATCAATTATGCATAATTTCACAAAAATAAACTATTTATTTTATGATATAAATTAATCTCAATTTTGTGCTAGGACAACCTTTTCACTATAAGGGGTTAACCTTATAGCAGGACAACCTTATAATTCAGCACAAGATTGATATTTTATCAATAAATCTAGATCTAATCTAAATTTAAAAATTAAATCATGCATAATTCTAGATATTATAGGCCAATTCCATCGGCCAACCTGGCTCTGATACCAGTTGAAGGGAAAATTTCCCGAGTTGTCCGATAAAATCGAACGCCAGGCATGAAAAATCAGTTTTAAATTTTTTTTTTATTTTATTTATAACAATTATAAATATTAAATTTAAATTTTATATAAAATTACCTCAAGCCCGTAGCGGAAGTTGGTCGAGGTAATTTGAATCTGGATCTGGATCTGGATCCCTGAAGGTAGCTCTGCAAGGCCTGGATCTGCAAGCCCTCTACTTCGCACGCACGTCAAGCTTCGCAAGAAGGTTGGATGATGTCTTTACTCGTGCAAAACAATCTTTTGCAAAAGGGACCCTTGGAAGAAAAGAAATCCAGAAAAAGGACCTTCCCTTTTCTCTTTCTTTCTTTCTTCTCTTTCTTTCTTTCTTCGGTTTCTTTTCTCCCGTTTCTTCACAGCACGCCTAAGCCACAGACGCCCGTCTCTTGATCCTGATCACAGAGGGAATAGAAGGGAGGAGAGGACATCGGATCTGGGCCGAGCCCCAAACCACCAGAGAGAAAGGACTCCTTCCTCTCTCTTCTTCTTCTTCTCCACAGAATCAAAAACTCCTTCTGTCTGACTATTTTCTTCTCAAGAAAATTCTCATCCTCTCGTCTTCAAGATGATACGGTGGCCTCAAATAGGCCAACGCTAAGAGGAGTTAAGAGGCGCTATTGACCAAGCATTAAAGAATTCATTTATGGATGAATTTCATAACGCTTGTTTCAAAACAAACGGTGGGAAAAAACTAATGAATCGATGAAAACGTGCCAGATTTCAAAGATCTAAATGAACCGGAATGTAGCCGGTTCAAAACCGAACATTCCGGTCCAGACGGCAAGCCGAACGGAGTCCGGATGGTGGCACGTCGTGGCGTTGAACCAAGGACGGAGAAGACTCTATTTTTGCTCTCAGGCTTCCTTTCCATCGCGGCTCACAAGCATCTCTTAAGGGTCCATGAGCTTAAGGGTCCATGGGTCCACAGGAGGTATTTAAATGGGATTTAAAAACCAAGTCAGCCGTTAACCATTGAAATGGTTTTAGCCAAATAGGAAATGGGTTAGCCCATTTTGTAATAAAGCAAGCCTATTTGGTTCTAATCCAAATTGACAGCCGATTTAAATGATTTTTGACTCGGAAAAAATTCCACATGAGTCCGACTCATGGGGAATTCAATTGGGTCCAGTTTCGGCTCGATCCAAGTCCGACTTAGATCAGAACAAATACGAAATTAAATCCCACTTAAATCATGATCGAGCCCAATTACACTAATTTAGACCCAATCAAATCCAATCTCAACAATTGAGTCCTGATCAAGTTCCATTACATTAATTGAAACTTGATTGACCCGAAATACAGACTTAATTAGTTGTTCATCCATGAAATTTAGCATGTACCTCATGTTCAGTGCTAGCTGAACATAGACAGAACCAAATTCCAAATGACCCACAATTTAATTCTTAATTAAATTGGGTCAAGACCTTCTTACTTAGTTTGACTAATGTGCGTGACTCCGATAGGTTCGAACACTAAGCCGGTAGTACATGGACTACTCCATGCACTAATCGAGGTGACCATCTAGCAATGATACCCGACGTCCGGATAGATCGAATATGCAAAGCAACATTCAAGAACCTAGACGTATGGTTGTTGCATAATTCATCCCTATGACCATCGATGCTCAAGATGACCTCAGAGTGGACTGTCGAACTCTGGGTCCGGTCATCCATAGTGTATTTCAATTAATCAAATCAAGTGACCATCACTTGGTTTACCCTGGCCAAGGTTTTACTGAATTGAAATACAGCGAGACATCAACTCCTATAATCTGGAGCGGTCAATCCCATCTTGACTCGTACACAGACTTCGCGAGTACTTGACTGCACCCAGCATCCTTCCGATCCCTGAATTAGAAATTCAGGTCATCCAGTGCCTAAGTACAGTGAGTTGCTTGCAAGTCACCGTGACAGTCTCAGGTCTAAGGGGTACTTATGCCCATACGCTTTGCGAGCTAACTCCCGACAGTAGAGTGCTACGCAGGTGAGTCACTGTTCAGTGATGATGTACTCCTACATCTCACCTGTATGCCATACAGTGTCTCCACACTTCTTGGTTTAAGAGGACAACCAACTAAATGACATACAACGACCTATACTTGACATAGCTATTGTCCAATTGACAGCTCATCATTTGGTCGCGAACTGGTTTAAGGACTAAATGATAAAACCTCTTTTATCCACTAAATTAGTCCTAAGGACTTCATCACAATACACAGGAGTTCAATTTGAAGATGTAACACTTGTGATGAATAGAAAATTGCCAGAATAAATTTTTATTCATTTTAATAAAATATATACATAATCCAATTTCTTACAATTAAAAATTGGCTTTGGGACACAATTCCCAACATAACCTCCGTCCTATCGGGATCCATAATAGAGGGACTATATCATACGCTAACTTTACCTATAGATTCATACATTCCATTCTGTTGGGTTGCCACTACATACTGCTAGGTGTCACTAGGGGATTGTGAGGCTCACGGGCATTTATCTGATGATCGGTAAATCCTAATGAGTAAAACTGAAATCGTTTCAGTCCACTAAAAGGAGTTTCAGTGATATTGAGATGGGGATCTCAATATATTTCACTACCAGACAGAATAGAACCTATAGAGTCACACACGTAGAGGATTTGATTAGTTAGATTATCGTAATTGTGATTTAGAATCACAATTAGTATCAATTATTAATATGATTAGTGATTGAATTAACCCACTAAGTGTTAGTGAGTTAAAGAAAGAAAAATTGAGTAGAATTGATTGCAATTAGATTGCAATTAGGCTGATTTGATGAGTCAAATCGATTCAAATTTAATTGGATCATGATTGGGTCAAATCATTGGACCTTGATTAGATCAGGGTATATTCTTGGAAATATGCCTTAAGTCGTGTTCACACCATGCGGACTCTAAAGTCTACATAGCATTGTAGGATAAATATGTCTTAAGTCGTGTTCACACCACGCGGACTCCAAAGTCCACATGACACTGAATCATGCATGGTGCCTCCCCTCCTTCTCCTAATTTGATTAGGATTTAGCCGTGGGACACATGGCATGCATCCAAGGGTGGGCGACATAAAGAGATTTTAATCCTCTGGATCAAGGTGCCATGGACACTTAGCATTAATCCTAGGATGGACTAAACCCTAAATGCCTAGTATAAGAAGGAGGGAGGGGAGGCGTGTGAAAAAAAAGGGAGTTCTTCCTCCACGCCAAGGCCCCTCTTCCTCTCCTTTCTCTTCCATGGCAACAAGGAAAGTTCCTTTCCTTCTCCTCTTCGAAAGCAAGCAAGCAAGGTAGAAGAAGAAGAAAGAGTTTCTTCTTCAAGGAGCAAGGATTGGTTGCTATTCTTCTTCCTTTCTTCTACGACAATTAGGAGAGATCTCTGCAAGGAGCTAGCACCCCGGTGAGATCCTATTCTCTGATTTTCAGATCCTCGTGTGGATACTTGTAGAGGCCGGACATGTGTACGGCTACAAGGAGAACTTATACAACAATCATCAGATTGCGGCGAACATCTACCCGCACAAAGGTAAAGATGAGATCTTTACTTCTTCTGATTTTTGTTTTTGGTTTTGTAATCAAGTTTTTAATCTTAATCCCCTCTCCCTTATGAATTCAAAGAGATCTTTTGGATTATTGAATCCAAAATTTTTTTTGAATTCAACGATCCGTAGCAAGTTCATCTGATGAACGACGCCCCATGCATGATTTCCGTTACGATCATCGCATCGCGCATGGGAAAACACAACAGTGATATTAGAGCCACATTTTTTGGGAGCATGATTAAGATTTAAAAGTTTGATTAAGTCATTATTAGATTTGATTTTTAATTTTAATGCTTGCTAAAATTTTCTGCGCACAGAAATTTCAGATTGCTGAAATTTTTAGCATGCAGATTTTATTTTCTTTGATCTTATAATATTGTTTTTAGAATTGTAATGAGATTGCAATGTTTAAATTCAAGTATTGCATGATCTGAATTTCAGAGGATAGTATTATGAATTAAAAATACAGATTTGAGATTTTCATGCATGAGATGCATGTGGTGATGATCAATGGATCGAACTCTTTTGGTATCAAATTGTAAAGACCTGTGATGTTTGTAATGTCATCTAATCTTTAAATTTTAGATGCCTGTGTGCATCTTAATTTGATGTATTTGAGGGACCTGTGCATCTCATAAAAGGGTTGTAATATTAATTATTATTTCTGGGTTGCAATCTGTGATGTGATGTACGTCAACGGTTGATTGATGATCAAGCATGAGATGCGTGGCGTGATCTGAGCGATTGATGGTGATGGATCAAGGTGTTGATCAGGATCGAATCAAGGGTGCTTAGGATCAGAACAAGAGTTGAAGACGATCTAACCGATTGGCGTACATGTGTTTGTAATATAACCCAAACTGGATCCATAATCATCACCAGTTTAAATTTACAGCTTTTAATTATTGCTTTTAGCATTAATTGATATCTGCCTGCAATGTGCTTTATTTGCATGAGATGCGAATGTGAGCTGAGTTGGGTAGATTATTTACATTAGATGTATGCCCATGAGACCTAAAACCTCCTCAATCAGTCAAGAGTGAACGATACTATTGACTCAAAGATTAATTTTAATGACCATAAAACTTTGAAGTATAATTACTAATATTTGTGTTGCAAGAAGAAAAATAATTTATTTTGCAAGGAATATAGCAAGTTGGAAGAATACAAGAAGGCCTCAAAAGTTCTCAAAAAAAGTTGGAAGAAAGCCACACTTCATTGGCCCAAGTTTCAAGTACAAAGAAATCAAGTTGAGGGACAATTCTAAAGAAAAATTCAAAAGAACAGTCCTCGAGTCGACTTCTGAAAGCTTAGAGTCAACTCTGGTACTTTAGAGTGCCATGGCATAGCGCTATAGTGCTCGAGCCGACTCCAGCTATAGTGCCGAGTTGACTCGCTACAATGCCGAGCCAACTCCTATTATTTGAGCCGACTCACTATCAGTCAGGACAGAAAGCAATTTTTAGCGCTACAATGCCGAGTCGATTCGCTACAGCGCCGAGTCGACTCCAGCTACAGTGCCGAGTAGACTCCTATTCACGAGCCGACTCCTGCTTCAGCTGGATCGACTCGAGCACGCTGGAAGGCATAACAGCTAGTTTTTTCTCAAATCTAACGGCTCTGTTTTTGTCTCTAACGGCTAGATCTTTTATCCACGCCATCCAAAGCTATAAAATCAAGGAGAGGGCAAGGGAAGAAAACAAGAAGTGGGAGAGAACACATAGGAAAAAGATTTCAAAGAGATTTCAAGAGAAATCTTCCAAAAGAACGAAAGAGCCATTCAAAGCAAAAGAGAGAGAAGAAGAGCAGCTGAGAGAATCCCAAAGCTTCCTCTCAAACTGTGTGCTACCTCAATGATCCTTTACCTCGTGCAAAATCAGAAGAGGGTCAAGTAAAGAAGAAGCCGAGTTCTTTCATCTGCAAAACTTGTTTGAGAAGCTTGTATTTGTTTTAAACTCCTATTCTGATATCTTGTAACTTGATTCAATCAAGGAATTGAATCAAGGGATTAAGGTTTGTTGGTGAGCTAGTGAAAACCAATGTTGTAGGTTTTGGTTGGTGAGCCTTGGAAAAAACCAACTGGGTTGTTTGTGAGCCTGGAAAACAAACGTTGTAAAGGTTTTGGTTGGTGAGCCTTTAGAAAAATCAACTAGGTTGATTGTAAATCCGGAAAACAATCGGGATAGGTTTTGGATTGGTGAGCCTGGAAAAACCAACTTGGGTTCGTTGTGATCCTAAAAATATAACAAGTTAGGTTGTGAGCTTGTAAAACAACCGGACTGTAGTCTTAGGATTATAGTGGAATTTCCAAGAGAGCTTGGAGAGTGGACGTAGATGCAGTTGGCACCGAACCACTATATGTTTGTTGTGTTTGCAATGCTTTCTTTTATTGTTTAATTTTTTTCACTTATTTACTTAGACAAACACCTGATTGAATTGCTCATATTCGCACATCCTTTAGTTGCAATTACATTCAAATTGGTTAACAAAGTTTCGCTTGATAAATCTGTATAAAGATTCATTGAATTGCATGCTTGGGCATACTTAGACAAATCCTTTACCGAGCTTATATATCCTCTGCTTAAAAGTATTAATCTTAATTAGATTATACTTAATCTGTTGCTAAGTTTAAATTCCATTATGCATCCATATAACTTAGCTTAATTAACTGAAAAGTTTGGAAGTAGTTGAAAAGTTTTAAAACTCCAATTCACCCTCCCCCTCTTGGGCTGCATCACTAGACAACAAGTGGTATCAGAGCAGGTGCTCTCTTATTATTTGTAGTCTTAACCGACTAGAGCCAAAGATTATGGCAGCCCCGCATAATGTACTATTCACTGAGGGACTTTCTACAAACAGACCCCCACTATTTGATGAAATAACTATATTCAATGGAAAGCTAGAATGAAAATCTTTATTCAATCACAAAACTATGACCTTTGGATCATCATAGAAAATGGCCCTCACACACTCTCTCAAACTGTTGATAATGAAAAAGACTTAGCACAGTTAAATGCTAATACTATGAATATATTATATTGTGCTATTTATGAAATTATATTTAATAAAATCTCTGCATGCTTATCTGCTAAGGAGATCTGGGATACTTTAGAAAATATTTATGATAAATCCTAGATTAGCTCACATATGCTTCAATTACATACTAATAGTGAGACTGCAGGAAAAGCTTTTGAATCTTCCAATCAGGAAGAAAGAGCAATAAATGAAGAATTCAGTGATGAAACCAAGGATCCATCCTCAAACATCAAAAAAATTCAAAAGCTTCTTAAAGACAAAGAAGAAAAGGAAGCAAGAAGAAAGAAAGAAAGAAATTAAAAGCAAAAAAGCCTTAACCAAGAGAGAGTCAAGCAAGAAATTAAAAGGTAGGAGCAACAATGATGACATTAGCTCCAAAGAACTACAAGAGGTAACTAACTTATGTTTTATGGCACAAAAAGATAAAGTAGAATTTGAATCTAATTTTACACTAAATGAATTTCATAAAGAATACTCTTATGATGAACTATTAAATGCTTTTCATGATTTGTATGGTGAATATAAAAAAAATTGTCTATGAAGAACAAGAATCTTAAAAAGCTAAATCCAAAAATTTCATAAGAAAGAAATTCTATTGCTGAAATACAAGACAAATTAAATTCTAAAAATGAAAGCTTAAGGTTAAATTCAGAAGAATTGATTCAGAAAAATCATAACTTAATTAAAGAAAACAAAAACTTAAGTGAAGAAGTTAACCAATTGAAATCTCTTATTAACAAATTCACTGTAAGTTCAGAAAGATTAAAAATGATGTTTGAAAGCCAACATGCTATTTTTGATAAATCAAGACTTCGCTTGACTCCCTTGTTTAATAATAAATCTCTAGAGAAAAAGGTTATCAATTCACCAAGCAAACAATCAAATAAGATAACTTATTTCAAACATGAAAAGAATGGGTATAATAACTTTATCTATCATTCTGACATAATTAAATCAAGTGGTAAAGTTATTACAATTAAACAGATTTGGATTCCAAAAGGAACCATACATCCTAACCCTCAAAGACCCAAGCAAGCATGGGTACCTAAAATGAATAACAAAAATTATCTTGTAAATGTGTCAAAGCAGCCCTTGAAACTCATGTGAAACTCTTAACTAGGTGCCATGACACATGACTTAAAAACAAATTTTATTTCATTATATGTGAATGTAATTTCATATCTTGATATGTTTAACTTTGTAAATTCAATTATGCTATTGAATATTTACTAAATGCTTTATATGTATAATAAATTTTATCTCAATAACCTTAGCATGAAATCTTCTAGTGCTTGCATGATGATGAATATGCATAACTTCGTTCTTTGAGTTTTCAAAATCTAAATTCTCTCTCGAGTATAAATGTTTGATGCTGATTTCATGCTTTCATGCTAAAACTTTGCTGACCCAAAGATTGATTTTGATGATCATAAAACTTTGAAGTATAATTACTAATGTTTGTGTTGCAAGAAGAAAGATAATTTGTTTTGCAAAGAACATAGCAAGTTGGAAAAATACAAGAAGGCCTCAAAAGCTCTCAAGAAAAGTTGGAAGAAAGCCACACTTCATTGGCCCAAGATTCAAGTTCAAAAGTGTTGCTGGTCGTCCAAACCGAGAACGATTGGCACAGCGGTGTGAACGGGGTTCCCTTTGAGTTGCTTTGGTTGCGCTCCGCCCTCCGCCGTGAAACCTGCAAGCAAGCCTCGCACCACCACCGGGGTAGTGGGGGCCCTCCGACGATCAAGTCAGAGGAGATCGAAGGAGAAGGAGAAGGAGAAGGAGAAGGTAGCAGGTGAGATGATACTCTGGAAGATATATCTTACCCTCCCCCTTCCCCCCCAGCCTCATATATATCAGGCTGGGGGGTTTTTCCGGGGATTCGTCATCGTGTGGCACGATGGGGCTGCCACTGACATGGCCGTTACAGGGCGTCGTGGGGCAGCGCTGGGTACAGCCATGGCAGGGCATAGTGGAGCTCCGCTTTGTACGGCTGTTACTGGGGATCGTGGGGCAGCGCCGGATACGGCCGTTGCAGGGAGTAGTGGAGCAGGGGGCCGCGGCGTGCCTCAGAGGAACAGTCTGTTGTTGTCGAGAGATTGCCGACTCGGGGTCGGATTGCTGGATCAAGGGGCAGCCGACTCGGGGTCGGGCTGCGGAGCCGAAGATATCCGACCCGAGGTCGGATTGCTGGATCAAGGGGCAGCCGACTCGGGGTCGGGCTGCGGAGCCGAAGATATCCGACCCGAGGTCGGATTGCTGGATCAAGGGGCAGCCGTAGTCTTCCTGGGCGCGCGCGCTGGTCACGTGGGGCATGGTGGCTAAGTTTCCCCGTAACAGTAGCCCCCCACTCCCGAGCTTGGAACCAGGAGGGGAACGGGTGAAGGGAGTGATGCTTCGAGATTGCCGCCATCTCTCGGAAAGGCGCGCGCGCTCCGAGCTTCCCGCCTTCTTTATGGCGTATGGCAGTTGTCGCTGATCTGGCGGTCTGCGGATTTCGGCGGACATCCTTCCTTAATGGCGTCGATTCGCCTTTGAGGCGTGAACAAACTTTCGGCAGCCAGGCGTCCTCTGGCGTCACCGAGGCGTCACCCGCCTTTCCGCCTATTTAACCGGGGGCCCTCCCCCGTCCGCCTTTCTCTTCACAGGCATCTTCAAGTTTCTCCCTTGTGCCGCTGCCGTTGCCGCCGAACTGTTCGTTCGCTCCTCCTTTGACGCTCTCGGAGCCGTTCTTCCTTCCTTTCCGGTGAGTTGCCCCACTCTTCAATTTAGGGCTCTCCGTACTTTCTCCTTTCGTGTTAGTGTACTCCAGTCGTTCCGGTGCCTTCCCCCCTCTTGACCCCGTCCTGACCGTAGGTTCACTGGCCATTAGGGATGGACGAAGTAAGGGCGGACCGCATTCAGTCGGAGCTGGTCCCTGAAGACCTAGATAGGTTCGTGGCCCGGTACCACCTTCCCGAAGCCTGCAACATTACGCTCCCGGGGCCTGAGGAGAGGATGTCCCATCCTCCTCCAGGGAAGGTCGCCATCAATGAGGACATCCTTCGGGCTGGGTTCCGCTTTTCCCCCTCGGACTTAGTCGTGCAGGTGCTTCGGGGTTTAAGAGTGGCGCCGACGCAACTGGTGCCGAACTCATGGCGCACCCTGACGGCCTTCCAGGTTCTCTGCCGCATGCATGAGGTTCCCGCCACCCTGAATGTCTTTTGGGAATGCTACGGCCTGAACGGCCACCCCCGGGACAGAGGGTGGTGGTGCTTCGTGGCGCGGCGAGGGTGCGGCCTCGTCAAGGATGCTCCTTCCTCCATTCACGGCTGGAAGGAGCGTTTCTTTTTCATTGACGTAGATCCCTCTTGGGGAATCGGGACAACCTGGGAGACGCCGATGAAGTCCCCGATCGGCTTATCGAGGTTGTCGAGGGAGGAGTCCGATGGCGTTGCCGTCTTGAGGGGGCTGGTTGCCGAGGGCCGGCTTCCCCCGGTGGCCCGCCTTATTTCCGAGGATGCCTTGGTGAACGTCGGTCTGAGCTCGGTCCCCGCCGACCGTGAGCCCGCCACCACTTCTTTTTTAGCTCTTTTCTCCTCTTTCGTTTCTTCTTTCCATCAGTTTCTCAGTCTCCGACCATCTCGTCCTTTTTGCAGAAATCGACGACGTCATGCGGTCGGACAAGGCGATGGCTGTCAGTAGGGCGTCCCTACTGGAAGCGGTCCGGAGGAAGAAACGGACTCCTCCGAGCGGGGTCCCACCGGCGAAGAAGTCCCGCCAGCAGGCGACTCCGACGCCGACAGACGGGTCCGGACCCACCGATCAGGGGGACGCCGCGGGCTCGGACCGACAGTTGACGCCGTATCAGCCCTCCGGTGATGAGATTACCGCTTTTCCGGAGGCGTCACCCGGGCGCGCCCGAGACGGCCGGGTCGGACGCGATCGGTCCCCAGCCCGGCCTTCGACTCGGTCGGCTTCGGATGATACGAGAAGGAGCGCGCCGAGGCCCCGGCCGAGCGGGACCCTGTCGATTTCTGGAGCGGCCCCCGCCCCGAGCACGGTCAGCATGACTCTCCCCCAAGCAATGGGTAAGGGTAAGGCCGCAGAACCACCGTCCGGCTCCGGGGCGAAGTCGGGGTCAGCCTTCACTTTCGCCGGCGCCCGAAACCTCATCGAGACGGTGCTGCTGGAGAGTGACCGTAGGCGGGTCCGGCAGATGGGGATCCCTGACGTCGGAGCTGCCAGCTGCGTCTGTCTCATGTCGGTGAGTGTTCTTCTGGCCGCTTTCGTCATTTATAGGCTCTATTGATCCCCGCCTGACGCCCTCATTTTTCCTATCTCTTAGCTCGCCCAGTACATGATCCGTCTGGAGGAGAGCCACGAGGAACAGGCGAGGCTTCTGGCGAGGGCCGAGAGCCGACTGAAAGCTGTAGAGGAGGGAGGCCAGGCTGCGGCGGGGAGGACGACCAGGGACCTCGAGACGAGGCTCCAGGTGGCCGAAGAGCGGGTACTCGGCTTCGCCGCCCTCGAGAGGCAACTGTTGGAGACTCAGGAGCAACTCAAGGTTGCCTCGGGTCTCGAAGGCGAGATTAGGAAGGCGGAGGAGCGGGCCGAAGAGCAGTCCCGGAAGGCTGCCGACTTCCGGGAGAGGTGGGAGAAGGCCCAGCAGTCAGCCGACAACGCCCGCAACCGAGCCCGATCTCTTGAAGCCAAGCTGGCCGAATTGGAATCGGCCTTGGAGGAGTCCCGCGCGAGCAACCAGGAGCTTCATTCGCGCCTGGAGGAGGCTGAGGCTGCTCGCGTTGCTGCCGAGGCGAAGCACATGGAGGCTCGGGCCGATCTGCTGAGGGTCTCCTCCGAGGCGGACGACCGGATTGTGGCGAAGGTCATGGAGGCGAAAGCTCAGATTACGGAGCGAGCGGAGGCGGCGCTGGCCGAGAAGAGCGCGGAAATCGGGTGTCAGGCGGTACAGGCCTATCGTCAGTCCGCCGAGTTCATCCGTGACATGTCGGACGCGGGGTCCGACTCCTTTGTCTTAGGCTTCGATGAAGGCCTGGCGAGGGTGTCCGCTAGATACCCCGAAATTGACCTGAGTGGGGTCTCCCTCCTCGACTCCCCTTCGATGCCATTGCCTGCTGATTCTCCAACTGTCTCCCTACCCCTTGCGGGTGTGCTCGCCGTTTCCGACCCAGGGGTTCCTCCAAGCTGACCCTCTGTATTTTTCTTTGTTCTTTTCTTTGTATGTTGGCGTTTTGCCATGTTGTATGGGTCTCGGCCCTGGTGCAACGAAAGTTAATGCAAACAGAGTGTTTCCTCATTTCACTTTCATCCTTCCTCTTTTTAACTCTCGGTAGCGCCTCGCCGACTCCTGACTCTTGAAGTTCCTCCGGCGCTAGGCCAGGCATCCGAGGGTTAGGCCTCAGGAAATTCATCCGGCGCTAGGCCAGGCATCCGAGGGTTAGGCCTCAGAAAATTCTTCCGGCGCTAGGCCAGGCATCCGAGGGTTAGGCCTCAGAAAATTCTTCCGGCGCTAGGCCAGGCATCCGAGGGTTAGGCCTCAGGAAATTCATCCGGCGCTAGGCCAGGCATCCGAGGGTTAGGCCTCAGAAAATTCTTCCGGCGCTAGGCCAGGCATCCGAGGGTTAGGCCTCAGGAAATTCATCCGGCGCTAGGCCAGGCATCCGAGGGTTAGGCCTCAGGAAATTCTTCCGGCGCTAGGCCAGGCATCCGAGGGTTAGGCCTCAGGAAATTCATCCGGCGCTAGGCCAGGCATCCGAGGATTAGGCCTCAGGAAATTCTTCCGGCACTAGGCCAGGCATCCGAGGGTTAGGCCTCAGGAAATTCTTCCGGCGCTAGGCCAGGCATCCGAGGGTTAGGCCTCAGGAAATTCTTCCGGTGCTAGGCCAGGCATCCGAGGGTTAGGCCTCAGGAAATTCTTCCGGCGCTAGGCCAGGCATCCGAGGGTTAGGCCTCAGGAAATTCTTCCGGCGCTAGGCCAGGCATCCGAGGGTTAGGCCTCAGAAAATTCCGCTCGTTGGTCGGCCAAGGCTGGCGCAAGCCGAGGCGACCGGTCGGGGCTTCAGGCTAGTCTGCCCCCGGGATGGTCATCGGGTTAGCCTGGCATCCGAGGGCCGAGCCTCGGAGAATTCCGCTCATTGGTCGGCCAAGGCTGGCGCAAGCCGAGGCGACCGGTCGGGGCTTCAGGCTAGTCTGCTCCCGGGATGATCATCGGGTTAGCCTGGCATCCGAGGGCCGAGCTTCGGAAAATTCCGCTCGTTGGTCTGCCAAGGCTGGCGCAAGCCGAGGTGACCGGTCGGGGCTTCAGGCTAGTCTGCTCTCGGGATGATCATCGGGTTAGCCTGGCATCCGAGGGCCGAGCCTCGGGAAATTCCGCTCGTTGGTCGGCCAAGGCTGGCGCAAGCCGAGGCGACCGGTCGGGGCTTCAGGCTAGTCTGCTCCCGGGATGATCATCGGGTTAGCCTGGCATCCGAGGGCCGAGCCTCGGAAAATTCCGCTCGTTGGCCACGCGCCTGTCGCTTGCCGCTCGACGGGATTTCTCCGTGGCCAGCTACGATCGTGTTTCTCCTATTCTCCAAGCGTCGCCTGGGGAACACCAGAAGGGTATTAAATGCTAATTGAGGCGTTACCTGGAAAATCGGATCGCCAGTTGTGAAGGAAAAATATCCCACAAAATCCGATAAAATCGGATGCCAGGTCAGAAAATCAGTTTTAAAATTTTATCTATTTATTTATAACAGGTATAAATAAATAACATAACTATATTATGTTTACCATACCTCGATCCCGCAGCGGAAGATGGTCAAGGTACTCAGGAACAGAATCTGGTACAGGGCCAAGTGCTGGATCAGATACTGGATCAGATGCTAGATCTGGTACTGGATCGGAAACTGGATCTGGAACTGGATCTGGTGCCGGATCTGGTACTGATGGATCTGGTGCAATGCAAGGCCCGGATGTACGGACCCTCTACTTCACACGCACGCCAAGAAATGCAGGAAGGTAGGATGATGTCTGTATAGTGCAAAAACCCTTTTGCAAATAAGCCCCTGGAAGAAAAGAATTTCAAAAATTCTTTCTTCCCCCTTTTTTTTTTTTTTTTTCCCGTTTCCTTTTCCTCTTTCTTCCCGTTTCCTTTTCCTCTCTTTTCAAGCTACTCAAAAGATCACGAATCTCCCCTCTCCCCAGATCAAATCTCTAGCAAAGAATGAAGAGAACCCCAGCCTATTTATAGGCAAAGAAAAGGCTGAACCAGGGAAGAGAAAACGGCAAAAGGGAAGAGTGAACGCCAAACGTTTCACGATTTTATTGAATTTTTTGAACCGTTTGATTTCAATTAAATCAGTCCTATGTTAAAGAGGTTTCAAAACCGAAGAGACACGTCTCTTCGGATCTTCAAATGGTAGCCGAAAGAGGGGAGATCAAGCGCCCTATGATGTGTTCGGAAGAAGAAGGAAAAAGCGGTCCACGGGAGATGATATGCAGAGAAATCGGTCCATGGACCGAGGAAGAAACCAGAACAACCCGTGTCATTAAATTTGAGGGGCAAAAACGTAAATTTTCAGACTTGACTTAAATGGGTTAATTCAAATGGGCTGAATCAAATGGGTTTGGGTCCATCATTGGTTCTAAACCAAATTGAAGACCAATTTGAAAGATTTTGGATCCGGAAAAATTCCACATGAATATGATTCATGTGAACTCCAATTAGTTCAATTTTCGGATCAATCCAAGTCACACTTGGACTAGAATAAATATGGAATAAATTCTAATAAAATCATCATGAAACCCAATTACATTCATTTGAATCCAATTCAAAAACAAACTCAACAAATGAGTCCAAATCAATTTCAATTACATTAATTGAAACTTGATTAAGCCAGAATACAGACATAATTAAATACACATCCATGAAATTCAGTATGTACCTCATGTTCAGTGCTAGCTGAACATAGACAAAATCAAATCTCAAATGATCCACAATTTAATTCTCAATTAAATTGGATCAAGTCCTTCCTACTTAACTTGACTTATGTGCGTGACTCCGATAGGTTCGAACACTAAGCCGGTAGTACATGGACTACTCCATACACTAATCGAGGTGACCATCTAGCAATGATACCCGACGTCCGGATAGGTCGAATATGCAAAGCAACATTCAAGAACCTAGACGTATGGTTGTTGCATAATTCATCCCTATGACCTTCGATGCTCAAGATGACCTCAGAGAGGACTGTCGACCTCTGGGTCCGGTCATCCATAGTGTATTTCAAATAATCAAATCAAGTGACCTATCACTTGGTTTACCCTGGCCAAGGTTTTACTGAATTGAAATACAGTGAGACATCAACTCCTAAAATCTGGAGCGGTCAATCCCATCTTGACTCATACACAGACTTCGCGAGTACTTGACTGCACCCAGCATCCTTCCGATCCCTGAATTAGAAATTCAGGTCATCCAGTGCCTAAGTACAGTGAGTTGCTTGCAAGTCACCGTGACAGTCTCAGGTCTAAGGGGTACTTATGCCCATACGTTTTACGAGCTAACTCCCGACAGTGGAGTGCTACGCAGGTGAGTCACTATTCAGTGACGATGTACTCCTACATCTCACCTGTATGCCATACAGTGTCTCCACACTCCTTGGTTTAAGAGGACAACCAACTAAATGGCACACAACGACCTATACTTGACATAGCTATCGTCCAATTGACAGCTCGTCATTTGGTCGCGAACTGCTTTAAGGACTAAATGATAAAACCTCTTTTATCCACTAAATTAGTCCTAAGGACTTCATCACAATACACAAGAGTTCAATTTGAAGATGCAACACTTGTGATAAATAGAAAATTGCCAGAATAAACTTTTATTCATTTTAATAAAACATATACATAATTCAATTTCTTACAATTAAAAAATTGGCTTTGGGACACAATTCCCAACAACTCCCACTTGAACTAAAGCCAATTTGTACAGTATCTAATACCCATCTTCGATTTGTGATAATCGAACTCCTTTACAGAAAGGGCTTTAGTGAATGGGTCAGCTAGGTTCTCCTTTCCATCGATCTTTTGAAGATTGACGTCACCTCGTTCCACGATCTCTCGTACAAGGTGGTAGCGACGCAGAATGTGCTTGGTTCTATGGTGGGACTTTGGCTCCTTTGCTTGTGCAATGGCTCCAGTATTGTCACAATACAAAAGAACTGGACCATTGATTGAGGGAGCAACACCAAGTTGATTTACAAACTTCTTGATCCAAACAGCTTCCTTTGCCGCATCTGATGCAGCAACATACTCTGCTTCGCATACGGAATCGGCTACTGAATGCTGCTTGGAACTTTTCCAGGAGACTGCTCCTCCATTCAGGGTAAACACAAATCCTGACATACTCTTACTGTCATCATGGTCTGACTGAAAACTAGAGTCTGTAAATCCCACAAGTTTTAAGTCAGATTCTCCATAGATTAACCATTGGTCCTTAGTATTTCTTAAATACTTAAGGATGGTTTTCACCACCTTCCAATGGTTCTCACCCGGATCAGACTGATACCTACTTGCTACTGCTAGTGAGTAAGCAACATCCGGTCTTGTACATGTCATGGCGTACATAATAGAACCTACTGCAGAAGCATATGGGATTCTACTCATACGCTCTCTCTCTTCGGAAGTTGTCGGACAATCTTTCTTAGAGAGAGAAATTCCTTGGCCTATCGGAAGATAGCCCTTCTTGGAATTCTCCATGTTGAACCGCTTCAACATAGTGTCGATGTACGTGGATTGGGATAATCCAAGCAACCTCTTAGATCTATCTCTATAGATTTTCATCCCTAGGATGTAGGATGCTTCTCCCAGATCCTTCATGGAGAACTGTGATGACAGCCAGAGTTTCACATTTTGTAATGCTGGAATGTCATTCCCAATTAAGAGAATGTCATCCACATATAAGACAAGGAATGTGATCACTGAACCATTAGCCCACTTGTAAACACAAGGTTCTTCTTCGTTCTTAACGAAGCCATACGTTTTGATAGTTTTATCGAAACGTATGTTCCAACTTCGAGAAGCTTGCTTAAGTCCATAAATGGACTTTTGTAGCTTGCATACTTTGGACTCGTCTGTGGATATGAAACCCTCAGGTTGTATCATATACACCTCTTCTTCTAGCTCTCCATTTAGAAAAGCTGTTTTCACATCCATTTGCCAGATTTCATAATCCATATATGCTGCTATAGCTAGCATGATCCGAATAGATTTTAGCATTGCCACAGGGGAAAAAGTCTCGTCATAATCGATACCATAACGTTGACGATACCCCTTGGCAACCAGACGGGCTTTATAGGTCTCCACCTTTCCGTCTGCGCCTCTCTTTCTTTTGAAGATCCATTTGCACCCTATGGGTTTTATCCCTTTGGGTGGATCAACTAGTGTCCATACACTATTGATTTCCATGGACTCCATTTCGGATTTCATGGCATTAAGCCACAACTCAGAGTCAGACCTCTGCATAGCATCCATATAGGTGATCGGATCCTCATTATTCTCATCGAGCTCAATAGGATCCGCGTCATGGACCAAGAAACCGTAGTATCTATCCACTTGACGCGGCACTCTACCGGATCGCCTTAATGGTGCTTCTACATTGGGCTCCGGGTTTGATCTAATCAAAACCGATTCTGTGGGTTCAGTAGATTGTGTTAAATCTTCCACCTGCTGAACTTCACTAAGTTCAACCTTAGAGGCAACAATTCCTTCACCAAGAAATTCCTTTTCCAAAAATGTTGCCTTAAGTCCTACGAACACCTTTTGTTCATTAGGAAGGTAAAAGTAATAACCCCTAGTTTGCTTGGGGTACCCTACAAAATAACACTTATCGGACCTAGGACCAAGTTTGTCAGTTTGAGAACGTTTAACATAAGCCGGACATCCCCAAACCCTAAGGTATGAAAGTGTCGGCTTACGCCCAGTCCATATCTCATATGGAGTCTTCTCAACAGACTTACTTGGAACCTTATTTAGTATTATACACGCAGACTCTAAAGCATAACCCCAAAAAGATAGAGGCAGACTAGTAAACCCCATCATGGATCGAACCATGTCTAACAGAGTTCGATTCCTCCTTTCGGATACACCATTATGCTGAGGTGTTCCTGGAGGGGTCCATTGTGAGAGAATCCCATTCTCCTCTAGATAAGTCAAGAAATCACCGGAAAGGTATTCTCCTCCTCGGTCTGACCGAAGGATCTTAATACTCTTTCCAGTCTGTTTTTCTACTTCATTACGAAATCGTTTGAACATTTCAAATGATTCCGACTTATGCTTCATCAGATAGACATACCCATACCTGGATAGGTCATCTGTGAAGGTTATGAAGTAGGCATAATCACCTTTGGCACTTACGTTCATAGGTCCACATACATCAGTATGTATGAGGCCAAGAACATCGCTGGCTCGTTCACCCTTTCCAGAAAAAGGTGACTTGGTCATTTTACCCAGAAGACAGGATTCACAAGTTGGCAATGATTCACAATCGTTGATTTCTAAAATGCCTTGTTGGGCTAACCTGTTTATCCTGTTTTTGTTTATATGACCAAGCCGGCAATGCCATAAATAGGTTTCATTGACTTTATCTAATTTAGGGTGTTTATTAGATGTGTACATTACATTCACAGGCAATGATAGAGTATAAATGCCATATTTCATTTGTCCACTGAAAATTTTAGTATCATTCAAAATGATATCACAAAATCTTTCATTTATATAAAAGGTATAACCATTCTTGGCCAAAAAGCCTACAGAGATGACATTCATCAAGAATGCTGGACAAAAGTGACAATCATCTAACATAACTACTCCAGACTCAAAAAACAACTCAATGACTCCTAAAGCTAGGACTGGAACAGATCTTCCATCACCAACATTTAGGAATCGATCGCCGTTCTTGAATCTTCTACTTACTTGAAGTCCCTGCAAAGAATTGCAAATATTAATTGGACTTCCGGTATCCAATACCCAGGTAGTAGAATCATAAACAGAAAAATTACAAGGTGTTATCATATAATTACCTTGTGCAGCAACTGTTTGCTGCATTTTCTTCTTTGGCCTGTTTGGATCAAGGGACGCTAAATAAGCCGGACAGTTCCGCTTCCAGTGACCCTGCTTCTTGCAGAAGAAGCATTCTGCCTTACTCTGATCAGATTTCCGCTTCATAGTCTGTTTGGGCTTAGAGACCCCAGCACGAGCTTTCTGCACCTTCTTCTTCTTTCCTTTCTTAAAGGAAGAAAGTCCTGCAGAAGTCCCACCTACCACATTCACCGACTCCTTTTTGAGTTGGTGATCCTTCTCATAGGTCTGCAGTAAACCTAGCAAACCATGATAGGATACTTCAGGTTTAGTCATTCTATAATGACTAAGGAAAGTCAGGTAGGACTTGGGAAGTGAATTTAAAATGGCATCCTTGCCCAATTGCTCGTGCAAAGGAAAGCCAAGTTTACTTAGGCGATCGATTTGTTCGACCATGTACAATACATGATCGGTGACCGATGCTCCTTCCCTCATGCGGGCATTGAATATAGCGTAGGAGGTCTTATGTCGTTCAACATCATCAGGTGTACCGAAAGACTCCTTCAACATTTGAAGGATTTCCACTGGCTGCGCTTCCTCGAATTTACGACTAAACTCGTCATTCATCGAGGCCCTCATGATGCAACGCACTGTAGTGCGATCGTTGAGCCACTTCTGATAAGCGTCTCTGATTGCACGTGGTGCATTGGCTGCAGGTTCCTCAGGTGCAGGATCCGATATCACATACAGGATCCGCTCATGCTCCAATACTATTTTCATCTTTCGATACCAGCTATCGAAGTTAGGTCCATTAAGCTTATCATTGTCTAATAGTGTTCGGAGAGACAATGAGTTAGCCATATCTGAAAAATAAAGGAAAAACCCAACTAATCAGTATATGATTTATTTAATCCTAAAGACTTGGACTTTAGTCTAAAGTTTTCTCCCACTATTTTAATCGAATTAATAGCCTCTACCTTTAATTCGAGGAATTACTTTAATTCCCTAGTGGGTACTAGAATCCGCATAGACCGCATACGGGCCCAAGGAAGGCTCGGCCAACCCATGTGCATCTAAGGGTAGGTACATTACCAATTATTTCTCTAAACAATTTCTAGTAATCAATTTTGCCCCAGGTGGTAATCAGTAGGCGGAGGCCTCCACTGAAAATCCTGGTCAGATCCAACCATTAATGAACTAACTCGATGACACTACCTAATGTATGATCAGGCCCGAGGAAAGCTCGGCCAACCTAATCACAATCAGATAGCTCAAAGAGCTATCATATAATGAAGGATAATTCCAATATTCAGATGAACACCAGACGGAAGCGTCCTGCATGTCCAACTGGAATACTGGACCAATTATCATCCATTTTAATGGGAGGCTATGACCTAGTTATCTATATAACTATATCATTTTAAGGACCTAATAATTTAGTGGATTTTAGAGAGACTGATAATTCTATATCCTCCCACTGACTGCACTGAGTCATATAGAGGACATAGAATTTCATTGGTCTATGGACATCTAAATCAGTCATACTGATTTCCTTATTGACATGGGTGAGTACCAAGTCTCAAGATATCTAAATCAAAGCTTGAACGACCACTTTGGCCAGGTAAGAGAGATCACGGGAGGGTTCCGCCATTAACCGTCTTTTCTAGACACCAACAGAGTTGGCCAGGAAAGAGGTAGCCCCAATTAATAACCGTAGATCCAACTTGCCTTAGACACCAAATGGTATGTCAAGTTGATTTAGATAGTCATTAAGAACTCAGGCTCGACCACTGAGCCACAATCAGATCCAATTGAAGTGTTTGGACATGATCAACAAAACTATTGAGTTTGATCAAATTAGAAAAATGAATTTAATCTAATACAACTATTGATTCCAATTCAATTCTAACATTAGGTCTAACCTAATCAACTAATCTGATTGTGCTAACCCATGCCCCAAAACCCATGTTCAAATTTAAATTTTAATTCGAATTTCAAATTTTGAATTTTAAATCTTTATTTGAAATTCAAATTTTAAATTTTAAATTCAACATTTAATTCTTTATTAAATGTATTATGATCATGGATTCAAGGTGTCAATTTATTCCAAATATAAACAATTTATATTTAAACTTTATGGTCATAATAAATTTAAGACTGAAATTTCATAAACATCAATTATGCATAATTTCACAAAAATAAACTATTTATCTTATGATACAAATTAATCTCAATTTTGTGCTAGGACAACCTTTTCACTATAAGGGGTTAACCTTATAGCAGGACAACCTTATAATTCAGCACAAGATTGATATTTTATCAATAAATCTAGATCTAATCTAAATTTAAAAATTAAATCATGCACAATTCTAGATATTATAGGCCAATTCCATCGGCCAACCTGGCTCTGATACCAGTTGAAGGAAAAATATCCCGCAAAATCCGATAAAATCGGATGCCAGGTCAGAAAATCAGTTTTAAAATTTTATCTATTTATTTATAACAGGTATAAATAAATAACATAACTATATTATGTTTACCATACCTCGATCCCGCAGCGGAAGATGGTCAAGGTACTCAGGAATAGAATCTGGTACAGGGCCAAGTGCTGGATCAGATACTGGATCAGATGCTAGATCTGGTACTGGATCGGAAACTGGATCTGGAACTGGATCTGGTGCCGGATCTGGTACTGATGGATCTGGTGCAATGCAAGGCCCGGATGTACGGACCCTCTACTTCACACGCACGCCAAGAAATGCAGGAAGGTAGGATGATGTCTGTATAGTGCAAAAACCCTTTTGCAAATAAGCCCCTGGAAGAAAAGAATTTCAAAAATTCTTTCTTCCCCCCCTTTTTTTTTTTTTCCGTTTCCTTTTCCTCTTTCTTCCCGTTTCCTTTTCCTCTCTTTTCAAGCTACTCAAAAGATCACGAATCTCCCCTCTCCCCAGATCAAATCTCTAGCAAAGAATGAAGAGAACCCCAGCCTATTTATAGGCAAAGAAAAGGCTGAACCAGGGAAGAGAAAACGGCAAAAGGGAAGAGTGAACGCCAAACGTTTCACGATTTTATTGAATTTTTTGAACCGTTTGATTTCAATTAAATCAGTCCTATGTTAAAGAGGTTTCAAAACCGAAGAGACACGTCTCTTCGGATCTTCAAATGGTAGCCGAAAGAGGGAAGATCAAGCGCCCTATGATGTGTTCGGAAGAAGAAGGAAAAAGCGGTCCACGGGAGATGATATGCAGAGAAATCGGTCCATGGACCGAGGAAGAAACCAGAACAACCCGTGTCATTAAATTTGAGGGGCAAAAACGTAAATTTTCAGACTTGACTTAAATGGGTTAATTCAAATGGGCTGAATCAAATGGGTTTGGGTCCATCATTGGCTCTAAACCAAATTGAAGACCAATTTGAAAGATTTTGGATCCGGAAAAATTCCACATGAATCTGATTCATGTGAACTCCAATTAGTTCAATTTTCGGATCAATCCAAGTCACACTTGGACTAGAATAAATATGGAATAAATTCTAATAAAATCATCATGAAACCCAATTACATTCATTTGAATCCAATTCAAAAACAAACTCAACAAATGAGTCCAAATCAATTTCAATTACATTAATTGAAACTTGATTAAGCCAGAATACAGACATAATTAAATACACATCCATGAAATTCAGTATGTACCTCATGTTCAGTGCTAGCTGAACATAGACAAAATCAAATCTCAAATGATCCACAATTTAATTCTCAATTAAATTGGATAAAGTCCTTCCTACTTAACTTGACTTATGTGCGTGACTCCGATAGGTTCGAACACTAAGCCGGTAGTACATGGACTACTCCATACACTAATCGAGGTGACCATCTAGCAATGATACCCGACGTCCGGATAGGTCGAATATGCAAAGCAACATTCAAGAACCTAGACGTATGGTTGTTGCATAATTCATCCCTATGACCTTCGATGCTCAAGATGACCTCAGAGAGGACTGTCGACCTCTGGGTCCGGTCATCCATAGTGTATTTCAAATAATCAAATCAAGTGACCTATCACTTGGTTTACCCTGGCCAAGGTTTTACTGAATTGAAATACAGTGAGACATCAACTCCTAAAATCTGGAGCGGTCAATCCCATCTTGACTCATACACAGACTTCGCGAGTACTTGACTGCACCCAGCATCCTTCCGATCCCTGAATTAGAAATTCAGGTCATCCAGTGCCTAAGTACAGTGAGTTGCTTGCAAGTCACCGTGACAGTCTCAGGTCTAAGGGGTACTTATGCCCATACGTTTTACGAGCTAACTCCCGACAGTGGAGTGCTACGCAGGTGAGTCACTATTCAGTGACGATGTACTCCTACATCTCACCTGTATGCCATACAGTGTCTCCACACTCCTTGGTTTAAGAGGACAACCAACTAAATGGCACACAACGACCTATACTTGACATAGCTATCGTCCAATTGACAGCTCGTCATTTGGTCGCGAACTGCTTTAAGGACTAAATGATAAAACCTCTTTTATCCACTAAATTAGTCCTAAGGACTTCATCACAATACACAGGAGTTCAATTTGAAGATGCAACACTTGTGATAAATAGAAAATTGCCAGAATAAACTTTTATTCATTTTAATAAAACATATACATAATTCAATTTCTTACAATTAAAAAATTGGCTTTGGGACACAATTCCCAACAAGTTGCTGCTTGCAAGGAGTGTCAGTTAAGCGGCCGCGATACGCGCGTTCTTCGAGGCGGATGCGGCCTGGGCGCGAGCGAAGATACGTGGGCCGTGGGATACACACCGCCCGGAGTGTCCTGCATGAAGAATGCAATTAAGGAGAACGACGCTTAGGAGATCGTGGGAGGATACGCCTCGAGAGCTGGAACGGCTCCGGATTCGGTGCGCCCGCCTTTATTGGAGCCACCCGCATCGGAACGACCGGGGGGCCACAGTTTGGCTATAAATATAAGTGCAGGTGCGGTGGAGCCTCCAAAGCCGGAGCTATTCAGGTTGCCATGGATCGTGGACCTCCTCTCCGGCGTGTGGCTGGGAAACCCCTGCCGGAGGAACGGGAGGCGCGCCCCTCGCGACTTCCGCCAACTAGCCGTTTCATCTGGGATCAACAAGGAGGTTCTCCCCGGCGGAACTCCGCTCTAGGCGTTTCATCCGGGATCACATCCCCCCTCCTTTCAGCCCCGCCTCTCGATTGAGCTCTGCGCCAGACGCTTCATCCGGGATCGCGCCTCCTCGCGCTCTTCTCCCTTGTATTCCTTCCCTCCCCTTCTCCTGGGGAGGACCGGAATATCCCTTGGAGGTGGCGTTCCTCTGGAGGCAGCGGGAACTTCTTCTGCGGCGGCTCCTCATCTTTTTCGTGAGGCGTCGATGGCGCCTCCGGGGGGAAGCACCCACGCCCGGTGGGATTGCAGCTGCTTCGGATGGAGGGTTCGGGATCCCAGATCTTCAGCTCCACGGAGTCTCCACCTCTTCCTTGTTTTCTTTACTCCCCAATTCCCCTCTGAGAATTCTTTGTAATCACACGAACACACCGTTGTAACCAGGAATTATTGAAATGAAAAGAATTGTACATTTTTCGAACTGTCTTCCTGGCTTTGTCATTCTACTGGTAATACGCCCGCAGGTTAGCGGAATTCCAGCTCCTCGGAATTTCTCGACCATCTAGGGCCTCCAACTGGTAGGAGCCAGGTCGGTTTACCCAGCGAACCCTATACGGGCCTTCCCAATTTGGCGCCAGCTTCCCACCTTCCGCGGGTTGAGATGCTTTGGCTCGCCTTAGCACCAGATCTCCGATTCTGAAAAGTTTCGGTCGGACCTTGGAGTTATAATATCGGGCCACCCTCTGCTGATACATCGCCATCCGAACCTGCGCCATTTCTCTTGCTTCTTCCAAGAGGTCCAGGTTCCCTCGAAGTTGCTCCGAATTGGCCTCGGGTCGGTGCGCGGCCACCCGGGGCGAGGGGAGTCCGAGCTCCACGGGAACAACCGCTTCCGTGCCATAGGTTAGGCTGAAAGGTGTCTCCCCGGTAGGGGTCCGATGCGTGGTCCGATACGCCCAAAGGACATTCTCGAGTTCTTCGACCCAAGCTTGCCCCGTCCGACCGATTCACGCCTTAATTCCTTGGAGGATTGTCCGATTTGTGACCTCGGCCTCACCGTTGGTTTGGGGATGCGACACAGATGTGAACCGATGCTCGATCCCGAACTCCTCGCAGAAATCACGGAAATGCTTGTTGTCGAACTGTCGACCATTATCCGAGATGAGGACTCGGGGTACCCCAAATCGGACAATGATGTTTTTCTTCACGAACTTCCAGACTTGCGCCTCCGTGATAGTGGCCAGCGGCTCTGCCTCCATCCACTTGGTGAAGTAGTCGATTGCAATAATCAAGAATTTCCGCTGGGCTGAAGCGACGGGGAATGGTCCGAGGATATCCATTCCCCACTGTGCGAAGGGCCAGGGTGCGGTGATTGGTGCCAAGGGGACAGAAGGGACTCTCTGGACGTTGGCGTGGCGCTGGCAGGCGTCGCATTTCCGTACATGATCCTTTGAGTCCTCCAACAAGGTAGGCCAATAATAGCCTTGCCTCATGATCTTGTGCGCCAAGGACCTAGCCCCCAAGTGCGATCCGCAAACGCCCTCGTGGACTTCGCCGAGGACGTAGGCCGCCTCCGAGGGGCGGAGGCAACTTAAGAGGGGGGCGGTAAACGAGGTCCGATACAGCCTCCCTTCATAGAGTACGTAGTGGGCGGACTTCTTGACAAGTCGCCGAGCTTGATCTTCGTCTTCAGGGAGGATCCCTTCGGCGAGGTAGGCGACAAGCGGGTCCATCCAAGACGGCTCCGGATCAATCGCCATCATCGCTCCAGCCTCGCCGATGCTCGGGGCCTCCAGGGTCTCCAGGTAGATTGCCCTCGACAAGTTGTGCGCCTCTGCGCTCACCAAGCGGGACAACCTGTCGGCCCTAGCATTTTCGCTTCTGGGGACCTGCTGGATGTCGACACTGCCGAGATCGGGAATGAGTGCTTGCACCTTCCGGACGTAGTTCTGCATGGTCGGGCTCCGGGCCTCGAACTCCCCACGGACCTGCCCGACCACCAGCTGGGAGTCGGTGAAGACCTTCAAACGCCGGATGCCGAGCTCCCTGGTGAGTTTGAGTCCCGTGACTAGGGCCTCGTACTCCGCCTCGTTGTTGGTCACTGGAAATCCAAATCTCAAGGCATACTCGGCTATCACTCCATCAGGACTGGTAAGGACCAGCCCGGCTCCTCCACCCTGGGGTTCGACGACCCATCGATGTGAAGCGTCCAGGTCGGGAGGTCGAGGCTGGGCGTCTCCGGCGGTCTAGGTTCCGCCTCCTGCACCGTGCACTCAGCGAGGAAATCCGCGAGCACCTGGGCCTTGATGGCGGGTCGAGGCTGGTAGCGGATGTCGAACTCACCGAGTTCTATTGCCCACTTCACCAGCCGTCCCGCATTCCCTGGGTTGCTGAGGATCTGTCATAGTGGTTGATCAGTTAAGAGGGTGACAGAATGGGCCTGGAAATAGGGGCGGAGTCTCCTGGTCGCGGTCAGCAGCGCGAAGACGATCTTCTCAGCCTTCGTATACCGCGTCTCGGCATCCCGTAGGACCCGGCTGATGTAGTACACGGGCTTCTGGAGCTTTGCCTCTTCCCGAACCAGCACCGCACTGACCGCGGTTGGGGAGACCGCCAGATAGAGGTAGAGCATCTCCCCTTCTTGCGGCTTGGACAGTAAGGGAGGAGACGCCATGTATTCCTTGAGCTGGTCGAATGCTGCTTGACATTCGGCCGTCCAGAGAAAGTCTTTCGGGCGTTTTAACACCTTGAAGAATGGTTGGCAGCGTTCGGCTGATTTTGCCACAAATCGTCCAAGCGCGGCGACCCTTCCAGCGAGCTCCTGAACCTCCTTTACTTTGGTCGGAGGGGACATACCTTGGATGGCCTTGATTTTGTCCGGGTTGGCTTCGATACCCCGCTGGTTGACAATGAAACCGAGGAACCTCCCGGCCGAAGCGCCGAAGGCGCACTTCGCTGGGTTCAGCTTCATGCGAAACTTCCGCAAGGTGGTGAAAGTCTCCTCCAAATCCGCGATGTGCTGGTCTGCATGGCGGCTCTTCACCAGCATATCGTCCACGTACACCTCCATGTTCCGGCCGATTTGCTCTTTGAAGATTTTGTTGACGAGGCGCTGGTAAGTGGCGCCAGCATTCTTCAGACCGAAGGGCATTACCTTGTAGCAGTACAGCCCCCGGTCTGTTATAAAGGCAGTTTTCTCCTCGTCCTGTGGGGCCATCATTATCTGGTTGTAACCGGAGAAGGCGTCCATGAAAGACAGCAGCTGATATCCGGAAGTCGCGTCGACCAGTTGGTCTATTCGCGGAAGCGGAAAGCTATCCTTAGGGCACGCCTTGTTCAGGTCGGTATAGTCGACGCACATCCTCCACTTCCCGCTCGCCTTCCGGACAAGTACAACATTTGCCAGCCACTCGGGGTAGCTTACCTCCCTTATGAATCCTACCTCCAAGAGCTTGTCTACCTCCTGGTCGACCACCCGGATCCGATCCGGGGCACAGTGTCTCTTCTTCTGCTTTATTGGTCGGTGGGTCGGATCGACGTTGAGGGCGTGAGAAATGACCTCCGGGTCGATCCCAGGTACATCGGCCGCCGACCAGGCAAATACATCGGTATTGGCTCGGAGGAATTCCACCAACCGGGCCCGTGCTCCCGGATCGAGATTGGCGCCGACCCGGACCGCCCGGTCGGGGCGGCCTTCCTCGAGGGGGACTTCGACCACACCCTCGGCCGGCTCCCCCTGCCGCAAGGCCACCTCGTCTCTGGCATCAAGGGACTCGACGCTTAGGGCTTCCACGGGCTTCTTCCCTTTGAGGGTTGCTAGAAAACATTGCCGTGCGGTCGGTTGGTCACCTCGGACCTCTCCGATCCCGACCGCCGTGGGGAACCGCATGAGCAAGTGGTACGTGGAGACCACCGCGCGAAGGGCGTTCAGCCCGGGTCGCCCGAGGATAGCGTTGTAGGCCGAGGGAATACGGACGACCAAGAACCCGAGTCGCACCGTGGCTTCTGCGGGTGCGACGCCCGCAGTCACAGGCAGCTCAACGACACCTTCCGCCGGGACAGCGTCACCGGTGAATCCTACGAGGGGGGTGGACATTTTGTGCAACAACTATCTGGACAAGCTCATCTTTTGGAAGGCCTCGTAAAACAAAATATCAGCTGAGCTTCCACTATCCACAAGAACACGCCTTACATCATAGTTTGCCATAGTGAGGGAGATCACCATGGCGTCATCGTGGGGAGTCTGAACCCCCTTTACATCCTCATCAGAAAAGGTGATTACATCGCCGACCCTCTGCCTCTTTACGACGGCCGTCCCTGACGCTTCCGTCGAGCCCCCTGCGTTCCTCACGGGCCGAGAGCAGCCCCCAGTGATAGTGTGGATCACGCCCGCAACGGGTCGATTCTGCTCCCGAGGCTCCGGAGGAGCCGGGTCGGCCGGACGCGGGTCTGCGGGGGGACGTCGGTCGCTCACATATCGACCGAGACGCCCCCGACGGATAAGAGCCTCGATCTCATCCCGAAGCTGGAAGCAGTCCTCTGTGTCGTGGCCGTGGTCTCGGTGGTACTCACAGTACGCCCGGGAGGGCCTCTTTCCAGGGATCCTTCGTATCTGTCTCGGGGCCGGGAGGTCCTCCCGCCCCTTGATCTCCATAAGGATCTGGGCCCGGGGAGTCAGGAGAGGGGTGTACCGGTTGAAACGTCGGGGCGGAGAACGAGGGCGTGGGGCGCCGTGGTTCTTCGCCGGCGACGGGCTTCTGCGCCGACGCTGGGGCGTCGGGCTCCTCCTCTGGCGTGCCTCTTTCCGCCTTTTCTTCCCAAGCTTTGGAGGGATCTCGGCAGCCTCCTTGCTCCGGTGGGCGGCCGCCTCCTCGGCGTCCGCATACTGGTTCGCCCGGGACAACAGCTCTGGAAAGCTCCGCGGCAGGCGTTTGTCCAGGGAGAAGGTGAGCCTGCCCTTTCGGAAGCCACGCTTCAGGGCTGAAAGAGCTACCTCCTGACTCAGGTTCCGGACCTCCAGCGTAGCCCTGTTGAAGCGGGTAAGATAATCCCGCAGGCTTTCTCCCTCGTTTTGCCGGACGTCAAAGAGGGAGTCGGAGACCAGTCGCCGCCGGCTACTGACGGCGAAATGAGTGATGAAGAGGCGAGTGAACTGGTTGAAAGACCGGATTGAGTCAGCCTCCAGCCCGGCGAACCACGCCCTCGCCGGGCCATGGAGGGTTGCCGGGAAGGCCTTGCAGAGAAGGGGATCTGATGCTCCGTGGAGGAGCATAAGGGTCCTGAAACTCTCGACGTGATCCCGCGGGTCTGCCGCCCCGTCATAGGGCTCGATCGCCGGCATTTTGAACCCCGGGGGATTCGGGGTCCGCAGGATCCTCGAGGCAAGCGCCGGCTGGGAGGAGATCTCTAAGTCGGCGAAGGGATCTTTGGAATGGCCCTTCAGGACCTGGAGTTGTCGGTGGAGATCGTCCACCCGCCGGTCCAGGGAGCGCGACCGGTGGGTGGGAGACAAGGAGCGGCGAGTGGGGGACCGACTGGAGCGCGGGTTCCTCGAGGACTGGGGGGTCTGGGAACGCGCCCGGGCCCGCCTCTCGTACCCCGCGCAGCTCCGATGGGAAGGTCCCGGCAGAATAGACCGTGCTCGAGAATCCTCCTCGCGCCGGCGCTCCTCCCCATGGGAGAGGAAGGAGCGCGGGTTGAGGAGGACAGGCGAGCGCTCAGGGAGCAGTGGCTCCTGAGCCCGCTGCGGCGCCCGGGACATCGCACCCTGCAGATTCTGCACCGCCTCCGCGAGGGTGCGAACCTGCTGGGCTAGCTGGTCGAACTGGGCGGCTTCGACCGTCTGAATGGGCGGTGGGGTGGTGGAGTGTTGCTGAGAGTGTGTTGGAGATGCAGCGGCCTCCCGGCCGGAGGCGCGAAAGGCCCCGCGACCAGAAGCATTGGAAGCTCCACGACCACCTCGCCGTGCCATTACGATCGCTCTGAGATCCGGCCCTTCCTCTAGCGCCAACTGTTGCTGGTCGTCCAAACCGAGAACGATTGGCACAGCGGTGTGAACGGGGTTCCCTTTGAGTTGCTTTGGTTGCGCTCCACCCTCCGCCGTGAAACCTGCAAGCAAGCCTCGCACCACCACCGGGGTAGTGGGGGCCCTCCGACGATCAAGTCAGAGGAGATCGAAGGAGAAGGAGAAGGTAGCAGGTGAGATGATACTCTGAAAGATATATCTTACCCTCCCCCTTCCCCCCCAGCCTCATATATATCAGGCTGGGGGGTTTTTTCGGGGATTCGTCATCGTGTGGCACGATGGGGCTGCCACTGACATGGCCGTTACAGGGCGTCGTGGGGCAGCGCTGGGTACAGCCATGGCAGGGCATAGTGGAGCTCCGCTTTGTACGGCTGTTACAGGGGATCGTGGGGCAGCGCCGGATACGGCCGTTGCAGGGAGTAGTGGAGCAGGGGGCCGCGGCGTGCCTCAGAGGAACAGTCTGTTGTTGTCGAGAGATTGCCGACCCGAGGTCGGATTGCTGGATCAAGGGGCAGCCGTAGTCTTTCTGGGCGCGCGTGCCGGTCACGTGGGGCATGGTGGCTAAGTTCCCCCGTAACAAAAAGATTCAAGTTGGAGGAGCAAATTCAAAGAAAAATTCAAAAGAACAGTTCTCGAGTCGACTCCTGGAAGTTCAGAGTCGACTCTGGCACTCTGGAGTTTCAAGAAACAGTGCTCGAGTCACCTCCTACTGTTCACGAGCCGACTCCAGCAGAAAACAGTTTTCAGCGCTACAGTGCTCGAGCCGACTCCTACTATTCATGAGCTGACTCCAGCTACAGTGCCGAGTCGACTTCTACTTCATTCGAGCCGTCTCTCTCAGTCAGGACAGAAAGTAGTTTTCAGCACTACAGTTCTCGACCCGACTCCAGCTACAGTGCGAGCCGACTCCAGCTATAGTGCCGAGCAGACTCCTATTTACAAGTCGACTCCTGCTTCAGCCGAGTCGACTCGAGCACGCTAGGAGGGATAACGACTAGTTTTTTCTCGACTCCAACGGCTCAATTTTTGTCTCTAATGGCTAGATATTTGTTCCCACGCCATCCAAAGCTATAAAATCAAGGGGAGAGCAAGGGGAGAAGTAGAGAAGAGGGAGAGAACACATAGAAAAGAGATTTCAAAGAGATTTTAAGAAAAACCTTCCAAAAGCACAAAAGGGCCATTCAAAGCAAAAAAAAGAGAAGAAGAGCATCTGAGTGAATCCCAAAGCTTCCTCTCCAACTGTGTGCTACCTCAGTGATCCTCTAGCTCGTGCGAAATCAGAAGAGGGTCAAGTAAAGAAGAAGCCGAGTTCTTTTATCTGCAAAACTTGTTTGAGGGCTTCTTCTCTTTACTCTATTTGTTTATATTGTTATATCTGCTTATTTGAGAAGCTTGTATTTGTTTTAAACTCCTATTCTAATATCTTGTAACTTGATTCAATCAAGGGATTGAATCAAGGGGTTAAGGGTTGTTGGTGAGCTAGTGGTAAAGTTATTAAATCAAGGGTTGTGACATAATTAAATCAAGTGGTAAAGTTATTACAATTAAACAGATTTGGATTCCAAAAGAAACCATACATCCTAACCCTCAAAGACCCAAGCAAGCATGGGTACCTAAAATGAATAACTAAAATTATCTTGTAAATGTGTCAAAGCAGCCCTTAAAACTCATGTGAAACTCTTAACTAGGTGCCATGACACATGACCTAAAAATAAATTTTATTTCATTATATGTGAATGTAATTTCATATCTTGATATGCTTAACTTTGTAAATTCAATTATGCTATTGAATATTTACTAAATGCTTTATATGTATAATAAATTTTATCTCAACAACCTTAGCATGAAATCTTCTAGTGCTTGCATGATGATGAATATGCATAACTTCGTTCTTTGAGTTTTCAAAATCTAAATTCTCTCTCGAGTATAAATGTTTGATGCTGATTTCATGCTTTCATGCTAAAACTTTGCTGACCCAAAGATTGATTTTGATGATCATAAAACCTTGAAGTATAATTACTAATGTTTGTGTTGCAAGAAGAAAGATAATTTGTTTTGCAAAGAACATAGCAAGTTGGAAAAATACAAGAAGGCCTCAAAAGCTCTCAAGAAAAGTTGGAAGAAAGCCACACTTCATTGGCGCAAGGTTCAAGTTCAAAGGATTCAAGTTGGAGGAGCAAATTTAAAGAAAAATTCAAAAGAACAGTTCTCGAGTCGACTCCTGGAAGTTCAGAGTCGACTCTGGCACTCTGGAGTTTCAAGAAACAGTGCTCGAGTCACCTCCTACTGTTCATGAGCCGACTCTAGCAGAAAATAGTTTTCAGCGCTACAGTGCTCGAGCCGACTCCCATTATTCATGAGCTGATTCCAGCTACAGTGCAGAGTCGACTTCTACTTCATTCGAGCCGTCTCTCTCAATCAGGACAGAAAGTAGTTTTCAGCGCTACAGTTCTCGAGCCGATTCCAGCTACAGTGCGAGCCGACTCCAGCTATAGTGCCGAGCAGACTCCTATTTACAAGTCGACTCCTGCTTCAGCCGAGTCGACTCGAGCACGCTAGGAGGCATAACGACTAGTTTTTTCTCGACTCCAACGGCTCAATTTTTGTCTCTAACGGCTAGATATTTGTTCCCACGCCATCCAAAGCTATAAAATCAAGGGGAGAGCAAGGGGAGAAGTAGAGAAGAGGGAGAGAACACATAGAAAAGAGATTTCAAAGAGATTTTAAGAAAAACCTTCCAAAAGCACAAAAGGGCCATTCAAAGCAAAAAAAAGAGAAGAAGAGCATCTGAGTGAATCCCAAAGCTTCCTCTCCAACTGTGTGCTACCTCAGTGATCCTCTAGCTCGTGCGAAATCAGAAGAGGGTCAAGTAAAGAAGAAGCCGAGTTCTTTTATCTGCAAAACTTGTTTGAGGGCTTCTTCTCTTTACTCTATTTGTTTATATTGTTATATCTGCTTATTTGAGAAGCTTGTATTTGTTTTAAACTCCTATTCTAATATCTTGTAACTTGATTCAATCAAGGGATTGAATCAAGGGGTTAAGGGTTGTTGGTGAGCCAGTGGTAAAGTTATTAAATCAAGGGTTGTGACATAATTAAATCAAGTGGTAAAGTTATTACAATTAAACAGATTTGGATTCCAAAAGAAACCATACATCCTAACCCTCAAAGACCCAAGCAAGCATGGGTACCTAAAATGAATAACTAAAATTATCTTGTAAATGTGTCAAAGCAGCCCTTAAAACTCATGTGAAACTCTTAACTAGGTGCCATGACACATGACTTAAAAATAAATTTTATTTCATTATATGTGAATGTAATTTCATATCTTGATATGCTTAACTTTGTAAATTCAATTATGCTATTGAATATTTACTAAATGCTTTACATGTATAATAAATTTTATCTCAACAACCTTAGCATGAAATCTTCTAGTGCTTGCATGATGATGAATATGCATAACTTCGTTCTTTGAGTTTTCAAAATCTAAATTCTCTCTCGAGTATAAATGTTTGATGCTGATTTCATGCTTTCATGCTAAAACTTTGCTGATCCAAAGATTGATTTTGATGATCATAAAACCTTGAAGTATAATTACTAATGTTTGTGTTGCAAGAAGAAAGATAATTTGTTTTGCAAAGAACATAGCAAGTTGGAAAAATACAAGAAGGCCTCAAAAGCTCTCAAGAAAAGTTGGAAGAAAGCCACACTTCATTGGCGCAAGGTTCAAGTTCAAAGGATTCAAGTTGGAGGAGCAAATTTAAAGAAAAATTCAAAAGAACAGTTCTCGAGTCGACTCCTGGAAGTTCAGAGTCGACTCTGGCACTCTGGAGTTTCAAGAAACAGTGCTCGAGTCACCTCCTACTGTTCATGAGCCGACTCTAGCAGAAAATAGTTTTCAGCGCTACAGTGCTCGAGCCGACTCCTACTATTCATGAGCTGACTCCAGCTACAGTGCAGAGTCGACTTCTACTTCATTCGAGCCGTCTCTCTCAATCAGGACAGAAAGTAGTTTTCAGCGCTACAGTTCTCGAGCCGATTCCAGCTACAGTGCGAGCCGACTCCAGCTATAGTGCCGAGCAGACTTCTATTTACAAGTCAACTCCTGCTTCAGCCGAGTCGACTCGAGCACGCTAGGAGGCATAACGACTAGTTTTTTCTCGACTCCAACGGCTCAATTTTTGTCTCTAACGGCTAGATATTTGTTCCCACGCCATCCAAAGCTATAAAATCAAGGGGAGAGCAAGGGGAGAAGTAGAGAAGAGGGAGAGAACACATAGAAAAGAGATTTCAAAGAGATTTTAAGAAAAACCTTCCAAAAGCACAAAAGGGCCATTCAAAGCAAAAAAAAGAGAAGAAGAGCATCTGAGTGAATCCCAAAGCTTCCTCTCCAACTGTGTGCTACCTCAGTGATCCTCTAGCTCGTGCGAAATCAGAAGAGGGTCAAGTAAAGAAGAAGCCGAGTTCTTTTATCTGCAAAACTTGTTTGAGGGCTTCTTCTCTTTACTCTATTTGTTTATATTGTTATATCTGCTTATTTGAGAAGCTTGTATTTGTTTTAAACTCCTATTCTAATATCTTGTAACTTGATTCAATCAAGGGATTGAATCAAGGGGTTAAGGGTTGTTGGTGAGCCAGTGGTAAAGTTATTAAATCAAGGGTTGTGACATAATTAAATCAAGTGGTAAAGTTATTACAATTAAACAGATTTGGATTCCAAAAGAAACCATACATCCTAACCCTCAAAGACCCAAGCAAGCATGGGTACCTAAAATGAATAACTAAAATTATCTTGTAAATGTGTCAAAGCAGCCTTTAAAACTCATGTGAAACTCTTAACTAGGTGCCATGACACATGACTTAAAAATTAATTTTATTTCATTATATGTGAATGTAATTTCATATCTTGATATGCTTAACTTTGTAAATTCAATTATGCTATTGAATATTTACTAAATGCTTTATATGTATAATAAATTTTATCTCAACAACCTTAGCATGAAATCTTCTAGTGCTTGCATGATGATGAATATGCATAACTTCGTTCTTTGAGTTTTCAAAATCTAAATTCTCTCTCGAGTATAAATGTTTGATGCTGATTTCATGCTTTCATGCTAAAACTTTGCTGACCCAAAGATTGATTTTGATGATCATAAAATCTTGAAGTATAATTACTAATGTTTGTGTTGCAAGAAGAAAGATAATTTGTTTTGCAAAGAACATAGCAAGTTGGAAAAATACAAGAAGGCCTCAAAAACTCTCAAGAAAAGTTGGAAGAAAGCCACACTTCATTGGCGCAAGGTTCAAGTTCAAAGGATTCAATTTGGAGGAGCAAATTTAAAGAAAAATTCAAAAGAACAGTTCTCGAGTCGACTCCTGGAAGTTCAGAGTCGACTCTGGCACTCTGGAGTTTCAAGAAACAGTGCTCGAGTCACCTCCTACTGTTCATGAGCCGACTCCAGCAGAAAACAGTTTTCAGCGCTACAGTGCTCGAGCCGACTCCTACTATTCATGAGCTGACTCCAGCTACAGTGCCGAGTCGACTTCTACTTCATTCGAGCCGTCTCTCTCAGTCAGGACAGAAAGTAGTTTTCAGCGCTACAGTTCTCGAGCCGACTCCAGCTATAGTGCGAGCCGACTCCACTATAGTGCTGAGCAGACTCCTATTCACAAGTCGACTCCTGCTTCAGCCGAGTCGACTCGAGCACGCTGGGAGGCATAACGACTAGTTTTTTCTCGACTCCAATGGCTCAATTTTTGTCTCTAGCGGCTAGATCTTTGTTCCCATGCCATGCAAAGCTATAAAATCAAGAGAAGAGCAAGGGGAGAAGTAGAGAAGAGGGAGAGAACACATAGGAAAGAGATTTCAAAGAGATTTTAAGAAAAACCTTCCAAAAGCACAAAAGGGCCATTCAAAGCAAAAGAAAGAGAAGAAGAGCATCTGAGTGAATCCCAAAGCATCCTCTCCAACTGTGTGCTACCTCAGTGATCCTCTAGCTCGTGCGAAATCAAAAGATGGTCAAGTAAAGTAGAAGCCGAGTTCTTTTATCTGCAAAACTTGTTTGAGGGCTTCTTCTCTTTACTCTATTTATTTATATTGTTATATTTGCTTATTTGAGAAGCTTGTATTTGTTTTAAACTCTTATTCTAACATCTTGTAACTTGATTCAATCAAAGGATTGAATCAAGGGGTTAAGGGTTGTTGGTGAGCCAGTGAAAACCAATGTTGTAGGTTGTAGTTGATAATCCGGGGAAAACCAACTGGGTTGGATTGTGAGCCCGTGAAAACAGTCGGATTGGTTCTAATTGGCGAGCCTGTGAAAATCGACCAAGTTCGTTGTGATCTCGTGAAAACAACAAGTTAGGTTGTGAGCTTGTAAAATAACCGGCTGTAGTCTGAGGAATTATAGTGAAATTCCCAAGAGGTCTTGGAAAGTGGACGTAGGTGCTGGGGTGCACCGAGCCACTATACATCTTTGTGTTTGTGATGCCTTATCTCTTGTGTTTCATGCCTTACATTCATACTTGATGGTGTAATATCTCTAGCTTTGTTTCCTATTGATTTATATGTGATTGTTTAGAGCTTGCTTAGCTTCCACTCCATTCATACCATTCACATAGATTAAAATTGATCATACAACTATAAGTTAATTTTAGATCTATTACACCTTAAAGCCATAGTGAAGTTGCTCTAGCTTAATTTTCCACTGCTTTACTTATAATTGCCTAGAGCTTAAGTAAGATAACATCCTATCATTTCGCTGCATTCAATTCAAAGTTAATTAGGGAACATAATTTTTAGAAAATCCAATTCATCCCCCCTCTTAGGTTATCACCTTGGGCAACAAGTGGTATCAGTGCAGGTGTTCTAATATTAATTGTTGATCTCACGATCAATAGCCAAAGATCATGACAACTCAAACAGATAGTTTTGTAGGAGAGAGACAATTAATTGATAGACCTCCACTACTTAATGGCATAAACTTCACACATTGGAAAGCACGCATGCGCATTTTTATTCAAGCACATGACTACGATTTATGGAATATCATAATTAATGGGCCACACACAAGCACTAATCATGATAAGAAAATGGTTCAGCAAAATGCAAAAGCTATGAATGTTCTATTTTGTGCATTAAATGATTGAGAAACTTAATTGCATATCCTCTTGCACAACTGCTAAGGAAATATGGAATATGCTTGAAGTTAAATATGAATGCACTAACAAATCTGAAACAACATTTGTAGAAGAAGAGCAGTATCATATTGCAAATTCATGCTTCATGGCACATGAAGATGAGATATATGACGTACATGCTGAAACTGAAAATGGTTTTATATTTGATGAACTTCATGATACCTTTTATGATTTATATTTAGAGCATAAAAAATTTATTTGTAAAAACAAGAACTTGAAGAATGAAAATCAAATTCTAATTGATGAAAAATTAAAACTGTCTAATAAAACTGAAATCTTAATTAAAAAAAATAAAAAACTAAATCAGAAAAATCAGCTTCTTACTGAAAGCCATGATAAACTTAAGAAGAACAATGAATTGCTTTCAAAAGATAATAGAAAACTAACTAAAGAAGTTGATAATTTGAAACCTATTGTTGAAAGATTCACTTTCAGCTCTGAAAAACTAAATTTAATGATAGAAAATTCAAGAGCTAGATATGACAAAGTTGGATTGGGATATCAACCTTGGTACACCCAAAAATCTTTCAAGAATATGTTTGTTAAATCCTCCGTTGCCCATCCTAAAACAGATTCTTATAAATATGATGAACAAAAATTAATTAAAATCTCTTCTGTTCATCCTAAAATAGTTTTTCATAAATTTGATGAATTTAATGAACAAAATCAGAAAATTAAAAATTCATCATCTACTTATGTTAAATCTATGATTATTAAATTTAACAAGAATATGCAAAAATACATTTCTTGTAATCCAAAAATCTACAAACTAAGAAATAAAATAGCTATTAAGAGAATATGGGTTCTAAAGAAATTATAGCTAACCTGCAAGGACCCAAAAGTGCTTGGGTTTCTAAGTTGAAAACTTGATTATTTTTTAGCAGGTGTGTCTAGCTACCCAAGATTTCAATAAAAGATAATTATCTGGACAATGGGTACTCTAGACACATGTTAAAGAATGAAACTTAAAATGTAATTAAGAAGAGTGACTAAATGTATGAAACTTAAAAGAAATTAAGAAGAATGAAATTAGTAATTTTTGCATCCTCTTATACTGAAATTGTTTTATTAGTTGATTAAAACATAACTTGCAAGTATTAATCATTTTTGTGATATAAGTGATATTTTTGGTATGAAAAAAAAATATATATCCAAATCACTCCATCTTTCTATATTATGTTTTACTTATTGATGGATAATTTGGTAAATCAATTCTCCTAGAATAACTCTATGAATTCTCTATATGCTTGATTGAGAGTTCTTATCCATGGCATTATCTTTTATTGATCTTAGGCATAAGAATGTGTACTTGGTATATTTTTAGATATATGCATTATGAATATCAAGATTAAAGAAACTAGTTTTGGCATATAAAATCAACTCATACTAGTATAAATTTAATCTCAAAAGATCTTGTCCTTGGTTTACTTAGATTAATTTCTGCAAGATCAAAGTTTTCTATACATGTTATCTAGAAAAACAAACAAGAATCATTTTTAAATCTAAAAATATTGTTTCCACCTCATAGTCCTTGAAAATTCTCCACAAGAACTCATTTGGAGCTCTAGAATTGTGAACTTAGGAGATAAGCTTTTTGATTTTGTAATTGTGGATGATTTCTCAGAGCTAACGTTGGTTTTGTTCTTGGCACTTAAATTGAAATATTTTCTGCATTGGCACAAACTTACAAAAGGTTTCAAATTAAAAAGGTTTGCAAACTGTGAAAATAAAGAAATATCATGGCATAGTTTTTGAAAACCAATTTCTTGTTAAGTTTGCACAGAAAATGATATTGAATATAATTGTTTCTGCACTAAGGACATCATTGCATATTGGGTTTATAAAAAGTAAAAATAGAACCTTTGAAGAAATGTGATAGACAATGCTATGTGATAGTAATTTGTCTAATTCTGATTATAGCTATCATCACAGCTTGTCATATTATAAGATTTCTATTAGAACCATTTTAGAAAATCCTTTATGAACTCATGAAAAACAGAAAATTAAATGTTGCATACTTTCATGTTTTTTCAGTTATACATGTTATGTTTTTAATAATGAAAAATATGCCAAATCTGATAAGAATGTTTGTCTTTGGATATTATTCATCAAGCAAAACATATTGAGTATTCAAATAAATAGAACTCTTATTATAGAAGAATTAACTCATGTTATTCTTGATAAGACTAATAATCCTTCATCAAGGAAGGACATAGATGCTATTGTTGACACAAGTGAGCTTGATGAAAGAATTAGAGGCTTAACTCTAAAGAATTGCTTTACATTATAAAATGATCAAGGAGAGGATTAATTTCAGCAAGATAAATATATTGAATGTAAGCAATTCAACATCCTAAAGGTATAATTATTTAATGATCACTCTCAAGACACTAAAATTAGATCTTATGATAAGTATATAGTTAATCTTTTTGCTTACATATAACAATCTGAATCTAAAAGACATCAAGAAAATGAACAAGATGATAATTGGTTAAATTAAACTAAATCATTTTGAAAGGGATAAAATTTTGAAATCTTATTGAAAAATCTGAAAACTTGGCTATAATTGGAACAAAATTGAGTTTCTCAGAAATGTACTTAATGAAGAAGAATTGGTGATTACTAAAAGATTCAATCAAGAAAAGATGAAATAGATCTTGATGAAATTTTTGCACGATTAGAAGCCAAAAGATCACCATCTTCATTTGACTGCTTTATAAGCATTGTATTTTGTCAGATGAATGTGTAGAATGTACTTCTGTGTGGTTATATCATTAAATAAGTTCTACATAAAAATAACCACCTATATTTGAAAAACATTCATTACAAACATGATAAAGCACTATTTGATTTAGAACAAGCACCAAAAGCATGATATGAAAGTCTAAGTAACTTTTTGATAGAAAGTAATATTGATAAAACTATGTATCAAAAATTTTGATATCATAATTGCTTAAGCATATATTGATGATATTATTTGTGGTACTACTAATGAAGCTTTATATGAAGTTTTTACTAAGCTCATGCAGGATGAGTTCGAAATGAGTAAAATGGATGAACTAACTTTTCTCTCGAACTCTAAACTAAGACATACAAGAAAAGGGATCTTCACTGGCCAAACTAAGTTCACAAGAATATTCTTATAGAAGTTTGGCATGAAGAAAGGTATGTCTATAACCCCATCTTGCAGAACTTGAAAATGATGAGCAAGGTAATTCTATTGTTTGAAGATGTATTATTGTCTCCTACAGCTTGTAGGCCAAATTGCATGCTCATTTATGCTTATATGCAAGGATATCAAACTAATTCTAATGAATCACATTTAATTGATATCAAAAGACTCATAAAAATCTATTAAGAAAATAAAATATAAGATTATGAATTAATGAAGTACTTAAGAGCCTTGACATCAAACAAGATTCTCATAAGATGAATGATTCTAATGTCAAAAATTTAATGAAGAATCCAATTCCGCTCTCTATATTTAATTACATGAAAATAAGACATTATTTCATAAAAGATCATACTCAAACTGAAAGGATCATAATTGGATCAATTAACACTAAAATTACATATCCAACTGGTACCAAGATGATCCTTTAAGTGAAGATAAATTTAATAAAATTATATATTCACATCTACATAAACTGTGCTTAAATGCATATGATTGTAAAAGTATACAAGAAGCTTGTGAAAAATCAAATGAAGTTTTAATCACTTGAAAACACAGCTTAAGGATAAAATCAGTGGAAGATTATATTTAAATAGGAGGAGTTTATTTGAAAAGAATTGATTTTGATCCTTCACATGCTTGTTCTTAATATTTTAATACATATTGCTATGACTTAATACATAATATATTTTGCATGTGGCATGATGTTTTGAATTATGGATTCTCAATATTTTGTAATACTACGTGCTTGGATAATTTGATTGAGACATATTTTATCAACAACAATTTGGAATGTGTTTTATCTTTGCACACAAGCATTTTTTGGATTCATATCAAAAATTGCTTATTAAATCAGTTCCAATGTTTGAATGTTTGAAATAATACATAAAGTTTTTATAAGTAATATTAAAAAGAAATTTTAGATTTATCGTTCACGATCATCTTTGAAATCTGAAAGGTAAATAGATTTGCAAAAAGAAGAAGAGAAGGATATCTCTATTTAGGCAAAATAAATTAATTTTGATTTATCTTCCATCTTGCCAAAACTTTGGTACATAATGTTCTGATACATGTTAAATTACTCCAATCTGTACCAAAATTCATGTTAATTATAAATATTATGAATATGCTCTAATGTTATTGAAATATGTATTTTCAATCTTAGTGATTTAAGATGAGCTACAATGTAGAATACATATATCAAATTATAACTTTGAAAGCTTCCTTAAAAATCTTTATGAAATTCAGAATCTGATTTTGTATAAAAGCTTAAACTTAATTTAAAAATGCTTATATCGTTACATCTTTGTAACTTTAGTTATATACTTCAATGATCGCATTATTTAGGAGAATAACTCAATATGATTTCTAGATGAAAATTATAACTTAAGAAAAACAGAATTAATTTTGATGCCTTGGTTGATTGCTCCGATACGCATCTAAAACGTATCATTTCTTATCTTTAAAGTGTACAAAAATTAAGAGGAAGCTTGACTTGTTCTTGAAAGATTAAAAAGAGTGATTGCTATAAATTTTGAAAAACTCTAGATCACTCTACATTCTTGATATCATAAAATTTTAGTTTCATTCACGCTTATCATTAAAATCTGAAATTCAACAATAAGAAAATAATGATTAAAGAAGAATGCATCTTTTGAGAAAGAGCTTTAGATATTTAATCTAAATGCATTCTGTATCTTATCCAAAAGTTACTTTTATTTGATGCATACCTTGAATGTTTTATGGATTGATTTTAATGAACCTCCTTGTATTGCCTTACTTGCCTTAGTTACATAATAAGCCTATATCTTGAGTTGAGTTCTATAAAGGTTGTCTTATCTCAAACTTTGAGCTTTATGAAAATATGCTCTCATTAGTGTAAGCTGTGCTGAAACTTATAGAAAATATATTTTCGAGATTGAAAATTTGAATGTTTTATTGAACATTATCTTCAAATTCTAAACTCTTAAATGGAATGTACAATTAAGGGGGAGAAAGAAAATTTTTAGGGGGAGAGATCATATGGAACTTAATCGCAAAAATCCATAACTACAGAAGAGAGAAAGAATACTAAATGAGAAGTGATCCCAATACTCTCCAATATGTATTATCGATATCTGAAATTTAAATCTAAAAATCTATGTAATGCACCTTGAGGCTTGTTATTTGGTTAATATAACTTATGTATCAATCATGAACCAAATTGCAATTCAAACGGTTGATCTTAAGAGCCTCTAGTTTAATGAAAAAAGGAGGAGAATAATGTGTTGAGCTAAATTTTCTTCAGTATCTCTTATGAACACAAATTTAAAGTAACTGCTACATGTGATAGATTTATAGATTTTAAAATGCACCTAATCGGCAAATCAGCTGTTTTGAAAATTATTTGAAAACGAATTCCATCTGTCTCTACTAGAAAATCTATTTTGAAATTCACTAATGAGTTCTTATTGGCTTGCTCTTTAGAGTTTCAATCCTGTGTCAATTCATTTTTATATGTATCAAAATATGTTTCTCTTTCAAGGAATAAAAGAAAATCTTTAAAAGAGCTCTAAAAGAACTTTTAAAACTTTGGATTTTATGTATTCTCCAAGATGTATCATAAATTGCAAGAATTCATATTTTGGTATCTGTGCCTGATGAGAGCACAAAAGTGCAATCGTCGTACCATTTTAATTAGTATTATAGTTAATCTTTAATGATAAAATTAATTAATTAACGTTGTATTTGTGTTTGAGTGCAAGGAATTCAAGAGACCCAATAACATTGGGTTTGAGCCCAATGCCCGGCAACCCGAGCTCAACAAATTCTCCAGCTGCCATGCATGCACGAAATCCCGGCCGTCCACGCCATCAACGCAATCAAACCAAGCATCCCACTTCCCAAACCTATTTCATCAGGTTCATCTCCATCCATTGAGCACACACCCAACCATCAACAGCCACCGTGCCAGGCCGTCCATCTTCTAGATCAAATCCCAGCCCGTGCGGAAATAGGGGAGAAGAGAGGATCACGCGTCCGTTTCTCCTCCAGCCGCATCCAAACCATGATCTTCAGCCAATCCTTCCCATGATCCCAGTCTCCACCGCGACTGTGGTCGGCTCCTCCCAGCGTCCCAGCAGCCGGTAATCCAGCTCCTTCCGCCCGTGATTCTTCCACGATCCGAATCCCAGTAGCCCAAGAGCCTGTCTGCCCTCTTCCTCCTCCGCGATCCCTCCCATCTCACAGCTTCATCCCGTGCGGAAATAGGGGAGAAGAAAGGATCCCACGCCCGTCCGCCCTCTCCTTGCTCCCATGATCAGCGCTCCAGCCCGTGATCCCGCAGCTAGCTCCTTCCGTCGGCAAGCCTCGTCCGTATCCATCTTCCACGGCATCCCACGCTGCAATCAAGCTTCTCCCATCCGATTGCAAGGCGTGATCCCAGCATTCCAAACATCCATTTCTTTCCGCCTCAGCCTCTCATCCCGCGGCCAGCTTCCGGAGACCCAATCCCATCGATCATGCACCCCGGACGTTCCCTCTTCCACATCTGCAATCGGCCGCCCGTGATTCCTCCCCTAATTTCAGCACCTCACGACTATAAGAGGAGGGAAGAGGGGAGCTCGGTAGGGAGTGGTGGCCAGCTGGTCCAAGGAAGAACAGGGGAGAGGCCATCGGTTTGGGGAGAGAAGAAGAAACAGGGGAGATGGCTCTGTTTTGTGAAAAGAAAGAATAAAAAAATAGGAGAGAGGGAAAAGGGGAATTTTCTTGTTTTTCTTCCTTTGATTTTATGTTTTATTTTGTAGAAGGAGGAAGCATTAGGCTTCCAATCTTCATTTTACTATTGTAATTTTTCTTTTATACAATTCATGTTTTAGGTTAAGTTTAATTCCTGCAGTTTATTTTATGCATTCAAGAATTCTTGTTTTAGTTGCAATATATAAAATTTTCTTTCATGCAGTTTATGTTTTAGGCTTTTGATCTTCTTAGCACTTGTTTTCATCCATTTTAATTTATGCCAAAATTTTCCTTTGAATAGTTAAACATTTCATGAATTTATAAATGCTCTTTGATTTCTAAGTACTTGTCTTTTTATTATTTTTAAATAAAGAAGATTCTCTGGTAGACCAGAAAATCAGTCAATATCTCCAACATAATGTTTTTCTTTATCATTCAAAAATCGATTTCAAATCTGAGTGAACGTTCTAATTTTTATGCAACTCCAACCGCCTCCCTGTGGATCGACCTCTTACAACTACTATTCTTCAAGTAGGAAAGATAAGAGTAAAATTAAATTAAACTTTGTTTGTCGGTTCTAACAACGATCTGTTTAGCATATTTTTAGGTAAACAAGAATCGGACGAACATAATTTTGGCGCCGTTGCCAGGGAGGCAAATCGAGAAGCAAGAACGATCACGAAGATCAAATCGGATTTTGGATGCCCGGAGTGAACGCACTCCGGTAGTAAGTTTTTACTTTTATTTTTATTAATTTTTCTTATTTTGATAATTTCTAGTTAATAATTTCGTAGTTATTAAATTCTGAAATTTGAAATTCGAAATTTAAAATTCAAAAAAAAAAAAGATAATTCAAAAAAAAAATTGAAAAAATTTCCAAAGTTCAAAAAATTCAAAAATTTAAATTCAAAATTTGAATTCTGAGATTCGAAATTTAAAATTTAAATTTAAAAAAAGAGTTAAAAAAAATAATTAAATCAAAAAAAAATATTATTTTTGTTAGTAATTGATAAGGTGCAATCGCCCGAGGTGATCATACCTCTATTGGGACTCCTCACGGAGTAATCTCCAGAGCTTATTCAACGGGCATTCGGAGATTGACTGATGCATAAGGATTGTGTTTAGTTTACATTCAAGTTATTGCTATATAAAAATTTAAAAAATAAATTAAAAAAATAGTAAATTAGTAAAAAAAATTTGTTTGCTCATTTAATCAGTACAACCTAATGAATTGCATAAACTTTAAAAATTATTGATTATTTGCTGCATTTAGTATTAAGCATTTGCATAAAATAATTTAAGGGCAAAATCCATTAAAAAGATAAGGTCAGGAAATCATTACCTGTCCTTAGCCCAAAAATCACCACCTTGCATACATATCTTAAGCCAAATTAAATTAAAATCAAATTAGACGTTGGCCTTAGGATTTTCGAGCTCAATTAGGCTCTTGGAAAGAAGCGGCTGAAAGCCACTCCAGTGAGAATTTAGTAATTGGTGATGTCTAGGAAAGTTTTATAACAGTGAAAACTGTTACGGGTATTGTGGTATCGGTGTATCCCTTCTGGCACCACCACACACCCCGGGACTTTTCTAGTCACTGGTTACTGGATCGCTTAACTGGTAAGCTCAAGCTTAATCTGAAAGGGAGATTAGGAGCTGTCTAATCTAGGAGAGAATTTCAGAAATTTTTTTTAACCTGATAAATCTCTGTGCAACTAGATTTAAGAAGCTACTAAATCTCACTTAATTCTAAGACTAATAGGGTCAAATTGTTGTGTGGTGTTGGTTGTGGTCATCTGTGTCTAGCCCTTCTCTTCTCTTAGGATTTCGTTTATTTTAGGAGTCAAATCTAATGAATTGTTGATAATGTATGCATGGTAGAAGGTCATTAAGGGATAAGTTAACCCCATTTGACCCTGAGATTGATAGAACTTTTCATCACAACCTGCGAACTGTAAATTAACCGTCAATCTCTACAATGGGTGAACATATCAGAACCTTGAATGAGTTGTTTGCACCGGCATCTGCTAGTCCCCCTACTTGCATAGTATTACCAATTAATAATGCAGCCCAATTCGAGATTCAGGCTGCAACAATAAACATGTTACCCAAGTTTCATGGGTTCGAGAGTGAACAACCCTACATTCATCTAAACAAATTTTTGACAATCTGTCAAACATTTAGAAATCAAAACTTAGATGAAGAGGGTATTAAATTAAGGTTGTTTCCCAAGACTTTAGAGGATCGTGCCGCTGCATGGCTGTATTCTCTTGCTTCTAATTCCATCACATTATGGGAACAACTATCTAGGAAGTTCATGGCTAAGTTCTATCCCATGGTAAAAACTGAAAAAATTAAGGATTCCATCAGAACTTTTAGAGAAAAATCTGAAGAGGAATTTTCCCAACTTTGGGAAAGATTCCATGATCTTTTGGTCAAGTGCCCGCACCATGGGCTTGACAAGGCTGATCTAGTACATTTCTTTTATAAAGGACTACCTCCGGCACATAGAAACATGATCGAGTCCATGCACAAAGGTAGGTTCATGAACCAAACTCCGGATCAAGCCTATGAATTTCTTGTTGACTTAGCCGAGAACGCCCAAAATTGGAGTAGCTATGGTGAGGAAGTAAATAGAGAAGAGTTCGGATCTAGAAAACCAGGCATTTATGAAATGAAAGCAGACCTAGAACTAAAAAATGTCATGTCCAATATGGTGACTGGAATGAACAACTTAAGCAAAAAGTTTGATGCTTTCACTATTTCCACTAGCTTAAGTTCATATAAAGAGTTAAATCCCATCATGAAAGTGGATCACGAGTCACAAAGTTTATGTATCTTGTGTAACAGTTCTGAGCATCTAGTGGAGTGCTGCCCTAATCTGCCCACCATAAAGGCCGAGCAAGCAAATGCTCTAAATTCATATAGTGCCTTTAAGAAGCCCACTCCCAACTCGTTCAGCCCAGTTTACCACCCTGTTAATAGGTTCCACCCAAATTTCTCATACAAGCAGAATGAACCTATTCAGCATCAAGGTGGTCCATCAGGTTTTCAGAACAACTTTCCCAGGATAGGTCCATCACAAATGAACCAACCATTGGTTCCATCTGTACCTCCTTATAATGCCCCTATCCCACAGCAACCTTCACAATTAAAAACCATGATGGCTAATATGATGAAACAACAATAAGATTTTATCAAGCAACAACAACAGACCAATACAGCCCAAGCCCAGACTAACCAATTCCATGCGCAAGCGATTGCAAAACTTGAGGTTAGTCTAAGCCAAATAGCAAACTCTCTAGGGGATAGAAAGAAAGGTGAACTACCTAGTCAACCAGTGCCTAACCCTAGTAGACAACAAAATCAAGGTCAGAGAGGTCAGTATCAAACCGATTCTAATAGAAATCCGACCTATGAAGTTCAGGCAATTACCACTTTAAGGTCTGGCAAGCAAGTGGACAATAAAGTCCAACTTCCTGAACATGAAAAAGAAAATAAAAATGAATCCGATAAGAACCCTATTCAGAAGAGAGGTCAATCAGAAAAAAAAGAACCCATAGAAACATACAAACCTAAGGTTCCCTTTTCCAGTAGACTTCAGGACTCCAAAAAACAATCTAACTTTGATGAAATCATGGAAGTCTTTAAAACTGTTCGGATAAATATACCTTTTCTCGATGCCATAAGACAAATTCCCTCCTATACAAAATTCTTGAAAGACCTCACCACGGTCAAAAGAAAAACCAGCATTCCTAGGCAAGCTGTTATGGCTGCACAAGCCTCATCTCTCATTCACCAACAGATTGCCCCGAAATTCAAAGACCCTGGTTGCCCAACCATTGAAATAAAAATAGGAGAGACGATCATCCAGAGAGCTCTATTAGATTTAGGAGCCAGTGTGAACCTACTTCCCTACTGTGTGTACCAAAAGTTAGGTTTGGGGGAATTAAAGCCCACAAATATTACCCTTTCCTTAGCAGATAGGACAGTGAAGTATCCCAAAGGGATTGTGGAGGATGTAATAGTGAAGGTAAACGAGTTTTACTATCCTGTGGACTTCGTTATCCTTGAGACCGAACCTGTAATACATCCAGACAATCACACACCTATAATTTTAGGTAGACCCTTCTTAGCCACAGCAAATGCTGTGATCAATTGTCGAAATGGGATGCTGAAGTTATCTTTTGGCAACATGAAAGTCAAGCTTAATGTCTTTAACATAAGTAAACAACCACCAGACGATGAAGAAATCAATGAAGTTGACATGATTGAAAGTTTGGTTCAGGAGACTTTCTTACAAACTTATAATAAGGACCCTTTAGAAGCTTACCTTGCCCATTTCGAGGAAGGGGTCAAGCATGCGCCCCTTAGTTCTGTTCCCCTTATGAGCATAGATCGTCATCAGCCGACTGTTCTTCATCAGACTCTTCCAAAACCATTCTTAGATAATGGTTGAAAAAAAAAGGAGGATTTACATTTTGTCTGGCTGAAGACATTAAACTTAGCGCTCTTGGGAGGCAACCCAACATGTAAATATTATTAAATAATAATAATAATAATAATAATTAAAATAAAAAAAAATTCAATAAATTACTAACATGCAGGTTTAGGGGTTTTTGGCCCCAATTGTCAATTTATCCACCCATATCAGGTAACTTCTTCTATGTCCTATTTCTGCTTTAAATCTTCTTTAACATTGAGGACAATGTTAGATTTAGGTATGGGAGTGAGAATATTTTTGATTTTTTATGCAATTAAAAAAAAAATTTTAAAAAAAAAGGATTTCAAATTTTTAACTCAAACTCTAATCTTTTTGGCTGTACAAACTAGGAATTACTTTGACAATAGCTTTGAGTTAAAGAAATATGATAACAGTTCTAGCTTGAGTTTTCATCCCACCTATCTTCTGCTAACATGATACAAGATGATTTAGCACCTACACGTAAGCACATGAATAGTGGGCTATGCAAACTTGCAACTAATATGAATACTTTTAATCTTCGGGATAATTTAAAGTTATATGTGTGATGAACATCCTAATCAAAAAAAAAAAAAGAAAAAAAAGATAAAATAAAATAAAATAATGAGTTTAATTTAAGTCTTCTCACTGAGTAACCGGGCCTCTTGCCTGGCAAGCAGCGAGTGTTCGCGTAAAAAGGTGAGGACGATTGAGATTAAACTCTGAGTGACTAATTTGGCCTTGAAGCCTAGTTAAGTTGAGTTATTAAGCCTGTTAGGGTGTCTCTACACCTAGTGCCCTGAGCCATCTGGATCGGGAGTCATTGGCCTAACACTTGCTACATGGGTCAGCTAGAAAGCTTAATAAGGCTAGATATTGCACAAGTCATTCTTCTTAGTATTCAGTCTGATAAAAAAAAAAATAAATAAATAAATAAATCTGGGGTGTTCATTACTATTTAACTCTAGAAAGTCTTGAAAATTGGAGTGATCATGTTGGAAGTAAGTGAAAGCCACTCATTTATATGATACTATCTTGCACCTCACTACATTCTTGACTTGTTAGTAGATAGATGGGGTGTAATGAAACTTGAGTTAGAGTCTGTTTAAATATGATAGCAACAAGTCTCTATTGTCCTTGCAATTCTAGTTTCATACAGTAATACCTGTTCAAATTTTGAGTTAAAAATTGGAAATTCCTGACTGATGAAGTTTGTGGGTAACTTTACTGCAAACCCTCACGAGACAACACTCGTTCACTAGGGTAACCTAGGGGTTTAAAGGCTTGTTGCACGTGCTAAGTGCAATCGTAATGCTCTACGAAAGTGAGTATTTATCTTAGTATATTTATATAATAAATAACACTTTTGCACTCTTATTTTATTTTATCATTTTTGCACTAAATTGCTAGAGACTAGCAATAAGCTAGTTGGGAGTGTGATGAGAGCACAAAAGTGCAATCGTCGTACCATTTTAATTAGCATTATAGTTAATCTTTAATGATAAAATTAATTAATTAATGTTGTATTTGTGTTTGAGTGCAAGGAATTCAAGAGACCCAATAACATTGGGTTTGAGCCCAATGCCCGGCAGCCCGAGCTCAACAAATTTCCCAGCTGCCATGCATGCATGAAATCCCGGCTGTCCACGCCATCAATGCAATCAAACCAAGCATCCCACTTCCCAAACCTGTTTCATCAGGTTCATCTCCATCCGTTGAGAACACACCCAACCATCAACAGCCACCGTGCCAGGCCATCCATCTTCCAGATCAAATCCCAGCCCGTGCGGAAACAGGGGAGAAGAGAGGATCACGCGTCCGTTTCTCCTCCAGCCGCATCCAAACCATGATCTTCAGCCAATCCTTCTCGTGATCCCAGTCTCCACTGCGGCCGTGGTCGGCTCCTCCCAGCGTCCCAGCAGCCGGTAATCCAGCTCCTTCCGCCCGTGATTCTTCCGCGATCCAAATCCCAGTAGCCCAAGAGCCCGTCTGCCCTCTTCCTCCTCCGCGATCCCTCCCATCTCACAGCTTCATCCCGTGCGGAAATAGGGGAGAAGAAAGGATCCCACGCCCGTCCGCCCTCTCCTTGCTCCCATGATCAGCGCTCCAGCCCGTGATCCCGCAGCTAGCTCCTTCCGTCGGCAAGCCTCGTCCGTATCCATCTTCCACGGCATCCCACGCTGCAATCAAGCTTCTCCCATCCGATTGCAAGGCGTGATCCCAGCATTCCAAACATCCATTTCTTTCCGCCTCAGCCTCTCATCCCGCGGCCAGCTTCCGGAGACCCAATCCCATCGATCATGCACCCCGGACGTTCCCTCTTCCACATCTGCAATCGGCCGCCCGTGATTCCTCCCCTAATTTCAGCACCTCACGACTATAAGAGGAGGGAAGAGGGGAGCTCGGTAGGGAGTGGTGGCCAGCTGGTCCAAGGAAGAACAGGGGAGAGGCCATCGGTTTGGGGAGAGAAGAAGAAACAGGGGAGATGGCTCTGTTTTGTGAAAAGAAAGAATAAAAAAATAGGAGAGAGGGAAAAGGGGAATTTTCTTGTTTTTCTTCCTTTGATTTTATGTTTTATTTTGTAGAAGGAGGAAGCATTAGGCTTCCAATCTTCATTTTACTATTGTAATTTTTCTTTTATGCAATTCATGTTTTAGGTTAAGTTTAATTCCTGCAGTTTATTTTATGCATTCAAGAATTCTTGTTTTAGTTGCAATATATGAAATTTTCTTTCATGCAGTTTATGTTTTAGGCTTTTGATCTTCTTAGCACTTGTTTTCATCCATTTTAATTTATGCCAAAATTTTCCTTTGAATAGTTAAACATTTCATGAATTTATAAATGCTCTTTGATTTCTAAGTACTTGTCTTTTTATTATTTTTAAATAAAGAAGATTCTCTGGTAGACCAGAAAATCAGTCAATATCTCCAACATAATGTTTTTCTTTATCATTCAAAAATCGATTTCAAATCTGAGTGAACGTTCTAATTTTTATGCAACTCCAACCGCCTCCCTGTGGATCGACCTCTTACAACTACTATTCTTCAAGTAGGAAAGATAAGAGTAAAATTAAATTAAACTTTGTTTGTCGGTTCTAACAACGATCTGTTTAGCATATTTTTAGGTAAACAGAAATCGGACGAACATAATTTTGGCGCCGTTGCCAGGGAGGCAAATCGAGAAGCAAGAACGATCACGAAGATCAAATCGGATTTTGGATGCCCGGAGTGAACGCACTCCGGTAGTAAGTTTTTACTTTTATTTTTATTAATTTTTCTTATTTTGATAATTTCTAGTTAATAATTTCGTAGTTATTAAATTCTGAAATTTGAAATTCGAAATTTAAAATTCAAAAAAAAAAGATAATTCAAAAAAAAAATTGAAAAAATTTCCAAAGTTCAAAAAATTCAAAAATTTAAATTCAAAATTTGAATTCTGAGATTCGAAATTTAAAATTTAAATTTAAAAAAAGAGTTAAAAAAAATAATTAAATCAAAAAAAATATTATTTTTGTTAGTAATTGATAAGGTGCAATCGCCCGAGGTGATCATACCTCTATTGGGACTCCTCACGGAGTAATCTCCAGAGCTTATTCAACGGGCATTCGGAGATTGACTGATGCATAAGGATTGTGTTTAGTTTACATTCAAGTTATTGCTATATAAAAATTTAAAAAATAAATTAAAAAAATAGTAAATTAGTAAAAAAAATTTGTTTGCTCATTTAATCAGTACAACCTAATGAATTGCATAAACTTTAAAAATTATTGATTATTTGCTGCATTTAGTATTAAGCATTTGCATAAAATAATTTAAGGGCAAAATCCATTAAAAAGATAAGGTCAGGAAATCATTACCTGTCCTTAGCCCAAAAATCACCACCTTGCATACATATCTTAAGCCAAATTAAATTAAAATCAAATTAGACGTTGGCCTTAGGATTTTCGAGCTCAATTAGGCTCTTGGAAAGAAGCGGCTGAAAGCCACTCCAGTGAGAATTTAGTAATTGGTGATGTCTAGGAAAGTTTTATAACAGTGAAAACTGTTACGGGTATTGTGGTATCGGTGTATCCCTTCTGGCACCACCACACACCCCGGGACTTTTCTAGTCACTGGTTACTGGATCGCTTAACTGGTAAGCTCAAGCTTAATCTGAAAGGGAGATTAGGAGCTGTCTAATCTAGGAGAGAATTTCAGAAATTTTTTTTAACCTGATAAATCTCTGTGCAACTAGATTTAAGAAGCTACTAAATCTCACTTAATTCTAAGACTAATAGGGTCAAATTGTTGTGTGGTGTTGGTTGTGGTCATCTGTGTCTAGCCCTTCTCTTCTCTTAGGATTTCGTTTATTTTAGGAGTCAAATCTAATGAATTGTTGATAATGTATGCATGGTAGAAGGTCATTAAGGGATAAGTTAACCCCATTTGACCCTGAGATTGATAGAACTTTTCATCACAACCTGCGAACTGTAAATTAACCGTCAATCTCTACAATGGGTGAACATATCAGAACCTTGAATGAGTTGTTTGCACCGGCATCTGCTAGTCCCCCTACTTGCATAGTATTACCAATTAATAATGCAGCCCAATTCGAGATTCAGGCTGCAACAATAAACATGTTACCCAAGTTTCATGGGTTCGAGAGTGAACAACCCTACATTCATCTAAACAAATTTTTGACAATCTGTCAAACATTTAGAAATCAAAACTTAGATGAAGAGGGTATTAAATTAAGGTTGTTTCCCATGACTTTAGAGGATCGTGCCGCTGCATGGCTGTATTCTCTTGCTTCTAATTCCATCACATTATGGGAACAACTATCTAGGAAGTTCATGGCTAAGTTCTATCCCATGGTAAAAACTGAAAAAATTAAGGATTCCATCAGAACTTTTAGAGAAAAATCTGAAGAGGAATTTTCCCAACTTTGGGAAAGATTCCATGATCTTTTGGTCAAGTGCTCGCACCATGGGCTTGACAAGGCTGATCTAGTACATTTCTTTTATAAAGGACTACCTCCGGCACATAGAAACATGATCGAGTCCATGCACAAAGGTAGGTTCATGAACCAAACTCCGGATCAAGCCTATGAATTTCTTGTTGACTTAGCCGAGAACGCCCAAAATTGGAGTAGCTATGGTGAGGAAGTAAATAGAGATGAGTTCGGGTCTAGAAAACCAGGCAATTATGAAATGAAAGCAGACCTAGAACTAAAAAATGTCATGTCCAATATGGTGACTGGAATGAACAACTTAAGCAAAAAGTTTGATGCTTTCACTATTTCCACTAGCTTAAGTTCATATAAAGAGTTAAATCCCATCATGAAAGTGGATCACGAGTCACAAAGTTTATGTATCTTGTGTAACAGTTCTGAGCATCTAGTGGAGTGCTGCCCTAATCTGCCCACCATAAAGGCCGAGCAAGCAAATGCTCTAAATTCATATAGTGCCTTTAAGAAGCCCACTCCCAACTCGTTCAGCCCAGTTTACCACCCTGTTAATAGGTTCCACCCAAATTTCTCATACAAGCAGAATGAACCTATTCAGCATCAAGGTGGTCCATCAGGTTTTCAGAACAACTTTCCCAGGATAGGTCCATCACAAATGAACCAACCATTGGTTCCATCTGTACCTCCTTATAATGCCCCTATCCCACAGCAACCTTCACAATTAAAAACCATGATGGCTAATATGATGAAACAACAATAAGATTTTATCAAGCAACAACAACAGACCAATACAGCCCAAGCCCAGACTAACCAATTCCATGCGCAAGCGATTGCAAAACTTGAGGTTAGTCTAAGCCAAATAGCAAACTCTCTAGGGGATAGAAAGAAAGGTGAACTACCTAGTCAACCAGTGCCTAACCCTAGTAGACAACAAAATCAAGGTCAGAGAGGTCAGTATCAAACCGATTCTAATAGAAATCCGACCTATGAAGTTCAGGCAATTACCACTTTAAGGTCTGGCAAGCAAGTGGACAATAAAGTCCAACTTCCTGAACATGAAAAAGAAAATAAAAATGAATCCGATAAGAACCCTATTCAGAAGAGAGGTCAATCAGAAAAAAAAGAACCCATAGAAACATACAAACCTAAGGTTCCCTTTTCCAGTAGACTTCAGGACTCCAAAAAACAATCTAACTTTGATGAAATCATGGAAGTCTTTAAAACTGTTCGGATAAATATACCTTTTCTCGATGCCATAAGACAAATTCCCTCCTATACAAAATTCTTGAAAGACCTCACCACGGTCAAAAGAAAAACCAGCATTCCTAGGCAAGCTGTTATGGCTGCACAAGCCTCATCTCTCATTCACCAACAGATTGCCCCGAAATTCAAAGACCCTGGTTGCCCAACCATTGAAATAAAAATAGGAGAGACGATCATCCAGAGAGCTCTATTAGATTTAGGAGCCAGTGTGAACCTACTTCCCTACTGTGTGTACCAAAAGTTAGGTTTGGGGGAATTAAAGCCCACAAATATTACCCTTTCCTTAGCAGATAGGACAGTGAAGTATCCCAAAGGGATTGTGGAGGATGTAATAGTGAAGGTAAACGAGTTTTACTATCCTGTGGACTTCGTTATCCTTGAGACCGAACCTGTAATACATCCAGACAATCACACACCTATAATTTTAGGTAGACCCTTCTTAGCCACAGCAAATGCTGTGATCAATTGTCGAAATGGGATGCTGAAGTTATCTTTTGGCAACATGAAAGTCAAGCTTAATGTCTTTAACATAAGTAAACAACCACCAGACGATGAAGAAATCAATGAAGTTGAGATGATTGAAAGTTTGGTTCAGGAGACTTTCTTACAAACTTATAATAAGGACCCTTTAGAAGCTTACCTTGCCCATTTCGAGGAAGGGGTCAAGCATGCGCCCCTTAGTTCTGTTCCCCTTATGAGCATAGATCGTCATCAGCCGACTGTTCTTCATCAGACTCTTCCAAAACCATTCTTAGATAATGGTTGAAAAAAAAAGGAGGATTTACATTTTGTCTGGCTGAAGACATTAAACTTAGCGCTCTTGGGAGGCAACCCAACATGTAAATATTATTAAATAATAATAATAATAATAATAATTAAAATAAAAAAAAATTCAATAAATTACTAACATGCAGGTTTAGGGGTTTTTGGCCCCAATTGTCAATTTATCCACCCATATCAGGTAACTTCTTCTATGTCCTATTTCTGCTTTAAATCTTCTTTAACATTGAGGACAATGTTAGATTTAGGTATGGGAGTGAGAATATTTTTGATTTTTTATGCAATTAAAAAAAAAATTTTAAAAAAAAAGGATTTCAAATTTTTAACTCAAACTCTAATCTTTTTGGCTGTACAAACTAGGAATTACTTTGACAATAGCTTTGAGTTAAAGAAATATGATAACAGTTCTAGCTTGAGTTTTCATCCCACCTATCTTCTGCTAACATGATACAAGATGATTTAGCACCTACACGTAAGCACATGAATAGTGGGCTATGCAAACTTGCAACTAATATGAATACTTTTAATCTTCGGGATAATTTAAAGTTATATGTGTGATGAACATCCTAATCAAAAAAAAAAAAGAAAAAAAAGATAAAATAAAATAAAATAATGAGTTTAATTTAAGTCTTCTCACTAAGTAACCGGGCCTCTTGCCTGGCAAGCAGCGAGTGTTCGCGTAAAAAGGTGAGGATGATTGAGATTAAACTCTGAGTGACTAATTTGGCCTTGAAGCCTAGTTAAGTTGAGTTATTAAACCTGTTAGGGTGTCTCTACACCTAGTGCCCTGAGCCATCTGGATCGGGAGTCATTGGCCTAACACTTGCTACATGGGTCAGCTAGAAAGCTTAATAAGGCTAGATATTGCACAAGTCATTCTTCTTAGTATTCAGTCTGATAAAAAAAAAAAAATAAATAAATAAATAAATCTGGGGTGTTCATTACTATTTAACTCTAGAAAGTCTTGAAAATTGGAGTGATCATGTTGGAAGTAAGTGAAAGCCACTCATTTATATGATACTATCTTGCACCTCACTACATTCTTGACTTGTTAGTAGATAGATGGGGTGTAATGAAACTTGAGTTAGAGTCTGTTTAAATATGATAGCAACAAGTCTCTATTGTCCTTGCAATTCTAGTTTCATACAGTAATACCTGTTCAAATTTTGAGTTAAAAATTGGAAATTCCTGACTGATGAAGTTTGTGGGTAACTTTACTGCAAACCCTCACGAGACAACACTCGTCCACTAGGGTAACCTAGGGGTTTAAAGGCTTGTTGCACGTGCTAAGTGCAATCGTAATGCTCTACGATACATGAAAGATCCTTTTTTGGCTCTCTCTTCAGCCCTATGTCTCTTATCCCTAAGTGAGTATTTATCTTAGTATATTTATATAATAAATAACACTTTTGCACTCTTATTTTATTTTATCATTTTTGCACTAAATTGCTAGAGACTAGCAATAAGCTAGTTGGGAGTGTGATGAGAGCACAAAAGTGCAATCGTCGTACCATTTTAATTAGCATTATAGTTAATCTTTAATGATAAAATTAATTAATTAACGTTGTATTTGTGTTTGAGTGCAAGGAATTCAAGAGACCCAATAACATTGGGTTTGAGCCCAATGCCCGGCAGCCCGAGCTCAACAAATTCCCCAGCTGCCATGCATGCATGAAATCCCGGCTGTCCACGCCATCAATGCAATCAAACCAAGCATCCCACTTCCCAAACCTGTTTCATCAGGTTCATCTCCATCCGTTGAGAACACACCCAACCATCAACAGCCACCGTGCCAGGCCATCCATCTTCCAGATCAAATCCCAGCCCGTGCGGAAACAGGGGAGAAGAGAGGATCACGCGTCCGTTTCTCCTCCAGCCGCATCCAAACCATGATCTTCAGCCAATCCTTCTCGTGATCCCAGTCTCCACTGCGGCCGTGGTCGGCTCCTCCCAGCGTCCCAGCAGCCGGTAATCCAGCTCCTTCCGCCCGTGATTCTTCCGCGATCCAAATCCCAGTAGCCCAAGAGCCCGTCTGCCCTCTTCCTCCTCCGCGATCCCTCCCATCTCACAGCTTCATCCCGTGCGGAAATAGGGGAGAAGAAAGGATCCCACGCCCGTCCGCCCTCTCCTTGCTCCCATGATCAGCGCTCCAGCCCGTGATCCCGCAGCTAGCTCCTTCCGTCGGCAAGCCTCGTCCGTATCCATCTTCCACGGCATCCCACGCTGCAATCAAGCTTCTCCCATCCGATTGCAAGGCGTGATCCCAGCATTCCAAACATCCATTTCTTTCTGCCTCAGCCTCTCATCCCGCGGCCAGCTTCCGGAGACCCAATCCCATCGATCACGCACCCCGGATGTTCCCTCTTCCGCATCTGCAATCGGCCGCCCGTGATTCCTCTCCTAATTTCAGCACCTCACGACTATAAGAGGAGGGAAGAGGGGAGCTCGGTGGGGAGTGGTGGCCGGCTGGTCCAAGGAAGAACAGGGGAGAGGCCATCGGTTTGGGGAGAGAAGAAGAAACAGGGGAGATGGCTCTGTTTTGTAAAAAGAAAGAATAAAAAAATAGGAGAGAGGGAAAAGGGGAATTTTCTTGTTTTTCTTCCTTTGATTTTATGTTTTATTTTGTAGAACGAGGAAGCATTAGGCTTCCAATCTTCATTTTACTATTGTAATTTTTCTTTTATGCAATTCATGTTTTAGGTTAAGTTTAATTCCTGCAGTTTATTTTATGCATTCAAGAATTCTTCTTTTAGTTGCAATATATGAAATTTTCTTTCATGCAGTTTATGTTCTAGGCTTTTGATCTTCTTAGCACTTGTTTTCATCCATTTTAATTTATGCCAAAATTTTTCTTTGAATAGTTAAACATTTCATGAATTTATAAATGCTCTTTGATTTCTAAGTACTTGTCTTTTTATTATTTTTAAATAAAGAAGATTCTCTGGTAGACCAGAAAATCAGTCAATATCTCCAACATAATATTTTTCTTTATCATTCAAAAATCGATTTTAAATCTGAGTGAACGTTCTAATTTTTATGCAACTCCAACCGCCTCCCTGTGGATCGACCTCTTACAACCACTATTCTTTAAGTAGGAAAGGTAAGAGTAAAATTAAATTAAACTTTATTTGTCGGTTCTAACAACGATCTGTTTAGCATATTTTTAGGTAAACAGGAATCGGACGAACAGTGCCCTAATGCCTTTATATCATGAAAAAACTTTGAATTAATGATTCAACATGATGTTATGTTTTTTGAGTATATAAGTTTTGATATTATACTCTAAAAATTAATTAGATTGCTCTCATGTTGCTATATATTTAATATATTAGGCAAAAGATCTAAAATGAACAAGCTTTCATACTTGTTATTAAAGATCTTTCAAAAAAAAAGGAAGGTTGGATTTTCATTCGTGCTTTCTTTGAATATCATTCTCGACACTCCTTGAATTAACTTGAAAAAGATTCCACCCGCACTTGATTTAAAAATTATCTTTGGAATCATATTCGATATGCACTCATTATAATTTGCTCTGAAATCATAATAATTGGCTCTGATCTATGCTCATTAATCTTGTTCTGACATTATTGCCTTAAGTAATATGATTCATATTCTTGCAATAATTCGACATGCATTGACTGAAAATTAGAGTACAATAAGGGAGAGAAATATCTAAGTTTAATTTATTACTTTGCGCTTAATGTTTCATTATTTTACAACCTTTTTGCTGTTGTCAAAAAGTGGGAGAAATATCTGAGTTAGAGTATATGCTCATAATGCTTTATATCTCATAATGCTTTTTGTATTTTCAATAGAATATAAATCAGCTTAGATTGAAATGTATTGATTGGGCTAAGCTGATTAAATCTAAAGCACTATCATGAAGTATGTTTTAAATATGCAAGTTTTCTACTTCATGCAATTTAGCTATGCATTGGTTCTAGAACACAATCTATTTTATATTGCATATACTCCAAGTTTTGTCATCATCAAAAAGAGGAAGATTGCTGACTCAAAGATTGATTTTAATGATCATAAAATCTTGAAGTATAATTACTAATGTTTGTATTGCAAGAAGAAAAATAATTTGCTTTGCAAGGAACATAGCAAGTTGGAAAATACAAGAAGGCCTCAAAAGCTCTCAAAAAAAGTTGGAAGAAAGCCATACTTCATTGGCTCAAGGTTCAAGTTCAAAGGATTCAAGTTGGAGGAGCAAATTCAAAGAAAAATTTAAAAGAACAGTCCTCGAGTCGACTCCTGGAAGTTCAGAGTCGACTCTGGCACTCTGGAGTTTCAAGGAACAGTGCTTGAATCGCCTCCTACTGTTCACGAGCCGACTCCAGCAGAAAACAGTTTTCAGCACTACAGTGCTCGAATCGACTCCTACTATTCACGAGCCGACTCCAGCTACAGTGCCGAGTTGACTCCTACTTCATTCGAGCCGTCTCTCTCAGTCAGGATAGAAAATAGTTTTCAGCGCTATAGTTCTCGAGCCGACTCCAGCTACAGCGCGAGCCGACTCTAGATACAGTGCCGAGCAGATGTTGGGTTTCCCAGTGCTCTAGGGCGCAGCGGAAGATACGAGATTATAAAATTTTCTTATAAAATTTGTTATATGAAACCCTAATAAGCCAAGATCACCTTAATAGTATAACCAAATAATGTAGAAAATATAATCTTGGTATAGAAGAATACCTATCATGCTATATCCAATATGTCTGAAGATGTTGATCGGTTATTTCAATTTCAAAAATAAACCACGCAATAGCACGTATCCTGTAGGATAGTGATTACGGGTGTCGGTCCACAGGGATTGGAGATAAGTTATTTTTTTCTAATTAAATAATTACTTCAAAGGGGATAAGCTAGAGTAAATGATAAAAACTAAGAATTAATATGGGTGTAGTAGTATGAATTATCTATGGAGAGAGGTGTTTTAGGGCTAGATTCCACCGATAGATTTATATCCGTGACGCTTTCAATGATTGAGTTGTATGTAAGACTTGATTGCTTCCGACTACAAGCCAAAGCAATCATTAAAAATTATGATTAATTCGCAGCATGAATCATCTAAGTCTAGCATAAACCATCTACTCTAACGATAAGCATGACCTGTCTAACCTAGCATGATGCATCTGATCATTAAATCATTAAACATGAAATCGATGTCCCATGAATATCTCCTCCAAACCACAGGTGTTGGATTCGATGAAATAGATCAATCTATGTAAAATATTTTATGCAAGATAAATGATTCACATAAATTGGATAAATCATAAGATGAATTGATAAATTCTTCATCATGCAACCATCTTACAATACAAACTCAAATCAATAAAAATGAAACGAATACTCCTCTATGGCTTCATCAAACCCCTAAACCGAGGCTTAGCTGCTCATGGTGCTCGTCATCTCCATTGGTATGCTGAAGAACTCCTTTGCCATCCGCCTCAAACCCTCTCTTGGTTTTTTATTCTCTTTTCCTTCTTTTTTTTAATTCTTTCTCTTCACCGAAACAGAGCAAGCTCTGTTCTAGAACCGAGCTCTCCCCCCTCCCCCCTCCACCGAACGCCTCAGCCCCCTCCTTTTATAGCCGTCCGGCGCACGCGGAGAGAGGGAAGAAGGGATCACGGCAGCTGATTTCGGGGCATGGTGCCGGGATGCAGATCGTGGGAGAGGAGGAAGAGGGCCCGCGGGATCTGGTCGGTGATGGCGGAGAGAGGTGCCGACTGATGAAGTGGCGGAGGATCTGGTCGCTCCGGATGCGCCACGGGCGGAAGACAGGGCGACGATGCTGGGATTTCGACGCGGCTGGGTCGCTGATCTTGGAGGAGAAGACGCCGCACGCGGTTGATGGCGGAGGACCCGGGGACAACGACGACGTTGGGGCGTTCGGCTGGGACGAGCTCCTTTGATCGCGCGGGGGAGGATTGCATCGCGGGAGAGGAGGAAGAGGCGCCGTGGGATCTGGTTGGTGATGGCGGAGAGAGGTGGCCGACTGCGGGAGGAAGAAGATAAATAGTGGATTCCCAATTTTTTTTATTTTTTATTATTTATTTATTTATTTATTATGTATTATTTATTTTTTTTTTAACACTGTTCACATGAACAGTGTTTTCACGAACACTGTTCATATGAACAGTGTTTTCGGCATTTTGGTTTTTTTTTTATAATTTTAACACTGTTCATATGAACAGTGTTTTAACTGGACACTGTTCATATGAACAGTGAATCGTGAATATTTAGTTATTATTATTATTATAAATTTTACATGAAGGCAAGTAATGAATTGGTTGGAAATTGGCTTTGGATTTGCGGTGGGTCATGATCGTTGAGTTGCTTGAACTTATTTTCGAGCCCAATGTCTTCCAAATTTAATTATTGCTAAACTGCTTCAGATCGAACTCGACCAGTTAAGACTAGAAACAAGACTATGACTTAATAAAAAGGGTTAATCAAACGTTTTCCTTAGCAAATTTAATTATAACTTTTGATCGAGCCAGGACCAAAACCTATTTAATTCTAACCTTAACTTCATCAGGTTACCAAACCGAATCAATACAATCTCCTCCTTATATATTTTTTTTTCTGTAGTTTTCATGAAAGATCGTAACCAAAAACATATTTCAAATTTATTTCAATGATTATTCAATTTTCTGGTAAAATATGTATTTATTAGTTTAAGAACATTGATAAGTGCTATGGAAAGATAACTAAATTATGAATTATTAAGCACTTATCACACCCCCAAACCTATATTTTGCTAGTCCTCGAGCAAAATTAAAAAAAAGAAAAGCTCTAACTCACTTTCGCAGGCATCGCGATTGCATTTACCATATGCAACAAGGCTTTAAACTCCTAAGTTACCCTAGTGGACGAGTTATAGTCTCGTGAGGGTTTCCAATGAAGATACCCACAAACTTCAATATTAAAATAAATCATTATTGTTATAAATTTTTTTTTTTTTTTTTAAATCTAATTTAAGATACATAAATGATAAGAATTTTAAAGCACACACGGTTTTATTTACTAAGTCAGCCCAAATCCTAGGTCAAGATGCAATTCAAGTTGAAGTCATCAAGTTTCCATTAGGGAAGTTGTAAGACTCATTTATACTGGAGTGCTCGGTGAAATCTGGACTGTTCACAAGCTAAGGGTTTGGATCTCCAAAATGTTGCTAATACCAGTAGTTTCCAAGGATTAGTCGAAAGAACCTGCTCACTGATTCAAAATCATCTTATCTGCAGGATTTCGAGAGTTGTGGATGTTTACTTTAGTACCTCACGGGCTTTATCTGTAATATTCCAGTTTACTCGAATTTTTACAACGACGGCTTTCACACTATTGTTTTTTTCAAGGTCAATACAAAGTTGTTTTTTTTTTTATAAAGACATATAAATTGTGCACTTTTACTCTTGTGGTGATTTCTCCGTGTAACGAGCAATCAGTCAACAACTCTCACACCAGTTGGCACAAGGTGTCAGGCATCAAGACTCCCCTACGGACTTATGCTCGGAGTTCTCATCACAAGCCCACTTGACCTTTGACAATAGGTAGCCCTTTTCGATGTTCCTGACTAAATCCATTATTATTGATGATTTTTTTTTTTGGATTAGATAAGTATGATTCATCAGGGTCCAAGGTTGCTACTATGCTATCAACATAATGTCGAGCCTAGACCTTAGAAGTGTCGGCCAGTGTGTAGTGAAATTCCGAAGTATTAATTAGCTTACAACTCCCTAAGAGAGACTTAATGAAAAGAACTTAAATTTGTATTACTTCCGACTAGTCATTGGGCTTTTTAGATTTTATATACCTTGTGTGTTTAGCATTCTCGCATTAATGTATAGAAATGAGGTTTTTTAAAAAAAAACTTTTTTTTAAATTTTATTATTATTATTATTATTTTATAAAAAATGAAAATGAATACATTTTTTTTAAAAGATATTTTTATTTTTTTATTTCTTTTGATAAACCTGACATTATGAAGTGAAAACGAATGCAAGAGATGCAAACAAAACAAAAAATGATTAAAAATACTTAAAAATACCCCCAAACCTAAACCTAACATTGTCCTCAATGTTAAAGAAAACTAAAAGAATTGGGTTGCCTCCCAACAAGCGCTAAGTTTATTGTCTTCAGCCAGACACAGTGAGGTAGTTTTTGCATCTCCTTCTATGAGTTCATCTATTTTGTCTATCATAAAACACTCAACTTTCTCCGCGGGTTGGTCGTCCGCATTGAACACATTTAATTTTACCTTCATGTTCCCAAATGATATGTTCATTATCCCTGTTCTACAATTGATGCATGCATTGGCTGTTGCTAAAAAGGGGCGCCCAAGGATCACGGGGATTTGTTTCTTAGGATTAGGTTCATGTTCCATATCAAGGACGATGAAATCTACTGAAAAATAGAATTTGTCTATCTTGACAAGAACATCTTCAATTATCCCACGTGGTGTTTTTACAGATCGATCAGCCAATTGAAGGGATACCGAGGTTGGTTTTAACTCACCTAACCCAAGTTTCTCATAAACTAAGTAAGGTAAAAGGTTGACACTTGTCCCTAGATCTAAGAGTGCTCGATCAATGAAATTATTTTCTAAGACACAGGAGATGGTGGGAGCACCAGGATCTTTGAATTTCGGAGGGATGTTGTGTTGGAGAATAGAACTCACTTGCTCAGTTAGGAAGACCTTTTTAGGCACATGTGTCCTAGATTTTTGCTTTTGGGTACAAAGGTCTTTGAGAAATTTGGCATAGGAGGGAACTTGTCTAATAGCATCAAGGAGTGGGAGGTTGATTTTAACTTGTTTGAAAACCTCCATCATCTCCTCTAGTGAAGTTCCCTTTTTGCCAAAGGGAGAGGGTGAATTAAGAGCTTCAGGAAATGGGACTTTTGGAATGTGAGATGGTGGACTAGCTGAAGAAGAAGAAGGTTTTGGATTTTCATGTGATACATTTTTCTCCTCCTCTTTACCTTCCTTATTATTACCCTCCCCAATCTTATTATCTAGTATACGTCCACTCCTTAGGGTAGTCAGAGCATTGGCTTGTTCATGATGAATTGTATTTAGTTGATTTTCTTGAGCCATGTATTGTCCCCTAGGATTACTCACTGGCTGGCTTGAAAGCTTTCCTTCCTCTCGCTTGTTCAGTGCATTAGCTAGTTGTCCCATTTGGGATTCTAGCTTGGCGATAGATTGCATGTGAGAGTGCACCAATTATGTAATAGTTTCCAAACTTTGAAGGGAGGTCAACACTTTCTCCTCAAAGGCTGTGTTTCTATGGGGTGGAGGAGGAGTGTGTTGAAATTGAGTCGAGGGACGGTAGGGATGAATATTAAGTGGGGTTTGAAAATTCTGAGGGTGTTGAACATTTTGGGAGTAGGGTTGGGCAGTATTCGAAGCTTGCTGCTTCCAAGAGAAATTCAGATGGTTGCGCCATCCCGGGTTGTAAGGGGTAGAATATGGATCATTACTCGGTCGGGATTGCGTTTGGCAGCATTTACTTGTTCTTGCACAAATTCAGGGAATTGTGCTACCGAAGGGTACTCAAAAACAGTATGAGACGGACTAGAACAGAGAGCACACACTTGTGCTTGGGAAAAGTTTGGGAGCTGGTCTCTAGACATTAGCTGGTCCAACTTGCGGGATAGTGCATCTACTTTGTCAGATAGACCTATGGACTGGCTAACTTCATATATGGTTCCTTTTCTTTGAGAATTCGGGGGTGCTTGATGAGCGGAGGAGGCATGGTGGAGGAAATTTTCATTAAGGTTTTCAAACATCTGCCATGCCTCATGCTCACTCTTAAGCATGAAAGTTCCCCCACATGAAGCATCAACCATCTGACGGTTTCGTTCGGACAACCCGTCATAAAAGCATTGTACTAATTGCCACTTGGGTATTTGATGATGGGGGCATTTTCGTAGTAAATCTCTAAATTTCTCCCAGGTTTCATGAAATTCTTCCCCATCAGATTGGGAGAAGCTTGTGATCGCTCACCTAAATTGGTTCGTTCTTCCTATGGAAAAATATTTTTTTAGAAATTCATGTTGCATTTGGGCCCATGAAAGAATGGAATTAGCTTCTAATGAATGGAGCCATTGTTTTGCTCTATCCTTAAGGGAAAAAGGAAACAACCTAAGTTTCAGAGCATCATCAGTGAAGTTCTGAATTTTGACAGTAGTGCAGATCTCAAGGAACTCATCCAAATGTTTGTATGGGTCTTCATTGTTGAGTCCATAAAAAGAGGAAAGTATTTGGATGACATTAGACTTAATCTCAAACTGTACATCGGCAGTGGTATCAGGTAGTCGAATACAAGATGGAGAGGTATAAATGGAAGGAGTAAAGTACTCCTTTAACAGTTTGGGTTGTTCTTCAGCCATCTCGACAGGTGGGGCAGATCCTATGGTCTATAGGTACGGATTTCGGCTCGAAGGGCCCTAATAGAATGCTCTATTTTAGAATCAAAAGATACTAATTCAGGAGATCTGGAACAACACCCTAGCATACACTAATACCTTTCTGATCAATCAAGTACAGTCAAGCATGCACTAAAAGAAAAACACATCAAGTCCTTGTGTTTGCCCTAAAATCACTAGACAGCTCCTAACTAGTTTGAAGAGGGCACCTAAGCCTCCAATCCGATCTAATGACTGAGTTGACCAGGTAAGCTCCCAGGTAAGTGGGGGGGTCACGATGCGTTGCAAAGGTTCCACTTAAAAACTACTTGCCTCGAACAGATGAACTGTCTCCCTTAAAGGGACAAAGCTTGCCTAGACATCAACTAAGCTATAGAGCGAAATTGGTGCAACTTTCGGTGATTTTCGTCCTATTGAGCTCGAATGTCCCTAGGAGCCAACGTCTAATTGATTTTAATTAAAGTGACACTATGTGAGATTGAGTTCACCTAAGTTGGGCAAGAATCCGGTGATGAAATCCGGCTCTTATCTTGTTGGGGTGATTGCCCTTACTATATGCGGATTAATTTGTGTATGTGTATCAAGCATGCATTCACATTTTTGCTGAAATTAAAATCAAACAATCACCACAAAATTTTAAGCTAATAATTAATTTAAATATGAAAGGCTTAGAGGTTACCAAAGGAAATTTTTCCAGCAATTTAAAATTTTTTAAGCAAACCTCTAAAGCATTCCTTTTTGATAGCCCAGATCTCCTCTTCGATTCCTGATCAAATAAGACTGAAAGAAAAATTAAAAAAAAATTAGTAGAAGAGAAGAAGGAGATAAAAAAGTAACAATAATAGAAAATAATTTTTTATTTTATTTTAGATATATATATTTTTTTTTGAAAGTTTTTTTTTAATTAATTAATTTTTTTTAATGATAGGAAAAATAACTATGCTAGCAATCTCCAGCAACGACGCCAAAAATTGATCGGTTATTTCAATTTCAAAAACAAACCACGCAATAGCACGTATCCTATAGGATAGTGATTACGGGTGTCGGTCCACAGGGATTGGAGACAAGTTATTTTTTTCTAATTAAATAATTACTTCAAAGGGGATAAGCTAGAGTAAATGATAAAAACTAAGAATTAATATGGGTGTAGTAGTATGAATTATCTATGGAGAGAGGTGTTTTAGGGCTAGATTCCACCGATAGATTTATATCCGTGATGCTTTCAATGATTGAGTTGTATGTAAGACTTGATTGCTTCCGACTACAACCCAAAGCAATCATTAAAAATTATGATTATTTCGCAGCATGAATCATCTAAGTCTAGCACAAACCATCTACTCTAACGATAAGCATGACCTGTCTAACCTAGCATGATGCATCTGATCATTAAATCATTAAACATGAAATCGATGTCACATAATATCTCCTCCAAACCACAGGTGTTGGATTCGATGAAATAGATCAATCTATGTAAAATATTTTATGCAAGATAAATGATTCACATAAATTGGATAAATCATAAGATCAATTGATAAATTCTTCATCATGCAACCATCTTACAATACAAACTCAAATCAATAAAAATGAAACGAATACTCCTCTATGGCTTCATCAAACCCCTAAACCGAGGCTTAGCTGCTCATGGTGCTCGTCATCTCCATTGGTATGCTGAAGAACTCCTGCCATCCGCCTCAAACCCTCTCTTGGTTTTTTATTCTCTTTTCCTTCTTTTTTTTATTTCTTTCTCTTCACCGAAACAGAGCAAGCTCTGTTCTAGAACCGAGCTCTCCCCCCTCCCCCCTCCACCGAACGCCTCAGCCCCCTCCTTTTATAGCCGTCCGGCGCACGCAGAGAGAGGGAAGAAGGGATCACGGCGGCTGATTTCGGGGCGTGGTGCCGGGATGCAGATCGCGGGAGAGGAGGAAGAGGGGCCGCGGGATCTGGTCGGTGATGGCGGAGAGAGGTGCCGACTGATGAAGTGGCGGAGGATCTGGTCGCTCCGGATGCGCCACGGGCGGAAGACAGGGCGACGATGCTGGGATTTCGACGCGGCTGGGTCGCTGATCTTGGAGGAGAAGACGCCGCACGCGGTTGATGGCGGAGGACCCGGGGACAACGACGACATTGGGGCGTTCGGCTGGGACGAGCTCCTTTGATCGCGCGGGGGAGGATTGCATTGCGGGAGAGGAGGAAGAGGCGCCGCAGGATCTGGTCGGTGATGGTGGAGAGAGGTGGCCGACTGCGGGAGGAAGAAGATAAACAGTGGATTCCCAATTTTTTTATTTTTTATTATTTATTTATTTATTTATTTATTTATTATGTATTATTTATTTTTTTTTCTAACACTGTTCACATGAACAGTGTTTTCACGAACACTGTTCATATGAACAGTGTTTTCGGCATTTTGGTTTTTTTTTTTTTAATTTTAACACTGTTCATATGAATAGTGTTTTAACTGGACACTGTTCATATGAACAGTGAATCGTGAATATTTAGTTATTATTATTATTATAAATTTTACATGAAGGCAGGTAATGAATTGGTTGGAAATTGGCTTTGGATTTGCGGTGGGTCATGATCGTTGAGTTGCTTGAACTTGTTTTCGAGCCCAATGTCTTCCAAATTTAATTATTGCTTAACTGCTTCAGATCGAACTCGACCAGTTAAGACTAGAAACAAGACCATGACTTAATAAAAAGGATTAATCAAATGTTTTCCTTAGCAAATTTAATTATAACTTTTGATCGAGCCAGGACCAAAACCTATTTAATTCTAACCTTAACTTCATCAGGTTACCAAACCGAATCAACACAATCTCCTCCTTATATGTTTTTTTTTCTGTAGTTTTCATGAAAGATCGTAACCAAAAACATATTTCAAATTTATTTCAATGATTATTCAATTTTCTGGTAAAATATGTATTTATTAGTTTAAGAACATTGATAAGTGCATGGAAAGATAACTAAATTTTGAATTATTAAGCACTTATCAGATGTCCTAAGGTGCCCAAATGTTCACCCTCCAATGTTGATCCACACAGAAATGGGTTTAAGACTCTAGCATCACTAAAACTTGATTCTAGTTGTTCAATCCTTCCAAAGGATTTAATTGGCTGATTTTCCTTCGCTACCTTCTTCCTTTCTACCTTTAAAACATTCTTAGTCTTTTTGTCCTAAAGAAGACCCTCTTGTCTTGGGTTAGGACAAAAGAGAGAGGCTTGTAAGAAAGAAGGGATAAGGGAGAGAGAAGGAGAGGCTTTTTCTCGGATGATTTTTTAGAACCCCGGGGCGCCTCCTTATTTATAAGAGATGGAGGGATGCATCACAAAGGGATACATCCCATCCACATGCCTCATCATGATGAGGCGTGTGCCAAGAGGGGCATCCCATCATGATGGGGTGCTAAGGAGAAGGGTGTATCAAGCTTTAGAAAAAGCTGTATCTAATGATACGCTTCTTTCTCACGTCTCCCTCTTAAATCCTGATGATCCAAGGGCCCAAATGCAGGGAACCAAAGCCAATGGTCCAGATCTAGGCGCCATCTAATGGTCCAGATCAAGGCATCACCATCCAGGGTGCCATCCAATGGTCCAGAAGCAAGATGCCATCACCAATGGTCCAGATTCAGGCGCTGACCAATGGTCCAGATCTTTCATCCAAAGAGTCATCCAGTGGTCCAGATTCAGGCGCTGACCAATGGTCCAGATCTTTTATCCAGGGAGGCATCCAGTGGTCCAGATTCAGGCGCTGATCAATGGTCCAGATCTTTCATCCAGGAAGCCATCCAGTGGTCCAGAATAAGGCGCCCATCAGTAGACTAGATCCTTCATCCAGGAAGCCATCCAGTGGTCCAGATGAAGGCGCCAACCAGTGGACCAGATCCTTCATCCAGGAAACCATCCAATGGTCCAGAAGTGAAGGCCCTATCAAACCCAATCCAATTGGGTTTAACCAACTTAAAGGAAACATTAAACCTAATCAAATCGTGTCTAATTAAATCCAAATGGGTTCCAACTCTTGGCTAACCCATATTAGGTCATGATCTAATCATATTAGATCAACCTAATATAAGAATCAGATTCGAATTTAATTTGAATCAGGAGCTAGGGTTTGCAACACGTGCTAGCATGTTCATCTTGCAAACCTGATCTAATCCAATTAGACCCTTGATTAATTTCCTTGTGTGTGACCTATTAGGTTCCTTATCTTAGCCAGCAGTAGGTGCAGGTGCAAGTTGACCTAACCTGATTAGAATACCTCTAATCCAATTGAGGTCCAATTTAATGCTAAACCTGACTTAGCAATCAGAACCTTTCTGATGCTTTGATCTAATCAAACTCTTTGATCCGATCAACCCACAAGACAAGATTGACGTCTAGTAACATATCATGTCTACCCGAAAGATGAGGAATGTATTGGACAAATCCAAACATATCCTTCAGTGGCAAGTTATCATGCAATTCAATCCCTCAATCATATTACATCCTGAATAAGTGCATGAGTATGGATCAATATCAAACTCAATCACTTATTCATGTCTCTCTCAATCTTTTATATGATAATTCAAACAATGAAATATTAGAAACTCTTTCTAATTTTCATTTTGCTTTGATCAAAGGCTTCTTGAATCATCATAAGATTAGAGTAAGTAGAATGTTACCTTCTCTTACTAGAAGTGACTGATTCCTTGTTGACCTACTCACAATCTTCGTACAAAATCTACCATATCCAGAATACCCCGTACACAACGCAATGTCGTGAATGAGGGTAAACCAAAACAAAGGTTCAAGTGAACAAGGTACCATGGTGATCTCAGGTCTAAGGATCACTTGCACAACTCCCACTATGAGAACCATCTTTTGACAATTAAGTAAGAATCCATAAGATGTTCTCATGGCTGGTCATTTCAGTGAACTCATTCCTCTAATGAGCACCCACATTTTTGTATTAGTGTCTCACATAAGTGATTGTGAGATCAATCACCCTCTACATCGAGCATATATAAGATGTGCCAGTCTTTCCGGTAATATTGATCCCCGACTCAATATACCAATTTGACTGAAAATATTCTAAATTAGGATTTTAGGATTTTAGGTCTCACTAGTATGATCTCATCATAACCCTAAAACCAATGTCCTAATTTATGGGGTTTATCATCCAACAATAAAATAGATAAGCAGCAAATGATGAAACACAATGCCTTTATTGATATATATCAAGTGTCAAAGTACATGATTTGGAGGATTACAAAGAGAAACCCATCAAATGATTGGCTTATAGGGCATCTACTCTTTCAATCTCCCACTTGCACTAAAGCCAATCGCTCTTATATTTTAACCCCATACAATCGAGGTGATGATTGAATTGCTGCTGTAGTAGAGCTTTAGTAAATGGGTCTGCTATATTGTTCTTTGTGTCTACTTGTTCAATCTTGACGTCTTATCTTTCGATTATCTCTCGAATAAGGTGGAAGCGTCTCAAAATGTGCTTGGATCTATGATGAGATCTTGGTTCCTTAGCCTGTGCAACAGCTCCAGTGTTATCGCAATAAACTGGGACTGGTCCGGCAATCTCAGAAACTACACCCAGCTCTGTGATGAACTTCTTCATCCAGACTGCTTCCTTAGCAGCTTCACTAACAGCTATGTATTCTGCCTCAGTAATTGAGTCAGCTATAGTTTGCTGTTTGGAACTCTTCCAACTCACAGCTTCACCATTCAAAGTAAAGATATATCCAGAGATTGACTTGCTATCATCTGGATCAGATTGAAAACTAGAATCTGAATAGCCTTCTAGTTTCAATTTTGATCCTCCATAAATCAGAAAAATATCTCTAGTCCTTCTCAAGTATTTGAGAATGCTTTTCACAATTTTCCAATGATCCTCCCCGGGATCTGCCTGAAATCTACTTACCATGCCCAAGACATAAGCTACATCAGGCCTGGTACATAGCATAGCATTCATGATCGATCCTACTGCCGAATCATAGGAAATAGAACTCATTCTATTCCTCTCTTCAGATGTCTTAGGAGACATCTTCCTAGAGAGTTGTATGCCATGTCCTATGGGTAAGAAACCTTTCTTACTTCCATCCATGCTGAACCTCTTCAGCACATTATCTACGTACCTAGACTGGGACAAACCTAGCATCCTTTTAGATTTATCTCTATAGATCCTTATACCAAGTATATAGGATGCTTCACCCAAGTCTTTCATGAAAAATTTCTTTGATAGCCAAGTTGTTGCCCAGTAGATACAACCCAAGAGGGGGGGTGAATTGGGTCTTTTAAATCTTTTAACCTACTTCTGAAAGTTTTTGATTAATTATGCTAAGTTGTATAGATGTACAGTGAAAGTTAAACTTAGCAACAGTTTGATGTATAGATTGTGACTTGATTGAATATGCTTGCAACTAAAGAATTTGCGGATAATAGTTAAGCAAGCTATTTATCTAAGTGAGTAAGTGTGTAAGTTAGACAATGACAAGAAGCATTACAAACACAACAAACATATAGTGGTTCGGTGCACCCCAGCACCTACATCCACTCCCCAAGACCTCTTGGGAATTTCACTATAATCCTACAGATTACAGCCGGTTGTTTTACAAGCTCACAACCCAACTTGTTGTTTTACGAGCGCACAACGAACTCGGTCGGTTTTCCCAGGCTCACCGACTAGAACCACCCCGATTGTTTTCCCGGGATCACAATCGAACCCTTACACGTTGGTTTTACCCTCGGCTCACCAACAAACCTAACACCGTTGGTTTTTCCTTTGGCTCACCAACAAACCTTAACCCCTTGATTCAATCCCTTGATTGAATCAAGTTACAAGATATTAAAATAAAGGTTTAAAACAAATCAAAGCTTCTTAAATAAGCAAATATAACAATATAAACAAATAGAGTAAAGAGAAGCCTTCAAACGAGTTTTGAAGATGAAGGAGCTCGGCTTCTTCTTTACTTGACCCTCTTCTGATTTTGCACGAAGTAGAGGATCTCCAAGGCAGCACACGGATGGAGAGGAAGCTTTGGGATTCACTTGGATGCTCTTCTTCTCTCTATTTTACTTTGAATGGCCCTTTTGTGCATATGGGAGATTTCCCAAGTAATCTCTTTGAAATCTCTTTCCTAAATGTTCTCTCCCACTTCCATACCTTCTCCTCTAGCTCTCCTCTTGTTTTTATAGCTTTAGATGACGTGGAAACAAGAATCTAGCCGTTAGAGACAAAAATAGAGCCGTTGGACATAGTCTGCACCTCCTGACAATATTACCGTTGGGATCGGAGTCGACTCGCGCGATCAGGAGTCGACTCGCCTATTGCAGGAGTCGACTCGTGCTTCACTGGAGACGACTCGACCACTGTTCCAAATTTGAATTAAAGTGCATGCCTTTTCCTCGGGTCGACTCGGACCAAACTGGAGTCGACTCACCAATAGCTGGAGACGACTCGGCCACTTGGGGGTCGGCTCATTCTCAGGAATCCAGAGGACATACTTTCTGATTTTCTTCCTCGAGTCGACTCGGATTTTCTTCGAGTCGACTCGGCTCTCAGAGCCCGCAAACTGATCCTCTGTATTTTGGCTCGTCTGGTCTTGGAGTCGACTCGAACTGTTCCGGAGTCGACTCGGCTCTCAGTTTCCGAAACACAGCCTTCTGCCATTTTGGTGTAGCGCTGCCTTGGAGTCGACTCGAGCTGTCTGGGAGTCGACTCGGATCTCAGAGTCCGAAAAACTGCTCTCTGATTTTTTTCTTTGTGTACCACTGAGAGTCGACTCTCACTTTCTTTGGAGTCGACCAGCCAACCATCGGAGTCGACTCGCATTCCACAGGAGTCGACTCGAATCTCAGGGTCGAAAATCGCTCTCTGACTTTTGCCTTGTTTTTCTTAGGAATTGACTTGCCAGTTATTGGAGTCGACTCGTTCTACTCTGGAGTCGACTCGAAGACTATTCTTTTGAATTTTTCTTTGAATTTGCTCCTCCAATTTGAGTCCTTTGAACTTGAAACTTGGGCCAATAAATTGTAGCTTTCTTCCAACTTGCTATGTTCCTTGCAAGATAAGTATCTTTCTCCTTGCAACACAAACATTAGTATTTATACTTCAAGATTTTGTGATCATCAAAATCAATCTTTAAATCAATCTTTGGGTCATCAGTCTCCCCCTTTTTGATGATGACAAAACTTGGAGTATATGCAATATAAAATATATTGTGTTCTAGAAGTAATGCATAGCTAAGTTGCATGAAGTAGAAAACATATTTAAAAAAAAACTTCATGATAATGCTTTAGATTTAATCAGTTTAATCAGCTGATTTGTATCCAGTTCAAAACATAAAGCATTATGAGCATATACTTAGATATTTCTCCCCCTTTTTGACAACATCAAAAAGATAGTGAAACATTAAGCACAAAGATAAGAATCCTCAAATATTTCTTTTCCTTATTGTACTCTGATTTGCATGTCAAATTATTGCAAGGCAATAATATTAGAATCAGATTAATGAGCATAGATCAGAGCCAATTAAGATAAGTTCAGAGCAGAACACATCGAATGTGATTCCAAGAAGTTTTCTAATTTGATACCACAGATAGTTTTCTAATCAAGTGTAGGTGGAATCTTTCTTAAGTTAATTCAAGAAGTACCACAAATGATATTCAAGGAAAACACGAATGGAAATCTAACCTCTCTTCAATGATAAATATGAAAGCTTGTTCATTTAAGACCTTTTGCCCAATCTATTAAGTATTTTATTAACATGAGAGCAATTTAATTGATTTTCAGAGTAAAAGATCACAACTTATATATATCATCATGTTGGATCATTAATTCTTAATGACTTCAAAGTTCTTTTATGATAATAAGAGCATTGGGGCACAAATACCAAGATATGAATTCATGCAATTTTTTTGATACATCTTAGAGCTCTTTTAAAGACTTTCTTTTATTTCTTTAGAAAATAAGCACAATTTGATACATAAAATACTGAATTGGCACAAAATTGAAGTTCTAAAGAGCAAGCCAATTAGAACTCATTAGTGAAGTTCAAAAATAGATTTTCTAAGAGATACTCAAGAAAATTTAACACATTATTCTCCCCCTTTTTCATTAAATTAGAGGCTCTTAAGATTTGCAATTTGGTTCATGAGTGATGCCATACTAACCAACTAACACGCCTCAATGGTGTATCATAAAGATTTTCAGATGATACATATTGGAGAGTATTAGGATCACTTTTCATTAAGTATTCTTTCCCTCTCCTTTAGTTATAGATTTATGCGATTAAGTTCCATAAGACCTCTCCTTCTGAAATTTTCTTTCTCCCCCTCAATTGATCATTCCATTTAAGAGTTTAGAATTTGAAGATAATGTTCAATAAAATTGTCAATCTCAAAAATAAATTTTCTATAAGTTTCAGCTTATTTTCATAAGACTCAAGGTTTGAGATAAGACAACCTTTATAGAACTCATCTCAAGGTATAAACTTATAATTAAAGCAAGTATTGCAATATAAGGAGGTTCATCAAAATCAATCTATAAAAATCAAGGTATGCTTCAAATTAAAGTAATTTTTGGAAGATACTGAATATCTAAAGCTCCCCCTCAAAAGATGCATTCCTCTTTAATCATTCTTTCTCATGATATCGAGAATGTAGAGTGATCTAGAATTATTCAAAAATTTATAGTAATCACTCTTTCTAATCCTTTAAGAACAAGTTATGCTTTCTCCTAATCTTAGAGAAAATGTATAGAAATATTAATCAGAAAATGATTCATTTGAAGCTCAAATTCTTTTAAAAGCATTTACATTTTCTTTCTTTTAAGAATCATTTGAGTGAGCTGAAATATTTCTAGACTTAAGATCATTCACTCTCTTAATAATATATATATATATATATATATATATATTGATGGAAGTCTTTAATAATGTAGGAGAGAAAACATATAGATGATCATTGAAGTATATCTATTTATAGAACTCAATTTCTTAATTATAGTTTTTCTGCAATGTATACATGAAGCACAATAAATCTTTTTAATATCAAAATAAACTCATATATTTAAAAATATTTGTTTGCAATTAAGATCATTGAAAGACACATCATTTAGACCAATATTAGTATACTTTGAAGATAAGAAATGCTATGTTTCGGATGCGTATCGGAGCAATCAACCAAGGCATCAAAATTAATTCTGTTTTTCTTAAATTAAGATTTTATTTAGAAATCATATTGAGTTTAAGCTTTTATACAAAATCAGATTCTGAATTTCATAAAGATTTTCAATAGAGGCTTTCAAAGTCATAATTTGAGATATGGATCTTCCACATTGTAGCTCATCTTAAATCATTATGATTGAAGACACATATTTCACACATATAAGAGGATATTCAGAATATTTGTATTTATGTTTAGCACATTATATACCAAAGTTAAGAAAGTTGAAGGATAGAACAAACTCAATTCATTTTGCCTAAATAGAAATATCCTTCTCTTCTCCTTTCAGATTTTAACGATGATTGTGAATGACAAATCTGAAATTTTTTTTTAATAATACAAAAAAAATTTTATATAGTATTTCAAATATTCAATCAAATTATCCAAGCATGAAGCATTGTAAAATATTGAGAACCCATAAATCAAGACATCATACCATATGCACACTATATTAAGTGTTAAGTCATGCATTAAAATAATAAGAACAAGCATGTCAAGGATCAAAATCAATTCTTTTCAAATAAACTCCCCCTATTTAAATATTATCTTGCAATGATTTCATCCTTAAAGTGTGTTTTCAAGTGATCAAAAATTTGACTTGATTCTTCTTATATACTTTCATTAACTTTATCTTTCATCTTTACTTTCTTATGCTCTATACTCTATTTGCTCCCTATCCGATGGAGTTGGGAAGGGGCACGAGGTACTACCACTAGCCTCCCTCTTGTGCCGTCCCTAATATGCCCTACACCGAATAGTTGGGTCAAATAGTGCCGGGTACTACCACTAGCCTCCCCATTGGCACCATCCCTATGATGAGCAATATAGAAAGGTTAAAATATTTACTTCAAACTCTCCCTGTTTAAGTGTAATTAATTATGGATTTTATCCCTTTCACAAGTCAAATATATTATGCTTGTTTTGCTTTTCCTTAAGATGAAGTATTTGCCTTTACTTAGATTTTACTTCTCTTGAATAATATCCATTTTCTTTTCTTTATCTCTCTCTCTTTTTGTTATTCTCAAGTAATTTACATGAAAGAGCAGAATAAAGAATTAATCTTATGTATCATATATATGTATATCATGCAAACAACATTTTCATTATGCTCATCGATTCATAACTTCTCACAAGTTATTTTACATCCAAAATTTTAAGCATATACTTGTGTATTTCATGGTTATGATATAGGCTAAGAAATCATTTAGTTTGGGCAAACCATGAAACAGTTTCTAAAAGTATAAGTCAGTCAATACACATATAGACATGATATCAAAAATTAATAATTAAAGAATTTAATCATGCCATCATAAGATTTAAGTTATTGACTTTGCTCAATTAATTTGTGAGAAAGGTATCTAAAATTACCTATTCATTATATATATTCTTCAAGCCAAACTAGATTTCTTATGTGTGAACTTTTGGCTGAAGAAGATCCTCTCTCTTGTTTGCATGTGAATGTTTATTGTATCTTATGTGGAGGTGTCCTTCAAGTTGAAATCACTCATTTTCTTGCTCAAGGATTCTGCATTATTAACAAACTCCTTTTTTTTCTTGAAAGAAAGTCTTTAGTTTCTTTAAGATACAAACCATTCATCCAACATATTTCTAACTAGATGACTCAATATAAGATAAGACAATAGTTGATTATTGAGTCACTATACTCAAGAGATTGCCTAAATATAAGTAAGTACATATCACTTGAACTAAAGAGATAGTTTCATTAGCCAAGATAGTTCAAGGATAAGCATGTGAGTCAATAGAAAGATTTATCAAGGTCAAATTAATTTCTTATTTCCAAAATCAATTTAGTTTAGATTCTATTTGCTTAAGATAATTATTAATAAGACATGTTAGCTAAGTTTTAATCAACTTTATCTTAAACAGTTGTTTCTATCAAAATTCTGATTATGATTTATTTATTATCAATAAAATATGATTCATTAAAGTTAGATTGAAGTCTTGCACAAGATCACATAATGAGCATACAATCTGGTCTACTAGTTGTATGCTAAAATAATTATTCTATCATGCTTCAATACAGCTTTAAAATAATAGATCTACTTTGCTCATCCTTTTCAAATTCTACAAGATGGGGTCATAGATATACCTTCTTCATGCCAATCTTCTATAAGAGTTTTCTTGTGGACTAACGTTGGTCAATGAAGATCCCCTTTCTTGTTTGTCTTAATTTGGAGTTTGAGAGAAGATGTTAATTCATTCATCATACATATTTCAAACTCACCTTACATGAACTTAGTAAAATCTTCATATAACTCTTCATTAGTGTGGAGTGATTGATTAAAACCCCATTTGATTTTGATGAGCTCAAAGCATTTGAGTATATCTTTTAATTACTAATGAATTCAATTGAGTATTTCAGTGAAAATCCTGTCTAAGTGTCCCAAGACTTGGTTCATAATTGTTGGATAAGTTAAGGAGTCTGTTTGAACCAATGTCTGAGACTCGAGTCGACTCCCGAGTATCACGAGTCGACTCCAAGCGTATCAAGTTCACTGGCACGAGCTCGAGTCGACTCTAGATGAGTACGAGTCGACTCCGACTAAGAACAGACAGAAGAACAGAAAGGATCAACTCAGAACCTGTCAACGAGTCGACTCCTGAAGTGCGCGAGTCGACTCCAATGTTCACCAAGTCGACTCCAGGGAAGTAAGAGTCGACTCCAAGCAGTCACAGGCAGAAAAGTCAGAGAGCAGTTTTCGGGTCTGAGATTCGAGTCGACTCCAGTGGAATGCGAGTCGACTCCGATGGTTGACAGGTCGACTCCAAAGAAAGCAAGAGTCGACTCTCAACGGTACACAAAGAAAGTCAGAGACCATTTTATGGACTCTGAGATTCGAGTCGACTCCCGCAATACGCGAGTCGACTCCAAGACACCGCGACCCCAAGACAGACAGAAAACCAAGTTACTGCCTCTGAGATTCGAGTCGACTCCCAGACAGCTCGAGTCGACTCCAAGACAGCTTCACGTCAAAAGGCAGAAGACCATCTTTCGGAAACTGAGAGCCGAGTCGACTCCAAGGAAGTTCGAGTCGACTCCAAGACTGGACGAGCCAAAAGACAGAGGATCGGGAGTTCGGGCTCTGAGATTCGAGTCGACTCCCAGGACAGTCGAGTCGACTCGAGTGGACAAAATTCAAAATTGGATCCACGGACTTCAGTGGATGAGCCGACTCCAAAATTGCCAAGTCAGCTCCAGAAGTTGACGAGTCGACTCCAGGTCAAGACGAGTCGACTCCCAGTCGTGAAGGCAACTTTAATTCAAATTTGGAACAGTTGCCGAGTCGACTCCGAAAAAGCTTGAGTCGACTCCCGCTACAGCCGAGTCGACTCCTGATCGCGCGAGTCGACTCCAACCCACCAACGGTCATATTGTCAGGCTGCGCAGAGTGTTCAGAACGGGCAGAAAAAGCACTCTAACGGCTAGTTTCCGTGGGGGTTGGCTTAAATAGCCACAGAGGACTGTAGCAAGAGAGAGAACAACTATTTCACTCCAACTAATCAAGCATTCAAGCTCTGCAACGTGCTCTTTAACGAAAAAGAGGAAGATCTGCATTTACTGCTTCCAACTACATCTTTCCAGCAATTAAAGCCTCCTTCTCCTGCATTCAAGTCGACTACTCTTTCAAGAGGAGACCAGAAGTTTAAGAAGCCATTCCTCATCTCCAATCTAAAAGCGTTTGAGGCTTCTTAACTTCATTTATTGTTCATATTGTTTTCATCTGCTTTTTGAGAAGCTCATTTTCTGTTTTCTTTCTACAACTTGTATTTACTTGGTTCAATCGGGGATTGAATCAAGGGGATTGAGGTTGGTTGGTGAGCCGAGTTAAAACCAACGTGTGTAAGGGTTCGATTGTGATCCCGGGAAAACAATCGGGGGTGGTTCTAGTCGGTGAGCCTGGGAAAACCGACCGAGTTCGTTGTGAGCTCGTAAAACAACAAGTTTGGTTGTGAGCTTGGAAAACAACCGGCTGTAATCCAAGGGGATTATAGTGAATTCCCAAGTGAGACTTGGGGAGTGGACGTAGGAGCAAGGGTTAGCTCCGAACCACTATAAAACTTGTGTTTGTGATTGATTGTCTCTCCTTCTTCTCATTTCATATTACTCACAGCACATAGTAATTAATTAAATAACTTGCAATAGTTTTTAATTAATCATCCATAACGTTTTAAATTATCTAAATTATTTTAAAACCCAATTCACCCCCCCTCTTGGGTTGTCTATCTGGGCAACAAGTGGTATCAGAGCCTAAACTCTTCCACCCAAGAGTAAAAGATCGAAATGACAACCCCATTTGGATCTTCCCACATTGAGGGTCAGTCCACCCAAAGACCCCCATTCTTTAATGGGTCTGACTACTCATACTGGAAGGCTAGGATGAGAATATTCATCCAAGCCCAAGACTATGAGATGTGGACTATTGTAGTAAATGGGCCATACATCCCATCCATATATGTAGATGGTGTCAAGGTACCCAAACTAGAAACGGATTGGGATGAACATGACATGAGGAAGGCACAACTAAACTCTAAAGCTATGAATGTGTTTTATTGTGCCTTAGATAGAAATGAATTCAATAGGGTCTCTACTTGCAACTCTGCAAAAGAGATTTGGGATAGACTTGAAGTGACCCATGAGGGCACAAATCAAGTTAAAGAATCCAAAATAAATATACTGGTTCATAAGTATGAACTATTTAGAATGGATTCTAATGAGACAATCACTAGCATGTTCACTAGGTTTACAGACATTGTCAATGGCCTAAAAAGCCTTGGCAAGAGCTATACTAACAGTGATCTTGTCAGGAAAATCCTTCGGTGTCTACCTAGGTCGTGGGAAGCTAAAGTGACGGCAATCCAAGAAGCCAAGGACTTGAACAAGTTACCACTAGAGGAGCTTCTTGGATCCCTAATGACGCACGAGCTAACCATGAAGCAACACAACGAGGAAGAGTCCTCCCATAAGAAAAAGGTAATAGCTCTAAAATCTACTTCATCTAACAAGGATTTATCTTGCAGTAGCAGCAGTGACGAAGAAGAGGATGAGGAAGATGATGGTGAGGCTCTTCTTGTGCGCAAGTTCAAGAGATTCATCAACCACAAGAAGTCCTATCATCAAAGGAGAGGCCCCTCAAATTTCTACCGCAAGGACAAAGGTAAGGAAAGGGAAAACGAGGGGATTGGGTGTTACGAGTGCAAGAAGCCGGGTCACATAAGAGCTGAATGCCCTTTACTGAAAAAGGAGAGCAAGTACAAAAAGAAGAAGGCTCTTGTCACGACTCTATCCGACTCCGACTCATCATCCTCTTCATCGGATGAGGAACAAGAGGAAAAGGCCAATCTCTGCTTCATGGCCAATGAAAGTGAGGTAACATCCGAATCACCTTTAGATTTTACTTTTGATGAGCTTTATGATGCTTTTAATGAATTAATGATAGAATATAAGGCAATAAATCTGAAGAATAAAGAACTAAAAATAGCTAATCAATCATACATACTTAAGTACGATAAATTAGTTAAGGATAAGGACTTAATCACCAAAAAAAATATGGAACTTAAGACAAGCAATAAACTTTTAACTCAAAAGACTAATACCTTAACTAAAGAAAATGAAAGGCTAAATAAAGAAACATTAGAACCCAAAAACCATAAACAAATCCTAAACAAGGATCTCACAAAAGAACTTAATGATCTAAAAGCAGAAAATCAAACACTAACTAAAGAACTTAACAAATACAAACCCTTAGTTGAAAAATTTACCTATAGTTCTGAAAAGTTAAACATGATACTTAATAGTCAACGAGTCGTATTTAATAAAGCGGGGTTAGGATATAAACCAAGAAATAAACAAAAACTTCTTAGTAACTTCTTTGTTAAAGCTGGGGAAACTAAAACTAAGAAAATAACCTGCTTTTGTTGTGGAACTATCGGACATAAGGTAAATGTATGTGACTATAGGAAAAGTAAAACAAAAAGGAAAATAAAAAGGGTATGGGTTCCAAAAGGAACCAACTTGACTAACCATGAAGGACCCAAGAAAACTTGGGTACCTAAGATGACATGATTTGCTTGTGTAGGAGTGTCTTGCAGCCAAGGTCAACAAAAACTGCTGGTATTTGGATAGTGGCTGCTCAAGGCACATGACGGGTGATAAAGATCAATTCTTCACCCTCGAAGCTAAGAAGGGAGGTGCTGTGACTTTTGGAGACAACAACCAAGGTCACATCATTGGTATTGGTAAAGTTCAAATCACCCCTTCTACTTTTATAGATAATGTTAGATATGTTGATGGTCTTAAGCATAACTTGTTAAGCATTAGTCAATTATGTGATAAAGGATATGATGTTATGTTTAAACCATCACTATGCATTATAACAAATCCTAATGATAATAGTTTAGTTTTTAAAGGGATTAGGCGTGGAAATGTATATGTTGTAGACCTAGAAGATCTTGCAAAACATAACCAATGTTTAGTTGTTAATGAAACTAAAGAAAATGATGCTAGTTGGTTATGGCACCGTAAGTTAGGTCATGTAAGCATGGACACAATAACTAAACTAGTTAAAAGAGACTCCGTGATAGGTTTGCCAAAATTAAAATTTGAAAAGAACAAAATATGTGAAGCATGTCAATTTGGCAAACAATCTAGGAACTCATTTAAATCCATAAAATGTGTCTCTACTTCTAGACCTCTAGAATTATTACACATGGATCTATTCGGTCCAACTAGAACAACAAGCCTAGGTGGAAATAAATATGGTCTAGTCATTGTAGATGATTATTCTAGGTACACATGGGTCATGTTCCTAGCACATAAGGATCAAGCATTTTCTGTCTTTAAGAAATTCCATAAAGAAGTAACCAATGCTAGAGATAACTCAGTAATAGCTATTAGAAGTGACCATGGTACCGAATTCGAAAATCAGTCATTTGAGGAGTTTTGTAGTAAAAAGGGGATAACCCATAATTTTTCAGCACCTAGGACACCACAACAAAATGGAGTTGTGGAAAGGAAAAATAGAACACTAGAAGAAATGGCTAGAACTATGTTATGTGAAAGTAACCTCCCTAAGTACTTTTGGGGAGAAGCCATTAATACTTCTTGCCATATATTAAATAGAGTTTTGTTAAGACCCATTATAAAGAAAACACCTTATGAACTTTGGAAAAACAGAAAACCAAAAGTTAATTACTTTCATGTTTTTGGATGTAGGTGTTTTGTTCATAATAATGGGAAAGATAATCTAGGTAAATTTGACTCTAAATCGGATGAAGGAATATTCTTAGGTTATTCTACAACTAGTAAAGCCTATAGAGTCTTTAATAAAAGAACCTTAGTTATAGAAGAATCTATACATGTTGTTTTTGATGACTCTAGTGACATCTCGTCTAGTAAGAAGATTAATTTTGATGATGATGTTGAAATACTTGAAGAAAAGATAGATGAGATGGGATTTCAAGATAATAATCAAAAGTTGATTGAAGGAGAATCATCAAGCCAAGAGGGTATTGTGGATCATGGGCTAACTAAAGCTTGGAGGTATGCTCATGGGCATCCTAAGGAACTAATTCTAGATGATCCATCTCAACCCGTTAGGACTAGAGCATCCCTTAGGAATTTGAATAACCATCTAGCTTTTGTTTCACACTTTGAGCCCAAACATATAGAAGAAGCCGAAAATGATGTAAATTGGATAAATGCAATGCAAGAAGAACTAAACCAATTTACTAGAAACAAAGTGTGGAATTTAGTAGAGAGACCTTCTGAATATCCAATTATAGGTACTAAATGGATATATAAAAATAAGCTAGATGAAAATGGAATTGTTATAAGGAATAAGGCTAGACTAGTAGCAAAGGGTTATAATCAAGAAGAAGGCATAGATTTTGATGAAACCTTTGCTCCCGTAGCTAGACTTGAGGCTATTAGATTATTATTAGCATATGCATGCTCTAAGGACTTCAAACTATATCAAATGGATGTAAAAAGTGCTTTTTTAAATGGGTATATTAATGAGGAGGTATATGTAGAACAACCTCCTGGTTTTGAAAATCATCAATATCCCAATCATGTATATAAACTAAACAAAGCACTTTATGGTTTAAAACAAGCACCTAGAGCATGGTATGAGAGGCTTAGCAAATTCCTATTAGAACATGAATTCTCTAGGGGAAATGTAGATACAACATTATTTCTGAAAAAGCAAAATAAGGATATGTTATTAGTACAGATTTATGTTGATGATATCATTTTTGGTGCTACTAACAATCGCCTCTGCGAAGAGTTTGCTGATTTGATGCAGAGTGAGTTTGAGATGAGCATGATGGGAGAGCTGAACTACTTCCTCGGGCTTCAAATCAAACAGTCTGAAGGAGGCATCTTCATCAATCAAGCTAAATATATCAAGGAGATGCTCAAGAAGTTTGATATGGAGGGAAACAAATCAATCAGCACCCCCATAAGCTCATCATGCAAATTAGACCAAGATGAATCAGGTAAATCTGTAGATCAAAAACTTTATAGAGGTATGATAGGATCTTTACTGTATCTTACTGCAAGTAGACCTGATATTAAGTTTAGTGTGTGCATGTGTGCTAGATATCAGGCTAATCCTAAAGAAACACACCTAGCTGCAGTTAAGAGAATTTTTAAATACTTAATAGGAACTAAGAACATAGGGCTATGGTACTCTAAAGAATCTAGCCTAAACTTAATAGGATACACAGATTCAGACTTCGCTGGATGTAAGCTTGATAGAAAAAGTACCAGCGGGTCGTGTCAATTTCTAGGAGAAAACCTTATCTCATGGTTTAGCAAGAAACAAAACTCGGTTGCACTATCTACTGCAGAAGCTGAATATGTTGCAGCCGGGAGTTGTTGTGCTCAAATCTTATGGATTAAACAACAGTTAGAAGATTATGGCATTAAACAAGATAAAATTTCCATTAATTGTGATAATACAAGTGCCATAAATCTAACTAAAAATCCAATTCAACATTCAAGAACTAAACACATTGAGATAAGACATCACTTCATAAGAGATCATGTATTGAATGGTGATGTGACACTCCAATTTGTTTGTACTGATAATCAATTAGCAGATATTTTTACAAAACCCCTAAGTGAAGAGAGGTTTAGTGTGCTTAGGAGGGGATTAGGAGTGATTGATCCATCCTAGTGGTAGTTTCCACTAGATTCATTGATTTTGATGATTACAATGTGGTTAAAATAGAGTTCCTTTTCAATGATCATCAAATCAGATCTTAATTAGGTGATTTTCCCTCATTTGGCACGATTATAGCATGATTTTTAGGTGCGTGCCAAGGTTAGAGACGACTCGAGTAAGTTACAGAGCCGGCTCCTAAGGGGGAGTCGACTCGCGCATTGGCGGGAGTCGACTCGCAAAGATGGCAGCAGAGGGGGAGTCGACTCGCATATTGTCGGAAGTCGACTCGAGGCCTACAGGCGCATAAGGAGAGTCGACTCACGCATATTCTGGAGTCGACTCGAGGTCGAGTCGACTCGCGACTCAGTGGAGTCGACTCGCAGTCGGGATCCGACTTTTTAACCCTAGATTTGTCGTTTCGAAAACACTTTTCTCTCAAGCCGCTACTGTTCAAAAAGCCCTAGAGCCGACTCCTAGGTCGTCCCCGATCGTCTCCAACCCTTTTTCCGTCGATTTTTCACCGGTTCTTAGGGTTTTCGTCCGTTCCTAGGTCGTCTCCGGTCCGTCCCAAGCTTCCTCCGTCGACCCTTCTCCGTCCTTTAGGTTCTTCATTCCATTTTAGGTCAAAATGCCACGTAAGACCGTGGTTAGGAAGAGGTCCCGTCCCGAGGCCGGTCCCGAGCGGCGCTCCAAGGCGCGGCACGATCCCGCGAGGCAACCACCTCCGGCTCATTCCCTGCCTAGGGCGGTTCCCGCGAGGCCATTGGCCGGGAAGGTCGTCTCCACCGGGAGGTATGTCGATTTTGACTTCCTCTCCCGGGAAGGGTTCACCATAGGTGAAAGACTTAGGGTCCTGGGCTTAGAGTTCTTCCTTACATTGGACCTCCCCACATATCCAGGGCTCGTTAGAGAGTTTTACGGTACCGTCCATCGGGGAGATGGGGGTATCGAGGGCACAGTAGCCGGTGTCCCTGTGTTTGTCACGGAGGATCTTATTGGCCACATCCTCCACCTTCCACTAGTAGGGGTGGCTCCCACACATCCCGAGGACAGAGTTGAGGCCCTTACGGCCGTTCTCGGGCATCCACCCCAGTCACCCGTAGACGAGGTATCCGCCAGCTCACTACCGATTGAGATGCGGATCCTCTTGAGTATACTGTCTAGGTCCATCTTCCCTAAGACAGGGAGATTTGATTTTGTAAATGAGAGGGACCTAGCTCTTATGTTCTATATGCTTCATGACACCCCAATCAACTTCCCTAAACTCATATATCGATACATGTGTGAGCCCCTAGATAGACCTAGGCTCACCCTCCCATATGGCATGATATTCACCCTTCTGTTTAGGGAGTACGAGGTTCCCATTCCTGAGGGGGAGCCCTTTCGCGCTTTGCGATGGACTGATCGCACGCGTGCGGGGACCCTACACAGGATGGAGTTTCGGAAGAGAGAGGGGGTATGGGTTAGGAAGTCTACCCTCACCGCTCAGACCACCAGACCTTCATCCAGTCCTGAGCCCGATTCAGACTACCCAGACCTTCCAGACCATCCAGACCTTCCATCCACTCCTCCCGCTCCTACCACCTCCGCCGGACCTTCCTCCTCGGCACCACCCACTATGGCGGTCCGGATTGATCCTGAGCAGCTCCGGGAGCTGCGACAGGAGATAGTCAGAGAGGTGAGGGATGAGCTGCTTCGGGAGCTCCGAGGTGCGGTGCCTGCTCCCACTCCTGCACCCGTATCTTCTCAGTTGGTCCCTTCCTTGACAGCCGTGACTGACATGACGGCTCATGTACGGGAAGAGATCTACAATGTCCGGAGTTTGGTCCAGGCCCAGTTCCAGAGCATGAGTGAGGTCACGAGCACCACTCGACAGATGCGAGAGGACATAGATCGTGACATGCACACCACCACCGAGGGGGCCGAGCGCTTGTCGAATGTACTCATCGACAAGCTGGACGCACTTCAGACGTCAGTGACTGGGCTTCAGACGTCGGTGACTGAGCTCTCCACTACACATAGCAGAGCCACTACGTCTATTATCACGCAGCTCGGACATGTTACAGATGCAGTCACCCTCCTCATGGAGCAGAGCCGATTGAGAGGAGGAGCACCATCCTCGAGAGGAGGAGCCACATCCTCGAGAGGAGGAGCCACCTCATCGAGAGGGGGAGATACATCCTCGAGGGGGGATCTTCATCCTCGAGGAGACCATAGATGTTCTTTTTGTTTTGTTTTGTATTGTTTTGCTTTACTTATTGTATGCTCAAATGTATTCACATTCATATCAATACAATGAGTAGACATCTTATCTTCATTTCTGTGCCATTTGATGATTGGTTGTGCCATTTGTGCCATTGATTGTGTGTGATTACCTCCTTTTTGATATGATGACAAAAAGGGGGAGAAATATGTATAAAATATGTAAAAGGGGAGAAACATGGATAAAATATGTAAAAGAAATCAATAAAAAGATAAACTCTTAAAAACACACACAAATTTGTTCTAAGTGGATTCGGTACCTCGAGGCTCATTATCTCTCTTTTGGGGCTCCTAATGGAGTAATCTCCAGAATCTATTCAAGGGATATTCGGAGATTAGCTGAATCCTACTCATGAACAAATTGACAGATTTTCCCTCTAAAAACCAAAAAATTCAGTTTAAAAACTTCAAAGCATTAAAAGGAAATTCAGAGAATCAAAACATAGTTGAATGCATATGTTGAGGGGGAGAATCTGAATTTTAATCAAACTAAATCATTAATGACATATAAGCCAAACAATTGATTGCATAATATGAAGGCTTATATAATTCCAAATGAAAGGGGGAGCTTTAACTCCGAAATTTCATGTTTCACTCCTTTCAAGCTTGGATAAATTGAATTACCAGACATTTGAATTCATTTATGGATTTTATTTCATTATTTATTGAGCAATTCATTTTACATATACTCAATGTTTTGTCATCATCAAAAAGGGGGAGATTGTGGAGTGATTGATTAAAACCCCATTTGATTTTGATGAGCTCAAAGCATTTGAGTATATCTTTTAATTACTAATGAATTCAATTGAGTGTTTCAGTGAAAATCCTGTCTAAGTGTCCCAAGACTTGGTTCATAATTGTTGGATAAGTTAAGGAGTCTGTTTGAACCAATGTCTGAGACTCGAGTCGACTCCCGAGTATCACGAGTCGACTCCAAGCGTATCAAGTTCACTGGCACGAGCTCGAGTCGACTCCAGATGAGTACGAGTCGACTCCGACTAAGAACAGACAGAAGAACAGAAAGGATCAACTCAGAACCTGTCAACGAGTCGACTCCTGAAGTGCGCGAGTCGACTCCAATGTTCACCAAGTCGACTCCAGGGAAGTAAGAGTCGACTCCAAGCAGTCACAGGCAGAAAAGTCAGAGAGCAGTTTTCGGGTCTGAGATTCGAGTCGACTCCAGTGGAACGCGAGTCGACTCCGATGGTTGACAGGTCGACTCCAAAGAAAGCAAGAGTCGACTCTCAGCGGTACACAAAGAAAGTCAGAGACCATTTTATGGACTCTGAGATTCGAGTCGACTCCCGCAATACGCGAGTCGACTCCAAGACACCGCGACCCCAAGACAGACAGAAAACCAAGTTACTGCCTCTGAGATTCGAGTAGACTCCCAGACAGCTCGAGTCGACTCCAAGACAGCTTCACGTCAAAAGGCAGAAGACCATCTTTCGGAAACTGAGAGCCGAGTCGACTCCAAGGAAGTTCGAGTCGACTCCAAGACTGGACGAGCCAAAAGACAGAGGATCGGGAGTTCGGGCTCTGAGATTCGAGTCGACTCCCAGGACAGTCGAGTCGACTCGAGTGGACAAAATTCAAAATTGGATCCACGGACTTCAGTGGATGAGCCGACTCCAAAATTGCCAAGTCAGCTTCAGAAGTTGACGAGTCGACTCCAGGTCAAGACGAGTCGACTCCCAGTCGTGAAGGCAACTTTAATTCAAATTTGGAACAGTTGCCGAGTCGACTCCGGAAAAGCTTGAGTCGACTCCCGCTACAGCCGAGTCGACTCCTGATCGCGCGAGTCGACTCCAACCCACCAACGGTCATATTGTCAGGCTGCGCAGAGTGTTCAGAACGGGCAGAAAAAGCACTCTAACGGCTAGTTTCCGTGGGGGTTGGCTTAAATAGCCACAGAGGACTGTAGCAAGAGAGAGAACAACTATTTCACTCCAACTAATCAAGCATTCAAGCTCTGCAACGTGCTCTTCAACGAAAAAGAGGAAGATCTGCATTTACTGCTTCCAACTACATCTTCCCAGCAATTAAAGCCTCCTTCTCCTGCATTCAAGTCGACTACTCTTTCAAGAGGAGACCAGAAGTTTAAGAAGCCATTCCTCATCTCCAATCTAAAAGCGTTTGAGGCTTCTTAACTTCATTTATTGTTCATATTGTTTTAATCTGCTTTTTGAGAAGCTCATTTTCTGTTTTCTTTCTACAACTTGTATTTACTTGGTTCAATCGGGGATTGAATCAAGGGAATTGAGGTTGGTTGGTGAGCCGAGTTAAAACCAACGTGTGTAAGGGTTCGATTGTGATTCCGGAAAAACAATCGGGGGTGGTTCTAGTCGGTGAGCCTGGGAAAACCGACCGAGTTTGTTGTGAGCTCGTAAAACAACAAGTTTGGTTGTGAGCTTGGAAAACAACCGGCTGTAATCCAAGGGGATTATAGTGAATTCCCAAGTGAGACTTGGGGAGTGGACGTAGGAGCAAGGGTTAGCTCCGAACCACTATAAAACTTGTGTTTGTGATTGATTGTCTCTCCTTCTTCTCATTTCATATTACTCACAGCACATAGTAATTAATTAAATAACTTGCAATAGTTTTTAATTAATCATCCATAACGTTTTAAATTATCTAAATTATTTTAAAACCCAATTCACCCCCCCACTTGGGTTGTCTATCTGGGCAACAATTAGTAGAACCAAAAATGATGTCATCAATGCATACTTTGAGCAAATAAGATATCACAAGTTCTTCTTTTTGATGCATAGATTTATCACTATTACTCTCTATCAAAAAGGTTACTTAAGCTTTTATATCATGCTTTTGATGCTTGTTCCAAATCACACATTGCCTTATCATATATGTAATGTGTAATTTTTTTTTTAAAATATGGTGGTTATTTTACATAGATCTCCTTTTTAATGAAATAACCACATAGGAGTGAATTCTACACATTCATTTGACAGAATATAAAGCTCATGAAGCAAACGAATGATAATGGTGATCTTTACTTCTAGTCATGCAAGAATCTTATCAAGATCTATTTCATCTTTTCTTGATTTAGTCTTTTAGTAGTCATCAGTTTTTCTTCATTAAGTGCATTTCTGAAAAACTTAATTTGGTTATAATTATTAACAAGTTTTCAGATTGTTATATGTAAAATATTAACCATATACATACATGATTTAATTTTAGTATCTTGATAATAAATCATTAGTCTCATAAAGAATAAAATGACTTGATATTTTTGCAACTAAAAACTTTTCATTGAATATTCTATATGCATTGCTTGATGAATGATATCCAAGGATAGACATATCTCTATCAGATTTGGCATTATTTTCATAAGAGCATATCAAGCATAACATGTACGACTGAAAAATATGAAAGATATGCAATGGTTCATTTTCCATTTTTCAGAAGATCAAAATTTTCATCAAAAATAGATCTAATAGAAATCATATGTATGACAAGCAGTGATGATAGTCTTTTAAAAATTATTTAAGTAGATGACTATCATACATAATTGTCTTTTTCATTTCTTCAAGAATTCTATTAATCCTATTTTACTTATGATGTCCTTGGAGCTGAAATAATTGAATTTAATATTATTTTCTGTATAACCTTAATCAGGATTTTGGTTTTCAACACTGTGCCATGATCTTCACAGTTTGGAAACCTTTTTCATTTGAAACGCTTTTACAAGATTTAGTAAATACAGAAAAATACTTCAGTTTTATTTTTCAAGAACAAATCCAATGTAAGCTTTTGAAAACTTAGAGATGGAAACAACATCTTTAGATTTAGAAATGATTTTTGTTTGTTTTCTTAGTTAGCATGCATAGCAAAACTTTGACCTTTAAGTAGATAATCTAAGTAAGCCTATGGCAAGGTCTTTTGAGATTAAGTACATACTAGCATGAGTTGATTCTATGTGCCAAGGATGGTTTCTTTAATCTTGGTATTCATAGTGCATATATTCAAAAGCATACCAAGTACACATTATCATATCTATGATCAATAAACAATAATGCCATGGATAAAAACTCTCAATCAAGCATATAGAGAATTCATAGAATTAATCTTAATAATGATTAATCATTTAGCAACTTTATCCAATGGTGAGTAAAGTATCCTATAAAATGAAGTGATTTGATTATATTTCCAAAAGTATTTTCTATATCACAAAATTGATCAACACATGCAATTCATACTTTAATCAAATACTAAAACAAAAATAATAATGAGATGCAAGGATTACTGATTTCATTATTATTATTATTTAAAATTACTTTTCATAAGTATATTTTAAGTTTCAATGTGTCTAGAACACCCATTTGTATGAATCTATTTGTTTCATGGGTATCTTGGCACATCTATGTCTACATCCTCATATTTTCATTTTGGGTACCCAAGCTTGCTTGGGTCCTTGAGAGTTAGGACATATGGTTCTGTTGCTGGTGGTCCAAACCGAGAACGATTGACACGACGGTGTGAACGGGGTTCCGCCTGAGTTGTCTTGGTTGGTGCTGGTTGCGCTCCACCTTCCGCCAAGGAACCTGCAAACAAGCCTTGCACCACCACCAGGGTGGTGATGGCCCTCCGACGGTCAAGTCAGAGGAGATTGGAGGAGGAGAGATGATAATCCCAAGTGGGAGAGAGTGCTCTGGGAGGTATTGCTCACCCCCCCCCCTTCTCCCCCCAGCCGCATATATACCTGGCTGGGAGGTCTCTCAGGGGGGTTTGTCGTCGTGGGGCACGATAGAATGGCCACTGACATGGCCGTTACGGGGCGTCGTGGAGCAGCGCTGGGTACGGTCATGGCAGGGCGTAGTGGAGCTCCGCTTTGTACGGTTGATACAGGAGATCGTGGGCAGCATCGAGTACAGCCGTTGCAGGGAGTAGTGGAGCAGGAGGCCGCGGCGTGCCTCTGGAGAATAGCCTGTCGTTATCAAAAGATCTCCGACTCGGGGTCGGAATGCTGGATCATAGGGCAGCCGACCCGGGGTCGGGCTGCGAAGCCGAGGAGGTCCGACTCGGGGTCGGAGTGCTGGATCATAGGGCAGCCGACCCGGGGTCGGGCTGCGGAGCCGAGGAGGTCCGACTCGGGGTCGGAGTGCTGGATCATAGGGCAGCTGTAGCTTTCCTGGATACGCGTGCCGATCACGTGGGGCATGGCGGCTCAATTCCCCCATAACAGTAGCCCCCCACTTCCGAGCCTGGAACCAGAAGGGGAACAGGTGAAGGGAGTGATGTTTCGAGATTGCCGCCATCCTTCGGAGAGGCGCGCGCGCTTCAAGCTTCCCGCCTTCTTTATGGCGTATGGCGGTTGCTGCTGACCTGGCAACCTGAGGATTTCGGCGGACATCCTTCCTTAATGGTGTCGATTCGCCTTTGGGGTGCGAGCGACCCTTCGGCGGCCAGGCGTCTTCTGGCGTCATCGAGGTGTCACTTGCCCTTTCGCCTATTTAATCGGGGGCCCTCCCCCGTCCGTCTTCTTCTTTACGGACATTTTCGAGTTTCTCCTTTGCGCTACCATTGTTGCCGCCGAAACGTTCGCTTGCTTTTCCTTTGACGCTCTCGGAGCCGTTCTTCCTCCTCTTCAAGTGAGTTTCCCACTCTTCTACTTTGAGCTCTTCATACTTTTTCTTTTTGTACTAGTGCACCCCAGTCGTTCCGGCCTTTCCCTCCTTCTTGACCCCGTCCTGACCGTAGATTGGCCATTAGGGATGGGCGAAGTGGGAGCAGATAGCATCAAGTCAAAACTGGTCGCCGAGGACTTAGACGGATTTGTGGCTCGGTACCACCTTCCCGAGGCCTGCAATGTCACGCTCCCAGGGCCTGAGGAGAGGATGTCTCATCCTCCTCGAGGGAAGATCGCCATCAATGAGGGCATCCTCCAGGCCGGGTTCCGCTTTCCCCCTTCAGACCTAGTCTTACAGGTGCTCCGGGGTTTAGGAATGGCACCGACGCAACTGGTGCCGAACTCGTGGCGTGCTCTGACGGTCTTCCAGGTTCTCTGTCGCTTGCATGCGATTCCCGCCACCTTGAACGTTTTCTGGGAGCTCTACGGCCTGAGCGGCCACCCCCAGGACAAAGGGTGGTGGTGCTTCGCAGCGCGGCGAGGGTGCGGCCTTGTCAAGGAGGGTCCTACCTCCATTCACCACTGGAAGGAGCGCTTCTTTTTCGTTGATGCAGACCCCTCCTGGGAAATCAGGGCAATCTGGGGGACGCCGGTGAAGTCCCCAATTGGCCTGTCGAAGTTGTCGAGGGAGGAATCCGAGGGCGTCGCCGCCTTGAAGGGGTTGGTCGCTGAGGGCCAGCTTCCCCCGGTGGGCCGCCTTATTTCTGAGGATACCTTGGTGAACGTCGGTTTGAGCTCGGTCCCCACCGACCGTGAGTCCGCCATCGTTTCTTTAGCTCTTTTCTTCTCTTTCGTTCCTTCTTCCTTTCGGTTTCTCAGTCCCTGACCATCCCGTCCTTCTTGCAGAGGTCGACGACGTCATGCGGTCGGTGAAGTCGAAGGCTGTTGGTAGGGCGTCCCTGCTGGAAGCAGTCCGGAGGAGGAAACGAGCTCTTCCGAGCGGGGCCCCACCGGCGAAGAAGTCCCGTAAGGAGATACCTCCGATGCCGACCGACGAGTCCGGGCCCACCGGTCAGGGAGATGTCGTGGGCACCGACCGGCAGCTGACGCTGTATCAGCCCTCCGGTGGTAAGGTTGCCGCTACTCCGGAGGTGCCACCTGAGCCTGCTCAAGACGGACGGGTCGGACGTGATCGGTCCCCGACCCGGCCTTCGACTCGGTCGGCTCCTGATGACTCGAGGAGGGACGCGCCGAGGCCCCGGCCGAGCGGGACCCTATCAATTCCTGGGGCGACCCCCGCCCCGAGCGCGATCAGCCGGACTCTTCCCCAGGCGATGGATAAGGGTAAGGCTGCAGAACCACCATCCGGCTCCGGGGAGAAATCGGGGTCTGCCTTCACTACCGATGGCGCCCGAAATCTCATCGAAACAGTGTTGCTGGAGAAGGACCGTCGGCGGGTCCGGGAGTTGGATGTCTCTGACGTTGGGGCCGCCAGCTGCGTCTGTCTCATGTCGGTGAGTGTTCTTCTGGCCGTCTTTCACCATTTATTGGCTCTGTTGTTCTCCGCCTGACTCCCTTATTTTTCCTATTTCTTAGCTCGCCCAGTACATGATCCGTCTGGAGGAGTGCTACAAGGAACAGGCGGGGCTTTTGGCGAAGGCCGAGGACCGGCTGAAAGCAATGGAAGAGGGAGGCCGGGCTGCGGCAGGCAGGACGACCGGGGACCTCGAGGCGAGGCTCCGGGAGGCCGAAGAGCGGGCACTCGGCTTCGCCGCCCTGGAGGAGCAACTGTCAGAGGCTCGGGAGCAACTCAAAGCCGCCTCGGGCCTCGAAAGCAGGGTCAAGAAGGCGGAGGAACGGGCTGAAAAGCAGTCCCGGAAGATCGCGGACTATCGAGAGCGGTGGGAGAAGGCCCAGCGGTCTGCCGACAACGCCTGCGACCGAATCCGCTCTTTTGAAGCCAAACTAGGCGAACTGGAGTCGGCCCTGGAGAAGTCATGCACGGACGTCCAAGAGCTCCGTTCGCGCCTGAAGGAAGCCGAGGCCGCTCGGGTTGCTACCGAGGCGAAGCATAAAGAGGCCCAGGCTGATCTGCTGAGGGTCTCCTCTGAGGCCGAAGGCCGGATTGTGGCGAAGGTCTTGGAGGCCAAGGCTCAGATTATGGAGCGAGCTGAGGCGGAGCTGGCCGAGAAGAGGGCGGAAATCGGGCGTCAGGCGGTAGAGGCTTATCGCCAGTCCGCCGAGTTCGCCCATGATATGTCGGAGGCAGTGCGGACCTATCGCCAGTCTGACGAGTTTGTCCATGACGCGTCGGACGCGGGGGCCGAAGCCTTCACCTTGGGCTTCGAGGAGGGCCTGGCAAGGGTGTCGGCTAAGTATCCCGAAGTTGACCTGAGCGAGATCTCCCTCCTGGACTCCTCTCCGGCGCCATCGCCTGCTGGTTCTCCGCCTGCTTCCCTACCTCCCGCGGACGAGCCCGGCGTTCCCGACCCGGGAGTTCCTCCAAGCTGACCTCTTGTACCTTTCATTGTCTTTTTTATTTTTGTATGTCGGCGTTTTGCCCAATTGTATGGGCCTCGGCCCTGAAAATTAATGCACGTTGAATATTTCTTCATCTCGCCCTCGTCCTCTTTTTTTTTTTTTTTTTTTTTTTTTTTTTTTTTTTTAGCTCTTGGTTGCTTCTTGCTGACTTTTGATTCCCGAAGTTCTTCCGGCGCTAGGCCAGGCATCCGAGGGTTAAACCTCAGGAAACTCTTCCGGCGCTAAGCCAGGCATCCGAGGGTTAGGCCTCAGGAAATTCTTCCGGCGCTAAGCCAGGCATCCGAGGGTTAGGCCTCAGGAAATTCTTCCGGCGCTAAGCCAGGCATCCGAGGGTTAGGCCTCAGGAAACTCTTCCGGCGCTGAGCCAGGCATCCGAGGGTTAGGCCTCAGGAAACTCTTCCGGCGCTAGGCCAGGCATCCGAGGGTTAGGCCTCAGGAAACTCTTCCGGCGCTAGGCCAGGCATCCGAGGGTTAGTCCTCAGGAAATTCTTCCGGCGCTAAGCCAGGCATCCGAGGGTTAGGCCTCAGGAAATTCTTCCGGCGCTAGGCCAGGCATCCGAGGGTTAGGCCTCAGGAAATTCTTCCGGCGCTAAGCCAGGCATCCGAGGGTTAGTCCTCAGGAAATTCTTCCGGCGCTAAGCCAGGCATCCGAGGGTTAGGCCTCAGGAAATTCTTCCGGCGCTAGGCCAGGCATCCGAGGGTTAGGCCTCAGGAAATTCTTCCGGCGCTAAGCCAGGCATCCGAGGGTTAGGCCTCAGGAAACTCTTCCGGCGCTAAGCCAGGCATCCGAGGGTTAGGCCTCAGGAAATTCTTCCGGCGCTAAGCCAGGCATCCGAGGGTTAGGCCTCAGGAAATTCTTCCGCTCGCTGGTCGGCCAAGGCTGGCGCAAGCCGAAGCGACCGGTCGGGGCTTCCGGCTAGTCTGCTCCCGGGATGATCATCGGGTTAGCCAGGCATCCGAGGGCCGAGCCTCGGGAGATTCCACTCGTTGGTCGGCCTAGGCTGGCGCAAGCCGAGGCGACCGGTCGGGGCTTCCGGCTAGTCTGCTCCCGGGATGATCATCGGGTTAGCCAGGCATCTGAGGGTTGTCAAGCCTCAGGGAAATTCCGCTCGTTGGTCGGCCAAGGCTGGCGCAAGCCGAGGCGACCGGTCGGGGCTTCCGGCTAGTCTGCTCCCGGGATGATCATCGGGTTAGCCAGGCATCCGAGGGCCGAGCCTCGGGAGATTCCACTCGTTGGTCGGCCTAGGCTGGCGCAAGCCGAGGCGACCGGTCGGGGCTTCCGGCTAGTCTGCTCCCGGGATGATCATCGGGTTAGCCAGGCATCTGAGGGTTGTCAAGCCTCAGGGAAATTCCGCTCGTTGGTCGGCTAAGGCTGGCGCAAGCCGAGGCGACCGGTCGGGGCTTCCGGCTAGTCTGCTCCCGGGATGATCATCGGGTTAGCCAGGCATCCGAGGGCCGAGCCTCGGGAGATTCCACTCGTTGGTCGGCCTAGGCTGGCGCAAGCCGAGGCGACCGGTCGGGGCTTCCGGCTAGTCTGCTCCCGGGATGATCATCGGGTTAGCCAGGCATCTGAGGGTTGTCAAGCCTCAGGGAAATTCCGCTCGTTGGTCGGCCAAGGCTGGCGCAAGCCGAGGCGACCGGTCGGGGCTTCCGGCTAGTCTGCTCCCGGGATGATCATCGGGTTAGCCAGGCATCTGAGGGTTGTCAAGCCTCAGGGAAATTCCGCTCGTTGGTCGGCCAAGGCTGGCGCAAGCCGAGGCGACCGGTCGGGGCTTCCGGCTAGTCTGCTCCCGGGATGATCATCGGGTTAGCCAGGCATCCGAGGGCCGAGCCTCGGGACATTCCACTCGTTGGTCGGCCACTTGTCGCTCGCCGCCCATCGGGGTTTCTCTGTGCCCAGCCGCGACCGTGTTTCTCCTCTCCTCCAAGCGTTGCCTGGGGGGAACACGAGAAGGGTATTAAACGCTAATTAATGCGTTACCTGGGAAATCGGATCGCCAGTTGCTGCTGATGAGGAGTGTTAGTTGAGCGGCCGCGATACGCGGGTTCTTCGAGGAGGATGCGGCCTGGGCGCGAGCGGAGACACGTGGACCTAGGGGTATACGTCACCCGGATCGTCCTGCACAAAGAATGCGATTTAAGGAGAATGACGCTTAGGAAATCGCGGGGAGATACGCCTCGGGAGCCGGAACGGCTCCGGATTCAGTGCGCCTGCATTTATTGGAGCCACCCGTATCGGAACTACCAGGGGGCCGCAGCTTGGCTATAAATACAGGTGCAGGTACGATGGAATTTGCCAAGCCGGAGCTGCAGGTTGCCATGGATCGCGGACCTCCTCCTTGGCATATGACTGAGAGACTCCTGTCGAAGGAAAGGGGAGGCGCTCCCCTTACAACTTCAGCCAACTAGCCGTTTCATCTGGGATCAACAAGGAGGGTCTCCCCGGCGGAACTCCGCTCTAGGCGTTTCATCCGGGATCACATCTCCCCTCCTTGAAGTTCAGCCTCCCGGTTGAGCTCTGCGCCGGACGCTCAATCCGGGACCGCGCCTCCATATACTCTTCCCCCTTGAATCCCTTTTCTTCCCTACCACTGGGGAAGATGGGAATATCCTTTGGAGGCGGCGTTCCCCTGGGGGCAGCGGGAGCTTCTTCTGCGGCGGCTCCTCCTCTTTTTGGTGAGGTGCTGGATGGCGCCTCCGGTTAGAAGCACCCACTTCTGGTGGGACTGCAGCCGCCCTGGGTTGAGGGTTTGGGTCCCCACCTCTTCTTTACTTTCTTTACTCCCTAATTCCCCTCTGGGAATTCCTTGTAATCACACGAGCACGCCACTGTAACCAGAAATTATTGAAATGAAAAGTATTGCACCTTTTTAAATTGTCTTTCTGGCCTTGTTGTTCTACTGGTAATACATCCGTAGGTTAGCGGAATTCCAGCCCCTTGGAATTTTTCGGCCATCTAGGGCTTCCAACTGGTAGGAGCCAGGTCGGTTTACCCAACGAACTTTATACGGGCCTTCCCAATTTGGCGCTAGCTTCCCACCTTCCGTAGGTTGAGATGCCTTAGCTCGCCTCAGCACCAGATCTCCAATTCTGAAAAGCTTCGGTCGGACTTTGGAGTTGTAATATCGGGCCACCCTCTGCTGATACATTGCCATCCGTACCTGAGCCATTTCCCTTGCCTCTTCCAAGAGATCCAAGTTCCCTCGGAGTTGCTCTGAATTGGCCTCGGGTCGGTGCGCGGCCACCCGAGGCGAGGGGAGTCCGAGCTCCACGGGGGCAACTGTTAGAAGTATGCCCTAGAAGCCAATCTGGCTGACACATTGTTAATTCTAGGGACATAATTTTGTACTTGACTATTTATTATTGAATAAATAAAAGGCATCTTTTCATTCATATTGTTTATGTGTCTATGAATCGTCCAAGAAATTAATAAGATGATGATGCATATTCTCAAGAGTTGAGAATTTGAGCCATGTATCATTGGTGATTAATTTCTAAATGCTCCTGATCAATGGATCATCATGAGGACGGTGATCGATCCGATCAGTGCACAGATCACTTTCCTTCTGGATGGACGAGACTTGAGTCCACAGTGTAGGGACACTGAAGTGATAGTGCAGGTGCTTGTTAGAGAACAAGGGTACTGAGCGTGACCAAGACAAGAAGTCACTTGGATGTCTATCCACTCGTCAGTGACTTGCTTGATGTTGCAGTAGTGTGACTGGTCCTTTGACCTGCGGTGCTTCGGCTACTCACAGTGAGGTTATTGTAGTTTGACTGCACACATACATGGTCTCTAGCCATATGGGTCCATGCAGTGTAGATTGGCTGCAGTAGGTTCACTGTAGGAGTAGGGTATGCACCTATAAGGAATCTATCGACCTTGATAGATAAGGAGTGATCCTATGTGATTTGTTAGACTGAGTTCTAAGACCTTGGCCAGGGCAGTAATATAAAGTGGAGAAAGAGTTTTTTCACTATCGAACTCAAGTCAAATAAATCTTCACATATGACAGACGATGGGGTTTGACGAGCTGTCCATGACCTCCGTCCTGTAGGGATCCACGATAGTAGGACTGTATCACACGATAACTGCACCTAGAGGTTCATCATTCTATTCTACTGGGTAGCCACTACATGCTGCTAGGTGTCACTGGTGGATGGTGGGACTCACAGGAATTATCTCGATGATCGATAAACCCTAATGAGTAGAGTTGGAATCGTTCCAATCCATTGAAAGGAGTTTTCAATGATATTGTGATAGAGATCATAATATATCTCACTACCAGTCAGAGTAGAACCTATGGGGTCACACACATTAGAAGTATTGACCGATCCGATAGTTGAATCGTGATTAGGAATCACAAGTAATCAATTAGATTGATATTCAGAAGAAGAAGGAACAAAGGGAATTAATTAATTGGACTTAAACGCAAATTCTACTTCGAGTAGGATTCCTAGAGTCCTAATTGGATTAGGACTGGGAATCCTATTTGGAGTAGGACTGGGATTCCTACTTGGAATAGGATTCCTACAATCCTAATTAGATTAGGAGTTTTGAATTAAAATTGGATTCCTACTTGGAGTAGGATTCCTAGAGTCCTAATCGGATTAGGACTTCGGATTCAAATTAGAGTCCTAATTGGATTAGGACTAAAATTAAATAAGTCCTAATTTGATTAGGGTTTCTTAAGTTCTAATTAATTATTAATCTAATGAATCAACATGACTCCTAATTGGGTTAGGATTGAAGAGTTCAATTGAGTCATGGTTCACTCAAGTTCTAATTGGATTAGGACTAGTATAGATTGAACCCAATTGATTCATGATTTGGTTAAACCCTAATTGGATTGGGACTAAACCAAATTAGGGCCACCCAATCCTCATTAGATGAGGATTAGGGCAACACAAAAGGGAGGGGCTCACGCCCCTCCCCTTTCTCCTCCTTGGTGCGGCAACACAAGAGGGGCCGGCGCCCCTCTTGGAAAGCAATCAAGGGCTCCTAACTTGTAGGAGCCCTTCATGCTTTAAAAAGGGGTGAGGGCGGCAGCTAGGGCTCCCAAGAGTTTTTCCTCTTCCCTTGGAGCCGTGGCCACCCTCTCCCTCCCTTGGTTCAGCCGCCAGCAAGAAGAAGGGAAAAAGAAGCCATGGCGCCCTCCTCTTCCTCCTTTCCTCCTTCCAACGCAGGGAAAAGAAAGTAGGCTGCAGGGGCTTTGCTTCTTCCTCTTCTTCATCCTTCTTCTTCCTCCTCTCAAGTATATTCAAGAGTTGAAAGAAAGAGAGGAGATCAGCCATCAAAAGTTATCTCTGCAAGGGAGCTAGCACCCCGGTGAGATAGAGAGATTGGATCGGATTCTGCTTCGTGTGGATACCCGTAGAGGCCGGACACTTGAACGGCTTCAAGCGAACCCTCTTCCAGAAATCCTACGATCATCAGATAGTGGTGAAGTTCTACCCACTCAAAGGTAAGTAGTAGATCTGAAATTAATCATGTCTTTTAATTTTAATCTTCCCTTTAGATTTCATAAAACTGAGTTAGAGAACTCTAGAAAATTTTTGAAATCTACGTTCCCTAGAACGTTCATGAGATGAACGCCCCCGCACGTGTCTTTCCGCTGCGATCGTCGCAACGCGTGTGGGGGTAATCCAACAGTGGTATCAGAGCCGTGTTTATGGGATTTAGATTAAAATTGATAGGCTTGATTAGGATTTAACTTAGATCTGAAAAATTTATATGCTTGCTGAAATTTCTGCGTGCTGAAATTTCAGATTTCAGCATGCAGATTTTGTTTGGAAAAACTAGATCTTGCATGATTAATTTTAATTACAATGAGATTGCAATAATTAAAATCATATCTTGCATGATCAGAATTTCAGTTGATGGCATATTTAATCAAAATTTCCAGATCTGAAATTACATAAGAAGTATGTGATAAGATTCATTTAAAGATTCATGATCATGAAAGATAAATTTCTATTTATGCCTAAGCTTAAAAGGAAATTGATATTTGCATGATATGCATAAGATGTGATCAAATCATAGAATCATGTTTATTAAAGGATAATTTTGTTTAGGATTGTGCTTAAAAGAAAATTAATATATGCATGAGATGTACATATATGTTAAGCAATTTTTACATGAGATGTATACATATGTTAAGCAATTTTTACATGAGATGTGAATAAAAATCCAAATAGGTTAGGACATTTACATAAGATGTAAACCTAAACTAATATGCCATTTACATAAGATGTAAACACATAACATGTGAAAGGATTTCATATTCACATAGGATGTAAACCTAAACAATATGATGTTTACATAAGATGTAAACGCATAACATATGAAAGCAGTTTTATATTTACATAGGATGTAAACTTGAACCAATGTAACATTTGCATAAGATGTAATTATATAACATTTGGTTTAGGATAGATTGTTACATTAAATACAAATCTTTTGAGACCTAAAACCTCCTCAATCAAGTCGAGAGTGAACTAACATGAGCGGGTCATATTAGATTAATTGATCTAATTGGTGTCTAGGAAAGCATGAAAGGTGGTTACTTAATTAGGACCTTACTCTCTGAGTAAGGGGAGCCTCCCACCTGCTTACCTGGCCAATTGTTCGATTACTTCTTATGAAGAGCTCAAGTTGCAAACACTAAGACCTGATTAACCAATATTAAGTCAATAGGTCTTCCACTGTAGTAGAGCTGCTAAGGTCTTTCTGATGTTGATTTGTCTCGGCTGGACACAGTGGGCAAGTTGCATCGGGGGGCTGGACCTCTCTATAGACATGAGATGTTGTAGGATAAAGGTGGGGTTGGGCACCAATAACTGTTAGGTGAGGACCCAATGACGACTTTATTCCTACGGTTATACGGTGGGTCTGACTTAACTAAGAAATGGGACCAATAACTGTTAGGTGAGGTCTTCATGGCTTAGAGACCAAGTTACACTGCAACATGCTTGAGAAGCATTGTACAAGAGTTGTACATTCATCAATCTATGTGTCACCAATAACTGTTAGGTGAGGTGGTATGTAAATCGGTGGGACCGCAGTACCCACTAGAAACCCTAGTCATGTGGAATTTCCGTTTTCCTACCAGGGGAGTGTGAGGAATTCGAGAAAATAGTGGGAGTTACATTTGTTCTAAAAGATCTTAGAACAAATTAGGATCAAGTACAAAATTCTAACTAGAATCTTTACTCTCTGAGGATTATAAAGACAGCTTCTAGACTTTTAACTCATATCCTACAAAACAACCGTTTGACCAAACCCAATTATAAAGACTGGCTCAGCAAATTTCAAAAAATAGTTTTGAATTGTGAGAAATTAGGGTATCAGCTAGACCATGGAATCCCTGTATTACCAATCCGTCCGATCACTGATCAGCGTAAGACGCTTGTTAAATGGACGAACAATGACAATAAAGTTAGGTGCTGCACAATGGCATCCATGTCCAATGCATTACAATGCCAGCATGAGAACATGAAGATTGCCAAGGACACATTAAAACACCTGCAAGAGTTGTATGGTGATCAGAGTCACGCAGCTTGGTTTGAATGTCCAAGAGGCTCTTCAAGGCCAAGATGCGTGATGGGCAGTCTATCCATGATCATGGTTTGACCATGATAAAGGACTTAGAGAAGCTTGAGAAGCTCGGCATGACCATGCACAAGGAATTGCAAACGGATTTGATCCCGCAATCCCTTCCAGCTTCATATGAATAGTTTATAGTAAACTACCATATGAACAAGGTTGTATGCACTAAAATAGAATTGTTAAATAAATTGGTAACTAACTTAGGGACCTTGAAGAAGTTCAAGGGGCATCGTTTTTGCTGTCAAGTTGGTTTCTACTTTCAAGAGATAGTCTATTTGAAAGAAGAAAAAGCCTGCGAAGAAACAGAAGATCGAGAAAATGCCAAATAAGGAAGTTCCAAGAAAAGGCCAATTGCAAGGAAAAATGTTTCCATTGCATCATGGACGGCCATTGGAAGAGGAACTGTCCTATATACATGGGAAGCATAAAGAACATGAAGGGTGACAGACCTTCAGAAGGTATGTCAGATATGCTCAGAATACTTAGGGACTGTTACCTATTGCTAGCAGAAATTTGATTTCTGTAGCACAGAAAATTTTTATTAAATTGATTCAACATGGTTTTAAGATTGACAGTCTCTATCACAAACATATGGATGTATCTGTGAATATATCTGAGCAAACAGTGAATACCATAGGATCTAATAGATCCAAAAATGAGATAAAACTAAAGTATTTGTGGCACCTCAGACTTGGCCATATAGGAGAAGACAGAATAAACAAATTGGGGAAACATGAGCTTTTGGGCTCATTGACTTTCGAGTCATATTTGATTTGTGAATTCTGCCTTTAAGGAAAGATGGCCAACTTATCCTTTGTAGGACACAGGGAGGTCCACTGAAATACTTATCCTAGTACACACTAATGTGTGTGGCCCATTCGATGTGCAGGCTAGGGATTGTAATTTTTACTTCATTTTACCGATGATTACTCACGATATGGATATGTGCATGATACACAAATCTGAAACTTTTGAAAGGTTCAAAGAGTTTAAATATGAAGTAGAAAAACATACAGAAAAACTCACTAAGGTTCTTCGATCAGATCGAAGAGGTAAATACCTTAGTGGAGAGTTCCGTTATTATCTCAAGGAGAATGGTATAGTTTCATAATGGACTCCTCCTGGTACACCTCAGCTCAATGGAGTGTCAGAGAGGAGGAATCGGACTCTATTGATATGGTCCAGTACATGATGAGGTTCACTGATTTACCCTTGTTTCTTTAGATAGATGCCCTATTTCCAACTATTTACTTGTTGAATAGAGTTCCCTCTAAAGTCCATTCCTACCGCACCATATGAGATATGACATGGTAAGAAACCAAGTCTTGGTCATCTCAAGATTTGAGGATGTCCGGCCCACGTCAAGAGACTACAGGCAGACAAGCTAGAGGCTAGGACCATAAGTGCTCGTTTTATAGGATATCCTAAAGAGTTATTAGGATACAATTTTTCCGTCTCAGAGGATCACAATGTGTTTGTGAGCCGTCATGCCATCTTCTTGGAAAATCAGTTTATCCTTGATAGAGGCAGTGGGAGGAAAATTGAGCTTGAAGAGAAAGTCTCTGAAAAGCAACGAGTCATGGATCCTATCAAACCCATTTATACAGAGCCAGTACACGATATCCCTCAACCACCTCGCAGATCTAGTAGGGTCTCCCAACCTCCTGATAGATACTTAGGTATACTACAAAGAGGATACCGAGAAAATGTTCCTAGTGGGAGATAGGGATCACACGCAGGATCCCAAAACCTACGACGAGGCGATATCTGATATCGATTCCGAGAAATGGTTGGAAGCTATGAAGTCAGAGTTAGACTCAATGCATTCCAACCAAGTCTGGACCTTAGTAGATCCACCAGAAGGTATTGTACCTATTGGATGCAAATGGATCTACAAAAGGAAGATAGGTTCGAATGGAGAGGTAGAGACCTATAAGGCAAGGCTTGTGGCGAAAGGGTATAGTCAGTGCGAGGGCATTGACTATCAGGAGACCTTTTCACCTGTAGCCATGCTAAAAGTCCATTCGAACATTGCTTGCCATTGCAGCATTTCATGATTATGAAATCTGGCAGATGGATGTGAAAACTGCTTTCCTAAATGGATATCTTGATGAAGATATCTATATGGAACAGCCTTTGGGTTTCACTTTCAGTGATGGAGATCACAAGGTCTGCAAGATGCAAAGGTCCATCTATGGACTAAAGCAAGCATCTCGGAGTTGGAACACTCGTTTCAACGATGCAATCAAAATGTTTGATTTCATCAAAAACGAAGAGGAACCATGTGTTTACAAAAGGGTTAGTGGGAGCGCTGTCGTATTTCTCGTACTGTACGTGGACGACATCCTCCTGATAGGGAATGATATTCCCATGCTAACCTTGGTCAAGGTCTGGTTGTCAAAAAGAATTCTCCATGATAGACCTTGGGAAAGCATCCTATATTTTAAATTAAGGTCTATAAAGATAGATCTAAGAGGATGCTTGTCCTATCACAGCATATGTACATAGAGGGAGTGCTAAAGAGGTTCAGCATGGAAAACTCCAAGAGGGGTCTCTTACCCCTAAGGCATGGAATTCATCTCTCCAAGAAGATGTGCCCCAACACATCTGAAGAGATTCAACGCATGAGCAAGATACCCTATGCATCAGCAATAGGGAGCCTCATGTATGCCATGCTATGTACAAGACTTGATATAGTACATGCTGTGAATGTCACGAGCATATATCAATCAGATCCAGGCAAAAAGCACTGGATAGCTGTGAAGAACAGTCTTAAGTACTTGAGAAGAACTAAGGACATGTTCTTGGTCTTTGGAAGAAGATCAGAGTTGAAGGTAGAAGGATGCACACATATTGATGATAGAAAGTCTACATCAGAATATGTGCAATGGTGGTTCAGTAAATTGGAAGAGTTCCAAACAACCGATCATTATAGATTCTATCTTAGAAGCTGAATGTTACGCCGTCTCTAAGGGTGCAGTGGAAATCTTTTGGTTTAAAAGGTTCATTGCAGAGTTAGGTGTAATGTCATCAGATGTCATAAACACTCTACTGCGATAACAAAGGCACCATAGCACTAGCTAAGGAGCCAAAGGTCTCACCAAAAATCGAAGCACATAGAGCGGTAGTTTAACCTAATAAGCGACTACCTCGAAAGAAAATAAGTAGAGGATCAGAGAGTAGACTCCACAGAAAATGTGGCGGACCCATTCACTAAGCAGCTAAGTCGGCAGAAAAACTAAAGCGCATCTTGAGAAGATGGGGCTTAGGTTTATGGCTGATTGGCTTTAGTGCAAGTGGGAGATTGTTAGAAGTATGCCCTAGAAGCCAATCTGGCTGACACATTGTTAATTCTAGGGACATAATTTTGTACTTGACTATTTATTATTGAATAAATAAAAGGCATCTTTTCATTCATATTGTTTATGTGTCTATGAATCGTCCAAGAAATTAATAAGATGATGATGCATATTCTCAAGAGTTGAGAATTTGAGCCATGTATCATTGGTGATTAATTTCTAAATGCTCCTGATCAATGGATCATCATGAGGACGGTGATCGATCCGATCAGTGCACAGATCACTTTCCTTCTGGATGGACGAGACTTGAGTCCACAGTGTAGGGACACTGAAGTGATAGTGCAGGTGCTTGTTAGAGAACAAGGGTACTGAGCGTGACCAAGACAAGAAGTCACTTGGATGTCTATCCACTCGTCAGTGACTTGCTTGATGTTGCAGTAGTGTGACTGGTCCTTTGACCTGCGGTGCTTCGGCTACTCACAGTGAGGTTATTGTAGTTTGACTGCACACATACATGGTCTCTAGCCATATGGGTCCATGCAGTGTAGATTGGCTGCAGTAGGTTCACTGTAGGAGTAGGGTATGCACCTATAAGGAATCTATCGACCTTGATAGATAAGGAGTGATCCTATGTGATTTGTTAGACTGAGTTCTAAGACCTTGGCCAGGGCAGTAATATAAAGTGGAGAAAGAGTTTTTTCACTATCGAACTCAAGTCAAATAAATCTTCACATATGACAGACGATGGGGTTTGACGAGCTGTCCATGACCTCCGTCCTGTAGGGATCCACGATAGTAGGACTGTATCACACGATAACTGCACCTAGAGGTTCATCATTCTATTCTACTGGGTAGCCACTACATGCTGCTAGGTGTCACTGGTGGATGGTGGGACTCACAGGAATTATCTCGATGATCGATAAACCCTAATGAGTAGAGTTGGAATCGTTCCAATCCATTGAAAGGAGTTTTCAATGATATTGTGATAGAGATCATAATATATCTCACTACCAGTCAGAGTAGAACCTATGGGGTCACACACATTAGAAGTATTGACCGATCCGATAGTTGAATCGTGATTAGGAATCACAAGTAATCAATTAGATTGATATTCAGAAGAAGAAGGAACAAAGGGAATTAATTAATTGGACTTAAACGCAAATTCTACTTCGAGTAGGATTCCTAGAGTCCTAATTGGATTAGGACTGGGAATCCTATTTGGAGTAGGACTGGGATTCCTACTTGGAATAGGATTCCTACAATCCTAATTAGATTAGGAGTTTTGAATTAAAATTGGATTCCTACTTGGAGTAGGATTCCTAGAGTCCTAATCGGATTAGGACTTCGGATTCAAATTAGAGTCCTAATTGGATTAGGACTAAAATTAAATAAGTCCTAATTTGATTAGGGTTTCTTAAGTTCTAATTAATTATTAATCTAATGAATCAACATGACTCCTAATTGGGTTAGGATTGAAGAGTTCAATTGAGTCATGGTTCACTCAAGTTCTAATTGGATTAGGACTAGTATAGATTGAACCCAATTGATTCATGATTTGGTTAAACCCTAATTGGATTGGGACTAAACCAAATTAGGGCCACCCAATCCTCATTAGATGAGGATTAGGGCAACACAAAAGGGAGGGGCTCACGCCCCTCCCCTTTCTCCTCCTTGGTGCGGCAACACAAGAGGGGCCGGCGCCCCTCTTGGAAAGCAATCAAGGGCTCCTAACTTGTAGGAGCCCTTCATGCTTTAAAAAGGGGTGAGGGCGGCAGCTAGGGCTCCCAAGAGTTTTTCCTCTTCCCTTGGAGCCGTGGCCACCCTCTCCCTCCCTTGGTTCAGCCGCCAGCAAGAAGAAGGGAAAAAGAAGCCATGGCGCCCTCCTCTTCCTCCTTTCCTCCTTCCAACGCAGGGAAAAGAAAGTAGGCTGCAGGGGCTTTGCTTCTTCCTCTTCTTCATCCTTCTTCTTCCTCCTCTCAAGTATATTCAAGAGTTGAAAGAAAGAGAGGAGATCAGCCATCAAAAGTTATCTCTGCAAGGGAGCTAGCACCCCGGTGAGATAGAGAGATTGGATCGGATTCTGCTTCGTGTGGATACCCGTAGAGGCCGGACACTTGAACGGCTTCAAGCGAACCCTCTTCCAGAAATCCTACGATCATCAGATAGTGGTGAAGTTCTACCCACTCAAAGGTAAGTAGTAGATCTGAAATTAATCATGTCTTTTAATTTTAATCTTCCCTTTAGATTTCATAAAACTGAGTTAGAGAACTCTAGAAAATTTTTGAAATCTACGTTCCCTAGAACGCTCATGAGATGAACGCCCCCGCACGTGTCTTTCCGCTGCGATCGTCGCAACGCGTGTGGGGGTAATCCAACAGCAACGGCTTCCGTGCCATAGGTTAGGCTGAAAGGCGTCTCTCCAGTAGGAGTCCGTTGTGTGGTCCGATACGCCCAAAGGACATTCTCGAGTTCCTCGACCCAAGCTTGCCCCGTCCGGCCGATCCGCGCTTTGATACCTTGGAGGATTGTCCGATTTGTGACCTCGGCCTCGCCGTTGGTTTGGGGATGCGACACGGATGTGAACCGATGCTCGATCCCGAATTCCTCGCAGAAGTCCCGGAAGTGCTTGTTATCAAACTGTCGACCGTTATCCGAGATGAGGACCCGAGGTACTCCAAATCGGACAATGATGTTCTTCTTCACGAACTTCCGGACTTGTGCCTCCGTGATGGTGGCCAGTGGCTCTGCCTCCACCCACTTGGTGAAGTAGTCGATGGCGACAATCAAAAATTTCCGCTGGGCCGAAGCGACGGGGAATGGTCCGAGGATATCCATTCCCCACTGTGCGAAGGGCCAGGGCGCGGTGATTGGCGCCAAGGGGACAGAGGGGACTCTCTGGACGTTGGCGTGGCGCTGGCAGGCGTCGCATTTCCGCACGTGGTCCTTCGAGTCCTCCAACAAGGTCGGCCAATAGTAGCCTTGCCTCATGATCTTATGCGCCAAGGACCTAGCCCCCAAGTGCGATCCGCAGATGCCTTCGTGGACTTCGCCGAGGGCGTAGGCCGCTTCCGCGGGGCGGAGGCACCTTAAGAGGGGGGCGGTAAACGAGGTCCGATACAGCCTCCCTTCATAAAGTACGTAGTGGGCGAACTTCTTTACAAGCCGCCGGGCCTGATCTTCGTCTTCAGGGAGGATTCCTTCGGCGAGGTAGGCGACGAGCGGGTCCATCCAAGACGGCTCCGGATCAATTGCCATCACCGCTCCAGCCCCGTCAATGCTCGGGGCATCCAGGGTCTCCAGGTAGATTGCCCTCGACAAGTTGTGCGCGTCTGCGTCCACTAGGCGGGACAACCTGTCGGCCCTGGCATTTTCGCTCCTCGGGACCTGCTGAATGTCAACACTGCCGAGGTCGGGAATGAGTGTTTGCACCTTCCGGACGTAGCTCTGCATGGTCGGGCTCCGCGCCTCGAACTCCCCTCGAACCTGCCCGACCACCAGCTGGGAGTCGGTGAAGACTTTCAGACGCCGGATGCCGAGCTCCTTGGCGAGTTTGAGTCCCGCGACTAGGGCCTCGTACTCCGCCTCATTGTTGGTCACTGGAAATCCGAACCTCAAGGCATACTCGGCTATCACTCCATCGGGATTGGTGAGGACCAGCCCAGCCCCTCCACCTTCAGGGTTCGACGACCCGTCAATGTGGAGCGTCCAGATCGGGAGATCGAGGCTGGGTGTCTCCGGCGGCTTAGGTTCCGCCTCCTGCACAGTGCACTCAGCGAGAAAGTCCGCGAGCACCTGGGCCTTGATGGCTGGTCGGGGCTGGTAGCGGATGTCGAACTCACCAAGTTCTACTGCCCACTTCACCAGCCGTCCCGCATTCTCTGGATTGCTGAGAATCTGCCGCAGTGGTTGATCGGTCAAAAGGGTGACAGAATGAGCCTGGAAATAGGGGCGAAGCCTCCTGGTCGCAGTCAGCAGCGCGAAGGCGATCTTCTCAGCCTTCGTGTACCGCGTCTCGGCATCCCGGAGGACTCGGCTGATGTAGTATACAGGCTTCTGAAGTCTTGCCTCTTCCCGAACCAGTACTGCGCTGACTGCGGTTGGGGAGACCGCCAGGTAAAGGTAGAGCATCTCCCCCTCTTGCGGCTTGGACAGCAGGGGAGGAGACGCCATGTACTCCTTGAGCTGGTCGAACGCCGCATGACATTCGGCCGTCCAGAGGAAGTCTTTTGGGCGCTTCAACACCTTGAAGAATGGTTGGCAGCGTTCGGCCGACTTTGCCACAAATCGTCCGAGCGCGGCGACCCTTCCAGCGAGCTCCTGAACCTCCTTCACTTTGGTCGGAGGGGACATATCTTGGATGGCTTTGATCTTGTCCGGGTTGGCCTCGATCCCGCGCTGGTTGACAATGAAACCGAGGAACCTCCCGGCCGAAGCACCAAAAGCGCACTTCGCTGGATTTAGCTTCATGCGAAACTTTCGCAAGGTGGTGAAAGTCTCCTCCAGATCTGCAATGTGCTGGTCTGCATGGCGGCTTTTTACCAGCATATCGTCCACGTACACCTCCATATTCCGGCCGATCTGCTCCTTGAAGATTTTATTGACGAGGCGCTGGTAAGTGGCGCCAGCGTTCTTCAGACCGAAGGGCATTACCTTGTAACAGTACAGCCCCCGGTCTGTTATGAAGGCAGTTTTCTCCTCGTCCTGTGGAGCCATCATTATTTGGTTGTAGCCGGAGAAGGCGTCCATAAAAGACAGTAGCTGATATCCGGAAGTCGCGTCGACCAGTTGGTCTATCCGTGGAAGCGGAAAGCTATCCTTGGGGCACGCCTTGTTCAGGTCGGTGTAGTCGACGCACATCCTCCACTTCCCGCTCGCCTTCCGGACAAGTACGACGTTTGCCAGCCACTCGGGGTAGCTCACCTCTCTTATGAAACCTGCCTCCAAGAGTTTGTCTACCTCCTGGTCGACCACCCGGATCCGATCCGGGGCACAGTGTCTCTTCTTTTGCTTTACTGGTCGGTGGGTCGGGTCGACGTTGAGGGCGTGAGAAACGACCTCCGGGTCGATCCCAGGTACATCGGCCGCCGACCAGGCAAACACATCTGCATTGGCTCGGAGGAATTCCACTAACCGGAGCCGAGCTTCCAAGTCGAGGTTGGCACCGACCCGGACCGTGCGGTCCGGGCGGCCTTCTTCGAGGGGAACTTCGATTACGCCCTCGGCCGGCTCCCCGTGCCGCAAGGCCACTTCGTCTCTGGCGTCAAGTGACTCGACGCTTAGGGCCTCCATGGGCTTCTTCCCTTTGAGAGTTGCTAGGAAACACTGCCGTGCGGTCGGCTGGTCACCTCGGACCTCTCCAATCCCGGCCGCTGTGGGGAACCGCATGAGCAAATGGTAGGTAGAGACCACCGCGCGAAGGGCGTTCAGTCCGGGTCGTCCGAGGATAGCGTTGTAGGCCGAGGGGACACGGACGACCAAGAACCCGAGCCGCACCGTGGCTTCTGCGGGTGCAATGCCCGCAGTCACAGGCAGCTCGATGACACCTTCGGCCGAGATAGCGTCTCCAGTGAATCCTATGAGGGGGATGGATGTTTTGTGTAACAATTGTCGGGAAAAGCCCATCTTTTGGAAGGCCTCGTAATACAAAATATCAGCTGAGCTTCCACTATCCACAAGAACACGCCTTACATCATAGTCCGCCATAGTGAGAGAGATCACCATGGCGTCATCGTGGGGAGTCTGAACCCCCTTTACATCTTCATCACAAAAAGTGATTACATTTCCGACCCGCTGCCTCTTCGCGACGGCCACTCCTGATACTTCCGCCGAGCCCCCTGCGTTCCTCACGGGCCGAGAGCAGCCCCCAGTGATGGTGTGGATCACTCCCGCAACGGGTCGATTCTGCTCCCGAGGCTCCTGAGGGGCCGGGTCGGCTGGACGCGGGTCTACGGGGGGACGTCGGTCGTTTACATATCGACCGAGACGCCCTCGGCGAATGAGAGCCTCGATCTCGTCCCGAAGCTGGAAGCAGTCTTCGGTATCGTGGCCGTGGTCTCGGTGGTACTCACAGTACGCCCGAGAAGGCTTCCTCCCAGGGATCTTCTTCATCTGCCTCGGGACCGGGAGGTTTTCCCGCCCCTTGACCTCCATGAGGATCTGGGCCCGGGGGGCCAGGAGTGGGGTGTACCGGTTGAAGCGTCGGTGCGGAGAACGAGGGCGTGTGGCGCCGTGGTTCCTTGCTGGTGACGGGCTTCTGCGCCGGCGTTGAGGCGTCGGGCTCCTCCTCTGGGGTGCCTCTTTTCGCCTTTTCTTCCCGGGCTTTAGAGGGGCCTCGGCGGCCTCCTTGTTCCGGTGGGAGGCTGCCTCCTCGGCGTCTGCATACTGGTTTGCCCGAGACAACAGCTCCGGGAAGCTCCGCGGCAGGCGTTTGTCCAGGGAGAAGGTGAGTCTGCCCTTCCGGAAGCCTCGCTTCAGGGCTGAGAGAGCCACCTCCTGGCTCAAATTCCGGACCTCCAGTGTTGCCTTGTTGAAGCGGGTGAGATAATCCCGCAGGCTCTCTCCCTCGTTCTGCCGGACATCGAAGAGGGAGTCGGAGACCAGTCTTCGCCGGCTACTGACGGCGAAATGGCTGATGAAGAGACGGGTGAACTGGTGGAAGGACTGGATGGAATTAGCCTCCAGGCCGGCGAACCACGCCCTTGCCGGGCCGCGGAGGGTCGCCGGGAAGGCTTTGCAGAGGAGAGGATCCGATGCTCCATGGAGGAGCATAAGAGTCCTGAAACTCTCCACGTGGTCCCGTGGGTCCGCCGCCCCGTCGTAGGGTTCGATCGCCGGCCTTTTGAACCCCGGCGGGTTTAGGGTTCGCAGGATCCTTGAGGCAAGCGCCGGCTGGGAGGAGATTTCCAAGTCGGCGAAGGGATCTTTGGAGTGGCCCTTCAGGACCTGGAGCTGTCTGTGGAGATCGTCCACCCGCCGGTCCAGGGAGCGCGACCGGTGGGTGGGAGACAAGGAGCGGCGCGAGGGGGACCGACTGGAGTGCGGGCCCCTCGAGGACTGGGGTGTCTGAGAACGCGCCCGGGTCCGCCTCTCGTACCCCGCGCAGCTCCGATGAGAAGGTCCTGGCAGAATGGACCGCACTCGAGAATCCTCCCCGCGCCGGCGCTCCTCTCCATGGGAGAGGAAGGAGCGCGGGTTGTGAGGAAGAGGCGAGTGCTCGGGGAGCAGCGGCTCCTGAGCCCGCTGCGGCACCCGAGAGATCACACCCTGTAGATTCTGCACTGCCTCCGCGAGGGTGCGAACCTGCTGGGCTAGCTGGTCGAACTGAGCAGGTTCGACCGTCTGAATGGGAGGAGAAGCGGTGGAATGCTGCTGAGAGTGTGTTGGGGACGCAGCAGCCTCCCGGCCAGAGGCGCGAGAGGCTCCGCGACCGGAAGCATTGGAAGCTCCGCGACCACCTCGCCGTGCCATTACGATCGTTCTGAGATTCGGCCCTTCCTCTAGCGCCAACTGTTGCTGGTGGTCCAAACCGAGAACGATTGACACGACGGTGTGAACGGGGTTCCGCCTGAGTTGTCTTGGTTGGTGCTGGTTGCGCTCCACCTTCCGCCAAGGAACCTGCAAACAAGCCTTGCACCACCACCAGGGTGGTGATGGCCCTCCGACGGTCAAGTCAGAGGAGATTGGAGGAGGAGAGATGATAATCCCAAGTGGGAGAGAGTGCTCTGGGAGGTATTGCTCACCCCCCCCCCTTCTCCCCCCAGCCGCATATATACCTGGCTGGGAGGTCTCTCAGGGGGGTTTGTCGTCGTGGGGCACGATAGAATGGCCAGTGACATGGCCGTTACGGGGCGTCGTGGAGCAGCGCTGGGTACGGTCATGGCAGGGCGTAGTGGAGCTCCGCTTTGTACGGTTGATACAGGAGATCGTGGGCAGCATCGGGTACAGCCGTTGCAGGGAGTAGTAGAGCAGGAGGCCGCGACGTGCCTCTGGAGAATAGCCTGTCGTTATCAAAAGATCTCCGACTCGGGGTCGGAATGCTGGATCATAGGGCAGCCGACCCGGGATCGGGCTGCGAAGCCGAGGAGGTCCGACTCGGGGTCGGAGTGCTGGATCATAGGGCAGCCGACCCGGGGTCGGGCTGCGGAGCCGAGGAGGTCCGACTCGGGGTCGGAGTGCTGGATCATAGGGCAGCTGTAGCTTTCCTGGATACGCGTGCCGATCACGTGGGGCATGGCGGCTCAATTCCCCCATAACAGGTTCCTTTTGCAATCCAAATCTGTTTGATAGTAATAACTTTACCATTTGATTTAATTGTGTTAGAACAATAGGTAAAGTTGTTATGCCCATTCTTTTCATTTTTGAAATAAGTTATCTTATTTAATGGTTTGCTTGGTGAATTGATAACCTTTTTTCCTAGAGATTTATGACTAAGTGAAGGAGTCAAGCTAAATTTTGATTTATCAAAATCAGCATGTTGGCTTTCAAACATCATTTTTAATCTTTCTGAACTTACAGTGAATTTGTTAATAAAAGATCTTAATTGATTGATTTCTTTACTTAAGTTTTGATTTTCTTTAATTAAATTCTGATTTTTCTGAATCAATTGTTCTGAATTTGACCTTAAGATTTCATTTTCAGAATTTAGTTTATCTTGTATTTCATTATTAGAATTTCTTTCTTTTGAAATTTTCAAATTTAGTTTCTTAAGATTTTTATTCTTCACAGCTAATTTTCTACATTCACCATACAAATCATGAAAAGCATTTAATAATTCATCATTAGAGAATTCTTCTTGAAAAACATTTGATGTAAGAGAAGATTCAGTTTTTACCTTGTCTTCTTGTGCCATAAAGCACAAGTTAGTTACCTCTTGTAGTTCCTTGGAGCTAATATCATCATTGTTGCTCCTAACTTTTATTTTCTTGCTTGACTCTTTCTTGGTCAAGGCTTTCTTCCTTTTTATCTATTTCTTCCTTTCTTCTTGCTTCCTCTTCTTCTTTGTCTTTAGGAAGCTGATTTGCCTCGGAGTCGACTCGAACCTTATTGGAGTCGACTCAGTTAACTTGAGGGTCGACTCTGGAATACTTGGAGTCGACTCGACTGAGATGGGAGATTCAACACCTTCTTCTGCAGTCTCATTGTTAGTAGGTAATTGAAGCACATGTGAGCTAATCTGAGATTTATCATAAATATTTTCTAAAGTATCCCAGATCTCCTTAGCAGATAAGCATGCAGAAATTTCATTAAACTTCGTTTCTTGAATAGCACAATATAATATGTTCATAGCATTAGCATTCAATTGTGCTAAGTCCTTTTCATTAATAGTTTGAGAGAGTGTGTGAAGGTCATTTATTATAATTTTTCATAAATAATAGTTTTGTGATTGAATAAAAATGCGCATGCGTATTTTCCAATGTGTGTAGTTTATGCCATTAAATAGTGGAGGTGTATCAATTGATTGTCCTTCTCCTAGAAAACTATCTATTTGAGTTGTCATGATCTTTGGCTCTTGATCGTGAGATCAATAATTAAACTTAGAGCACCCGCTCTGATACCACTTGTTGCCCAGTAGATACAACCCAAGAGGGGGGGTGAATTGGGTCTTTTAAATCTTTTAACCTACTTCTGAAAGTTTTTGATTAATTATGCTAAGTTGTATAGATGTACAGTGAAAGTTAAACTTAGCAACAGTTTGATGTATAGATTGTGACTTGATTGAATATGCTTGCAACTAAAGAATTCGCGGATAATAGTTAAACAAGCAATTTATCTAAGTGAGTAAGTGTGTAAGTTAGACAATGACAAGAAGCATTACAAACACAACAAACATATAGTGGTTCGGTGCACCCCAGCACCTACATCCACTCCCCAAGACCTCTTGGGATTTTTACTATAATCCTACAGATTACAGCCGGTTGTTTTACAAGCTCACAACCCAACTTGTTGTTTTACGAGCGCACAACGAACTCGGTCGGTTTTCCCAGGCTCACCGACTAGAACCACCCCGATTGTTTTCCCGGGATCACAATCGAACCCTTACACGTTGGTTTTACCCTCGGCTCACCAACAAACCTAACACCGTTGGTTTTCCCTTTGGCTCACCAACAAACCTTAACCCCTTGATTCAATCTCTTGATTGAATCAAGTTACAAGATATTAAAATAAAGGATTAAAACAAATCAAAGCTTCTTAAATAAGCAAATATAACAATATAAACAAATAGAGTAAAGAGAAGCCTTCAAACGAGTTTTGAAGATGAAGGAGCTCGGCTTCTTCTTTACTTGACCCTCTTCTGATTTTGCACGAAGTAGAGGATCTCCAAGGCAGCACACGGATGGAGAGGAAGCTTTGGGATTCACTTGGATGCTCTTCTTCTCTCTATTTTACTTTGAATGGCCCTTTTGTGCATATGGGAGATTTCCCAAGTAATCTCTTTGAAATCTCTTTCCTAAATGTTCTCTCCCACTTCCATACCTTCTCCTCTAGCTCTCCTCTTGTTTTTATAGCTTTAGATGACGTGGAAACAAGAATCTAGCCGTTAGAGACAAAAATAGAGCCGTTGGACACAGTCTGCACCTCCTGACAATATTATCGTTGGGATCGGAGTCGACTCGCGCGATCAGGAGTCGACTCGCCTATTGCAGGAGTCGACTCGTGCTTCACTGGAGACGACTCGACCACTGTTCCAAATTTGAATTTAAGTGCATGCCTTTTCCTCGGGTCGACTCGGACCAAACTGGAGTCGACTCGCCAATAGCTGGAGACGACTCGGCCACTTGGGGGTCGGCTCATTCTCAGGAATCCAGAGGACATACTTTCTGATTTTCTTCCTCGAGTCGACTCGGATTTTCTTCGAGTCGACTCGGCTCTCAGAGCCCGCAAACTGATCCTCTATATTTTGGCTCGTCTGGTCTTGGAGTCGACTCGAACTGTTCCGGAGTCGACTCGGCTCTCAGTTTCCGAAACACAGCCTTCTGCCATTTTGGTGTAGCGCTGCCTTGGAGTCGACTCGAGCTGTCTGGGAGTCGACTCGGATCTCAGAGTCCGAAAAACTGCTCTCTGATTTTTTTCTTTGTGTACCACTGAGAGTCGACTCTCACTTTCTTTGGAGTCGACCAGCCAACCATCGGAGTCGACTCGCATTCCATAGGAGTCGACTCGAATCTCAGGGTCGAAAATCGCTCTCTGACTTTTGCCTTGTTTTCCTTAGGAATTGACTTGCCAGTTATTGGAGTCGACTCGTTCTACTCTGGAGTCGACTCGAAGACTATTCTTTTGAATTTTTCTTTGAATTTGCTCCTCCAATTTGAGTCCTTTGAACTTGAAACTTAGGCCAATAAATTGTAGCTTTCTTCCAACTTGCTATGTTCCTTGCAAGATAAGTATCTTTCTCCTTGCAACACAAACATTAGTATTTATACTTCAAGGTTTTGTGATCATCAAAATCAATCTTTAAATCAATCTTTGGGTCATCACAAGTCTTGACCGATTGCATCATTGGAACATCATTTCCAATGAACAATATATCGTCCACATATAATATCAAGAAGACAATAGCACTCCCACTAGTCTTCTTGTACACACAAGGTTCATCTACATTTTTAATGAAGCCAAACTCTTTGACTATCATGTTAAAATGGATGTTCCAACTCCTAGATGCCTGCTTTAATCCATAAATGAATTTCTTAAGCCTACATACTTGATTTGCTCTTCCTCTTGAGACAAATCCCTCTGGCTGTGTCATATAAACCTCTTCCTCAAGGTGACCATTAAGGAAGGCGATTTTGACATCCATCTGCCAGATCTCATAATCATAGTATGCAGCTATAGCAAGCATAATCCGAATAAATTTGAGCATAGCTATTGGCGAAAAAATTTCATCATAATCAATACCTTATTTTTGCCTGAAATTTTTTGCCACTAGCCTGGCCTTGTAGGTTTCTACTTGGCTATCAGCTCCTATCTTCTTCTTGTATACCCATTTGCACCCTATTGAAATCACTCCCTCAGGTGCATCAACCAAAGTCTACACTTGGTTTGTATACATAGAATCTATCTCGGATTTCATGGCGTCCAGCCATCTGTCAGAGTTCCTACTCTTGACAGCTTTCGAATAGGTCAGAGGGTCATCGTTATCAACGTGTGGGCTTCATCATTCTCAATGATAAACCCATACCTCTCAGGTGCATTTCGCACTCTTTCTGACCTTTGGAGAGGAGTAGTGTATAGTGGCTGTACCTCTTCCATGGGTACATCTGGTTGAGGATTATTATGTGTCTCACCTTGTAGGTCTTGAACTTCATCAAGTTCAATTCTTCTATCCTTGCCCTTTTCTAAGAAAAACTCTTTTTCCAAGAAAGTGGCATGCCTATCAATAAATCCTTTTATTCGGTAGGATCATAGAAGATATATCCTAAACTGTTTTTAGGATAACCTACAAATATACACTTGTCCGATCTAGGACTTAGCTTATGCCCAAAATTTCTTTTGACATAAGCATGACAACCCCATATCTTAAGATACTTAAGATTAGGTTTCTTTCCTTTCCATATCTCATATCGCGTGCTAGATACAGACTTAGATGGTACTCTGTTTAATACTAATGCAACAGTTTCTAGGGCATGTCCCCAGTAGGAAATTGAAAGATTTGTGAAGCACATCATGGACCGTACCATATCTAATAAGGTACGATTCCTTCTTTCAGCTACACCATTTAATTGTGGCGTATATGGAGGTGTCCATTCAGAGAGTATACCCTTTAATTTAAGATAGTCTAAAAATTCACTAGAAAGGTATTCTTCTCCTCGATCAAATTGAAGAATTTTAATATACTTCCTAGTTTGTTTTTCGATCATATTTTGATACTCTTTAAATTTATCAAAGGCTTCGGATTTATGTTTCATTAGATACACAAAACCGAACCTTGATAAGTCATCAGTAAATGTGATGAAGTAAGAGTATCCACCTCTAGCTGGAGTTGATATAGGACCGCATACATCAGTGCGTACGAGTTCTAACAACTCACTTGCCCTTTCTCCATGTCCCGAGAATGAAGACTTGGTCATTTTACCCATAAGACAAGATTCACAAGTTCCTAATGATTCAAAATCATAAGGGTCAAAGAATTTATCTTTATACAACTTGTGTAACCTTGTCTCACTAATATGACCTAACCGGTAATGCCAGAGGAGGGTATTATTAATATCTTCTCTTTTTCTTTTATTATCTTTGCCAATATGAAACATAACATTATTAAGACATAATACTAAAAGACCATTTTCCATAGTACCATGACAATAATACTCATTAGATAAAGAAATAGAGCAACCATTGCTCTTTCCATTTATTTCGAATCCTTTCTTAAGCAACAAAGGAATTGAAATTACAATTCTAATGATTTTTAGCATAAAATAACTGTCTTCTAGCTTCAAGAACTTTTCGGAGGGTAGCTCTAGTATGTAGGTGCCAACAGCTTCAGCCTGGATGAATGCTCCTCCAGTGCCATATAGCTCGAAGTCATCTTTCTTCAGACTTCTAATTTTTTGCAGTCCATGTAAAAATTTGCATATGTGAGAACCGCAACCGGTATCCAATACCCATAAATTAGAATCAGAAGAACTTAATGTCATATTGGCATGTAATAAAAACATACCTTTTGATGCGACATTTGCATCAGGCTTCACACTTGTAAGAAAGCTCTTGCAGTTCCTTTTCCAATGCTCCGTCTTGCCGCAGTGGAAACAGGTACCGGGTCCAGAGATTTTCTTTTTCTTCTTCTTTTTGATGCGATTCTTAGGGTTTAGTTTTTTCTTTGAACCCTTGTTGCCCGGCTTCTTCTTTGAGCTCTCACCAACAAGAAGGATCAGACCCTTGTCCTTCTTGATGTGAGACTATGCTATAGCATATTTAGAAGCTCAGGCAGGGAGGAATTCAGTTTGTTCATGTGATAATTCACGACAAACTGCGAGGATGAGTCGGATAGTGATTGCATGATCAAAACCTGACTGAGCTCACTGTCAAGTTGACTCAATTGAGTGATCAAGTCTATAACCTTTAAATAGTGGTCTTGCACAGACGACCCCTCAATCATTCTAGCACGGAACAACTCCTTAGATATCTTATATCTAGTAATTCTGCTCTGCTCACCATATAACTCCTTCAAGTTAAGGAGTATGGAGTGAGTATCCATGCTATCATGCTGCCTCTGCAATTCATTATTCATAGAAGCAAGCATGATACATTTGACAGTCAAACTGTCATTTTTTCACATACGATATGTGGCCAATTCCTCCTTAGTTGCATCTTCCCCTGCTGATCCTAGGTCAGGGATTTCAAGAATGTAGGAAAGTTTTTCTTGTGTAAAAGCAATCTTTAAATTTCTCAACTAGTCCACATAGTTGGGACCAGTCAAGTGAAGATGCCATTTGTACAGAATTAATCTACAATTACAACGAACACTAATATAAGCAGACCAATCATGATGATATATATTCAATTAGACAAGGACTTTTATCTAATTGTTACTCCTACTATTTTTATCGAATATCATAACCCTCAAGTATGATGAACGAGAAAATACTAATTTTCTTAGTGGGGTTGAGATCCAAATTTCTTATAAAAGACCTTGTGGGAATCACAACAAGCCCTTATAAGTTCAAAGGTAGGAAACTCTTTCCAATTGCATCCCATGCAATTCCCAACTTTATCCTATCCTCTAGCACACATATAATCTTGTGGGAATCACAACAAACTATTGTGTCTAGTTAAGTCAAACCCTTCATTTTTATACAATCATATTTGAATAATGCTGCCATTGTGGGAATCACAACAAGGCAACATATTAAAATATGCCATATGCATCATATGCACCAAGATATTACAATATCAATCCCTAATACTAGCCTTGTGGGAATCACAACAAGCTAACGTAGATATTGACATAATAATATCTAAGCATGAAGGAAGGAACTTTATAGTGTCATATCAGCAATTAGCTTATCCATGGAGGTCAATCAAATAGTTGGCCAGATAAGCAGGTGGGAGGCTCTCCTTACTTAGTAAGGTCATAATTAAATAACCACCTGTAGCCTCTTTTCTAGACACCAACTCAGTCAATTGATTCAGAATGGCTCAGCTTAAAGCATTTAACACTATGACTTAATTATGAATTTAGTGAGGGCTTTCAAATAGTAGTATCTTACAAACATTAGGCTCAACCATAAAGGACAATCAAATAATTGGTCAGAAAAGCAGGTGGGAGGCACTCCTCACTCAGAGAGTGAGGTCCTAATTAAGTAACCACCTGTGGCTTCCTTCCTAGACACCAAATGAGTCGATTGTTCCAGAATGGGTCAGCCTAAAATTTTCATACTACTATATTGGTCTCATTGCACATTGTATAATTTAGCACTAGCAATTATACTGTGCCACAACATGAATATAACACTATCTCATAGCATAAACTAATCATGCATACAAACAACCTAGCTATCTCATAGCATCAGGATAATAGCATGTATTATCATTTTGTTAAACTGATTAAGGGTTGCTCTGATACCACTGTTGGGTTTTCCAGTGCCCTAGGGCACAGCGGAAGATACGGGATTATAAAATTTTCTTATAAAACCCATTATATGAAACCCTCATAAGCTAAGATCACCTTAATAGTATAACCAAATAATGTAGAAAATATAATCTTGGTATAGAAGAATACCTGTCATGCTATATCCAATATGTCTGAAGATGTCCTAAGGTGCCCAAATGTTCACCCTCCAATGTTGATCCACACAGGAATGGGTTGAAGACTCTAGCTCCACTAAAACTTGATTCTAGTTGTTCAATCCTTCCAAAGGATTTAATTGGCTGATTTTCCTTCACTACCTTCTTCCTTTCTACCTCTAAAACATTCACTAGCCTTTTTGTCCTAAAGAAGACCCTCTTGTCTTGGGTTAGGACAAAAGAGAGAGACTTGTAAGAAAGAAGGGATAAGGGAGAGAGAAGGAGAGGCTTTTTTTTGGATGATTTTTTAGAACCCCGGGGCGCCTCCTTATTTATAAGAGATGGAGGGATGCATCACAAAGGAATGCATCCCATCCACACGCCTCATCATGATGAGGCGTGTGCCAAGAGGGGCATCCCATCATGATGGGGCGCTAAGGAGAAGGGTGTATCAAGCTTTAGAAAAAGCTGTGTCTAATGATACGCTTCTTTCTCACGTCTTCCTCTTAAATCCTGATGATCCAAGGGCCCAAATGCAGGAAACCAAAGCCAATGGTCCAGATCTGGGTGCCATCTAATGGTCCAGATCAGGGCATCGCCATTTAGGGTGCCATCCAATGGTCCAGAAGCAAGATGCCATCACCAGTGGTCCAGATTCAGGTGCTGACCAATGGTCCAGATCTTTCATCCAGGAAGCCATCCAGTGGTCTAGATTCAGGGGCTGACCAATGGTCCAGATCTTTCATCCAGGGAGCCATCCAGTGGTCTAAATTCAGGCGCTGACCGATGGTCCAGATTATTCATCCAGGGAGCCATCCAATGGTCCAGAATAAGGCGCCAATGATGCGGGATGATTGCGAGGGATTTAAACATAAGGGTTATCAGTAAGTTATGTTGATTAACTAGCCTAATAGCAGCCGAAAATTCAGTCACATATGGGATAAGAAAACATTAACATGAGCATAGTAATTTTAGGACTAGTTATCCGCATGTACTAATTTATTTAGGACTTAGAGGAATGGACCGTTGTGGTTGAGAAACCACTTGATTAGGACACTTCCTTCAATAAATCAGACCTAGAGTTGAGGTTTACTAAACATTGAACTTCTAGAATTTTTCTAGAGGAGGATCCTTGATCTCACTCTCGAAGGTTGATGATCGGATAACCAAGCTTCATCTTCCGTTGCAACAGGGCCCTTTTGCTATTGGTTTGGAAGGATAATTGACCAATGGCATGGAGTACTTTAAGGACCTGCAAAGAAACAAGGGTTAGAAGTTTGGCGTGAGAGGGGAATGGAATTCACAAAAGAAAAGGAAGGCGAAAGGAGATAGGACTGCGGTGGATATGGAGTGGCTTTAAGGCCTCCCGCCCAACTTGGAACAAGGGCCTCACGCCCAACCTTCTCTCAAGGTGACAAAGCAAGATTGCTATGGAAGAAAGAAGTTCTTTTTATTCATTCATCAACTGCCATTACAAGATGTCATTAGGAGGTATTTATAGACTTTTCTCATGATTTGAAATTTAAAACACATAATGAATAGCGCCCACATTTGGTATTTATAGACTTTCCTCATGATTTGAAATTTAAACACATAATGAATGGCGCCCACATTTGAAGGCTTGATTGCTGGAGAAAAGGAAGAAAAGTTGGCCGGCTTTAGGGGGGGTTTGAAGAGTTGTTGGCTCCCATTTGAACTTTTCTTGCATTTAAATTGTGGCCGCCCTCTTGGACTTTGAATTTGGGTGACATGTCAACTTGTATGAGGTGGCATGGTGATTGGTTCTTTTGATTTTGACTCTTCTATTTGGCATTATCCACTTGGTTGAGATGATTGTTGATGTGGTGTTGAGGTGGCGTCCCAATAGGTGGCACATAGCATGTTGCATAGTGAATGGTTCTTTTGATGAGGTGGCATGATGTTGCATTGGTTCCTTTGATGAGATGGCATGATATGGTCGGCTCCTTATGCTTGACTTCATCCTGGTTGGCGTGCATCCATTGGTTGGAGTGGTGGTGAGGTGGTCAGCTGATGTTGATGTGGATGCCGAGGTGGTGCTCCAAGGGTGTGCAAAGGTGGTGGTAGAAACATGCAAGGTGGTAGTAGAAACATGCAACCTGTCCTGTCTTGGCTTGCTTTCTGACTTATTGAGGCTTGCTTTCTAACTTATTGATTTTATTTACAGGACTCGATCAAATTTAAGTTAGCCACAGTGATCTTGAGTTAATTGATTGGAGTCTTTTCTTGATTCTGGTGCCCGCACCAATTCTCCCGGGGTGGGAAGAATTCGACTCTGTCGAATAGGGGTTGGTTTGGCTGTGGTACTTTTCTAGGAGATCTGGGTTGAGTCTCTGTAGGTCCTCTCGAGTAATCTATGAATCATCAGATTCTGGTCGACCCTCCTAGTGAACCAAATAGCGTTGGTACCCTTTGTTCCGGGTGGTGATAGCTTGATCATCCAAAACATGTTCAACCCTATCTCTCGATTCTGGAAATGTGGCTAGAGGGCACTCAGGTGTGGGTTCACTCTCAATGGGAGTATGATCAAAAGGCTCGCTAGGTGTCTGTTAGATGTATGCCCTAGAAGCCAATTTTTGGCTGACACATTATTAATTCTGGGATATAATTTGTATTTGACTTTATTATTATTGAATAAATAAAAGGCTTTTTTTTTCATTCATATTGTTTATGTGTCTATGAATCGTCCAAGAATTAATAAGATGATGATGCATATTCTTAAGAGTTAAAAATTTGAGCCATGCATCATTGGTGATTAATTTCTAAATGCTCCTGATCGATGGATCATCACGAGGATGGTGATCAATCCGATGAGATCAGTGCACAGATTACTTTCCTTAAGGATGGACGAGACTCGAGTCCACAGTATGGCGACACTGAAGTAATAGTGCAGGTGCTTGTTAAGAACAAGGGTACTGAGCGTGACCAATACAAGAAGTCACTTGGATGTCTATCCACTCATCAGTGACTTGCTTGATGTTGCAGTAGTGTGACTGGTCCTTTGACCTGCGGTGCTTCGGCTACTCACAGTAAGATTATTGTAGTTTGACTGCACACATACATGGTCTCTAGCCATATGGGTCCATGCAGTGTAGATTGGCTGCAGTAAGTTCACTGTAGGAGTAGGGTATGCACCTATAAGGAATCTATCGACCTTGATAGATAAGGAGAGATCCTATATGATTTATAAGACTGAGTTCGTAAGACCTCGGCCGGGGCAGTATGCACAGTGGAGAAAGAGTTTTCCACTCTCGAACTTAAGTCGAATAAATCTTCACATATGACAGACGATGGGGTTTGACGAGTTGTCCATGACCTCCATCCTGTAGGGATCCACGATAGTAGGACTGTATCACATATTAACTGCACCTAGAGGTTCACCATTCTATTCTGCTGGGTAGCCACTACATGCTGCTAGGTGTCACTGGTGGATGGTGGGACTCATAGGGATTGTCTCGATGATCGATAAACCCTCATGAGTAGAGTTGGAATCGTTCCAACCCATTGAAAGGAGTCTTCAATGATATTGTGATCGGCTGAAACCACCAACATCTGAGTTGAGCAGAATCGCTTTCTTCCAATTAACCATTTCAGCAATAAAAGGGAAATCAAGAGTTATAAATAAATCTGTCCGAATCTAATACATCCAACTCAGAGTAGAACAAGTGGGGTCACACACACTAGAAGTATTGACCGATCCGATGGTTGAAATGTGATTAGGAATCACAAGTAATCAATTCGATTGATATTCAGTTGAAGAAGGAACAAAAGAAATTAATTAATTGGACTTGAAACAAGAGTCCTACTTCGAGTAGGATTCCTAGAGTCCTAATTGGATTAGGACTGGGAATCCTAGTTGGAGTAGGACTGGGATTCCTACTTGGATTAGGATTCCCACAATCCTACTTAGAATAGGATTTTGAATTCAATATGAATTCCTACTTAGAATAGGATTCCTAGAAGTCCTAATTGGATTAGGACTTCGGATTCAAGTAAGAATCCTAATTGGATTAGGACTAAAATTAAATACGTCCTAATATGGATTAAGGGTTTCTTAAGTCCCAAATTATTAATCTAATGAATCAATAAGACTCCTAATTGGATTAGGATTGAAGAGTTCAATTGAGTCAAAATTGATTTAAGTTCTAATTGGATTAGGACTTACCTAGATTGGATCCAAATTGGTTCACCCTTGGACTAAGCCTAATTGGATTAGGGCTTGACCACATTAGGGCAATGCAAACCCTAATTGAGGTGGACTAGGGTTTACCAAGAGGGAGGGGCGCAAGCCCCTCCCCCTTTGATCACATGGTGCGGCACAAGAGAGGGGGGCCGGCGCCCCCTCTTTGGAAAGTTGTCTAGGGCTCCTACTTAGTAGGAACCCTAGATGGCTATTGTTGCTGGTGGTCCAAACCGAGAACGATTGACACGACGGTGTGAACGGGGTTCCGCCTGAGTTGTCTTGGTTGGTGCTGGTTGCGCTCCACCTTCCGCCAAGGAACCTGCAAACAAGCCTTGCACCACCACCAGGGTGGTGATGGCCCTCCGACGGTCAAGTCAGAGGAGATTGGAGGAGGAGAGATGATAATCACAAGTGGGAGAGAGTGCTCTGGGAGGTATTGCTTACCCCCCCCTTCTTCCCCCAGCCGCATATATACCTGGCTGGGAGGTCTCTCAGGGGGGTTTGTCGTCGTGGGGCACGATAGAATGGCCACCGACATGGCCGTTACGGGGCGTCGTGGAGCAGCGCTGGGTACGGTCATGGCAGGGCGTAGTGGAGCTCCGCTTTGTACGGTTGATACAGGAGATCGTGGGCAGCATCGGGTACAGCCGTTGCAGGGAGTAGTGGAGCAGGAGGCCGCGGCGTGCCTCTGGAGAATAGCCTGTCGTTATCAAAAGATCTCCGACTCGGGGTCGGAATGCTGGATCATAGGGCAGCCGACCCGGGGTCGGGCTGCGAAGCCGAGGAGGTCCGACTCGGGGTCGGAGTGCTGGATCATAGGGCAGCCGACCCGGGGTCGGGCTGCGGAGCCGAGGAGGTCCGACTCGGGGTCGGAGTGCTGGATCATAGGGCAGCCGACCCGGGGTCGGGCTGCGGAGCCGAGGAGGTCCGACTCGGGGTCGGAGTGCTGGATCATAGGGCAGCCGACCCGGGGTCGGGCTGCGGAGCCGAGGAGGTCCGACTCGGGGTCGGAGTGCTGGATCATAGGGCAGCTGTAGCTTTCCTGGATACGCGTGCCGATCACGTGGGGCATGGCGGCTCAATTCCCCCATAACAGTAGCCCCCCACTTCCGAGCCTGGAACCAGAAGGGGAACAGGTGAAGGGAGTGATGTTTCGAGATTCCCGCCATCCTTCGGAGAGGCGCGCGCGCTTCAAGCTTCCCGCCTTCTTTATGGCGTATGGCGGTTGCTGCTGACCTGGCAACCTGAGGATTTCGGCGGACATCCTTCCTTAATGGTGTCGATTCGCCCTTGGGGTGCGAGCGACCCTTCGGCGGCCAGGCGTCTTCTGGCGTCATCGAGGTGTCACTTGCCCTTTCGCCTATTTAATCGGGGGCCCTCCCCCGTCCGTCTTCTTCTTTACGGACATTTTCGAGTTTCTCCTTTGCGCTACCATTGTTGCCGCCGAAACGTTCGCTTGCTTTTCCTTTGACGCTCTCGGAGCCGTTCTTCCTCCTCTTCAAGTGAGTTTCCCACTCTTCTACTTTGAGCTCTTCATACTTTTTCTTTTTGTACTAGTGCACCCCAGTCGTTCCGGCCTTTCCCTCCTTCTTGAACCCGTCCTGACCGTAGATTGGCCATTAGGGATGGGCGAAGTGGGAGCAGATAGCATCAAGTCAAAACTGGTCGCCGAGGACTTAGACGGATTTGTGGCTCGGTACCACCTTCCCGAGGCCTGCAATGTCACGCTCCCAGGGCCTGAGGAGAGGATGTCTCATCCTCCTCGAGGGATGATCGCCATCAATGAGGGCATCCTCCAGGCCGGGTTCCGCTTTCCCCCTTCAGACCTAGTCTTACAGGTGCTCCGGGGTTTAGGAATGGCACCGACGCAACTGGTGCCGAACTCGTGGCGTGCTCTGACGGTCTTCCAGGTTCTCTGTCGCTTGCATGCGATTCCCGCCACCTTGAACGTTTTCTGGGAGCTCTACGGCCTGAGCGGCCACCCCCAGGACAAAGGGTGGTGGTGCTTCGCAGCGCGGCGAGGGTGCGGCCTTGTCAAGGAGGGTCCTACCTCCATTCACCACTGGAAGGAGCGCTTCTTTTTCGTTGATGCAGACCCCTCCTGGGAAATCAGGGCAATCTGGGGGACGCCGGTGAAGTCCCCAATTGGCCTGTCGAAGTTGTCGAGGGAGGAATCCGAGGGCGTCGCCGCCTTGAAGGGGTTGGTCGCCGAGGGCCAGCTTCCCCCGGTGGGCCGCCTTATTTCTGAGGATACCTTGGTGAACGTCGGTTTGAGTTCGGTCCCCACCGACCGTGAGTCCGCCATCGTTTCTTTAGCTCTTTTCTTCTCTTTCGTTCCTTCTTCCTTTCGGTTTCTCAGTCCCTGACCATCCCGTCCTTCTTGCAGAGGTCGACGACGTCATGCGGTCGGTGAAGTCGAAGGCTGTTGGTAGGGCGTCCCTGCTGGAAGCAGTCCGGAGGAGGAAACGAGCTCTTCCGAGCGGGGCCCCACCGGCGAAGAAGTCCTGTAAGGAGATACCTCCGATGCCGACCGACGAGTCCGGGCCCACCGGTCAGGGAGATGTCGTGGGCACCGACCGGCAGCTGACGCTGTATCAGCCCTCCGGTGGTAAGGTTGCCGCTACTCCGGAGGTGCCACCTGAGCCTGCTCAAGACGGACGGGTCGGACGTGATCGGTCCCCGACCCGGCCTTCGACTCGGTCGGCTCCTGATGACTCGAGGAGGGACGCGCCGAGGCCCCGGCCGAGCGGGACCCTATCAATTCCTGGGGCGACCCCCGCCCCGAGCGCGATCAGCCGGACTCTTCCCCAGGCGATGGATAAGGGTAAGGCTGCAGAACCACCATCCGGCTCCGGGGAGAAATCGGGGTCTGCCTTCACTACCGATGGCGCCCGAAATCTCATCGAAACAGTGTTGCTGGAGAAGGACCGTCGGCGGGTCCGGGAGTTGGATGTCTCTGACGTTGGGGCCGCCAGCTGCGTCTGTCTCATGTCGGTGAGTGTTCTTCTGGCCGTCTTTCACCATTTATTGGCTCTGTTGTTCTCCGCCTGACTCCCTTATTTTTCCTATTTCTTAGCTCGCCCAGTACATGATCCGTCTGGAGGAGTGCTACAAGGAACAGGCGGGGCTTTTGGCGAAGGCCGAGGACCGGCTGAAAGCAATGGAAGAGGGAGGCCGGGCTGCGGCAGGCAGGACGACCGGGGACCTCGAGGCGAGGCTCCGGGAGGCCGAAGAGCGGGCACTCGGCTTCGCCGCCCTGGAGGAGCAACTGTCAGAGGCTCGGGAGCAACTCAAAGCCGCCTCGGGCCTCGAAAGCAGGGTCAAGAAGGCGGAGGAACGGGCTGAAAAGCAGTCCCGGAAGATCGCGGACTATCGAGAGCGGTGGGAGAAGGCCCAGCGGTCTGCCGACAACGCCTGCGACCGAATCCGCTCTTTTGAAGCCAAACTAGGCGAACTGGAGTCGGCCCTGGAGAAGTCATGCACGGACGTCCAAGAGCTCCGTTCGCGCCTGAAGGAAGCCGAGGCCGCTCGGGTTGCTACCGAGGCGAAGCATAAAGAGGCTCAGGCTGATCTGCTGAGGGTCTCCTCTGAGGCCGAAGGCCGGATTGTGGCGAAGGTTTTGGAGGCCAAGGCTCAGATTATGGAGCGAGCTGAGGCGGAGCTGGCCGAGAAGAGGGCGGAAATCGGGCGTCAGGCGGTAGAGGCTTATCGCCAGTCCGCCGAGTTCGCCCATGATATGTCGGAGGCAGTGCGGACCTATCGCCAGTCTGACGAGTTTGTCCATGACGCGTCGGACGCGGGGGCCGAAGCCTTCACCTTGGGCTTCGAGGAGGGCCTGGCAAGGGTGTCGGCTAAGTATCCCGAAGTTGACCTGAGCGAGATCTCCCTCCTGGACTCCTCTCCGGCGCCATCGCCTGCTGGTTCTCCTGCTGCTTCCCTACCTCCCGCGGACGAGCCCGGCGTTCCCGACCCGGGAGTTCCTCCAAGCTGACCTCTTGTACCTTTCATTGTCTTTTTTATTTTTGTATGTCGGAGTTTTGCCCAATTGTATGGGCCTCGGCCCTGAAAATTAATGCACGTTGAATATTTCTTCATCTCGCCCTCGTCCTCTTTTTTTTTTTTTTTTTTTTTTTTTTTTTTTTTTAGCTCTTGGTTGCTTCTTGCTGACTTTTGATTCCCGAAGTTCTTCCGGCGCTAGGCCAGGCATCCGAGGGTTAAACCTCAGGAAACTCTTCCGGCGCTAAGCCAGGCATCCGAGGGTTAGGCCTCAGGAAATTCTTCCGGCGCTAAGCCAGGCATCCGAGGGTTAGGCCTCAGGAAATTCTTCCGGCGCTAAGCCAGGCATCCGAGGGTTAGGCCTCAGGAAACTCTTCCGGCGCTGAGCCAGGCATCCGAGGGTTAGGCCTCAGGAAACTCTTCCGGCGCTAAGCCAGGCATCCGAGGGTTAGGCCTCAGGAAATTCTTCCGGCGCTAAGCCAGGCATCCGAGGGTTAGGCCTCAGGAAATTCTTCCGGCGCTAAGCCAGGCATCCGAGGGTTAGGCCTCAGGAAATTCTTCCGGCGCTAAGCCAGGCATCCGAGGGTTAGGCCTCAGGAAACTCTTCCGGCGCTGAGCCAGGCATCCGAGGGTTAGGCCTCAGGAAACTCTTCCGGCGCTAAGCCAGGCATCCGAGGGTTAGGCCTCAGGAAACTCTTCCGGCGCTGAGCCAGGCATCCGAGGGTTAGGCCTCAGGAAATTCTTCCGGCGCTAGGCCAGGCATCCGAGGGTTAGGCCTCAGGAAATTCTTCCGGCGCTAAGCCAGGCATCCGAGGGTTAGGCCTCAGGAAACTCTTCCGGCGCTGAGCCAGGCATCCGAGGGTTAGGCCTCAGGAAATTCTTCCGGCGCTAAGCCAGGCATCCGAGGGTTAGGCCTCAGAAAATTCTTCCGGCGCTAAGCCAGGCATCCGAGGGTTAGGCCTCAGGAAATTCTTCCGCTCGCTGGTCGGCCAAGGCTGGCGCAAGCCGAAGCGACCGGTCGGGGCTTCCGGCTAGTCTGCTCCCGGGATGATCATCGGGTTAGCCAGGCATCTGAGGGTTGTCAAGCCTCAGGGAAATTCCGCTCGTTGGTCGGCCAAGGCTGGCGCAAGCCGAGGCGACCGGTCGGGGCTTCCGGCTAGTCTGCTCCCGGGATGATCATCGGGTTAGCCAGGCATCCGAGGGCCGAGCCTCGAGAGATTCCACTCGTTGGTCGGCCTAGGCTGGCGCAAGCCGAGGCGACCGGTCGGGGCTTCCGGCTAGTCTGCTCCCGGGATGATCATCGGGTTAGCCAGGCGTCTGAGGGTTGTCAAGCCTCAGGAAAATTCCGCTCGTTGGTCGGCCAAGGCTGGCGCAAGCCGAGGCGACCGGTCGGGGCTTCCGGCTAGTCTGCTCCCGGGATGATCATCGGGTTAGCCAGGCATCTGAGGGTTGTCAAGCCTCAGGGAAATTCCGCTCGTTGGTCGGCCAAGGCTGGCGCAAGCCGAGGCGACCGGTCGGGGCTTCCGGCTAGTCTGCTCCCGGGATGATCATCGGGTTAGCCAGGCATCTGAGGGTTGTCAAGCCTCAGGGAAATTCCGCTCGTTGGTCGGCCAAGGCTGGCGCAAGCCGAGGCGACCGGTCGGGGCTTCCGGCTAGTCTGCTCCCGGGATGATCATCGGGTTAGCCAGGCATCCGAGGGCCGAGCCTCGGGACATTCCACTCGTTGGTCGGCCACTTGTCGCTCGCCGCCCATCGGGGTTTCTCTGTGCCCAGCCGCGACCGTGTTTCTCCTCTCCTCCAAGCGTTGCCTGGGGGGAACACGAGAAGGGTATTAAACGCTAATTAATGCGTTACCTGGGAAATCGGATCGCCAGTTGCTGCTGGTGAGGAGTGTTAGTTGAGCGGCCGCGATACGCGGGTTCTTCGAGGAGGATGCGGCCTGGGCGCGAGCGGAGACACGTGGACCTAGGGGTATACGTCACCCGGATCGTCCTGCACAAAGAATGCGATTTAAGGAGAATGACGCTTAGGAAATCGCGGGGAGATACGCCTCGGGAGCCGGAACGGCTCCGGATTCAGTGCGCCTGCATTTATTGGAGCCACCCGTATCGGAACTACCAGGGGGCCGCAGCTTGGCTATAAATACAGGTGCAGGTACGATGGAATTTGCCAAGCCGGAGCTGCAGGTTGCCATGGATCGCGGACCTCCTCCTTGGCATATGACTGAGAGACTCCTGTCGAAGGAAAGGGGAGGCGCTCCCCTTACAACTTCAGCCAACTAGCCGTTTCATCTGGGATCAACAAGGAGGGTCTCCCCGGCGGAACTCCGCTCTAGGCGTTTCATCCGGGATCACATCTCCCCTCCTTGAAGTTCAGCCTCCCGGTTGAGCTCTGCGCCGGACGCTCAATCCGGGACCGCGCCTCCATATACTCTTCCCCCTTGAATCCCTTCTCTTCCCTACCACTGGGGAAGATGGGAATATCCTTTGGAGGCGGCGTTCCCCTGGGGGCAGCGGGAGCTTCTTCTGCGGCGGCTCCTCCTCTTTTTGGTGAGGTGCTGGATGGCACCTCCGGTTAGAAGCACCCACTTCTGGTGGGACTGCAGCCGCCCTAGGTTGAGGGTTTGGGTCCCCACCTCTTCTTTACTTTCTTTACTCCCTAATTCCCCTCTGGGAATTCCTTGTAATCACACGAGCACGCCACTGTAACCAGAAATTATTGAAATGAAAAGTATTGCACCTTTTTAAATTGTCTTTCTGGCCTTGTTGTTCTACTGGTAATACATCCGTAGGTTAGCGGAATTCCAGCCCCTTGGAATTTCTCGGCCATCTAGGGCTTCCAACTGGTAGGAGCCAGGTCGGTTTACCCAACGAACTTTATACGGGCCTTCCCAATTTGGCGCTAGCTTCCCACCTTCCGTAGGTTGAGATGCCTTAGCTCGCCTCAGCACCAGATCTCCAATTCTGAAAAGCTTCGGTCGGACTTTGGAGTTGTAATATCGGGCCACCCTCTGCTGATACATTGCCATCCGTACCTGAGCCATTTCCCTTGCCTCTTCCAAGAGATCCAAGTTCCCTCGGAGTTGCTCTGAATTGGCCTCGGGTCGGTGCGCGGCCACCCGAGGCGAGGGGAGTCCGAGCTCCACGGGGGCAACGGCTTCCGTGCCATAGGTTAGGCTGAAAGGCGTCTCTCCAGTAGGAGTCCGTTGTGTGGTCCGATACGCCCAAAGGACATTCTCGAGTTCCTCGACCCAAGCTTGCCCCGTCCGGCCGATCCGCGCTTTGATACCTTGGAGGATTGTCCGATTTGTGACCTCGGCCTCGCCGTTGGTTTGGGGATGCGACACGGATGTGAACCGATGCTCGATCCCGAATTCCTCGCAGAAGTCCCGGAAGTGCTTGTTATCAAACTGTCGACCGTTATCCGAGATGAGGACCCGAGGTACTCCAAATCGGACAATGATGTTCTTCTTCACGAACTTCCGGACTTGTGCCTCCGTGATGGTGGCCAGTGGCTCTGCCTCCACCCACTTGGTGAAGTAGTCGATGGCGACAATCAAAAATTTCCGCTGGGCCGAAGCGACGGGGAATGGTCCGAGGATATCCATTCCCCACTGTGCGAAGGGCCAGGGCGCGGTGATTGGCGCCAAGGGGACAGAGGGGACTCTCTGGACGTTGGCGTGGCGCTGGCAGGCGTCGCATTTCCGCACGTGGTCCTTCGAGTCCTCCAACAAGGTCGGCCAATAGTAGCCTTGCCTCATGATCTTATGCGCCAAGGACCTAGCCCCCAAGTGCGATCCGCAGATGCCTTCGTGGACTTCGCCGAGGGCGTAGGCCGCTTCCGCGGGGCGGAGGCACCTTAAGAGGGGGGCGGTAAACGAGGTCCGATACAGCCTCCCTTCATAAAGTACGTAGTGGGCGGACTTCTTTACAAGCCGCCGGGCCTGATCTTCGTCTTCAGGGAGGATTCCTTCGGCGAGGTAGGCGACGAGCGGGTCCATCCAAGACGGCTCCGGATCAATTGCCATCACCGCTCCAGCCCCGTCAATGCTCGGGGCATCCAGGGTCTCCAGGTAGATTGCCCTCGACAAGTTGTGCGCGTCTGCGTCCACTAGGCGGGACAACCTGTCGGCCCTGGCATTTTCGCTCCTCGGGACCTGCTGAATGTCAACACTGCCGAGGTCGGGAATGAGTGTTTGCACCTTCCGGACGTAGCTCTGCATGGTCGGGCTCCGCGCCTCGAACTCCCCTCGAACCTGCCCGACCACCAGCTGGGAGTCGGTGAAGACTTTCAGACGCCGGATGCCGAGCTCCTTGGCGAGTTTGAGTCCCGCGACTAGGGCCTCGTACTCCGCCTCATTGTTGGTCACTGGAAATCCGAACCTCAAGGCATACTCGGCTATCACTCCATCGGGATTGGTGAGGACCAGCCCAGCCCCTCCACCTTCAGGGTTCGACGACCCGTCAATGTGGAGCGTCCAGATCGGGAGATCGAGGCTGGGTGTCTCCGGCGGCTTAGGTTCCGCCTCCTGCACAGTGCACTCAGCGAGAAAGTCCGCGAGCACCTGGGCCTTGATGGCTGGTCGGGGCTGGTAGCGGATGTCGAACTCACCAAGTTCTACTGCCCACTTCACCAGCCGTCCCGCATTCTCTGGATTGCTGAGAATCTGCCGCAGTGGTTGATCGGTCAAAAGGGTGACAGAATGAGCCTGGAAATAGGGGCGAAGCCTCCTGGTCGCAGTCAGCAGCGCGAAGGCGATCTTCTCAGCCTTCGTGTACCGCGTCTCGGCATCCCGGAGGACTCGGCTGATGTAGTATACAGGCTTCTGAAGTCTTGCCTCTTCCCGAACCAGTACTGCGCTGACTGCGGTTGGGGAGACCGCCAGGTAAAGGTAGAGCATCTCCCCCTCTTGCGGCTTGGACAGCAGGGGAGGAGACGCCATGTACTCCTTGAGCTGGTCGAACGCCGCATGACATTCGGCCGTCCAGAGGAAGTCTTTTGGGCGCTTCAACACCTTGAAGAATGGTTGGCAGCGTTCGGCCGACTTTGCCACAAATCGTCCGAGCGCGGCGACCCTTCCAGCGAGCTCCTGAACCTCCTTCACTTTGGTCGGAGGGGACATATCTTGGATGGCTTTGATCTTGTCCGGGTTGGCCTCGATCCCGCGCTGGTTGACAATGAAACCGAGGAACCTCCCGGCCGAAGCACCAAAAGCGCACTTCGCTGGATTTAGCTTCATGCGAAACTTTCGCAAGGTGGTGAAAGTCTCCTCCAGATCTGCAATGTGCTGGTCTGCATGGCGGCTTTTTACCAGCATATCGTCCACGTACACCTCCATATTCCGGCCGATCTGCTCCTTGAAGATTTTATTGACGAGGCGCTGGTAAGTGGCGCCAGCGTTCTTCAGACCGAAGGGCATTACCTAGCCCCCGGTCTGTTATGAAGGCAGTTTTCTCCTCGTCCTGTGGAGCCATCATTATTTGGTTGTAGCCGGAGAAGGCGTCCATAAAAGACAGTAGCTGATATCCGGAAGTCGCGTCGACCAGTTGGTCTATCCGTGGAAGCGGAAAGCTATCCTTGGGGCACGCCTTGTTCAGGTCGGTGTAGTCGACGCACATCCTCCACTTCCCGCTCGCCTTCCGGACAAGTACGACGTTTGCCAGCCACTCGGGGTAGCTCACCTCTCTTATGAAACCTGCCTCCAAGAGTTTGTCTACCTCCTGGTCGACCACCCGGATCCGATCCGGGGCACAGTGTCTCTTCTTTTGCTTTACTGGTCGGTGGGTCGGGTCGACGTTGAGGGCGTGAGAAACGACCTCCGGGTCGATCCCAGGTACATCGGCCGCCGACCAGGCAAACACATCTGCATTGGTTCGGAGGAATTCCACTAACCGGAGCCGAGCTTCCAAGTCGAGGTTGGCACCGACCCGGACCGTGCGGTCCGGGCGGCCTTCTTCGAGGGGAACTTCGATTACGCCCTCGGCCGGCTCCCCGTGCCGCAAGGCCACTTCGTCTCTGGCGTCAAGTGACTCGACGCTTAGGGCCTCCATGGGCTTCTTCCCTTTGAGAGTTGCTAGGAAACACTGCCGTGCGGTCGGCTGGTCACCTCGGACCTCTCCAATCCCGGCCGCTGTGGGGAACCGCATGAGCAAATGGTAGGTAGAAACCACCGCGCGAAGGGCGTTCAGTCCGGGTCGTCCGAGGATAGCGTTGTAGGCCGAGGGGACACGGACGACCAAGAACCCGAGCCGCACCGTGGCTTCTGCGGGTGCAATGCCCGCAGTCACAGGCAGCTCGATGACACCTTCGGCCGAGATAGCGTCTCCAGTGAATCCTATGAGGGGGGTGGATGTTTTGTGCAACAACTGTCGGGAAAAGCCCATCTTTTGGAAGGCCTCGTAATACAAAATATCAGCTGAGCTTCCACTATCCACAAGAACACGCCTTACATCATAGTCCGCCATAGTGAGAGAGATCACCATGGCGTCATCGTGGGGAGTCTGAACCCCCTTTACATCTTCATCACAAAAAGTGATTACATTTCCGACCCGTTGCCTCTTCGCGACGGCCACTCCTGATACTTCCGCCGAGCCCCCTGCGTTCCTCACGGGCCGAGAGCAGCCCCCAGTGATGGTGTGGATCACTCCCGCAACGGGTCGATTCTGCTCCCGAGGCTCCTGAGGGGCCGGGTCGGCTGGACGCGGGTCTGCGGGGGGACGTCGGTCGTTTACATATCGACCGAGACGCCCTCGGCGAATGAGAGCCTCGATCTCGTCCCGAAGCTGGAAGCAGTCTTCGGTATCGTGGCCGTGGTCTCGGTGGTACTCACAGTACGCCCGAGAAGGCTTCCTCCCAGGGATCTTCTTCATCTGCCTCGGGACCGGGAGGTTTTCCCGCCCCTTGACCTCCATGAGGATCTGGGCCCGGGGGGCCAGGAGTGGGGTGTACCGGTTGAAGCGTCGGTGCGGAGAACGAGGGCGTGTGGCGCCGTGGTTCCTTGCTGGTGACGGGCTTCTGCGCCGGCGTTGAGGCGTCGGGCTCCTCCTCTGGGGTGCCTCTTTTCGCCTTTTCTTCTCGGGCTTTAGAGGGGCCTCGGCGGCCTCCTTGTTCCGGTGGGAGGCTGCCTCCTCGGCGTCTGCATACTGGTTTGCCCGAGACAACAGCTCCGGGAAGCTCCGCGGCAGGCGTTTGTCCAGGGAGAAGGTGAGTCTGCCCTTCCGGAAGCCTCGCTTCAGGGCTGAGAGAGCCACCTCCTGGCTCAAATTCCGGACCTCCAGTGTTGCCTTGTTGAAGCGGGTGAGATAATCCCGCAGGCTCTCTCCCTCGTTCTGCCGGACATCGAAGAGGGAGTCGGAGACCAGTCTTCGCCGGCTACTGACGGCGAAATGGCTGATGAAGAGACGGGTGAACTGGTGGAAGGACTGGATGGAATTAGCCTCCAGGCCGGCGAACCACGCCCTTGCCGGGCCGCGGAGGGTCGCCGGGAAGGCTTTGCAGAGGAGAGGATCCGATGCTCCATGGAGGAGCATAAGAGTCCTGAAACTCTCCACGTGGTCCCGTGGGTCCGCCGCCCCGTCGTAGGGTTCGATCGCCGGCATTTTGAACCCCGGCGGGTTTAGGGTTCGCAGGATCCTTGAGGCAAGCGCCGGCTGGGAGGAGATTTCCAAGTCGGCGAAGGGATCTTTGGAGTGGCCCTTCAGGACCTGGAGCTGTCTGTGGAGATCGTCCACCCGCCGGTCCAGGGAGCGCGACCGGTGGGTGGGAGACAAGGAGCGGCGCGAGGGGGACCGACTGGAGTGCGGGCCCCTCGAGGACTGGGGTGTCTGAGAACGCGCCCGGGTCCGCCTCTCGTACCCCGCGCAGCTCCGATGAGAAGGTCCTGGCAGAATGGACCGCACTCGAGAATCCTCCCCGCGCCGGCGCTCCTCTCCATGGGAGAGGAAGGAGCGCGGGTTGTGAGGAAGAGGCGAGTGCTCGGGGAGCAGCGGCTCCTGAGCCCGCTGCGGCACCCGAGAGATCACACCCTGCAGATTCTGCACTGCCTCCGCGAGGGTGCGAACCTGCTGGGCTAGCTGGTCGAACTGAGCAGGTTCGACCGTCTGAATGGGAGGAGAAGCGGTGGAATGCTGCTGAGAGTGTGTTGGGGACGCAGCAGCCTCCCGGCCAGAGGCGCGAGAGGCTCCGCGACCGGAAGCATTGGAAGCTCCGCGACCACCTCGCCGTGCCATTACGATCGTTCTGAGATTCGTCCCTTCCTCTAGCGCCAACTGTTGCTGGTGGTCCAAACCGAGAACGATTGACACGACGGTGTGAACGGGGTTCCGCCTGAGTTGTCTTGGTTGGTGCTGGTTGCGCTCCACCTTCCGCCAAGGAACCTGCAAACAAGCCTTGCACCACCACCAGGGTGGTGATGGCCCTCCGACGGTCAAGTCAGAGGAGATTGGAGGAGGAGAGATGATAATCACAAGTGGGAGAGAGTGCTCTGGGAGGTATTGCTTACCCCCCCCCCCTTCTCCCCCCAGCCGCATATATACCTGGCTGGGAGGTCTCTCAGGGGGGTTTGTCGTCGTGGGGCACGATAGAATGGCCACCGACATGGCCGTTACGGGGCGTCGTGGAGCAGCGCTGGGTACGGTCATGGCAGGGCGTAGTGGAGCTCCGCTTTGTACGGTTGATACAGGAGATCGTGGGCAGCATCGGGTACAGCCGTTGCAGGGAGTAGTGGAGCAGGAGGCCGCGGCGTGCCTCTGGAGAATAGCCTGTCGTTATCAAAAGATCTCCGACTCGGGGTCGGAATGCTGGATCATAGGGCAGCCGACCCGGGGTCGGGCTGCGAAGCCGAGGAGGTCCGACTCGGGGTCGGAGTGCTGGATCATAGGGCAGCCGACCCGGGGTCGGGCTGCGGAGCCGAGGAGGTCCGACTCGGGGTCGGAGTGCTGGATCATAGGGCAGCCGACCCGGGGTCGGGCTGCGGAGCCGAGGAGGTCCGACTCGGGGTCGGAGTGCTGGATCATAGGGCAGCCGACCCGGGGTCGGGCTGCGGAGCCGAGGAGGTCCGACTCGGGGTCGGAGTGCTGGATCATAGGGCAGCTGTAGCTTTCCTGGATACGCGTGCCGATCACGTGGGGCATGGCGGCTCAATTCCCCCATAACAGCTATAAAAAGGCTTATGAAGCCGGCGCCCTACAAGGATTGCTTCCTCTCCCTCTTGTGCCGTGGCCACCCTCTCCCTCTCCTTGTTTCAGCCGCAAGCAAGGGAAGAAGAAGATCCAAGTGTTGGCGGCCTCCTCCCCTTCCCTTCCTTCATCCAATGCAAGGAAGAGAAGAAGGCTGTGTGGGGATTCTTCTTCATCCTCTTCTTCATCCTTCTTCTTCCTCCTCTCAAGCATATTCAAGAGTTGAAAGAAAGAGAGGAGATCAGCCATCAAAAGAAGTCTTTGCAAGGGAGCTAGCACCCCGGGAAGACAAGAGATCTTTGATCAGGTCCTCTGCTTCGTGTGGATACCCGTAGAGGCCGGACGTTTGAATGGCTTCAAACGAACCCTCAACCTAAAACCACGAGCTTCAGTTTGCGGTGATCATCTACCCGCACAAGGTGAAGATTTGATCTCTCGAAAGGTTTTAAAAGTATTAATCCTTATCTAACTACGAACGGTCTAGAAACAGCGTTCATGCGATGAACGTCGATCCCGCTTATGCCGATTCCGCTGCAATCTGATTTTTGTTTTGAAATATTAGTGGCATAGGCGAGTTCCCAACAGTGGTATCAGAGCCTAGGCTTCGTAGTTTAAGGTAAGAATTAATTATAAGTAGGCTTATTAGATCTGAAAATTGAATGATCATGCATGCTGAAAATTTTCTGCATGCAGAATTTTTCTAGGGTGCTGATTTTTACATGCTGATTTTTATATGATAAAAGGATGATTCTAATAGTATTGTTAATGTGATTACAAAGTTTAGAATCATGATTAGCATAATCAGCAACCTATGTCATGAGATAATCAATTAATTATCAGATCTGAAAATTATAATTGTTGCATATGGTGATGATCATAGGATTCAAACCCTTTTGGTATTAAATGTAAAGACCTGCGATGTGATCTGCAATGTCATGTAATTTTACAGATGTTTGCATGCATCTTATTTGATGTTTTGAGAGGCCTGCGTGCCTCCTAAAAGGGGATGTAATTTATTTTTATTTTTATTTTATATCTGGTTGTATTTTCTGTGATGTGATGTACGTCAACGATCAAGTCGAAGATGATGCATGAGATGAACAGGGCTCTAAGCGGTTGATAGCGATTGGATCAAGAGTTGGTCAAGGATCGAGTCAAGGAGGCTTGGAACCAATTCAAGAGTTGAAGATCAGTTGATCGATTGACGTGCATGTGCTTGTAATACGACCTAATTAGAATCCATGATCATCACCTATTTAAAGTTTAGCTTTAATTATTGCTGCGATTATAACTGCCTGTAATGTGCCGTTTGCATGTGATGTGAATGTGAGTCGGGTAGATAGGTTTACATGTGATGTAGCAAACCCAATTGAGACCTAAATTAAAACCTCCTCAATCAAGTCGAGAGTGAACCGACATGAGCAAGTCATATTAGATTAATTGATCTAATTGGTGTCTAGGAAAGCATGAAAGGTGGTTACTTAATTAGGACCTTACTCTCTGAGGAAGGGGAGCCTCCCACCTGCTTACCTGGCCAATTGTTCGATTACCTCTTATGAAGAGCTCAAGTTGCAAACACTAAGACCTGATTAACCAATATTAAGTCAATAGGTCTTCCACTGTAGTAGAGCTGCTAAGGTCTTTCTGATGTTGATTTGTCTCGGCTGGACACAGTGGGCAAGTTGCATCGGGGGGCTGGACCTCTCTATAGACATAAGATGTTGTAGGGTAAAGGTGGGGTTGGGCACCAATAACTGTTAGGTGAGGACCCAATGACGACTTTATTCCTACGGTTATACGATGGGTCTGACTTAACTAAGAAATGAGACCAATAACTGTTAGGTGAGGTTTTCATGGCTTAGAGACCAAGTAGCACTGCAACATGCTTGAGAAGCATTGTACAAGAGTTGTACATTCATCAATTTATGTGTCATCAATAACTGTTAGGTGAGGTGGCATGTAAATCGGTGGAACCGCAATATCCACTAGAAACCCTAGTCGTGTAGGATTTCCATTTTCCTACCAGGGGAGTGTGAGGAATTCGAGAAAATAGTGGGAGTTACATTTGTTCTAAAAGATCTTAGAACAGATTAAGGATCAAGTACAAAAGTCTAACTAGAATCTTTACTCTCTGCAGATCATAATGTCAGCCTCAAACCCTTTGACCCGTATTCTTGAGACCAACCGATTGACCGGTACAAATTACAAGGACTGGCTTAGAAATCTCAAAATTGTTTTGAGCTGTGAGAAAATAGGCTACATACTAGATTCAGATATCCCCACACTACCAGCACGTCCTACTGATGTTCAGCGACAGATGCATCAAAAATGGCTGGATGATGACATTAGAGTCAAGTGCTATATGATGGCATCCATGTCTAATGAACTCCAATGCCAGCATGAGAATCTCAAGACTGCTAGGGACATACTAGCACACCTGCAAGAGTTGTATGGTGAGCAGAGTCGCACAGCTCGTTTTGAAGTATCCAAGAGGCTCTTCAAGACAAAGATGCGCGAAGGGCAGTCCGTCCATGATCACGGTCTGACTATGATCAAGGACCTTGAGGAGCTTGAGAAGCTCGGGATGAACATGCACAAGGAATTGCAAGTTGATCTGATCCTTCAATCCCTTCCTGATTCATTTGGTCAGTTTATAGTAAACTACCACATGAATAAGATTGAATGCACTAAGACTGAACTGATAAATATATTGGTAACTGCTGAGGGAGCCTTGAAAGGTTCAAGGGGCAATGTCCTTGCTGCTGAGTTGACTTCTGGTTCCAAGAGAAAGTCTACTTGGAAGAAAAAGAAGCCTGCGAAGAAGCAAAAGAAAGACAAGAAGTCAAAGAAGGAAGTTCAAAAGAAAAAGGCCAATGATAAAGGAAAATGTCTCCACTGCAATGTCGACGGCCACTGGAAGAGGAACTGTCCTTCATACCTCGAGAGCCTGAAGAACATGAAAGGTGACAAACCTTCAGAAGGTATAGATTTGCTCATAATTGAAACTAATCTAACGGTTTCTTCTACTTCTAGTTGGGTTATAGATTCTGGTTCTAGTGCTCATCTGTGCACTACCATGCAGGGTCTAAAGGAGAGTAGAAGGCTGGCGGAAGGTGCGGTAATCCTTCGGGTTGGCAACGGGGCAAAAGTTGCTGCTGTGGCTGTCGGCACCTACCATCTGCGACTACCGTCTGGTTTTAGTTTATTACTTAGAGACTGCTATTATATACCTGCTGCTAGCAGAAATTTGATTTCTGTTTCATGTCTAGCACAGGAAGGTCATGTTTTTATATTTGACAAAGACTGCTGTTCTATTTATTTGAGAAATAAAATAGTCGCACGTGGTTTTATGATTGACAGTCTCTATCATTTGCATATGGATGTATCTATAAATGTGTCTGAGTAAGTAGTGAATGCCAAAGGATCCAAAAGATCCAGGGATGAGATAAACCAAAAATATTTATGGCACCTCAGGCTTGGCCATATTGGAGAAGACAGAATGAACAAAATGGATAAAGATGGGCTTCTCGGCTCATTGACTTCCGAGTCATATCCAGTTTGCGAATCCTGTCTTCAAGGAAAAATGGCCAGATTATCCTTTGTAGGACATGGGGAGAGGACCACTGAAATACTTACCCTAGTACATACAGATGTATGTGGCCCATTCGATGTGCTAGCCAGGGGACGTTATTCGTACTTCATTACCTTTACCGATGATTATTCACGGTATGGGTATGTGTATCTTATGAGACACAAATCTGAATCTTTTGAAAAGTTCAAAGAGTTCAGAAATGAAGTAGAAAAACAAACTGGAAAACCCCTTAAGGCTCTTCGATCAGATCGAGGAGGAGAATACCTTAGTGGAGAATTTCGGGACTATCTCAAGGACAATGGCATAGTCTCACAATGGACTCCTCCGGGTACGCCTCAACTCAACGGGGTGTCAGAGAGAAGAAATCGGACTCTATTAGATATGGTCCGGTCCATGATGAGCTTCACTGATCTACCGATATTTCTTTGGGGAGATGCCTTACTTACCGCAGTATATCTACTGAATAGAGTTCCCTCTAAATCCGTTCCTACCACACCGTATGAGATATGGCATGGTAAGAAACCAAGTCTTGGTCATCTCAAGATTTGGGGATGTCCGGCCCACGTCAAGAGACTATAGGCGGACAAACTAGAGGCTAGGACCATAAGTGCTCGTTTTATAGGATATCCTAAAGAGTCATTAGGATACAATTTTTACGTCTCAGAGGATCACAATGTGTTTGTGAGCCGTCATGCCATCTTCTTGGAAAACCAGTTTATCCTTGATAGAGGCAGTGGGAGGAAAATTGAGCTTGAAGAGAAAGTCTTTGAAAAGCAATGAGTCATGGATCCTATCGAACCCATTCATACAAAGCCAGTACACAATGTCCCGCAACCACCTCGCAGATCAAGTAGGGTCTCCCATCCTCCCGATAGATACTTAGGTATACTAGAAGAGGATACCAAGGAAATGTTCCTAGTGGGAGATAGGGATCACATACAGGATCCCAAAACCTACAACGAGGTGATATCTGATGTCGATTCTGAGAAATGGTTGGAAGCTATGAAGTCAGAATTAGACTCCATGCATTCCAACCAAGTCTGGACCTTAGTAGATCCACCAGAGGGTATTGTACCTATTGGATGTAAATGGATCTACAAAAGAAAGATAGGTTTGGATGGAGAGGTAGAGACCTATAAGGCAAGGCTTGTGGCGAAAGGGTATAGTCAACGCGAAGGCATTGACTATCAGGAGACCTTTTCACCTGTAGCCATGCTGAAATCCATCCGAACATTGCTTGCCATTGCAGCATTTCATGATTATGAAATCTGGCAGATGGATGTGAAAACTGCTTTCCTAAATGGACATCTTGATGAAGATATCTACATGGAACAGCCTTTGGGTTTCACTTCCAGTGATGGAGATCACAAAGTCTGCAAGCTGCAAAGGTCCATCTATGGACTAAAGCAAGCATCTCGGAGTTGGAACACTCATTTCGATGATGCAATCAAAACGTTTGATTTCATCAAAAACGAGGAGGAACCGTGTGTTTACAAAAAGGTTAGTGGGAGTGCTGTCGTATTTCTCGTACTGTACGTGGACGACATCCTCCTGATAGGGAATGATATTTCCATGCTAACCTCGGTCAAGGTCTGGTTGTCAAAAGAGTTCTCCATGAAAGACCTTGGGGAAGCATCCTATATTTTGGGAATAAAAGTCTATAGAGATAGATCTAAAAGGATGCTTGGCCTATCACAGAAAATGTATATAGAGGAAGTACTGAAAAGATTCAGCATGGAAAACTCCAAAAGGGGTCTCTTACCCCTTAGGCATGGAATTCATCTCTCCAAGAAGATGTGCCCCAACACATCTGAAGAGATTCAACGCATGAGTAAGATCCCTTATGCATCGGCAATAGAGAGCCTCATGTATGCCATGCTATGCACACGACCTGATATAGCCCTAGCTGTGAGTGTCACAAGCAGATATCAGTCGAATCCAGGTGAAGAACACTGGACAGCTGTGAAGAATATTCTTAAGTACTTAAGAAGAACTAAAGATTTATTCTTGGTCTTTGGAGGATCATCAGAGTTAAAGGTAGAAGGGTACACAGATTCAGACTTCATGACTGACGTCGATGATAGGAAGTCAACATCTGGATATGTGTTCTTGTGCAATGGTGGTACGGTGAATTGAAAGAGTTCTAAACAACCGATCATTGCTGATTCTACTATGGAAGCTGAATACATCGCCGCCTCTGAAGCTGCTAAGGAAGGCTTCTGGTTCAAGAAATTTATTGTGGAATTGGATGTAATGTCATCAGATGCCATAGCACTCTACTGCGATAATAATGGCGCCATAGCTCTTGCTAAGGAGCCAAGGTCTCATCAGAAGTCCAAGCATATAGAGCGGCGCTTCCACCTCATATGCGACTATGTTGAGAAGAAGTATGTCGAGGTGCAGAGAGTAGACTCCGCGGACAACGTGGCAGACCCATTCACTAAACAGCTAAGTCAGCAAAAGACTGAAGCCCACCTTGAGAAGAAGGGACTAAGATATATGACTGATTGGCTTTAGTGCAAGTGGGAGATTGTTAGATGTATGCCCTAGAAGCCAATTTTTGGTTGACACATTATTAATTCTGGGACATAATTTGTATTTGACTTTATTATTATTGAATAAATAAAAGGCTTTTTTTTTCATTCATATTGTTTATGTGTCTATGAATCGTCCAAGAATTAATAAGATGATGATGCATATTCTTAAGAGTTAAAAATTTGAGCCATGCATCATTGGTGATTAATTTCTAAATGCTCCTGATCGATGGATCATCACGAGGACGGTGATCAATCCGATGAGATCAGTGCACATATTACTTTCCTTAAGGATGGATGAGACTCGAGTCCACAGTGTGGCGACACTGAAGTAATAGTGCAGGTGCTTGTTAAGAACAAGGGTACTGAGCGTGACCAATACAAGAAGTCACTTGGATGTCTATCCACTCGTCAGTGACTTGCTTGATGTTGCAGTAGTGTGACTGGTCCTTTGACCTGCGGTGCTTCGGCTACTCATAGTGAGGTTATTGTAGTTTGACTGCACACATACATGGTCTCTAGCCATATGGGTCCATGCAGTGTAGATTGGCTGCAGTAAGTTCACTGTAGGAATAGGGTATGCACCTATAAGGAATCTATTGACCTTGATAGATAAGGAGAGATCCTATGTGATTTATAAGACTAAGTTCGTAAGACCTCGGCCGGGGCAGTATGCACAGTGGAGAAAGAGTTTTTCACTCTCGAACTTAAGTCGAATAAATCTTCACATATGACAGACGATGGGGTTTGACGAGTTGTCCATGACCTCCGTCCTGTAGGGATCCACGATAGTAGGACTGTATCACATATTAACTGCACCTAGAGGTTCACCATTCTATTCTGCTGGGTAGCCACAACATGCTGCTAGGTGTCACTGGTGGATGGTGGGACTCATAGGGATTGTCTCGATGATCGATAAACCCTCATGAGTAGAGTTGGAATCGTTCCAACCCATTGAAAGGAGTCTTCAATGATATTGTGATAGAGATCACAATATATCTCACTACCAGTCAGAGTAGAACCTATGGGGTCACACACACTAGAAGTATTGACCGATCCGATGGTTGAAATGTGATTAGAAATCACAAGTAATCAATTCGATTGATATTCAGTTGAAGAAGGAACAAAGGAAATTAATTAATTGGACTTGAAACAAGAGTCCTACTTCGAGTAGGATTCCTAGAGTCCTAATTGGATTAGGACTGGGAATCCTAGTTGGAGTAGGACTGGGATTCCTACTTGGATTAGGATTCCCACAATCCTACTTAGAATAGGATTTTGAATTCAATATGAATTCCTACTTAGAATAGGATTCCTAGAAGTCCTAATTGGATTAGGACTTCGGATTCAAGTAAGAATCCTAATTGGATTAGGACTAAAATTAAATACGTCCTAATATGGATTAAGGGTTTCTTAAGTCCCAAATTATTAATCTAATGAATCAATAAGACTCCTAATTGGATTAGGATTGAAGAGTTCAATTGAGTCAAAATTGATTTAAGTTCTAATTGGATTAGGACTTACCTAGATTGGATCCAAATTGGTTCACCCTTGGACTAAGCCTAATTGGATTAGGGCTTGACCACATTAGGGCAATGCAAACCCTAATTGAGGTGGACTAGGGTTTACCAAGAGGGAGGGGCGCAAGCCCCTCCCCCTTTGATCACATGGTGCGGCATAAGAGAGGGGGGCCGGCGCCCCCTCTTTGGAAAGTTGTCTAGGGCTCCTACTTAGTAGGAACCCTAGATGGCTATAAAAAGGCTTATGAAGCCGGCGCCCTACAAGGATTGCTTCCTCTCCCTCTTGTGCCATGGCCACCCTCTCCCTCTCCTTGTTTCAGCCGCAAGCAAGGGAAGAAGAAGATCCAAGTGTTGGCGGCCTCCTCCTCTTCCCTTCCTTCATCCAACGCAAGGAAGAAAAGAAGGCTGCGTGGGGATTCTTCTTCATCCTCTTCTTCATCCTTCTTCTTCCTCCTCTCAAGCATATTCAAGAGTTGAAAGAAAGAGAGGAGATCAGCCATCAAAAGAAGTCTTTGCAAGGGAGCTAGCACCCCGGGAAGACAAGAGATCTTTGATCAGGTCCTCTGCTTCGTGTGGATACCCGTAGAGGCCGGATGTTTGAACGGCTTCAAACGAACCCTCAACCTAAAACCACGAGCTTCAGTTTGCGGTGATCATCTACCCGCACAAGGTGAAGATTTGATCTCCCTAAAGGTTTTAAAAGTATTAATCCTTATCTAACTACGAACGGTCTAGAAACAGCGTTCATGCGATGAACGTCGATCCCGCTTATGCCGATTCCGCTGCAATCTGATTTTTGTTTTGAAATATCAGCGGCATAGGCGGGTTCCCAACAGTGTCAATGTTGATCCCTTATACTCTATAAGGTCTGAGATGTTGAAAGTCGAACTAATACCAAAATCAAGGGGTAAGTCAACCACATAAGCGTTAGGTTCGATTTTCTTTAATATCCTAAATGGACCAGCACTGCGGGCATGCAATTTTTTCATAGTTCCCAAGAAAAACTGATGACCCAAAGATTGATTCATAGATTGATTTTGATGATCACAACACCTTGAAGTATAGATACTAATGTTTATGTTGCAAGGAGAAAGATATTTATTTTGCAAGGAACATAGCAAGTTGGAAGAACACAAGAAGGCCTCCAAAAGCACTCAAGAAAAGTTAGAAGAAAGCTACAATTCATTGGCCCAACTTTAAAGTTCAAAAGATTCAAATTGGAGGAGCAAATTCAAAGGAAAATTCAAAAGAATAGTCTTCGAGTCGACTCCTGAGGAATTCGAGTCGACTCCAATGGTTGCCGGGTCGACTCCAAAGAAAGCGAGAGTCGACTCTCAGTGGTACACAAGGAAAAACTCAGAGAAGCAGTTTTTGGACACTGAGATTCGAGTCGACTCTCACAAAGTCCGAGTCGACTCCAAAGACAGCGCAACCCCAAGACAGAAGACGGTATTTTCGTCTCTGAGAGGCGAGTCGACTCCAAGACAAGTCGAGTCGACTCCAAGGCAGCGCGGCTCCAAAATACAGAGGATCAGTTTTCCGACTCTGAGATTCGAGTCGACTCCCAGACAGCTCGAGTCGACTCCAAGGCAGCACTACACTAAGATGGCAGAAGACCAACCTTCGAAAACTGAGAGCCGAGTCGACTCCAAGGAAGTTCGAGTCGACTCCAAGACTGGACGAGCCAAAAGACAGAGGATCGGGAGTTCGGACTCTGGGATTCGAGTCGACTCCCAGGATAGTCGAGTCGACTCGAGTGGACAAAATTCAAATTTGGAACAGTTGCCGAGTCGACTCCGGAAAAGCTTGAGTCGACTCCCGCTACAGCCGAGTCGACTCCTGATCGCGCGAGTCGACTCCGATCCCAACGGTAATATTGTCAGGAGGTGCAGACTGGTTCCAACGGCTATATTTTTGTCTCTAACGGCTATATTCTTGTTTCCACTCCATCTAAAGCTATAAAAACAAGAAGAGAGCTAGGGGAGAACTCATGGAAGTGGGAGAGAACTTTTAGGGAAGAGATTCCAAACAGATTACAAGGGAAATCTCCCAAAAGCACAAAAGGGCCATTCAAAGTGAAATAGAGGGAAGAAGAGCATCCAAGTGAATCCCAAAGCTTCCTCTCCATCCGTGTGCTGCCTCAGTGATCCTCCACTTCGTGCCAAATCAGAAGAGGGTCAAGTAAAGAAGAAGTCGAGCTCCTTCATCTTCCAAACTCGTTTGAGGACTTCACTTTACTCTATTTGCTTATAGTGTTATATTTGCTTGTTTAAGAAGCTTTGATTTATCTTAAACTTTGTTATAATATCTTGTAACTTGATTCAATCACGGGATTGAATCAAGGGGTAAAGGTTTGTTGGTGAGCCAAAGGGAAAACCAACGGTGTAAGGTTTGTTGGTGAGCCAAAGGGAAAACCAACGGGGTTTAGGTTTGTTGGTGAGCCGAGGGTAAAACCAACGTGTAAGGGTTTGATTGTGAGCCCGGGAAAACAATCGGAGTGGTTCTAGTCGGTGAGCCTGGGAAAACCGACCGAGTTCGTTGTGCGCTCGTAAAACAACAAGTTGGGTTGTGAGCTTGTAAAACAACCGGCTGTAATCGGTAGGATTATAGTGAAATTCCCAAGAGGTCTTGGGGAGTGGATGTAGGTGCTGGGGTGCACCGAACCACTATATTTTTGTTGTGTTTGTGATGCTCTTTGTTGACTGACCTCCTCACTCACTTACTTAGATATTAAGCTTGCTTAACTCTTCTTCGTGCATCCTTTAGTTGCAAGCATAATCAATTTACTCAATCATTAAATTGAATAGCATACTAGGGCAAAATTAGACTAATCTTTTATTGAACCCACTGCTTAATAGTTGATTAGATTAGAATCATACTCTTGCTAAGGTTAAGCTTCACTAAGCATCCATACAACTTAGCATAATTAATCTAAAAGATTAGAAGTAGTTTAAAAGGTTTTAAAAGACCCAATTCACCCCCCCCTCTTGGGTTGTCACCTTGGGCAACAAGTGGTATCAGAGCAGGTGCTCAAATATTATTTGTAGTCTTAACCGACTAGAGCCAAAGATCATGACAACTCAAATAGATAGTTTTCTAGGAGAAGGACAATCAATTGATACACCACCACTATTTAATGGCATAAACTATACACATTGGAAAATACGCATGCGCATCTTTATTCAATCACAAAACTATTATTTATGGAAAATCATAATAAATGATCTTCACACACTCTCTCAAACTTTTAATGAAAAGGATTTAGCACAATTGAATGCTGATGCCATGAACCTTTTATATTGTGCATTAGATAGGAATGAGTTTAATTGCATATCTTCTTGCATGACTGCTAAAGAAATATGGAATATGCTTGAAGACAAATATGAATGCACTAACAAATCTGAAATATCATGTGTAGAAGGAGAGCAGTATCATATTGAAAATCTATGCTTGGTGGCACAAGAGGTACATGCTGAAACTGAAAGCAATTTTACATTTGATGAACTCCATGATGCCTTTTCTGATTTGTATTTAGAATATAAGAAACTTATTTGTAAGAACAAAAACTTGAAGATTGAAAATCAAATTCTAATAGATGAAAAACTGAAACTAACCAGTAAAACTGAAATCTTAATTAAAGAAAATCAAGAACTAAATCAAAGAGATCAACTTCTCACTGAAAGTCATGATAAACTTAAGAAAAACAATGAGTTACTTTCAGAAGATAACAGAAGATTAACTAAAGAAGTTGACAGATTAAAACCTGTTGTTGAAAGATTTACCCTCAGCTCTGAAAAATTGAACCTAATGATAAATGATCAAGGAGCTGAATTTGATAAAGTTACATTAGGATATCAACCTTGGTACACCCAAAAACCTTTTAAGAATATGTTTGTTAAAACAGTTTTTAATTACTCTAAAACAGATTCTCATAAACAAAAGCTAAGTAAAATCTCTTCTGTTGTCCCTAAATCTATACATTACAAATTTAATGAACCAAAAAGGGAGAAACAGAAAATTAAAAGTTTTCCTACTACTCATGTTCGATCTAAGTTTGTTAAATTCAACAAGAGGATACAGAAATACATCCCTTGTAATCCTAAAATCTGTAAATTCATGGACAAAATAGCTATTAAGAGAATATGGGTTCCAAAAGGAACAATTATAGCTAACCTACAAGGACCCAAAAGAGCTTGGGTTCCTAAGTTGAAAATATGATTATTCTTTCAGCAAGCATGTCTAGCTATCCAAGGTTCTAATGAAAGATGTTATCTAAACAATGGGTGCTCTAGACATGTGTTAAAGAATTGAATTTAAAATGTAATTAAAAAGAATGATTTAAATGAAAGAAAGGATGAAATAAGTAATTCTTACATCTTCTCGTATTGAAATTACTTTATTAGTTGATTAAAACATAACTTGAAAGTATTAATCATTTTTGTGATATAAGTGATATTTGTCTTTTTGGGTATGAAAAGAAAATATATTCAAATCACTTCATTTTTTTTGTATGCTCCACTCACTATTGGATAAGTTGCTAAATGATTAATTAATTCATTAAAAATAACTCTATGAACCCTCTATATGCTTGATTAAGAATTTTTGTCTATGGCATTATTTTTATTGATCATCAATATGATAATGTGTACTTGGTATGCTTTTGAATACCAAGATTAAAGAAACCATCCTTGGCACATAGAATCAACTCATGCTAGTATGTACTTAATATCAAAAGACCTTGCCATAGGCTTGTTTAGATTATCTACTTAAAGGTCAAAGTTTTGCTATGCATGCTAACTAAGGAAACAAACAAAAATCATTTCTAAATCTAAAGATGTTGTTACCATCTCTAAGTCTTCAAAAGCTTACATTGGACTTGTTCTTGGAGAATAAAACTGAAGTATTTTTCTGTATTTACTAAATCTTGTAGAAGCGTTTCAAATGAAAAAGGTTTCCAAACTGTGAAGATCATGGCACAGTGTTGAAAACCAAAATCCAGATTAAGGTTATACAGAAAATAGTATTAAATTCAATTATTTCAGCTCCATGGACATCATAAGTAAAAAGGGGTTAATAGAATTCTTGAAGAAATGAAAAAGACAATTATGTATGATAGTCATCTACTTAAATAATTTTTAAAAGACTATCATCACTGCTTGTCATACATATGATTTCTATTAAATCTATTTTTGATGAAAATTTTGATCTTCTGAAAAAAATGGAAAATGAACCATTGCATATCTTTCATATTTTTCAGTCGTACATGTTATGCTTAATATGCTCTTATGAAAATAATGCCAAATCTGATAGAGATATGTCTACCCTTGGATATCATTCATCAAGCAATGCATATAGAGTATTCAATGAAAAGTTTTTAGGTGCAAAAATATCAAGGTATCTTATTCTTTATGAGACTACTGATTTATTATCAAAATACTAAAATTAAATTATGTATGTATATGGTTAATCTCTTACATATAACAATCTGAAAAACTTGTTAACAATTAGAACCAAATTGGATTTTTCAGATATGCTCTTAATGAAGGAAAAAGTGATGACTATTAAAAGACTAAATCAAGAAAAGATAAGATAGATCTTGATAAGATTCTTGCATGATTAAAAGTAAAGATCACCATTATCATTTGCTTGCTTTATGAGCTTTATATTATATCAAATGAGTGTATAAGGACTCCTATGTGTTTACTAAAGAAGATATATGTTAAATTACCACCATACTTGAAAACACTCATTACAAATATGATAAAGCAATATATGATTTGAAACAAGCATCAAAAGCACGATATAAAAGCTTAAGCAACCTCTTTGATATAAGGTAATAGTGATAATTCTTTGCATCAAAAAATGTGTGATATCTTACTTGCTTAAAGTATACATTAATGACATCATTTCTGGTTCTACTAATAAAGAGTTATATGAAGATTTTACTAAGCTCATGCAAAGTGAGTTTGAAATATGTATAATGAACGAGTTAACATTTTCTTTCTCAAACTCCAAATTAAGACAAACAAGAAAGGGGATCTTCATTGACCAAAGTTAGTCCACAAGAAAACACTTATAGAAGATTGGCATGAAGAGGGTATATCTATGATCCCATCTTGAAGAATTTGAAAAGAATGAGCAAAGTAGGTCTATTGTTTTAAAGTTGTATTGAAGCATGATAGAATAATTATTTTATCATACAGCTAGTAGACCAGATTATATGCTCATTATGTGCACTTGTGCAAGCCTTCAATCTAACTTTAATGAATCTTATTTTATTGATAACAAATAAATCATAATCTGAATTTCTGATAGAAACAACTGTTTAAGATAAAATTGATTAAAACTTAGCTAAAATATCTTATTGATAATTATCTTAAACAAATAGAATCTAAACTAAATTATTTTTGAAAATAAGAAATTGAATTGACCTTGATAAATCTTCTATTGCCTCACATGCTTGTCCTTGAACTATCTTGGTTAATGAAACTATCTCTTTAGTTCAAGTGAAATGTGCTTGCTTATATTTAGGCAATCTCTTGAGTAAAGTGATTCAACATTCAACTATTGTCATATCTTATATTGAGTCATCTAGTTAAAAAAAAAATATGTTAGATGAATGTTTTGTATCTTGAAGAAACCAATGACTTTCTTTCAAGAAAGAAAAGGAGTTTGTTAATAATGCAGGATCCTTGAGCAAGAAAATGAGAGATCTCAACTTGAAGGATATCTCCATGTAAGATACAATAAACATTCACTTGCAAACAAGAGAGAGGACCTTCTTCAGCCAAAGGTTCATACATAAGAAATCTAGTAGGTATTTGACTGAAGAATGCAGAATGGATTGGTAATTCTAGATACTTCTTGAGCAAAGTCAACAACTTAAGTCTTATTATGGCATGATTAAGTTCTTTAATTATTAACTTTTGATATCATGGCTCTATACATATTGATTGACTTATGCTCTTAGAAATTGTTTCATGGTTTGCCTAAACTAAATGATTTCTTTGCCTATATCATAACCATGAAATACACAAGTATATGCTTAAAATTTTGATGTAAAATAACTTATGAGAAGTTATGAATCCATGAGCATAATGAAAATGTTGTTTGCATGATACACATATAAATGATACACAAGATAAATTCTTTATTCTGCTCTTTCGTGTAAATTACTTGAGAATAACAAAAAGAGAGAGAGATAAATAAAAGAAAATGGATATTATTCAAGAGAAGTAAAATCCAAGTAGAGGCAAATACCCCAATCTTAAGGAAAAGCAAAACAAGCATAATATATTCGGCACATTTGGAAGGGATAAAATTCGTAATTAATTACACTTAAACAGGAATAGTTTGAAGTGAACTTTATAAATTTTCTATATTGCTCATCATAGGGATGGTGCCAATGGGGAGGCTAGTGGTAGTACCCGGCACTATTTGACCCAACTATTCGGTGTAGGGCATATTAGGGACGGCACAAGAGGGAGGCTAGTGGTAGTACCTCGTGCCCCTTCCAACTCCACCGGATAGGGAGCAAATAGAGTATAGAGCATAAGAAAGTTATAAATGAAAGACAAAGTTAATGAAAGTAGAATTAAGTCAATTTTTTTTAATCACTTGAAAACACACTTTAAGGATAAAATCATTGCAAGATTATATTTAAATAGGGGGAGTTTATTTGAAAAATATTGATTTGGATCCTTGACATGCTTGTTCTTAATATTTTAATGCATGATTTAACACATGATTTATTTTGCATATGGTATGATGTCTTGATTTATTGGTTCTCAATGTTTTGTAATGCTTCATCCTTGGACAATTTGTTTGAATGTTTGAATTGCTACATAACATCTTTTGTTTGGTTCTATTGAAAAGAAATTTCAGATTTGTCGTTCACAATCATCTTTAAAATCTGAAAGTTAAATAAATTTGTAAAAAGGAGAAGAGAAAGATATCTCTATTTAGGCAGAATGAATTAATCTTGATCTATCCTTCAACTTGCCTAAATTTGGTATATAATGTTCAAATTCGTACCAAAACTCAACATTTAATACAAAGATTCTGAATATGCTCTTATATGTTTGAAATATGTATTTTCAATCGTAATGATTTAAGATGAGCTATAATGTGGAAGATACATATCTCAAATTATGATTTTGAAAGCCTCAATTGAAAATCCTATGTAATTCAGAATCTGATTTTGTATACAAGCTTAAACTCAATATGATTTCTAAATAAAATCTTAATGTAAGAAAAACAGAATTAATTCTGATGCCTTTGGTTGATTGCTCCGATACGCATCCGAAACATATCATTTCTTATCTTCAAAGTGTACTAATATTGGTCCAAATAATGTGTTTTTCGATGATCTTGATTGCAAACAAAAATTTCTAAATATATGATTTTATTTTGATATTAAAAAGATTTATTGTGTTTCATGAATACATTGGTGAAAAACTATGATTAAGAAATTGAGTTCTAAAAATATATATATTTCAATAATCATCTATATGTTTTTCTCCCCTACATTATTAAACACTTCTATCAATAGAGTGAATGATCTTAAAGCTAGAAATATTTCAGCTCACTCAAATGACTCTAAAAGAAAGAAAATGTAAATGCGTTTGAAAGAAACTGAGCTTCAATTGAATCATTTTATGATTAATACTTTTATACATTTTCTCTAAGATTAGGAGAAAGCATAACTTGTTCTTAAAGGATTAGAAAGAGTGATTACTATAAATTCTGAATAATTCTAGATCACTCTACATTCTCGATATTACAGAATTTCAGTGTTATTCACGTTTATTACTAAAATCTGAAATTCAACAATTTAAAATGATTAAAGAAGAATGCATCTTTTGAGGGGGAGCTTTAGATATTCAGTATCTTATCCTAAAGAAACTTTAATTTGATGCATACCTTGAATTTTATGGATTGATTTTGATGAACCTCCTTATATTGCAAGACATGCTTTAAATTACCTTGAGATGAGTTCTATAAAGGTTGTCTTATCTCAAACCTTGAGTCTTATGAAAATAAGCTGAAACTTATAGAAAATATATTTTTGAGATTGACAATTTTATTGAACATTATCTTAGGATTCTAAACTCTTAAATGGAATGATCAATTGAGGGGGAGAAAGAAAATTTCAGAAGGAGAGGTCTTATTGGACTTAATTGCATAAATCTATAGCTAAAGGAGAGAGAAAGAATACTAAATGAAAAATGATCCTAATACTCTCCAATATGTATTATCTGAAATTTAATCTGAAAATCTTTATGATACACCTTGAGGCGTGTTATTTGGTTAGTATATCTTATGCATAAATCATGAACCAAATTGCAAGTTGAGCTTAAAGAGCCTCTAACTTAATGAAAAAGGGGGAGAATAACGTGTAAAATTTTCTTGAGCATCTCTTAGAAAACCTATTTTGATATTCACTAATGAGTCCTAATTGACTTGATCTTTAGAACTTAAATTGTGTGCCAATTCATATTTTTATGTATCAAATTGTTTTTTTTTTTTGGAATAGAAGAATAAAGTCTTTAAAAGAGCTTTAAAAGAACCTTCAAAGCCTTGAACTTTATGTATACTCTAAGATATATTATAAATTGCATGAATTCATATTTTGGTATTTATGCCACAATATTTTTACACCATAAAAGAACTTTGCAATCATACTTAATATATTGTTCTTTTACTCTGAAAATTAATCAAAATTGCTCTCATGTTTGATAAAATACTTAATAGATTGGGCAAAAGGTCTTAATTGAACAAGCTTTCATACTTATTATTGAAGAGAGGTTAGATTTCCACTCGTGTTTTCATTGAATATCATTTGTGGTACTTCTTGAATTAACCTAAGAGAGATTCCACCCACACTTGATTAGAAAACTATCTGTGGTATCAAATTAGAAAACTTCTTGAAATCACATTCAATGTGTTCTGCTCTGAAATTATCTTAATTGGCTCTGATCTGTGCTCACTAATCTGATTCCAATATTATTGCCTTGAGTTAAATGATTCATATCCTGGCAATAATATAACATTCAAACCAGAGTACAGTAAGGGAAAGAAATATTTGAGTGTTCTGATCTTTGTGCTTAATGTTTCACTATCTTTTTGATGCTGTCAAAAAGGGGGAGAAATATCTAAGTATATGCTTATAATGCTTTGTGATAATCAGCTTGAACTGAAATATATTGATTGTGTTGAGCTGATTAAATCTAAAGCATTATCATGAAGTATGTTTTGTTTTAAATATACATGTTGTCTACTTCATGCAACTTTGCTATGCATTACTTCTAGAAAACAATATCTTTTATATTGCATATACTCCAAGTTTTGTCATCATCAAAAAGGGGGAGATTGATGACCCAAAGATTGATTCATAGATTGATTTTGATGATCACAACACCTTGAAGTATAGATACTAATGTTTATGTTGCAAGGAGAAAGATATTTATTTTGCAAGGAACATAGCAAGTTGGAAGAACACAAGAAGGCCTCCAAAAGCACTCAAGAAAAGTTAGAAGAAAGCTACAATTCATTGGCCCAACTTTAAAGTTCAAAAGATTCAAATTGGAGGAGCAAATTCAAAGGAAAATTCAAAAGAATAGTCTTCGAGTCGACTCCTGAGGAATTCGAGTCGACTCCAATGGTTGCCGGGTCGACTCCAAAGAAAGCGAGAGTCGACTCTCAGTGGTACACAAGGAAAAACTCAGAGAAGCAGTTTTTGGACACTGAGATTCGAGTCGACTCTCACAAAGTCCGAGTCGACTCCAAAGACAGCGCAACCCCAAGACAGAAGACGGTATTTTCGTCTCTGAGAGGCGAGTCGACTCCAAGACAAGTCGAGTCGACTCCAAGGCAGCGCGGCTCCAAAATACAGAGGATCAGTTTTCCGACTCTGAGATTCGAGTCGACTCCCAGACAGCTCGAGTCGACTCCAAGGCAGCACTACACTAAGATGGCAGAAGACCAACCTTCGAAAACTGAGAGCCGAGTCGACTCCAAGGAAGTTCGAGTCGACTCCAAGACTGGACGAGCCAAAAGACAGAGGATCGGGAGTTCGGACTCTGGGATTCGAGTCGACTCCCAGGATAGTCGAGTCGACTCGAGTGGACAAAATTCAAATTTGGAACAGTTGCCGAGTCGACTCCGGAAAAGCTTGAGTCGACTCCCGCTACAGCCGAGTCGACTCCTGATCGCGCGAGTCGACTCCGATCCCAACGGTAATATTGTCAGGAGGTGCAGACTGGTTCCAACGGCTATATTTTTGTCTCTAACGGCTATATTCTTGTTTCCACTCCATCTAAAGCTATAAAAACAAGAAGAGAGCTAGGGGAGAACTCATGGAAGTGGGAGAGAACTTTTAGGGAAGAGATTCCAAACAGATTACAAGGGAAATCTCCCAAAAGCACAAAAGGGCCATTCAAAGTGAAATAGAGGGAAGAAGAGCATCCAAGTGAATCCCAAAGCTTCCTCTCCATCCGTGTGCTGCCTCAGTGATCCTCCACTTCGTGCCAAATCAGAAGAGGGTCAAGTAAAGAAGAAGTCGAGCTCCTTCATCTTCCAAACTCGTTTGAGGACTTCACTTTACTCTATTTGCTTATAGTGTTATATTTGCTTGTTTAAGAAGCTTTGATTTATCTTAAACTTTGTTATAATATCTTGTAACTTGATTCAATCACGGGATTGAATCAAGGGGTAAAGGTTTGTTGGTGAGCCAAAGGGAAAACCAACGGTGTAAGGTTTGTTGGTGAGCCAAAGGGAAAACCAACGGGGTTTAGGTTTGTTGGTGAGCCGAGGGTAAAACCAACGTGTAAGGGTTTGATTGTGAGCCCGGGAAAACAATCGGAGTGGTTCTAGTCGGTGAGCCTGGGAAAACCGACCGAGTTCGTTGTGCGCTCGTAAAACAACAAGTTGGGTTGTGAGCTTGTAAAACAACCGGCTGTAATCGGTAGGATTATAGTGAAATTCCCAAGAGGTCTTGGGGAGTGGATGTAGGTGCTGGGGTGCACCGAACCACTATATTTTTGTTGTGTTTGTGATGCTCTTTGTTGACTGACCTCCTCACTCACTTACTTAGATATTAAGCTTGCTTAACTCTTCTTCGTGCATCCTTTAGTTGCAAGCATAATCAATTTACTCAATCATTAAATTGAATAGCATACTAGGGCAAAATTAGACTAATCTTTTATTGAACCCACTGCTTAATAGTTGATTAGATTAGAATCATACTCTTGCTAAGGTTAAGCTTCACTAAGCATCCATACAACTTAGCATAATTAATCTAAAAGATTAGAAGTAGTTTAAAAGGTTTTAAAAGACCCAATTCACCCCCCCCTCTTGGGTTGTCACCTTGGGCAACAAAAACCTTTCAGGTTTTAATCTAATCATTACATAGTCTCCTTCAATGAATTTCTTAGCCCGTTTGTGACGATTAGCTGCTTGCGCATTTAGTTGGACTACAAGGCCGAATTTAGTTGGACCCTTGACCAGATAAGGACTCTTTTAAACTTTCAATCTCCTAATCAATCACCTAAACAACTTACCAACTAAGGCTTATCCACATGTGGAAGCTTTTATTGGCATGAGAAGGGGAAGGATTTCAGCCGAAAGCAATTAGAATCTTCCTTGCGCATGAAATCAAAATCCACTCCTTCGGACTCAATCCAAATGTCATGTGGTTAACCAATGACCCACTCGGCGACTTGGACTCAATCTAATTTAGGCGTCAAGGACACTAAACCATTGTGAATTAATTCACTTTTTGCAAGGACTCAAACAACTTTGGACTCAATTTCTTCATGCACCTTGACCCAATGTCCATGGACTAAGGTATGAGTATGATGCTCCTGCATCAAACCAGCTAAAATCAGGGAGATTATAGTGAAATTCCTAAGAGAACTTGGGAAGTGGACGTAGGAGCAGAGTTGGCTCCGAACCACTATAAAATTTATTGTGTTTGTGGTGTGGTTCCTTGAGTATCTCGTTTCCATTGCGTTTTTTATAGTTAAGATTAATCTCTTAGATTAAAATCAAGAAAGCTTTCATAATTACATTAGACATTTCGAAAAGAAACCAAAGTTTTAATTCAAAACCCAATTTATCTCCCCCTCTTGGATTGTCTACTGGGCAACAGTTGTTTAGAACTCTTCCAATTTATCGAACCACCATTGCACAAGAACACATCCTGATGTTGACTTTCCATCATCAATATCAGACATAAAGTCTGAATCTGTGTATCCTTCTACCTTTAATTCTGATCATTCTCCAAAAACCAAGAACATATCTTTAGTTCTTCTCAAGTACTTAAAAATTTCTTCACAACTGTCCAGTGCTCCTCACCTGGATTCGACTGATATCTGCTCGGGACACTCACAGCATGTGCTATATCAGGTCGTGTACATAGCATAGCATACATGAGGCTTCCTATTGCCGAAGCATAAGGAATCTTGCTCATGCATTGAATTTTTTCAGATGTGTTGGTGCACATCTTCTTGGAGAGATGAATCTCATGCCTAAGGGATAGTAATCTCCTTTTAGAGTTTTCCATGTTGAACCTCTTCAGCACTTTCTCTATGTATATTTTCTATGACTGACCAAGCATCCTTTTAGATCTATCTTTATAGAGCTTAATCCCTAAAATATAGGATGCTTTCCTAAGGTCTTTCATGGAAAATTCCTTCGACAACTATAATTTGACCGAAGTTAGCATAGAAATATCATTCCCAATTAGGGGGATATCATCCACATACAATATGAGGAATACAATAGCCCTCCCACTAACCTTCTTATAAACACATGGTTTCTCTTCGTTCTTAATGAAATCAAATGATTTGATTACATCATTGAAACGAGTGTTCCAACTTCGAGACGCTTGCTTTAGTCCATAGATGGACCTTTGCAGTTTGCAGACCTTGTGATCACCATCATTGGAAGTGAAACACAAAGCCTGCTTCATATAGATATCTTCCTCAAGATATTCATTTAAGAATGCAGTTTTCACATCCATCTGCCATATCTCATAATTATGATATGCTGCAATAGCAAGCAATGTTCAAGTGGACTTCAGTATAGCTACAGGTGAAAAAGTTTTCTTATAGTCAATGCCTTCACGCTGACTATAACTTTTTGCCACTAGCCTTGCCTTGTAGGTCTCTACCTTGCCATCCGAACTTAATTTTTTCTTGTAGATCCATTTACATCCGATAAGTACTATACCTTTTGGTGGATCTACTAAGGTCCAAACTTGATTAGAATGTATGGAGTCCATCTTTGACTTCATTGCTTCCAACTATTTCTCGGAATCGATGTCTAGCATCGCCTTGTTGTAGGTATTGGGATCCTTACAATGATCGCTATTTTCTACGAGAAGCTTTCTCTACTTCCTCTGTAAGTATATCTAAGTACCTTTCAGGAGGACAGGATATCCTATTAGATCTATGAGGTAGAGGAGGTTCTACATGTACGGGCTCGATATGAATAGGTTCTATAGGCACAGTAGCTCGTTGCTCTTCAGAGACTTTCTCTTCGAGCTCAATTTTTCTTCCACTACCTTTATCAAGGAGAAACTATTTTTTCAAGAAGACAGCATATCGGCTCACAAACACTTTGTGATCCTATGGGATGTAAAAATTATATCCTAATGACTCTTTAGGATATCCTATAAAACGAGCACTAACTATCCTAGCCTCTAATTTGTCCATCTGTTGTCGCTTGACGTGGGCCAAAAATCTCCAAATTTTGAGATAACCAAGAGGCTCCTCTCTGACACCCCGTTAAGCTGAGGTGTACCAGGAGGGGTCCATTATGAAACTATACCATTTTTTTGAGATAATCTTGGAACTCTCCACTAAGGTATTCACCTCCTCGATCTGATCGAAGATCCTTAATGAGTTTTCTGTTTGTTTTTCTACTTCATGCCTGAACTCTTTAAACTTTTCAAAAGCTTTAGATTTGTATCTTCAGATTTATGTCTCATAAGATACACATACCCATACCGAGAGCAATCATTGGTAACTGTTATGAAGTAAGAATAACTACCCCTAGCCTGCACATCGAAAGGGCCACACACATCAGTGTATACTAGGATAAGTATTTCAGTGTTCTCATATATGACCAAGCCTAGGAGCCCATGTTTCTCTAATTTGTTTGTTCTGTCTTCTCATATATGACCAAGCCTGAGGTGCCACAAATACTTTTGATTTATCTCATCTCTAGATCTTTTGTATTCTATAGTACTCACTGTTTGCTCAGATACATTCACAGATACATTCAAATGTAAATGATAGAGACTGTCAATCATAAAACCACGTGCAACCATTTTATTTCTCAAATAAACGGAACAGTAGTCTTTATTGATATTGAATTCAAAATCTTTCTGTGCTAGAAAAGATACAGAAATCAAATTTCTGCTAGCGGTAGGTAAAAATAACAGTCCCTAAGTATTAAACTAAATTCAGACAGTAATCGCAGAGGATAGGTGCCTACAGCAATAGCAGCAACTCTTACTTCATTGCCAACCCGAAGGGTTATCGCACCTTCCGTGAGCCTTCTACTTTTCTTTAGACCCTGCATAGTAGTGCACAAGTGAGCACTAGAACCAGAATCTATAATCCAACTGGAAGTAAAAGAAACCTTTAGATTAGTTTCAATAATGAGCATATCTAACATACCTTCAGAATGCTTGTCGCCCTTCTTGCTCTTTATACTCCCCATGTAGATTAGTTCCTCTTCCAATGGCCATCTTTGTTGCAATGCAAACACTTTCCCTTGTCTTCGGCCTTTTTCTTTGGAACATCCTTTCTTGGCTTCTTCTCGGTCTTTTGCTTCTTCGCAGACTTCTTCTTCTTTCAGGTAGACTTTCTCTTCAAAGTAGAAGTCAACTTGGCAGCGAGAACTGTGCTCCTTGAACTCTTCAAGGCCCCTTCCGTAGTTGCCAACATGTTTAACAATTCCGTTTTGGCACATTCAATCTTGTTCATATGGTAGTTTACTATAAACTGCCAATATGAAGCAGGTAGGGATTGCAAGATCAGATCTGTTTGCAATTCCTTGTGCATGGTCATGCCGAGCTTCTCAAGCTTCTCCAAGTGATCAGATCTGTTTGCAATTCCTTGTGCATGGTCATGCCGAGCTTCTCAAGCTCCTCCAAGTTTTTTATCATCATCAAACCATGACATGGACAGACTGCCCATCGTGCATCTTGGCCTCGAAGAGCCTCTTAGACACTTCAAACCGAGCTGTGCAACTCTGTTCACCATACAACTCTTGTAGGTAATTCAATATATCCCTAGCAGTCTTCATGTTCTCATGCTGGCATTGTAGTCATTGGACATGGATGCCAATATGTAGCACCTAACTTTATTGTCATTTTCCGTCCACTTGGCATGCGTCTCACGCTGTTCAGCAGTCAGACGGGCTGGTAACACAGGGATGTCATGGTCCAGTACATACCCTGATTTCTCACTACTTAAAATAATTTTCATGTTGTGGAGCCAATCCTTATAATTGGGTCCGATCAATCAGTTGTTCTCAAGGATACGGGTCAAGAAATTAGAGGCTGGCATTTTATCTGCAGAGAATAAAGATTCTAATTAAAATTTTGTACTTGAATTTCTATTTGTTTTAGAAACTTTTAAAACAAATATTTTCCACTATTTTCTCAAATCTCCTACACTCCTCTAGTTGAGAAACGGAAACCTGCGACTCTAGGTTTCAAGTGGGGTGCTACGGTCCCACCAATTTTTATGCCACCTCACGTAACAGTTATTGGTGACACATAAATGATGAATGTACAACTCTTTGTACAATGCTTCTTAAGCAAGTTATAGCCAACTTGGTCTCCAAGTTATAAGGGCCTCACCTAACAGTTATTGGTCTCGTTCCTTGGTTAAGTCAGACCCACCATATTTTCCGCAGAAGTAAAGTCGTCATTGAATCCTCACCTAACAGTTATTGGTCCCTAACCCTATTTTTACCCCCACAACATCTCATGCTAATAGAGAGGTCCAGTCCCTCGATGCAACTTGCCTACTATGTCCAGCCGAGATAAATTAACGCTGGAAAGACCTTAGCAACTCTATTACGGTGGAAGACCTCTAGACTTAATATTGGATAATTTAGTCTTAGTGATTCCAACTTTGAGCTTTTAATAGGAGGTAATCGATAAATTGGCCAGGTAAGTAGGTGGGAGGCTCTCCTTACTCAAAAAGTAAGGTTCTAATTAAATAACCACCTTCAATGCTTTTCTAGACACAAATTAGATCAATTAATCAAATATGGCTTGCTCAATATATCATTCACTCTCGACTGATTGAGAATGTTTTAGGTCTCGATTAGGGTTTACATCTTATGTAAATGTCATAATTATTTAGGCCTTGTTCTCATCTTATGCGAATATGAAACTCTTTTCATATGTTATGTATTTACATCTTATGTAAATGATACATTTGTTCAAGTTTACATTTTATGTAAATGACCTAACCTATTTAGGCTTTTATTCACATATCATATAAAATATTGCCTAACATATATGTACATATCATGTATATATTAGTTTTCTTTTAAGCATAAGCATGAACAAAATATCTTTTTATGATCATACCTCATGCATTTCATGCATATAATTTCAGATCTGAAAGTTTTAATTAAATATGCTATCAACTTAAACTTTGATCATGCAAGATATGATTTCAATTATTGCAATCTCATTGTAATTAAAATTAATCATACAAGATCAGAATTTTAAAATAAAAATCAGCATGCTGAAATCTAAAATTTCAGCAAGCAGAAATTTTAGCAAGCATATAAAAAATTCAGATCTTAATTAAATTCTAATCAAGCCTATTAATCTTAATCTTAATCCCAAAAATACGGCTCTGATACCATTGTCGGGTTACCCCACATGCGTTGCGACAATCGCAGCGAAAATACTCGCGCGGGGTCGTTCATCATATGAACGTCCTAGAGAATGTTGATTTCAAGAAATTTCTGAGTTGTATAACTCAGAAAATCATGAAATCTAAAGGAAGATTAAAATTAATAACTTCATTAATTTCAGATCTATAATTAATCTAAGTAAAGATCCTATCTTTATCTTTGAGCGGGTAGATCTTCACCGCTATCTGATGATCGCTGTATTTGGTTCGCTTGAAGCCGCACAATCGTCCAGCCTCTACATGTATCCACACGAGATAGATCGCTCCAAGAACCTTGATCTCACCGGGGTGCTAGCTCCCTTACATAGATCCTCTCTTGATGGCTGATTTTCTCTCTCTTTCAATCAACTCCTTGATTGCTTTGAGAGGAAGAAGAAGGAGGAAGAGGAAGAAGACGTCGGCGCTGCTTCTTCTCCCTTTTCTTTCTCACGCCTGGAAGGAGAAGGAGGAAGGGGGTAGGCGGCTGAATCAAGGGATCTCCAATACCTCTAAGCCCTCACACCACCCTTTCTTTTATAGGCATCTCATGCCTTGGCAAAATAAGAAAAATATTTCTCCAAATCTTTTCTTGTTGCACCCCTCCTAATTTCTCCACACCCCTTACTTAATTCTTCCACACCCCTTACTTAAAAGGGATTGGAGAGAATCAAGGAGAGGCAACAGGGCCACTCCTTGCACCGTGTGGCAAGCCAAGAGGAGGAGGAGGGGCGGACGCCCCTCCTCTTGTGGCATGGGGAACCAAAGAAGGAAAGGAGGGGGATGCCCCTCCTTCCTTTGGGCGTGTGATAAGGAGGAGGGGCGTCCGCCCCTCCTAGTTTTCTCTTTTGTTTTGGCCCGCATGAAGGAAGGGATATTCCCTTCCTTTCATGCTTAAATTTTCTAATCCAATTAGAAAACATGTGGTCCCTCTTGATTAATTGAATCCTAATCCAATTAGGACCCAATGTGTCCTCCAAATTTATTTATATGAATCCTAATATAATTAAGATCCAAATTGGACTTCATGAATTAAGTTTCTTATCTAATAAGGAGTAAGCCTAATTGAATCAATCAAATTGCAATCCAAGTACAGATCCTTTTTCTTTAACTTACTAACTCTTAGTGGGTTAAACCAATTATCAATCAAATTGACAATTAAGATCTATTGCGATTCTAAATCGCAATCCAACCGTCGAAATGATCAAAATCTCTTATGTGTGTGATCCCATAGGTTCTATTCTGTCTAGTAGTGAGATATATTGTGATCTCGATCATAATATCATTGAAACTTCTTTCAATGGATTGAAACAATTTTAACTCTTTCCTTCAGAGTTCACTGATCATAGAGTGAATGCCTTCAAGTCTCACAATCCACTAGTGATACCTAGCAGCATATAGTGGTAATCTAGCAGAACAGAATAAATAAATCTCTAGGTGCAGTTAACGTATAATACAGTACCTCTATCGTGGATCCCGACAAGACGGAGGTTACGGACAACTCGTCAAACCCCATCATCCGTCTTATGTCAAATTTATTTGACTCAAGTTCGAGATTGAAAAACTCTTTTTCCAAAACTGCCCTGGCTAAGGTCTTTCGAACTTAGTTTTGTACATCACATAGATCCCATCTAGATGCAACCCTAATCCGATAGTGAATCTACTGCAGCTAATTTGTACCACAAGGATCCTTATGTATAGGGCTCATGTTTATATGCTCGTCAAACTACAGTAACCTCACTGTGGGTAGCTGAGGCATAGCAGGTTTAAGTACTAGTCATACAACTGCAGCATCAAGTAAGTCACTGATGAGTGGATAGACATCCAAGTGACTTCTTGCTTTAGTCACGCTCAGTATCTTTGTTCTCTAACAAGTACTTGCACAATCACTCCAGTGTCACCACACTGTGGACTCAAGACTCGTCCATCAAGAAAAGTGATATGTGCACCAATCTTATCGGATCGATCACCGTCCTTCGTGATGATCCATCGATCAGGAGCAATTCAGGAATTAATTACCTAATAACACATTTCTTATTAATTCCTAGGACGATTCATGGACACATAATAACATAAATGAAAAGAAAGGCTAATTTTATTAATTAATAAAAAGGTCAAGTATAAATTTTTATGTTTCAAAATAATTACAATGCGTCTGCCAAATTAGTTTTTAGGGCATACTTCTAACAATCTCCCACTTGCACTAAAGCCAATCAGACATATATCTAAGCTCCATCTTCTCAAAATGTGCTTCTGTCTTCTGCTGACTCAGCTGCTTAGTGAATGGGTCTGCCACATTATTCGTAGAGTCTACTCTCTGCACCTCTACATATTTCTTTTCAAGATAATCGCGTATCAGATGATATCGCCACTCTATGTGCTTGGACTTCTGGTGAGATCTTGGCTACTTAGCTAGTGCTATGGCGCCATTGTTATCGTAGTAGAGTGTGATGGCATCTGATGACATCACGCCTAACTCTTCAACAAATTTTTTATACCAAAATGCTTCCTTTGCAGCTTCAGAGGTAGCAATGTACTCAGCTTCCATGGTAGAATCTGCAATGATCGGTTGTTTGAAACTCTTTTAATTTACCGAATGATAAGAGCACAAAAGTGCGATCTACATATCAACTAAATTAGTGTTATTGCTGACTGATAATGATAAATTCACTGGTTTAATATTATATTGTTGTTTGGCACAGGTTATTATAAATTAAATTTTAAATGCGCATTTGGTATAGACTGGGTTTAGAGAGATGCATCATCGCCCCAAACCGCACGGGCCCAATCCTGCCATGATCTGATCGAGCACATTTGCACCCAAACATCCGAGCCCGCGTGCGATCTCCCAGTGATCATCGCGTTCCCTCCTCTTCAGATTAGCACCCGCACTCTTTCGGAATAGAGATTCCCACTCTCACTTACGAAAAATATATTATGTTCACTATTCTTCTTCTTCCTCCCGCAGTGTTCCAGCCGCGTCCAAGCTTTCCGGATCCCGTGTCCGAGTATCCCGTAGCGCATCCAGCCTTCCGATTCTTGCCATCAAGGAGCATCTCGGTATCCCGTCCGCATACACCTTCCATATCAGTATATTCATCTTCAGCTGTCAATCCCAACGCCTCTTCTTCCTTCCGCAATCCATCCCAGCATCCGTGCATTTCTCCCAACAATCAAGCCGTGATCCAGTCACCCGTGAGGGAAGAAATTAGCAGCATCGCGACTCGGGACGATCGCCTCCTCCCAGCAAAGATTCCATAGCGTCCTGGTGCAAAAATAAAATTGCTCTCCCAAGTGCAGGAGAATCGCACAAGTAGTATACTCGGAAGTCCGAGGTCGAATCTGTTGCCCAGAGATGGTCACCCAAGAGGGGGGTGAATTGGGTGTTTTAAAAACTTTTGACTAATTAAAAATAAAACACACGAATATATGCACTAAAGTAAAGAAGGAGGAATGAGAAAGGTCAATCGCAAACACAAGATTTTATAGTGGTTCGGAGCTTCCACTGCTCCTACATCCACTCCCCAAATCACCTTTGGGAATTTCCACTATAATCCACGATTACAGTACGGTAGTTTTGCGAGTTTACTACCCAACTCGTTGTTTTACACCGGGCTCACAACAAACCCTAAAACCCCCAATTTCACTTAGGCTTGGGACGCCTTTCCCTTGTTCCAAGTCCCTTGACTGGAACAAGCACCACAACGAAAGAGTTTACAAAAGAAAAAAAAAGCTCTAAAAAGCAAATATTGCAATTATGAACAATAGAACCCGGAAGAATCCTTTTGCCGTTGGAAGCGTGGGAGATATTGATTCTTCCGATGTGGAGCGCGTAGGATTGAGTGTGAGCTTTGAATCCCAAGCGCACGAGAGTGATTGAGCTTGAAATCACTTGGGAAGCTTGAAAACACTTGATTTCTTCACTTGAATGCACTCACTCCCTTGAACTTTTCTTTCTTACTTCTCTCTTGAATGATCTAGCTTTGGGTTGGTGAAGAGTTGTTGAGAAGCACTTAAGAGGTCCCTTTTATAGCCCAAAAAAGCAAATATAGCCGTTAGAGACAAAGAAAGAAGGATTTGAAATTCAAACCAAACCTGAAAAGCTGTCAGTCGCGTCCCAGTCACTCCGGGGACGTCTCCGCTTCAACGGGAGACGTCTCGGCTACAAGATTTTACTTTTTCCGTTGTCTGGGGTCGACTCGGCACTTTCAGAGGACGTCTCGGCTTGTTTGCACTTTTTGAATGGGGACGACTCCGCTGATCTGGGGACGACTCCGCTGATTTATCTCCGAAGAACATGTCCTCTGGTATTTCCTGAGAGAGTCGATTCCGCTCCTTCAGGGGACGTCTCGGGTTGTCTGCACTTTATGCATGGGGACGACTCCGCTGTCTCAGGGTCGACTCCGCTTCCTTATCACCCAAAAAAACCATTCTCTGGAAAACCCTGAGAGAGCCGTCTCCGCTATCTTGGGGACGACTCGGGAAGTCTCCTTTTTACTTGCGGGGACGACTCGGCTTACTGTGGGGACGTCTCGCGCATATCTCTTGAAAACTGCCTTTCTGCCGCCACTGAGAGAGTCGACTCCGCTACTGAGAAAGTCGACTCCGCTAACGCGGGGACGACTCGGCAGGTGTCGGGGACGTCTCCAAGTGTGCCGGTTCTTCCTGTTTGTGCCAGAGACGTCTCTGAAACTATCCGGAGACGTCTCGGCTGTCCCTGATCTGTTTTCTTTAACTCAAAATATTCTTCAATAAATTCATAAAAATTATGGGAACTTGCCTAAACATTTCTTAACAATATTCTTAATAAGACACATGAATTCCTCAATTAAATTGTTAAGATATAATGGAATTTTACTCTAGTGTTTTGTATTCATCAAAATCTATTAGGGGGTCAACAATCTCCCCCTTTTTGATGATGACAAAACACTGAGTATATGCAAAATTTGAGATTTAAACATATACAAGTATTTGATCAGATGTACAAGTATAATGTTTTGATTAGAACTAGATACAATGTGCATCACTCAAAGTATTCAATTTTCAGTTCTTTCCTTGTGCATAAGATTGATCTTTATAGTTCTTAAATGATTTTAGCATATCAACTGAATTTGAATCAAGTTAAAATGAAGTATTGATGCTGAGGATAATTGAAAGCTAGATTCTTTTTGACTCCCCCTTTCTTTTCCAGAAGGGCAATTATCTTAAGGTCAATATTCTTCAATTTTATCTTTTCTAAATCAACTTTGGAGTATGATTATAAATTTTGCATTCCATATTCAATATCCATATATATAACTGCTCCCCCCTTTCACTATCTCTACATTCAATATCTACTCCCCCTTTTTGTCATCAACAATGAAGGAGACAAATTATCTCTATATTCAATATATTCAGTGTTCATTTTACTCCCCCTTTGATATTCAGGTTGTGCTCCCCCTGTTTCATATGCTTTGATACGTTGTGCCAAATCTGAATACTTAATGTATGTTATGAGATTCTTATGACACATCAAGAGGCACATTCACATTCATAGAAACACATACATAGAGTTGGCAATGTACACAGTTTTCAAAAGGGATTGTATTCATGTATCATTGTGAACCTTTGAAGTCAGTACATAGTCAAAAAGAAGAAATCATTACAAGTATTGATTTCTAATACAAAAGTGTTTCAAAAATAGCCTAGGATTTACAAAAAGAAGATCCTACAAGATATCCATCATCGGCGACGTTGCTCATGGGCCCTACCAGCTGTATTTTGTTCATAAACCTTACAAGCTGCATCTATGAATGTGTTGATGGAATCCATGAGGGTCTTAAATTGATCTCCCTGTGACTTGTGGAAACCTGCCACAAGTGCCTCAAACTCTATAGTTGCCATTTCAATTCTTCCTCTGAGTTGGGCAACTAAAGTGCTCACATTGCCATCTGGTTTTGTTAGCTCTTTAAGACTCTTGGAAATGCTCTTCAAGCTGTCCTTGAGCTCTAATGATCTGATGGTTTGGGTGGCACCCACACCAATTATTTCTTGTGTTGTAGCTTCAATTTGACTTCTAATATCCTTCATCTCTTGTAGAAGCCCTTCATGTGAAGCTCTGATGGGGGCCAACTCTGTGGAGATCATGGATCTCATCTCCTCCCTCATCTGCTGGCAAATGGCAGATGCTAAGGTGCGCATCTGATCCTCTGACAGAAAGGAGGGCCCACTAACTGGAGGAGGTGGTGGCATGGATGTGGAAGGTCCAGCTGAGCTGGAGGGAATATCAGGGATATCCATGTGGCTAGGTGGAGGAGAGTGATGGTCAGACTCATGATGTGGGATCTCAGGCTCTAGGATTTGGGTTTTTCTCTTTGGTACCTTGACCCACGATCCATCTATCTTATGAAATTCCATTCTTCTCATTGTGCCCTCATTGTAATAGTCGGTGTTTCTCAAGGGCTTTGCAAGTTCATTTGTTGGAATGGGAACCTTGAAGTGTTTAAAGATTAAGGTAAAGATCATGCCATAGGGTATACTAAACCTAGAATACCTATGACATAGGGCAATGTAATTTAGCATGAGTCTAGGGAGGTTTAGAGGGATCCCTAGTAGGATGTGGTGCATTATAACTAAGTCTCGCTCCGAAACAAAATCGAAGCGACCAGTTTTAGGAAATAGGACCCGGTTGACAATACTTAAGAGAAGTCTCATCTCTGCATTTAGGTCCTAGGAATTGACAACATCAAGAGGGCCGCAGTCCTCTCTTCCTAAAAGTAAATTTAGGGCTGACTCCCTTTGGGGATGTGAGGTTGGAGCCTCACCGTCCCTAGGAATTTGTAAGACAGTGGATAGGACATCTTCATTGACTTCTACTAATGTCCCTTGGACATATCCAGTGTACCCTAGGTCCCCTAAGGCTATATTGCTAAAAAGTTCTCTAACTAGGCCGGGGTAGGTCGAGGTATTGAGGGTACAAAAGTGTTCCCACCCTTGGGCTCGGAGTCTCTCTCCAATAGAGAACCCCTCATGATCTAAAAAGGAGAAATCTATGTACCTTCCTGTCGTGACTGTGCGATTTGCACAGGAAATAGTCGTGGTTGGCGGAGCAACCGGAGGAGACGGCGCGGAGGGTTCTTCCCGTCGTTCCTCACCGTCGGCCGCTACCCTAGGTCGCCTTCCACGGGTCGTCCTAGCCTTCTTTGGTGCCATGGATGCTAGGGTTTGTGATGTAGAGCAAACGGAGGCTAGGATTTGAGGTGGAGAGCAAATGGAGGCTAGGGTTTTTCGTTTTGGTCGGGAATGAAGGAGAAAGCTCGAGTCGGCTCGAGCGATTTCGACCTATTTAAAAAGCCCTTCTTCGGTCCCCGAGACGTCTCCGCGACTAAGGCGAGACGTCTCCCCTGGGGGGACGTCTCTGCGATTTGCCAGAGACGTCTCCGGCACTGAAAAATTTCAGACTGAATTCTATCTTCTCCCAATTTTTGTTTAATCACCCTAATCAACATGATTTTTTTTGATAAACTAAGAGTGAATTTGTTTGTGATCCTCCCCCTTAATGATACATCCTATAATAATTTGATAATGATTTTTGAATTATTAATATTGAAATGAGGAGTGTTTGACTAAATTTCGAATACCTATGAAATAGGCTCTGAAAATATCTCCATGAAGAGTCCAAGGGAGGGTAACCATCCTCCGGAAAGTCAAACAGTTCGTCATTTAGCTTAGATGAATTCATGTTTTCACTTATGTTTACCTTGAGGTTGATTATTAGTTTGAGTAGCAAAGCAATGCAATACAAATTCAACTCATTTGCTAGGATCATACAAGCTCAAGGCATTCCTTAAGAAATTGAATCTTTCTTTACAAAGGGGCTTTGTAAAGATATTAGCTAATTGATTTTCAGTACATACATATTCAATCATCACATCATTTTTCAGCACATGATCCCTAATAAAATGATGCCTAATCTCTATATGCTTTGACTTAGAGTGTTGGACAGGATTTTTTGTTAAGTTAATTGCACTTGTATTATCACATTTAATTGGTATATTATCCATTTTGATACCGAAGTCTTCAAGTTGTTGCTTAATCCAAAGAACTTGGGCACAACAGCTTCCAGCTGCAATGTACTCAGCCTCAGCTGTGGACAAGGCAACTGAATTTGTTTCTTGCTAAACCAAGAAACCAAATTGGCACCCAAGAGTTGACATGTGCCACTTGTGCTTTTTCTGTCGAGTTTGCACCCGGCAAAATCAGCATCGGAATAAGCAATTAAGTTTATGTCAGATTGTTTAGAATACCATAAACCTACATTAGATGTCCCTACTAGATATCTAAATATTCTTTTAACAGCTTGCAAGTGTGATTCCTTAGGACATGCTTGGTATCTAGCACACATACAAACACTGAATAATATATCTGGTCTACTAGCAGTAAGGTAAAGTAGAGAGCCTATCATACCTCTGTACAATTTGCAGTCTATACTTTTATCTTTTTCATCTTTGTCAAGCTTGCAACTTGAGCTCATGGGTGTGCTGATTTCCTTTGCATCCTTCATCTTGAATTTTTCCAGCATTTCCTTGATGTATTTGGACTGACTGATGAAGATGCCTTCCTCTGATTGTTTTATTTGTAGCCCAAGGAAGAAGTTGAGCTCACCCATCATGCTCATTTCAAATTCTCCCTGCATAAGCTTGGCAAACTCTTGACAAAGACTATCATTAGTAGCACCAAAAATTATATCATCCACATAAATTTGTACAAGCAATAAGTCATTTCCTTTTCTTTTAATAAAGAGGGTTTTGTCTACATTTCCTCTCTTAAATTTGTTCTCAATTAGAAAATTGCTTAATCTTTCATACCATGCCCTAGGAGCTTGCTTAAGTCCATACAATGCTTTATGCAATTTATACACATAATCTGGATGTAAGTGATTTTCAAAATCTGGAGGTTGTCCTACATAAACTTCCTCCATTATATAGCCATTTAAGAATGCACTTTTTACATCCATTTGATAGAGTTTAAAATCCATGAAGCATGCATATGCTAAAAGCAGTCTAATAGCCTCTAACCTAGCAACAGGAGCAAAAGTTTCATCAAAATCTATTCCTTCCTCCTGATTATATTCTTTGGCCACTAGCCTAGCTTTGTTTCTTATTACTATTCCATCTTCATCTAGTTTATTTCTATACACCCACTTGGTGCCTATAATTGAAATATTAGGGGGTCTTTTCATTAGAGTCCAAACTTCATTTCTTTCGAATTGGTTTAATTCCTCTTGCATAGCATTCATCCAATTATCATCTTTTTCAGCTTCTTCTAGTGATTTAGGCTCTATTTGCGAAACGAAGGCAAGATAATTACTAGTGTTTCTTAAAGAGGATCTAGTTCTTATACCTTGTGAAGGATCACCAAGGATTAGATCCTTTGGATGACCATGTGCATACCTCCATTCTTTAGGAAGATCTTGATTTCTTGATGGAGGTTGATCTTCTTCATCTCGCTGATTTGTATCTTCTTTGATCTCATCCTCATGTTGTTTGTCTTGAGTGGAGAGTTCCTTCATTTGGTCTTCAAGTATACCTACATCACCATCTTCTTCTTTTCTAGAAGAATCTCCATTAGTTTCATCAAAAACAACATGAATGGATTCTTCAACAACGAGAGTTCTCTTGTTGAAGACCCTGTATGCTCTACTAGATGAGGAGTAACCTAAGAAGATCCCCTCATCTGATTTAGCACTAAATTTACTGAGATTGTCCTTTCCATTGTTCAAAATAAAGCATCGACAACCGAAAACATGAAAATAACTTATATTTGGTTTCTTACCTTTTATCAACTCATACGGTGTTTTCTTTAAGATGGATCTAACTAAAGCACGATTTAAGATATAACATGAAGTATTTATTGCTTCAGCCCAAAAATACTTTGGTAGATCCGATTCGCACAACATGGTACGAGCCATATCTGCTAGTGTGCGATTCTTCCTTTCTACCACCCCATTTTGTTGGGGTGTCCTAGGTGCCGAGAAATTGTGATTGATACCATTTTCGTCACAAAACTTTTCAAAGTGCTGATTTTCAAACTCGGTACCATGATCACTCCTAATTGCTTTTAGTTTAAGATTGAGTTCATTCGAAACCCTATTATGAAACTTGATAAAAGCAGGAAAGGACTCATCTTTATGTGCAAGAAATGAAACCCATGTAAAACGTGAAAAATCATCAACAATTACAAGACCAAATTTCTTACCCCCTAGACTAGCAGTTCTAGTGGGTCCAAACAAATCCATGTGAATTAGTTCTAAGGGTTTTGTTGTTGAGACTATATTCTTAGACTTGAAGGAACTTCTTGTTTGTTTCCCTAATTGACATGCAGCGCAAATTTTATTTTTCTCAAAGTCTATTTTTGGTAGTCCTTTGACTAGATCTTTTGTAATTAATTTGGAGATTAAGTCCATGCTAGCATGCCCTAACCTACGATGCCATAACCAACTAGTCTCATTGACTTTGGGATTCATGGCTACAAGACATTGGCCATCCTTCATGGTGAGATCATCAAGATCTACCATGTAAACATTTCCATGCCTATGTCCTGTGAGTATGATCTCATTATCATTTGGACTACTAATTATGCATAGTGATGATTCAAATGACACTTTAAAGCCCTTGTCACAAAATTGACTTATACTTAATAAATTATGTTTTAGTCCATTAACTAACAATACATTATCAATAAATGAGGAGGGTGATATGGAGATTTTACCCATACCAATAATTCGGCCTTTAGCATTATCTCCAAATGTGACTACTCCTCCTTCTTTTGATTCCAAGATGACGAAGAGACTCTTGTCACCGGTCATATGCCTTGAGCAACCACTATCAAGATACCACATTCTCTTTTTATTCCCGGCTGCAAGGCATACCTGCAAAATGATCATGTGAAGCTCTTAGGTACCCAAGTTTTCTTGGATCCTTCGTGGTTAGTGTAGTTGGTTCCCTTAGGCACCCATACTTTAGTTATGCTTTTAGCTTTTACAAATGTATTCTTGTTAGTTTGGATTTTTCTTTGAATACAAGAGTAGGCTTTATGTCCATTCTTTCCACAAAGAAAGCATGTTGGTTTTTCAGTTTTTACGTCTTTTGCTTTTACAAAGAAATTCTTTAGATACTTTTGTTGCTCATTAGTTTTATATCCTAATCCGGCTTTATTAAAAACAGCTCTTTGATTTGAAAAAATAAGATTTAATTTTTCAGAGCTTTGTGTAAATTTTTCAACAATTGGTTTGTATTTATGTACCTCATTCTTAAGATTCAAATTTTCTTTGACTAGTTCTTCCTTATCCTTTTTAAGAGATTCAACATTTTGTGCAAGTGAGGTATTATTATCGAGTAGGGATTTTACTTTTAGATTTAATTCCTTAATTAGTGTTTTTGCCTTTTCATTTTCAATGCTCAGTTTTGAATTTTTGATTTCTAGGTTAGTAGTGTTAATATTTTTAATGCTCTCCTTTTCAATTAATAAGTTTTCAATATTTTCCTTTAGTTTTTGATTGGAGGCTTTTAATTCTTTATTCTTTGCTCCTAACATACTACAATCACCCATAAGTTCTTGAAAAGCCTCATATAATTCTTCTAAAGTAAAATTTATGGTTGGATTTTGACATACCTCGTCGTCTTCGAACGCCATGAAGCATAGATTGGCGGTCTCTTCCTTCTCTTCCTCGGAGGATGATGTGTCACTATCATCCCATGTTGCCTTCAATGCCTTCTTCTTCTTCTTTCCAAAATACTTCTTTTGTTGAGGGCATTCGGAACGAATATGTCCCGGTCTCTTGCAATCATAGCATACGATTGGGTCTCTTTCTTTTTCCTTTTCTTTTTTCCAATCATTTCTCCCTCCAAATTTCTTTCTTGGGAAGGGTTTCTTTCTTCTCATGAATTTTTTAAACTTCCTTACTATCAAACCCAAGTCCTCATCTTGACTTTCTTCTTCACTCTCACTGCTCTCTTCTTCACATACACTTGAGGTAGCCTTGAGTGCGATTGTCTTTTTCTTTGGCAACTCTTCTTCATGCTGCTTCATCGTGAGCTCATGCGTCATCAATGAGCCCAAGAGTTGTTCTAGCCCCAAAGTGTTGAGGTCTTTGGCTTCTACAATCGCCGTGACCTTTGCTTCCCATGCTTTTGGCAGTGACCTGAGAATTTTACTCACAAGTTCGGGGTTAGTGTAAGATTTGCCCAAGCTTTTTAGGCCATTAATAATTTCGGTAAAACGTGTAAACATGCATGTGATGGTTTCATTAGGTTCCATCTTAAACAATTCATATTTGTGAACTAGAATGTTCACTTTGGACTCTTTGACTTGATTTGTACCCTCGTGGGTAACATCAAGCCTATCCCATACTTTCTTAGCGGAACTACATGTAGAGACTCTATTGAACTCATTTACATCTAAAGAACAAAATAGTGAGTTCATGGCTCTAGAATTGAGTTGAGCCATCCTATCATCATTCTCATCCCAATCCTCCTCAGGTTTGGGAACTCGAATGCCATTAACCACATGTGATGGTTCTTGTGGTCCCTTGACTATAACCCTCCACAAGGCATAGTCTTGTGCTTGAATGAAGATTCTCATTCTAGTCTTCCAATAGGTATAATTTGTCCCATTGAAGAGTGGAGGTCTATTGGTTGCTTGCCCCTCGGCAGGGACATTGTTAAAGGGTGTTGCCATCTAGATCTTTGGCTAAGACGGTTAGGTCTTTCAAGAAATACACAGAGCACCAGCTCTGATACCACTTGTTGCCCAGAGATGGTCACCCAAGAGGGGGGTGAATTGGGTGTTTTAAAAACTTTTGACTAATTAAAAATAAAACACACGAATATATGCACTAAAGTAAAGAAGGAGGAATGAGAAAGGTCAATCGCAAACACAAGGTTTTATAGTGGTTCGGAGCTTCCACTGCTCCTACATCCACTCCCCAAATCACCTTTGGGAATTTCCACTATAATCCACGATTACAGTACGGTAGTTTTGCGAGTTTACTACCCAACTCGTTGTTTTACACCGGGCTCACAACAAACCCTAAAACCCCCAATTTCACTTAGGCTTGGGATGCCTTTCCCTTGTTCCAAGTCCCTTGACTGGAACAAGCACCACAACGAAAGAGTTTACAAAAGAAAGGAAAAGCTCTAAAAAGCAAATATTGCAATTATGAACAATAGAATCCGGAAGAATCCTTTTGCCGTTGGAAGCGTGGGAGATATTGATTCTTCCGATGTGGAGCGCGTAGGATTGAGTGTGAGCTTTGAATCCCAAGCGCACGAGAGTGATTGAGCTTGAAATCACTTGGGAAGCTTGAAAACACTTGATTTCTTCACTTGAATGCACTCACTCCCTTGAACTTTTCTTTCTTACTTCTCTCTTGAATGATCTAGCTTTGGGTTGGTGAAGAGTTGTTGAGAAGCACTTAAGAGGTCCCTTTTATAGCCCAAAAAAGCAAATATAGCCGTTAGAGACAAAGAAAGAAGGATTTGAAATTCAAACCAAACTGAAAAGCTGTCAGTCGCGTCCCAGTCACTCCGGGGACGTCTCCGCTTCAACGGGAGACGTCTCGGCTGCAAGATTTTACTTTTTCCGTTGTCTGGGGTCGACTCGGCACTTTCAGGGGACGTCTCGGCTTGTTTGCACTTTTTGAATGGGGACGACTCCGCTGATCTGGGGACGACTCCGCTTCTTTATCTCCGAAGAACATGTCCTCTGGTATTTCCTGAGAGAGTCGACTCCGCTCCTTCAGGGGACGTCTCGGATTGTCTGCACTTTATGCATGGGGACGACTCCGCTGTCTCAGGGTCGACTCCGCTTCCTTATCACCCAAAAATACCATTCTCTGGAAAACCCTGAGAGAGCCGTCTCCGCTATCTTGGGGACGACTCGGGAAGTCTCCTTTTTACTTGCGGGGACGACTCGGCTTACTGTGGGGACGTCTCGCGCATATCTCTTGAAAACTGCCTTTCTGCCGCCACTGAGAGAGTCGACTCCGCTACTGAGAGAGTCGACTCCGCTAATGCGGGGACGACTCGGCAGGTGTCGGGGACGTCTCCAAGTGTGCCGGTTCTTCCTGTTTGTGCCAGAGACGTCTCTGAAACTATCCGGAGACGTCTCGGCTGTCCCTGATCTGTTTTCTTTAACTCAAAATATTCTTCAATAAATTCATAAAAATTATGGGAACTTGCCTAGACATTTCTTAACAATATTCTTAATAAGACACATGAATTCCTCAATTAAATTGTTAAGATATAATGAAATTTTACTCTAGTGTTTTGTATTCATCAAAATCTATTAGAGGGTCAACAGAATCCTCAGGGAACGAAATATGGATTATTAGCGTAACTTTTAGATGTAATTTTTTTTTAGTTGATTTATAGAAATGAAAAGCAAAGAATAATATGTGATTAAACAACGTTCAAGAATATAGAGATGGCTAGGGATCCGGAATCCTCCTTGACAATATTACTTTCAATAAATAAACTCGGCGATTCTTGATTAAGGATTAATATGATAAAATAGTTCTAATCATGAAGTATACAATCTGAAAACATGAATTAAACATCCAAGTATTTATCGTACCGGTTACGTCTACGACAAATAAAGCATCGAAATAATTCATGCATCAATATATATAAACCATGCAAGATCTATCAAATAAATAAATATGCAAGAACCCAAAACATACAAATGGATATAAAACAATTAGATTTAAAGTTCAGAGTGTACTTGATGAAAGCAACATGACAAGGATTCATCCATCACCCTTTGCTAAAGGATTTAGCAAGACATTACAAACATCAACATCCCTCCCTTTTCTCTCTCTCTATTTTTTTTTTCTTCTTTTTATTTTCGGAAACAGGGCATCCCCTGTTTCCCTTTCTCTCTCTTTTTTTTCGTTTGAAACCAAGGGGCCGGCTCCTCTGTTTTCGTCGATGAGAGCTCACGTTCTTCCTCCGATCCGAGCCTTTTATAATCTCTCCCTCCAAGGATCTTCGGAATGCGCTGGAGATCAATGCTTTAGAGGCAAACGGTTGGATCTCGGGCGCGTGAGGCTGAAGCGTTCGAGGAGCTGATCTCGGCCGGATCCGGTGCCTAGAACGGACGCGATGGAGGAGGCGGACGGCTGGGCGGTGATCTTGGCTGCTGCGGCGCTTCACGGGATCGGGGCTGATCGAGGACTGCTGGGAGGCTGCTGAGATGCAGATTGAACGGCTGGGAGGCGCTGATCGCGGACTGCTGACGGATGCCGGAGGTGATCGTGGACCGCTGTGGAGGAGGCGGATGCTTGGGAGAAGAGGATCGGACGCCGTGGATGGGGCTAGGGCGCTGGATACGGGAGCTAGGATCATGGAAGAATCAGTGGAGGAGGCGGATGGCTGCGTGGGAGATGATCGCGGGATGATAGGCTGCACACGAATGCTGGGAGGATTTTGGAGAAATTGGATGTGGGAGATGCGTGACACGGTGGAGACGGGATGCTGAGGGGTTGATTCCTAATCCGGAAATTGAAGGATAAAAGTGGAAGGGAGTTGTAGCACGCCTAATCTGAAAGCTGGGATGATGAAGAATAGATGGATGTGTGGGATGGTAGGCATGCTACTATGAGCTGCACGGACCGTTGGATCCTCCCGGATAATGAATCTAACTCCTTTGGTTGCTGTTCCATTAGACTTGATTTGGTCTGCTGATGCTCCTTCTGGTATGCAAATGGGGCTGACCCTATGTGCTCAGCTATTGACCTGCGGCGATGCATCTTTATAGACCCAATGCGCATTTAAACTCTGATCTGTGCCAAATAAAAAATATGAAATTAATGCAGCTCTTTTATCATTATTTGTTGGAAATAATATTAATTTAAGCTGCGTGTAGATCGTACTTTTGTGCTCTCATCACACCCCCCAACTAGCTTATTGCTAGTCCCTTGCAATTAATGAGCAAATGATAACATGAGAGTGCAAAAGATGTTGGTCAATCCTTTGACTTTTTATTAAAGCTAAAGACATAAAACTAAGATATGTACCCACTTTCGTAGGGCATCACGACTGCACTTAGCACGTGCAACAAGCCGTTAAACCCCTAGGTTACCCTAGTGGACGAGTATTGTCTCGTGAGGATTTTCAGGGATGTTACCCACAAACATCATTCATAAAATGATATACAATGGAATCTAAGTCAATACACATGTGATATATGTTTTTTTTTTTTTTTTTTTTTTCAAGCTTAGCAACTATCAAAGCAAGGGGAATACTAAAGTGTAGTATGCATAAACAGAATGACTTTCTTAGAGCACTAATACCTCCACCACAACATGGTACTGCTTGAATTTTAGGTGCACTACTCAAGTTCGCAAGTGTTTACTACAGTTTATTAGAACCTGATCTATCAAATTTTCAGAATATCACATGTTGTCTAGATTCGTCAAGAATGGTTCGTATGTAAAGAAAGAGCTATCAATCCCAACTAAGTATCCAAAGTACACAAAGGTCCAATACAATGGAGTCAAACCAGCCATTACCACATGTCACTGGGTTCAGCCCGACCAACCCTATTCATGTTTTTTTTTTTTTTTTTTTTGATATATGGTGATTACAATAGTCCAACCCCCTTAGGCTCTAGCAAGGTCCATGTAGCGAGTTTTCGGCCAATGACTCTTGATCCAGTTGGCTCAAGGCATTAGGTGAAAACACCCATCGAGCTTAATTACTCGAACCAAACTACGCCACGAGGTTAGACTTGTCATCTCCTCATTTATTTATTTATTTATTTTTTTTTTTTCAAAATAGAGAAGGTAAACTGAACCATATAATGTGACTGCAACGTGACTATAGGTCAACCAAGATCGGAACATAAGGCACTTAGATGATCTAGCCGGGGTATTCAACCTCTATCTTTATGTGAAAACCAAATCAAGAACCTTATAGTACGGACAAGGATACTCGTACTTCTTTTACAGATATGGCTTAATAAAAATGCATTAAACAAATGTGAACTCCTGAGGCCTTCCTATAATCATTAAATACATGTGCGGGGATCTAATAATAGGTCTCTAATCAGTCATAGTACGCATGTATTCCTTGCCTTAATAGTTGCACAAACTCAATATGAAAATACATGTGCATTTGCTTAGAAAAGAATGCAAAAACATTTTTTTTTTTTTTTTTTTTTGCAAAATACTTCCCTCCCCCCAATTTAAACATTGCATTGTCCTCAATGTAATAGATACAAGAAAATTATAATGAAATACAGTAGAGAAAATAATATTGGAGAGAAGAGGAATACCTTGAGCTGTTAATACCCAGAAAATAAAACCTACAAAACTAGAAAAATAATCCTAACTAATATACACATACCTTTGCCTTCATGTTCAGTCATAAGAAGGCTCCCCCAAGAAAAAGGAGTCTTCTTCATCTACAAAATTCTCAAGAAAAGGTTTAAGTCTGTGTCCATTTACCTTAAAAATTCTACCATCCCGTGGATTCTCAATCTCAACCGCCCCATGTGGAAAAACAGTTTTTATAATATAAGGACCTGTCCATCTCGATCGCAACTTACCAGGAAACAGATGTAAGCGGGAATCATATAAAAGAACTTTTTGCAAAGGTTCAAAAGATTTTTTTAAAATTGATTTATCATGTAAGATCTTCATTCGTTCTTTGCAAATTTTAGCATTGTCATAAGCATCTCTGCGAATCTCATTAAGCTCATTCAATTGCAATTTTCTAGCTAGACCGGTATCTTGTAAATCAAAATTCAATTTTCTAATTGCCCAATACGATTTATGTTCTATTTCTACAGGCAGATGACACGCTTTTTCATAGACTAGACGGTAGGAAGACATGCCAAGAATGATTTTGTATGCAGTACGATAGGCCCATAATGCATCTGATAGTTTCAAGGATCAATCTTTTCGTGATGGGTTCACTGTTTTCTCTAAAATACGCTTGATCTCCCTATTGGCTAATTCTACTTGGCCACTAGTTTGCGGGTGATATGGGGTAGCAACTTTGTGGGTGACACCATACTTTTTTAATAATGTCTCAAAAGGCTTATTACAAAAGTGTTTTCCACCATCACTAATTATGACCTTAGGCATCCCAAATCGTGAAAAAATATTTTCTTTTAAAAACTTCAGGACGGGTTTGTGATCATTGGTCTTACAAGCAACAGCTTCTACCCATTTGGACACATATTCGACACCGACTAAAATGTACTCATATCCAAAAGACGGTGGGAATGGGCCCATAAAATCGATACCCCAACAATCGAAAATTTCGATAATAGTAATGGGTTGAAGAGGCATCATTTGCCTACGAGTTAGACTTCCAATACGTTGACATGGATCACATGTCTTGCAGAACTCGTGGGCATCTTTGAACATAGTGGGCCAATAGAAACCACATTGCAAAACTTTTGCAATAGTTTTCTTAGAGGCAAAGTGTCCACCGCAAGCATTAGTGTGGCAGAAAGAGAGTACGCTTTGTATATCATGATCCGGTATGCATCGTCTAAAGATTTAATCATTGCAATATTTAAATAAATAGGGTTCGTCATAGTAATAATTCTTTACTTCGCGCAAGAAAATTTTTCTATCTGTCGACCCCCAATGTTCCGGCATCCGGCTTGTAACAAGAAAATTTACAATATCTGCATACCATGGTATACTAGAAAGTGCAAACAACTGCTCTTCAGGGAATGAGTCCTTGATGGAAAATTGTGGCACTGAATCATGAAAAACTAATCGTGATAAATGGTCAGCAACCACATTCTCTACTCCTTTTTTATCTTTGATAGTGATGTCAAATTCTTGGAGTAGAAGTATCCATCGTCTTAAGCGTGGTTTGGCCTCTTTCTTATCCAACAAATATTTTAGTGCCGCATGGTCCGTGAAGATAATAATAGGAGCACCAAGGATATAAGAGCGAAATTTATCTAAGGCAAATACTACTGCAAGCAATTCCTTCTCGGTGGTAGTGTAATTCATTTGAGCATCGTTTAAGGTTTTGCTTGCATAGTAAATGACATATGGCTTATTGTTAGATGTATGCCCTAGAAGCCAATTTGGCTGACACATTGTTGATTCTAGGGACATAATTTTGTACTTGACTATTTATTATTAAATAAATAATAGGCATCTTTTCATTCATATTGTTTATGTATCTATGAATCGTCCAAGAAATTAATAAGATGATGATACATATTCTCAAGAGTTGAGAATTTAAGCCATGTATCATTGGTGATTAATTTCTAAATGCTCCTGATCAATGGATCATCACGAGGACGGTGATCGATCCGATCAGTGCACAGATCACTTTCCTTCTGGATGGACGAGACTTGAGTCCACAGTGTAGGGACACTGAAGTGATAGTGCAGGTGCTTGTTAGAGAACAAGGGTACTGAGCGTGACCAAGATAAGAAGTCACTTGGATGTCTATCCACTCGTCAGTGACTTGCTTGATGTTGCAGTAGTGTGACTAGTCCTTTGACCTGCGGTGCTTCGGCTACTCACAGTGAGGTTATTGTAGTTTGACTGCACACATACATGGTCTCTAGCCATATGGGTCCATGCAGTGTAGATTGGCTGCAGTAAGTTCACTGTAGGAGTAGGGTATGCACCTATAAGGAATCTATCGACCTTGATAGAAAAGGAGTGATCCTATGTGATTTGTTAGACTGAGTTCTAAGACCTTGGCCAGGGCAGTAATATAAAGTGGAAAAAGAGTTTTCCACTATCGAACTCGAGTCGAATAAATCTTGACATATGACAGACGATGGGGTTTGACGAGTTGTCCATGACCTCCGTCCTGTAGGGATCCACGATAGTAGGACTGTATCACACGTTAACTGCACCTAGAGGTTCATCATTCCATTCTGCTGGGTAGCCACTACATGCTGCTAGGTGTCACTGGTGGATGGTGGGACTCATAGGGATTATCTTGATGATCGATAAACCCTAATGAGTTGAGTTGGAATCGTTCCAACCCATTGAAAGGAGTTTTCAATGAAATTGAGATAGAGATCACAATATATCTCACTACCAGTCAGAATAGAACCTATGGGGTCACACACACTAGAAGTATTGACCGATCCGATGGTTGAAATCGTGATTAGGAATCACAAGTAATCAATTTGATTGATAAGAAGTTGAAGAAGGAACAAAGGGAATTAATTAATTGGACTTGAAACAAGAGTCCTACTTCGAGTAGGATACCTAGAGTCGTAATTGGATTAGGACTGGGAATCCTAGTTGGAGTAGGACTGGAATTCCTACTTGGAATAGGATTCCTACAATCCTAATGAGATTAGGAATTTTGAATTAAAATTGGATTCCTACTTGGAGTAGGATTCCTAGAAATCCTAATTGGATTAGGACTTCGGATTCAAATAGAGTCCTAATTGGATTAGGACTAAAATTAAATACATCCTAATTGGATTAGAATTCCTCAAGTCTAAATTAATTATTAATCTAATGAATCAACATGACTCCTAATTAGATTAGGATTGAAGAGTTCAATTGAGTCATGGTTCATTCAAGTCCTAATTGGATTAGGACTAGCCTAGATTGGATCCAAATTGGTTCACCCTTGGGCTAAGCCTAATTGGATTTAGGCTAAACCACATTAGGGCCTCCCAATCCTCATTAGATGAGGATTAGGGCAACATGAGAGGGAGGGGCTCACGCCCCTCCTCCTTGGATCTCTTGGTGCGGCAACAAGAGGGGCCGGCGCCCCTCTTGGTAATACATCAAGGGCTCCTAACTTGTAGGAGCCCTAGACGTTATAAAAGGAGGACTCTTGGGGGCTGACCTAATGGATATAGGAATCCCCCTCCTCTCCATCACGTGGCCACCCTCTCCCTCCCTTGGTTCAGCCGCCATCAGCAAGGGGAAAAGAAGAGGAGGCGTCTCCCTCCTCTTGGTCTTCTTCCTTGGCTTCAGCGCGTGTGAAGAGAAGAAAGCTGCGAAGGGATTTGATCTTCTTCCTCTTCTTCATCCTTCTTCTTCCTCCTCTCAAGTGCAATCAAGAGTTGATTGAAAGAGAGGACATCAGCCATCAAAGCTATCTCTGCAAGGGAGCTAGCACCCCGGTGAGATAGAAAGCTTGGATCGGATCCTGCTTCGTGTGGATACCCGTAGAGGCCGGACGTTTGAACGGCTTCAAGCGAACCCTCTTCCAAAACCACGAATTCAGATTTGCGGTGATCATCTACCCGCGCAAGGTGAAGATCTGATCTTCCTAATAGTTTTAAAAGTTTTAATTCTTACCTAATTACGAAAGGTCTCGAAACAACGTTCATGCGATGAACGTCGAACCCGTGCATGCCGATTCCGCTGCCATCTGATTTTTGTTTTGAAATATCAGCGGCATGGGCGGGTTTCCAACAGTGGTATCAGAGCCTAGGCTTCGTAGATTAAGGTAAGAATTAAATATCTAAAGGCATATTAGATCTGAAAATTAAATGATCATGCATGCTGAAAAATTCTGCATGCAGATTTTTCAGGGGTGCTGATTTTTACATGCTGTTTTTATGTGATAAAAAGATGATTCTAATTGCATTGTTAATGGGATTACAAAGTTTAGAATCATGATTAGCATGATCAGCGACCTATGTCATGATATAATCAGTTAAGTTTCAGATCTGAAAATTATAATTGTAGCATACGGTGATGATCATAGGATTCAACCCCTTTTGGTATCAAATGTAATGACCTGCGATGTGATCTGCGATGTCATGTAATTTTTCAGATGCTTGCATGCATCTTATTTGATGTTTTGAGAGGCCTGCGTGCCTCCTAAAAGGAGATGTAAATTATTTTTATTTTTATTTTACATCTGGTTGTATTTCTGTGATGTGATGTACATCAACGATCAAGTTGAAGCAAAGGCATGAGATGAAAGGTGATCCAAGCGGTTGATGGCGATGGGATCAAGGGTTGATCAAGGATCGAATCAAGGAGGCTTGGAACCAATTCAAGAGTTGAAGACCACTTGATCAATTGATGTGCATGTGCTTGTAATACGACCTAATTAGAATCCATGATCATCACCTAGTTAAAGTTTAGCTTTAATTATTGCCGCGATTATAACTGCCTGCAATGCGCCGTTTGCATGTGATGTGAATGAGAGTCGGGTAGATAGGTCTACATGTGATGTAGCAAACCCAATTGAGACCTAAATCAAAACCTCCTCAATCAAGTCGAGAGTGAACCGACATGAGCAAGTCATATTAGATTAATTGATCTAATTGGTGTCTAGGAAAGCATGAAAGGTGGTTACTTAATTAGGACCTTACTCTCTGAGTAAGGGGAGCCTCCCACCTGCTTACCTGGCCAATTGTTCGATTACCTCTTATGAAGGGCTCAAGTTGCAAACACTAAGACCTGATTAACCAATATTAAGTCAATAGGTCTTCCACTGTAGTAGAGCTGCTAAGGCCTTTCTGATGTTGATTTGTCTCGGCTGGACACAGTGGTCAAGTTGCATCGGGGGGCTGGACCTCTCTATAGACATGAGATGTTGTAGGGTAAAGGTGGGGTTGGGCACCAATAACTGTTAGGTGAGGACCCAATGACGACTTTATTCCTACGGTTATACAGTGGGTCTGACTTAACTAAGAAATGAGACCAATAACTGTTAGGTGAGGTCTTCATGGCTTAGAGACCAAGTTGCACTGCAACATGCTTGAGAAGCATTGTACAAGAGTTGTACACTCATCCATCTATGTGTCACCAATAACTGTTAGGTGAGGTGGCATGTAAATTGGTGGGACCGCAGTACCCACTAGAAACTCTAGTCGTGTGGGATTTTCGTTTTCCTACCAGGGGAGTGTGAGGAATTCGAGAAAATAGTGGGAGTCACATTTGTTCTAAAAGACCTTAGAACAGATTAGGATCAAGTACAAAAGTCTAACTAGAATCTTTACTCTCTGCAGATACAATGTCAGCTTCAAACCCTCTGACCCGTATTCTTGAGACCAACCGACTGACCGGAACCAATTACAAAGACTGGCTTAGAAATCTCAAAATAGTTTTGGACTGTGAGAAGATAGGCTACATACTCGATTCAGATATCCCCACATTACCAGCACGTCCCACTGATGTTCAGCGTGAGATGCATAAAAAGTGGTTGGACGATGACATTAGAGTAAAATGCTATATGATGGCATCCATGTCTAATGAACTCCAATGCCAGCATGAAAATATAAAGACTGCTAGGGACATACTGGCACACCTGCAAGAGTTGTATGGTGAGCAGAGTCGCACAGCTCGTTTTGAAGTGTCCAAGAGGCTTTTCAAAGTGAAGATGCGCGAAGGGCAGTCTGTCCATGATCACGGTTTGACCATGATCAAGGACCTAGAGGAGCTTGAGAAGCTCGGTATGGACATGCACAAGGAATTGCAAGTGGATTTGATCCTACAGTCACTTCCTGATTCATTTGGTCAGTTTATAGTAAACTACCACATGAATAAGATTGAATGCACTAAGACTGAACTAATCAACATGTTGGTAACTGCTGAGGGAGCCTTGAAAGGTTCAAGGGGCAATGTCCTTGCTGCTGAGTTGACTTCTGGTTCCAAGAGAAAGTCTACTTGGAAGAAAAAGAAGCCTGCTAAGAAGCAGAAGAAAGACAAAAAGCCAAAGAAGGAAGTTCAAAAGAAAAAGGCTAACGACAAAGGAAAATGTTTCCACTGCAATGTCGAAGGCCACTGGAAGAGAAACTGTCCTTCATACCTCGAGAGCCTGAAGAACAAGAAAGGTGACACACCTTCAGAAGGTATAGACTTGCTCATAATTGAAACTAATCTAACGGTTTCTTCTACTTCTAGTTGGGTTATAGATTCAGGTTCTAGTGCTCATTTGTGCACTACCATGCAGGGTCTAAAGGAAAGTAGAAGGCTGGCGGAAGGTGCAGTAACCCTTCGGGTTGGCAACGGGGCAAAAGTTGCTGCTGTGGCTGTGGGCACCTACCATCTGCGACTACCGTCTGGATTTAGTTTAATACTTAGAGACTGCTATTATGTACCTGTTGCTAGCAGAAATTTGATTTCTATTTCATGCCTAGCACAGGAAGGTCATGTTTTTACATTTGACAAAGACTGCTGTTCTATTTATTTAGGAAATAAAATAGTCGCACGTGGTTTTATGATTGACAGTCTCTATCATTTACATATGGATGTATCTGTGAATGTTACCGAGCAAGAAGTGAGTGCCAAAGGATCCAAAAGATCCAGAGATGAGATAAACCAAAGATATTTGTGGCACCTCAGGCTTGGCCATATTGGAGAAGACAGAATGAACAAAATGGATAAAGATGGGCTTTTAGGCTCATTGACTTCCGAGTCATATCCAGTTTGCGAATCCTGTCTTCAAGGAAAAATGGCTAGATTGCCCTTTGTAGGACAAGGGGAGAGGACCACTGAAATACTTACCCTAGTACATACAGATGTATGTGGCCCATTCGATGTGCTAGCCAGGGGACGTTATTCTTACTTCATTACCTTTACCGATGATTATTCACGGTATGGGTATGTGTATCTTATGAGACACAAGTCTGAGTCTTTTGAAAAGTTCAAAGAGTTCAAGAATGAAGTAGAAAAACAAACTGGAAAACCTCTTAAGGCTCTTCGATCAGATCGAGGAGGAGAATACCTTAGTGGGGAATTCTGGGACTATCTCAAAGAAAACGGCATAGTCTCACAATGGACACCTCCGGGTACACCTCAACTCAACGGGGTGTCAGAGAGGAGGAATCGGACCCTATTGGATATGGTCAGGTCCATGATGAGCTTCACTGATTTACCTATGTTCCTTTGGGGAGATGCCTTACTCACAGCGATTTATTTATTGAATAGAGTTCCCTCTAAATCCGTTCCTACCACACCGTATGAGATATGGCATGGTAAGAAACCAGGTCTGGGTCATCTCAAGATTTGGAGATGTCCGGCCCACGTCAAGAGACTACAGGCGGACAAACTAGAGGCTAGGACCATAAGTGCTCGTTTTATAGGATATCCTAAAGAGTCATTAGGATACAATTTTTACGTCTCAGAGGATCACAATGTGTTTGTGAGCCGTCATGCCATCTTCTTGGAAAATCAGTTTATCCTTGATAGAGGCAGTGGGAGAAAAATTGAGCTTGAAGAGAAAGTCTCTGAAAAGCAACGAGTCATGGATCCTATAGAACCCATTCATACAGAGCCAGTACACGATGTCCCTCAACCACCTCGTAGATCTAGTAGGGTCTCCCATCCTCCCGATAGATACTTAGGTATACTAGAAGAGGATACCGAGGAAATGTTCCTAGTGGGAGATAGGGATCGCATATAGGATCCCAAAACCTACAACGAGGCGATATCTGATATCGATTCCGAGAAACTGCTTTCCTGAATGGATATCTTGATGAAGATATCTATATGGAACAGCCTTTGGGTTTCACTTCCAGTGATGGAGATCACAAGGTCTGCAAGCTGCAAAGGTCCATCTATGGACTAAAGCAAGCATCTTGGAGTTGGAATACTCGTTTCGATGACGCAATCAAAACGTTTGATTTCATCAAAAACGAAGAGGAACCGTGTGTTTACAAAAAGGTTAGTGGGAGTGCTGTCGTTTTTCTCGTACTGTACGTAGATAACATTCTCCTGATTGGAAATGATATTCCCATGCTAACCTCGGTCAAGGTCTGGTTGTCAAAAGAATTCTCCATGGAAGACCTTGGGGAAGCATCCTATATTTTGGGAATAAAGGTCTATAGAGATAGATCTAAAAGGATGCTTGGCCTTTCACAGAAGATGTACATAGAGGAGGTGCTGAAGAGGTTCAGCATGGAAAACTCCAAGAGGGGTCTCTTACCCCTAAGACATGGAATTCATCTCTCCAAGAAGATGTGCCCCAACACATCTGAAGAGATTCAACACATGAGCAAGATTTCCTATGCATCGGCAATAGGAAGCCTCATGTATGCCATGCTGTGTGCACAACCTGATATAGCTCTTGCTGTGAGTGTCACAAGCAGATATCAGTCGGATCCAGGCAAGAAGCACTGGATAGCTGTGAAGAACAGTCTTAAGTACTTGAGAAGAACTAAGGACATGTTCTTGGTCTTTGGGAGAAGATCAGAGTTGAAGGTAGAAGGATGCACACATATTGATGATAGAAAATCTACATCAGAATATGTGCAATTGTGGTTCAGTAAATTGGAAGAGTTCCAAACAACCGATCATTATAGATTCTACCTTAGAAGCTGAATGTTAAGCCGTATCTAAGGGTGCAGTGGAAACCTTCTGATTAAAAGTTAATTGCAGAGTTAGGTGTAATGTCATTAGATGCCATAACACTTTACTGCGATAACATTGGCACCATAGCACTAGCTATGGAGCCATGGTCTCATCAGAAGTCCAAGCACATAGAGCGGCGCTTCCATTTCATACGCGACTATGATGTAGAGGTGCAGAGAGTAGACTCCGCGGATAACGTGGCAGACCCGTTCACTAAGCAGCTGAGTCAGCAAAAGACTGAAGCCCACCTTGAGAAGATGGGCCTAAGATATATGACCAATTAGCTTTAGTGCAAGTGGGAGATTGTTAGATGTATGCCCTAGAAGCCAATTTGGCTGACACATTGTTGATTCTAGGGACATAATTTTGTACTTGACTATTTATTATTAAATAAATAATAGGCATCTTTTCATTCATATTGTTTATGTATCTATGAATCGTCCAAGAAATTAATAAGATGATGATACATATTCTCAAGAGTTGAGAATTTAAGCCATGTATCATTGGTGATTAATTTCTAAATGCTCCTGATCAATGGATCATCACGAGGACGGTGATCGATCCGATCAGTGCACAGATCACTTTCCTTCTGGATGGACGAGACTTGAGTCCACAGTGTAGGGACACTGAAGTGATAGTGCAGGTGCTTGTTAGAGAACAAGGGTACTGAGCGTGACCAAGATAAGAAGTCACTTGGATGTCTATCCACTCGTCAGTGACTTGCTTGATGTTGCAGTAGTGTGACTGGTCCTTTGACCTGCGGTGCTTCGGCTACTCACAGTGAGGTTATTGTAGTTTGACTGCACACATACATGGTCTCTAGCCATATGGGTCCATGCAGTGTAGATTGGCTGCAGTAAGTTCACTGTAGGAGTAGGGTATGCACCTATAAGGAATCTATCGACCTTGATAGAAAAGGAGTGATCCTATGTGATTTGTTAGACTGAGTTCTAAGACCTTGGCCAGGGCAGTAATATAAAGTGGAAAAAGAGTTTTCCACTATCGAACTCGAGTCGAATAAATCTTGACATATGACAGACGATGGGGTTTGACGAGTTGTCCATGACCTCCGTCCTGTAGGGATCCACGATAGTAGGACTGTATCACACGTTAACTGCACCTAGAGGTTCATCATTCCATTCTGCTGGGTAGCCACTACATGCTGCTAGGTGTCACTGGTGGATGGTGGGACTCATAGGGATTATCTTGATGATCGATAAACCCTAATGAGTTGAGTTGGAATCGTTCCAACCCATTGAAAGGAGTTTTCAATGAAATTGAGATAGAGATCACAATATATCTCACTACCAGTCAGAATAGAACCTATGGGGTCACACACACTAGAAGTATTGACCGATCCGATGGTTGAAATCGTGATTAGGAATCACAAGTAATCAATTTGATTGATAAGAAGTTGAAGAAGGAACAAAGGGAATTAATTAATTGGACTTGAAACAAGAGTCCTACTTCGAGTAGGATACCTAGAGTCGTAATTGGATTAGGACTGGGAATCCTAGTTGGAGTAGGACTGGAATTCCTACTTGGAATAGGATTCCTACAATCCTAATGAGATTAGGAATTTTGAATTAAAATTGGATTCCTACTTGGAGTAGGATTCCTAGAAATCCTAATTGGATTAGGACTTCGGATTCAAATAGAGTCCTAATTGGATTAGGACTAAAATTAAATATATCCTAATTGGATTAGGATTCCTCAAGTCTAAATTAATTATTAATCTAATGAATCAACATGACTCCTAATTAGATTAGGATTGAAGAGTTCAATTGAGTCATGGTTCATTCAAGTCCTAATTGGATTAGGACTAGCCTAGATTGGATCCAAATTGGTTCACCCTTGGGCTAAGCCTAATTGGATTTAGGCTAAACCACATTAGGGCCTCCCAATCCTCATTAGATGAGGATTAGGGCAACATGAGAGGGAGGGGCTCACGCCCCTCCTCCTTGGATCTCTTGGTGCGGCAACAAGAGGGGCCGGCGCCCCTCTTGGTAATACATCAAGGGCTCCTAACTTGTAGGAGCCCTAGATGTTATAAAAGGAGGACTCTTGGGGGCTGACCTAATGGATATAGGAATCCCCCTCCTCTCCATCACGTGGCCACCCTCTCCCTCCCTTGGTTCAGCCGCCATCAGCAAGGGGAAAAGAAGAGGAGGCGTCTCCCTCCTCTTGGTCTTCTTCCTTGGCTTCAGCGCGTGTGAAGAGAAGAAAGCTGCGAAGGGATTTGATCTTCTTCCTCTTCTTCATCCTTCTTCTTCCTCCTCTCAAGTGCAATCAAGAGTTGATTGAAAGAGAGGACATCAGCCATCAAAGCTATCTCTGCAAGGGAGCTAGCACCCCGGTGAGATAGAAAGCTTGGATCGGATCCTGCTTCGTGTGGATACCCGTAGAGGCCGGACGTTTGAACGGCTTCAAGCGAACCCTCTTCCAAAACCACGAATTCAGATTTGCGGTGATCATCTACCCACGCAAGGTGAAGATCTGATCTTCCTAATAGTTTTAAAAGTTTTAATTCTTACCTAATTACGAAAGGTCTCGAAACAACGTTCATGCGATGAACGTCGAACCCGTGCATGCCGATTCCGCTGCCATCTGATTTTTGTTTTGAAATATCAGCGGCATGGGCGGGTTCCCAACACTTATTATCCTTGCGTTGTCCTAAGACAGCTCCTATTGCATAGTCGCTAGCGTCGCACATAATCTCAAAAGGTAATGACCAATCGGGTGGTCGAACGATGGGTGCAGTGCTAAGCATAGACTTTAACTTCTCGAATGCATCTTGGCAAGTTTCAGTCCAATTGAACGGTGTATCAAGGGATAGGAGATTACATAATGGTCGAGATATGACACTAAAGTCCTTGATGAACCTCCTATAGAATCCGGCATGACCCAAAAATGATCTAACATCTCTAACCGTCTTGGGTGCAGATAGCTTAGCAATTAAATCAGTCTTAGCTCTATCTACTTCCATGCCCTTCGATGAAACAATATGTCCTAAGACAATTCCTTTTGGCACCATGAAGTGGCATTTCTCCCAATTCAGTATCAAATTCTTTTCCATACATCGAGCTAAGACAGCTTGTAAATGTGACAGGCAATCATCAAATGTGTCGCCAAAAACGGAGAAGTCGTCCATGAACACTTCCAAAAATTTCTCGTTCATGTCTTCAAAGATGCTGAGCATGCATCTTTGGAACGTTGCAGGTGCATTACACAACCCGAATGGCATTCGTCGGAAAGCAAATGTGCCAAAAGGACAAGTGAAGGTAGTCTTCTCTTGATCTTCCGGTGAAATTTCAATTTGATAATATCCCGAATAGCCATCGAGAAAACAATAGAAATCATGCCCTGCAACCCTCTCCAATACTTGGTCTAGGAAGGGTAGAGGAAAGTGATCCTTTCATGTGACCAAATTCAGCTTTCGGTAGTCAACACACATGCGCCAACTTGTCGGGACACGAGTTGGAACTAGTTCACCTTGTTCATTTTCTACTACCGTCAAACCCGATTTCTTAGGAACAACTTGAGTAGGGCTTACCCACTTGCTGTCGGAAATTGGGTAAATAATACCCACGTCAAGCAACTTGAGGACTTCTGCCTTAACCACATCTCTCATTGTAGGATTTAACCTTCGTTGCATTTGCCTTGTGGTTTTGGCATTGTCCTCTAAATATATCCGGTGCGTGCAAATTAAGGGGCTAATTCCCTTCAAATCGGCAATAGACCATCCTAAGGCTCCTTTATGATTCTTTAAAACATCAATTAATTTTCCTTCTTGGTTATGATCAAGTCCAGACGAGATGATTACAGGAAAAGTATCTTCGGGTCCAAGAAAAGCATACTTAAGTTCCTTTGGTAAGGGTTTCAATTCGAGCTTGGGTGCTTGCTCATGGGATGGTTCTATTTTCACCTCTCGAGGCGACAATCTCTCAATTCTCCTTCTTTTGGTCTCCACCCATTGACCATCTTGATATCCAGATTATCCACAATAGGTGTGACTGACAAATCATCATCATTGGTTCCATTAAGACACCAATCAATTAAGCTATCATTGAATGGGTCGTTAATTGCTTTAGCTAACAAATAATCTTCTGCGATGGTTTCAACCCAATCAACCTCCTTACTCTCTTCGGAATCATTGGGTTGTTTGCACACATTAAAAATGTTCAGTTCTAAGGTCATATTACCGAAAGAAAGCTTCATGACGCCATTCCTACAATTAATCAATGCATTAGAAGTTGCAAGGAACGGACGTCCTAAAATGACCGGAATCTGAGACTGTGAGTTCGAAGCCGGATGTGTGTCCAATACAATAAAATCGACAGGCAAGTAGAACTTGTCTACTTGGACTAATACATCCTCGATAATCCCCCTTGGAATTTTAACTGACCTGTCAGCTAATTGCAAAGTGACGGAGGTTGGCTTCAACTCACCTAAACCAAGTTGCTCATATACAGAATATGGCAACAAATTCACACTTGCCCCTAAATCTAACAATGCTCGCTCTATCCTAAAGTCACCTATGATGCATGAGATGGCTGGGCAACCTGGATCTTTATATTTAGGGAGAATGTTGTGCTGCAAAATAGCACTCACATTTTCAGTTAAAAATGCCTTCTTCTTAACATTTAGTCGGCGCTTAACAGTACACAAGTCCTTCAAAAATTTGGCATATGAGGGTACTTGTTTGATTGCATCAAGAAGAGGTATGTTGATCTTTACTTGTTTAAAAAGTTCAAGAATTTCAGAATTAGGTTCGAGCTTTTGCAACGGCTTTAACCGTTGTGGAAAAGGTGGAGGAAAAGGACATTCAACTTTCTTAGTAGAAGTTGGGACCTCAACTTCTTCTTTGTCCCTTTCATCAACTTTGGGAGCATCAGAATTAGAAGTGACCTGCGGTCTCAATGGGACAGTTTGATCAATGACTTTCCCATTACGCAAAGTCATGATGCTTTTTGCATGTTCTGTATGCGAACTAGAGGGAGCCGTATTATTACTACCGTGCACTTGTGGGTTAGGTTGGGGTTGAGCTGGAAGCTTACCCTTCTCTTGGGTACTTAGGACGGTAGTCAACATTGACAATTGGTTCCTTATGTCTTCAAAATTTTGAGTATTTTGAGCATTGATATTAGCTTGACCTTATAGAAAAGTTTGTATGGATTGCAAGGTATCCTCGATATTTGGCTTTTGAGAGGGTGGTGATGCAAAAGTAGGATGTGCAGGTGGAGGAGCTGAATGGTGTGACTGTTGAGGATGATCATTTCTCCACCTAAAATTTGGATGATTCTTCCAACCAGGGTTATAGGTATTCGAGTATGGATCGTTATAAGGCTTTTGGTAGGAGTTCATAGCATTTGCTTGATCGTGCAAGACTTCTTTGAATGCCGATATAGTGGGACAATCTGTAGTAGTATGACCCGACATATCGCAGATACCACAACACTCGTTTCTAAGCTCTATAGTCTTGACAGGCTCAACCTTCCTAAGCTCAATTTCTTCTACCTTCCTAGTGAGGGCTGCCATTTAGCATGAAGATCATCCTCAGTTCTAAGGTTGTAAAGGCCTCCCTGTACAGAGCTAGTAGGCTTAGGCAAAGACTTATTGTTTCTATCCCCGTTATCCCAAAGTTGGGCAGTCTCAGCAAGGGAATCCAAATACTCCCATGCCTCATCAGGTTGTTTTTCTAAAAATCTACCATTGCACATGGTCTCTACAAATTGTTTCAACTGTGGAGATAAACCTTCATAAAAGAAGCTAATGGTTCTCCAAGTTTCGAATCTGTGATGAGGGCATGAGAGAAGAAGGTCTTTAAATCTTTCCCAACATTCATAAAATGTTTCATTATCTTTTTGTTGGAAATTGCTGATATGTCTTTTCAAAAAGTTAGTCCTTTGTGTGGGGAAGAACTTCTTTAAAAATTCTCTCTGCATATCTTGCCAATTTCTTATTGATCTAGGTCGCAAAGAGTTTAGCCATGTTTTGGCCTTATCCTCTAGAGAGAAAGGAAACAATGTCAACTTGAGGACATCCTCGGTGACATTTGGCACTCTAAATGTAATGCTCAGTTCTTCAAAATCCTTTAAATGAAGATACGGACTCTCGGACTCTAACCCGTGGAACTTGGGCAGCAATTGGATTACCCCGGGTTTGATGTCAAAATGTCCTACATTATCAGGAAAAATTATGCATGAAGGCTGACTAGTCCTAGCCGGTTGTAGGTATTGTCTTAGAGTCATAACATGGGGTTCACGTTCTCGATCATGGTGGCTTCCCGCATCTTCATTTAAATCAGCCATCTTACAAGGTGTGAGATATTGAGAAGGAATTTCAAGGGTATGTCCTAAGGGATGATCTAAAGTTGTACGACTTAATCGACCAGTGTCGTCCCTATTCCACTTTAGCATGCAAAATAATTCCCTCTCTCTTTTTTTTTAAAAATAAATATAAGTACCAACTAAAGATACCCTAAAATGACATCCTAAAATAAAAATCTATTCATAATCAAACATGCAACAAAACATTACACCTCAATTTCTAATGTTTTTTTTCTTAAATTTCTAGACAGCTCCTAACTGGTTTGAAGAGGACACCTAAGCCTCCAATCCGGTCTAATGAACCGAGTTGACCAGGTAAGCTCCCAGGTAAGTGGAGGGGTCACGATGCGTTCGCAAAGGTCCCACTTAAAACCCACTTGCCTCGAACAGATGAACTGTCTCCCTTATAGGGACAAAGCTTGCCTAGACATCAACTAAGCCACAGAGCGAAATTGGTGCAACTTTCGGTGGTCTTCGTCCTATTGAGCTCGAATGTCCTTAGAGGCCAACGTCTAGTTGATTTTAGTTAAGCTTAGGATATTTATGCACTGGGGTGATTTTTGGGCTAAGGACGAGTGATGAAATCCCGACCTTATCTTTTTAAATAGGTTCAGCCCTTAGAATATTTTATGCTGATGCCTTATACTATATGCAACAATCAAGAGATTTTTTTTTTTAATGTTTTATGACATGACATTAAATTTCATTGAATAGGTGATCAAGCAAATTATTTATTTATTTTTTTTAAATTTTATGAGTTGACGTTTGAAATTTGAATTCTGAAATTTGAAATTTGAAATTTGAAATTTTAGGTTTTTTCTCTTTTTTTTATTTTTGAATAATCACCCTTGATCTTTTCTTAAAGTTTTTTTTTTCCTTAAATTTTCAATTAGCAACAAGGGTTAATGAGATATAATAACAATATAATTCTGATTCTAAAAAAAATAAATGCAGAAAATTTAAAGTAGAAAGTAGCAAGATTTCGTATTAATCTGATGGTCTTAAAAATGTCATAATGTCAATCAGACCGTTCAGATTATCTAACAATGTGTCTTGAGTCAAATCAGACGGCTAATTTCTATGATATCAGAGTTTGATGCAAACTGTGCAGGGAATTAAAAATAGTAGTAAAGATGCAATTTTTTTTTTCAAAAGAAAAATACTAACTACTAAGGTAAAAATTAAATCTAAAATTATACTAATAACTCAGCCGTTCTCCGGCAACGGCGCCAAAAACTTGGTGCAAAAAATAAAATTGCTCTCCCCAGTGCAGGAGAATCGCACAAGTAGTATACTCGTAAGTCCGAGGTCGAATCCTCAGGGAACGAAATATGGATTATTAGCGTAACTTTTAGATGTAATTTTTTTTTAGTTGATTTATAGAAATGAAAAGCAAAGAATAATATGTGATTAAACAACGTTCAAGAATATAGAGATGGCTAGGGATCCGGAATCCTCCTTGACAATATTACTTTCAATAAATAAACTCGGCGATTCTTGATTAAGGATTAATATGATAAAATAGTTCTAATCATGAAGTATACAATCTGAAAACATGAATTAAACATCCAAGTATTTATCGTACCGGTTACGTCTACGACAAATCAAGCATCGAAATAATTCATGCATCAATATATATAAACCATGCAAGATCTATTAAATAAATAAATATGCAAGAATCCAAAACATACAAATGGATATAAAACAATTAGATTTAAAGTTCAGAGTGTACTTGATGAAAGCAACATGACAAGGATTCATCCATCACCCTTTGCTAAAGAATTTAGCAAGACATTACAAACATCAACATCCCTCCCTTTTCTCCCTCTCTATTTTTTTTTTCTTCTTTTTATTTTCGGAAACAGGGCATCCCCTGTTTCCCTTTCTCTTTTTTTTTTTCGTTTGAAACCAAGGGGCCGGCTCCTCTGTTTTCGTCGATGAGAGCTCACGTTCTTCCTCCGATCCGAGCCTTTTATAATCTCTCCCTCCAAGGATCTTCGGAATGCGCTGGAGATCAATGCTTTAGAGGCAAACGGCTGGATCTCGGGCGCGTGAGGCTGAAGCGTTGGAGGAGCTGATCTCGGCCGGATCCGGTGCCTAGAACAGACGCGATGGAGGAGGCGGACGGCTGGGCGGTGATCTTGGCTGCTGCGGCGCTTCACGGGATCGGGGCTGATCGAGGACTGCTGGGAGGTTGCCGAGATGCGGATTGAACGGCTGGGAGGCGCTGATCGCGGACTGCTGACGGATGCCGGAGGTGATCGTGGACCGCTGTGGAGGAGGCGGATGCTTGGGAGAAGAGGATCGGACGTCGTGGATGGGGCTAGGGCGCTGGATACGGGAGCTAGGATCATGGAAGAATCAGTGGAGGAGGCGGATGGCTGCGTGGGAGATGATCGCGGGATGATAAGCTGCACACGAATGCTGGAAGGATTTTGGAGAAATTGGATGTGGGAGATGCGTGACACGGTGGAGACGGGATGCTGAGGGGTTGATTCTTAATCCGGAAATTGAAGGATAAAAGTGGAAGGGAGTTGTAGCACGCCTAATCTGAAAGCTGGGATGATGAAGAATAGATGGATGTGTGGGATGGTAGGCATGCTACTATGAGCTGCACGGACCGTTGGATCCTCCCGGATAATGAATCTAACTCCTTTGGTTGCTGTTCCATTAGACTGGATTTGGTCTGCTGATGCTCCTTCTGGTATGCAAATGGGGCTGACCCTATGTGCTCAGCTATTGACCTGCGGCGATGCATCTTTATAGACCCAATGCGCATTTAAACTCTGATCTGTGCCAAATAAAAAATATGAAATTAATGCAGCTCTTTTATCATTATTTGTTGGAAATAATATTAATTTAAGCTGCGTGTAGATCGCACTTTTGTGCTCTCATCACGTCCAAAGCTTCCGGATTTCCTCTCCGTCCCAGCCACTCGTGAAGCCAGCCATCCTTCCATTTTAGCCTCCTATGTCTGATTTCAAGCCGTGATCCCAGCGTCTGAAGCTTCTAGAGCCGATCCAGCCTCTCCCATTGTCCACAACGCATCCGGATCCACCTTCATCTTCCACGGATCCCGCGTCCGTTCCGAAGCCGTGATCCCGCACACGATCCCAGGCGCCCGTTCCTCCTCCCCTCCACGCGCAATCAAGGGATCCATGGCTGGCTTCAAGGCTCTGGCGATCTATAAGAGGAGGAGGAGAAGGAACAGAAGGGGGGGCTCGGCTATTCAAAAGAGGAAGCATCTCTGTTTCAACTGCTCTATTTTCAAAGGAATTTGAAAACAGAGCATGTTCTTTTTTCTTAGTTTTATTAGTATTTTAATTGAGAGGTTCTGTTTTAAGTTTTAACTTTAGAGAATTTTATTTTGGTGGAGAGTTTTACTTTTAAGATTTTTTTTATGCTGCAATTTTAATTTCTACTCTTTTATTCTGTTCTGCAGATTCTGTAATTTTTCTTCTTATGCAATATATTTAATTTTCTTTTATGCAGTTTATGTTCCAGGCTTTAATCTTCTTAGCTTCCATTCATTTTCTATGCCAAAGCTCTAAGGATGATAGTGTTATTTTGATGATTAACACAACCATTGAGAAAATATCTAATTAAGTACTACAAGTTAACATGATACATAATTACTGAGTTCGACACTCTCGATACATTAGAAGAATGAGATCAAGATGTCTTTCAATGATTAATAATGAGATAAAATTTGTAATAGAAAAGGGATAGTGAATTCTAAATTTTAATTCAGCAAAGTTTCAAGTGAAACGTACTCTTAAGGGCAAAATAGTAATTTTTATTGTTAAAAGTATGTAGCACTACCATGGCATACATTCAAAATTGCTTGAAATATATTTCATTGATTATATGGATGAGTCTAACCTTAAAATGCAGCAAAATATGGAATGAGTCGACCCCAACATAGGTGGAGTCGATCCTAGCACATCATGGAACCATCAGGCACACCTCTGCGAAAATGGCAAGGATGAACAGTAGTGGAGTCGACCCCAAGTATGCTTGAGTCAACCCCAGCTTCAAGCCTCAAGAAAACAAGTCTCTGAAATTTACTGAGAGGGCCGACCCCAACTTTTCTTGAGCCGACCCCAGATGGAATCGACCTCAGGAATGCTTGAGTCGACCCCAATGAAGTCGACCCCAACTGAACATGAGTCGACCCCAAGGCTATGTCGTTCAAAACTGTCTCTGGAATCCCTGAGAGGATCGACCCCAATGGAACTTGAGTCGACCCCACTGTAGCTTGAGTCGACCCCAAAAAGAGTTGAGTCGACCCCAGTGAAAAACAGCTGAAATACAAGTTTCTGTGATTCCTGAGAGGGCCGACCCCGCTGTAGCAGGAGTCGACCCCAGTAAAAGTTGGGTCGATCCCAGTGGAAGTTGAGTCGACCCCAAGTATGATGAACAGTGGTTTGAGTCGACCCTATGAAAGTTTGGGTCGACCCCAGCACGGGCAGAAGCATAACGGCTAGTTCTGCAGAAGTACTTTTTGACCTCCCAACGGCTAGTAACGGATAGTTTTTCAAATCTAACCAATGGAGAGTAACCTAAACATGTGGAAAAGTATTTATAATGAAACTATTCATCAGAACAAGTTATCATTTTGCATAAAAATCAAAGTTCACTCAGGAAAGACAAAGTCCTAGTATTCTTCATCAAGGTGCTTCATTCAAGAGTCAAAAGGAAGTGGTTGAGCAGATCAAAAGAAGCATTAAGAGCTCCACCAACTCTTGAAGAGTGAAGCATTCCTTGACAAAGAAGAGAAGAGCCATATCAAAGCGATAACTATATTCTAACTCTTCTTTGTAGCTTATAATTGTTATATCTGCTCATTTAGGAGTTTCAACCTTCTTCTTCTTCTTAACAATCTTGTAAGGTTTGTTGGTGAGCCCGTAAAACTAACAGTGTAGGTTTGTTGGTGAACCCGTAAAACCAACGGTGAAGGTTTGTTGGTGAGCCCGTAAAACCAACATAGGTTTTTGGTGATCCCGGAAAATCAAGTGTAAAGGTTTTTGGATTGTGAGCCCGGAAAACAATCCAACTGTAATTCATGGGATTATAGTGAATTCCCAAGGGGTCGCTTGGGGAGTGGACGTAGGTGCATAGGAGAGCACCGAACCACTATACTTGTTGTTGTTTGTATTGTGTATTGTTCTAACTTCACTATTTGCACTTAATCTATATTAACTAAATCACTCACTCATCAATTAACATAATTAAGAAATCGAAAATTAAGAAAAAAACCAATTCACCCCCCTCCTTGGCTTGTCACCTTGGGCAACAAGTGGTATCAGAGCAAGGTGCTCTCATAGTATTTGTTGATCTTACGATCAAGAGTCAAAGATCATGACAACCTAAGTAGGATGTTCTATTAGCGAGGGACAATCCACAAATATACCACCCTTGTTTAATGGTACTAATTATACTTATTGGAAAGCTAGGATGAGGATATTCATTTAAGCACTAGACTATGACATGTGGAACATCGTAACTAAGGGGCCACACACACCCACAGTTAGTATAGAGGGCACAATCATTCTTAAGCCTGAAATGGATTGGAATGAGAGTGATAGAAGACTTGCACAATTAAATGCTAAAGCAATTAATGTACTTTACTGCTCACTAGATATAAGTGAATTTAATAGAATATCCACAGGCATCTCCGCTAAAAAAATTTGGGATAAACTAGAGGTCACACATGAAGGAACTAATCAAGTCAAAGAGTCAAAAATAAATATATTAGTACATAAGTATGAATTGTTTAAAATGGAATCCACTGAGTCCATAACTGAAATGTTCACTCGATTCAAAGAAATCATAAATGGACTAAAGAGTTTGGAAAAGTTTTATGCTAACTCTAAACTAGTATGAAAAATTCTCAGGTCTCTACCAAGAGTTTGGAAGGCCAAAGTAACTGCAATTTAAGAAGCAAAGGATCTCAATACACTGCAATTGGAAGAACTTCTAGGATCACTCATAACCTATGAGCTGACCATGAAACAAAACTCAAAAGAGGAGGTTAAGAGAAGAAAGATCATTGCCTTGAAGTCTACAACTCCAAAGCAGAAAACTGAATCAGAGGAGTCCGATGATGAGGAGGAATATGATGAAGAAGGAATGGCAATACTTGCAAGCAAATTCAGAAAATTCATGAAAGGTAAAAAGAAATTCCATAAAAGAAAACCATTCGTAAGAGGTAGCTCAAGCCAGAAAAAGGAAAAAAAAAAGAAAAGGAAAAAGAAGTGCCAATATGCTATGAGTGTAACAAGCCCGAGCACTTCAAGATAGATTGCCCGGAATTGAAATGGATAGCAACAAAACTTAAAAAGAGGAACCTCATGGCTGAATGGAGTGAAAGCGAGGAGTCAAGTTCGGAAGAGGAAGATCAACAAGAGACGGCCCAAATCTGCTATATGGCTAATGACGATGAGGTAGATTCTGAACTTGAATGTGATTTTTTAGTAGAAAAGTTACATGATGCATTTTTAGAACTGATGGAAGAACACGAGAAGCTAATTCATAAAAATAAAGTTCTAAAAGATGAAAATCAATCTCTTATCCAAGATAAGCTGAAACTATCTAATGACTATGAAACATTAAGTAGGAGGTTCACAAATGAAACCAAGAATCTAATTGCTGAAAATATCAAGCTAAAAGAAGATGCAGAAAAATACAAATCCTTAGTGGACAAGTTTACACTTAGTTCAACTAAATTAAATATGATTCTTGATAATGAAAAAGCTGTATATGATAAGGCTGGTTTGGGATATAAAATAAATAGGAAGCAAAAATACTTAAAGAACATATTTGTGAAAGCCAAAACTGAAAATATAACTTGTCATTGCTGCAATAAAGTAGGACACAAAGCATATGAATGCAATCTTAGAAAGCCTAGCTATAACAAATTGAGTGATAAAAGTAAGTTAAAGTCCAAAAAAATTTGGGTTCCAAAAGGAACATCAAGTACTAACCTTTAAGGACCCAACATGATTTGGGTACCTAAAGCACATTCTTGACTTTGATTGCAGGAGTGTCTTACAGCTAATAAGAGGGATAAACGATGGTATCTAGATAGCAGCTGTTCAAGACATATGACAGGTGACATAGAACAATTTGTCACTTTGGAATCTAAGGAGGGTGGAGTGGTAACCTATAGACACAATGGAAAAGGACTTATCATTGGAAAGGATAAAATCTATATTACTCCATCCATATTTATAGAAAATATTTTATTAGTTAATAGTTTGAAACATAACCTGCTTATCATAAGTCAATTTTGTGGTAAAGGTCTTAAAGTCACATTTCAAGCTTCAGTATGCATAATTACAAATCCAAAAGATAATAGCATTGTACTTATGGGACATAGGCATGGAAATATTTATATGGTAGATCTTCATGATTTAGGCAAGAAAAATGGATTATGCTTAATTACTAATGAAGAAAGGAAAAGTGAAATAAGTTGGCTTTGGCACCGTAGACTAGGACATGCTAGTATGGACTTAATATCAAAACTAGTCAAGAAGGATTTGATAAAAGATGTGCCAAAATTAATCTTTGAAAAAGACAAAATCTGTGGACCATGCTCATTAGGAAAGCAAACAAAATCATCATTCAAATCAAAGAATATAGTATCAACCACTAGGCCCTTTGAACTCATACACATAGATCTATTTGGGCCTACTAGAACTGCAAGTCTAGGAGGAAAAAAGTATGGACTAGTCATAGTAGATAATTTCTCAAGATATACATGGGTTTCATTTCTTGCACATAAGAGTGAAGCATTTTCAACATTCTTGAAATATTATAAAAATATCATAACTAAAAAGAAGCTCACCTTAATTGCAATTCGAAGTGATCATGGAACTGAATTTGAAAATCAACACTTTGAAGAATTTTGTAATGAAAATGGTATCTCCCATCAATTTTCAGCACCTAGAATGCTTCAACAAAATGGGGTTATTGAAAGAAAAAATAGGACCTTGGCAGAGATGGCACGCACGATGTTGTGTAAGTCAAATCTTCCAAAGTACTTTTGGGCTGAAGCTGTAAGTACTGCTTGCCATATTTTAAATCGTGTTTTAATACGATCTATAACCAAGAAAACTCCTTATGAACTTTGGAAGAATAGGAAGCCAACTGCTAAATATCTTAGAGTATTTGCATGTAGATGTTTCATTTTAAACAATGGCAAGAAGGATCTAAGTAAATTTGATGCCAAGTCAGATGAAGGTATCTTTTTAGGATACTCTACATCTAGCAGGGCATACAGAGTATTCAACAAAAGAACTCTTGTAGTTGAAGAGTCAATTCATATCATTTTTGATGAGTCTGATAGCGAGTCTCCTAGGAGAGAAAATACTTCTGATGATGATGCAGGAATTCTTGAGTTCGAAAAATTGAATCTTAATGAAGTACCAAATCAAGATAAGGAAGATGATCATGTACCACCACATTCTTAAGACTTTCACAAGGGATGGAGGTACGCACATGGGCATCCTAAAGACTTAATCATTGGTGATCCATCTCAAGGGGTAAGAACTCGATCCTCTCTTAGAAATATAAATGACTATTTTGCTTTTGTTTCACAAATAGAACCTAAGAATTATGAAGAAGATGAAAAAGACGTAAATTGGATAAATGCTATGCAAGAAGAATTAAATCAATTCAAAAGAAGCAATGTATGGACATTAACTGAGAGACCAAAGCATAATTCTGTAATTGGAACAAAATGGGTCTTTAGAAATAAATTAGATGAAAATAGGGTAGTTATAAGAAATAAAGCTAGACTTGTAGCCAAGGGATACAATCAAGAAGAAGGAATAGTTTTTGATGAAACATTTGCTCCCGTAGCCAGATTAGAAGCTATTAGATTACTTCTAGCTTTTGCATGCTTCATGGATTTCAATTTGTATCAAATGGATGTAAAAAGTGCCTTCTTAAATGGTTATATAGAGAAAGATAAAAATTTTTTCATAATTCATAAGGCATTATATGGATTAAAACAAGCACCTAGGGCTTGGTATGATCGATTAAGCAAATTTCTGCTAAATAATGAATTCAGTAGAGGAAATGTAGATAAAACACTTTTTCTCAAAAGAAAAGATAAAAATTTGCTAGTAGTACAAATATATGTAGATGACATAATCTTTGGTGCCACTAATGATAATCTTTGCAAAAAGTTTGCTAAATTAATGCAAGGAGAATTCGAGATGAGTATGATGGGAGAACTAAATTTCTTTCTTGAATTACAAATCAAGCAAACTAAGGAAGGCATCTTTATTCATCAAACTAAGTATACAAAGGAAATACTAAAAAAGTTTGGGAATGAAAATCACAAGGGGATAGGCACTCTTATGAACCCCACTAGTAAACTAGACAAAGATGAAAAAGGAAAAAGTATAGATATGAAGCTCTATAGAGGATTAATTGAATCTTTGCTTTACCTAACTGTCAGTAGGCCAGACATAGTATTTAGTGTAGGAATATGTGCTAGATACCAATCAAATCCTAAGGAATCACATTTAAGTGCTGTCAAAAGAATCCTTAGTGTTGCCCAGTAGATACAACCCGAGAGGAGGGATGAATTGAGTCTTTTAAAAACTTTTCAACTACTTCTAATCTTTTTCAATTAATTAAGCTAAGTTGTATAGATGCACAGTGGAATTTAAACTTAGCAACAGTTTGATTCTAATCTGATCAAAATTAAAACTATTAAGCAGCGGACTCAATAAACAATTAGTCTAGATTTTCCAAAGCAAGCATTTCAATACAATGTATCTTAATGCAGTTTTATTAAATGAAACTTAATTAAATAATTTGAATATATTTGCAACTAAAGGATGCGCGGATAAGAGTTAAGCAAGCAATTCAATTAGATATTTATCTAAGTAAGTAAGTGAGGTAATTAAATAATGAAAGAAAGCATCACAAACACAACAAACATATAGTGGTTCGGTGCACCCCAGCACCTACATCCACTCCCCAAGATCTCTTGGGAATTTTACTATAATCCCTCAGATTATAGCTGGTTGTTTTACAAGCTCACAACCTAACTTATTATTTTCACGAGATCACAACGAACTCGATCGGTTTTCATAGGCTCACCGACTAGAACCACCCGATTGTTTTTTTGGATTCACAATCAAACCCAGTTGGTTTTCCCCGGTTCACCAACCACAACCTTACACCGTTGGTTTTTCCTTTGGCTCACCAACAAACCTTACACCGTTGGTTTTTCCTTTGGCTCACCAACAAACCTTAACCCCTTGATTCAATCCCTTGATTGAATCAAGTTACAAGATATTAGAACAAGAGTTTAAAACAAATACAAGCTTCTTCTTCTTTACTTGACCCTCTTCTGATTTCGCACGAGGTAAAGGATCACTGAGGCAGCACACAGTTGGAGAGGAAGCCTTGGGATTCACTCGGATACTCTTCTGCTCTCTCTTTTGCTTTGAATGACCCTTTTGTGCTTTTGGAAGGTTTCTCTTGAAATCTCTTTGAAAAATCTTTCCTATGTGTTCTTTCTCACTTCCTTAACTTCTTCCCTAGCTCTTCCCTTGATTTTATAGCTCTGGATGGCGTGGGAACAAAGATCTATCCGTTAGAGATAAAAATAAAGCCATTGGAGTTGAGAAAAAACTAGCCGTTATGCCTTCCAGCGTGCTCGAGTCGACTCGGCTGAAGCAGGAGTCGACTCGGCTGAAGCAGGAGTCGACTCGGCTGAAGCAGGAGTCGACTCGGCTGAAGCAGAAGTCGACTCGTGAATAAGAGTCTGCTGGCACTGTAGCTAGGAGTCGACTCGAGCACTGTAGCGCTGAAGTAGGAGTCGACTCGAGCACTGTAGCGCTGAAAATCAACTCTCTGTTTTTTTGTCTGTTCTCAGTCGGAGTCGACTCATAGAGTCTCGGAGTCGACTCGAGCACTGTTTCTTGAAACTCTAAAGTGCCAGAGTCGACTCTGAACTTTCAGGAGTCGACTCGAGGACTATTCTTTTGAATCTTTCTTTGAATTTGCTCCTCCAACTTGAATCCTTTGAACTTGAAACTTGGACCATGAAGTATAACTTTTTTTCAACTTTTTGAGAGCTTTTGAGGCCCTCTTGTATTTTTCCAACTTGCTATGTTCCTTGCAAAACAAATTATCTTTCTACTTGCAACACAAACATTAGTAATTATACTTCAAGGTTTTGTGATCATCAAAATCAATCTTTAAATCAATCTTTGGATCATCAATCTCCTCCTTTTTGATGATGACAAAACTTAGAGTATGTGCAATATAAAATATATGGTGTTCTAGAACTAATGCATAGCTAAGTTGCATGAAGTAGAAAACATATATCTTTAAAATATACTTCATAATAATGCTTTAGATTTAATCAACTTAACATAATCAACACATAATGCATTATGAGCATATACTCAGATATTTCTCCTCCTTTTTGACAACATCAAAAAGGTTGCAAGATAATGAAACATTAAGCACAAAGCAGTAAATGATACTCAAATATTTCTTTTTCTTATTGTACTCTGATTTTCAGTCAATGCATGTCATAATAAGATTACTGAGCATAGATCAGAGCCAATTAAGATGATTTTAGAGCAAATTATAATGAGAGCACATCGAATGTGATTCCAAAGATAGTTTTCAAATTAAGTGTAGGTGGAACCTTTTTCAAGTTAATTCAAGGAGTATCAAGACTGATATTCAAAGAAGGCATGAATGGAAATCTAACCCCTGTTTTTTGAAAGATCTTTAATAACAATTATGAAAGCTTGTTCATTTAAGATCTTTTGCCCAATATATTAAATATATAGCAACATGAGAGCAATCTAATCAATTTTTTAGAGTATAATATCAAAACTTATATACTCGAAAAATATAACATCATGTTGGATCATTAATTCTTAATGACTTCAAAGTTCTTTTATGATATAAAAACATTGGGGCACAAAATACCGAAACATGAATTTGTTAGATGTATGCCTTAGAAGCCAATCTGGCTGACACATTGTTAATTCTAGAGACATAATTTTGTACTTGACTATTTATTATTGAATAAATAAAAGGCATCTTTTTATTTATATTGTTTATGTGTCTATGAATCGTCCAAGAATTAATAAGATGATGATGCATATTCTTAAGAGTTAAGAATTTGAGCCATGCATTATTGGTGATTAATTTCTGAATGCTCCTGATCAATGGATCATCACGAGGACGGTGATCGATCCGATCAGTGCACACATTGCTTTCCTTATGGATAGACGAGACTCGAGTCCACAATGTGGCGATACTGAAGTAATAGTGCAGGTGCTTGTTAAGAATAAGGGTACTGATGACCAAAATAAGAAGTCACTTGGATGTTTATCCACTCGTCAGTGACTTGCTTGATGTTGCAGTAGTATGACTGGTCCTTTGACCTGCGATGCTTCGGCTACTCACAGTGAGGTTATTGTAGTTTGACTGCACATATACATGGTCTCTAGCCATATGGGTTCATGCAGTGTAGATTGGCTGCAGTAGGTTCACTGTTGGAGTAGGGTATGCATCTATAAGGAATCTATCGACCTTGATAGATAAGGAGAGATCCTATGTGATTTATAAGACTGAGTTCGTAAGACCCCGGCCGGGGTAGATTGTATAGTGGAGAAAAAGTTTTCCACTCTTGAGCTTAAGTCGAATAAATCTTGACATATGACAGACGATGGGGTTTGACGAGTTGTCCATGACCTCCGTCCTGTAGGGATCCACGATAGTAGGACTGTATCACACGATAACTGCACCTAGAAGTTCATCATTCCATTCTGCTGGATAGCCACTACATGCTGCTAGGTGTCACTGGTGGATGGTGAGACTCACAGAAATTATTTCGATGATCGATAAACCCTAATGAGTAGAGTTGGAATCGTTCCGACCCATTGAAAGGTGTTTTCAATGACATTGTGATAGAGATCACAATATATCTCACTACCAGTCAAAATAGAACCTATGGGATCACACACACTAGAAGTATTGACCGATCCGATGGTTGAAAAGTGATTATGAATCATGAGTAATCAATTCGATTGATAATAAATTGAAGAAGGAACAATGGGAATAATTAATTGGACTTAAACACGAAACCTACTTGGAGTAGGATTCCTGGAGTCCTAATTGGATTAGGATTGGGAGTCCTACTTGGAGTAGGATTCCTACAATTCTAATTAGATTAGGATTTTGAATTCAATTTGGATTCCTACTTAGAATAGGATTTCTAGAAGTCCTAATTGGATTAGAACTTCGGATTCAAATTAGAGTCCTAATTGGATTAGGACTAAAATTGAATAAATCCTAATTGGATTAGGATTTCTTAAGTTCTAATTAATTATTAATCTAATGAATTAACAAGACTCCTAATTGGATTAGGATTGAAGAGTTCAATTGAGTCAAAATTGATTTAAGTTCTAATTGGATTAGGACTTACCTAGATTAGACCTAAAATTGGTTTACCCTTGGACTAAGCTTAATTAGATTAGGGCTTAGCCACATTAGGGCATCCCAATCCTCCTTAGAGGAGGATTAGGGCTAACCAAGAGGGAGGTGCTTGCGCCCCTCCCCTTTTTCCTCCTTGGTGCGGCAAGAAAAGAGGGGTCAGCACCCCTCTTGGAAATAAGTCAAGGGCTCCTAACTTGTAGGAGCCCTTCAAGCCTTTAAAAGGAGAAGTGGGCGGCACCCTAGGGCATTGATTGAAGCCCTATTCCTCTCCAACTCGTGGCCGCCCTCCTCCCTTTGGTCTTCAGCCGCAAGCAAGGAAGAACAAGAAGAAGGCCTTGGCGGCCTCCTCCCCTTCCCTTCCTTCTTCCAACGCGGGGAAAAGAAAAGGCTATGTCTAGCCTTTGGTTCTTCTTCAAAGATCCTTTCTTCTTCTTCCTCCTTCCAAGCATAATCAAGAGTTGATTAAAAGGGAAGAAATTAGTCATCAAAAGAAGTCTCTGCAAGGGAGCTAGCACCCTGGGGAGACAAGGAAACCTTGATCGGTCCTCTACTTCGTGTGGATACCCGTAGAGGCCGGACGTTTGTGCGGCTTCAAGCGAACCCTCTTCCAAAACCACGATCATCAGTTGCGGTGATCACCTACCCGTACAAAGGTGAAGATCTGATCTTTCTAATGTTTCAAAAGTATTTAATCCTTATCTAACTACGAACGATTTTTGAACAACGTTCATGCGATGAACGGTTGATCCCGCACATGCCTCTTCCGCTGCGTCTAAATTTTTAAAAAATTTTCTGCGGCTTGGGTGGGTTCTAACAGTGGTATCAGAGCCTAGGCATCGTAGATTAAGGTAAGGATTAATTATCTAAAGGCATCTTAGATCTGAAATTTAAAAGGTTATGCATGCTGAAAATTTTCTGCATGCAGATTTTTCAGGGGTGCTGATTTTTGCATGCTGATTTTTATGTGATAAAATGATGATTCTAATTGCATTGTTAATGAGATTACAAAGTTTAGAATCTTGATTAGCATGATCAGCAACCTATGTCATAACATAATCAATTAAGTTTCAGATCTGAAAAGTATAATTGCTGCATGTGGTGATGATCATAGGATTCAAACCCTTTTGGTATCAATTGTAAAGACCTACGATGTGATCTGCAATGTCATATAATTTTTTAGATGCTTGCATGCATCTTATTTGATGTTTTGAGAGGCCTGCGTGCCTCCTAAAAGGAAATGTAATTTATTATTATTTTTATTTTATATCTAGTTGTATTTCTGTGATGTGATGTGCGTCAACGATCAAGTCGAAGATAGTGCATGAGATGAACGGCGATCTGAGCGGTTGATGGCGATTGGATCAAGAGCTGATCAAGGATCGAATCAAGGAGGCTTGAACCAATTCAAGAGTTGAAGACCAGTTGATCGATTGACGTGCATGTGCTTGTAATATGACCTAATTAGAATCCATGATCATCACCTATTTAAAGTTTAGCTTTAATTATTGCTGCAATTATAACTGCCTGCGATGTGCCGTTTGCATGTGATGTGAATGAGAGCGGGGTAGATAGGTTTACATGTGATGTAGCAAACCCAATGAGACCTAAACTAAAACCTCCTCAATCAAGTCGAGAGTGAACCAACATGAGCGAGTCATATTAGATTAATTGATCTAATTGGTGTCTAGAAAAGCATGAAAGGTGATTACTTAATTAGGACCTTACTCTCTGAGTAAGAGGAGCCTCCCACCTGCTTACCTGGCCAATTAATCAATTACCTCTTATGAAGAGCTCAAGGTTGCAAACACTAAGACCTGATTAACCGATATTAAGTCCATAGATCTTCCACCGTAGTAGAGTTGCTAAGGTCTTTCTGATGTTAATTTGTCTCGGCTGGACACAGTGGGCAAGTTGCATCGAGGGGTTGGACCTCTCTATAGACATGAGATGTTGTAGGGTAAATGATCGGTTCTTTCAATTTTGAAAATAAACCACGCAATAGCACATATCCTGTAGGATAGTGATTACGGGTGTCGGTCCACAGGGATTGAAGAATAAGTTATTTTTTTTCTCTTAAAAGTAAATCAAGAAGAAGAATTTGCTAACTTGATTTAACTAAATTAATTCAAAGGGCATAAGCTAGAGTAAAAAGAATTTTAAGTTATCGATTAATGAGAGCTAAAAGTAAGATGAATGCAATAGTAGGAATATTTTATGGGAAGAGATGTTTAGGGTTAGAATCCATCGATGGATTTGTAAATATGATGCTTTCAATGATTTAGATGCATGTATGATCTGATTGCTCTTAACTACAAGTTAGGGCAATCATACAAAAAGTTGAAATCTAATCCACAGTATGAGTCATCTAAGCCTGGTACAAACCATCTTCTCTAAGGATAGGCATGGTCTGTCCTATTTAGCATGATTCATCTGATGATTAATTTCTCAAAGATAAATCTGGTAGTTGCATAACAATCTCCTCCAAACCACAGGTATTGAATTCGATTTTGATAAACTATATTAATTCATGCAGAGGCTTTCTACAAGATAAACGTCTTACCCAAATTAAACAAGACATTTCAAGATCATAATTTCATTAAATATGCAACTGTCTTACAATGCTAAAAATCAAAGAAATGCAACATAAATACTCATCCACGGCTTCATCAAACCCCTAAACCGAGGTTTAGCTGCTCATGGTGGCCGAAAGTCCTCCCATCTTCATAAAAAAATTACTCTTCACTCCCTTCCGCTCCCAGCCTCTCTCTCTTCTCTCTTTTTTTTTTTTAATTTCTTCTTCTCCTGAACAGAGCCTCCTCTGTTCTTCAAACCGTCCCTTCCTTTTCTCTCTTCTTCGTCTTCCTCTTATAGATCGTCGAAGACCAGCGATGGATCCCGAGAGAGGAGGAGGGCGTGATGCTGGGAATGATCTCGCGGAGGCTTGATTCCTGTTGCACGCGAGGGCGTGATGCTGGGAGAATGGCTGGATCTCAGGCGAAGATGGGGATGGAGCTCGAAACGGGTGCCGATCCGGAAGGAGCTGGGTTACCGGCTCGTTGAATGCAGTCGGCTGGGATCGTGGTGAAGGCTGAATCACAGGGATTGGAGCTGGGAATCGATGGGATCTCTTCTTGGAACGAATCCGGGTGAAGCTCGGGATGGCTGGAATGCTTGGAGGAAATGGCTGATTTCCGACTGCTGGGAGGTGGAACGGGTGGCGGATGGCACGCGGTTGATGCGGCTGGCACGGAGCTGATGCGGTGGTGCTGGATCTCGGCTGAAGACGCGGGATCGACGGGAGGCACGCGGACGTGGATACGGGTGATGGGAGGCTGGAAGTTGAGCTTTGAATAGCGGGTTGTTGGGGGAGATTGCATCGCGGATGGGAGGAATCCGTGGAGCAGGGGATGCGCTGGGGCGTGATGAACGGAGTGGGCTCGGACGGCTCGGATGCTTGGAGATGATTTGGGAAGGATGGGAATAGATGGGAGATGATCCGAAACAGGGGAAGAGAAGAGGAGAAGAATGATGCGGGCGATAAATATGGGCGTGAATGAATTTTATTATTTTTAGAAGGGTGGTTTTACGCACATGTGGAAGAAAGTATTCCACACATGTAACAAATTAGGATTAGTTCGTGAATGGGATGACTCGACCTGCACACACATTAGACTAAATCAGTATAGAAAATTAAACCAAACTTGAATTACCTCTAATAATTTATTAAAATGAAATGACGAGGAGAAACACATTTTCTTCTGTTAATATTTAAAATATGTGCATAACAATAATAATAAGTGCCATGTAAAATAGATAAATTTATACATTATTTAGCACTTATCACACCCCCAAACCTACATTTTGCTAGTCCTCGAGCAAAATAGAATTAGAAAAGAAAAACTCTAACTCACTTTCGCAGGCATCGCGATTGCACTTACCATATGCAACAAGGCTTTAAACCCCTAGGTTATCCTAGTGGACGAGTTATAGGCTCGTGAGAGTTTTCAGTAAAGATACCCACAAACTTCAATAAATCATTTATTATTATTATTTTTTATTTATTTATTTATTTATTTATTTTAGATCGATTGATCTATGAAGTGAAAATCGAATTCCAAATGCATACTAGTAAAGAATTTCAAAAACTCTCTCTTTTTTTTATTAAAATCTAATTTAAGATACATAAATGATGAAAATTTCAAAGCACACACGGTTTTATTTACTAAGTCAGCCCAAATCCTAGGTCAAAATGCAATTCAAGTTGAGGTCATTAAGTTTCCGTTAGGAAGTTGTAAGACTTATTTATACTGGAGTGCTCGGTGAAATTTGGACCGTATACAAGCTAAGGGTTCGGATCTCCAAAATATTGCAAAGATTAGTAGTTTCCGAGGATTGGTCGAAAGGACCTGCTCACTGATTCAAAATCATCTTATCTGCAGGATTTCGAGAGTTGTGGATGTTTACTTTAGTACCTCATGGGCTTTATTTGTAATATTCCAGTTTACTCGAATTTCTACAACGACGGCTTTCACACTATTGTCTTTTACAAGGTCAATACAAAGTTTTTTTTATATATATAATAAAAGATGTATAAATTGTGCACTTTTACTCTTGTGGTGATTTCTCCGTGTAACGAGCAATCAGTCGACAACTCTCACACCAGTTGGCACGAGGTGTCAGGTATCAAGACTTCCCTACGGACTTATGCTCGAAGTCCTCATCACAAGCCCACTTGACCTTTGACAATAGGTAGCCCTTTTCGATGTTCCTGACTAAATCCATTTTTATTGATGACTTTTTTTTTTGGATTAGATAAGTATGATTCATCAGGGTCCAAGGTTGCTACTATACTGTCAACATAATGTCGAGCCTAGACCTTAGAAGAGTCGGCCAGTGTGTAGTGAAATTCCAAAGTATTAATTAGCTTACAACTCCCTAAGAGAGACTTAATAAAAAGAACTTAAATTTGTATTACTTCCGACTAGTCATTGGGCTTTTTAGATTTTATATACCTTGTGTATTTATCATTCTCGCATAAATGTATAGAAATTAGGTCTTAAAAATAAAAACTTTTTTTTAATTTTTAAATTTCTTATTATTATTATTTTATGAACACAATTTTTTTTTTTTAATGAAAATCAAGATGAATACCCCCAAACCTAAACCTGACATTGTGAAGTGAAAACAAATGCAAGAGATGCAAACAAAACCAAAAATGCTTAAAAATACTTAAACATAACCCCCAAACCTAAACCTAACATTGTCCTCAATGTTAAAAAAAATCTAAGAGAATTGGGTTGCCTCCCAACAATTGCTAAGTTTATTGTCTTCAGCCAGACACAGTGCATCCTTAATTATTTTGATAAACAGGGTTCGTCAAATTAAGGGATTCGATCAATTGCCCATCGGTAACACAGTCCACATAAGGTTTTAACCTTTGACCATTGACTTTTAAAACATGTCCACCATTGAGGTGTTGAATCTCTACTACACCATAAGGAAAAACCTTTTTCACTACGAATGGTCCAACCCACCTAGAGCGAAGTTTACTCAGGAAGAGTCGCAACTTTGAATTGAATAGCCAAACCTTTTGACCAGGTTCGAAGGACTTACGGTTAATATTTTTATCATGAAAAGCCTTAGTCCTTGCTTTATAAATTTTAGCATTTTCATAGGCCTCATTGCGCAACTCTTCAAGTTCACTTAGTTGGAGTTTTCGGTTAGGACCAGCTGCTGCCATGTCTAAGTTAAATTTTTTGATAGCCTAGAAAGCTCTATGTTCAAGTTCTACCGGTAAGTAACAAGCTTTTCCAAAAACTAATCGGTATGGAGATATGCCAATAGGAGTTTTGTAGGTAGTACGATAGACCCAGAGTGCATCATTTATCCTTTGAGACCAATCTTTTCTATCGGGACGTACCATTTTTTCTAAGATGTGTTTTAACTCCCTATTGGACACCTCAACTTGTGCATTCGTTTGGGGATGGTATGGGGTAGCAACTTTGTGGGTGATGTTATATTTGCGAACCAAAGCCTCAAAAGATCGGTTGCAAAAATGAGATCCCCCATCACTGATGATGGCTCGGGGTGTTCCAAAACGACAAAAGATGTTTTCATGTAAAAATTTAATCACAACCTTGTGGTCATTAGTTTTAGTGGCGACAGCTTCTACCCATTTTGAAACATAATCAACCCCTACAAGAATATATTTGAAACCAAAGGATGGTGGGAAAGGGCCCATGAAGTCAATGCCCCATACATCAAAGATTTCTACAATTAAAATAGGATTGAGAGGCATCATATCTCTACGGGAGATGGTACCCATCCGTTGGCACCGTTCACAAGTTTGGGAAAAGTTATAGGCATCTTTGAAAAGTATGGGCCAATAAAATCCACTCTGTAAAACTTTTGCTGCAGTTTTTCTACCCCCAAAATATCCCCCACAAGCTTGTGAATGGCAGAATGAAAGAATACTTTGAAATTCGCATTCGGGGACACATCGACGGATTACTTGATCGGGACAATACTTGAATAGATCGGGATCATCCCAATAATAGAACTTTACTTGTGAGAAGAATCGGTTCTTGTCTTGAGTTGACCAATCATCAGGAATTCGTCCTATGGCAAGGTAATTTACTATGTTTGCAAACCATGGCGTTTTCATTCCTTGTACCCCAAATAATTGTTCATCTGGAAAAGCATCATGTAAGGGTGAGGTATTCTTAGAGGGCTCAAGAAGAATTCTAGATAAGTGGTCTGCTACGACATTTGCAGTTCCTTTCTTGTCACGAATTTCTAGGTCAAATTCTTGTGGTAAAAGAATCCATCGAATCAGACGGGGTTTGGTGTCCTTCTTTGCAAGAAGGTGTCGAAGGGCAGCATGATCAGTGAATACGGTAAACTTGGATCCTAATAGGTAAGATCGAAACTTGTCTAGCGCGAATACTACAGCTAGCAATTCTTTCTCAGTGGTGGTGTAGTTCAATTGTGCATCTGAGAGTGCTTTACTAGCGTAGTAGATGACATGAGGTACCTTATCTAGCCGTTGCCCTAAAACTACCCTAATGGCATAATCGGATGCGTCACACATCAGTTCAAATGGAAGGGTCCAATTAGGGGGCCGTATGATAGGTGCAGTGGTTAATTTCAAGCGAAGATTTTTAAATGCCTCCTCGCATGCTTTATCAAAGACAAAGGGAGTGTCCTTAGCAAGAAGATTGCACAAGGGTTTGGAAATCTTGCTGAAATCCTGAATGAAGCGACGGTAGAAACCAGCATGGTCAAGGAATGATCGGATTTGTTTCACAATTTTGGGTGGAGGAAGATTGGAAATAAGATCGACTTTGGCTTTATCTACTTCAATGCCCCTCTTGGACACGACGTGTCCTAAAACTATGCCTTCTTGAACCATGAAATGGCTCTTTTCCCAACTTAATACTAGGTTGGTCTCCTTACATCTTTTCAAAACTAAGGTCAAATTGTCCAGACAATCGTCAAAAGATAGGCCAAAAACTGAGAAATCATCAATGAACACTTCTAGAAAGTTTTCCACCATATTTGAAAAAATGGCCATCATGCATCGTTGAAAAGTTGCGGGTGCATTGCATAGTCCAAAAGGCATTCTTCTATATGCAAATATCCCAAATGGGCAAGTAAAAGTGGTTTTGTCTTGATCGTCCGGGTAAACTGGTACTTGATTATATCCAGAATAACCATCTAAGAAGCAGTAGAAACCTTGACCAGCCAACCGTTCCAAAATTTGATCTATGAAAGGTAGAGGAAAATGGTCTTTCCTAGTCATCGAATTAAGTTTTCTGTAGTCAATACACACGCGCCAACCCGTGGTTGTGCGTGTTTGTATCAATTCTCCTTCCGTATTTTCAACCGCAGTGATACCTGATTTCTTGGGTACCACTTGTGTCGGACTCACCCACTTACTATCAAAAATTGGATAAATAATTCCGGCATCTAATAACTTCACCACTTCGTTCTTGACTACCTCCTTCATGTTAGGATTGAGTCTTCTTTGCATTTCTCGGGTGGGCTTTGCATCATCTTCGAGATGAATTCGATGCATGCAAACAGAGGGGTCAACCCCTTTCAAATCGGCTACAAACCATCCTATGGCATGTTTATTCTCTTCTAGCACCCTTAAAAGTTTACCCTCCTGTTCAGTAGATAAGTTGGCTGCGATGATTACAGGGAGGCTATCTTCTAGTCCTAGAAAGGCATACTTAAGATTTGTTGGAAGTGGCTTCAACTCAAGTTTAGGTGGAGAATCAATGGAAGGACAAAGTGGTGTGCTAGCAATGGGGGGAAGGGGTTCAGGTCGGATCTTCAAAGGAAGGGAACTCATAGGAGATTGACTATCGAGTAAGATGTTAACTTCTTCTACGGCCTTATCTATATCAAAGTTGTCAATGTCAAAATAGGCCAAACATGCCTCTAAGGGGTCATTTGCTAAGATATAGGGAAGGGCGTTATCTACAAGATCATCCATTTCGTCAATTAGGCAACACTCGTCTTCCCTCACATGTTGGTCAGCGGCATGAAACACATTTAACTTAATTTTCATGTTCCCAAATGATATATCCATTGCCCCAGTTCTACAGTTGATACATGCATTGGCTGTCGCTAAAAAGGGACGACCAAGAATCACAGGGATTTATTTTTTTAGGTTGGGCAGTATTCGAAGCTTGCTGCCTCCAAGAAAAATTTGGATGATTCCGCCATCCCGGGTTATATGTATTGGAAAATGGGTCATTATCCGGTCTGGGCTGTGTTTGGGCAGCATTGATGTGTTCTTGCACGAGTTCGAAAAATTGGGGTGCTGAGGGGCACTCATGAATAGGGTGCGATGGGCTAGAACAGATAGCACACACTTGTGCTTGGGAAGAGCTAACGATATGTCCTCCTATCATCAATTGATCAATCTTATGGGACAATGCATCTACCTTGCTAGACAGGTCCATGGAATGATTTATTTCACAAATGGTCCCTTTTCTTTGAGAACTCGGGGTTGCTTGACGAGAACAGGAAGCATGATGGAGGGAGTTTTCATTAAGATTTTCAAATAATTGCCATGCTTTATGCTCATTTTGAAGCATGAATGTCCCCCCGCATGCGGCATCAATCATCTGACGGTTTCGTTCAGTCAATCCGTCATAGAAACATTGCACTAGCTGCCACTTAGGTATTTGATGATGAGGGCATTTACGGATTAGGTCCCGAAATCTCTCCCAAGTTTCATAAAATTCTTCTCCCTCGGTTTGGGAGAAGCTTGTAATGGCACGTCTAAACTGGTTCGTTCTTCCTATGGAAAAGTATTTTTTAAGGAATTCTTGTTGCATTTGATCCTAAGAACGAATCGAGTTAGCTTCTAAAGAATTCAGCCATTGTTTGGCTCTATCTTTAAGGGAGAAAGGAAATAATCTAAGTTTTAGAGCATCATCAGTGAAGTTCTGAATCTTGACAGTGGTGCAAATCTCAAGGAATTCATCTAGGTGTTTATATGGTTCTTCGTTGATGAGCCCATAAAAAGATGGGAGCATTTGGATCACACTAGATTTTATTTCATATTGTACAGCTGCTACCTCTGGTAATCGAATGCAAGATGGAAAAGTGTAAATGGTGGGAGTGAAGTACTCCCTCAGGAATTTGGGTTGTTCTTCAGTCATCTCAGGAGGTGGGGATGATTCTAATGTTCTGATCTCAGCTCGAATATTCCTAAGGGTCCGTTCTATTTCAGGATCAAAGGGTAATAGGTCACGTACTCTAGAACGACTCCCTTGCATACACTAGTACTTGATCAATCAAGCATGCAATAAAAGAAAAACACATCAAATCTTGTATTTGCCCTAAATCACTAGACAACTCCTAACTGGTTTGAAGAGGGCACCTAAGCCTCCAATCCGGTCTAATGAACCGAGTTGACCAGGTAAGCTCCCAGGTAAGTGGAGGGGTCACGATGCGTTCGCAAAGGTCCCACTTAAAACCCACTTGCCTCGAACAGATGAACTGTCTCCCTTATAGGGATAAAGCTTGCCTAGACATCAACTAAGCCACAGAGCGAAATTGGTGCAACTTTCGGTGATCTTCGTCCTATTGAGCTCGAATGTCCCTAGGAGCCAACGTCTAATTGATTTTAATTAAGCTGACACTATGTGAGATTGAGTTCACCTAAGTTGGGCAAGAGTCCGATGATGAAATCCGGCTCTTATCTTGTTGGGGTGATTGCCCTTCCTATGTGCGGATTAATTTGTGTATGTGTATCAAGCATGCATTCACACTTTTGCTAAAATTAAAATCAAACAATCACCACAAAATTTTAAGCTAATTGGGAATCAATTTAAACAAGAAAGGTTTAGAGGTTACCAAAGGAAATTTTTCCAGCAATTTAAAAAAAAAATTTTAGGCAAACCTCTACAGCATTTCTTTTCCAGCAGTTCTCTTTTTGATCATCCCAGATTTTTTTTCTCTATTCCATATCAAATAAGACCAAAAGAAAAATTTAAAAAGAAAAAAAATTAGTAGAAGAGAAAAAGGAGATAAGAAAAGTAACAATAATAGAAAATAATTTTTTATTTTATTTTAGATATATATATGTTTTTTTGAAAGTTTTTTTTTAATTAACAATTTTTTTTAATGATAGAAAAAATAACTATGCTAGCAATCCCCGGCAACGGCGCCAAAAATTGATCGGTTCTTTCAATTTTGAAAATAAACCACGCAATAGCACGTATCCTGTAGGATAGTGATTACGGGTGTCGGTCCACTGGGATTGAAGAATAAGTTATTTTTTTTCTCTTAAAAGTAAATCAAGAAGAAGAATTTGCTAACTTGATTTAACTAAATTAATTCAAAGGGCATAAGCTAGAGTAAAAAGAATTTTAAGTTATCGATTAATGAGAGCTAAAAGTAAGATGAATGCAATAGTAGGAATATTTTATGGGAAGAGATGTTTAGGGTTAGAATCCACCGATGGATTTGTAAATATGATGCTTTCAATGATTTAGATGCATGTATGATCTGATTGCTCTTAACTACAAGTTAGGGCAATCATACAAAAAGTTGAAATCTAACCCACAGTATGAGTCATCTAAGCCTGGTACAAACCATCTTCTCTAAGGATAGGCATGGTCTATTCTATTTAGCATGATTCATCTGATGATTAATTTCTCAAAGATAAATCTGGTAGTTGCATAACAATCTCCTCCAAACCACAGGTATTGAATTCGATTTCGATAAACTACATTAATTCATGCAGAGGCTTTCTACAAGATAAACGTCTTACACAAATTAAACAAGACATTTCAAGATCATAATTTCATTAAATATGCAACTGTCTTACAATGCTAAAAATCAAAGAAATGCAACATAAATACTCATCCACGGCTTCATCAAACCCCTAAACCGAGGTTTAGCTACTCATGGTGGCCGGAAGTCCTCCCATCTTCATAAAAAAATTACTCTTCACTCCCTTCCGCTCCCAGCCTCTCTCTCTTCTCTCTTTTTTTTTTTATTTCTTCTTCTCCCGAACAGAACCTCCTCTGTTCTTCAAACCGTCCCTCCCTTTTCTCTCTTCTTCGTCTTCCTCTTATAGATCGTCGAAGACCAGCGATGGATTCCGAGAGAGGAGGAGGGCGTGATGCTGGGAATGATCTCGCGGAGGCTTGATTCCGGTTGCACGCGAGGGAGTGATGCTGGGAGAATGGCTGGATCTCGGGCGAAGATGGGGATGGAGCTCGAAACGGGTGCCGATCCGGAAGGAACTGGGTTACCGGCTCGTTGAATGCAGTCTGCTGGGATCGTGGTGAAGGCTGAATCACAGGGATTGGAGCTGGGAATCGATGGGATCTCTTCTTGGAACGAATCCGGGTGGAGCTCGGGATGGCTGGAATGCTTGGAGGAAATGGCTGAGTTCCGACTGCTGGGAGGTGGAACGGGCGGTGGATGGCACGCGGTTGATGCGGCTGGCACGGAGCTGATGCGGTGGTGCTGGATCTTGGCTGAAGACGCATGATCGACGGGAGGGACGCGGACGTGGATACGGGTGATGGGAGGCTGGAAGTTGAGCTTTGAATAGCGGGCTGTTGGGGGAGATTGCATCACGGATGGGAGGAATCCGTGAGCAGGGGATGCACTGGGGCGCGATGAACGGAGTGGGCTCGGAATGAATGCGGGCGATGAATACGGGTGTGAATGAATTTTATTATTTTTAGAAGGGTGGTTTTACGCACATGTGGAAGAAAGTATTCCACGCATGTAACAAATTAGGATTAGTTCGTGAATGGGATGACTCGACCTACACACACACATTAGACTAAATCAATATAGAAAATTAAACCAAACTTGAATTACCTCTAATAATTTATTAAAATGAAATGACGAGGGGAAACACATTTTCTTTTGTTAATATTTAAAATATGTGAATAACAATAATAATAAGTGCCATGTAAAATAGATAAATTTATACATTATTTAGCACTTATCAGTAAAGGTGGGGTTGGGCACCAATAACTGTTAGGTGAGGACCCAATGACGACTTTATTTCTACGGTTATACGGTGGGTCTGACTTAACTAAGAAATGGGACCAATAACTGTTAGGTGAGGTCTTCATGACTTAGAGACCAAGTAGCACTGCAACATGCTTAAGAAGCATTGTACAAGAGTTGTACACTCATCTATTTATGTGTCATCAATAACTGTTAGGTGAGGTGGCATGTAAATCGGTGGGACCGCAGTACCCACTAGAAACCCTAGTCGTGTAGAATTTCCGTTTTCCTACCAGGGGAGTGTGAGGAATTCGTGAAAATAGTGGGAGGTACATTTGTTCTAAGAGATCCTAGAATAGATTAGGATCAAGTACAAAAGTCTAACTAGAATCTTTATTCTCTGCAGATCATAAGGTCAGCCTCAAATCCTTTGACTCGTATTCTTGAGACCAACCGATTGACCGGTACCAATTACAGAGACTAGCTTAGAAATCTCAAAATTGTTCTAAGTTGCGAGAAAATAGGCTATGTGCTCGACAATGACATCCCCACATTACCAGCACGTCCGACTACTGATCAGCGTGCGACGCATAAAAAGTGGAGAGACGATGACATTAGGGTCAAGTGCTATATCATGGCATCCATGTCCAATGAACTCCAATGCCAGCATGAGAATATGAAGACTGCTAGGGACATACTGGCACACCTGCAAGAGTTGTATGGTGAGCAGAGTCGCACAGCTCGTTTTGAAGTATCCAAGAGGCTCTTCAAAGCAAAGATGCGCGAGGGGCAGTCTGTCCATGATCACAGTCTGACTATGATCAAGGACTTGGAGGAGCTTGAGAAGCTCGGTATGAACATGCACAAGGAATTGCAAGTAGATCTGATCCTTCAATCCCTTCCTGATTCATTTGGACAGTTTATAGTAAACTACCACATGAATAAGATTGAATGCACTAAGACTGAACTGTTAAACATGTTGGCAACTGCTGAGGGAGCCTTGAAAGGTTCAAAGGGCAATGTCCTTGCTGCTGAGCTGACTTCTGGTTCCAAGAGAAAGTCCACTTGGAAGAAAAAGAAGCCTGCAAAGAAGCAGAAGAAAGACAAGAAGCCAAAGAAGGAAGTTCAAAAGAAAAAGGATAATGACAAAGGAAAATGTTTCCACTGCAATGTCGACGGCCACTGGAAGAGGAACTGTCCTTCATACCTCGAGAGCTTGAAGAACAAGAAGGTTGACACACCTTCAGAAGGTATAGACTTGCTTGTAATTGAAACTAATCTAACGGTTTCTTCTACTTCTAGTTGGGTTATAGATTCTGGTTCTAGTGCTCATTTGTGTACTACTATGCAGGGTCTAAAGGAAAGTAGAAGGCTGGCGGAAGGTGCGGTAACCCTTCGGGTTGGCAACGGGGCAAAAGTTGCTGCTGTGGCTGTGGGCACCTACCATCTGCGACTACCATCTGATTTTAGTTTATTACTTAGAGACTGCTATTATATACCTGTTGCTAACAGAAATTTGATTTCCGTTTTATGTCTAGCACAGAAAGGTCATGTTTTTACATTTGACAAAGACTGCTGTTCTATTTATTTCAGAAATAAAATAGTCGCACGTGGTTTTATGATTGATAGTCTCTATCATTTGCATATGGATGTATCTGTAAATGTGTCTGAGCAAGAAGTGAGTGTCAAAGGATCCAAGAGATCCAGGGATGAGATAAACCAAAAATATTTATGGCACCTCAGACTTGGCCATATTGGAGAAGACAGAATGAACAAAATAGATAAAGATGGGCTTCTCGGCTCATTGACTTTCGAGTCATATCCAGTTTGCGAGTCCTATCTTCAAGAAAAAATGGCTAGATTGCCTTTGTAGGACATGGGGAGAGGACCACTGAAATACTTATCCTGGTACACACAGATGTGTGTGGCCCATTCGATGTGCAAGCCAGGAAAAGTTATTCATACTTCATTACCTTTACCGATGATTATTCACGGTATGGGTATGTGTATCTTATGAGACACAAATCTAAATCTTTTGAAAAGTTCAAAGAGTTCAGAAATGAAGTAGAAAAACAAACTGGAAAACCCCTTAAGGCTCTTCGATCAGATCGAGGAGGAGAATACCTTAGTGGAGAATTCCGGGACTATCTCAAAGAGAATGGCATAGTCTCACAATGGACTCCTCCAGGTACACCTCAACTCAACGGGGTGTCAGAGAGGAGAAATCAGACTCTATTGGATATGGTCCGGTCCATAATGAGCTTCACTGATTTACCTATGTTTCTTTGGGGAGATGCCTTACTTACCGCAATTTATCTACTAAATAGAGTTCCCTCTAAATCCGTTCCTACCACACCGTATGAGATATGGCATGGTAAGAAACCAAGTCTTGGTCATCTCAAGATTTAGGGATGTCCGGCCCATGTCAAGCGACTACAGGCGGACAAGCTAGAGGCTAGGACCATAAGTGCTCATTTTATAGGATATCCTAAAGAGTCATTAGGATACAATTTTTACGTCTCAGAGGATCACAATGTATTTGTGAGCCGACATGCCATCTTCTTGGAAAACCAGTTTATCCTTGATAGAGGCAGTGGGAGGAAAATTGAGCTTGAAGAGAAAGTCTCTGAAAAGCAACGAGTCATGGATCCTATAGAACCCATTAATATAGAGCCAGTACACGATGTCCCTCAACCACCTCGCAGATCTAGTAGGGTCTCCCATCCTCCCGATAGATACTTAGGTATGTTAGAAGAGGATACTAAGGAAATGTTCCTCATGGGAGATAGGGATCACATATAGGATCCCAAAACCTATGACGAGGCGATATCTGATATCGATTCCGAGAAATGGTTGGAAGCTATGAAGCCAGAGTTAGACTCAATGCATTCCAACCAAGTCCGGACCTTAGTGGATCCACCAGAAGGTATTGTACCTATTGGATGCAAATGGATCTACAAAAGGAAGATAGGTTCGGATGGAAAGGTAGAGACCTATAAAGCAAGGCTAGTGGCGAAAGGGTATAGTCAGCGCGAAGGCATTGACTATCAGAAGACCTTTTCACCTGTAGCCATGTTAAAATTCATCCGAACATTGCTTGCCATTGCAGCATTTCATGATTATGAAATCTGGCAAATGGATGTGAAAACTGCTTTCCTGAATGGATATCTTGATGAAGATATCTATATGGAACAACCTTTGGGTTTAACTTCCAGTGATGAAGATCACAAGGTCTGCAAGCTGCAAAGGTCCATTTATGGACTAAAGCAAGCATCGCGGAGTTGGAACACTCGTTTCGATGATGCAATCAAAACATTTGATTTCATCAAGAACGAAGAGAAACCATGTGTCTATAAGAAGGTTAGTGGGAGTGCTGTCGTGTTTCTCGTACTGTACGTGGACGACATCCTCCTGATAGGGAATGATATTCCCATGCTAACCTCGGTTAAGGTCTGGTTGTCAAAAGAGTTCTCCATGAAAGACCTTGGGGAAGCATCCTATATTTTGGGGATAAAGGTCTATAGAGATAGATCTAAAAGGATGTTTGGCCTATCACAGAAGATGTACATAGAGGAAGTGCTGAAAAGGTTCAGCATGGAAAACTCTAAAAGGGGTCTCTTACCCCTAAGGCATGGAATTCATCTCTCCAAGAAGATGTGCCCCAACACATCTGAAGAGATTCAACGCATGAGCAAGATCCCTTATGCATCGGCAATAGGGAGCCTCATGTATGCCATGCTATGTACACGACCTGATATAGCCCTAGCTGTGAGTGTCACAAGCAGATATCAGTCGAATCCAGGTGAAGAACACTGGACAGCTGTGAAGAATATTCTTAAGTACTTGAGAAGAACTAAACATTTATTCTTGGTCTTTGGAGAATCATCAGAGTTAAAGGTAGAAGGGTACATAGATTCAGACTTCATGACTGATGTCGATGATAGGAAGTCAACATCTGGATATGTGTTCTTGTGCAATGGTGGTACGGTGAATTGGAAAAGTTCTAAACAACCGATCATTGCTGATTCTACTATAGAAGCTGAATACATCGCCGCCTCTGAAGCTGCTAAAGAAGGCTTCTGGTTTAAGAAATTCATTGCAGAGTTGGACGTGATGACATTAGATGCCATAACACTCTACTGCGATAATAATGGCGCCATAGCTCTTGCTAAGGAGCCAAGGTCTCATCAGAAGTCCAAGCATATAGAGCGGCGCTTCCAACTCATACGCGACTATGTTGAGAATAAGTATGTCGAGGTGCAGAGAGTAGACTCCGCGGACAACGTGGCAGACCCATTCACTAAGCAGCTGAGTCAGCAAAAGATTGAAGCCCACCTTGAGAAGATGGGACTAAGATATATGACCAATTGGCTTTAGTGCAAGTGGAAGATTGTTAGATGTATGCCCTAGAAACCAATCTGGCTGACACATTGTTAATTCTAGGGACATAATTTTATACTTGACTATTTATTATCGAATAAATAAAAGGCATCTTTTTATCATATTGTTTATGTGTCTATGAATCGTCCAAGAATAATAAGATGATGATGCATATTCTTAAGAGTTAAGAATTTGAGCTATGCATCATTGGTGATTAATTTCTGAATGCTCCGGATCAATGGATCATCATGAGGACGGTGATCGATCCGATCAGTGCACACATTGCTTTCCTTATGGATGGACGAGACTCGAGTCCATAGTGTCGCGACACTGAGCGTGACCAAAACAAGAAGTCACTTGGATGTCTATCCACTCGTCAGTGACTTGCTTGATGTTGCAGTAGTGTGACTGGTCCTTTGACCTGCGATGTTTCGGCTACTCACAGTGAGGTTATTTAGTTTGACTGCACATATACATGGTCTCTAGCCATATGGGTCCATGCAGTGTAGATTGGCTGCAGTAGGTTCACTGTAGGAGTTGGGTATGCACCTATAAGGAATCTATCGACCTTGATAGATAAGGAGAGATCCTATGTGATTTATAAGACTGAGTTCGTAAGACCTCGGCCGGGGCAGATTGTATAGTGGAGAAAGAGTTTTCTACTGTCGAGCTTAAGTCGAATAAATCTTGACATATGACAAACGATGGGGTTTGACGAGTTGTCCATGACCTCCGTCCTGTAGGGATCCACGATAGTAGGACTGTATCACACGATAACTGCACTTAGAGGTTCATCATTTCATTCTGCTGGATAGCCACTACATGCTGCTAGATGTCACTGGTGGATGGTGAGACTAACAGGGATTATTTCGATGATCGATAAACCCTAATGAGTAGAGTTGGAATCATTCTGACCCGTTGAAAGGAGTTTTCAATGACATTGTGATAGAGATCACAATATATCTCACTACCAGTCAGAATAGAACCTATGGGGTCACACACACTAGAAGTATTGACCGATCTGATGGTTGAAAAGTGATTATGAATCACGAGTAATCAATTCGATTGATAATAAATTGAAGAAGGAACAATGGGAATTAATTAATTGGACTTAAACACGAAACCTACTTGGAGTAGGATTCCTGGAGTCCTAATTGGATTAGGACTGGGAGTCCTACTTGGAGTAGGACTGGGAGTCCTACTTGGAGTAGGACTGAGATTCCTACTTGGAGTAGGATTCCTACAATCCTAATTAGATTAGGATTTTGAATTCAATTTGGATTCCTACTTAGAATAGGATTCCTAGAAGTCCTAATTGGATTAGGACTTCGGATTCAAATTAGAGTCCTAATTGGATTAGGACTAAAATTGAATAAATCCTAATTGGATTAGGATTTCTTAAGTCCTAATTAATTATTAATCTAATGAGTTAACAAGACTCCTAATTGGATTAGGATTGAAGAGTTCAATTGAGTCAAAATTGATTTAAGTTCTAATTGGATTAGGACTTACCTAGATTAAACCCAAAATTGGTTTACCCTTAGACTAAGCCTAATTAGATTAGGGCTTAGCCACATTAGGGCATCCCAATCCTCCTTAGAGGAGGATTAGGGCTAACCAAGAGGGAGGGGCTTGCGCCCCTCCCCTTTTTCCTCCTTGGTGCGGCAAGAAAAGAGGGGCCGGCGCCCCTCTTGGAAATAAGTCAAGGGCTCCTAACTTGTAAAAGCCCTTCATGCCTTTAAAAGGAGAAGTGGGCAGCACCCTAGGGCATTGATTGAAGCCCTATTCCTCTCCAACTCGTGGCCCCCCTCCTCCCTTTGGTCTTCAGCCGCAAGCAAGGAAGAACAAGAAGAAGGCCTTGGCGGCCTCCTCCCCTTCCCTTCCTTCTTCCAACGCAGGGAAAAGAAAAGGCTGTGTCTAGCCATTGGTTCTTCTTCAAAGATCCTTTCTTCTTCTTCCTCCTTCCAAGCATAATCAAGAGTTGATTAAAAGGGAAGAAATCAGTCATCAAAAGAAGTCTCTGCAAGGGAGCTAGCACCCCGGAGAGACAAGAAAATCTTGATCGGTCCTCTACTTCATGTGGATACCCGTAGAGGCCGGACGCTTGTGCGGCTTCAAGCGAACCCTCTTCCAAAACCACGATCATCAAGTTGCGGTGATCACCTACCCGCACAAAGGTGAAGATCTAATCTTCCTAATATTTTAAAAGTATTTAATCCTTATCTAACTACGAACGGTTTTTGAACAACATTCATGCGATGAACGGTTGACCCCGCACATGCCTCTTCCGCTGCATCTGAATTTTTAAAAATTTTTCTGCGGCATGGGCGGGTTCTAACAGAATTCATGCAATTTATGATATATCTTAGAGCATACATAAAATTCAAAGCTTTGAAGGTTCTTTTAGAGCTCTTTTAAAGACTTTCTTTTACTCCATTAAAGAGAAACACATTTTGATACATATAAAAATGAATTGGCACAAAATTGAAGCTCTAAAGAGCAAGCCAATAAGAACTCTGTTGTTCGATTCCTGTTTACCTAAAAATTGCTAAACAGATCGTTGTTAGAATCGACAAACAAAGTTTAAATTAATTTTATTCTTACCTGTTCTACTCGAAGAATAGTGGTTGTAAGAGGTCGATCCACAGGAAGGCGATTGAAGTTGTTTAAAAATAAAAACGTTCACTCGGATTCAAAAGCGATTTTTGAATAACAAAAGAAAAACATTATGTCGGGGATGTTGATATGATTTTCTAATTGAAACTAACTAAAAGAAAGGTACTCAGATTCGAAAAGTATTTATTTAATTAATCAAAGAAGAGTTTTGGTATAAATTAAAATGGATGAAAACAAGAAGATTGAAGCGAACACAAATTGCATGAAGGAAGATTTAATTGTATTGCATAAAAAGAAAAATTACAGAAGTTGAAGAACGGAACTAAAAAATACAAAAATTAAAAACAATAGAAATTAAAGTTTTAGCATAAATTGGATGAAAACAGTGCTAGAAAAATTGCAGACTGGAATATAGATTGCATAAAATAAATTTATGGATTGCATAAAAGGACAAGTGCTTACAAGAGTAAGAAAGAAAAAAAATATAAAAAAAATAAGGAACAAGTAACTCGGTTGAACACCAAAAGAAAAATTAAAATAACTTTTTTTTTCTTCCTTCTTCTCGTAAAACAGAGCTCCTCTATTTCTTGGCCCAAAACCTGCCGACCACCACCCAGCCGAATTCCCTCTTCTCCCCAACCTCTGTTTCTTGGCCCCAATCCCGCACCGAGCCGAGCTCCCCCTCCCCTTCTTCTTCCGATGGCCACCCTCTTTATAGGTCGAGTGAGGATGCTTGGGATTCCGGAAGGGGCGGACTCGGAGGCTTGACTGCGGCACGATCCATGGAGCTCGGACGCGGGGGATGGGATTTGGATGAAAGGGCGCTGCGGGATCTTTGCTGGGACCACTGCTAGCATCACGGGAGGCTTGGATTCCGGGAGCTGATGCACGCGGGATCGCTGGAGGAGATGGATGCAAGCGAGTGGCTGGGCGCGATGATGGCGTTGGAGACGCGGAAGCTTGATCTGTGGAGGGGGATCACGGGATGAAGGAGAGGGCAGACGCACTCTTGGCTGGGAGATTGCCGCTTGGGATCACTGGAGGAGCCATTCACGGATGCGTGATGCTGGAGGAGGAGGCGCGGGCTAAGGCGGAGGAGCTGCAGATGCAAAGGAGGGGGGGTCTTGAATCCCAAAGGGGGAGACGGCTGCGAGGCTCTGGGATCACGGGCTGCATTTGAAATGGGCGAAAGAAGAAATGGGAGCTTGATCGACGGAGGAGGCTGGATACGCGGGCGTTGTGATGCGGACGAAGCAGGGACTCGGCTGGGTGCTGGTATTTTCTTTGCCCTCCTGAGATGGGAGCTGGGAGACACCAAGTTCCGTCCAATTAGTCATATAGATAAAAAAATAGTGTGATATCAAATTTAGCTTGTAGACGGATGGACTTAGTTCGTCACAGGTCATCTGTTCTGACTGGAGGTCAATTGCAAGTCTTTCAAGTCATGGGTCACCCAGCACCTCATAGTTATGATATGGCCAAATTAGATTTGCCCAAAATTCTTTCCCAAAAGCACAGAAAAATTGGACCCGATTTGGACCCGAACCCGACTCAGACCCGACCCGATCTTCAACCAGGTTGGGTCTGGGAAGGAATCCTTCTGAAGTCAAATTTGTACTCAATTGCATTTTATCTCTAATTTATGATAATCTGTATCAAATCCAAATATAATATTAATCCAGTGAATTTATCATTATCGGTTAGCAATAACACTAATTTTAGTGACATGTAGGTCGCACTTTTGTGCTCTCATCACACCCCCCAACTAGCTTATTGCTAGTCTCTAGCAATTAACAAGCAAACGATAAAATGAGGGCACAAAAAGATGCAGTCTAACTTATGACTTTTTCCCTCTTTTTTTTTATAAAAAAAAAATTGAAGCTAAATACACAAACTAAGATATGTACCCATTTTCGTAGGGAGTCACGATTGCACTTAGCACGTGCAACAAGCCTTTAAACCCCTAGGTTACCCTAGTGGACGAGTGTTGTCTCGTGAGGGTTTGCAGTGAAGTTACCCACAAACTTCATTAGTCAGGGATTTCTAATGTTTAACTCAAAATTTGAACAAGTATTATTGTATGAACTTAGAATTGCAAGGACAATAAAGACTTATTGCTATTATATTTAAGCAGACTCTAACTCAAGTTCTATTACTCCCCATCTGTCTGCTAACAAGTCAAGAATGTAGTGAGGTGCAAGATAGTATCATATAAATGAGTGGCTTTCACTTACTTCCAACATGATCACTCCAATTTTCAAGACTTTCTAGAGTTAAATGGTAATGAACACCCCAGATTTATTTATTTATTTATTTTTTATTTTTTTATCAGACTGAATGCTAAGAAGAATGACTTGTGCAATATCTAGCCTTATTAAGCTTTCTAGCTAACCCATGTAGCGAGTGTTAGGCCAATGACTTCCGATCCAGATGGCTCAGGGCACTAGGTGTAAAGACATCCTAACAGGCTTAATAACTCAAGTCAACTAGGCTCCAAGGCCAAATTAGTCACTCAGAGTTTAATCTCAGCCATCCTCACCTTTTTACGCGAACACTCGCTGCTTGCCAGGCAAGAGGTCCGGTTACTCAGTGAGAAGACTTAAAATAAACTCGTTTTATTTTCTTCTCTTCTTCTTTTTTTTTTCAAATAATAATAGGATGTTCATCACACATATAACTTTAAATTATCCAGAAGATTAAAAGTATTCATATTGGTTGTAAGTTTACATACTCCACTATTCATGTGCTTAACTGTAGGTGCTAAATCATCTTCTATCATATTAGCAGAAGATAGGTGGGACGAAAACTCAAGCTAGAACTGCTATCATATTCCTTAACTCAAAGCTATTGTCAAAGCAATTCCTAGTTTATACAGCCAAAAAGATTAGAACTTGAGTTAAAAATTTGAAATCCCTTCTCTCTTTTTTTCAAATCTTTTTTTTGCAAAAAAATCAAAAATATTCTCACCCCCATACCTAAATCTAACATTGTCCTCAATATTAAAGAAAATTTAATGCAGTAATAGGACCGAGGAGAAGTTACCTGATATGGGTAGGTAAATTGACAATTGGGGTAAAAACCCCCAAACCTGCATGTTAGTAATTTATTAATTTTTTTTAAATTTAATTATTATTATTATTATTATTATTATTATTTAATATTTACATGTTGGGTTGCCTCCCAAGAGCGCTAAGTTTTATGTCTTCAGCCAGACATAATGTAGATCCTCCTTTTTTTCAACTATTATCTAAGAATGGTTTTGGAAGAGTCCGAGGAAGAACAGTTGGATGATGACGATCTATGCTCATGAGGGGAACAGAATTAGGAAGCGCATGCTCGACCCCTTCATGGTAAGCCTTTAAAGGGTCCTTATTATAAGTTTGTAAGAAAGTCTCCTGAACCAGACATTCAATCATGTCAACTTCATTGATTTCTTCATCGCCTGGTGGTTGTTTACTTATGTTGAAGACATTAAACTCGACTTTCATGTTGCCAAAAGATAACTTCAGCATGCCATTTCAACAATTGATCACAGCATTTGCTGTGGCTAAGAAAGGTCTCCCCAAACTTATAGGTGTGTGAATGTCTGGATGTATTACAGGTTCGGTCTCAAGAATAACGAAGTCCACAGGATAGTAAAACTTGTTTACCTTCACTATTACATCCTCTACAATCCCCTTGGGGTACTTCACCGTCCTATCTGCTAAGGAAAGGGTAATATTTATGGATTTTAATTTCTCCAAACCTAACTTTTGGTACACATAGTAGGGAAGTAAGTTCACACTGGCTCCTAAATCTAATAGGGCTCTCTGGATGATCGTCTCTCCTATTTTTATTTCAATGGTTGGGCAACCAGGGTCTTTGAATTTTGGGGCAATCTGTTGTTGAATGAGAGATGAGACTTGTGCAGCCATAACAGTTTGCCTAGGAATGCTGGTTTTTCTTTTGACCGTGGTGAGGTCTTTCATTTATTTTGTATAGGAGGAAATTTGTCGTATGGCATCGAGGAAAGGTATATATATATGAACAGTTTTAAAGACTTCCATTATTTCATCAAAGTTAGATTGTTTTTTGGAGTCCCGAAGTCTACTGGGAAAGGAAACCTTAGGTTTGTATGTTTCTATGGGTTCTTCCTTTTTTTCTGATTTATCCTGTTCTTGACCTCTCTTCTGAATAGGGTTCTTATCGGATTTATTTTTATTTTCTTTTTCATGTTCAGAAAGTTGGACTTTATTGTCCACTTACTTGCCAGACCTTAAAGTGGTAATCGTCTGTACTTCATAGGTCGGATTTCCATTAGAATCGATTTGATACTGACCTCTCTGACCTTGATTTTGTTGTCTACTAGGGTTAGGCACTAGTTGACTAGGTAGTTCACCTTTCTTTCTATCCCCTAGAGAGTTTGCTATTTGGCTTAGACTAACCTCAAGTTTTGCAATTGCTTGTGCATGGAATTGGTTAGTCTGGGCTTGGGCTATATTGGTCTGTTGTTGTTGCCTGATAAAATCTTGTTGTTGTTTCATCATATTAGCCATCATGGTTTCTAATTGTGAAGGTTGCTGTGGGATAGGGGCATTATAAGGAGGTACAGATAGAACCAATGGTTGGTTCATTTGTGATGGACCTATCTTGAAAAAGTTGTTCTGAAAACCTGGTGGACCACCTTGATGCTGAATAGGTTCATTCTACTTGTATGAAAAATTTGGGTGGAACCTATCAGGGTGGTAAACTGGGCTGAACGAGTTAGGAGTGGGCTTCTTAAAGGCACTATATGAATTTAGAGCATTTGCTTGCTTGGCCTTTATGGTGGGCAGATTAGGGCAGCACTCTACTAGATGCTCCGGACTGTTACACAAGACACACAAACTATATGACTCGTGATCCACTTTCATGATGGGATTTGACTCTTTGTATGAACTCGAACTAGTGGAAACAGTGAAAGCATCAAACGTTTTACTTAAGTTGTTCATTCCAGTCACCAGATTGGACATGATATTTTTGAGTTCTGGATCTGTTTTTATTTCATAATTATCTGGTTTTCTAGATCCGAACTCATCTCTATTTACTTCCTCACCATAGCTACTCCAATTTTGGGCATTTTCAGCTAAGTCAACAAGAAATTCATAGGCTTGATCTGGAGTTTGGTTCATGAACCTACCCTTGTCCATAGACTCAATCATGTTTCTATGTGCCGGAGTTAGTCCTTTATAAAAGAAGTGGACCAGATCAGCCTTTTCAAGCCCATGGTGCGGGCACTTGACCAAAAGATCATGGAATCTTTTCCAAAGTTGGGAAAATTCCTCCTCAGATTTTTCTCTAAAAGTTCTGATGGCATCCTTAATTTTTTCAGTTTTTACCATGAGATAGAACTTAGCCATGAACTTCCTAGATAGTTGTTCCCATGATGTGATGGAATTTGAAGCAAGAAAATACACCCATGCAGCAGCACGATCCTCTAAAGTCATGAGAAATAACCTTAATTTAATACTCTCTTCATCTAAGTTTTGATTTCTAAACGTTTGACAGATTGTCAAAAATTTGTTTAGATGAATGTAGGGTTGTTCACTCTCGAACCCATGAAACTTGGGTAACATGTTTATTGTTGCAGCCCGAATCTCGAATTGGGCTGCATTATTAATTGGTAATACTATGCAAGTAGGGGGACTAGCGGATGCGGGTGCAAACAACTCATTCAAAGTTCTAATATGTTCACCCATTGTAGAGATTGATGGTTGGTTTACAGTTCGCAAGTTGTGATGAAAAGTTCTGTCAATCTCAGGATCAAATGGGGTTAACTTATCCCTTAATGACCTTCTACCATGCATACATATCAACAATTCATTAGGTTTGACTCCTAAAATGAACGAAATCCTAAGAGAAGAGAAGGACTAGACACAGATGACCACAACCAACACCACACAACAATTTGATCCTATTAGTCTTAGAATTAAGTGAGGTTTAGTAGCTTCTTAAATCTAGTTGCACAGAGATTTATCAGGCTAAAAAGTTTCTGAAATTCTCTCTAGATTAGACAGCTCCTAATCTCCCTTTCAGATTAAGCTTGAGCTTACCAGTTAAGCGATCCAATAACCAGTGACCAGGAAAGTCCCGGGGTGTGTGGTGGTGCCAGAAGGGATACACTGATATCACAATACCTATAACAGTTCTCACTGTTATAAAACTTTTCTAGACATCATCAATTACTAAATTCTCACTGGAGTGGCTTTCAGCCGCTTCTTTCCAAGAGCCTAATTGAGCTCGAAAACCCTAAGACCAACGTCTAATTGATTTTAATTTAATTTGGCTTAGGATATGTATGCAAGGTGGTGATTTTTGGGCTAAGGATAGGTAATAACTTTCCGACCTTATCTTTTTAATTGGTTTTGCCCTTAAATTATTTTATGTAAATGCTTAATACTAAATGCAGCAAATAATCAATGATTTTTTTTTTTAAAGTTTATGCAATGTCAATAGGTTGTACTGATTAAATAAGCAAACAATTTTTTTTTAATTTACTATTTTTTTTAATTTACTATTTTTTTTATTTTTTTTATTTTTTTTTAAAATATTTATATAGCAATAACTTGAATAGAAACTAAACACAATCCTTATGCGTCAGTCAATCTCCGAATGCCTGTTGAATAAGCTCTGGAGATTACTCCATGAGAAGCCCTAATAGAGGTATGATAACCTCGGGGGATTGCACCCTATCAATTACTAGCAAAAATAATATTTTTTTAATTTTTTTGATTTAATTAATTTTTTTAACTTTTTTTTAAATTTAAGTTTCAAATTTCGAATCTCAGAATTCAAATTTTGAATTTAAATTTTTGAATTTTTGAATTGTAGAAATTTTTTCAAATTTTTTTTTAATTATCTTTTTTTTCGAATTTTAATTTTTTTTACTTTTTTTTAAAAAACTTTAAATTTTGAATTTCAAATTTCAAAATTTAATAACTATGAAATTATTAACTAAAAATAATCAAAATAAGAAACATTAATAAAAATAAAAACTTACTATCGGAGTGCGTTCACTCCGGGCATGCAAAATTCAATTTGATATTCGTGATCATTCTTGCTTCTCGATTTGCCTTCCTGGCAACGGCGCCAAAATTCTATTGTCCGATTCCTGTTTACCTGTCGGGATTCGGGACGAGTGGCCGTGCTCTAGCCCTAGCTAACGAGACAGCGCGCAAAATATGCTAAACCGATCGTTGTTAGAACCGACAAATAAAGTTTAAATTAATTTTACTCTTACCTGTTCTACTCGAAGAATAGTGGTTGTAAGAGGTCGATCCACAGGGAGGCGATTGGAGTTGCTTAAAAATAAAAACGTTCACTCGAATTCAAAAGCGATTTTTGAATAACAAAAGAAAAACATTATGTCGGGGATGTTGATATGATTTTCTAATTGAAACTAACTAAAAGAAAGGTACTCAGATTCGAAAAGTATTTATTTAATTAATTAAAAAAGAGTTTTGGCATAAATTAAAATGGATGAAAACAAGAAGATTGAAACAAACACAAATTGCATGAAGGAAGATTTAATTGTATTGCATAAAAAGAAAAATTACAGAAGTTGAAGAACGGAACTTAAAAATACAGAAATTAAAAACAATAGAAATTAAAGTTTTAGCATAAATTGGATGAAAATAGTGCTAGAAAAATTGCAGACTGGAATATAGATTGCATATAATAAATTTATGGATTGCATAAAAGGACAAGTGCTTACAAGAGTAAGAAAGAAAAAAAAATATAAGAAAAATAAGGAACAAGTAACTCGGTTGAACACCAAAAGAAAAATTAAAATAACATTTTTTTTTCTTCCTTCTTCTCAAAAAATAGAGCTCCTCTGTTTCTTGGCCCAAAACCCACCGACCACCACCCAGCTGAACTCCCTCTTCTCCCCAACCTCTATTTCTTGGCCCCAATCCCGCACCGAGCCGAGCTCCCCCTCCCCTTCTTCTTCCAATGGGCACCCTCTTTATAGGTCGAGTGAGGATGCTTGGGATTCCGGAAGGGGCGGACTCGGAGGCTTGACTGCGGCACGATCCATGGAGCTCGGACGCGGGGGATGGGATTTGGATGAAAGGGCGCTGCGGGATCTTTGCTGGGACCACTGCTAGCATCACGGGAGGCTTGGATTCCGGGAGCTGATGCACGCGGGATCGCTGGAGGAGATGGATGCAAGCGAGCGGCTGGGCGCGATGATGGCATTGGAGACGCGGAAGCTTGATCCGTGGAGGGGGATCACGGGATGAAGGAGAGGGCAGACGCGCTCTTGGCTGGGAGATTGCCGCTTGGGATCACTGGAGGAGCCATTCACGGGGGATGCTGGAGGAGGAGGCGCGGGCTAAGGCGGCGGAGCTGCAGACGCGGAGGAGGGGGGGTCTTGAATCCGGAAGGGGGAGACGGCTGCGAGGCTCTGGGATCACGTGCTGCATTTGAAACGGGCGGAAGAAGAAATGGGAGCTTGATCGACAGAGGAGGCTGGATACGCGGGCGTTGTGATGCGGACGAAGCAGGGACTCGGCTGGGTGCTGGAATTTTCTTTGCCCTCCTGAGATGGGAGCTGGGAGACACCAAGTTCCGTCCAATTAGTCATATAGATAAAAAAATAGTGTGATATGAAATTTGGCTTGTAGACGGACGGACTTAGTTCGTCACGGGTCATCTATTCTGACTGGAGGTCAATTGCAAGTCTTTCAAGTCATGGGTCACCCAGCACCTCATAGTTATGATATGGCCAAATTAGATTTGCCCAAAATTCTTTCCCAAAAGCACAGAAAAATTGGACCCGATTTGGATCCGAATTCGACTCGGACCCGACTCGATCTTCAACCAGGTCAAGTCTGGGAAGGGATCCTTCTGAAGTCAAATTTGTACTCAATGTGCATTTTATCTCTAATTTATGATAATCTGTGTCAAATCCAAATATAATATTAATCCAGTGAATTTATTATTATCGGTTAGCAATAACACTAATTTTAGTGACATGTAGGTCGCACTTTTGTGCTCTCATCAAACTCATTAGTGAATTTCAAAATAGATTTTCTAATAAAGACAGATGGAATTTGTATTCAAATAATTTTCAGAACAGCAGATTTGCCGATTAGGTGCATTTTAAAATCTATAGATCTATCATATGTAGCAGTTATTTTTAAATTTGTGTTCACAAGAGATATTCAAGGAAACTCAACACATTATTCTCCCCCTTTTTCATTAAACTAGAGGCTCTTAAGATCAACTGTTTGAATTGCAATTTGGTTCATGATTGATGCATAAAATATATTAACCAAATAGTAAGCCTCAAGGTGTATCATAAAGATTTTCAGATTTAAATTTTAGATGATACATATTGGAGAGTATTTGGATCACTTCTCATTTAGTATTCTTTCTCTCTTCTTTAGTTATGGATTTATGCGATTAAGTTCCATATGATCTCTCCCCCTGAAATTTTCTTTCTCCCCCTTAATTGAGCATTCCATTTAAGAGTTTAGAATTTGAAGATAATTTTCAATAAAACATTCAAATTGTTAATCTTGAAAATATGTTTTCTACAAATTTTAGTATATTTTTAACTTAACCCATTGAGAGCATATTTGTAAGTATCAAATCATATTCATTTGAGATAATAAACGCTCTAGAAAATTAAACTCAAAGTATAGGCTATATATAACTAAGACAAGTAATGGCAACATAAAGAGGTTCATCAAAATCAATTCATAAAATATTTAAGGTATGCATGATATGATGGTAACTTTTGAATAAGATACAAAATCTAGAGAGATTGATATGTCTAAAGCTCCCCCTCAAAAGATGCATTCTTCTTTAACCATTCTTTTCTTTTTGTTGAATTTCAGATTTTAATGATAAGCGTGAATAAAACCGAAATTCTATGATATCAAGAATGTAAAGTGATCTAGAGTTTTTCAAAATTTATAGCAATCACTCTTTTTCATCTTTGAAGAACAAGTTATGCTTCCTCTTAATCTTTGGGAAAATGTACTGAAATATTAATCAGAAAATAATTCATTTGAAGCTCAATTTCTTTCAAAAGCAATTATATTTTCTTTCTTTTAAGAGTCATTTGAGTGAGCTGAAATGTTTCTAGCTTTAAGATCATTCACTCTTTTAAAAAATAGCTTTTTCTTTTAGTGATGGAAGCAACAATCATGCAGAAAGGGATATAGAAGATCATTCAGGTGAATGTTTATAGAATTTAATTTCTTACTCATAGATTCACAGCAATGTATACATGAAATACAATGAATCGTTTTAATATCAAAATAAAGTTATATATTTAGAAATATTTGTTCGCAATCAAGATCATTGAAAAATACATCATTTAAATCAATTTTAGTACACCTTAAAGATAAGAAATAATATGTTTCAGATGCGTATCGGAGCAATCAACCAAGGCATCAAAATTAATTCTGTTTTTCTTAAGTTAAGATTTTTATTTAGGAATCATATTGAGTTATTCTCCTGAATGTTGCGATCATTGAAGCATATAACTAAGGTTACAAAGATGTAACGATATAAGCATTTTTAAATTAAGTTTAAGCTTTTATACAAAATCGGATTCTGAACTTCATAAAGATTTTCAAGGAGGCTTTCAAAGTTATAATTTGAGATATGTATCTTCCACATTGTAGCTCATCTTAAATCATTACGATTGAAAACACATATTTCAAACATATTAGAGCATATTCAGAATCTTTGTATTTAATGTTGAGTTTTGGTACGAATTAGAATATTACGTACCAAAGTTAGGCAAGTTGAAGGATAAAACAAAATCAATTCATTTTTCCTAAATAGAGATATCCTTCTTTTCTCCTTTTTACAAATTTATTCAACTTTCAGATTTCAAAGATGATCGTGAACGACAAATCTGAAATTTCTTTTTAATAATACCAAAAAAAAATTTATGTAGTATTTCAAACATTCAATCAAATTATCCAAGCATAAAGCATTATAAAATATTGAGAACCCATAATTCAAAACATCATGCCACATGCAAAATATATTATGTATTAAGTCATGCATTAAAATATTAAGAACAAGCATGTCAAGGATCAAAATCAATTCTTTTCAAATAAACTCTCCCTATTTAAATATAATCTTGCACTGATTTCATCCTTAAGGTGTGTTTTCAAGTAATTAAAACTTGACTTGATTCTTCTTATATACTTTTATTTACTTTGTCATTCATTTCCTCATTTTTTTTGAATTTCTTTTCTTAACCAATTAATGAACATTTTGATTTTGTTTTTCATTTTTACTTTCTTATGTTCTATACTCTATTTGCTCCCTATCCGGTGGAGTTGGAAGGGGCACGAGATACTATCACTAGCCTTCCTCTTGTGCCGTCTCTAATATACCCTAGACTGAATAGTTGGGTCAAATAGTGCCGGGTACTACCACTAGCCTTCCCATTGGCACCATCCCTATGATGAGCAATATAAAAAGGTTAAAATGTTCACTTCAAACTCTCCCTATTTAAGTGTAATTAAATACGGATTCTATCCTTTCCAAAAGAATGCTCACACAAGTCTCACAAATGTGCCGAATATATTATGCTTGTTTTTCTTTTTCTTAAGATTGGAGTATTTGCTTTTACTTAGATTTTACTTTTCTTGAATAATGTTTATTTTCTTTTCTTTATCTCTCTCTTTTTGTTATTCTCAATTAATTTACATGAAAGAGCAGAATATAGAAATAATCTAATATATCATATAGATGTATATCATGCAAACAACATTTTCATTATGCTCAAGGATTCATAGCTTTTCACAAGTTATTTTAGATCAAAATTTTAAGCATAAACTTGTGTATTTCATGGTTATGACATAGGCAAAGATATATTTTAGTTTGGGCAAACCATGGAACAATTTCTAAAAGCATAAGTCAATCAATACATATATAGACATGATATCAAGAAATTAATAATTAAAGACTTTAATCATGCCACAATAAGATTTAAGTTATTTTTAGCTAATTTATGAGAGAGGTATCTAAAATTACCAATTCCTTCTGCACTCTTCAAGTCAAATACCTACTAGATTTCTTATGTGTGAACTTTTGGCTGAAGAAGGTCCCCTCTCTTGTTTGCATGTGAATGTTTATTGTATCTTATATGGAGGTGTCCTTCAAGTTGAAATCTCTCATTTTCTTGCTCAAGGATTCTGCATTATTAACAAAATCCTTTTCTTTTTTGAAAGAAAGTCATTAGTTTCTTCAAGATACAAAACATTCATACAACATATTTCTTGACTAGATGACTCAATATAAGATATGACAATAATTAGATGTTGAGTCACTTTACTCAAGAGATTGCCTAAATATAAGCAAGCACATGTCACTTGAACTAAAGAGATAGTTTCATTAACCAAGATGGTTCAAGGACAAGCATGTGAGGCAATAGGAAGATTTATCAAAATCAAATTAATTTCTTATTTTCAGAATCAATTTAGCTTAGATTCTATTTACTTAAGATAATTATCAATAAGACATGCTAGCTAAGTTTTAATCAGATTATCTTAAATAATTGTTTCTATCAAAATTCAGATTATGATTCATTTGTTATCAATAAAATATGATTCATTAGAGTTAGATTGAAGTCTTGCACAAGGGCACATAATGAGCATACAATATGGTCTACTAGCTGTATGATAAAATAATTATTCTATCATGCTTCAATACAGCTTTAAAATAATAGATCTACCTTGCTCATCCTTTTCAAATTCCACAAGATGGGGTCATAGACATACCTTCTTCATGCCAATCTTCTATAAAAGTTTTCTTGTGGACTAACTTTGGTCAATGAAGATTTCCTTTCTTGTTTGTCTTAATTTGGAGTTCGAGAGAAAATGTTAATTTATTCATCATACATATTTCAAACTCACCATGCATGAGCTTAGTAAAATCTTCATATAAATCTTCATTAGTAGAACCAAAAATGATGTCATCAATGTATACTTTGAGCAAATAAGATATCACAAATTCTTCTTTTTGATGCATAGATTTATCACTATTACTTTCTATCAAAAAAGTTACTCAAGCTTTTATATCATGCTTTTGGTGCTTGTTCCAAATCACATATTGCTTTATCATATTTATAATGAGTATTTTCAAATAAGATGGTTATTTTACATAGATCTTCTTCAATGAAATAACCACATAGGAGTGCATTCTATACATTCATTTGACAGAATATAAAGCTCATAAGGCAAGCAAATGATAATGGTGATCTTTACTTCTAATCATGCAAGAATTTCATCAAGATCTATTTCATCTTTTCTTGATTGAATCTTTTAGTAGTCACCAATTTTTCTTCATTAAGTACATTTCTAAAAAACTCAATTTGGTTCTAATTATTAACAAGTTTTCAGATTTTATCGGCAAGATTTCAAATTCTATCTCTTTCAAAAATGATTTAGTTTAACTTGACCTATTATAATCTTGTTCATTCTTCTTAAGATATTTTAGTTTCAGATTGTTATATATAAGCAAAAAGATTAACCATATACGTATATAATCTGATTTTAGTGACTTGATGAAAGATCATTAGTCTCATAAAGAATAAAATAAATTGATATTTCTACAACTAGGATCTTTTCATTGAATATTCTATATGCATTGCTTGATGAATGATATCCAAAGACAGGAATATCTTTATCAGATTTGGCATTATTTTCATAAGAACATATCAAGCATAACATGTACGACTGAAAAATATGAAAGATATGCAATAGTTCATTTTCTATTTTTCAGAAGATCAAAAGTAGTTTTCATCAAAAATAGATCAAATAGAAACCATATGTATGACAAGCAGTGATGATAGCTTTTTAATAAAAATCATTTAAGCAGATGACTATCATACAACATTATCTTTTTTATTTCTTCAAAGATTCTATTAACCCTATTTTACTTATGGTGTCCTTAGTGCAGAAACAATTGTATTTAATATTATTTTCTGTGCAAACCTTATCAGAATTTTGATTTTCAACACTGTGCCATGATACTCTTTATCTTCACAGTTTGGAAACATTTTTCATTTGAAAGGCTTTTACAAGATTTAGCAAATACAGAAAATACTTCAATTTTATTTGCCAAGAACAAATCCAATGTAAGCTTTTGAAAACTTAGTGATGGAAACAACATCTTTAGATTTAGAAATTGATTCTTGTTTGTTTCCTTAGTTAACATGCATAGCAAACTTTGACCTTACAAAAATTAATCTAAGCTAATGACAAGGTCTTTTGAGATTAAGTACATACTAGCATGAGTTGATTTTATATGTCAAAAGTGGTTTCTTTAATCTTGGTATTCATAGTGCATATATTCAAAGACATACCAAGTATACATTCTCATGTCTATGATCAATAAAAGATAATGCCATGGATTAAAACTCTCAATCAAGCATATAGAGAATTCATAGTGTTATTCTTAATAAATTGATTAATCATTTAGCAACTTATCCAACAATAAGGCATACTATAAAATGAAGTGATTTGATTATATTTTTAAAATATTACCTATATCACAAAATTGATTAATACCTGCAATTCATATTTTAATCAGATACTAAGGCAAAGAGAATGATGAGATGCAAGGATTAATAATTTCATTATTCTTTTTATTTCAATTACTTTTTTTAAGTATATTTTAAGTTTCATTCTTTAATATATGTCTAGAGCACCCAATGTTCAAATTGATATCTTTTGTTGGAGTCTTGAGTGCTAGAAACATCTGCAGAAAATATTCAGGTTTTCAACTTAGGAACCCAAGCTCTTTTGGGTCCTTGCAGGTTAGCTATTATTGTTCCTTTTGGAACCCATATTTTCTTAATAGCTATTTTGTCCATAGGCTTGCAGATTTTAGGATTACAAGATGTGTATTTCTGCATATTCTTGTTAAATTTAACAATCATAGATTTAACATAAGTAGATGATGAATTTTTAATTTTCTGATTTTGTTCATTAGGTTCATCAAATTTATGAAAAACTATTTTAGGATGAACAGAAAAGATTTTAATTAATTTTTGTTCATCGTATTTATAAGAATCTATTTTAGGATAGGGAACGGAGGATTTAACAAACATATTCTTGAAAGATTTTTGGATGTACCATGGTTGATAACCCAATCCAACTTTGTCATATCTAGCTCTTGAATTTTCTATCATTGAATTTAATTTTTTAAAGCTGAGAGTGAATCTTTCAACAATAGGTTTCAAATTTTCAACTTCTTTAATTAGTTTTCTATTATCTTCTGAAAGCAATTCATTGTTTTTCTTAAGTTTATCATGGTTTTCAGTAAGAAGTTGATTTTTCTGATTTAGTTCTTTATTTTCTTTAATTAAGATTTCAGTTTCATTAGTATGTTTCTTAATTAGTATTTCATAATTATTAGACAGTTTTAGTTTTTCATTTACTAGGGTTTTCTTTTCATTCTTCAGGTTCTTGTTTTTACAAATGAGTTTCTTATGTTCTTTTATTAGATCAAGAAATGCATCATGTAACTCATTAAGTATAAACTCATTTTCAAGTTTATCATATACTTCATATTCAGAAGAGGAGACACTTTGCGTTTCAATACATACCTCGTCCTTGCATGCCAAAGGCATAGGTTTTCAATATCACCTTGCCTCTCTTCTTCTTTAGAGCTAATTTCAGATTCACTAAAAATATTAGTGCTTTCATATTTAGTCTCTAGCATATTCCATATGTCTTTAGCAGTTATGCAAGAAGATATGAATTAAACTCATTCCCATCTAATGCACAATATAATAGGTTCATGGCTTTTGAATTTTGTTGAGCCATTTTCTTATTATGATTAGTATTTGTGTGTGTCCCATTGACTATAATGCTCCATAATTATAATCAAGTGATTGTATGAAAATGCGCATGCGTGCTTTCCAATATGTGTAGTTTATGCCATTAAATAGTGGAGGTGTATCAATTAATTGTCCCTTTTCTAGAAAACTATCTATTTGAGTTGTCATGATCTTTGGCTCTTGATTGTGAGATCAACAATTAACCTTAGAGCACCTACTCTGATACCACTTGTTGCCCAGTAGATACAACCCAAGAGAGGAGGTGAATTGGATCTTTTAAAAACTTTTCAACTACTTCTAATCTTTTTCAATTAATTAAGCTAAGTTGTATAGATGCACAGTGGAATTTAAACTTAGCAACAGTTTGATTCTAATCTGATCAAAATTAAAACTATTAAGTAGCGGACTCAATAAACAATTAGTCTAGATTTTCCAAAGCAAGCATTTCAATACAATGTATCTTAATGCAGTTTTATTAAATGAAACTTGATTAAATAATTTGAATATATTTGCAACTAAAGGATGCGCGGATAAGAGTTAAGCAAGCAATTCAATTAGATATTTATCTAAGTAAGTAAGTGAGGTAATTAAACAATGAAAGAAAGCATCACAAACACAACAAACATATAGTGGTTCGGTGCACCCCAGCACCTACATCCACTCCCCAAGACCTCTTGGGAATTTCACTATAATCCCTCAGATTACAACCGGTTGTTTTACAAGCTCACAACCTAACTTGTTGTTTTTACGAGATCACAACGAACTCGGTCGGTTTTCACAGGCTCACCGACTAGAACCATCCGATTGTTTTTTTGGGTTCACAATCAAACCCAGTTGGTTTTTTTCGGTTCACCAACCACAACCTTACACCATTGGTTTTTCCTTTGGCCACCAACAAACCTTACACCGTTGGTTTTTCCTTTGGCTCACCAACAAACCTTAACCCCTTGATTCAATCCCTTGATTGAATCAAGTTACAAGATATTAGAACAAGAGTTTAAAACAAATACAAGCTTCTTAAACAAGCAGATATAACAATGTAAACAAATAGAGTAAAGAGAAGAAGCCCTCAACCAAGTTTTGCAAATGAAGGAACTCGACTTCTTCTTTACTTGACCCTCTTTTGATTTTGCACGAGGTAAAGGATCACTGAGACAGCACACAGTTGGAGAGGAAGCCTTGGGATTCACTCGGATACTCTTCTTCTCTCTCTTTTGCTTTGAATGGCCCTTTTGTGCTTTTGGGAGGTTTCTCTTGAAATCTCTTTGAAAAATCTTTCCTATGTGTTCTCTTCCACTTCCTTAACTTCTCCCCTAGCTCTCCCCTTGATTTTATAGCTTTGGATGGCGTGGGAACAAAGATATATCCGTTAGAGACAAAAATAAAGCCATTGGAGTTGAGAAAAAACTAGCCGTTATGCCTTCCAGCGTGCTCGAATCGACTCGGCTGAAGCAGAAGTCGACTCGTGAATAAGAGTCTGCCGGCACTGTAGCTGGAAGTCGACTCGAGCACTGTAGCGCTGAAGTAGGAGTCAACTCGAGCACTGTAGCGTTGAAAATCAACTCTCAGTCTTTTTGTCTGTTCTCAGTCGGAGTCGACTCGAACACTGTTCCTTGAAACTCCAGAGTGCCAGAGTTGACTCTGAACTTTCAGGAGTCGACTCGAGGACTATTCTTTTGAATCTTTCTTTAAATTTGCTCCTCCAACTTGAATCCTTTGAACTTGAAACTTGGACCAATGAAGTATAACTTTCTTTCAACTTTTTGAGAGCTTTTGAGGCCCTCTTGTATTTTTCCAACTTGCTATGTTCCTTGCAAAACAAATTATCTTTCTTCTTGCAACACAAACATTAGTAATTATACTTCAAGATTTTGTGATCATCAAAATCAATCTTTAAATCAATCTTTGGGTCATCACTTAGATATTTGAGAGGAACCACAAACATAGGATTATGGTACTCTAGAGACTCCTGTACTGATTTGCTTGCATATTCTGATGCTGATTTTGCTGGATGCAAATTAGATAGAAAGAGCACCAGTGGAACATGTCAATTCTTAGAAAATAACTTAGTATCATAGTTTAGCAAAAAGCAGAATTCAATAGCATTGTCAACGGCTGAGGCCGAGTATATAGCTGCCGGGAGTTGCTGTACTCAAGTACTATGGCTCAAGCAACAACTAGAGGACTATGGAATTAAATTAGACAACATTTCTATAAAGTGTGATAACACTAGTGCCATTAACCTTACAAAAAATTCGGTTCAGCACTCTAAAGCCAAGCACATTAAAATAAGGTATCATTTCATTAGTGTGGAGTGATTGATTAAACCCCTATTTGATTTTGATGAGCTCAAAGTATTTGAGTATATTTTATGTTATACTAATGAATTCAATTTAGTGTTTCATGCAAATATTTGTATATTTTTAATTAAGTACCTCAAGCTTTGGTTCAAAATAATTTGGACAAGTATTGAACTCTATATGAACCAAAGTCTGAATCCCGAGTCGACTCCGGAAGATTACGAGTCGACTCCAAGTGGTTTAGAGTTTCTGGCACGAGCTCGAGTCGACTCCGATACTCTACGAGTCGACTCCGTCTGAGAACAGAAAGAAAGACAGAAAGATAGTTTTTCAGACCCTGTCAGCGAGTCGACTCCAGAAGGCTTCGAGTCAACTCCGATGCTTGCCGAGTCGACTTCCGACAGTTCGGAGTCGACTTCAAGGAGTAACAGACAGAAAGACAAAGCGATGGGTTTTAGACCCTGTTACCGAGTCGACTCCAGAAGGATGCGAGTCGACTCCAGAAGGATGCGAGTCGACTCCTAATTATGCCCGAGTCGACTTTCAGCGGAAAGCAGACTGAAAGGCAGAGAACCAAACTTAGTAACCCTGTGAACGAGTCGACTCCAAGAATTTCAGAGTCGACCCCCAAGTCAGCCGAGTCGACTCCAAGTCGACTTCGAGGCAGTTCAGATCAACAGACAGAGGATCGGCTTTTCGGACTCTGAGAGCCGAGTCGACTCCAAGAATTCTAGAGTCGACCCCCAAGTCAGCCGAGTCGACTCCAACAAGTGCGAGTCGACTCCGAGGCAGTTCAGATCAACAGACAGAGGATCGGCTTTTCAGACTCTGAGAGCCGAGTCGACTCCAAGAGAACCCGAGTCGACTCGAGAGAGAAAAGCAGAGAAATGGATCGCTGGAACCCTGAGAACGAGCCGTCTCCAAAAGTGCCGAGTCATCTCCAGATATTGGCGAGTCGACTCCAAGTTTGGTTCGAGTCGACTCCAGGATGGGATAGCACTTTAATTCAAATCCTGAACAGTGGATGAGTCGTCTCCAGTGAAGCATGAGTCGACTCCAGATCGAGCGAGTCGACTCCGACCCCAACGGATACATTGTCAGGATGTGCAGACTGTACAGAATGGCTACAAATCAGTGTCTAACGGCTATTTTCCGTAGGGAACAATTTAAATAGCCAGAGTAAACAGTAGTAGACAAGATTTGAGCTATTCCTTTGTGTGCATTAAAGCTTTTCAACTACCAAGATCCTCTTGAGAGAAAATATAAGCAAAAGAAGGAAGAAGTGCATTCAACTCAATCCGACAAGTACTTCCTTCGCAATCAAGGCTCTACTACTGTCATTCAATCTTCTATGCATTCAAGAGGAGACTCAGAAATCGAGAAGCCCCTACTTTTCCTTCCAAAATCTGTTTGAGGGCTTCTAACCTTTCTCTATTAATATTGTTCACATTTGCTTTTTAGAAGCTTTTCTTGTAATTTTCCCAAACTGTTTTTCTTACTTGATTCAATCAAGGGATTGAATCAAGGGTTGTAAAGTTTGTTGGTGAGCCAAAGTTAAAACCAATGGTATAAGGGTTTGATTGTGATCCCAGAAAAACAATCGGGTGGTTCTAGTCGGTGAGCCTGTGAAAACCGACCGAGTTCGTTGTGATCTCGCGAAAACAAGTTGGGTTGTGAACTTGTAAAACAACCGGCTGTAATCCTAGGGATTATAGTGAACTCCCAAGTGCGGCTTGGGGAGTGGACGTAGGAGCAAGAGTTGGCTCCGAACCACTATAAAGTCTCTTGAGTTTATATTGATTAATTGTCTCTTCCCCTCTCTCCATTCACTACATCTAGTAATCTATTTAACCTGCTTGCAATATATTTAATTAATTACTCATTAAGTTTTAATTTGTCAATAATTAATTAAAACCCAATTCACCCCCCCTCTTGGGTTGTCTCCTTGGGCAACAAGTGGTATCAGAGCAGGTGCTCTTATATCGATTGGTGTTTCAATCCCCAAAAGAGTAAAAGATTAAAATGACAACCCCTTTTGGATCTTCCCTTAGTGAGGGGCAATCCACCAATAGGCCTCCATTGTTCAGTGGAACTAACTTCACCTATTGGAAGGATAGAATGAGGATATTTATCCAAGTCCAAGACTATGATGTTTGGAGCATCATAGTTAATGGACCATATACCCCTTCTATCTATGTAGATAACATTGCCATACCCAAGCTTGAAAAAGATTAGGATGATAACGATAGAAGGAAGGCACAACTAAGTGCCAAAGCAATGAATGCTCTTTATTGTGCCTTGGATCCTAATGAATTCAATAGAATCTCTACTTGCAATTCTGCAAAAGAGATATGGGATAGACTTGAAGTGACCCACGAGGGCACAAATCAAGTCAAGGAATCTAAAATAAACATGCTAGTTCATAAATATGAACTATTTAAAATGGAGTCTAACGAAACCATCTCTTGCATGTTTACTCGATTTACTGATATTATCAACAGCCTAAAAAGCCTTGGCAAAAGTTATACTAATAGTGATCTTGTCAGAAAAATTCTTCGCTCTTTACTAAGGTCATGGGAAGCCAAAGTCACGGCAATCCAAGAATCAAGGGACTTGAACAAGCTGCCACTCGAGAAGCTTCTTGGATCCCTAATGACGCATGAGCTCACAATGAAACAATACAGCGAAGAAGATTCCTCTCATAAGAAAAAGATAATTGCCCTCAAATCTACTTCTTCTAATAAGGATCTATCTTGCAGTAGCAGCAGTGAAGAAGAAGACAATGAGGAAGATGATGAAGAGGCTCTTCTCATGCAAAAGTTCAGAAGATTCATCAACCGAAAGAAGTCCTTTCATCAGAAGAGAGGTTCCTCAAGTTCCTTCAACAAGGATAAAGGTAAGAAAAGGGAAAGCGAGGGAATCGGATGCTATGAATGCAAGAAGCCGGGACATTTCAGAATCGACTGTCCCTTGCTGAAGAAGGGCAACAAATACAAGAAGAAGAAAGCTCTTGTCTCCATCTTGACAGACTCCGATCAATCATCATCATCATCGGATGAGAAACAAGAGGAAAAGGCCATTCTTTGCTTTATGGCAAATGAAAATAAGGTAACATCTGAAACTCATTTAGATTTCACTTTTGAAGAATTATATGATGCCTTTAATGAGCTAATGGATAAGTATAAATCAATAAATCTTAAAAACAAAGATTTGAGGCTAACTAATCAATCCTACAGTCATAAAAATGATAATCTGATTAAGGAAAAGGATTTCATTGTTAAAGAGAACTTAGAACTTAAAACAAGCAACCAATTGCTAACTCAAAAGAATTGTACCCTAATTAAAGACAAAGAAAGACTAACTAAAGAAACTTCAGAACTTAAAAACAATAATCAAACTCTAAAAGATAACCTTACAAAAGACTTAAGCTTACTAAAAACAGAAAAACTGAACTTAACAAAAGAACTTGAAAAATATAAACCTATTGTTGAGAAGTTTACCTATAGCTCTGAAAAATTAGAAATGATTCTTAATAGTCAAAGAGTTGTGTTTAATAGAGCCGGTTTAGGGTATAAGCCTAAGAATAAACAAAAATTTCTTAAAAACTTTTTTGTAAAAGCCGAAAAAAGTAAAACTAAAAATGTAACTTATTTCTGTTGTGGAAAAGTAGGACATAAAGCTAATATGTGTGACCATAGAAAGATAAAAGCTAAAAGAAAAATTAAAAAGGTTTGGGTTCTAAAAGGAACCAACATAACTAACCTTGAAGGACCTAAAAAAACTTGGATACTTAAGATTATATGATTTCCTTATGTAGGAGTGTCTTGCAGCCAAGCTCAATAAAAACTGTTGGTACTTGGATAGTGGCTGCTCAAGACACATGACGGGTGACAAGGAGCAATTCTTCACCCTAGAACCTAAGAAAGGAGGTGTGGTAACTTTTGGAGATGATAACCAAGGTCACACATGGGTATTGGTAAGATACAAATCACACCTTCAACCTTTATTGATAATGTTCGGTTTGTAGATGGTCTTAAGCACAATTTACTTAGCATTAGTCAACTATGTGATAAAGGTTTTGACGTATTGTTTAAGCCATTTATGTGCATCATAACCAACTCAACTGACAATAGTTTAGTTTTCAAAGGACTAAGACGTGGCAATGTTTATGTAGTAGATCTTGATGATCTTGCTAAAAACAGCCACTGCTTAGTAGCTAATGATACTAAGCTTGGTGAGGCAAGTTGGTTATGGCATCGTAAATTAGGTTATGCAAGCATGGACACATTATCTAAATTAGTTAAAAGAGATTCCGTGATTGGTTTGCCAAAGCTGAAATTTGAGAAAAACAAAATCTGTAAAGCATGTCAATTTGGCAAACAATCTAGAAGCTCTTTTAAGTTCATAAATTGTGTCTCTACAACTAGACCCCTTGAGCTACTTCACATGGACCTTTTTGGACCAACTAGGACCACAAGCCTTGGTGGAAACAAGTATGGACTTGTCATAGTTGATGATTTTTCTAGATACACATGGGTCATATTTTTAGCTCATAAGGATGAAGCATTTTTAGTTTTTAAGAAATTCCACAAGGAGGTAACAAATACAAAAAATAGTTCAGTTATAGCAATTAGGAGTGATCATGGAACGAAATTTGAAAATTATCTATTTGATGAATTCTGTAGTAAAAAGGGGATAACTCATAATTTCTCTGCACCTAGGATAACACAACAAAATGGAGTTGTGGAAAGAAAGAATAGAACCCTAGAGAAAATGGCTAGGACCATGTTGTGTGAAAGTGACCTCCCAAAGTATTTTTGGGGAGAAGCCATTAACACATCATGTCATATAATAAATAGAGTTCTATTAAGACCAATTATAAAGAAAACACCTTACGAACTTTGGAGAGATAGAAAGCCCAAAGTAAACTACTTTCATGTGTTTGGCTGTAGGTGTTTCATTCATAATAATGGCAAAAATAACTTAGGTAAATTTGACTCCAAATCTGATAAAGGTATCTTTTTGGGATATTCTACATCGAGTAAGGCTTATAGAGTCTTCAACAAAAGAATCCTTGTTATTGAAGAATCCATTCATGTTGTTTTGACTCCAGCAAGAGAGTAGTATTTGATGATGATGCAGAAATAATTGAAGATAAGATGGATCATATGACTCTACAAGAGGATGAACCCAAGCAAGTTGAAGAAACTTCAACAAGCTAAGAGGTAATTGGCGAACATGGGCTTACAAAGGCTTGGAGGTATGCTCACGGTCATCCTAAAGAGTTAATCTTAGATGATCCATCTCAACCTGCTAGAACTAGAGCCTCTCTTAGAAACTTAAATAATCATCTTGCATTTGTTTCACGTTTAGAACCTAAAAATATTGAAGAAGCTGAAAGTGATGTAAATTGGATAAATGCTATGCAAGAGGAACTTAACCAATTTACAAGAAATAAAGTATGGAACTTAGTTGAAAGACCCATTGAATACTCAATAATAGGAACTAAATGGATATACAAAAATAAACTTGATGAAAATGAAGTTGTGGTTAGGAACAAGGCTAGACTAGTAGCAAAGGGCTATAATCAAGAAGAAGGTATAGACTTTGATGAGACTTTTGCTCCTGTGGCTAGACTTGAGGCAATTAGATTGTTACTAGCATTTGCATGTTATAAAGATTTTTAAATTATTTCAAATGGATGTAAAAAGTGCTTTCTTGAATGGGTATATTAATAAGGAGGTTTATGTAGAACAACCTCCTGGTTTTGAGAATCATCAATACCCCAATCATGTTAATAAACTAAATAAAGCACTTTATGGTCTAAAACAAGCTGCTAGAGCATGGTATGAAAGACTTAGCAAATTTCTATTAGACCATGAATTTTCTAGAGGAAATGTTGATACAACCCTATTTTTGAAAAAAGAAAAAACAAAAATATGTTAGTAGTGCAGATTTACGTAGATGATATTATTTTCGGTGCTACTAACAATCGTCTTTGCGAAGAGTTTGCTGAATTAATGCAGAGTGAATTTGAGATGAGCATGATGGAAGAATTGAACTACTTCCTCGGACTTCAAATCAAACAATCCAAGAAAGAGATTTTCATCAATCAAGCTAAATACATCAAGGAAATGCTAAAGAAGTTTGATATGGATGGAAACAAGTCAATTGGCACTCCCATGAGCTCATCATGCAAACTAGACAAAGATGAATTAGATAAATCAGTAGATCAAAAGCTGTATAGAGGTATGATAGGATCATTATTATATCTTACAGCAAATAAACCTGATATCATGTTTAGTGTATGCATGTGTGCTAGATATCAATCTAATCTTAAGGAATCACACCTAATTGCAGTTAAGAGAATTTTTAAATATCTAATAGGAACAAAAAATATAGGTCTATGGTACTCTAAAGAATCAAACATAAACTTAATAGGGTACACTGATTCTGAGTTCGCTGGTTGTAAACTTGATAGAAAAAGTACCAGCGGGTCATGTCAATTCTTAGGAGAGAACTTAATCTCATAGTTTAGCAAGAAACAAAACTCGGTTGCACTATCCACGGCGAAAGCCGAATATGTTGCTGCCGGAAGTTGTTGTGCTCAAATTTTATGGATCAAGCAACAACTTGAAGATTATGGCATTAAACAAGATAAGATTCCCATAAATTGTGATAATACAAGTACCATAAATCTAACTAAAAATCCAATTCAACACTCAAGAACTAAACATATTGAGATAAGACATCACTTCATAAGAGATCATGTGTTAAATGGTGATATGATGCTTGAATTTGTTTGTACTGATGATCAACTTGCTGATATCTTCATAAAACCCTTGAGTGAAGATCGATTTTGTATCCTTAGAAGAGGGTTAGGAGTGATTGATCCATTTTTGTGATACTCTCCTATAATTCATTGATTTTGATGATTAGCTTATGTTGGATATAGGATTTCTCGTCTATGGTCACCAAATCATTCCTTAAGTTCAAAAAATTTTCATATCTCTCTCCTTTGGCACGGAATTAACTGAGTTTTTGGTTATGTGCCAGAGTTCGAGTTGACTCGAATAGATTTTAGAGTCAGCTCGTGGGCGAGGCGACTCGAACATGTTTAGGAGTCGACTCGAGGTCGAGTCGACTTGCGCATGTTTAGGAGTCGACTCGAGGTCGGAAATCCGACTTTTAACCTTAAGCGAAATATTTTTTCTCCACTTCTATTTTCAGCCGCCACTGTTCAAAAAGCCCTAGAGTCGTCTCCTACATCGTCCCCGACCTATTTTTGGCCCTTTCTCTCGTGTTTTCTCCTATTTTTCTTGTCCTTCCCTCGGTTTTTAGGTCAAAATGCCTAGGAAAGCCGTTGTCCCGAGCCGGAAGAGACCTCTCACCGCGAGCGGTGCCGAGAGACGGTCCAAGGCACAGAACGAACCCGTGAGGCCACCACCTCCGGTTCCTTCTCTGCCTAGGCCGGTTCCCTCGCATCCGTGCGCCGGGAGGGTTGTCTCTACAGGGAGGAAAGTCAACTTTGACTTCCTCTCCCGGGAAGGGTTCACCCTAGGGCATCGTCTTAGGGCCCAGGGCTTAGAGTATTTTTGTTCACTTAACCTCCCTACATACCCAGGGTTAGTTAGGAAATTTTACGAGACCGTCACACAGGATGGCGGTGGTATCCAAGGGACTGTAGCAGGTGTCCCTATTTTTATTTCGGAGGACTTCATTGCTTGAGTCCTCCATCTCTCCCGAGAGGAGATTGCTCCTACATATCCATCTGATAGGACTGAGGCCCTTACGGCCATCTTAGGGAGCCCACCTCAATCCCCCATAGAGGAGGTATTTGCAAATCATCTTTCAGCTGAAATATGACTCCTCCTAAGTATCATCTCTAGGACTCTCTTTTCTAAGACCGGGAGGTTTGACTTCATTTCTGAGAGAGACCTAGGCTTGATGTTCCACATTCTACAGGACATCCTCCTGAACTTCCCCAAACTCATCTATAGATATATCTGTGAACCCCTAGACAAACCTAGGTTGAGTCTCCCGTATGGCATGCTTTTCACACTCATCTTTAGGGAGTTAGAAGTCCCTATCCCTGAGGGAGAACCCTCTCGCTCCCTCAGATACACTGACCACATGGGTGAGGGGACTCTCCACCGAATGGGTTTCCACAAGGTGGAGGGTGTCTGGGTTAGAAAAACATCCACATCCACACCATCTGACCCCACTACTCATCATTCACCTAGCTCTGATCATGACCAGGACCACTCCATAGATCCTTCTACCTTTCCATCCACATGTGTTAGATGTATGCCCTAGAAGCTAATCTGGTTGACACATTGTTAATTCTAGGACATAATTTTGTACTTGACTATTTATTATTGAATAAATAAAAGGCATCTTTTTCATTCATATTGTTTATGTGTCTATGAATCGTCCAAGAATTAATAAGATGATGATGCATATTCTTAAGAGTTAAAAATTTGAGCCATGCATCATTGGTGATTAATTTCTAAATGCTCTTGATCAATGGATCATCACGAGGACGGTGATCGATCCGATCATTGCACACATTGCTTTTCTTATGGATGGACGAGACTCGAGTCCACAGTGTGGCGACACTGAAGTAATAATGCAGGTGCTTGTTAAGAACAAGGGTACTGAGCGTGACCAAGACAAGAAGTCACTTGGATGTCTATCCACTCGTCAGTGACTTGCTTGATGTTGCAGTAGTGTGACTGATCCTTTGACCTGCGGTGCTTCGGCTACTCACGGTGAGGTTATTGTAGTTTGACTGCACGTATACATAGTCCCTAGACATACGGGTCCATGCAGTGTAGATTGGCTGCAATAGGTTCACTGTAGGAGTAGGGTATGCACCTATATGGAATCTATCGACCTTGGTAGATAAGAAGAGAACCTATATGATTTATAAGACTGAGTTCGTAAGACCTCGGCCGGGGCAGTATGCATAGTGGAGAAAGAGTTTTCCACTCTCGAACTTAAGTCGAATAAATCTTGACATATGACAGATGATGGAGTTTGACGAGTTGTCCATGACCTCCGTCCTATAGGGATCCACGATAGTAGGACTGTATCATACGATAACTGCACCTAGAGGTTCACCATTCTATTCTACTGGGTAAACACTACATGCTGCTAGGTGTCACTGGTGGATGGTGGGACTCATAGGGATTATCTCGATGATCGATAAACCCTAATGAGTAGAGTTGGAATCGTTCTGACCCATTGAAAGAAGTTTTCAATGATATTGTGATAGAGATCATAATATATCTCACTACCAGTCAGAATAGAATCTATGGGGTCACACACACTAGAGACATTGACCGATCCGATGGTTGAATCGTGATTAGGAATCACAAGTAATCAATTCGATTGATAATCAGTTGAAGAAGGAACAATGGATTAATTAATTGGACTTAAACACAAATCCTACTTCGAGTAGGATTTCTAGAGTTCTAATTGGATTAGGATTGAAAATCCTATTTGGAGTAGGACTGGAATTCCTACTTGGAGTAGGATTCCTACAATCCTAATTAGATTAGGAGTTTTGAATTAAATTTGGATTCCTACTTGGAGTAGGATTCCCAGAGTCCTAATCGGATTAGGACTTCGGATTCAAATTAGAGTCCTAATTGGATTAGGACTAAAAATAAATAAGTCCTAATTGGATTAGAATTTCTTAAATCCTAATTAATTATTAATCTCATAAATCAACATGACTCCTAATTGGGTTAGGATTGAAGAGTTCAATTGAGTCATGGTTCATTCAAGTTCTAATTGGATTAGGACTAGTATAGATTGAACCCAATTGATTCATGATTTGGTTAAACCCTAATTGGATTAGGACTAAACCAAATAGGGGCCTCGTAATCCTCCTTAGAGAAGGATTAGGGCAACACAAGAAGGAGGGGATCACGCCCCTCCTCCTTTTCTTTGTTGGTGCAGCAACATAAGAGGGGCCGGCGCCCCTCTTGAAAAGGGTCAAGGGCTCCTAATTTGTAGGAGCCCTAGATATCTATAAAAGGGGACTTGGGCAGCACCTAGGGCATTCATGTGAAGCCCTCCTCCTCTCCAACTCGTGGCCTCCCTTCTCCTCCTCTTGTTTCAGCCACAAGCAAGGAAAAGCAAAGAAAAGGTGTTGGCGGCATCCTCTTCCTCCCTTCCTCCATCCAACGCATGCAAGGGAAAGAGGCTGCAAGGCTTGGTGATCTTCTTCCTTGAGTCCTTCTTCATCTTCCTCCTCCCAAGCACATTCAAGAGTTGAAAGAAAGGGAGGAGATCAGCCATCAAAATATATCTCTGCAAGGGAGCTAGCACCCCGGGGAGATTGGAGCGTTTGGATCGGTTTTTGCTTCGTGTGGATACCCATAGAGGCCGAACACGTGTGCGGCTTCAAGCGAATCTTCTTCCAAAACCACGAACTTCAGTTTGCGGTGATCATCTACCCGCACAAGGTGAAGATATGATCTTCATAATTAGATTAAAAGTTTTTAATTCTAATCTATCTACGAACAGTTTTTAAATAACGTTCATGTGATGAACGTTGATCCCGCTTGTGCCTCTTCCGCTGCCATCTGAATTTATTTAATTTTCTGCGGCATGGGCGGGTTCCCAACAGTGGTATCAGAACCTAGGCTTCGTAGATTAAGGTTAGAATTAATTATAAAAAGGCATGTTAGATCTGAAATTTAAAAGGTTATGTGTGCTAAAATTTTCTGCATGTAGAATTTTTAAGGGTTGCTGATTTTTGCATGCTGATTTTTATATGATAAATTGATGATTCTAATTGCATTGTTAATGGAATTACAAAGTTTAGAATCATGTTTAGCATGATCAGCAACCCATGTCATAAGATAATCAATTAGATTTCAGATCTGAAAATTATAATTATTGCATGTGGTGATGATCATTGGATTCAAACCCTTTTGGTATCAATTGTAAAGACTTGCGATGTGATCTACAATGTCATGTAATTTTCCAGATGCTTGCATGCATCTTATTTGATGTTTTGAGAGGCCTGCATGCCTCCAAAAAGGGGATATAATTTATTATTATATATCTAGTTGTATTTCTGTGATGTGATGTACGTCAACGATCAAGTCAAAGACAGTACATGAGATGAACGGCGAATGTGAGCAGTTGATGGTGATTGGATCAAAAGTTGATCAGGGATCAAATCAAGAAGGCTCGGGACTAATTCAAGAGTTGAAGACCAGTTGATCGATTGACGTGCATGTGCTTGTAATATGACCTAATTAGAATCCATGATCATCACCTATTTAAAATTCAGTTTTTATTTATTGCTGCAATTATAACTGCCTATGATGTGCTATTTGCATGTGATGCGAATGTGAGCGGGGTAGATAGGTTTACATGTGATGCAAACTAATAGACCAATCCAAATGAGACCTAAACTAAAACCTCCTCAATCAAGTCGAGAGTGAACCAACATGAGCGAGTCATATTAGATTAATTGATCTAATTGGTGTCTAGGAAAGCATGAAAGGTGGTTACTTAATTAGGACCTTACTCTCTGAGTAAGGAGAGCCTCCCACCTGCTTACCTGGCCAATTGTTCGATTACCTCTTATGAAGAGCTCAAGTTGCAAACACTAAGACCTGATTAACCGATATTAAGTCCATAGGTCTTCCACCGTAGTAGAGTTGCTAAGATCTTTCAGATGTTGACTTGTCTCGGCTGGACACAGTGGGCAAGTTGCATCGGAGGGCTGGACCTCTCTATAGACATGTGATGTTGTAGGGATAAAGATGGGGTTGGGCACCAATACTGCTAGGTGAGGACCCAATGACAACTTTATTTCTACGGTTATACAGTGGGTCTGACTTAACTAAGGAATGGGACCAATAACTGTTAGGTGAGGTCTTCATGACTTAGAGACCAAGTAGCACTGCAACATGCTTGAGAAGCATTGTACAAGAGTTGTACACCCATCTATTTATGTGTCACCAATAACTGTTAGGTAAGATGGCATATAAATCGGTGGGACCGCAGTACCCACTAGAAACCCTAGTCGTGTAGGATTTCCGTTTTCCTACCAGAAAGTGATAAGTGCTTAATAAATTATAATTTAGTTATCTTTCCATAGCAATTATCAATGTTCTTAAACTGATAAATACATATTTTACCATGAAATCGAATAAACATTGAAATAAATTTAAAATATGGTAGGAGGTAAATAATTCTGAATTTGTCTCTCTCCTGGTTGCGATCTTTCATAAAAACATATAAGAAGGAGATTGTATTGACCCGGTTTAGTAACCTGATTAAGCTAAGGCTATGATTAAATAAGTTTTGGTCCAGATTAGATAATTATTTTTGTATAAGAAAAAAGGTTTGATTAACCTTTTTTATTAAGTCACGGTCCTGGTTTTAGTCTTGTCGAGTCCGATCTGAAGCAGTTCAGCAAGAATTAAATTTAAATGACATTGGGCTCGAGAACAAGTTCAAGCAAATCAACGATCATGACCCACCTCAAATCCAAAGCCAATTCCCAACCAATTCCTTACCTGCCTTCGTATAAAATTTATAATTTTTAAAACTAAAAAAACTAAAAAATAATTAAATATCCACAGTAATTTCGGAAAAAAAATTACTGGAATCACTGTTCATATGAACAGTGTTCCGTGAAAACCCTGTTCATATGAACAGTGTTACCAAAACATAATAATAATAAAAGCTATTTCACTGTTTATCTTCTCCTTCCCAGCGCTGCAACAGGAGACTTCTTCCCTAAATCGGCCAGCCATTCTTCCATTCCTTCCCATCCGTCCACGTATCATCCCGCGTGCCAGATCCATCTACGAGGCATCTTCATCCACGGGTATTCTGCCATCAGCCGATGCAGCCAGCGACCACTCCTCCGCGATCCCGGCCTTCCGTGATCAGCGACCCAGCCGCGTCGAAATCCCAGCATCTCTGCCTCTTCTTCCGCCCGTGACGCATCCGGATCCAATCCCAGTCTCCTGCGATCTAGCCTCCACCGAGAGCTCGTGATCCACTTCTTCCACTGCATCCATGCCACGTCCTTCATCCGGTTCCAACCTCCTAGCAGCCGAGATTCACATCCTCCGATCAGCCATTCTAGCCACGAGACCCATGGAATCCTCCACGCGTGCAGCCAGCGATCACTCCGCTTCCGTGATCCAATCTCCCAGCGTACCCCCTGCTTCCGTGATCCAGCCTCCCAGCACCCATCAATCGGATCCACGTCCCCTCCTTTTCCATAGATCACGCCCTTCTCCAGCAATCTCGCGTGCAACAGTGCCCAGAAACCAGCCTCCGCGAGATCAAAGACCGCAGACCACGCCCTCCTCCTCTCTGGGGATCCATCACTGGTCTTCGGCGATCTATAAGAGGAAGACGGGGAGCTCGGTTCAAGGGGGGAGCTCGGTTGAGGAAAAACAGGGGAGACCCCCTGTTTCGGTGAAAGGAAGAAGAAAGCCGAGAGAGAACCAGAGAAAAAGAAATAAAAAAAAGAGAGAAAGGAGGGGGAGAGAGAGAGTATTTTGGATATTTTGGGAATAATGGGAGGTGAAGACTTTCATTTGAAGATGGGAGGTCGTCCGGAAGCCATGCTCGGCTAAACGTCCAATCTAGGGCTGGATGAAGCCCTAGCAATGTATCAGGGCATTGTAGTTCTTACTTTTTTTTATTATTTTGGAGCTTGTTTAAATTCTTATCTTCAATGAAATATTTCTTTTATGATGTTTAAACCTTGAGCATGTCATTTACTATTCATGTTTGCTAAAGTAGTCTAAGATGATCCATGCCAAGGAAGATGAGGTGTGCTGCACCCTAGATTAGCATACTTAGGTAGACACTTCATGCTATACCGAAGATGGATCTTCCTAAAACTCTTTAGGTTTTTATTTTAAAAGGCTTGTAGCCAAATTGCATGCCTCTCCAAAAGACAAAAATTAAGAACACAGTCCCTGATGCAATGCTATGTGGTGGATTCCAAACCTTAGATCCATTTACTCTGATAAATTCCAATTCGCACTTATACTTTAATTTAGTTAATTCAAGTTAGCAAATTCTTCTTCTTGATTTATATTTAAAAGAAAAATAACTTATTCTTCAATCCCTGTGGACCGACACCCGTAATCACTATCCTGCAGGATACGTGCTATTGCGTGGTTTATTTTCAGAATTGAAAGAACCGATCAATTTTTGGCGTCGTTGCCAGGGATTGCTAGCATAGTTATTTTTCCTATCATTAAAAAAAATGAATTAATTAAAAAAAACTTTCAAATATATATATATCTAAAATAAAATAAAAAATTATTTTCTATTATTGTTACTTTTTTTATCTCCTTTTTCTCTTTTACTAATTTTTTTTAAATTTTTCTTTTGGTCTTATTTGATCAGGAATCGAAGGATAAATCTGGGATGATCAAAAGGAGAATAGCTGGAAAAGGAATGCTGTAAAGGTTTGCCTAAAAAAATTTAAATTGCTGGGAAAATTCTCTTTGGTAACCTCTAAACCTTTCTTGTTTAAATTGATTATTAGCTTAAAATTTTGTGGTGATTGTTTAATTTTAATTTCAGCAAAATTGTGAATGCATGCCTGATACACATACACCAATTGATCTGCACTTAGTAAGGGCAATCACCCCAACAAGATAAGAGCCGGATTTCATCACCTGACTCTTGCCCAACTTAGGTAAACTCAATCTCACATAGTGTCACATTAATTAAAATCAATTAGACGTTGGCTCCTAGGGACATTCGAGCTCAATAGGATGAAGATCACCGAAAGTTGCACCAATTTTGCTCTGTGGCTTAGTTGATGTCTAGGCAAGCTTTGTCCCTATAAGGAAGACAGTTCATCTGTTCGAGGCAAGTGGGTTTTAAGTAGGACCTTTGCGAACGCATCGTGACCCCTCCACTTACCTGGGAGCTTACCTAGTCAACTCGGTTCATTAGACCGGATTGGAGGCTTAGGTGCCCTCTTCAAACCAGTTAGGAGCTGTCTAGTGATTTTAGGATAAATACAAGGATTGATGTGTTTTTCTTTTATTGCATGCTTGATTGATCAAGTACTACTGTATGCAAGGGAGTCGTTCTAGAGTACGTGACCTATTACCTTTTGACCCTGAAATAGAACGGACCCTTAGAAATATTCGAGCTGAGATCAGAACAATAAAATCATCCCCACCTCTTAAGATGGCTGAAGAACAACCCAAACTCCTGAGGGAGTACTTTACTCCCACCATTTACACTTCTCCATCTTGCATTCAATAACCTGAAGTAGCAGCTGTACAATATGAAATAAAGTCTAGTGTGATCCAAATGCTCCCATCTTTTTATGGGCTCACCAATGAAGACCCATATAAACACCTAGATGAATTTCTTGAGATTTGCACCACTGTCAAGATTCAGAACTTCACTGATGATGCTCTGAAACTTAGATTATTCCCCTTCTCCCTTAAAGATAGAGCGAAACAATGGCTGAATTCTTTAGAAGCCAACTCGTTTCGTTCTTGGAATCAAATGCAACAAGAATTTCTTAAAAAATACTTTTCCATAGGAAGAACGAACCAGTTTAGACGTGCCATCACAAGCTTCTCCCAAACTGAGGGAGAAGAATTTTATGAAACTTGGAAGAGATTTCGGAACCTAATCCGTAAATGCCCACATCATCAAATACCTAAATGGCAGCTAGTGCAATATTTCTATGACAGATTGACTGAACGAAACCGTCAGATGATTGATGCCGCATGCGGGGGGACATTCATGCTTCAAAATGAGCATGAAGTATGGCAATTATTTGAAAATCTAAATGAAAACTCCCTCCACCATGCTTCCTGTTCTCGTCAAGCACCCCTGAGTTCTCAAAGAAAAGGGACCATTTGTGAAATAAGTCATTCTATGGACCTGTCTAGCAAGGTAGAAGCATTGTCCCATAAGATTGACCAACTGATGATAGGTGGGCATTACATTAACTCTTCCCAAGCACAAGTGTGTACTATCTGTTCTAGCCCATCCCACCCTATTCATGAGTGCCCTTCAGCGCCCCAATTTTTCGAACTCGTGCAAGAACATATCAATGCTGCTCAAACACAGCCTAGACCGGGTAATGACCCATTTTCTAATACATATAACCCGGGATGGCGAAATCATCCAAACTTTTCTTGGAAGCAGCAAGCTTCGAATACAGCCCAACCCTATTCCCAAAATTTTCAAAATCCTCAGAATTTTCAAACCCCACAAAATATTCATCCCTACCGTCTCTCGATTCAATTTCAACACACTCCTCCTCCACCCCAAAGAAACACAGCCTTTGAGGAGGAAGTGTTGAATGCCCTTCAAGGTTTGGAAACCATTACACAATTGGTGCACTCTCACATGCAATCCATCGCCAAGCTAGAATCCCAAATGGGGCAACTAGCTAATGCACTGAACAAGCGAGAGGAAGGAAAGCTTCCAAGCCAACCATTAAGTAATCCTAGGGGACAATACATGGCTCAACAAAATCAACTAAATGCAATTCATCATGAACAAGCCAATGCTATGACTACCCTAAGGAGTGGACGTGTAGTAGACAATAAGATTGGGGAAGATAACAATAAGGAAGATGAAGAAGAGGATAGACATGTGTCAAATAAAAATCTAAAACCTTCTTCTTCTTCAGCTAGTCTATCTTCTGCCAAAACTCAAATCCCAAAGGCCCCATTTCCTGAAGCTCTTAATTCACCCTCTCCCTTTGACAGAAAGGAAACTTCACTAGAGAAAATGATGGAGGTTTTCAAACAAGTGAAAATCAACCTTCCGCTTCTTGATGCTATTAAACAAGTTCCCTTCTATGCTAAAATTCTCAAAGACCTTTGTACCCAAAAGCGAAAATCTAGGACACATGTGCCTAGAAAGGTCTTCTAACTGAGCAAGTGAGTTCTATTCTCCAACACAACACCCCTCCGAAATTCAAAGATCCTGGTGCTCCCACCATCTCCTGTGTCTTAGGAAATAATTTCATTGATCGAGCACTCTTAGATCTAGGGGCAAGTGTCAACCTTTTACCTTATTCAGTTTATGAGAAACTTGGATTAGTTGAGTTAAAACCAACCTCGGTATCCCTTCAATTGGCTGATCGATCTGTAAAAACATTACGTGGGATAATTGAAGATGTTTTTGTCAAGGTAGACAAATTCTATTTTTCAGTAGATTTCATTGTCCTTGATATGGAACATGAACCTAATCCTAAGAAACAAATCTCCGTGATCCTTGGGCGGTCCTTTTTAGTGACAGCCAATGCGTGCATCAATTGTAGAACAGGGGTAATGAACATATCATTTGGGAACATGAAGGTAAAATTAAATGTGTTCAATGCGGACGACCAACCTGCGAGGAAAGTTGAGTGTTTTATGATAGACAAAATAGATGAACTCATAGAAGGAGATGCAAAAACTACCTCACTGTGGCTGACTGAAGACAATAAACTTAGCGCTTGTTGGGAGGCAACCCAATTCTCTTAGATTTTTTTTTAACATTGAGGACAATGTTAGGTTTAGGTTTGGGGGTATTCATCTTGATTTTCATCCAAAAAAAAAAATTAGAAAAAAATATGTGTTCATTTTCATTTTTTATAAAATAATAATAAATAAAAAAAATTTAAATAAAAAAATTTTTGTTTTTAAAAACCTAATTTCTATACATTTATGCGAGAATGATAAATACACAAGGTATATAAAATCTAAAAAGCCCAATGACTAGTCGGAAGTAATATAAATTTAAGTTCTTTTTATTAAGTCTCTCTTAGGGAGTTGTAAGCTAATTAATACTTTAGAATTTCACTACACACTGGCCGACCCTTCTAAGGTCTAGGCTCGATAATATATTGATAGTATAGTAGCAACCTTGGACCCTGATGAATCATACTTATCTAATTAAAAAAAAAATCGTCAATAAAAAGGATTTAGTCAGGAATATCGAAAAGGGCTACCTATTGTCAAAGGTCAAGTGGGCTTGTGATGAGGACTCCGAGCATAAGTCCGTAGGGGAGTCGTGATGCCCGACACCTTATGCCAACTGGTGTGAGAGTTGTCGACTGACTGCTCGTTACACGGAGAAATCACCACAAGAGTAAAAGTGCACAATTTATATATCTTTTATAATTAAAAAAAAACTCTGTATTGACCTTGAAAAAGACAATAGTGTGAAAGCCGTCGTTGTAAAAATTCGAGTAAACTGGAATATTACATATAAAGTCCATGAGGTACCAAAGTAAACATCCACAACTCTCAAAATTCTGCAGATAAGATGATTTTGAATCAGTAAGCAGGTCCTTTCGACCAATCCTTGGAAACTACTAGTATTAGCAATATTTTGGAGATCCGAACTCTTAGCTTGAATACGGTCCAGATTTCATCGAGCACTCCAGTATAAATGAGTCTTACAACTTCCTAAATGAAAACTTAATGACTTTAACTTAGATTTCATACTAACCTAGAATTTGGGCTGATTTAGTAAATAAAACCGTGTGTGCTTTGAAACTCTTATCATTTATGTATCTTAAATTATATTTTAATAAAAAAAGGGAGTTTTTGAAATTCTTAGCTAGTATGCATTTGGAATTTGATTTTCACTTTATAGATCAATCGATTTAAAAAAAAAAAATTAATTATAACAATAAATGATTTATTTTAATATTGAAGTTTGTGGGTATCTTCACCGGAAACCCTCACGAGACTATAACTCGTCCACTAGGGTAACCTAGGGGTTTAAAGCCTTATTGCATAGGGTAAATGCAATCGCGATGCCTGCAAAAGTGAGTTAGAGTTTTTTTTTTTCTAATTTTATTTTGCTCGAGGACTAGCAAAACATAGGTTTGGGGGTGTGATAAGTGCTTAATAATTTATAATTTAGTTATCTTTCCATAGCAGTTATCAATGTTCTTAAACTGATAAATACATATTTTACCATGAAATCGAATAAACATTGAAATAAATTTAAAATATGGTAAGAGGTAAATAATTCTGAACTTGTCTCTCTTCTGGTTGCGATCTTTCATAAAAACATATAAGGAGGAGATTGTGTTGACCCGGTTTAGTAACCTGATCAAGCTAAGGCTATGATTAAATAAGTTTTGGTCCTGATTAGATAATTATTTTTGTATAAGGAAAAAGGTTTGATTAACCCTTTTTATTAAGTCACGGTCCTGTTGTTAGTCTTGTCGAGTCCGGTCTGAAGCAGTTCAGCAAGAATTAAATTTAAATGACATTGGGCTCGAGAACAAGTTCAAGCAAATCAACGATCATAACCCACCTCAAATCCAAAGCCAATTTCCAACCAATTCCTTACCTGCCTTCGTATAAAATTTATATTTTTTAAAACTAAAAAACTAAAAAATAATTAAATATCCACAGTAATTTCGGAAAAAAAATTACTGGAATCACTGTTCATATGAACAGTGTTCCGTGAAAACCCTGTTCATATGAACAGTGTTACAAAAAAATAATAATAATAAAAGCTATTTCACTGTTTATCTTCTCCTTCCCAGCGCTGCAACAGGAGACTTCTTCCCTAAATCGGCCAGCCATTCTTCCATTCCTTCCCATCCGTCCGCGTATCATCCCGCGTGCCAGATCCATCTACGAGGCATCTTCATCCACGGGTATTCCGCCATCAGCCGATGCAGCCAGCGACCACTCCTCCGCGATCCCGGCCTTCCGTGATCAGCGACCCAGCCGCGTCGAAATCCCAGCATCTCCGCCTCTTCTTCCGCCCGTGACGCATCCGGATCCAATCCCAGTCTCCTGCGATCTAGCCTCCACCGAGAGCTCGTGATCCACTTCTTCCACTGCGTCCATGCCACGTCCTTCATCTAGTTCCAACCTCCCAGCAGCCGAGATTCACATCCTCCGATCAGCCATTCCAGCCACGAGACCCACGGAATCCTCCATGCGTGCAGCCAGCGATCACTCCGCTTCCGTGATCCAATCTCCCAGCGTACCCCCTGCTTCCGTGATCCAGCCTCCCAGCACCCATCAATCGGATCCACGTCCCCTCCTTTTCCATAGATCACGCCCTTCTCCAGCAATCTCGCGTGCAACAGTGCCCAGAAACCAGCCTCCGCGAGATCAAAGACCGCAGACCACGCCCTCCTCCTCTCTGGGGATCCATCACTGGTCTTCGGCGATCTATAAGAGGAAGACGGGGAGCTCGGTTCAAGGGGGGAGCTCGGTTGAGGAAAAACAGGGGAGACCCCCTGTTTCGGTGAAAGGAAGAAGAAAGCCGAGAGAGAACCAGAGAAAAAGAAATAAAAAAAAGAGAGAAAGGAGGGGGAGAGAGAGAGTATTTTGGATATTTTGGGAATAATGGGAGGTGAAGACTTTCATTTGAAGATGGGAGGTCGTCCGGAAGCCATGCTCGGCTAAACGTCCAATCTAGGGCTGGATGAAGCCCTAGCAATGTATCAGGGCATTGTAGTTCTTACTTTTTTTTATTATTTTGGAGCTTGTTTAAATTCTTATCTTCAATGAAATATTTCTTTTATGATGTTTAAACCTTGAGCATGTCATTTACTATTCATGTTTGCTAAAGTAGTCTAAGATGATCCATGCCAAGGAAGATGAGGTGTGCTGCACCCTAGATTAGCATACTTAGGTAGACACTTCATGCTATACCGAAGATGGATCTTCCTAAAACTCTTTAGGTTTTTATTTTAAAAGGCTTGTAGCCAAATTGCATGCCTCTCCAAAAGACAAAAATTAAGAACACAGTCCCTGATGCAATGCTATGTGGTGGATTCCAAACCTTAGATCCATTTACTCTGATAAATTCCAATTCGCACTTATACTTTAATTTAGTTAATTCAAGTTAGCAAATTCTTCTTCTTGATTTATATTTAAAAGAAAAATAACTTATTCTTCAATCCCTGTGGATCGACACCCGTAATCACTATCCTGCAGGATATGTGCTATTGCATGGTTTATTTTCAGAATTGAAAGAACCGATCAGGGAGTGTCAGAAATTCGTGAAAATAGTGGGAGAAATATTTGTTCTAAAAGACCCTAGAACAGATTAGGATCAAGTACAAAAGTCTAACTAGAATCTTTACTCTCTGCAGATCATAATGTCAGCCTCAAACCCTTTGACCCGTATTCTTGAGACCAACCGATTGACCAGTACCAATTATAGAGACTAGCTTAGAAATCTCAATATTGTTCTGAGTTGCGAGAAAATAGGTTATGTGCTCGACAATGATATCCCCACATTATCAGCACGTCCGACTGCTGATCAGCGTACGACGCATGAAAAGTGGACAGACGATGACATTAGGGTCAGGTGCTACATCATGGCATCCATGTCCAATGAACTCCAATGCCAGCATGAGAATATGAAGACTGCTAGAGACATACTAGCACACCTGCAAGAGTTGTATGGTGAGCAGAGTCGCACAGCTCGTTTTGAAGTGTCCAAGAGGCTCTTCAAAGCAAAGATGCGCGAGGGGCAGTCTGTCCATGATCACGGTTTGACTATGATCAAGGATCTGGAGGAGCTTGAGAAGCTCGGTATGAACATGCACAAGGAATTGGAAGTAGATCTGATCCTTCAATCCCTTCCTGATTCATTTGGACAGTTTATAGTAAACTACCACATGAATAAGATTGAATGCACTAAGACTGAACTGTTAAACATGTTGGTAACTGCTGAGGAAGCCTTGAAAGGTTCAAGGGGCAATGTCCTTGCTGCTGAGTTGACTTCTAGTTCCAAGAGAAAGTGTACTTGGAAAAAAAAGAAGCCTGCAAAGAAGCAAAAGAAAGATAAGAAGCCAAAGAAGGAAGTTCAAAAGAAAAAGACTAATGACAAAGAAAAATGTTTCCACTGCAATGTCGATGGCCACTGGAAAAGGAACTGTCCTTCATATCTCGAGAGCCTGAAGAACAAGAAGCTGACACACCTTCAGAAGGTATAGACTTGCTCGTAATTGAAACTAATCTAACGGTTTCTTCTACTTCTAGTTGGGTTATAGATTCTGGTTCTAGTGCTCACTTGTGCACAACTATGCGGGGTCTAAAGAAAAGTAGAAGGCTGGCGGAAGGTGCGGTAACCCTTCGGATTGGCAACGGGGCAAAAGTTGCTGTTGTGGCTGTGGGCACCTACCCTCTGCGACTACCGTCTGGTTTTAGTTTATTACTTAGAGACTGTTATTATGTACCTGCTGCTAGCAGAAATTTGATTTCTATTTCATGTCTAGCACAGGAAGGTCATGTTTTTACATTTGACAAAGACTGCTGTTCTATTTATTTCAGAAATAAAATAGTCGCACGTGGTTTTATGATTGACAGTCTCTATCATTTGCATATGGATGTATCTGTAAATGTGTCTAAGCAAGAAGTGAGTGTCAAAGGATCCAAGAGATCCAGGGATGAGATAAACCAGAAGTATTTGTGGCACCTCAGGCTTGGCCATATTGGAGAGGACAAAATGAACAAAATAGATAAAGATGGGCTTCTCGGCTCATTGACTTCCGAGTCATATCCAGTTTGCGAGTCTTGTCTTCAAGAAAAAATAGCTAGATTGCCCTTTGTAGGACATGGGAAGAGGACCACTGAAATACTTACCCTAGTACATACAGATGTATGTGGCCCATTCAATGTGCTAGCCAGGGGACGTTATTCGTACTTCATTACCTTTACCGATGATTATTCACGGTATGGGTATGTGTATCTAATGAGACACAAATCTGAATCTTTTGAAAAGTTCAAAGAGTTCAAAAATGAAGTAGAAAAACAAACTGAAAAACCTCTTAAGGCTCTTCGATCAGATCGAGGAGGAGAATACCTTAGTGGAAAATTCCGGGACTATCTCAAGAAGAATGGCATAGTCTCACAATGGACTCCTCCGGGTACACTTCAACTCAACGAGGTGTCAGAGAGGAGAAATCGGACTCTATTAGATATTGTCTGATCCATGATGAGCTTCACTGATTTACCTATGTTTCTTTGGGGAGATGCCTTACTTACCGCAGTATATCTACTGAATAGAGTTTCCTCTAAATCCATTCCTACCACACCGTATGAGATATGGCATGGTAAGAAACCAAGTCTTGGTCATCTCAAGATTTGGGGATGTCCGCCCCACATCAAGCGACTACAGGCGGACAAACTAGAGGCTAGGACCATAAGTGCTCGTTTTATAGGATATCCTAAAGAGTCATTAGGATACAATTTTTACGTCTCAGAGGATCACAATATTTTTGTGAGCCGACATGCCATCTTCTTGGAAAAATAGTTTATCCTTGATAGAGGCAGTGGGAGGAAAATTGAGCTTGAAGAGAAAGTCTCTGAAAAGCAACGAGTCATAGATCCTATAGAATCCATTCATACAGAGTCAGTATACATTCCACCTCGCAGATTTAGTAGGGTCTCCCATCCTCCTGATAGATACTTAGGTATGCTTGAAGAGGATACTAAAGAAATGTTTCTCATGGAAGATAGGGAACACATAGAGGATCTCAAAACCTACAACGAGGCGATATCAGATATCGATTCCGAGAAATGGCTGGAAGCTATGAAGTCAGAGTTGGACTCCATGCATTCCAACCATGTTTGGACCTTAGTGGATCCACCAGAAGGTATTATACCTATTGGATGTAAGTGGATCTACAAAAGGAAGATAGGTTCGGATGGAAAGGTAGAGACCTATAAGGCAAGGCTTGTGGCGAAAGGGTATAGTCAGCGCGAAGGCATTGACTATCAGGAAACCTTTTCACCTGTAGCCATGCTGAAATCCATCCGAACATTGCTTGCCATTGCAGCATTTCATGATTATGAAATTTGGCAGATGGATGTGAAAACAGCTTTCCTGAATGGACATCTTGATGAAGATATCTATATGGAACAGGCTTTGGGTTTCACTTCCAGTGATGGAGATCACAAGGTCTGCAAGTTGCAAAGGTCCATTTATGGACTAAAGCAAGCATCTCAAAGTTGGAATACTCGTTTCGATGATGCAATCAAAACGTTTGATTTCATCAAGAACGAAGAGGAACCATGTGTCTATAAGAAGGTTAGTGGGAGTGCTATCGTATTCCTCGTACAGTACGTGGACGACATCCTCCTGATAGGGAATGATATTCTCATGCTAACCTCGATCAAGGTCTAGTTGTTAAAAGAATTCTCCATGAAAGACCTTGGGGAAGCATCCTATATTTTGGGGATAAAAGTCTATAGAGATAGATCTAAAAGGATGCTTGGCCTATCATAGAAGATGTACATAGAGGAAGTGCTGAAAAGGTTCAGCATGGAAAACTCTAAAAGGGATCTCTTACCCCTAAGGCATGGAATTCATCTCTCCAAGAAGATGTGCCCCAACACATCTGAAGAGATTCAACGCATGAGCAAGATCCCTTATGCATCGGCAATAGGGAGCCTCATGTATGCCATGCTGTGTACACGACCTGATATAGCCCTTGCTGTGAGTGTCACTAGCAGATATCAGTCGAATCCAGGTGAAGAGCACTGGACAGCTGTGAAGAATATTCTTAAGTACTTAAGAAGAACTAAAGATTTATTCTTGGTCTTTGGAGGAACATCAGAGTTAAAGATAGAAGGGTACACAGATTTAGACTTCATGACTGATATCGATGATAGAAAGTCAACATCTGGATATGTGTTCTTGTGCAATGGTGGTACGGTGAATTGAAAAAGTTCTAAACAACCGATCATTGCTGATTCTACTATGGAAGCTGAATACATCGCCACCTCTGAAGCTGCTAAAGAAGGCTTCTGGTTCAAGAAATTCATTGCAGAGTTGGACGTGATGACAACAGATGCCATAACACTCTACTGCGATAATAATGGCGTCATAACTCTTGCTAAGGAGCCAAGGTCTCATCAGAAGTCCAAGCATATAGAGCGGCGCTTTCACCTCATACGCGACTATGTTGAGAAGAAATATGTCGAGGTGCAGAGAGTAGACTCCGCGGACAACATAGCGGATCCGTTCACTAAGCAGCTGAATCAGCAAAAGACTGAAGCCCACCTTGAGAAGATGGGACTTAGATATATGACTGATTGGCTTTAGTGCAAGTGGGAGATTGTTAGATGTATGCCCTAGAAACCAATCTGGCTGACACATTGTTAATTCTAGGACATAATTTTGTACTTGACTATTTATTATTGAATAAATAAAAGACATCTTTTTTATTCATATTATTTATGTGTCTATGAATCGTCCAAGAATTAATAAGATGATGATGCATATTCTTAAGAGTTAAGAATTTGAGCCATACATCATTGGTGATTAATTTCTGAATGCTCCTGATCAATGGATCATCACGAGGACGGTGATCGATCCGATCATTGCACACATTGCTTTTCTTATGGATGGATGAGACTCGAGTCTACAGTGTGGCGACATTGAAGTAATAGTACAGGTGCTTGTTAAGAACAAGAGTACTGAGCGTGACCAAGACAAGAAGTCACTTGGATGTCTATCCACTCGTCAGTGACTTGCTTGATGTTGCAGTAGTGTGACTGGTCCTTTGACCTGCGGTGCTTCGGCTACTCACAGTGAGGTTATTGTAGTTTGACTGCACGTATACATGGTTCCTAGACATACGGGTCCATGCAGTGTAGATTGGCTGCAATAGGTTCACTGTAGGAGTAGGATATGCACCTATATGGAATCTATCGATCTTGGTAGATAAGGAGAGATACTATCTGATTTATAAGACTGAGTTCGTAAGACCTCGGCCGGGGCAGTATGCATAGTGGAGAAAGAGTTTTTCACTCTCGAACTTAAGTCGAACAAATCTTGACATATGACAGACGATGGGGTTTGACGAGTTGTCCATGACCTCCGTCCTGTAGGGATCCATGATAGTAGGACTGTATCATATGATAACTGCACCTAGAGATTCACCATTCTATTCTGCTGGGTAGCCACTACATGCTGCTAGGTGTCACTGGTGGATGGTGGGACTCATAGGGATTATCTCGATGATCGATAAATCCTAATGAGTAGAGTTGGAATCGTTCCGACCCATTAAAAAGAGTTTTCAATGATATTGTGATAGAGATCACAATATATCTCACTACCAGTCAGAATAGAACCTATGGGGTCACATACACTAGAGGTATTGACCGATCCGATGGTTGAATCGTGATTAGGAATCACAAGTAATCAATTCGATTGATAATCAGTTGAAGAAGGAACAATGGAATTAATTAATTGGACTTAAACACAAATCCTACTTCGAGTAGGATTCCTAGAGTCCTAATTGGATTAGGACTGGAAATTCTATTTGGAGTAGGACTGGGATTCCTACTTGGAGTAGGATTCCTACAATCCTAATTAGATTAGGAGTTTTGAATTAAATTTGGATTCCTACTTGGAGTAGGATTCCCAGAGTCCTAATCGGATTAGGACTTCGGATTCAAATTAGAGTCCTAATTGGATTAGGACTAAAATTAAATAAGTCTTAATTGGATTAGGGTTTCTTAAGTCCTAATTAATTATTAATCTCATGAATCAACATGACTTCTAATTGGGTTAGGATTGAAGAGTTCAATTGAGTCATGTTTCATTCAAGTTCTAATTGGATTAGGACTAGTATAGATTAAACCCAATTGATTCATGATTTGGTTAAACCCTAATTGGATTAGGACTAAAACAAATAGGGGCCTCCTAATCCTCCTTAGGGCAACACAAGAAGGAGGGGATCACGCCCCTCCTCCTTTTCTTTGTTGGTGCGGCAACACAAGAGGGGCCGACGCCCCTCTTGAAAAGGGTCAAGGGCTCCTAATTTGTAGGAGCCCTAGATATCTATAAAAGGGGACTTGGGCGGCACCTAGGGCATTCATGTGAAGCCCTCCTCCTCTCTAACTCGTGGCCTCCCTTCTCCTCCTCTTGTTTCAGCCGCAAGCAAGGAAAAGCAAAGAAAAGGTGTTGGCGGCATCCTCTTCCTCCCTTCCTCCTTCCAACGCATGCAAGGGAAAGAGGCTACAAGGCTTGGTGATCATCTTCCTTGAGTCCTCCTTCATCTTCCTCCTCCCAAGCACATTCAAGAGTTGAAAGAAAGGGAGGAGATCAGCCATCAAAATATATCTCTGCAAGGGAGCTAGCACCCTGGGGAGATTGGAGCGTTTGGATCGGTTTCTGCTTCGTGTGGATACCCGTAGAGGCCGGACATGTATGCGGCTTCAAGCGAATCTTCTTCCAAAACCACGAACTTCAGTTTGCGGTGATCATCTACCCACACAAGGTGAAGATCTGATCTTCATAATTAGATTAAAAGTTTTTAATTCTAATCTATCTACGAACGGTTTTTGAATAACGTTCATGTGATGAACGTTAATCCCGCTTGTGCCTCTTCCGCTGCCATCTGAATTTATTTAATTTTCTGCGGCATGGGCGGGTTCCCAATAATCTGGTCCTTCAGTCCCTGCTGAGCCATCTACTTCAGCTGGACCCTCTACCATACCACCACCTCAGCAGCCCCTAGAAGTAAGGATCTGCACTGAGCAGCTCCGGGAGCTGAGAGATGAGATAGTGAGGGAGCTGAGAGGTTCACACAGTGCACCCTCCACTGACGTCATTCCCTCCACAGCAGCGGTGTCCATGATGATAGCAGATCTTAGGGAGGAGATGTCAAACATGAGGAGCCTAGTCCAGGGTCAATACTTGAGCCTTACAACCATAAAGGAAGTCACGAGGCAGATGCGAGACAGCATCAGAGAAGAGATGGGCAGGCAGAGAAAAGGAGCGGAAAGGCTTGCAAATGTCGTGATCTTCAAACTTGACTCCATCCAAAAAAGTGTGACCCAACTAGCGGAGACACAGGCTAAGGCAACCTCAGAGATCATCACGCAACTAGGAAATGTATCTGAGGGGATGAGCCTGGTCCTCCGATCTAGCCGACTAAATTTGGGAGCCTCATCCTCCTCCTCTACTAGATGACCCTAGTTGCATTTCTATTTTTATGATGTACAGTCCTTTGTGGACTTTCTGAAATGTATTCAAACTTGAACTTAATACAATGAATAGAGATTTTCTTTCAAAAAAAACTGTGCAATTTGACTTGTTATCTCTTTCTGTGTTATGTGCTTTTTGCTATGATGACAAAAAGGGGGAGAAAAATGTAAAGGAATATAAACAAGAAACATTCTTAAGCAAAAAAACTAATGTAATTTGTTCTTAGTGGATTCAATACCTCGAGGCTGATTATTTCTCTGTTGGGGCTCCTCAAGGAGTAATCTTCAGAATCTATTCAAGGGATATTCGGAAATTAGTTGAATCATATTAAAGAACAAATTGTCAGATTTTTCTTCTATAATTAAAAGAAATTTAACAAAAATCTGAACAAAGTTCAAACAGAAAAGAATGCAAATATTGAGGGAGAGAATCTAAAATTTTAACAAAGCAATATAAGCCAAACAATTGAGTGTATATTTTGAAGGCTTATATCATTCCATTTGAATTCATTTTGAAACTTTACTGCAATTTATTTCTTGATTGAGCAATTCACTTTACAAATACTCAATATTTTGTCGTCATCAAAAAGGGAGAGATTGTGGAGTGATTGATTAAACCCCTATTTGATTTTGATGAGCTCAAAGCATTTGAGTATATTTTATGTTATACTAATGAATTCAATCTAGTGTTTCACGCAAATATTTGTGTATTTTCAATTAAGTACCTCAAGCTTTGGTTCAAAATAATTTGGACAAGTATTGAACTCTATATGAACCAAAGTCTGAATCCTGAGTCGACTCCGGAAGATTACGAGTCGACTTCAAGTAGTTTAGAGTTTCTGGCACGAGCTCGAGTCAACTCTGATACTCTACGAGTTGACTCCGTCTGAGAACAGAAAGATAGAAAAATAGTTTTTCAGACCCTGTCAGCGAGTCGAATCCAGAAGGCTTCGAGTCGACTCCGATACTTGCCGAGTCGACTCCCAACAGTTCCGAGTCGACTCCAAGGAGTAACAGACAGAAAGACAGAGCGATGGATTTTAGACCCTGTTACCGAGTCGACTCCAGAAGGATGCGAGTCGACTCCGACGTTTGGCGAGTCGACTCCTAATTATGCCCGAGTCGACTCTCAAAGGAAAGCAGACTGAAAGGCAGAGAACCAAACTCAGTAACCCTGTAAACGAGTCGACTCCAAGAATTTCAGAGTCGACCCCCAAGTCAGCCGAGTCGACTCCAACAAAGTGCGAGTCGACTCCGAGGCAGTTCAAATCAATAGACAGAGGATTGGCTTTTCGGACTCTGAGAGTCGAGTCGACTCCAAGAATTCCAGAGTCGACCCCCAAGTCAGCTGAGTCGACTCCAACAAGTGCGAGTCGACTTCGAGGCAGTTCAGTCAACAGACAGAGGATCGGCTTTTCGGACTTTGAGAGCCGAGTCGACTCCAAGAGAACCCGAGTCGACTCGAGAGAGAAAAGTAGAGAAATGGATCTCTGAAACCCTGAGAACGAGCCGTCTCCAAAAGTGCCGAGTCATCTCTAGATATTGGCGAGTCGACTCCAAGTTTGGTCCGAGTCGACTCCAGGACGGGACAGCACGGGACAGCACTTTAATTCAAATCCTGAATAGTGGGCGAGTCGTCTCCAGTGAAGCATGAGTCGACTCCAACAACAGCCGAGTCGACTTCAGATCGAGCGAGTCGACTCCGACCCCAACGGATACATTGTCAGGATGTGCAGACTGTACAGAACGGCTACAAATCAGTGTCTAATGATGAGAGCACAAAAGTGTGACCTACATGTCACCAAAATTAGTGTTATTGCTAACCGATAATAATAAATTTACTAGATTAATATTATATTTGGGTTTGACACAGATTATCATAAATTAGTGATAAAATGCACATTGAGTGCAAATTTGACTTCAGAAGGATCCCTTCCCAGATCTGACCCGGTTGAAGATCGGGTCGGGTCCGGGTCGGGTCCGAGTCGTGTCCGAGTCAGGTTCGGGTCCGAATCGGATCCAATTTTTCTTGCTTTTGGGAAAAAATTTTGGGCAAATCTAATTTGGCCATATCATAACTATGAGGTGTGATGAAAGCACAAAAGTGCGACCTACATATTACTAAAATTAGTGTTATTGTTAACCGATAATGATAAATTTACTGGATTAATATTATATTTGGGTTTAACATAGATTAGTATATTTTAGAGATAAAATGCACATTGAGTACAAATTTGACTTCAAGTCAGGTCCGAGTCGGGTTCGGATCCGAGTCGGGTTTGGGTCCGAATCGGGTCCATTTCTTTTGTGCTTTTTGAAAATAATTTTGGGCAAATCTAAATTGGCTATATCATAACTATAAGGTGCTGGGTGACCCATGACTTGAAAGAATTGCACTTGACCCCCAGCCTGGATAGATGACCCGTCTACAAGCCAAATTTCATATCATACTATTTTTTTATTTATATGACTAATTGGACAGAACTTGGTGTCTCCCAGCTCCCATCTTACGAGGGAAAGAAAAATCCAAGCCACCGCGTCCGCGCCCCCCTCCGTGATCCAAGCGCCCGTCCGCATTCATCCGGCGATCCCGCACGGCGTCCAGATCCTATTTCGGATTCCCAGCGTCTCAGCCCTCTCCCGTGGATCCATGTCTTCCCCGCGATCCTCTCTTTCGAATGCCAGCACCACAGCATCCCGCGATCCCGCACCGCATCTTCACCGCGTCCCCACCTTTCGATTTCAGGTCGTGGTCCAAGCAAGGCCACATCCTTCCTCTTCAGCCCACGTCCCCGCCTTCCTTCCGCGATCCGGAAACCCAGCAGCCTTCCAGCAAGGTAGATCCCAAACCGGAATCCAAGCCACAGCATCCCCATTTCCTCCTCATCCGGCAACGACAAAGGATTCCCAGCATCCGGACATCGCACCCGAGCCAGATTCAGAATCCCTCTTCCGTGATTCCGCGATCCCGCACCGCGTCCGCGCCCCCCCTTCCGTGATTCCATTTCAAGTGACCCTGCGGCTATAAGAGGAGAAGAAGGAGGAGGAGGAAGGAGAGCTCGGTGGTGGTGGCTGGCTGGTCCAAGAAAGAGGAGGAGGCGGGCTGGGTGTTGAGCCAAAGAACAGGGGAGGCCCTGTTTTCCGAGAAGAAGGAAGAAGAAAAAAAAATGTTATTTTAATTTTTCTTTTGTTTAGGTGTTCAAACGAGTTACTTGTTCCTTGTTTTTTTTATATATTTTTTTTCTTTCTTACTCTTGTAAGCACTTGTCCTTTTATGCAATCCATAAATTTATTTTATGCAATACATGTCTAAGTTTTAATTTAATATTCTATAATTTATTATATGCATTCTAGAATTCTTAATCTTGGAATGAATCTTTGCAGTTTGATTGACGATTTTGATTTATATTCTGTCTTTAGAAATCGAATCCTACTCTGCATCAAATTTCAATTGCAAGTTTTCTTTCTTTCCTTTATTTATTTTCAAATAGAAACCATTCTCTAATAGACTCGAGAATCATTCCACATCCCCGAAATAATGTTTTTCCTTTATCATTCAAAAATCGATTTTGAATCCGAGTGAATGTTCTAATTTTTATGCAACTCCAATCGCCTCCCTGTGGATCGACCTCTTACAACCGCTATTCTTCGAGTAGGAAAGGTAAGAGTAAAATTAAATTAAACTTTATTTGTCGGTTCTAACAACGATCTGTTTAGCATATTTTTAGTTAGATAGGAAAGGACGAACAAAATTTTGGCGCAGTTGTCGGGGAGGCAAATCGAGAAGTAAGAATGATCACGAAGATCAAATCAAATTTTGGATGCCCGGAGTGAACGTACTCCGGTAGTAAGTTTTTATTTTTATTTTTATTAATTTTTCTTATTTTGATAATTTCTAGTTAATAATTCGTAGTTATTAAATTCTGAAATTTGAAATTCGAAATTTAAAATTCAAAAAAAATTAAAAAAAAATTTTAAAATTCAAAATTTGAATTCTGAGATTCGAAATTTGAAGTTTAAAAAGAAAAAACATTTTAATTAAATCAAAAAAAATATAAAAAAAATTATTATTTTTGCTAGTAATTGATAGGGTGCAATCCCCCGAGGTTATCATACCTCTATTGGGACTCCTCACGGAGTAATCTCCAGAGCTTATTCAACGGGCATTCGGAGATTGACTGACGCATAATAATTGTGTTTAGTTTACATTCAAGTTATTGCTATAAAAAAAAATAAATAAAAATAAAAAATTATTAAAAAAATAAAAATGAAAATAAAAAATTTTTGCTTGCTCATTTAATCAATACAACCTAATGACATTGCATAAACTTTAAAAAAAATATTGATTATTTGCTGCATTTAGTATTAAGCATTTGCATAAAGTAATTAAGGGCAAAACCGATTAAAAAGATAAGGTCGGAAAGTCATTACCTGTCCTTAGCCCAAAAATCACCACCTTGCATACTTATCCTAAGCCAAATTAAATTAAAATCAAATTAGACGTTGGCCTTAGGGTTTTCGAGCTCAATTAGGCTCTTGGAAAGAAGCGGCTGAAAGCCACTCCAGTGAGAATTTAGTAATTGGTGATGTCTAGAAAAGTTTTACAACAGTGAGAACTGTTACGGGTATTGTGGTATCGGTGTATCCCTTCTGGCACCACCACACACCCCGGGACTTTCCTGGTCACTGATTACTGGATTGCTTGACTGGTAAGCTCAAGCTTAATCTGAAAGGGAGATTAGGAGCTGTCTAATCTAGGAGAGAATTTCAGGAACTTTTTAACCTGATACATCTCTGTGCAACTAGATTTAAGAAGCTACTAAACCTCACTTAGTTCTAAGACTAATAGGGTCAAATTGTTGTGTGGTGTTGGTTGTGGTCATCTGTGTCTAGCTCTTCTCTTCTTTTAGGATTTCGTTCATTGTAGGAGTCAAATCTAATGAAGTGTTGATAATGTATGCATGGTAGAAGGTCATTAAGGGATAAGTTAACCCCATTTGATCCTGAGATTGACAGAACTTTTCATCACAACTTGCGAACTGTAAACCAACTGACAATCTCTACAATGGGTGAACACATTAGAACTTTGAATGAGTTATTCGCACCCGCATCCGCTAGTCCCCCTACTTGCATAGTATTACCAATTAATAATACAGCCCAATTCGAGATTCGGGCTGCAACAATAAACATGTTACCCAAGTTTCATGGGTTCGAGAGTGAACAACCCTACATTCATCTAAACAAATTTTTGACAATCTGTCAAACGTTTAGAAATCAAAATTTAGATGAAGAGGGTATTAAATTAAGGTTATTTCCCATGACTTTAGAGGATCGTGCTGCTGCATGGCTGTATTCCCTAGCTTCAAATTCCATCACATCATGGGAACAACTATCTAGGAAGTTCATGGCTAAGTTCTATCCCATGGTAAAAACTGAAAAAATTAAGGATGCAATCAGAACTTTTAGAGGAAAATCTGAGGAGGAATTTTCCCAACTATGGGAAAGATTCCATGATCTTTTGGTCAAGTGCCCCCACCATGGGCTTGACAAGGCTGATCTAGTACATTTCTTTTACAAAGGACTACCTCCGGCACATAGAAACATGATCGAGTCCATGCACAAAGGTAGGTTCATGGACCAAACCCCGGATCAAGCCTATGAATTTCTTGTTGACTTAGCCGAGAACGCCCAAAATTGGAGTAGCTATGGTAAGGAAGTAAATAAAGATGAGTTCGGGTCTAGAAAACCAGGTAATTATGAAATGAAAGCAGACCCAGAACTCAAAAATGTCATGTCCAGTCTGGTGACTGGAATGAACAACTTAAGCAAAAAGTTTGATGCTTTCACTGTTTCCACTAGCTCGAGTTCATATAAAGAGTTAAATCCCATCATGAAAGTGGATCACGAGTCACATAGTTTATGTATCTTGTGTAATAGTTCTGAGCATCTAGTGGAGTGTTGTCCTAGTTTACCCAACATTAAGGCTGAGCAGGCAAATGCTCTTAACTCATATAGTGCCTTCAAGAAGCCCACTCCCAATTCATTCAGCCCAGTCTACCACCCTGATAATAGGTTCCACCCAAATTTTTCATACAAGCAAAATGAACCTATTCAGCATCAAGGTGGTCCACCAGATTTTCAGAAGAATTTTTTCAGGATAGGTCCATCACAAATAAACCAATCATTGGCTCCACCTATTCCTACTTATAGTGCCCCTATCCCTCAGCAAACTACATCATTAGAAGCCATGATGGCTAACATGATGAAGCAGCAACAAGACTTCATCCAACAGCAACAACAGACCAACATAGCTCAAACCCAGACTAATCAATTCCATGCGCAAGCGATTGCAAAACTTGAGGTTAGTCTGAGCCAAATAGCTAACTCTTTAGGGGATAGAAAGAGAGGTGAATTGCCCAGTCAGCCAGTACCTAACCCTAGTAGACAACAGAATCAAGGGCCGAGAGGCCAATTTCAGATTGATTCTAATGGAAACCCTACCCATGAAGTCCAGGCAATTACCACTTTACGGTCTGGCAAGCAAGTGGACAACAAAGTCCAACTTCCTGTGCAAGAAAAAGAAGAAAAGCATGAACCAAACCCCACCCAGAAAAGGCACAAGAACAGGGAACACAAGGAATAGAGGAGAAACCAATAGAAACTTACACACCTAAGGCTCCCTTTCCTAGTAGACTACAAGACTCAAAGAAAAAAATCTCAGTACGATGAAATCATGGAAGTCTTTAAAAATGTCCAGATAAATTTACCCTTCCTAGATGCCATCAGACAGATCCCCTCCTATACAAAATTTTTAAAAGACCTAACCACGGAAAAAAGGAAAACCAGTATTCCTAGGCAAGCTGTGATGGCTGCACAAGCCTCATCTCTTATTCAACAGCAGATTGCCCTAAAATACAAGGATCCTGGTTGCCCCACTGTTGAAATTAAAATAGGAGAAACCATCATTCGGAGAACCCTATTAGACTTAGGAGCAAGTGTGAACCTATTACCCTATTCTGTCTACACCGAACTAGGTTTGGGGGAATTAAAGTCCACAAAAATTACCTTGTCATTAGCAGATAGGACTGTGAAGTATCCCAAAGGAATTGTGGAGGATGTGATTGTAAAAGTTAATGAATTCTACTACCCTGTGGATTTTGTAGTCCTTGAAACTGAACCAGTAAAAAATCCAGAAAGTCACATCCCGGTGATCCTAGGTAGACCATTTTTGGCCACTTCAAATGCTGTGATTAGTTGCCGAAATGGAATAATGACTCTAGCCTTTGGGAACATGACTGTCCAGCTCAATGTTTTTCATAGTAGTAGTCAGTCAACTGAGATGGACGATTTGGAAGAAATTCACATGATTGAGAATATAATTAGCAGTTCTTTTGAAGAGTCGAGTTATGCTGACCCATTAGAAAGATGTTTGGCTAATTTTGGTCAAGATTGTGAGTCAAGTCAAGAGGTTAATGCATTGTTAGATTCCATTCCTGTGATGGATACTAGCAGATGGGCCACCAAGTTTGAATCATTGCCTATTTCGGAATCTCAGCTAGTGTCATCCAATGTCAAACCTCCACAACTAGAACTCAAAGACCTTCCCGAAAACTTGAAGTATGCATTTCTTGGAGAAAACAAGACCTTACCTGTTATAATTGCATCGAATCTAACTAAAGAACAGGAAGAGAAGCTGTTAAGTATCCTTCGAAAGAATCAGAAAGCTATCGGTTGGTCTATAGCTGATATTAAGGGGATTAGTCCTTCTGTGGTCCAACATAAAATCCATCTAGAAGAAGATGCAAAAATTTCTAGAGAACCACAAAGGCGACTTAATCCAATCATGAAGGACGTAGTTCGAGCCGAGGTCATCAAGCTTTTAGATGCAGGGATTATATACCCTATTTCTGATAGTCAATGGGTAAGCCCAGTTCAAGTCGTACCTAAAAAGTCTGGCATCACTGTGGTGAAAAATGACCAAAATGAGTTAGTCCCAACTCGAATCCAAACTGGATGGCGAGTGTGCATCGACTACAGAAAGCTGAACGCCATGACTAGGAAAGACCACTTCCCACTACCCTTCATTGACCAAATGTTAGAACGTCTAGCTGGCCACTCTCATTACTGTTTTCTTGATAGTTATTCTGGATATAACCAAGTTCCAATTGCACGTGAGGATCAAGAGAAAACCACATTCTCCTGTCCTTATGGCACTTTTGCCTATCGTCGCATGCCTTTTGGGTTATGCAATGCACCGGCTACATTCCAGTGGTGTATGATGAGCATTTTCTCCGACATGGTGGAGAAATTTTTAGAAGTTTTTATGGATGACTTTTCTGTATTCGGATCTAGTTTTAATGAATGTCTCCATCACTTGACCCTTGTTGTAGAACGGTGCAAAGAGAAAAATTTAGTTCTTAACTGGGAAAAATGTCATTTTATGGTCCAATCAGGTATTGTTTTGGGACACATTGTGTCACAAAGGGGAATCGAGGTAGATAAAGCCAAAGTAGAATTAATTGCCAAGTTACCACCTTCCAAAACTGTTAGGGAAGTTAGATCCTTTTTAGGGCATGCGGGTTTTTACCGCCGCTTTATCAAGGATTTTAGCAAAATATCAAAACCCTTATGTGATTTGTTGGCCAAAGATACTGTTTTTAATTTTTCGCCAATTTGTATAACTGCTTTCGAAAGACTAAAGTCTGAACTAACCTCAGCACCCATCATAAGGTCCCCTGATTGGAATCTGCCATTTGAAATCATGTGTGATGCATCTGATTATGCCATAGGTGCCGTCCTAGGTCAGCGAGTGGGGAAGCTTCCCCACGTGATTCATTATGCGAGCAAAACTCTGAATGACGCCCAACTTAACTATTCTACAACTGAAAAAGAGTTGTTGGCTGTTGTCTTTGCTCTTGACAAATTTCGTCCCTATCTGATAGGATCCAAGGTCCTTATTTATTCTGATCATGCCGCCCTTAAGTACCTTCTCACAAAAAAGGATGCCAAGGCAAGACTCATTCGTTGGATCCTATTGCTTCAAGAATTCGATCTTGAAATACGAGATAAAAAGGGATCTGAAAATGTTGTAGCTGACCACTTGTCCAGACTAATTGTCGAATCATCTGGAGAATCCATGCCTGTGTCCGAGACCTTCCCTGATGAACAATTAATGATGATTTCCCATACCAATGTTCCATGGTATGCTGATGTAGTCAACTATCTAGTTACTGAACAAATGCCCCGTTCATGGACCAAACAAGAGAAATTCCGCTTCCTAGCTCGTGTAAAATGGTATTTTTGGGATGAACCATACTTGTTCAAATACTGTCCTGATCAAATCATCAGACGATGCATCCCTGAACACGATCAAAGGAATGTCCTTTTCTTTTGTCATGACCATGCTTGTGGTGGTCATTTTAGTGGGAAGAAAACTGCTGCAAAAGTCTTGCAGTGCGGATTTTATTGGCCCACACTATTTCGAGATGCGCATGACTATTGTAAATCTTGCGATCGACGTCAACGATTAGGAAAACTTTCGAGAAAGAATGAGATGCCCCTGAACCCTATCTTAATTATAGAAATTTTCGATGTTTGGGGTATTGATTTTATGGGTCCTTTTTCTATGTCATTTGGGCATCAATACATTCTTGTGGCAGTTGACTATGTATCAAAATGGATTGAGGCTATCGCGTGTAAGACCAATGATCACAAAGTGGTGATCAAGTTCCTTAAAGAATCTATCTTTGCTCGTTTTGGCACCCCTCGTGCTATCATTAGTGATGGGGGGAGACATTTTTGTAATAAAATCTTTAAAGCCCTTATGAGAAAGTACAATATTAATCACAAGGTCAGTACACCATATCATCCACAAACAAGTGGACAAGTCGAAATTTCCAATCAGGAGATCAAGACCATCCTTGAAAAAACTGTTCATACATCTCGGAAGGATTGGTCTCTTAGGCTAACAGATGCACTGTGGGCATATCGGACGGCTTACAAAACACCAATTGGAATGTCTCCATATAGAACTGTCTATGGCAAGGCCTACCATTTACCTGTTGAGTTAGAGCACAAGGCCTATTGGGCTATTAAACATTTAAATTTCGATCTTGACAAAGCAGGAGAACATAGAAAGCTTCAACTCGATGAGCTTGAAGAAATTAGAAACGATGCTTACGAGTGTGCCAAAAAGTACAAAGATCGTATGAAGATCATGCATGATAAAATGATCATTCGTAAGGAATTTCACCAAGGACAAAAAGTCCTTCTATATGATTCTCGATTACATCTATTCCCTGAAAAACTTAAATCTCGCTGGACTGGCCCATACACAGTAGAGAAAGTGCACCCGCATGGTGCAGTAGTAATATGCAATATCAAGGATGGTAGGTCCTTTCAAGTCAATGGACATCGTTTAAAACCATACCTTGAGTATCTGAGTCCAGAAGTTGAGGAGACACTTCTGACCGACCCTGTTTATCATGAATGAATTAGAATTATCTGGCTGAAGACATAAAACTTAGCGCTCTTGGGAGGCAACCCAACATATAAATATCATCTATAAAAAAAAAAAATTACTAACATGCAGGTTTGGGGGATTTTGCCCCAATTTTCAATTTACCCACCCATATCAGGTAACCTCTCCTCTGTCCTCTTACTGCATTAAATTTTCTTTAACATTGAGGACAATGTTAGATTTAGGTTTGGGGGTATTTTTACGCATTTGAATTTGAAATTTTATAAAAAAAAAAGTTTTTAGTTAAAATTTTTGAAAAAAAAAATATACAACACATAAGGTATATAAAATCTAAGAGCCCAATGACTAGTTGGAAGTAGTGCAAAGTGAGTTCTTTTTATTAAGTTCCTTTTAGTGAGTTGTAAGCTAATTAGTGCTTTGAATTTCACAACACATCTGGCCTGCATTTTCTAAGGTATAGGTTCGACATTGTGTTGAGAATATGGTAGCAACCTCGAATCCTGATGAACCATCTTTTTCTGATCCAAAAAAAAAAATGGTGGATTTAGTCAGGTACATTGAAAAGGGCTACCTGTTGTCAAAGATCAGCGGGCTTGTGATGAGGAACCCGAGCATAGGTCCGTAGGAAAGTCTTGATGCCCGACACCTCATGCCAACTGGTGTGAGAATTGTCGACTAATTGCTCGCTACATGGAGGAATCATCACAGGAGTAAAAGTGCACAATATATACATTATCATTTCTCTTTAAAAAAAAATGAAAAAAAAATGTATATTGACCTTAAGAAAGACAATAGTGTGAAAGCCGTCGTTGTAAAAATTCGAGTAAACTGGAATATTACAGATAAAGCCCATGAGGTATTAAAGTAAACATCCACAACTCTCGAAATCCTGCAGAAAAGATGATTTTGAATCAGCAAATAGGTCTTGTCCGACCAATTCTTGGAAACTACTAATATTAGCGATATTTTGGAGATCCAAAACCTTAGCTTGTGCATGGTCCAAACTTCACTGAGCACTCAAGTATAAATAAGTCTTACAACTTCCTAACGAAAAACTTAATAACTTCAACTTAAATTGCATACTAACCTAGAAATTGGGCTACTTAGTAATTAAAACCTTGTGTGCTTTTGAAATTCTTATCAGTTATGTACTTGAAATAAGACTTTCATTTCACAAACCAACTTTTATTTTGGGATTGAAGTTTGTGGGTAACTTCACTGCAAACCCTCACGAGACAACACTCGTCCACTAGGGTAACCTAGGGGTTTAACGGCTTGTTGCACATGCTAAGTGCAATCGTAATGCTCTACGAAAGTGAGTATTTATCTTAGGATATTTATATAATAAATAACACTTTTGCTCTCTCATTTTATCATTTTCGCACTGAATTGCTAGAGACTAGCAATAAGCTAGTTGGGGGTTGTGATGAAAGCACAAAAGTGCGACCTACATGTTACTAAAATTAGTGTTATTGTTAACCGATAATGATAAATTCACTGGATTAATATTATATTTGGGTTTAACATAGATTAGTATATTTTAGAGATAAAATGCACATTGAGTACAAATTTGACTTCAAATTGGGTCCGAGTCGAGTTCGGATCCGAGTCGGGTTTGGGTCCGAATCGGGTCCATTTCTTTTGTGCTTTTTGAAAATAATTTTGGGCAAATCTAAATTGGCTATATCATAACTATAAGGTGCTGGGTGACCCATGACTTGAAAGAATTGCACTTGACCCCCAGCCAGGATAGATGACCCGTCTACAAGCCAAATTTCATATCATACTATTTTTTTATTTATATGACTAATTGGACAGAACTTGGTGTCTCCCAGCTCCCATCTTACGAGGGAAAGGAAAATCCAAGCCACCGCGTCCGCGCCCCCCTCCGTGATCCAAGCGCCCGTCCGCGTTCATCCGGCGATCCCGCATGGCGTCCAGATCCTATTCCGGATTCCCAGCGTCTCAGCCCTCTCCCGTGGATCCACGTCTTCCCCGCGATCCTCTCTTTCGAATGCCAGCACCACAGCATCCCGCGATCCCGCACCGCGTCTTCACCGCGTCCCCACCTTCCGATTTCAGGTCGTGGTCCAAGCAAGGCCACATCCTTCCTCTTCAGCCCACGTCTCCGCCTTCCTTCCGCGATCCGGAAACCCAGCAGCCTTCCAGCAAGGCAGATCCCAAACCGGAATCCAAGCCACAGCATCCCCATTTCCTCCTCATCCGGCAACGACAAAGGATTCCCAGCATCCGGACATCGCGCCCGAGCCGGATTCGGAATCCCTCTTCCGTGATTCCGCGATCCTGCACCGCGTCCGCGCCCCCCCTTCCGTGATTCCATTTCAAGTGACCCTGCGGCTATAAGAGGAGAAGAAGGAGGAGGAGGAAGGAGAGCTCGGTGGTGGTGGCTGGCTGGTCCAAGAAAGAGGAGGAGGCGGGCTGGGTGTTGAGCCAAAGAACAGGGGAGGCCCTGTTTTCCGAGAAGAAGGAAGAAGAAAAAAAAATGTTATTTTAATTTTTCTTTTGTTTAGGTGTTCAACCGAGTTACTTGTTCCTTGTTTTTTTTTATATATTTTTTTTCTTTCTTTCTCTTGTAAGCACTTGTCCTTTTATGCAATCTATAAATTTATTTTATGCAATACATGTCTAAGTTTTAATTTAATATTGTACAATTTATTATATGCATTCTAGAATTCTTAATCTTGGAATGAATCTTTGCAGTTCGATTGACGATTTTGATTTATATTCTGTCTTTAGAAATCGAATCCTACTCTGCATCAAATTTCAATTGCAAGTTTTCTTTCTTTCCTTTGTTTATTTTCAAATAGAAACCATTCTCTAATAGACTCGAGAATCATTCCACATCCCCGAAATAATGTTTTTCCTTTATCATTCAAAAATCGATTTTGAATCCGAGTGAATGTTTTAATTTTTATGCAACTCCAATCGCCTCCCTGTGGATCGACCTCTTACAACCGCTATTCTTCGAGTAGGAAAGGTAAGAGTAAAATTAAATTAAACTTTGTTTGTCGGTTCTAACAACGATCTGTTTAGCATATTTTTAGTTAGACAGAAAAGGACGAACAAGGTGCTGGGTGACCCATGACTTGAAAGACTTGCACTTGACCTCCAGTCAGAATAGATGACCCGTGACGAACTGAATCCGTCCGTCTACAAGCCAAATTTCATATCCGTCCGTCAGCTCCATCTCACGAGGGCAAAGAAAATCCCAGCGATCAAGCCTCCGTCCGCCCCATCCGCACCACTACCAGCGCACCCCAACCGCACCTCCCAGCATCGCACACGAGCTCCCGGCGATCCCGCCACTGCAGCCTCTGCGTCCGGACATCCCGCGATGACATCCCACGTTTCCTCCTTTCCGGATCAAAGTCCCGGTCATCCGAGAAAGCTCCTCCCTCCTTCCGCATCCCGGACGACCCCCTTCTCCGTGATTGAAGCATCCCACATCAGCGCTCGTGATGCAGCACCATCTCCTCCATTCCAGCCGTCGGCATTCAACGCCCAAATCCCATCGTCCACGGCGTCCTCCCATCGATCCCGGATCGCCTTCCATTCCATGTGTGATCCCGGATGATCGCCTCCTCCTCCAGCCACCGTTCTGTGGCCAGCCCGTCTCCCGTGATCCAAGCCTCCCACGTCGGCTCCTTCTAGCCGTCCGCATCTCTTCCGGAGCCGATCCAGCCTCCTCCGCCTCTGCTTCCACCGTGATGCAGCCGAGATCCCACGTCCGTGAGGTGATCCCGCACACGGCCGCAGACCGCGCCCTCCTCCTCTCCCGGGATCTATCGCTGCCTTCCATTCCATGCCGTGGCGATCTATAAGAGGGGGGAGGTTGGGGAGAGCTGGGGAGGAGGGTGGCCGGTTGGTCCAAGGAAGAAGAAGAAACAGGGGAAGGGTGTGTTCGGTTTGAGGGAGAAGAAAGAAAGAAAAAAAGAAACAGAGCCATGCTCTGTTTCGTTTGAAAAGAAGATTAAAAAATTAGAAAAAAAAAAGAAAGGAGAGATTTCTATTTGATTTTCTTTTATTCCTTTCTTTGTTTTTTTTTATGTTTTATTTTGTAGAAGGAGGAGGCACTAGGCTTCCAAACTTCATTTTATTTCATTTGTAATTGTCTTTTTTTTTTTATGCAATCAATAAATTTTCTTTTATGCAATACTTATTCTAGGTTCAAGTTAATTTCTGCTTTTTATGCAATCTTTTAATTTCTTTAATTTTTATATGCAATACATTAAATCTTCCTTTATGCAATTTGTGTTCGCTTCAATCTTCTTGTTTTCATCCATTTTAATTTATGCCAAAGCTTTTCTTTTCCATTAAATATATAAATGCTTTTCAAATCTAAGTATATGTCTTCTAGTTAATTTCAATTAAAAATAATTCTTCGGTAGACTAGAAAATTTATCATCATCCCTGACATAATATTTTTCTTCTATCATATTAAAATCGATTTCGAATCCGAGTGAACATTTTAATTTTTATGCAACTCCAATCGCCTCCCTGTGGATCGACCTCTTACAACTACTATTCTTCTAGTAAAAAAGGTAAGAGCAGAATTAAATTAAACTTTGTTTGTCGGTTCTAACAACGATCTGTTTAGCGTATTTTAGGTAAATAGAAATCGGACGAACAAAATTTTGGCGCCGTTGCCGGAGAGGCAAATCGAGAAGCAAGAATGATCACGAAGATCAAATCAAATTTTGGATGCCCGAAGTGAACGCACTCCGGTAGTAAGTTTTTATTTTTATTTTTATTAATTTTTCTTATTTTGATAATTTCTAGTTAATAATTTCGTAGTTATTAAATTCTGAAATTTGAAATTTAAATTCAAAAAAAAATTTAAAATTAAAAAAAACAATTCCAAAATTAAAAAATGCAAAAAAATTTTTAAATTCAAAATTTGAATTCTGAGATTCGAAATTTGAAATTTAAATTAAAAAAAATATTAAATTAATAAAAAAAATTTATTATTTTTGCTAGTAATTGATAGGGTGCAATCCTCCGAGGTTATCATACCTCTATTGGGGCGCCTCACGGAGTAATCTCCAGAGCTTATTCAACGGGCATTCGGAGATTGACTGACGTATAAGGATTGTGTTTAGTTTACATTCAAGTTATTGCTATATAAAAATCTTAAAAAAAATAAAAATAAAATAAAAAAATAGTAAATTAAAAAAAAATTGCTTGCTCATTTAATCAGTACAACCTAATGACATTGCATAAACTTTAAAAAAATTATTGATTATTTGCTGCATTTAGTATTAAGCATTTGCATAAAAGAATTTAAGGGCAAAACCCATTAAAAAGATAAGGTCGGAAAGTCATTACCTGTCCTTAGCCCAAAAATCACCACCTTGTATTCATATCCTAAGCCAAATTAAATTAAAATCAAATTAGACGTTGGCCTTAGGGTTATCGAGCTCAATTAGGCTCTTGGAAAGAAGCGGCTGAAAGCCACTCCAGTGAGGATTTAGTAATTGGTGATGTCTAGAAAAGTTTTACAATAGTGAGAACTGTTACGGGTATTGTGGTATCGGTGTATCTCTTTTGGCACCACCACACACCCCGGGACTTTCCTGGTCACTGGTTACTGGATCGCTTAACTGGTAAGCTCAAGCTTAATCTGAAAGGGAGATTAGGAGCTGTCTAATCTAGAGAGAATTTCAGGAACTTTTTAACCTGATAAATCTCTATGCAACTAGATTTAAGAAGCTACTAAACCTCACTTAATTCTAAGACTAATAGGGTCAAATTGTTGTGTGGTGTTGGTTGTGGTCATCTGTGTCTAGCCCTTCTCTTCTCTTAGGATTTTGTTCATTTCAGGAGTCAAATCTAATGAATTGTTGATAATGTATGCATGGTAGAAGGTCATTAAGGGATAAGTTAACCCCATTTGATCCTGAGATTGACAGAACTTTTCATCACAACCTGCGAACTGTAAACCAACCGTCAATCTCTACAATGGGTGAACATATTAGAACTTTGAATGAGTTGTTTGCACCCGCATCCGCTAGTCCCCCTACTTGCATAGTATTACCAATTAATAATGCAAGCCAATTCGAGATTCGGGCTGCAACAATAAACATGTTACCCAAGTTTCATGGGTTTGAGAGCGAACAACCCTACATTCATCTAAATAAATTTTTGACAATCTGTCAAACGTTTAGAAATCAAAACTTAGATGAAGAGGGTATTAAATTAAGGTTGTTTCCCATGACTTTAGAGGATCGTGCTGCTGCATGGCTGTATTCCCTTGCTTCAAATTTCATCACATCATGGGAACAACTATCTAGAAAGTTCATGGCTAAGTTCTATCCCATGGTAAAAACTGAAAAAATTAAGGATGCCATCAGAACTTTTAGAGAAAAATCTGAGGAGGAATTTTCCCAACTTTGGAAAAGATTCCATGATCTTTTGGTCAAGTGCCCGCACCATGGGCTTGATAAGGCTGATCTGGTCCACTTCTTTTATAAAGGACTAACTCCGGCATATAGAAATATGATTGAGTCCATGCACAAAGGTAGGTTCATGAACCAAACCCCAGATCAAGCCTATGAATTTCTTGTTGACTTAGCCGAAAATGCCCAAAATTGGAGTAGCTATGGTGAGGAAGTAAATAGAGATGAGTTCGAATCTAGAAAACCAGGTAATTATGAAATGAAAACAGATCCAGAACTCAAAAATGTCATGTCCAATCTGGTGACTGGAATGAACAACTTAAGTAAAAAGTTTGATACTTTCACTATTTCCACTAGTTCGAGTTCATACAAAGAGTCAAATCCCGTCATGAAAGTGGATCACGAGTCATATAGTTTGTGTGTCTTGTGTAACAGTCCGGAGCATCTAGTGGAGTGCTGCCCTAATCTGCCCACCATAAAGGCCGAGCAAGCAAATGCTCTAAATTCATATAGTGCCTTTAAGAAGCCCACTCCCAACTCGTTCAGCCCAGTTTACCACCCTGATAATAGGTTCTACCCAAATTGCTCATACAAGCAGAATGAACCTATTCAGCATCAAGGTGGTCCACCAGCTTTTCAGAACAACTTCCCCAGGATAGGTCCATCACAAATGAACCAACCATTGGTTCCATCTGTACCTTCTTATAATGCCCCTATCCCACAGCAACCTTCACAATTAGAAACCATGATGGCTAATATGATGAAACAACAACAAGATTTTATCAAGCAACAACAACAGACCAATACAGCCCAAGCCCAGACTAGCCAATTCCATGCGCAAGCGATTGCAAAACTTGAGGTTAGTCTAAGCCAAATAGCAAACTCTCTAGGGGATAGAAAGAAAGGTGAACTACCTAGTCAACCAGTGCCTAACCCTAGTAGACAACAAAATCAAGATCAGAGAGGTCAGTATCAAATCGATTCTAATGAAAATTCGACCTATGAAGTCCAGGCAATTACCACTTTAAGGTCTGGCAAGCAAGTGGACAATAAAGTCCAACTTCCTGAACATGAAAAAGAAAATAAAAATGAATCCGATAAGAACCCTATTCAGAAGAGGGGTCGAGAACAGGATAAATCAAACAAAAAGGAAGAACCCATAGAAACATACAAACCTAACGTTCCCTTTCCCAGTAGACTTCAGGACTCCAAGAAACAATCTAACTTTGATGAAATAATGGAAGTCTTTAAAACTGTTCAAATAAATATACCTTTTCTCGATGCCATAAGACAAATTTCCTCCTATACAAAATTCTTGAAAGACCTCACCACAGTCAAAAGAAAAATCATTATTCCTAGGCAAGCTGTTATGGCTGCACAAGCCTCATCTCTCATTCAACAACAGATTGCCCCGAAATTCAAAGACCCTGGTTGCCCCACCATTGAAATAAAAATAGGAGAGACGATCATTCAGAGAGCCCTATTTGTTGCCCAAGGTGACAACCCAAGAGGGGGGGTGAATTGGGTTTTCTAAAAATTATGTTCCCTAATTTTTACTTTGAATAGAATGCAGCGGAATAATAAGATGTTATTTACTTAAGCTCTAGGCAATTACAAGTAAAGCAGTGGAAGATTAAGCTAGAGCAATTATACTATGGCTTTAGGGTGCAATTGATCTAACATTAACTTATAGTTGTATGATCAATTTTAATCTATGTGTATGGTAAGAATGGAGTGGAAGCTAAGCAAATCACTTATAACTCTATAGAAACAAATCTAGAGATATTACACAATCAAGCATGAATGGAAGGCATGAAATACAAGAGATAAAGCATCACAAACACAAAGATGTATAGTGGTTCGGTGCACCCCAGCACCTACATCCACTCCCCAAGACCTCTTGGGAATTTCACTATAATCCCTTAGATTACAGTCGGTTGTTTTACAAGCTCACAACCCAACTTGTTGTTTTGCGAGATCACAACGAACTCGGTCAGTTTTCACAGGCTCACCGACTAGAACCAACCGATTGTTTTCACGGGCTCACAATCCAACCCAGTTGGTTTTCCCAAAGGCTCACCAACCACAACCTTACAATGATTGTTTTCCGGGTTCACAATCAACCCGGTTGGTTTTCCCCAAAGGCTCACCAACCACAACCTTACAACATTGGTTTTTCCCTTTGGCTCACCAACAAACCTTAACCCCTTGATTCAATCCCTTGATTGAATCAAGTTACAAGATATTAGAACAAGAGTTTAAATCAAATACAAGCTTCTCAAATAAGCAAATATAGCAAATGTAAATAAGTAAAGAAAAGAGAAGAAGCCCTCAAACTAATTTGTAGATGGAGGAACTCGGCTTCTTCTTCACTTGCCCCCTCTTCTGATTTTGCACGAAGTAGAGGATCTCCGAGGCAGCACACGGATGGAGAGGAAGCTTTGGGATTCACTTGGATGCTCTTCTTCTCTCTATTTTACTTTGAATGGCCCTTTTGTGCTTATGGAAGATTTTCCTTGTAATCTCTTTCAAATCTCTTCCCTAAATATTTTCTCCCACTTCCATCCCTTCTCCCCTAGCTCTTCTCTTGATTTTATAGCTTTAGAGGGAGTCCCAACAAAAATCTAGCCGTTAGAGACAAAAATAGAGCCGTTGGAATCAAGAAAAAACTAGCCGTTATGCCTCCCAGCGTGCTCGAGTCGACTCGGCTGAAGTAGGAGTCGACTCGGCTGAAACAGGAGTTGATCTGTGAATAGTAGTCTGCCGGCACTGTAGCTGGGAGTCGACTCCTGAAGTTGGGAGTCGACTCGAGATCACTGTAGCGCAGAAATCAACTCTCTGTCTTTTTGTTTGTTCTCAGTCGGAGTCGACTCGTAGAGTCCCGGAGTCGACTCGAGCACTGTTCCTTGAAACTCTAGAGTGCCAGAGTCGACTCGAAACTTCCAGGAGTCGACTCGAGGACTATTCTTTTGAATTTTTCTTTGAATTTGCTCCTTCAACTTGAATTCTTTGAACTTGAAGCTTGGGCCAATGAATTGTAGCTTTCTTCCAACTTTTCTTGAGAACTTTGGAGGCCTTCTTGTATTCTTCCAACTTGCTATGTTCCTTGCAAAATAAATATCTTTCTCCTTGCAACACAAACATTAGTATTTATACTTCAAGGTTTTGTGATCATCAAAATCAATCTTTGAATCAATCTTTGGGTCATCAGTCTCCCCCTTTTTGATGATGACAAAACTTGGAGTATATGCAATATAAAAGATATTGTTTTCTAGAAGTAATACATAGCAAAGTTGCATGAAGTAGAAAACATATATATTTAAAAAACATACTTCATGATAATGCTTTAGATTTAATCAACTTAAGATAATCAATATATGTCAATTCCAGCTGATTTGTATTCAATTCAAAACATAAAGCATTATGAGCATATACTTAGATATTTCTCCCCCTTTTTGACAACATCAAAAAGATAGGAAAACATTAAGCACAAAGATCAGAATACTCATATATTTCTTTTCCTTATTGTACTCTGATTTGAATGTTAAATTATTGCAAGGATATGAATCATATAACTCAAGGCAATAATATTGGAATCAGATTAATGAGCACAGATCAGAGCCAATTAAGATAATTTCAGAACAGAACACATTAAATGTGATTTCAAGAAGTTTTCTAATTTGATACCACAGATAGTTTTCTATTCAAGTGTAGGTGGAATCTTCCTTAGGTTAATCCAAGAAGTACTACAAATGATATTCAAAGAAAACACGAGTGGAAATCTAACCTCTCTTCAATAATAAGTATGAAAGCTTGTTCATTTAAGACCTTTTGCCCAATCTATTAAGTATTTTATCAAACATGAGAGCAATTTAAGTTAATTTTCAGAGTAAAAGATCAAAACTTATATATTTGAGAGACATATCATCATGTTGGATCATTAATTTTTAATGTCTTCAAAGTTCTTTTATTCCTTTAGAAAATAAGCACAATTTGATACATATATAAAAATATGAATTGGCACAGAATTGACGTTCTAAAGAGCAAGCTAATTAGGACTTATTAGTGAATTTCAAAATAAATTTTCTAAGAGATACTCAAGACCATTCAACACGTTATTCTCCCCCTTTGTCATTAAGTTAAAGGCTCTTAAGATCAACTTGCAATTTGGTTCATGATTTATGCATAAGATATACTAACCAAATAACACGCCTCAAGGTGTATCATAAAGATTTTCAGATTTAAATTTCAGATGATACATATTGGAGAGTATTAGGATCACTTTTCATTTAGTATTCTTTCTCTCTCCTTTATAAATTTATGCAATTAAGTTCCATCAGACCTCTCCTTCTGAAATTTTCTTTCTCCCCCTCAATTGATCATTCCATCTAAGAGTTTTAAAATTTGAAGATAATGTTCAATAAAATCGTCAATCTCAAAAATATATTTTCTATAAGTTTCAGCTTATTTTCACAAGACTCAAGGTTTGAGATAAGACAACCTTTATAGAACTCATCTCAAGGTAATTAAAGCATGTCTTGCAATATAAGGAGGTTCATCAAAATCAATCCATAAAGTGCAAGGTATGCATCAAATTGAAGTGACTTTAGGATAAGATACTGAATATCTAAAGCTCCCCCTTAAAAGATGCATTCTTCTTTAATCTTTCTTTTCTTTTGTCGAATTTCAGATTTTAATGATAAACGTGAATAGAGCTGAAACTTTATGATATCAAGAATGTAGAGTGATCTAGAAATATTCACAATTTATAGTAATCACTCTTTTTAATCTTTTAAGAACAAGTTATGCTTTCTCCTAATCTTAGAGAAAATGTATGAAAATATTAATCAAAAGTAATTCATTTGAAGCTTAGTTTCTTTCAAAAGCATTTACATTTTCTTTCTTTTAGATCATTCACTCTATTGATGAAAGTCTTTAATGATATAGGAGAGAAAAAACATATAGATGATCATGGAAGTATATGTATTTATAGAACTCAATTTCTTAATCACAATTTTTCAGCAATGTATACATGAAACTCAATAAATTTTTAAATATTAAAATAAAGTCATATATTTTAAAAATATTTACTTGCAATCAAGATCATTGAAAGACACATCATTTAGACCAATATTGGTACATTTTAATGATAAGAAAAGATATGTTTCGGATGCGTATCGGAGCAATCAAAATAAATTCTGTTTTTCTTACATTAACATTTTATTTAGTAATCATATGGAGTTTAAGCTTTTATACAAAATCAAATTCTGAATTTCATAAAGATTTTCAATAGAGGCCTTTTAAGTCATAATTTGAGATATGTATCTTTCACATTGTGGCTCATCTTAAATTATTATGATTGAAAAATACATATTTCAATACCATTAAAGCACTTTCAGAATCTTTGTGTTTAATTTTGAGTTTCGATACAAAATAAAGGATATTTTAACAAGTATTAGGACATTATGTATCAAAGTTAGGCGAGTAGAAAGATAGATCAAAATCAATTTATTTTCCCTAAATAGAGATATTCTTCTCTTCTCCTTTCTACAATTTTATTTAGCTTTCAGATTTTAACAATGATTGTGAATGACAAATCTGAAATTTCTTTTCAATAAAACTAAACAAAAGATGTTATGTAGCAATTCATGCATTCAATCAAATTGTCCAAGTATGAAACATTACAAAATATTGAGAACCCATAAATCAAGACATCATACTATATGCAAAATATATTAAGTGTTAAGTCATGCATTAAAATAATAATAACAAGCATGTCAAGGATCAAAGTCAATTCTTTTCAAATACACTCCTCCTATTTAAATATCATCTTGCATTGACTTCATCCTTATGGTGTGTTTCCAAGTGACTAATAATTAGACTTGATTCTTCTTATATATTTTCATTTACTTTGTCTTTCATTTTCAACTTTCTTATGCTTTATATTCTATTTGCTCCCTATCCGGTGGAGTTGGGAAGGGGCACGAGGTACTACCACTAGCCTCCCTCTTGTGCCGTCCCTAATATGCCCTACACCGAATAGTTGGGTCAAATAGTGCCGGGTACTACCACTAGCCTCCCCATTGGCACCATCCCTATGATGAGCAATATAGAAGGATTAAAATGTTTGCTTCGAATTCTCCCTGTTTAAGTGTAATTAATTATGGATTTTATCCCTTCCAAATGTGCCAAATATATTATGCTTGTTTTACTTTTCCTTAAGATTGGAGTATTTGCCTTTGCTTAGATTCTACACCTCTTGAATAATATTCATTTTCTTTTCTTTATCTCTCTCTCTTTTTGTTATTCTCAAGTAATTTACATGAAAGAGCAGAATAAAGAATTAATCTTGTGTATCATATATATGTATATCATGCAAACAACATTTTTATTATGCTCATGGATTCATAACTTCTCACAAGTTATTTTACATCAAACTTTTAAGCATATACTTGTGTATTTCATGGTTATGATATAGGCAAAGAAATCATTTAGTTTAGGCAAACCATGAAACAATTTCTAAGAGCATAAGTCAATCAATATGTATAGAGCCATGATATCAAAAGTTAATAATTAAAGAACTTAATCATGCCATAATAAGACTTAAGTTGTTGACTTTGCTCAAGAAGTATCTAGAATTACCAATCCATTCTGCATTCTTCAGTCAAATACCTACTAGATTTCTTATGTATGAACCTTTGGCTGAAGAAGGTCCTCTCTCTTGTTTGCAAGTGAATGTTTATTGTATCTTACATGGAGATATCCTTCAAGTTGAGATCTCTCATTTTCTTGCTCAAGGATCCTGCATTATTAACAAACTCCTTTTCTTTCTTGAAAGAAAGTCATTGGTTTCTTCAAGATACAAAACATTCATCCAACATATTTTTTTTTTTAACTAGATGACTCAATATAAGATATGACAATAGTTGAATATTGAGTCACTTTACGCCAGAGATTGCCTAAATATAAGCAAGCACATATCACTTGAACTAAAGAGATAGTTTCATTAACCAAGATGGTTCAAGGACAAGTATGTGAGGCAATAGGAAGTTTTATCAAGGTCAAATCAATTTCTCAAAAACGATTTAGTTTAGATTTTATTTGCTTAAGATAATTATTAATAAGACATGCTAGCTAAGTTTTAATCAACTTATCTTAAACAGTTGTTTCTATCAAAATTCAGATTATGATTTATTTGTTATCAATAAAATATGATTCATTAAACTTAGATTGAAGGCTTGCACAAGTGCACATAATGAGCATACAATCTGGTCTACTAGCTGTATGATAAAATAATTATTCTATCATGCTTCACTACAGCTTTAAAATAATAGATCTACTTTGCTCATCCTTTTCAAATTCTACAAGATGGGGTTATAGACATACCTTCTTCATGCCAATCTTCTATAAGAGTTTTCTTGTGGACTAACTTTGGTCAATGAAGATCCCCTTTCTTGTTTGTCTTAATTTGGAGTTTGAGAGAAGATGTTAATTCATTCATCATACGTATTTCAAACTCACCTTACATGAGCTCAGTAAAATCTTCATATAACTCTTCATTAGTAGAACCAAAAATGATGTCATCAATGCATATTTTGGGCAAATAAGATATCACAAATTCTTCTTTTTGATGTGTAGATTTATCACTATTACTTTCTATCAAAAAGGTTACTTAAGCTTTTATATTATGCTTTTGATGCTTGTTCCAAATTATATATTGCTTTATCATATTTATAATGAGTGTTTTCAAATATGGTGGTTATTTAACATATATCTTCTTTAATAAAGTAAGCATATAGGAGTCCATTCTACACACTCATTTGATAGAATATAAAGCTCATAAAGCAAGCAAATAATAATGGTGATCTTTACTTCTAATCATGCAAGAATCAAGATCTATTTCATCTTCTAAGCAAACAATTTTTCTTCATTAAATGTATTTCTGAAAAACTCAATTTGGTTATAATTATTAACAAGTTTTTAGATTGTTATATGTAAAAGATTAACCATATACATATATAATTTAATTTTAGTATTTTGATAATAAATCAGTAGTCTCATAAAGAATAAGATACCTTGATATTTTTGCACCTAAAAACTTTTCATTGAATACTCTATATGCATTGCTTGATGAATGATATCCAAGGGTAGACATATCTCTATCAGATTTGGCATTATTTTCATAAGAGCATATTAAGCATAACATGTACGACTGAAAAATGTGAAAGATATGCAATGGTTCATTTTTCATTTTTTCCGAAGATCAAAAGGAGTTTTCATCAAAAAATAGATCTAATAGAAATCATATGTATGACAAGCAGTGATGATAGCTTTTTTTAAAAATTATTTAAGTAGATGACTATCATACACAATTGTCTTTTTCATTTCTTCAAGAATTCTATTAACCCTATTTTACTTAAGGTGTCCTTGGTGCTGAAATAATTAATTTCTGTATAAACTTTATCAGGATTTTGGTTTTCAACATTGTGCCATGATACTCTTTATCTTCACAATTTGGAAACCTTTATCATTTGAAATATTTTTACATGATTTAGCAAATACAGAAAATATTTTAATTTTATTTGCCAAGAACAAATCCAATGTAAGCTTTTGAAAACTTAGTGATGGAAACAACAATTTAGAAATTGATTTTTGTTTGTTTCCTTAGTTAGCATGCATAGCAAACTTTGACCTTTCAGAAGATAATCTAAGTAAGCCAATGGCCAGGTCTTTTGAGATTAAGTACATACTAGCATGAGTTGATTTTATATGCCAAAGATGGTTTCTTTAATCTTGGTATTCATAGTGCATATATTCAAAAGCACACCAAGTACACATTATCATATCTATGATCAATAAACAATAATGCCATGGATAAAAAACTCTCAATCAAGCATATAGAGAATTCATAGAGTTATTTTTAGTAAATTGATTAATCATTTAGCAACTTATCCAATAGTGAGTAAAGTATACTATAAAATGAAGTGATTTGATTATATTTCCAAAAGTATTTTCTATATCATAAAATTGATCAATACTTGCAATTCATATTTTAATCAAATACTAAGGCAAAAATAATGATGAGATGCAAGGATTACTGATTTCATTATTATTATTATTATTATTTTTTATTTAAAAATTACTTTTCATAAGTATGTTTTAAGTTTCATTTTTTTTGACGTGTGTCTAGAACACCCATTTGTATGAAAGTTCTATTTGTTCCATGGGTATCTTGGCACACCTATGTCTACCTCCTCATATTTTTATTTTGGGTACCCAAGCTTGCTTGGGTCCTTGAGAGTTAGGACATATGGTTCCTTTTGGAACCCAAATTTGTTTAATTGTAATAACTTTACTACTTGATTTAATTATGTTAGAACGATAGGTAAAGTTGTTATGTCCATTCTTTTCATGTTCGAAATATGTTATCTTATTTAATGGTTTGCTTGATAAATTCAAAACATTTTTCTTTAGGGATTCATTGCTAAGTGAAGGAATCAAGCCAAATTTTGATTTATCAAAATCAGCATGTTGGCTTTCAAACATCATTTTTAATCTTTCTGAACTTACAGTGAACTTGTTAATAAGAGATTTCAGTTGGTTAACTTCTTTACTCAAGTTTTGGTTTGTTTTGATTAAGCTATGATTTTTCTGAATCAATTCTTCTGAATTTAACCTTAAGCTTTTATTTTCAGAATTTAGTTTGTCTTGTATTTCAGCAATAGAATTTCTTTCTTTTGAAATTTGCAAATTTAGCTTTTTAAGATTTTTATTTTTCATAGCTAATTTTCTACATTCACCATACAAATCATGGAAAGCATTTAAAAGTTCATCATAAGAAAATTCTTCATGAAATTCACTAGATTCAGATTTTACTTTATTTTCTAGTGCCATAAAACATAAGTTAGTTACCTCTTGTAGTTCATTGTTGCTTCTAGCTTTCTTGCTTTTTATCTCTTTCTTCCTTTCTTCTTGCTTCCTCTTCTTCTTTGACTTTAGGAAGCTTTTGAATTTTCTTGCTGTTATTTCTTCCTCGAGTCGACTCGAGTTTACATGGAGTCGACTCGACTGACTTGAGAGTCGACTCGAGATCTTCGGGAGACGTCTCGTTCTCAGAGGCCTAAAAGATGATTCTCTGTCTTTTGAATTGTTCTGCCTCGGAGTCGACTCGGGCCTTGTCGGAGTCGACTCGGCTAACTTGGGAGTCGACTCGGAACTACTTGGAGTCGACTCGTTCACAGGGTCTTCAAGAATGTGTCTCTGCCTTTCAGACTGTTCTTCTCTAGGAGTCGACTCGGACAAACTGGGAGTCGACTCGGCTACTGTGGAGGATTCTGCAATCTCATTGTTAGTATGCAATTGAAGCACATGTGAGCTAATCTGAGATTTATCATAAATATTTTCTAAAGTATCCCAGATCTCCTTAGCAGATAAGCATGCAGAAATTTCATTAAACTTCGTTTCATGAATAGCACAATATAATATGTTCATAGCATTATCATTCAATTGTGCTAAGTCCTTTTCATTAATAGTTTGAGAGAGTGTGTGAAGGTCATTTATTATGATTTTTCATAAATAATAGTTTTGTGATTGAATAAAAATGCGCATGCGTGCTTTCCAATATGTGTAGTCTATGCCATTAAACAGTGGAGGCCTATCAATTAACTGTCCCTCTCCTAGAAAACTATCTATTTGAGTTGTCATGATCTTTGGCTCTTGATCGTGAGATCAACAATTAATCTTGAGCACCTGCTCTGATACCACTTGTTGCCCAAGGTGACAACCCAAGAGGGGGGGTGAATTGGGTTTTCTAAAAATTATGTTCCCTAATTTTTACTTTGAATAGAATGCAGCGGAATAATAAGATGTTATTTACTTAAGCTCTAGGCAATTACAAGTAAAGCAGTGGAAGATTAAGCTAGAGCAATTATACTATGGCTTTAGGGTGCAATTGATCTAACATTAACTTATAGTTGTATGATCAATTTTAATCTATGTGTATGGTAAGAATGGAGTGGAAGCTAAGCAAATCACTTATAACTCTATAGAAACAAATCTAGAGATATTACACAATCAAGCATGAATGGAAGGCATGAAATACAAGAGATAAAGCATCACAAACACAAAGATGTATAGTGGTTCGGTGCACCCCAGCACCTACATCCACTCCCCAAGACCTCTTGGGAATTTCACTATAATCCCTTAGATTACAGTCGGTTGTTTTACAAGCTCACAACCCAACTTGTTGTTTTGCGAGATCACAACGAACTCGGTCAGTTTTCACAGGCTCACCGACTAGAACCAACCGATTGTTTTCACGGGCTCACAATCCAACCCAGTTGGTTTTTCCAAAGGCTCACCAACCACAACCTTACAATGATTGTTTTCCGGGTTCACAATCAACCCGGTTGGTTTTCCCCAAAGGCTCACCAACCACAACCTTACAACGTTGGTTTTTCCCTTTGGCTCACCAACAAACCTTAACCCCTTGATTCAATCCCTTGATTGAATCAAGTTACAAGATATTAGAACAAGAGTTTAAATCAAATACAAGCTTCTCAAATAAGCAAATATAGCAAATGTAAATAAGTAAAGAAAAGAGAAGAAGCCCTCAAACTAATTTGTAGATGGAGGAACTCGGCTTCTTCTTCACTTGCCCCCTCTTCTGATTTTGCACGAAGTAGAGGATCTCCGAGGCAGCACACGGATGGAGAGGAAGCTTTGGGATTCACTTGGATGCTCTTCTTCTCTCTATTTTACTTTGAATGGCCCTTTTGTGCTTATGGAAGATTTTCCTTGTAATCTCTTTCAAATCTCTTCCCTAAATGTTTTCTCCCACTTCCATCCCTTCTCCCCTAGCTCTTCTCTTGATTTTATAGCTTTAGAGGGAGTCCCAACAAAAATCTAGCCGTTAGAGACAAAAATAGAGCCGTTGGAATCAAGAAAAAACTAGCCGTTATGCCTCCCAGCGTGCTCGAGTCGACTCGGCTGAAGTAGGAGTCGACTCGGCTGAAACAGGAGTTGATCTGTGAATAGTAGTCTGCCGGCACTGTAGCTGGGAGTCGACTCCTGAAGTTGGGAGTCGACTCGAGATCACTGTAGCGCAGAAAATCAACTCTCTGTCTTTTTGTTTGTTCTCAGTCGGAGTCGACTCGTAGAGTCCCGGAGTCGACTCGAGCACTGTTCCTTGAAACTCTAGAGTGCCAGAGTCGACTCGAAACTTCCAGGAGTCGACTCGAGGACTATTCTTTTGAATTTTTCTTTGAATTTGCTCCTTCAACTTGAATTCTTTGAACTTGAAGCTTGGGCCAATGAATTGTAGCTTTCTTCCAACTTTTCTTGAGAACTTTGGAGGCCTTCTTGTATTCTTCCAACTTGCTATGTTCCTTGCAAAATAAATATCTTTCTCCTTGCAACACAAACATTAGTATTTATACTTCAAGGTTTGTGATCATCAAAATCAATCTTTGAATCAATCTTTGGGTCATCACTATTAGATTTAGGAGCCAGTGTGAACCTACTTCCCTACTATGTGTACCAAAAGTTAGGTTTGGGAAAATTAAAGTCCACAAATATTATCCTTTCCTTAGCAGATAGGATGGTGAAGTACCCCAAGGGGATTGTAGCGGATGTAATGGTGAAAGTAAATGAGTTTTACTATCCTGTGGACTTCGTTATCCTTAAGACTGAACCTGCAATACATCCAGACAGTCACACACCTATAATTTTAGGTAGACCTTTCTTAGCCACAGCAAATGCTATGATCAACTGTCGAAATGGGATGCTGAAGTTATCTTTTGGCAACATGAAAGTCGAGCTTAATGTCTTCAACATAAGTAAACAACCACCAGACGATAAAGAAATCAATGAAGTTGACATGATTGAAAGTCTGGTTCAGGAGACTTTCTTACAAACTTATAATAAGGACCCTCTAGAGGCTTACCTTGCCCATTCCGAGGAAGGGGTCGAGCATGCGCTCCCTAATTCTATTCAGCCGACTGTTCTTCCTCGGACTCTTCCAAAACCATTCTTAGATAATGGTTGAAGAAAAAAAATGAATCCACATTTTGTCTGACTGAAGACATAAAACTTAGCGCTCTGGGGAGGCAACCCAACATATAAATATTATAAAATAAATAAATAAATAAATAAATAAATAATAAAAATAAAAATAATAATTATTATTTAAAAAAAATTTACTAACATGCAGGTTTGGGGGTTTTTGGCCCCAATTAACACTTTACCCATCCATATTAGGTAACTTCTCCTCTGTTCTATTACTGCTTTAAATTTTCTTTAACATTGAGGACAATGTTAGATTTAGGTATGGGGGTGAGAATATTTTTGATTTTTTATGCCAAAAAAAATTAAAATTAAAATTTAAAAAAAAAGATGATTTCAAATTTTTAACTCAAACTCTATTCTTTTTGACTGTACAAACTAGGAATTACTTTGACAATAGCTGAGTTAAGTAATATGATAGTAGTTCTAGCTTGAATTTTCGTCCCACCTATCTTCTGCTAACATGGTACAAGATGAGTTAGCACCTACATGTAAGCACATGAATAGTGGGGTATGTAAACTTACGACTAATATGAATACTTTTAATCTTCGGGATAATTTAAAGTTATATGTGTAATGAACACCCTAATCAAAAAAAACAAAAAAAAGATAAAATAAAATAAAATAATGAGTTTAATTTAAGTCTTCTCACTGAGTAATCGGGCCTCTTGCCTGGCAAGCAGCGAGTGTTCGCGTAAAAAGATGAGGATGATTGAGATTAAACTCTGAGTGACTAATTTGGCCTTGAAGCCTAGTTAACTTGAGTTATTAAGCCTGTTAGGTTGTCTCTACACCTAGTGCCCTGAGCCATCTGGATCGGGAGTCATTGGCCTAACACTCGCTACATGGGTCAGCTAGAAAGCTTAATAAGGCTAGATATTGCACAAGTCATTCTTCTTAGCATTCAGTCTGATAAAATAAATAAATAAATAAATAAATAAATCCGGGGTGTTCATTACCATTTAACTCTAGAAAGTCTTGAAAATTGGAGCGATCATGTTGGAAGTAAGTGAAAGCCACTCATTTATATGATACTATCTTGCACCTTGATGAGAGCACAAAAGTGCAACCTACATGTCACTAAAATTAGTATTATTGCTAACCGATAATGATAAATTCACTGGATTAATATTATATTTAGGGTTGACACAGATTATCATAAATTAGAGATAAATTAGATCCGACCCGGTTGAAGATCGGGTCGGGTCCGAGTCAGGGTCGGGTCCGAATCGGGTCCAATTTCTTTGTGTTTTTGGGAAAGAATTTTGGGCAAATCTAATTTGTCCATATCATAACTATGAGGTGCTGGGACTTGAAAGACTTGCAATTGACCTCCGGTCAGAACAGATGACCCGTGACGAACTAAGTCCGTCCGTCTACAAGCCAAATTTCATATCACACTATTTTTTTATCTATATGACTAATTGGACGGAACTTGGTGTCTCCCAGCTCCCCTCTCAAGAGGGCAAAGAAAGTCCCAGACCTTCTTCCAAAATCCAATTCCAGTGCAGAAACTGGCACATGATCCATATCAGCCTATCTCCCTCAAATCTCCAGCTTCATCCGTGCAGGGAGAAGGAATGATCCCAAGCGCCCGTCCGCGTTCATCACGGATCCCGCATCCGTCCGTGGGCCAAAGAAGAAGATGGATCTTCTTCCATCCGTGAAGCATTCCCGTGATCCCGCCTCAGAGATCGCCCCCAAGCATCTTCCATCTTCCACGGATCAAGCTCCCTTCCGATTTCAAGCCGTGATCGCAGCATCCGGCGTCCGCCTTCTCCTTCTGCCCGCGTCCGCATCTTCAACGCCATCATCCTGCGGCCAGCCCTTCATCCAAATCAAAGCTCGTGATCCCATGGATTGACGCCCTCTGCCTCTTCCAAACCTCCCAGGCATCCCACAACATTCCAGCTATGATCCAAGCCATGATCGGCTCCTTCTCGGTGCTCCCGGCTCCTCCAGCTCATCCCGCAGCGTCTCCTTCCTTCCCAAATCAGCAAGCCGTGATCTTCCTCATCCGGCGCCCCAGCAATCACGCCGTCCTCCTTCCGGATCGGCGCCCGTCTGCCCTCCCCCTCCACCGCATCCGCCTCTCCTTGGATCTATATAAGGGAGCCAAAGAACAGGGGGAGAGAGGGGAGAGCTCGGGTGGGGGTGGAGGCCAAGAGAGGAGAGGGCTTGGCTGGTTCAAAAGAAAAACAGAGGAGTTCTGTTCTTGGGAAGAAGAAAGAAAAAAAAAAGGGAGATTTATTTCATGTTCCACCGTGGGAGAGTTATTTTGAAAGGAGATTTGGCCTTGCTCTGTTTTCAACTTCATTGAAAACAAAGCATTGCAATTTTTTTAGTTTTTGGTTTGAGTGTAGTTCTTTTTTTTTATTTAAGAGAGCAATGTATTTTTTTTATTTTTTTAGTTGTACTTTAATTGAAAGTTTTTATTGAGCAGTTATATTTTGAGTTTGAGAGCATATTATTCTTATTTTTAGTTTTATTTTAGGTTTTGTTTTGAGTTTTAATTTTTGAGAGTTTATTTGGGTAGAAAGTTATATTTATTCTGCAATTTTAATTTCTGTTTTGCAATACATTAAAATTCTCTTTCATGCAATCTATATTCCAGTCTGCAATTTTCTTAGCACTGTTTTTCATTCATTTTAATTTATGCCAAGACTTTTCTTTTTCATAAAATATATAAATGCTTTTCGAATTTAAGTAACTATCTTTCCGTTAATTTCAAGTTAAAAATCATTCCACATCCCCAACGTAATGTTTTTCTTTTATCTTTAAAAAAAAAATCGATTTCAAATCTGAGTGAACGTTTTAATTTTTATGCAACTCCAATCGCCTTCCTGTGGATCGACCTCTTACAACCGCTATTCTTCGAGTAGAATAGGTAAGAGTTAAATTAATTTAAACTTTGTTTGTCAGTGCTAATAACGATCTGTTTAGCATAATTTTTAGTTAGACAGGAAAGGACGAACAAAATTTTGGCGCTGTTGCCGGGGAGGCAAATCGAGAAGCAAGAACGATCACGAAGATCAAATCGGATTTTGGATGCCCGGAGTGAACGCACTCCGGTAGTAAGTTTTTATTTTTATTTTTATTAATTTTCCTTATTTTGATAATTTCTAGTTAATAATTTTGTAGTTATTAAATTCTGAAATTTGAAATTCGAAATTTAAAAATTCAAAAAAAAATTTAAAATTAAAAGAAAAAAATAAAAAAACAATTCCAAAAAAAATCAAAAAAATTTTAAATTCAAAATTTGAATTCTGAGATTCAAAATTTGAAATTTAAAAAGAAAAAAAAATTAAATCAAAAATTTTTTTATTTTTGCTAGTAATTGATAGGGTGCAATCCCCCGAGGTTATCATACCTCTATTGGGACTCCTCACGGAGTAATCTCCAGAGCTTATTCAACGGGCATTCGGAGATTGACTGACGCATAAGGATTGTGTTTAGTTTACATTCAAGTTATTGCTATATAAAAATTAAAAATTAAAAAATTAAAAATAAATAATAAAAAAAAATTTGTTTGCTCATTTAATCAGTACAACCTAATGACATTGCATAAACTTTAAAAATTATTGATTATTTGCTGCATTTAGTATTAAGCATTTGCATAAAATAATTTAAGGGCAAAATCCATTAAAAAGATAAGGTCAGGAAGTCATAACCTGTCCTTAGCCCAAAAATCACCACCTTGCATGCATATCCTAAGCCAAATTAAATTAAAATCAAATTAGACGTTGGTCTTAGGGTTTTCGAGCTCAATTAGGCTCTTGGAAAGAAGCGGCTGAAAGCCACTCCAGTGAGAATTTAGTAATTAGTGATGTCTAGGAAAGTTTTACAACAGTGAGAACTGTTACGGATATTGTGGTATCGGTGTATCCCTTCTGGCACCACCACACACCTTGGAACTTTTCTGGTCACTGGTTACTGGATCGCTTAACTAGTAAGCTCAAGCTTAATCTGAAAGGGAGATTAGGAGCTGTCTAATCTAGAGTGAAAATTTTAGGAACTTTTTAACCTGATAAATCTCTGTGCAACTAGATTTAAGAAGCTACTAAACCTCACTTAATTCTAAAACTAATAGGGTCAAATTGTTGTGTGGTGTTGGTTGTGGTCATCTGTGTCTTGCCCTTCTCTTCTCTTAGGATTTTGTTTATTTTAGGAGTCAAATCTAATGAATTGTTGATAATGTATGCATGGTAGAAGGTCATAAAGGGATAAGTTAACCCCATTTGATCCTGAGATTGACAGAACTTTTCATCACAACCTGTGAACTGTAAACCAACCGTCAATCTCTACAATGGGTGAACATATCAGAACTTTAAATGAGTTGTTTGCACCCGCATCTGCTAGTCCCCCTACTTGCATAGTATTACCAATTAATAATGCAGCCCAATTCGAGATTCGGGCTGCAACAATAAACATGCTACCCAAGTTTCATGGGTTCGAGAGTGAACAACCCTACATTCATCTAAACAAATTTTTGTCAATCTGTCAAACATTTAGAAATCAAAACTTAGATGAAGAGGGTATTAAATTAAGATTGTTTCCCATGACTTTAGAGGATCGTGCCGCTGCATGGCTGTATTCTCTTGCTTCTAATTCCATCACATCATGGGAACAACTATCTAGGAAGTTCATGGCTAAGTTCTATCCCATGGTAAAAACTGAAAAAATTAAGGATGCCATCAGAACTTTTAGAGAAAAATCTGAGGAGGAATTTTTCCAACTTTAGGAAAGATTCCATGATCTTTTGGTCAAGTGCCCGCACCATGGGCTTGACAAGGCTGATCTAGTCCACTTCTTTTACAAAGGACTACCTCCGGCACATAGAAACATGATTGAGTCCATGCACAAGGGCAGATTCATGAACCAAATCCCGGATCAAGCCTATGAATTTCTTGTTGACTTAGCCGAGAACGCCCAAAATTGGAGTAGCTATGGTGAGGAAGTAAATAAAGATGAGTTCGGGTCTAGAAAACCAGGCAATTATGAAATGAAAGCAGACCCAGAACTAAAAAATGTCATGTCCAATCTGGTGACTGGAATGAACAACTTAAGCAAAAAGTTTGATGCTTTCACTGTTTCCACTAGCTCAAGTTCATATAAAGAGTTAAATCCCATCATGAAAGTGGATCACGAGTCACAAAGTTTATGTATCTTGTGTAACAGTTCTGAGCATCTAGTAGAGTGTTGTTCTAGTTTACCCAACATTAAGGCTGAGCAGGCAAATGCTCTAAACTCATATAGTGCCTTCAAGAAGCCCACTCCCAATTCATTCAGGCCAGTCTACCACCTTGATAATAGGTTCCACCCAAATTTCTCATACAAGCAAAATGAACCTATTCAGCATCAAGGTGGTCCACCAGGTTTTCAGAAGAATTTTTCCAGGATAGGTCTATCACAAATGAACCAACCTTTGGTTCCATCTGTAGCTCCTTATAATGCCCCTATCCCTCAGCAAACTACATCATTGGAAGCCATGATGGCTAACATGATGAAGCAGCAACAAGACTTCATCCAACAACAACAACAGACCAACATGGCTCAAACCCAGACTAACCAATTCCATGCGCAAGCGATTGCAAAACTTGAGGTTAGTCTGAGCCAAATAGCTAACTCTCTAGGGGATAGGAAGAGAGGTGAATTGCCCAGACAGCCAGTGCCTAACCCTAGTAGGCAACAGAATCAAGGGCCGAGAGGCCAGTTTCAGATTGATTCTAATGGAAACCCTACCTATGAAGTTCAGGCAATTACCACTTTACGATCTGGCAAGCAAGTGGACAACAAAGTCCAACTTCCTGTGCAAGAAAAAGAAGAAAAGCATGAACCAAACCCCACCCAAAAAAAGGCACAAGAACAGGGAACACAAGAAATAGAGGAAAAACCAATAGAGACGTACACACCCAAGGCTCCCTTTCCTAGTAGACTACAAGACTCAAAGAAAAAATCTCAGTACGATGAAATCATGGAAGTCTTTAAAAATGTCCAAATAAATTTACCCTTCCTAGATGCCATCAGACAGATCCCCTCCTATACAAAATTCTTAAAAGACTTAACCACGGTGAAAAGGAAAACCAGTATTCCTAGGCAAGCTGTGATGGCGGCACAAGCCTCATCTCTTATTCAACAACAGATTGCCCCAAAATACAAGGACACTGGTTGCCCCACTGTTGAAAATAAAATAGGAGAAACCATCATTCGGAGAGCCCTATAAGACTTAGGAGCAAGTGTAAACCTATTACCCTATTCTGTCTACACCGAACTAGGTTTGGGGGAATTAAAGCCCACAAACATTACTTTGTCATTAGCAGATAGGACTGTGAAGTATCCTAAGGGAATTGTAGAGGATGTAATTGTAAAGATAAATGAGTTTTACTACCCTGTGGATTTTGTAGTCCTCGAAACTGAACCAGTGAAAAACCCTGGTAGTCACATCCCGGTAATCCTTGGTAGACCATTTTTGGCCACTTCAAATGCTGTGATCAGTTGCCGAAATGGGATAATGACCTTAGCATTTGGAAACTTGACCGTCCAACTCAATGTCTTTCACAGTAGTAATCAACCATCTGAGATGGATGATTTAGAAGAAATTCACATGATTGAAAACATAATCAGCAAGTCAAACCTCCCTAGCTTGAACTTAAAGATCTGCCTGAAAACCTAAAATATGCATTTCTAGGGGACAACAACACCTTACCTATTATTATTGCATCAAATTTAACTGAAGAACAGGAAGAGAAGTTGTTAAATATCCTTCAGAAAAATCAAGAAGCAATCGGCTGGTCTATAGCTGATATTAAGGGAATTAGCCCTTCAATGGTCCAACATAAAATTCATCTAGAAGAGGATGCAAAAACCTCTAGAGAACCACAAAGGCGACTTAACCCAGTCATGAAGGATGTGGTTCTAGCTGAAATCATTAAACTCTTAGATGCAGGGATTATATATCCTATTTCTGATAGCCAGTGGGTGAGCCCAGTTCAAGTCGTACCCAAGAAATCTGGAATTACTGTGATCAAGAATGGCCAAAATGAGTTAGTCCCAACTCGAATCCAAACTGGATGGCGAGTGTGCATCGACTACAGAAAGCTGAACGCCATGACTAGAAAAGACCACTTCCCACTACCCTTCATTGACCAAATGTTAGAACGTCTAGCTGGCCACTCTCATTACTGTTTCCTTGATGGTTATTCTGGATATAACCAAGTTCCAATTGCACGTGAGGATCAAGAGAAAACCACATTCACCTGTCCTTATGGCACTTTTGCCTATCGTCGCATGCCTTTTGGGTTATGCAATGCACCGGCTACATTCCAGCGGTGTATGATGAGCATTTTCTCCGACATGGTGGAGAAATTTTTAGAAGTTTTTATGGATGACTTTTCTGTATTCGGATCTAATTTTAATGAATGTCTCCATCACTTGACCCTTGTTGTAGAACGATGTAAAGAGAAAAATTTAGTTCTTAACTGGGAAAAATGCCATTTTATGGTCCAATCAGGTATTGTTTTGGGACACATTGTGTCACAAAGGGGAATCGAGGTGGATAAAGCCAAAGTAGAATTAATTGCCAAGTTACCACCTCCCAAAACTGTTAGAAAAGTCAGATCCTTTTTAGGGCATGCGGTTTTTTACCGCCGCTTTATTAAGGATTTTAGTAAAATATCAAAACCCTTATGTGATTTGTTGGCCAAAGATGCTGTTTTCAATTTTTCACCAACTTGTGTAACTGCTTTCGAAAGACTGAAGTCTGAATTGACTTCAGCACCCATCATAAGGTGTCCTGATTGGAGTCGTCCTTTTGAAATCATGTGTGATGCATCCGATTATGCCATAGGTGCTGTCTTAGGTCAGCGAGTAGAGAAGCTTCCCCATGTTATTCATTATGTGAGCAAAACTCTGAATGACGCCCAACTCAACTATTCCACCACTGAAAAAGAATTGTTGGCAGTTGTTTTTGCCCTAGATAAATTTCGCCCCTACCTGATAGGATCTAAGGTTCTTGTTTATTCCGATCATGCCGCCCTTAAGTACCTTCTCACAAAGAAGGATGCTAAGGCAAGGCTCATTCGTTGGATCCTATTGCTCCAGGAATTTGATCTTGAAATTCGAGACAAAAAGGGATCGGAAAATGTAGTAGTTGACCACTTGTCCAGACTGATTGTTGAGTCATCTGCAGAATCCTTACCTATATCCGAAACTTTTCCGGATGAACAACTAATGATGATTTCCCATACCAATGTTCCATGGTATGCTGACATAGTCAACTACCTCGTTACTGAACAAATGCCCAGCTCTTGGACCAAACAGGAGAAATTTCGCTTCCTAGCTCGTGTGAAGTGGTATTTTTGGGATGAACCATACCTATTTAAATATTGCCCTGATCAGATCATCCGACAGTGTATCCCTGAATACGAATAAAGGAAAGTCCTTTCCTTTTGTTATGACCACGCTTGCGGTGGTCATTTCAGTGGTAAAAAGACGGCTGCAAAGGTTTTGCAGTGCGGATTCTATTGGCCCACACTATTTCATGACTCACACGAGTATTGTAAAGCATGTGACTGATAAGTGCTTAATAATTCATAATTTAGTTATCTTTCCATAATACTTATCAATGTTCTTAAACTAATAAATACATATTTTACCAGAAAATTGAATAATCATTGAAATAAATTTGAAATATGTTTTTTTTTTCTTTTCCTTTTTCTTGGTTACGATCTTTCATGAAAACTACAGAAAAATATATAGGGAGGAGATTGTGCTGATTCGGTTTGGTAATCTGATGAAGTTGTAATTAAGCTGAGGTTATAATTAAATAGATTTTGGTCCTGACTCGATCAAAAGTTATAATTAAATTTGCTAAGGAAAACGTTTGATTAACCCTTTTTATTAAGTCATGGTCTTGTTTTTAGTCTTGACTGGTCGAGTTCGATCTGAAGCAGTTTAGCAATAATTAAATTTGAAGGACATTGGGCTCGAGAACAAGTCCAAGCAAATTAACGATCATGACCCACCGCAAATCCAAAGCCAATTTCCAACCAATTTGTTACCTGCCTTCATATAAAATTTATAAATTTAAAACAAAAAAATAATAATAATAACTAAATATTCACGATTCACTGTTCATATGAACAGTGTCCCGTTAAAACACTGTTCATATGAACAGTGTTAAAACGTGCCGAAAACACTGTTCATATGAACAGTGTCCGCGAAAACACTGTTCACATGAACAGTGTCCGTAAAAAAACTGTTCATGTGAACAGTGTTAGAGAAAAAAATAAAATAATAAATAATACATAATAAATAAATAAATAAAAATAAAAAAAATAAAAAAAGACTCAGCCACTGTTCATCTTCTTCCTCCCCCGATGAACATCTCATGCGCAGCCCACCGTCCGCGGCGTCCTCCCGACGATCCCGCGACCAAATCCGCCGGCGACCAGTCCTCCGTGATTCCAGTCGGCCGCAATCAACCGCGTGCCCACCGTGTCCGTGCAGTCGACTCTTCCCAGCAGCGGAGATCCAGCCCCTTCGCCATCACTGCCTGCGTCTTCTCCTCCGAGATCAACGATCCACTCCTAGCAGTCGAAATCCCAGCATCTCCGCCTCTTCCTCCACCCGTGATGCAGCCCGTAGCCGAGCCGTGCGACCGTGAATCCCCAGCTCCTCTCCATGATCCCAGCCTCCTCCGCGTCCGGGCATCCCGTGATCTCACCTCCGCATCTCCAGCGCGCTCTCAATGGATCCATCAAGGGGGAGAATGGGTATAAAGAGGGTGGCCATCGGCTTGGAAAGGAGGAGGGGGCTCGGTTCAACAGAAAACAGGGGAGGCCCTGTTTCAGTGAAGGGCCGAACCAGAAAAAAAAAAAAGAAGGAAAAGAAATAGAAAAAAAAAGAGGATACTTTGGAAAATTATGAGGCAGGTGGCGTGGATCCTCTCAGCGAGCCGATCAAAGTCGCCGAGCATCATGAGCAGCTAAACCTCGGTTTAGGGGTTGACGAAGCCATAGAGGAGTATCCGTTTTATTCTTATTGATTTGAGTTTGTATCGTAAGATTGTTGCATGATGAAGAATTTATCAATTGATCTTATGATTTATTCAATTTATGTGAATTGTTTATCTTGCAGAAAATACTTTACATAGATTGCTCTATTTCATCGAATCCTACACCTGTGGTTTGGAGGAGATATTCATGTGACATCAATTTTATTTTTTAATGATTTAATGATCAGATGCATCATGCTAGGTTAGACAGGCCATGCTTATTGTTAGAATAGATGGTTTGTGCTAGACTTAGATGATTCATGCTGCGAATTAATCATAATTTTTAATGATTGCTTTGGCTTGTAGTCGGAAGCAATTAAGTCTTAAATACAACTCAATCATTAAAAGCGTCACGGATACAACTCTATCGGTGGAATCTAGCCCTAAACACCTCTCTCCATTGATAATTCATACTACTATATCCACATTAATTCTTAGTTTCTATCATTTGCTCTAGCCTATGTCCTTTGAAGTCATTATTTAATTAGGAAAAATAACTTATTCTTCAATCCCTGTGGACCGACACCCGTAATCACTATCCTACAGGATATGTGCTATTGCGTGGTTTATTTTCAAAATTGAAAGATCCGATCAATTTTTGGCACCGTTGCCGGGGATTGCTTGCATAGTTATTTTTCCTATCATTAAAAAAAAATAATTAATATATAAAAAAATTATTTTCTATTATTGTTACTTTTTTTATCTCCTTTTTCTCTTCTACTAATTTTTTTTTTCAATTTTTCTTTTGGTCTTATTTGATCAGGAATCGAAAGAAAAAATCTGGGATGATCAAAAGGAGAATAGCTAGAAAAGGAATGCTGTAAAGGTTTGCCTAAAAAATTTAAATTGCTGGGGAAATTCCCTTTGATAACCTCTAAACTTTTCTTATTTAAATTAATTATTAGCTTGAAATTTTGTGGTGATTGTTTGATTTTAATTTCAGCAAAAGTGTGAATGCATGCTTGATACACATACACAAATTAATTCGCACATAGTAAGGGCAATCACCCCAACAAGATAAGAGCCGGATTTCATCACCAGATTCTTGCCCAACATAGGTGAACTCAATCTCACATAGTGTCACTTTAATTAAAATCAATTAGACGTTGGCTCCTAGAGACATCCGAGCTCAATAGGACGAAGATCACCGAAAGTTGCACCAATTTCGCTCTGTGGCTTAGTTGATGTCTAGGCAAGCTTTGTCCCTATAAGGGAGACAGTTCATCTGTTCGAGGCAAGTGGGTTTTAAGTGGGACCTTTGCGAACGCATCGTGACCCCTCCACTTACCTGGGAGCTTACCTGGTCAACTCGGTTCATTAGACCGGATTGGAGGCTTAGGTGCCCTCTTCAAACCAGTTAGGAGCTGTCTAGTGATTTTAGGACAAATACAAGGATTGATGTGTTTATCTTTTATTGCATGCTTGATTGATCAAGTACTAGTGTATGCAAGGGAGTCGTTCTAGAGTACGTGACCTATTAACTTTTGACCCTGAAATAGAACGAACCCTTAAAAATATTCGAGCTGAGATTAGAACATTGGAATCACCCCCACCTCTTGAGATGGCTGAAGAACAACCCAAACTCCTGAGGGAGTACTTTACTCCCACCATTTACACTTCCCCATCTTGCATTTGATTACCTGAAGTAGCAGCTGTACAATATGAAATAAAGTCTAGTGTGATCCAAATGCTCCCATCTTTTTATGGGCTCACCAATGAAGACCCATATAAACACCTAGATGAATTTCTTGAGATTTGCACCACTGTCAAGATTCAGAACTTTACTGATGATGCTCTAAAACTTAGATTATTCCCCTTCTCCCTTAAAGATAGAGCCAAACAATGGCTGAATTCTTTAGAAGCCAACTCGATTCGTTCTTGGGATCAAATGCAACAAGAATTCTTAAAAAAATACTTTCCCATTGGAAGAACGAACCAGTTTAGACGTGCCATCACAAGCTTCTCCCAAACTGAGGGAGAAGAATTTTATGAAACTTGGGAGAGATTTCGGGGCCTAATCCGTAAATGCCCACATCATCAAATACCTAAATGGCAGCTAGTGCAATGTTTCTATGATGGATGACTGAACGAAACCGTCAGATGATTGATGCCGCATGCAGGGGGACATTCATGCTTCAAAATGAGCATGAAGCATGGCAATTATTTGAAAATCTTAATGAAAACTCCCTCCACCATGCTTCTTGTTCTCGTCAAGCACCCCTGAGTTCTCAAAGAAAAGGGACCATTTGTGAAATAAGTCATTCTATGGACCTGTCTAGCAAGGTAGATGCATTGTCCCATAAGATTGATCAACTGATGATAGGTGGGTGTTACATGAACTCTTCCCAAGCACAAGTGTGTACTATCTGTTCTAGCCCATCCCACCCTATTCATGAGTGCCCTTCAGCGCCCCAATTTTCCGAACTCGTGCAAGAACACATCAATGTTGCTCAAACACAGCCTAGACCGGGTAATGACCCATTCTCCAATACATATAACCCGAGATGGTGAAATCATCCAAACTTTTCTTGGAAGCAGCAAGCTTCGAACACAGCCCAACCCAATTCCCAAAATTTTCAAAACCCTCAGAATTTTCAAACCCCACAAAATATTCATCCCTACCGTCCCTTGACTCAATTTCAACATACTCCTCCTCTACCCCAAAGAAACACAGCCTTTGAGGAGAAAGTGTTGAACGCCCTTCAAGGTTTGGAAACCATTACACAATTGGTGCACTCTCACACGCAATCCATCGCCAAGCTAGAATCCCAAATGGGGCAACTAGCTAATGCACTAAACAAGCGAGAGGAAGAAAAGCTTCCAAGCCAACCACTAAGTAATCCTAGGGGACAATACATGGCTCAAGAAAATCAATTAAATGCAATTCATCATGAACAAGCCAATGCTTTGACTACCCTAAGGAGTGGACGTGTAGTAGACAATAAGATCGGGGAAGATAACAATAAGGAAGATGAAGAAGAGGATAGACATGTGTCAAATAAAAATCTAAAACCTTTTTCTTCTATAGCTAGTCCACCTTCTGCCAAAACTCACATCCCAAAGGCCCCATTTCCTGAAGCTCTTAATTCACCCTCTTCCTTTGGCAAAAAAGAAACTTCACTAGAGGAAATGATGGAGGTTTTCAAACAAGTGAAAATCAACCTTCTGCTTCTTGATGCTATTAGACAAGTTCCCTCCTATGCCAAATTTCTCAAAGACCTTTGTACACAAAAGCGAAAATCTAGGACACATGTAACTAAAAAGGTCTTCCTAACTGAGCAAGTGAGTTCTATTCTCCAACACAACACCCCTCCAAAATTCAAAGATCCTGGTGCTCCCACCATCTCCTGTGTCTTAGGAAATAATTTCATTGATCGAGCACTCTTAGATCTAGGGGCAAGTGTCAACCTTTTACCTTATTCAGTTTATGAGAAACTTGGGTTAGGTGAATTAAAACCAACCTCGATATCCCTTCAATTGGCTGATCGATCTGTAAAAACACCACGTGGGATAATTGAAGATGTTCTTGTCAAGGTAGACAAATTCTATTTTCCAGTAGATTTCATTGTCCTTGATATGGAACATGAACCTAATCCTAAGAAACAAATCCCCGTGATCCTTGGGCGGCCCTTTTTAGCAACAGCCAATGCATGCATCAATTGTAGAACAGGGGTAATGAACATATCATTTGGGAACATGAAGGTAAAATTAAATGTGTTCAATGCGGACGACCAACCCGCGGGGAAAGTTGAGTGTTTTATGATAGACAAAATAGATGAACTCATAGAAGGAGATGCAAAAACTACCTCACTGTGTCTGGCTGAAGACAATAAACTTAGCGCTTGTTGGGAGGCAACCCAATTCTCTTAGATTTTTTTTAACATTGAGGACAATGTTAGGTTTAGGTTTGGGGGTATTCATCTTGATTTTCATCCAAAAAAAAAACAAAAAAAAAAGAAAAAAAATGTGTTCATTTTATTTTTTATAAAATAATAATAATAATAATAAAATTAAAAAAAAGTTTTTGTTTTTAAAAAACCTAATTTCTATACATTTATGCAAGAATGATAAACACACAAGGTATATAAAATCTAAAAAGCCCAATGACTAGTCGGAAGTAATACAAATTTAAGTTCTTTTCATTAAGTCTCTCTTAGGGAGTTGTAAGCTAATTAATACTTCGGAATTTCACTACACACTGGCCGACACTTCTAAGGTCTAGGCTCGACATTATGTTGATAGTATAGTAGCAACCTTGGACCCTGATGAATCATACTTATCTAATCCAAAAAAAAAAAATCATCAATAATAATGGATTTAGTCAGGAACATCGAAAAGGGCTACCTATTGTCAAAGGTCAAGTGGGCTTGTGATGAGAACTCCGAGCATAAGTCCGTAGGGGAGTCTTGATGCCTGACACCTTGTGCCAACTGGTGTGAGAGTTGTCGACTGATTGCTCGTTACACGGAGAAATCACCACAAGAGTAAAAGTGCACAATTTATATGTCTTTATAAAAAAAATTAATAAAAAAAACTCTGTATTGACCTTGAAAAAGACAATAGTGTGAAAGCCGTCGTTGTAAAAATTCGAGTAAACTGGAATATTACAGATAAAGCCCGTGAGGTACTAAAGTAAACATCCACAACTCTCGAAATCCTGCAGATAAGATGATTTTCAATCAGTGAGCAGGTTCTTTCGACCAATCCTTGGAAACTACTAGTATTAGCAATATTTTGGAGATTCGAACTCTTAGCTTGTGTACGGTCCAGATTTCACCGAGCACTCCAGTATAAATAAGTCTTACAACTCCCTAACGGAAACTTAATGACTTCAACTTGAATTGCATCTTGACCTAGGATTTGGGCTGAGTTAGTAAATAAAACCGTGTGTGCTTTGAAATTCTTATCATTTATGTATCTTAAATTAGATTTTAAAAAAGGAATAAAAAATAATAAAAATAATAATAATAATAATAAAATAATAATAATAAAAAATAAAATAAAACAAACAACAACAACAAATTAATCATAACAATAAATGATTTATTTTAATATTGAAGTTTGTGGGTATCTTCGCTGGAAACCCTCACGAGACTATAACTCGTCCACTAGGGTAACCTAGGGGTTTAAAGCCTTGTTGCATATGGTAAATCAATCGCAATGCCTACGAAAGTGAGTTAGAGCTTTTCTTTTTTTTTATTTTGCTCGAGGACTAGCAAAATATAGGTTTGGGGGTGTGATAAGTGCTTAATAATTCATAATTTAGTTATCTTTCCATAGCACTTATCAATGTTCTTAAACTAATAAATACATATTTTACCAGAAAATTGAATAATCATTGAAATAAATTTGAAATATGTTTTTTTTTCTTTTCCTTTTTCTTGGTTACGATCTTTCATGAAAACTACAGAAAAATATATAAGGAGGAGATTGTGCTGATTCGGTTTGGTAATCTGATGAAGTTGTAATCAAGCTGAGGTTATAATTAAATAGGTTTTGGTCCTGACTCGATCAAAAGTTATAATTAAATTTGCTAAGAAAAACGTTTGATTAACCCTTTTTATTAAGTCATGGTCTTGTTTTAGTCTTGACTAGTCGAGTTCGATCTGAAGCAGTTTAGCAATAATTAAATTTGAAGGATATTGGGCTCGAGAACAAGTCCAAGCAAATCAACGATCATGACCCACCGCAAATCCAAAGCCAATTTCCAACCAATTCGTTACCTGCCTTCATATAAAATTTATAAATTTAAAACAAAAAAATAATAATAATAACTAAATATTCACGATTCACTGTTCATATGAACAGTGTCCCGTTAAAACACTGTTCATATGAACAGTGTTAAAAAGTGCCGAAAACACTGTTCATATGAACAGTGTCCGCGAAAACACTGTTCACATGAACAGTGTTAGAGAAAAAAATAAAATAATAAATAATACATAATAAATAAATAAAAAAAAATAAAAAAAATAAAAAAAGACTCAGCCACTGTTCATCTTCTTCCTCCCCCGATGAACATCTCATGCGCAGCCCACCGTCCGCGGCGTCCTCCCGACGATCCCACGACCAAATCCGCCGGCGACCAGCCCTCCATGATTCCAGTCGGCCGCAATCAGCCGCGTGCCCACCGTGTCCGTGCGGTCAACTCTTCCCAGCAGCGGAGATCCAGCCCCTTCGCCATCACTGCCCGCGTCTTCTCCTCCGAGATCAACGATCCACTCCTAGCAGTCGAAATCCCAGCATCTCCGCCTCTTCCTCCGCCCGTGACGCAGCCCGTAGCCGAGCCGTGCGACCGTGAATCCCCAGCTCCTCTCCGTGATCCCAGCCTCCTCCGCGTCCGGGCATCCCGTGATCTCACCTCCGCATCTCCAGCGCGCTCTCAGTGGATCCATCAAGGGGGAGAATGGGTATAAAGAGGGTGGCCATCGGCTTGGAAAGGAGGAGGAGGGGGCTCGGTTCAACAGAAAACAGGGGAGGCCCTGTTTCAGTGAAGGGCCGAACCAGAAAAAAAAAAAGAGAAGGAAAAGAAATAGAAAAAAAAAAAGAGGATACTTTGGAAAATTTTGAGGTAGGTGGCGTGGATCCTCTCAGCGAGCCGTTCAAAGTCGCCGAGCATCATGAGCAGCTAAACCTCGGTTAAGGGGTTGACGAAGCCATAGAGGAGTATCCGTTTTATTCTTATTGATTTGAGTTTGTATCGTAAGATTGTTGCATGATGAAGAATTTATCAATTGATCTTATGATTTATTCAATTTATGTGAATTGTTTATCTTGCAGAAAATACTTTACATAGATTGCTCTATTTCATCGAATCCTACACCTGTGGTTTGGAGGAGATATTCATGTGACATCAATTTTATTTTTTAATGATTTAATGATCAGATGCATCATGCTAGGTTAGACAGGCCATGCTTATTGTTAGAATAGATGGTTTGTGCTAGACTTAGATGATTCATGCTGCGAATTAATCATAATTTTTAATGATTGCTTTGGCTTGTAGTCGGAAGCAATTAAGTCTTAAATACAACTCAATCATTAAAAGCATCACGGATACAACTCTATCGGTGGAATCTAGCCCTAAACACCTATCTCCATTGATAATTCGTACTACTATATCCACATTAATTCTTAGTTTCTATCATTTACTCTAGCCTATGTCCTTTGAAGTCATTATTTAATTAGGAAAAATAACTTATTCTTCAATCCCTGTGGACCGACACCCGTAATCACTATCCTACAGGATACGTGCTATTGCGTGGTTTATTTTCAAAATTGAAAGAACCGATCAGTGACCGATGTCAAAGACTAGGAAAAATTTCAAGAAAAAATGATATGCCCCTGAACCCGATCTTAATTGTAGAAATCTTTGATGTTTGGGATATTGATTTTATGGATCCTTTTCCTATGTCATTTGGGCACCAGTACATACTCCTAGCTGTTGATTATGTGTCTAAGTGGATTGAGGCTATCGCGTGTAAGACTAATGATCACAAAGTAGTGATCAAGTTTCTTAAGGAGTCTGTCTTCGCTCGCTTTGGCACCCCTCGTGTTATCATTAGTGATGGGGGGAAACATTTTTGCAATAGAATTTTTAAAGCCCTTGCTAGGAAGTACAACATCACCCACAAGGTCGGTACACCATATCATCCACAAATGAGTGGACAAGTTGAGATTTCCAACAGAGAAATCAAGACTATCCTTGAAAAAACTGTCAACCCATCTCGAAAGGATTGGTCCCTTAGGTTAACAGATGTATTGTGGGTATATCGAACGGCCTACAAAACACCAATTGGAATGTCTCCATATAGAACTGTCTATGGCAAGGCCTGCCATTTACCTGTTGAGTTAGAGCACAAGGCCTATTGGGCTATTAAACATTAAAATTTCAATCTTGACAAAGCAGGAGAACATAAGAAGCTTCAGCTCGACGAGCTTGAAGAAATTAGGAACGATGCTTACGAGTGTATTAAGAAGTACAAGGATCGCATGAAAGTCATGCATGATAAAATGATTACTCGTAAAGAATTTCACCAAGGACAAAAAGTCCTTCTATATGATTCTCGATTACATCTATTCCCTGGAAAACTTAAATCTCGCTGGACTGGCCCATACATAGTAGAGAAAGTGCATCCGCATGGTGCAGTATTAATATGCAATACCAAGGATGGTAGGTCCTTTCAAGTCAATGGACATCGTTTAAAACCATACCTTGAGTATCTGAGTCCAGAAGTTGAGGAGACACTTCTGACCGATCCTGTCTATCATGAATGAATTAGAATTGTCTGGCTGAAGACATAAAACTTAGCGCTCTTGGGAGGCAACCCAGCATGTAAATATCTTCTAATTAAAAAAAAAATCAATAAATTACTAACATGCAGGTTTGAGGGATTTTGCCCCAACTTTCAATTTACCCACCCATATCAGGTAACTTCTCCTCTGTCCTCTTACTGCTTTAAATTTTCTTCAACATTGAGGACAATGTTAGATTTAGGTTTGGGGGTATTTTTAAGCATTTGGAATTTTATAAAAAAACAAAAAAGTTTTTAGTTAAAATTTTTTTTTTAAAAAAAATTTACAACACACAAGGTATATAAAAACTAAGAGCCCAATGACTAGTCGGAAGTAGTGCAAGGTGAGTTCTTTTTATTAAGTTCCTTTTAGTGAGTTGTAAGCTAATTAGCACTTTGAATATCACAACACATCTGGCCTGCATTTTCTAAGGTATAGGTTCGACATTGTGTTGAGAATATGGTAGCAACCTCGAATCCTGATGAACCATCTTTTTCTGATCCAAAAAAAAAAAAAAATTTGGTGGATTTAGTCAGGTACATCGAAAAGGGCTACCTATTGTCAAAGGTCAGCGGGCTTGTGATGAGGAACCCGAGCATAGGTCCGTAGGAGAGTCTTGATGCCCGACATCTCATGCCAACTGGTGTGAGAATTGTCGACTAATTGCTCGCTACATGGAGGAATCATCACAGGAGTAAAAGTGCACAATATAAACATGTTCATGTTTCCAAAAAAAAAAAAGTAAAAAAAAAAAAGTTGTATTTTGACCTTAAGAAAGACAATAGTGTGAAAGCCGTCGTTGCAAAAATTCGAGTAAACTGGAATATTACAGATAAAGCCCATGAGGTATTAAAGTAAACATCCACAGCTCTCGAAATCCTGCAGAAAAGATGATTTTGAATCAGCAAATAGGTCTTGTCCGACCAATTCTTGGAAACTACTAATATTAGCGATATTTTGGAGATCCAAAACCTTAGCTTGTGCATGGTCCAAACTTCACTGAGCACTCAAGTATAAATAAGTCTTACAACTTCCTAACGGAAAACTTAATGCTTCAACTTAAATTGTATACTAACCTAAAATTTGGGCTACTTAGTAATTAAAACCTTGTGTGCTTTTGAAATTCTTATCAGTTAGGTACTTGAAATTAGACTTTCATTTCATAAAACAAATTTTATTTTGGGATTGAAGTTTGTGGGTAACTTAACTGCAAATCCTCACGAGACAACACTCGTCCACTAGGGTAACCTAGGGGTTTAAAGGCTTATTGTACGTGCTAAATGCAATCGTGATTCCCTACGAAAATGGGTACATATCTTAGTTTTGTGTATTTAGCTTAAAAAAAAAAAAAGGAGAGAAAAAGTCATAAGTTAGACTACATCTTTTTGTGCCCTCATTTTATCGTTTGCTTGTTAATTGCTAGAGACTAGCAATAAGCTAGTTGGGGGTGTGATGAGAGCACAAAAGTACAACCTACATGTCACTAAAATTAGTGTTATTGCTAACCGATAATGATAAATTCACTGGATTAATATTATATTTGGGGTTGACACAGATTATCATAAATTAGAGATAAAATGCACATTGAGTACAAATGTGACTTCAAAAGGATCCCTTCCCAGATCCGACCCGGTTGAAGATCGGGTCGGGTCCGAGTCAGGGTCGGGTCCGAATCGGGTCCAATTTCTTTGTGTTTTTGGGAAAGAAATTTGGGCAAATCTAATTTGTCCATATCATAACTATGAGGTGCTGGGACTTGAAAGACTTGCAATTGACCTCCAGTCAGAACAGATGACCCGTGATGAACTAAGTCCGTCCATCTACAAGCCAAATTTCATATCACACTATTTTTTTATCTATATGACTAATTGGACGGAACTTGGTGTCTCCCAGCTCCCCTCTCAAGAGGGCAAAGAAAGTCCCAGACCTTCTTCCAAAATCCAATTCCAGTGCAGAAACTGGCACATGATCCATATCAGCCTATCTCCCTCAAATCTCCAGCTTCATCCGTGCAGGGGAGAAGGAATGATCCCAAGCGCCCGTCCGCGTTCATCACAGATCCCGCATCCGTCCGTGGGCCAAAGAAGAAGATGGATCTTCTTCCATCCGTGAAGCATTCCCGTGATCCCGCCTCACAGATCGCCCCCAAGCATCTTCCATCTTCCACGAATCAAGCTCCCTTCCGATTTCAAGCCGTGATCGCAGCATCTGGCGTCCGCCTTCTCCTTCCGCCCGCGTCCGCGTCTTCAACGCCATCATCCTGCGGCCAGCCCTTCATCCAAATCAAAGCCCGTGATCCCATGGATTGACGCCCTCTGCCTCTTCCAAACCTCCCAGGCATCCCGCAACATTCCAGCCATGATCCAAGCCATGATCGGCTCCTTCTCGGTGCTCCCGGCCCCTCCAGCTCATCCCGCAGCGTCTCTGATAGTCAACTTTAAAGACCACGCAATAGCACGTATCTGGTAGGATAGTGATTACGGGTATCGATCCACAGGGATTGGGGTATAGTTGTTTTTCTTAAAAATAAAAATATTTAAAAGGATGAATTTGTGAAGACTATTAAACTAAGCAATTTAATAAAAGAAAATGCAATTAAAGGGATATCAGTTTAGGAGAACCTAGGGCATGGAATTCACCACTAACATCGGAACAAGGATTAATTATATTTTTTTTTCATTCTTGGATTAACATGCAAATTGGCTACAAGCCTAATAAGCATTCGAATAAAATTTCACAGAAGTAATTTAGGCATAATCCATCTTTAGTTTAGCATGAAATGTCTACCCTAATCTAAGGTGGTAGCACATCGCATCTTAAGCATGGACTATCTTATATTTACTTAGTGATCATGAAGAGCAGTTGTATAAACTTCACATTTAAAATCACAGAAATTAAATATGAGATGAAATAAAATATTCATTAGAAGCAAAATGAGGTTTATACAACTCCAAGAATAGAAATCAAAAATATAAAACTCTTGGCCCTTTGTTAGGGCTGCATCCAGCCCTAGAGGAGAGATTAGCCCTCCATGAAGGGTTGAACAGTGGCAGCGCCGAGAGCTTCCATTTCTTCTTTTCTTTCTCCCGTCTCTGATTCTCTCCTCCCTTCTCTGTCTCCTGGGATGACTCCTCCGAAGGATGGATGGGATCAACCGGCTCCCTTGGAATGGTTCCGAAGAGGATGGCTCCTATGTTCACGCCTGGGCCTTTTATAGACTTGCCAACTCCCCTCGCTCCTCCCCTGTTTCTTCACGTGGTTGTTTCGAGTGGGAGGATAATGATGAAGAGCTTGATCTGATCCGCCGATAATAGAAGATATTGTCGTATCTCATCCAGATGTTGGGGAGAATATATCTGAGAGCTGATCGCGGAGAAGAGATAAGAACGGCTGGAACAAGCTGGGATTGGTTCGGATTAATCCCGAAACAGGGGAATCCGTGGAGCTCGGGATGCATGATGATGTGGACAGTGCAGGATGGGAGGAAGAAACGGATTCGTGAAGGGAAGTTGAGGAGGAAACAGATGCGCTTAGGATGTTGATCCATGGGATACTCGGACGTGGAAGGGATGAAGCTGGGACGGCTGTGAACGGTGATTACGGGATAAAGGCTAGGAGATGAGTGAATCACGGGTGAGAACAGAGGAGCTGGGATTTAGTTGGGAACGTGATTCGTGGAAGCTTTGGAATGTTGGGAGATTTGGGAATCCGACTGGGATCAGTCCGGAAGAAGATTCTGGTTTTCATCCGCATGAAACAGGGGATTTGATATGGTCATGGGATGTTTGGATATCGGCTGATAATAGGGAACAGATGCATGGTTTTTTTTGTTGATGGATACAGGAGATCCTTGGAACGGTGAGATTGATTCTAGAGAAAGCTGAAGTCAGGGATCTTGTTGGATGCGGGATCACGAACGTGATGCGGAGGGATAACGAGATGAAGCTGTGTTTGTTTGGGATAAAGTTGCAGGGGCTTCGGCTGAGAGGAATCCGGAAGAATGAAGCTGGACGTTGGGGACGCTGGATTTGGTGAAAGTTGGATTCGAAATGGGATACGGGAGCTGGGAGTTGGATTCGGCCGGGAGTGATTTCGGAATAGAGGAAGATGCATGACGTGGCCGATGCGGAATGAAGCTTACGGCTGGCAGCTGGGAGTTGAAGCTTAGATGGAATCCGTGGGAGGTTGGGATGTCGCCGTTTCATGGGATGAGGATGAAGCACTGGAATGCAGGGGCTTCGGAAGACATGGGAGGCTAAATTCCTGGGATTCCTTTTGACGTGGATGAAGGGGAGGAAGGCATACAGTTGAGATTACTCGAGCTGGAACTCTGTTCCGAAGTAGAGATAAGGATGCAAGGGAGATGAAGCTCGTGAAACGTGGGTGGATGAAGTGTGATTTCCTTTGGCTGGGAGCAAGACTTTTGGACACGAGGGAGGATGGCATGCAAGCTTGTATGCCGACGTGGACGGTTGGGAATTTGCTCTATTTTGAGTATGGGTGGATTACGTGGAAGATACTTTGAAATGAAGGGGACTTGCATGATGACTTGGGATGGACTTAGCAAGGAGTGAACAGGGGAGTTTGAGCTCAATAAATTTGGGTTCAGGGCTCATCCCAAATAAGTTCGACCTGTATTCATTAAGCTTAATCAGTATATAAGTAAAACTCGAATAATTTATTAAAATTTAATGATGAAGGTAACACATTTTTTTAGTTGAATTTACAAAATATGTGAATTAAAATAATGATAAGTGCTATGAATAAGATATTAATTTATGCATTATTTAGCACTTATCACACCCCCCAACCTACATTTTGCTAGTCCTCAAGCAAAATAAAAACTAACTCACTTTCGCAGGAATCGCGATTGTATTTACCGTATGCAATAAGGCTTTAAACCCCTAGGTGGCCCTAGTGGACGAGTTTTGTCTCGTGAGGGTTTCCAGCTCAGATACCCACAAACTGTTTGTCTCTACTCAAAGAGTTATTATTTTATAAAATCTAATTTCAAATGCATAAATGCCAAGAATTTCAAAAGCACACAAAGTTTTAATTACTAAGTCAGCCCGAATCCTAAGTCAGTATGCAACTTAAGTTGAAATTATTAAGCTTCCGTTAGAGAGTTGTAAGGCTAATTTATACTTGGGTGCTCGGTGATATCTGGACCGTACACAAGCTAAGGCTTTAGATCCTCCAAAATACTGCTAAAGCTAGTAGTTTCCAAGAATCGGTCAGATAAGACCTAATCACTGATTCAAAATCATCCTATATTGCAGGATTTCGAGAGTTGTGGATGTTTACTTTAATACCTCATGGGCTTTATCTGTAATATTCCAGTTTACTCGAATTTTTACAACGACGGCTTTCACACTATCGTCTTTTTCAAGGTCAATATTATTTTCTTTTTCTTTCATTTTTTTTTATTTTAATTTTTTTTTTGATTTTGTATTTGTAAATAAATTATGCACTTTTACTCTTGTAATGATTCCTCCATGTAGCGAGCATTCAGTCAACACTCCCACGCCAGATGGCATAAGGTGTTGGGCATCAAGACTCCCCTACGAACCTATGCTCGGGTTCATCATCACAAGCCCGCTGACCTTTGACAATAGGTAGCCCTTTTCGATGTACCTGACTAAATTCACTTTTTTTTTATTTTTATTTTTTATAATAGTGAATTAGATAGGTATGATTCATTAGGACTCAAGGTTGCTACCAGACTTAACTACATCATGTTAAACCTAACCCTTAGAAGTGCAGGCCATACATGTTGTGAAATTTCAAAGTAAAAATTATCTTACAATTCGCTAAAAGAATTTTTAATGAAAAGAACTCAAATTGACTTATTCCTGACTAATCATTGGGCTTTTTAGATTTTATATACTTTGTGTGATTATCATTTCAGCACTAAGGCATAGAAATTAGGTTTTTTTTTTTTTGAAATTCACTTTTTTTTTGAAATTCACTTAAAAATGTGAAAATGCGAAAAATTCCTTCAAAAATTTGAATCCTATACCCCCCAACCTAGATCAGACATTGTCCTCAATATTTTTTTTTGAATATTATATTATTATTTTTATTATTTTATATATTTTTTATTTTGGACGAAAATATGATGCATATGGAGGATAGAAGCATTTTACCGTAGTTGCATCAGTAATATGAGGGATCCTGTTAAGAAAATAAAAAAAAATATGACAAAAAAATATACAAAAATAACCTATGAGAATTGGGTTGCCTCCCAACAAGCGCTAAGTTTAACGTCTTCAGCCAGATGTTCGTCCTTTCCTGTCTACCTAAAAATATGCTAGACAGATCGTTGTTAGAACCGACGAACAAAGTTTAAATTTAATTTACTCTTACCTGTTTTACTCGAAGAATAGTGGTCGTAAGAGGTCGATCCACAGGGAGGCGATTGGAGTTGCATAAAAATTAGAACGTTCACTCGGATTTGAAATCGATTTTTGAATGACAAAAGTAAAACATTATTGTGAGGGATGTTGATAGATTCTCTAGTCTACCGGAGAATGATTTTTAATTAAAATTAACTAGAAGACATGTACTTAGATTCAAAAAGCATTTATATATTTAATGGAAAAGAAAAGTTTTTGCATAAATTAAATTGGATGAAACTAAGAAGATTGAAGTGAACCCAAATTGCATAGAGGAAGATTTAATGTATTGCATAAAAAAAAGAAGAAAGATTACAGAATTTGGAGAACGGAAATTAAAAATAATAGAAATTAAAAACTTTAGCATAAATAGATCTCTCTATTAAACTAAAACTAAAAACCCCAAGACAACATGCTCTCAAAATAAAACTCTTACTAAAAACATTGCTCTCAATCAAAATAAAAATAAATAAATAAGAACAACATGATACCCAAAACAGAACGATTAAACACCAATTAAAAATATAACCTTTAAAAGAAAAACAACTAAAAAAAAAAAAAACAAAAAACAAAAGAAATGTAATGCTCTGTTTTCAAATATGAAAACAGAGCACTACTGCCGATCCTTTCTTCTTCCTCTCGCTCGACTTCTCCTCCCTCCTCTGTTCTTTGGCCTTCACCCGCACACCGAGCTCTCTCGCCCTCCTCCTCTTCTTATAGCCGCGGACGGAGCCTGATGCAGAAGGTGGGTGGCAGACGCGGTGAGGACGCGGTTGGATCGGGATAGGATCTGGACGCCGTGCGGGATCGCCGGATGAACGCGGACGGGCGCTTGAATCACGGAGGGGGGCGCGGACGGTGTGGCTGGCTTCACGGGCTGAGGCGTTGAAGACGGGAGGAAGCATTCACGGCTTGGATCCTGGCTGGAGCTGGGAGGAATTGCGGAGGAGCCGATCACGGGATGGTGATCCGTGGCTGGGGCGCTGCGGATCATTTGGAGGCTGCCGCGGGATGCTGTGGCTTGGACGCGGCTGCTCGCTGGCACGGTGGCTGGCACGACGCGGATGGAAGGTGGGGACGTGCAAGAGGCGGACGGGCGAGGGATTCCCTCTTCTCCCCTCTTCTTCGCACTGGGTGACCTGGAGGATGCCGTGGAAGATGGATACGGGGGAGACGCGGTGAGGACGCGGTGAAGGCTGCAGTGGCGGGATCGCTGGCATGCGGTGGTGTTCTTTCCTTCTTTGGGTGTCGGCTTGGGAGCGGGATCGACGGGGACGCGGGCTGGTGAATTCCTTCTCCCCTTCTTTCGCACGGGATCACGGATGAGAGGCGCGCTTGGATCGGGAGCAAGGGAAGGGCGGTGATGCGGCTTGGATTTTCCTTTCCCTCGTAAGATGGGAGCTGGGAGTCCAATTAGTCATATAGAAAAAAAAATAGTATGATATGAAATTTGGCTTGTAGATGGGTCATCTATCCTGGCTGGAGGTCAAGTGCAATTCTTTCAAGTCATGGGTCACCCAGCACCTTATAGTTGTGACATAGCCAATTTAGATTTTCCCAAAATTATTTTTTAAAAACACAAAAGAAATGGACCTGATTCGGACCCAAACCCGACTCGGATCCGAACCCGACTCGGGCCCGATTTGAAGTCAAATTTGTACTCAATGTGCATTTTATCCTTAATTTATACTAATCTGTGTTAAACCCAAATATAATATTAATCCAGTAAATTTATCATTATCGGTTAACAATAACACTAATTTTAGTAACATGTAGGTCGCACTTTTGTGCTCTCATCACAACCCCCAACTAGCTTATTGCTAGTCTCTAGCAATTCAGTGCGAAAATGATAAAATGAGAGAGCAAAAGTGTTATTTATTATATAAATATCCTAAGATAAATACTCACTTTCGTAGAGCATTACGATTGCACTTAGCATGTGCAATAAGCCGTTAAACCCCTAGGTTACCCTAGTGGACGAGTGTTGTCTCGTGAGGGTTTGCAGTGAAGTTACCCACAAACTTTATTAGTTAGGGATTTCCAAATTTTAACTCGAAATTTGAACAAGTATTACTGTATGAAACTAGGATTGCAAGGACAATAGAGACTTGTTGTTATCATATTTAAACAGACTCTAACTCAAATTTCATTATACCCCATCTATCTGCTAACAAGTTAAGAATGTAGTGAGGTGCAAGATAGTATCATATAAATGAGTGGCTTTTACTTTACTTCCAACATGATTACTTTAGTTTTCAAGACTTTCTAGAGTTAAATGGTAATGAACACCCCGGATTTATTTATTCATTTTTTTTTTTTTTCAGACTGAGTGCTAAGAAGAATGACTTGTGCAATATCTAGCCTTATTAAGCTTTCTAGCTAACCCATGTAGCGAGTGTTAGACCAATGACTCCCGATCCAGATGGCTCAGGGCACTAGGTGTAGAGACACCCTAACAGGCTTAATAACTCAGGTTAACTAGGCTTCAAGGCCAAATTAGTCACTCAGAGTTTAATCTCAATCATCCTCACCTTTTTACGCGAACACTCGCTGCTTGCCAGGCAGGAGGCCCGGTTACTCAGTGAGAAGACTTAAATTAAACTCATTATTTTATTTTATTTTATCTCTTTTTCTTTTTTTTCTTTTTTTTTTCTTTTTTTTTTTTGGTTAGGCTAGGGTGTTCATCACACATATAACTCTAAATTATCCCAAAAATTAAAAGTATTCATATTAGTCGTAAGTTTACATACCCCACTATTCATGTGCTTACGTGTAGGTGCTAACTCATCTTGTACCATGTTAGCAGAAGATAGGTGGGATGAAAACTTAAGCTAGAACTGCTATCATATTTCTTAACTCAAAGCTATTGTCAGAGCAATTCCTAGTTTGTACAGCCAAAAAGATTAGAGTTTGAGTTAAAAATTTGAAATCCCCCTTTTTTATTATTTTTTTTTGAAATTTTAATAATTTTTTTAATAATTTTTTTTTAATCAAAAATATTCTCTCCTTTTTTTTTTTGAAGAAAAATCAAAAATATTCTCAACCCCCATACCTAAATCTAACATTGTCCTCAATGTTAAAGAAAATTTAAAGCAGTAAGAGGACAGAGGAGAAGGTACCTGATATGGGCGGGTAAATTGGGGCAAAATACCCCCAAACCTGCAATTTTATTTTATTTATTTTTTTTTTTTGAGAATATTTATATGTTGGGTTGCCTCCCAAGAGCGCTAAGTTTTATGTCTTCAGCCAGACAATTCTAATTCATTCATGATAAACAGGGTCGGTCAGAAGTGTCTCCTCAACTTCTGGACTCAGATACTCAAAGTATGGTTTTAAACGATGTCCATTGACTTGAAAGGACCTACCATCCTTGGTATTGCATATTACTACTGCACCATGCGGGTGCACTTTCTCTACTGTGTATGGGCCAGTCCAACGAGATTTAAGTTTTCCAGGGAATAGATGTAATCGAGAATCATATAGAAGGACTTTTTGTCCTTGGTGAAATTCCTTACGAATGATCATTTTATCATGCATGATCTTCATGCGATCTTTGTACTTCTTGGCACACTCGTAAGCATCGTTTCTAATTTCTTCAAGCTCATCGAGTTGAAGCTTCCTATGTTCTCCTGCTTTGTCAAGATCGAAATTTAAATGTTTAATAGCCCAATAGGCCTGTGCTCTAACTCAACAGGTAAATGGCAGGCCTTGCCATAGACAGTTCTATATGGAGACATTCCAATTGGTGTTTTGTAAGCCGTCCGATATGCCCACAGTGCATCTGTTAGCCTAAGAGACCAATCCTTTCGAGATGTATGAACAGTTTTTTCAAGGATGGTCTTGATCTCCCGATTGGAAATTTCGACTTGTCCACTTGTTTGTGGATGATATGGTGTACTGACCTTATGATTAATGTTGTACTTTCTCATAAGGGCTTTAAAGATTTTATTACAAAAATGTTTCCCCCCATCACTAATGATAGCACGAGGGGTGCCAAAACGAGCAAAGATAGATTCTTTAAGGAACTTGATCACCACTTTGTGATCATTGGTCTTACACGCGATAGCCTCAATCCATTTTGATACATAGTCAACTGCCACAAGAATGTACTGATGCCCAAACGACATAGGAAAAGGACCCATAAAATCAATACCCCAAACATCGAAAATTTCTATAATTAAGATAGGGTTCAGGGGCATCTCATTCTTTCTCGAAAGTTTTCCTAATCGTTGACATCGATCGCAAGATTTACAATAGTCATGCGCATCTCGAAAAAGTGTGGGCCAATAAAATCCGCACTGCAAAACTTTTGCAGCAGTTTTCTTCCCACTAAAATGACCACCACAAGCATGGTCATGACAAAAGAAAAGGACATTCCTTTGATCGTGTTCAGGGATGCATCGTCTAATGATTTGATCAGGACAGTATTTGAACAAGTATGGTTCATCCCAAAAATACCACTTCACACGAGCTAGGAAGCGAAATTGTTCCTGTTTGGTCCAAGAGCTGGGCATTTGTTCAGTAACAAGGTAGTTGACTATGTCAGCATACCATGGAACATTGGTGTGGGAAATCATCATTAGTTGTTCATCCGGAAAAGTTTCGGATACAGGTAAGGATTCCGCAGATGACTCAACAATCAGTCTGGACAAGTGGTCAGCTACTACATTTTCAGATCCCTTTTTATCTCGAATTTCGAGATCAAATTCTTGGAGCAATAGGATCCAACGAATGAGCCTCGCCTTAGCATCCTTCTTTGTGAGAAGGTACTTAAGGGCGGCATGATCAGAATAAATAAGGACCTTGGATCCTATTAGATAGGGACGAAATTTGTCTAGAGCAAAGACAACAGCCAACAACTCTTTTTCAGTGGTAGAATAGTTAAGTTGGGCATCATTCAGAGTTTTGCTCGCATAGTGAATCACATGGGGAAGCTTCCCCACTCGCTGACCTAGGACGGCACCTATTGCATAATCGGATGCGTCACACATGATTTCAAATGGCAGACTCCAATCAGGGGACCTTATGATGGGTGCTGAGGTTAGTTCAGACTTTAGTCTTTCGAAAGCAGTTATACAAATTGGCGAAAAATTAAAAGTAGCATCCTTCGCCAACAAATCGCATAAGGGTTTCGACAATTTACTGAAATCCTTGATAAAGCGGCGGTAAAAACCCGCATGCCCTAAAAAGGATCTGACTTCCCTAACAGTCTTAGGAGGTGGCAATTTAGCAATTAATTCTACTTTGGCCTTATCCACCTCAATTTCTCTTTGTGACACAATGTGTCCCAAAACAATACCTGATTGGACCATAAAATGACATTTTCCCAGTTAAGAACTAAATTTTTCTCTTTACATCGTTCTACAACAAGGGTCAAGTGATGCAAACATTCATTAAAGTTAGATCCGAATACAGAAAAGTCATCCATAAATACTTCTAAAAATTTCTCTACCATGTCGGAGAAAATACTCATCATACACCGCTGGAATGTAGCCGGTGCATTACATAACCCAAAAGGCATGCGACGATAGGCAAAAGTACCATAAGGACAGGTGAATGTGGTTTTCTCTTGATCCTCACGTGCAATTGGTACTTGGTTATATCCAGAATAACCATCAAGAAAACAGTAATGAGAGTGGCCAGCTAGACGTTCTAACATTTGATCAATGAAGGGTAGTGGGAAGTGGTCTTTCCTAGTCATGGCGTTAAGCTTCCTATAGTCGATGCATACTCGCCATCCCGTTTGGACTCGAGTAGGGACTGACTCATTGTGATCATTTTTCACCACAGTTATGCCAGACTTTTTAGGTACAACTTGAACTGGGCTTACCCACTGACTATCAGAAATAGGATATATAATCCCTGCATCTAACAGCTTGATGACCTCGGCTCGAACTACGTCCTTCATGATTGGATTAAGTCGCCTTTGTGGTTCTCTAGAAATTTTTGCATCTTCTTCTAGATGGATTTTATGTTGGACCACAGAAGGACTAATCCCCTTAATATCAGCTATAGACCAACCGATAGCTTCCTGATTCTTCCGAAGGATACTTAACAACTTCTCTTCCTGTTCTTTAGTTAGATTTGATGCAACTATAACCGGTAAGGTGTTGTTGTCCCCTAGAAATGCATATTTTAAGTTTTCAGGCAGATCTTTAAGTTCGAGCTGGGGAGGTTTGACACTTGAAGGTACTAGCTGGGATTCAAGTATAGGTAATGATTCGAATTTAGTAGCCCATCTGCTAGTATCCATTACAGGAATAGAATCTAGTAATGCATTAACCTCCTGATTCGACTCTCCTTCCTCACAATCTTGACTGAATTGGGCCAAACATCTTTCTAGTGGATCAGAATAACTTGATTCCTCGAAGGACTTGCTGATTATGTTTTCAATCATGTGAATTTCTTCTAAATCGTCCATCTCAGATGGTTGATTACTACTGTGAAAGACATTGAGTTGGACGGTCAAGTTTCCAAATGCTAAGGTCATTATCCCATTTCGGCAACTGATCACAGCATTTGAAGTGGCCAAAAATGGTCTACCAAGGATTACCGGGATGTGACTACCTGGGTTTTTCACTGGTTCAGTTTCGAGGACTACAAAATCCACAGGGTAGTAAAATTCATTAACTTTTACAATCACATCCTCCACAATTTCTTTGGGATACTTCACAGTCCTATCTGCTAATGACAAAGTAATGTTTGTGGGCTTTAATTCCCCCAAACCTAGTTCGGTGTAGACAGAATAGGGTAATAGGTTTACACTTGCTCCTAGGTCTAATAGGGCTCTCCGAATGATGGTTTCTCCTATTTTAATTTCAACAGTGGGGCAACCAGGGTCCTTGTATTTTGGGGCAATCTGTTGTTGAATAAGAGATGAGGCTTGTGCCGCCATCACAGCTTGCCTAGGAATACTGGTTTTCCTTTTCACCGTGGTTAGGTCTTTTAAGAATTTTGTATAGGAGGGGATCTGTCTGATGGCATCTAGGAAGGGTAAATTTATTTGAACATTGTTAAAGACTTCCATGATTTCATCGTACTGAGATTTTTTCTTTGAGTCTTGTAGTCTACTAGGAAAGGGAGCCTTAGGTGTGTAAGTTTCTATTGGTTTCTCCTCTATTCCTTGTGTTCCCTGTTCTTGTGCCTTTTTCTGGGTGGGATTTGGTTCATGCTTTTCTTCTTTTTCTTGCACAGGAAGTTGGACTTTGTTGTCCACTTGCTTGCCAGACCGTAAAGTGGTAATTGCCTGGACTTCATGGGTAGGGTTTCCATTAGAATCAATCTGAAACTGGCCTTTCGGCCCTTGATTCTGTTGTCTACTAGGGTTAGGTACTGGCTGATTGGGCAATTCACCTCTCTTCCTATCCCCTAGAGAGTTAGCTATTTGGCTCAGACTAACCTCAAGTTTTGCAATTGCTTGCGCATGGAATTGATTAGTCTGGGTTTGAGCTATGTTGGTCTGTTGTTGCTGTTGGATGAAGTCTTGTTGCTGCTTCATCATGTTAGCCATCATGGCTTCTAATGATGTAGTTTGCTGAGGGATAGGGGCACTATAAGTAGGAATAGGTGGAGCCAATGATTGGTTTATTTGTGATGGACCTATCCTAGGAAAATTCTTCTGAAAACCTGGTGGACCACCTTGATGCTGAATAGGTTCATTTTGCTTGTATGAAAAATTTGGGTGGAACCTATTATCAGGGTGGTAGACTGGGCTGAATGAATTGGGAGTGGGCTTCTTGAAGGCACTATATGAGTTAAGAGCATTTGCCTGTTCAGCCTTAATGTTGGGTAAACTAGGACAACACTCCACTAGATGCTCAGAACTATTACACAAGATACATAAACTATGTGACTGGTGATCCACTTTCATGATGGGATTTAACTCTTTATATGAACTCGGACTAGTGGAAACAGTGAAAGCATCAAACTTTTTGCTTAAGTTGTTCATTCCAGTCACCAGATTGGACATGACATTTTTGAGTTCTGGGTCTGCTTTCATTTCATAATTACCCGGTTTTCTAGACCCGAACTCATCTATATTTGTTTCCTCACCATAGCTACTCCAATTTTGGGCGTTTTCAGCTAAGTCAACAAGAAATTCATAGGCTTGATCCGGGGTTTGGTTCATGAACCTACCCTTGTGCATGGACTCAATCATGTTTCTATGTGCTGGAGGTAGTCCTTTATAAAAGAAATGGACCAGATCAGCCTTATCAAGCCCATGGTGTGGGCATTTGACCAACAAGTCATGGAATCTTTCCCAAAGTTGGGAAAATTCCTCCTCCGATTTTCCTCTAAAAGTTCTGATTGCATCCTTAATTTTTTCAGTTTTTACCATGGGATAGAACTTAGCCATGAACTTCCTAGATAGTTGTTCCCATGATGTGATGGAATTTGAAGCTAGGGAATACAGCCATGCAGCAGCACGATCCTCTAAAGTCATGGGAAATAACCTTAATTTAATACCCTCTTCATCTAAATTTTGATTTCTAAACGTTTGACAGATTGTCAAAAATTTGTTTAGATGAATGTAGGGTTGTTCACTCTCGAACCCATGAAACTTGGGTAACATGTTTATTGTTGCAGCCCGAATCTCGAATTGGGCTGCATTATTAATTGGTAATACTATGCAAGTAGGGGGACTAGCGGATGCGGGTGCAAACAATTCATTTAGGGTTCTAATGTGTTCACCCATTGTAGAGATCGACGGTTGGTTTACAGTTCGCAGGTTGTGATGAAAAGTTCTTTCAATCTCAGGATCAAATGGGGTTAACTTATCCCTTAATGACCTTCTACCATGCATACATTTTCCACAACTTAATTAGATTCGACTCCTACAATGAACGAAATCCTAAAAGAAGAGAAGGGCTAGACACAGATGACCACAACCAACACCACACAACAATTTGACCCTATTAGTCTTAGAACTAAGTGAGGTTTAGTAGCTTCTTAAATCTAGTTGCACAGAGATGTATCAGGTTAAAAAGTTCCTGAAATTCTCTCCTAGATTAGACAGCTCCTAATCTCCCTTTCAGATTAAGCTTGAGCTTACCAGTTAAGCAATCCAGTAATCAGTGACCAGAAAAGTCCCGGGGTGTGTGGTGGTGCCAGAAGAGATACACCGATACCACAATACCCGTAACAGTTCTCACTGTTGTAAAACTTTTCTAGACATCACTAATTACTAAATTCTCACTGGAGTGGCTTTCAGCTGCTTCTTTCCAAGAGCCTAATTGAGCTCGAAAACCCTAAGGCCAACGTCTAATTTGATTTTAATTTAATTTGGCTTAGGATAAGTATGCAAGGTGGTAATTTTTGGGCTAAGGACAGGTAATGACTTCCCGACCTTATCTTTTTAATGGGTTTTGCCCTTAATTACTTTATGCAAATGCTTAATACTAAATGCAGCAAATAATCAATATATTTTTTAAAGTTTATGCAATGTCATTAGGTTGTATTGATTAAATGAGCAAGCAATTTTTTTATTTTTCTTATTTTTTTTTAAATTTTATGTTGTTTTTTTTTTATATATAGGAATAACTTGAATGTAAACTAAAACTAATCCTTATGCGTCAGTCAATCTCCGAATGCCCATTGAATAAGCTCTGGAGATTACTCCGTGAGGAGTCCCAATAGAGGTATGATCACCTCGGGGGATTGCGCCTTATCAATTACTAGCAAAAATAATATAGATTTTTTTTAAAAAAAAAAAAATTTTATTATTATTTTTTTTTGAATTTTTTTTAATATATTTTTTTTAAAATTTAAATTTAAATTTCAAATTTCGAATTTCAGAATTCAAATTTTGAATTTAAATTTTTGAATTTTTGAATTTTGAAATATTTTTTATATATTTTTTTTTTTGAAATTTTTTTTTCGAATTTCAAATTTCAGAATTTAATAACTACAAAATTATTAACTGAAAATAATCAAAATAATAAAAATAAAAACTTACTACCGGAGTGCGTTCACTCCGGGCATCCAAAATCTAATTTGATCTTCGTGATCGTTCTTGCTTCTCGATTTGCCTCCCCGGCAACGGCGCCAAAATTCTGTTCGTCCTTTCCTGTCTACCTAAAAATATGCTAGACAGATCGTTGTTAGAACCGACGAACAAAGTTTAAATTTAATTTACTCTTACCTGTTTTACTCGAAGAATAGTGGTCGTAAGAGGTCGATCCACAGGGAGGCGATTGGAGTTGCATAAAAATTAGAACGTTCACTCGGATTTGAAATCGATTTTTGAATGACAAAAGTAAAACATTATTGTGAGGGATGTTGATAGATTCTCTAGTCTACCGGAGAATGATTTTTAATTAAAATTAACTAGAAGACATGTACTTAGATTCAAAAAGCATTTATATATTTAATGGAAAAGAAAAGTTTTTGCATAAATTAAATTGAATGAAACTAAGAAGATTGAAGTGAACCCAAATTGCATAGAGGAAGATTTAATGTATTGCATAAAAAAAAGAAGAAAGATTACAGAATTTGGAGAACGGAAATTAAAAATAATAGAAATTAAAAACTTTAGCATAAATAGATCTCTCTATTAAACTAAAACTAAAAACCCCAAGACAACATGCTCTCAAAATAAAACTCTTACTAAAAACATTGCTCTCAATCAAAATAAAAATAAATAAATAAGAACAACATGATACCCAAAACAGAACGATTAAACACCAATTAAAAATATAACCTTTAAAAGAAAAACAACTAAAAAAAAAAAACAAAAAACAAAAGAAATGTAATGCTCTGTTTTCAAATATGAAAACAGAGCACTACTGCCGATCCTTTCTTCTTCCTCTCGCTCGACTTCTCCTCCCTCCTCTGTTCTTTGGCCTTCACCCGCACACCGAGCTCTCTCGCCCTCCTCCTCTTCTTATAGCCGCGGACGGAGCCTGATGCGGAAGGTGGGTGGCAGACGCGGTGAGGACGCGGTTGGATCGGGATAGGATCTGGACGCCGTGCGGGATCGCCGGATGAACGCGGACGGGCGCTTGAATCACGGAGGGGGGCGCGGACGGTGTGGCTGGCTTCACGGGCTGAGGCGTTGAAGACGGGAGGAAGCATTCACGGCTTGGATCCTGGCTGGAGCTGGGAGGAATTGCGGAGGAGCCGATCACGGGATGGTGATCCGTGGCTGGGGCGCTGCGGATCATTTGGAGGCTGCCGCGGGATGCTGTGGCTTGGACGCGGCTGCTCGCTGGCACGGTGGCTGGCACGACGCGGATGGAAGGTGGGCACGCGCAAGAGGCGGACGGGCGAGGGATTCCCTCTTCTCCCCTCTTCTTCGCACTGGGTGACCTGGAGGATGCCGTGGAAGATGGATACGGGGGAGACGCGGTGAGGACGCGGTGAAGGCTGCAGTGGCGGGATCGCTGGCATGCGGTGGTGTTCTTTCCTTCTTTGGGTGTCGGCTTGGGAGCGGGATCGACGGGGACGCGGGCTGGTGAATTCCTTCTCCCCTTCTTTCGCACGGGATCACGGATGAGAGGCGCGCTTGGATCGGGAGCAAGGGAAGGGCGGTGATGCGGCTTGGATTTTCCTTTCCCTCGTAAGATGGGAGCTGGGAGTCCAATTAGTCATATAGAAAAAAAAATAGTATGATATGAAATTTGGCTTGTAGATGGGTCATCTATCCTGGCTGGAGGTCAAGTGCAATTCTTTCAAGTCATGGGTCACCCAGCACCTTATAGTTGCGACATAGCCAATTTAGATTTGCCCAAAATTATTTTTTAAAAACACAAAAGAAATGGACCTGATTCGGACCCAAACCCGACTCGGATCCGAACCCGACTCGGGCCCGATTTGAAGTCAAATTTGTACTCAATGTGCATTTTATCCTTAATTTATACTAATCTGTGTTAAACCCAAATATAATATTAATCCAGTAAATTTATCATTATCGGTTAACAATAACACTAATTTTAGTAACATGTAGGTCGCACTTTTGTGCTCTCATCACCAGACGTAGCGCATCCTTATCAAATTATACCGGGTTCATGCCGAGTTCTCCAAGGAAGAAAATTTGTGGAAGACTGATTGTCGGGCATGGAGTTGACTGCTTTTGTAGCCTTGTCTATATCAAAGTCAAAATAGGCCAAGCATGTTTTCAGAGGGTCATCTGCCCAAATATAGGGAAGGGCTTCTTCTAAAAGATCGTCCATTTTATCTATTAGGAAGCACTCAACTGTCCTTGCAGGTTGGTCGGCCGCACGAAATATATTTAACTTGACCTTCATATTCCCAAAGGATATATTCATCACCCCAGTTCTACAATTTATACTTGCATTGGCTGTAGCTAAAAAGGAGCGCCCAAGGATCACGGGGATTTGTTTCTTAAGATTAGGCACAGGTTCCATATCAAGGACGATAAAATCGACTGGATAATAAAATTTTTCTACCTTGACTAGGACATCTTCAATTGTTCCTCGTGGTATTTTTACAGTTCGATCAGCCAATTGAAGGGATACCGAGGTTGGTTTTAACTCACCTAACCCAAGTTTCTCATAAACTGAGTAAGGTAAAAGATTGACACTTGCCCCTAGATCTAAGAGTGCTCGATCAATGAAATTATTTCCTAAGACACAGGAGATGGTGGGAGCACCAGGATCTTTGAATTTCGGAGGGGTGTTGTGTTGGAGAATAGAACTCACTTGCTCAGTTAGGAAGACCTTTTTAGGCACATGTGTACTAGATTTTCGCTTTTGGGTACAAAGGTCTTTGAGAAATTTGGCATAGGAGGGAACTTGTCTAATAGCATCAAGAAGCGGGAGGTTGATTTTGACTTGTTTGAAAACCTCCATCATCTCCTCTAGTGAAGTTCCCTTTTTGCCAAAGGGAGAGGGTGAATTAAGAGCTTCAGGAAATGGGGCCTTTGGGATATGAGTTTTGGCAGAAGGTGGACTAGCTGAAGAAGAAGAAGAAGATTTTAGATTTTCATTTGACACATTTCTATCCTCTTCTTTACCTTCCTTATTGTTATCCTCCCCAATCTTATTGTCTACTACACGTCCACTCCTTAGGGTAGTCAAAGCATTGGCTTGTTCATGATGAATTGTATTTAGTTGATTTTCTTGAGCCATGTATTGTCCCCTAGGATTACTCACTGGTTGGCTTGGAAGCTTTCCTTCCTCTCGCTTGTTCAGTGCATTAGCTAGTTGCCCCATTTGGGATTCTAGCTTGGCGATAGATTTCGTGTGAGAGTGCACCAATTGTGTAATGGTTTCCAAACCTTGAAGGGAGGTCAACACTTTCTCCTCAAAGGCTGTGTTTCTATTGTTGGGAACCCGCCCATGCCGCTGATATTTCAAAAATTTTTCAGATGGCAGCGGAATCGGCATGCACGGGTTCGACGTTCATCGCATGAACGCTTGTTTCGAGACCTTTCGTAATTAGGTAAGAATTAAAACTTTTAAAACTAATAGGAAGATCAGATCTTCACCTTGCGCGGGTAGATGATCACCGCAAATCTGAATTCGTGGTTTTGGAAGAGGGTTCGCTTGAAGCCGTTCAAACGTCCGGCCTCTACGGGTATCCACACGAAGCAGGATCCGATCCAAGCTCTCTATCTCACCGGGGTGCTAGCTCCCTTGCAGAGATAGCTTTGATGGCTGATGTCCTCTCTTTCAATCAACTCTTGATTGCACTAGAGAGGAGGAAGAAGAAGGATGAAGAAGAGGAAGAAGATCCAAACCCCTGCAGCCTTCTTTCTATCTCCCTGCGTTGGATGGAGGAAGAGGAGGGAAGGAGGCCGCCACCCTTTCTTTGGCTTCTCTCTTGCTTGCGGCTGAAACAAGGGAGGATGAGGATGCCCACGGCTTGGAGGAGGAAGAGAGAGCTACTCCCTTGGGGCCGGCCCTAGTCCTCCTTTTATAAGGAGTGGAGCTCCTAACAATTAGGAGCTCCAAGACAATTTGCCAAAGAGGAGGGCGCCGGCCCTAGCTCTTCATGTCGCCCTAGCCAAGTGAGAGGGGCTGATGTCCCTCTTACTTGGTTAACCTAATCCTCTTCCAAAGAGGATTAGGTGCCTCTCTCATGGTTTAATCCCAATCCAATTAGGATTAGCCAATTGGGTTCAATCTATGCTAGTCCTAATCCAATTAGGACTTGAATGAACCATGACTCAATTGAACTCTTCAATCCTAATCCAATTAGGAGTCATGTTGATTCATTAGATTATTAATTAATTTAGACTTAAGGAATCCTAATCTAATTAGGATGTATTTAATTTCAGTCCTAATCCAATTAGGACTCTATTTGAATCCAAAGTCCTAATCCAATTAGGATTTCTAGGAATCCTATTCCAAGTAGGAATCCAATTTTGATTCAAATCTCCTAATCTCATTAGGATTGAGGAATCCTATTCCAAATAGGAATCCCAGTCCTACTCCAACTAGGATTCCCAGTCCTAATCCAATTGGAACTCTAGGAATCCTATCCGAAGTAGGACTCTTGTTTTAAGTCCAATTAATTAATTCCCTTTGTTCCTTCTTCAACTTTTTATCAATCAAATTGATTACTCGTGATTCCTAATCACGATTTCAACCATCGGATCGGTCAATACTTCTAGTGTGTGTGACCCCATAGGTTCTACTCTGACTGGTAGTGAGATATATTGTGATCTCTATCACTATATCATTGAAAACTCCTTTCAATGGGTTGGAACGATTCCAACTCAACTCATTAGGGTTTATCGATCATCAAGATAATCCCTATGAGTCCCACCATCCACCAGTGACACCTAGCAGCATGTAGTGGCTACCCAGCAGAATGGAATGATGAACCTCTAGGTGCAGTTAACGTGTGATACAGTCCTACTATCGTGGATCCCTACAGGACGGAGGTCATGGACAACTCGTCAAACCCCATCGTCTGTCATATGTCAAGATTTATTCGACTTGAGTTCGATAGTGGAAAACTCTTTTTCACTTTATATTACTGCCCTGGCCAAGGTCTTAGAACTCAGTCTAACAAATCACATAGGATCACTCCTTTTCTATCAAGGTCGATAGATTCCTTATAGGTGCATACCCTACTCCTACAGTGAACCTACTGCAGCCAATCTACACTGCATGGACCCATATGGCTAGAGACCATGTATGTGTGCAGTCAAACTACAATAACCTCACTGTGAGCAGCCGAAGCACCGCAGGTCAAAGGACCAGTCACACTACTGCAACATCAAGCAAGTCACTGACGAGTGGATAGACATCCAAGTGACTTCTTGTCTTGGTCACGCTCAGTACCCTTGTTCTCTAACAAGCACCTGCACTATCACTTCAGTGTCCCTACACTGTGGACTCAAGTCTCGTCCATCCAGAAGGAAAGTGATCTGTGCACTGATCGGATCGATCACCGTCCTCGTGATGATCCATTGATCAGGAGCATTTAGAAATTAATCACCAATGATACATGGCTCAAATTCTCAACTCTTGAAAATATGTATCATCATCTTATTAATTTCTTGGACGATTCATAGACACATAAACAATATGAATGAAAAGATGCCTTTTATTTATTCAATAATAAATAGTCAAGTACAAAATTATGTCCCTAGAATCAACAATGTGTCAGCCAAATTGGCTTCTAGGGCATACATCTAACATCTATGGGGTGGAGGAGGAGTGTATTGAAATTGAGTCGAAGGACGGTAGGGATGAATATTTTGTGGGGTTTGAAAATTTTGAGAGTAGGGTTGGGCAGTATTCGAAGCTTGCTGCTTCCAAGAAAAGTTGGGATGATTCTGCCATCCCGGGTTGTAAGTGGTAGAATATGGATCATTACCCGGTCGGGATTGTATTTGGGCAGTATTTACTTGTTCTTGCACAAATTCAGGGAATTGAGCTGCCGAAGGGCATTCATGAATAGGGTGAGACGGGCTAGAACAAAGAGCACAAACTTGTGCTTGGGAAAAGTTTGGAAACTGTTCTCTAGACATTAGCTGGTCCAACTTGCGGGATAGTGCATCTACTTTGTCAGATAGACCTATGGACTGGCTAACTTCATATATGGTTCCTTTTCTTTGAGAACTCGGGGGTGCTTGACGAGCGGAGGAGGCATGGTGGAGGGAATTTTCATTAAGGTTCTCAAACAATTGCCATGCCTCATGTTCACTTTTAAGCATAAAAGTACCCCCACAAGAAGCATCAACCATCTGACGGTTTCGTTCAGACAACCCGTCATAGAAACATTGCACTAATTGCCATTTGGGTATTTGATGATGCGGGCATTTTCGGAGTAAATCTCTAAATTTTTCCCAAGTTTCATGAAATTCTTCCCCATCAGATTGGGAGAAGCTCGTGATAGCACGCCTAAATTGGTTTGTTCTTCCTATGGGAAAATATTTTTTTAGAAATTCATGTTGCATTTGAGCCCATGAAAGAATGGAATTGGCTTCTAATGAATGGAGCCATTGTTTAGCTCTATCCTTAAGGGAAAAAGGAAACAGCCTAAGTTTCAGAGCATCATCAGTGAAGTTTTGAATTTTGACAGTAGTGCAAATCTCAAGAAACTCATCCAAATGTTTATACGGGTCTTCATTGTTAAGTCCATAAAAAGAGGGAAGCATTTGGATGACACTAGACTTAATTTCAAAATGTGCAGCAGTGGTGGTATCAAGTAGTCGAATACAAGATGGAGAGGTATAAATGGAAGGAGTGAAGTACTCTTTTAGGAGTTTGGGTTGTTCTTCAGCCATCTCTATAAGTGGAGCAGATCCTATGGTTCTATAGGTGCGGATTTCAGCTCGAAGGGCCCTAATAGAACGCTCTATTTCAGAGTCAAAAGGTACTAATTCGGGAGATTTGGAACGACACCCTAGCATACACTAAGACTCCTCTGATCAGTACAGTCAAGCATGCACTAAAAAGAAAAACACAATTCCTTATGTTCACCCTAAAATCACTAGACAGCTCCTAACTGGTTTGAAGAGGGCACCTAAGCCTCCAATCCGGTCTAATGACTGAGCTGACCAGGTAAGCTCCCAGGTAAGTGGGGGGGTCACGATGCGTTGCAAAGGTTCCACTTAAAAACCACTTGCCTCGAACGGATGAACTGTCTCCCTTAAAGGGACAAAGCTTGCCTAGACATCAACTGAGCCACAGAGCGAAATTGGTGCAACTTTCGGTGATCTTCGTCCTATTGAGCTCGAATGTCCCTAGGGGCCAACGTCTAATTGATTTTAATTAAGGTGAAAGCTATGTGAGAATTGATTCACCTAATTTGGGCAAGAATCTGGTGATGAAATCCAGTTCTTGTCTTGCTGGGGTGATTGCCCTTACTATGTGCAGATTAATTGGTGTATGTGTATCAAGCATGCATTCACACTTTTTTTAAAATCAAACAATCACCACAAAAGGAAAATTAATTTAAATAAGAAAGGTTTAGAGGTTACCAAAGGAAATTTCCCAGCAATTTTTTTTATTTTAAAGCAAACCTCTACAGCCTCCCTTTTCCAGCAGTTCTCTTTTTGATTGTCCCAGATGCTCTCTTTGATTCCTGATCAAATCATTAAAAAAGAAAAACCCAAAAATTAGTAAGAGAGAAAAAAGGGATAAGTAAAGTAACAAAAATAGAAAATATTTTTATTATTATTTTTAGATATATATATATATAATTATTATTATTTTATTTTTATTTATTTTTTTAAAGTTTTTTTTTTTAATTTTTATGAAAAGAAAACAACTATGCTTGCAATCCCCGGCAACGGCGCCAAAAATTGATAGTCAACTTTAAAGACCACGCAATAACACGTATCTGGTAGGATAGTGATTACGGGTATCGATCCACAGGGATTGGGGTATAGTTGTTTTTCTTAAAAATAAAAATATTTAAAAGGATGAATTTGTGAAGACTATTAAACTAAGCAATTTAATAAAAGAAAATGCAATTAAAGGGATATCAGTTTAGGAGAACCTAGGGCATGGAATTCACCACTAACATCGGAACAAGGATTAATTATATTTTTTTTTCATTCTTGGATTAACATGCAAATTGGCTACAAGCCTAATAAGCATTCGAATAAAATTTCACAGAAGTAATTTAGGCATAATCCATCTTTAGTTTAGCATGAAATGTCTACCCTAATCTAAGGTGATAGCACATCGCATCTTCCTTAAGCATGGACTATCTTATATTTACTTAGTGATCATGAAGAGTAGTTGTATAAACTTCACATTTAAAATCACAGAAATTAAATATGAGATGAAATAAAATATTCATTAGAAGCAAAATGAGGATTATACAACTCCAAGAATAGAAATCAAAAATATAAAACCCTTGGCCCTTTGTTAGGGCTGCATCCAGCCCTAGAGAAGAGATTAGCCCTCCATGAAGGGTTGAACAGTGGCAGCGCCGAGAGCTTCCATTTCTTCTTTTCTTTCTCCCGTCTCTGATTCTCTCCTCCCTTCTCTGTCTCCTGGGATGACTCCTCCGAAGGATGGATGGGATCAACCGGCTCCCTTGGAATGGTTCCGAAGAGGATGGCTCCTATGTTCACGCCTGGGCCTTTTATAGACTTGCCAACTCCCCTCGCTCCTCCCCTGTTTCTTCACGTGGTTGTTTCGAGTGGGAGGATAATGATGAAGAGCTTGATCTGATCCGCCGATAATAGAAGATATTGTCGTATCTCATCCAGACGTTGGGGAGAATATATCTGCGAGCTGATCGCGGAGAAGAGATAAGAACGGCTGGAACAAGCTGGGATTGGTTCGGATTAATCCCGAAACAGGGGAATCTGTGGAGCTCGGGATGCATGATGATGTGGACAGTGCAGGATGGGAGGAAGAAACGGATTCGTGAAGGGAAGTTGAGGAGGAAACAGATGCGCTTAGGATGTTGATCCATGGGATACTCGGACGTGGAAAGGATGAAGCTGGGACGGCTGTGAACGGTGATTACGGGATAAAGGCTAGGAGATGAGTGAATCACGGGTGAGAACAGAGGAGCTGGGATTTAGTTGGGAACGTGATTCGTGGAAGCTTTGGAATGTTGGGAGATTTGGGAATCCGACTGGGATCAGTCCGGAAGAAGATTCTGGTTTTCATCCGCATGAAACAGGGGATTTGATATGGTCATGGGATGTTTGGATATCGGCTGATAATAGGGAACAGATGCATGGTTTTTTTTGTTGATGGATACAGGAGATCCTTGGAACGGTGAGATTGATTCTAGAGAAAGCTGAAGTCAGGGATCTTGTTGGATGCGGGATCACGAACGTGATGCGGAGGGATAACGAGATGAAGCTGTGTTTGTTTGGGATAAAGTTGCAGGGGCTTCGGCTGAGAGGAATCCGGAAGAATGAAGCTGGACGTTGGGGACGCTGGATTTGGTGAAAGTTGGATTCGAAATGGGATGCGGGAGCTGGGAGTTGGATTCGGCCGGGAGTGATTTCGGAATAGAGGAAGATGCATGACGTGGCCGATGCGGAATGAAGCTTACGGCTGGCAGCTGGGAGTTGAAGCTTAGATGGAATCCGTGGGAGGTTGGGATGTCGCCGTTTCACGGGATGAGGATGAAGCACTGGAATGCAGGGGCTTCGGAAGACATGGGAGGCTAAATTCCTGGGATTCCTTTTGACGTGGATGAAGGGGAGGAAGGCATACAGTTGAGATTACTCGAGCTGGAACTCTGTTCCGAAGTAGAGATAAGGATGCAAGGGAGATGAAGCTCGTGAAACGTGGGTGGATGAAGTGTGATTTCCTTTGGCTGGGAGCAAGACTTTTGGACACGAGGGAGGATGGCATGCAAGCTTGTATGCCGACGTGGACGGTTGGGAATTTGCTCTATTTTGAGTATGGGTGGATTACGTGGAAGATACTTTGAAATGAAGGGGACTTGCATGATGACTTGGGATGGACTTAGCAAGGAGTGAACAGGGGAGTTTGAGCTCAATAAATTTGGATTCAGGGCTCATCCCAAATAAGTTCGACCTGTATTCATTAAGCTTAATCAGTAAATAAGTAAAACTCGAATAATTTATTAAAATTTAATGATGAAGGTAACACATTTTTTTTAGTTGAATTTACAAAATATGTGAATTAAAATAATGATAAGTGCTATGAATAAGATATTAATTTATGCATTATTTAGCACTTATCAGTCTCCTTCCTTCCCAAATCAGCAAGCCGTGATCTTCCTCATCCGACACCCCAGCAATCACGCCGTCCTCCTTCCGGATCGGCGCCCGTCTGCCCTCCCCCTCCACCGCATCCGCCCTCTCCTTGGATCTATATAAGGGAGCCAAAGAACAGGGGGAGAGAGGGGAGAGCTCGGGTGGGGGTGGAGGCCAAGAGAGGAGAGGGCTCGGCTGGTTCAAAAGAAAAACAGAGGAGTTCTATTCTTGGGAAGAAGAAAGAAAAAAAAAAGGGAGATTTATTTCATGTTCCACCGTGGGAGAGTTATTTTGAAAAGAGATTTGGCCTTGCTCTGTTTTCAACTTCATTAAAAACAGAGCATTGCAATTTTTTTAATTTTTGGTTTGAGTGTAGTTCTTTTTTTTTATTTAAGAGAGCAATGTATTTTTTTTTTATTTTTTTAGTTGTACTTTAATTGAAAGTTTTTATTGAGCAGTTATATTTTGAGTTTGAGAGCATATTGTTCTTATTTTTAGTTTTATTTTAGATTTTGTTTTGAGTTTTAATTTTTGAGAGTTTATTTGGATAGAAAGTTATATTTATTCTGCAATTTTAATTTCTGTTCTGCAATACATTAAAATTCTCTTTCATACAATCTATATTCCAGTCTGCAATTTTCTTAGCACTGTTTTTCATTCATTTTAATTTATGCCAAGACTTTTCTTTTCCATTAAATATAAAAATGCTTCTCGAATTTAAGTAACTATCTTTCCGTTAATTTCAAGTTAAAAATCATTCCACATCCCCAACGTAATATTTTTCTTTTATCCTTAAAAAAAAAAATCGATTTCAAATCCGAGTGAACGTTTTAATTTTTATGCAACTCCAATCGTCTCCCTGTGGATCGACCTCTTACAACCGCTATTCTTCGAGTAGAACAGGTAAGAGTTAAATTAATTTAAACTTTGTTTGTCAGTTCTAACAACAATCTGTTTAGCATGATTTTTAGTTAGACAGGAAAGGACGAACACACCTCACTACATTCTTGACTTGTTAGCAGATACATTCTTGACTCTGAGAGCCGAGTTGACTTCAAGAGAACCCGAGTCGACTCGAGAGAGAAAAGCAGAGAATTGGATCTCTGAAACCCTGAGAACGAGCCGTCTCCAAAAGTGCCGAGTCATCTCCAGATATTGGCGAGTCGACTCCAAGTTTGGTCCGAGTCGACTCCAGGATGGGACAGCACGGGACAGCACTTTAATTCAAATCCTGAATAGTTGGCGAGTCGTCTCCAGTGAAGCATGAGTCGACTCCAACAACAGCCGAGTCGACTCCAGATTGAGCGAGTCGACTCCGACCCCAACGGATACATTGTCAGGATGTGCAGACTGCACAGAATGACTACAAATCAGTGTCTAATGATGAGAGCACAAAAGTGTGACCTACATGTCACCAAAATTAGTGTTATTGCTAACCGATAATAATAAATTCACTAGATTAATATTATATTTGGGTTTGACACAGATTATCATAAATTAGTGATAAAATGCACATTGAGTACAAATTTGACTTCAGAAGGATCCCTTCCCAGATCCGACTCGGTTGAAGATCGGGTCGGGTCCGAGTCGTGTCCGAGTCGGGTTCGGGTCCGAATCGGATCCAATTTTTCTATGCTTTTGGGAAAGAATTTTGGGCAAATCTAATTTGGCCATATCATAACTATGAGGTGCTGGGTGACCCATGACTTGAAAGACTTGCACTTGACCTCCAGTCAGAATAGATGACCCATGACGAACTGAATCCGTCCGTCTACAAGCCAAATTTCATATCACACTATTTTTTTATTTTTATCTAGATGACTGATTGGACGGAACTTGGTGTCTCCCAGCTCCATCTCGCGAGGGCAAAGGAAATCCCAGCGATCAAGCCTCCGTCCGCCCCATCCGCATCGCTACCAGCGCACCCCAACCGCACCTCCCAGCATCGCACACGAGCTCCCGGCGATCCCGCCACTGCAGCCTCCGCGTCCGGACATCCCGCGACAACATCCCGCATTTCCTCCTTTCCAGATCAAAGTTCCGGTCATCCGAGAAAGCTCCTCCCTCCTTTCGCATCCCGGACGACCCCCTTCTCCATGATCGAAGCATCCCACATCAGCGCCCGTGATGCAGCACCATCTCCTCCATTCCAGCCATCGGCATTCAACGCCCAAATCCCATCGTCCACGGCGTCCTCCCATCGATCCCGGATCGCCTTCCATTCCATGTGCGATCCCGGATGATCGCCTCCTCCTCGAGCAACCGTTCCGTGGCCAGCCCGTCTCCCGTGATCCAAGCCTCCCACGTCGGCTCCTTCCATCCGTCCGCATCTCTTCCGGAGCCGATCCAGCCTCCTCCGCCTCTGATTCCGCCGTGATGCAGCCGAGATCCCGCGTCCGTGAGGTGATCCCGCACACGGCCGCAGACCACGCCCTCCTCCTCTCCCGGGATCTATCGCTGCCTTCCATTCCATGCCGTGGCGATCTATAAGAGGGGGGAGGTTGGGGAGAGCTGGGGAGGAGGGTGGCCGGCTGGTCCAAGGAAGAAGAAGAAACAGGGGAAGGGTGTGTTCGGTTTGAGGGAGAAGAAAGAAAGAAAAAAAGAAACAGAGCCATGCTCTGTTTCGTTTGAAAAGAAGATTAAAAAATTAGAAAAAAAAAGAAAGGAGAGATTTCTATTTGATTTTCTTTTATTCCTTTCTTTGTTTTTTTTTATGTTTTATTTTGTAGAAGGAGGAGGCACTAGGCTTCCAAACTTCATTTTATTTCTTTTGTAATTGTCTTTTTTTTTGTGCAATCAATAAATTTTCTTTTATGCAATACTTGTTCTAGGTTCAAGTTAATTTCTGCTTTTTATGCAATCTTTTAATTTCTTTAATTTTTATATGCAATACATTAAATCTTCCTTTATGCAATTTGTGTTCGCTTCAATCTTCTTGTTTTCATCCATTTTAATTTATGCCAAAGCTTTTCTTTTCCATTAAATATATAAATACTTTTCAAATCTAAGTATATGTCTTCTAGTTAATTTCAATTAAAAATAATTCTCCGGTAGACTAGAAAATTTATCATCATCCCCGACATAATATTTTTCTTCTATCATATTAAAATTAATTTCGAATCCGAGTGAACGTTTTAATTTTTATGCAACTCCAATCGCCTTCCTGTGGATCGACCTCTTACAACCACTATTCTTCTAGTAGAAAAGGTAAGAGCAGAATTAAATTAAACTTTGTTTGTCGGTTCTAACAACGATCTGTTTAGCGTATTTTTGGGTAAACAGGAATCGGACGAACATCTAACGGCTATTTTCCGTAGGGAACAGTTTAAATAGCTAGAGTAAACAGTAGTAGACAAGATTTGAGCTATTCCTTTGTGTGCATTAAAGCTTTTCAACTATCAAGATCCTCTTGAGAGAAAATACAAGCAAAAGAAGGAAGAAGTGCATTCAACTCAACCCGACAAGTACTTCCTTCGCAATCAAGGCTCTACTACTGTCATTCAATCTTCTATGCATTCAAGAGGAGACTCAGAAATCGAGAAGCCCCTACTTCCCCTTCCAAAATCTGTTTGAGGGTTTCTAACCTTTCTCTATTAATATTGTTCACATTTGCTTTTTAGAAGCTTTCCTTGTGATTTTTCCAAACTGTTTTTCTTACTTGATTCAATCAAGGAATTGAATCAAGGGTTGTAAGGTTTGTTGGTGAGCCAAAGTTAAAACCAACGGTGTAAGGGTTTGATTGTGATCCCGAAAAAGCAATCGGGTAGTTCTAGTCGGTGAGCCTGTAAAAACCGATCGAGTTCATTGTGATCTCGCGAAAATAACAAGTTGGGTTGTGAACTTATAAAACAACCGGCTGTAATCCTAGGGATTATAGTGAACTCCCAAGTGTGGCTTGAGAAGTGGACGTAGGAGCAAGAGTTGGCTCCGAACCACTATAAATCTCTTGAGTTTGTATTGATTAATTGTCTCTTACCCTCTCTCCATTCACTACATCTAGTAATCTATTTAACATGCTTGCAATAGATTTAATTAATTACTCATTAAGTTTTAATTTGTCAATAATTAATTAAAACCCAATTCACCCCCTCTCTTAGGTTGTCTCCTTGGGCAACAATTAGAGATCATGTGCAAAATGGGAACATATGTATTAAGCATGTATGTACCGAGAAACAATTAGCTGACATATTCACAAAATATTTAAGTGAAGATAGATTTTGCATGCTTAGGAGGGAATTAGGCATATGTGATCCCTTTGATTGAGAGAAAATGGAAGGAATAAGTTGCCTTATGATACTCCTCTCTTATTTTGAAAATCCCATGAAACATGAGTAAAATTATTCATTTCTAGATTCCTTACTCACATATCAATGTCCCACAAAGATTTGGCAAGGATCGGAAGAAAGGAAGAATTAAAAAAAAAAAAAAAATTGGGGCTGAACTGGGGCCGACCCGAGCCAGAATAGGGTCGACCCCACATTGAGTCGACCCTAGCAGAAACTGGGGTCGACCCAACGACGGGACCCCACTTTTATAAAGAGGACCCGTGAGCTATCCTAGGGCACTGTTTCATCTTGTCCTCTTTCTGAAATCTTATTTTTCACTCTCCAATCTCTTCTAATCATCTCCAAACAGTAGAAGATTGCTTCCCCAAGCCATTGGATCAAGACCTAAGGAAGCATTTGGTGAAAATGGGACCCAAGCGAGCCATTGCTAAGAGATCCGGGAGAGTTTCACGGCCAACCCTCGTAGATAGACATGCTAGAGATTTTTCTACAGTGCCCCCACAAGGTGAGACATGTGTAGAGCCACCTCCTCCTCCTTTTTCTTCAGTTCAACTTGCAAAATATACGGGAAGACCGGTTACCACGGGGAGAAGGATCCACTCCGAATTTTTGGATCAAGAAGGGTTCCGTTTGGGGGATTGGATCCGAAGGCAAGGATGGGAGTATCTTTGCTCCCTAGATTTGGTGACCTACCCGAGCTTGGTTCGTGAGTTCTACACCTTCCTAAAAGTTAGACCGGGAGGGCTTGTGTCTGAAGTCCGAGGAGTAAGGATTAGGATCTCGGAAGAAAGTTTGAGTGAGTTGCTTCATCTCCCCTGCGAAGGTGCAACTCTAGAAAGACCGAAAAGCAAGTTGAGAGCTCTACAGTTGATCTTTGAGAGAGATGATTTTGACTGCACGGTCTTCCGACAGCATGACATATCTGTGGAGGGAGAGATCTCCAGGCATCTATTATTCACTGACACTTACACTGCACGGTCCCTAGTTCGCATGGGTTATGAGAAGGTGAACAGGCAGTGGGTGCGTGGAGGAGCAGGGATACATGCACCGGAGGGTGATGCACCAGAGGTTGGAGACCCCATCCCTGAGGCTGGGGTACCTGAGGATCATCCTACGGCACCTTCAGAGGCTAGACCGTCGTCATCCGTACCCACGGGGTGCACAGAGGAGTTTTGGAGTAGGATGATTGAGCTTGTGTCAGCTCAGGTGAGGACTCTTTCTGACGGATTGACGAGCATGATGGACATTATGACTGCTGAGATTAAAGACCTCAGAGAGCAGGTGGGAGCATTACAGAGAGAGAGAGGCTCATGGTCCATCTGTGCCCCGAGCAGCTGAGTCGGAGGTTTCAGCACAGAGTCATCCATCTCAGCGAGGTCCACGCCAGACTCAGTCCCATCAGGCTCGACCTCCCCTTGCCACTTATGCTAGGAGGATGAGGACTAGATCACAGCTCTTAGATACCCCCTAGGCTGATGTTAGCATTATGATTAGTGCCTAGGATTTATCTAGCTCTCATATGTATTTTGCTTTGTTGATGTACTTTGCACTTTGATTGAAGAACATTGTATTTTTGGCATTAATGTACTACAATGTTCCATTTTGATCAATGAAACTTGAATGTTTATTATTTACTGCCTCTACTTATCTATTGCCATACACTTGTTTGATAATAACAAAAAGGGGAAGAAGTAAGGAAAGAAAGAAGTTGCAATATAAAGGGACAAATAAATTTGAAAATTATAGTAGGAGATAATATTCACTTAAGGGGGAGCAATATGTAACAATGAAAATTTTAAAGTCTAAATTTTTAATCAAAATTTTAGAATTTGGCACATACCTCTCATGCCTCGATACATAACCTGAAACTCTTGCTTTATCTCAAATTTTTGAAGTTTCATCCTTAACCAAATACAAAAGAAAGGGGGAGAAAATCAAAAGTTCTAATTGGCAATATTTGGATGAAAGAGGGAGAGACTTCACTTTCAAATTTGAAAAGCTGAAATTCAGCAACTTGAGCTCTTCTAAAATAAATTTTCTAATTTTAAGATAAGTATCAATCTGCTCATACTCAATATTTTGTAATCATCAAAAAGGGGGATATTAAGGATGATAGTGTTATTTTGATGATTAACACAACCATTGAGAAAATATCTAATTAAGTACTACAAGTTAACATGATACATCATTACTGAGTTCGACACTCTCGATACATTAGAAGAATGAGATCAAGATGTCTTTCAATGATTAATAATGAGATAAAATTTGTAATAGAAAAGGGATAGTGAATTTTAAATTCTAATTCAGCAAAGTTTCAAGTGAAACGTACTCTTAAGGGCAAAATAGTAATTTTCATTGTTAAGAGTATGTAGCACTACCATGGCATACATTCAAAATTGCTTGAAATATATTTCATTGATTGTATGGATGAGTCTAACCTTAAGATGCAGCAAAGTGTGAAGTCGACCCCAACATAGGTGGAGTCGACCCTGGCACATCATGGAACCATCAGACACACCTCTGCAAAAATGGCACGGATGAACATAGTGGAGTCGACCCCAAGTATGCTTGAGTCGACCCCAGCTTCAAGCCTCAAGAAAACAAGTCTCTGAAATTTACTGAGAGGACCGATCCCAACTTTCCTTGAGCCGACCCCAGGAATGCTTGAGTCGACCCCAATGGAGTCGACCCCAACTGAACATGAGTCGATCCCAAAGCTATGTCGTTCAAAACTGTGTCTCTGGAATCCCTGAGAGGGTCGACCCCAATGGAACTTGAGTCGACCCCACTGTAGCTTGAGTCAACCCCAAAAAGAATTGAGTCGATCCTAGTGAAAAACAGCTGAAATACAAGATTTTGTGATTTGTGAGAGGGCCGACCCCGCTGTAGAAGGAGTCAACCCCAGTAAAAGTTGGGTCGACCCCAGTGGAAGTTGAGTCGACCCCAAGTATGATGAACAGTGGTTTGAGTCGACCCCATGAAAGTTCGGATCGACCCCAGCACGGGCAAAAGCATAACGGCTAGTTCTGCAGAAGTACTTTTTGACCTCCCAACGGTTAGTAACGGATAGTTTTTCAAATCTAACCAATGGGGAGTAACCTAAACATGTGGAAAAGTATTTATAATGAAACTATTCATCAGAATAATTTATCTTTTTGCATAAAAATCAAAGTTCACTCAAGAAAGACAAAGCCCTAGTATTCTTCATCAAGATGCTTCATTCAAGAGTCAAAAGGAAGTGGTTGAGCAGATCAAAAGAGACATTAAAAGCTCCACCAACCCTTGAAGAGTAAAGCATTCCTTGACAAAGAAAAGAAGAGCCATATCAAAGCGATAACTATATTCTAACTCTTCTTTGTAGCTTATAATTGTTATATCTGCTCATTTAGGAGTTTCAACCTTCTTCTTTTTTTTAATAATCATGTAAGGTTTGTTGGTGAGCCCGTAAAACCAACGGTGTAGGTTTGTTGGTGAACCCGTAAAACCAACGGTAAAGGTTTGTTGGTGAGCTCGTAAAACCAACATAGGTTTTTGGTTTTTCCGAAAAACCAAGTGTAAAGATTTTTGGATTGTGAGCCCGTAAAACAATCCAACTGTAATCCGCGGGATTATAGTGAATTCCCAAGGGATCGCTTGGGGAGTGGACGTAGGTGCATAGGAGAGCACCGAACTACTATACTTCTTATTGTTTGTATTGTGTATTGTTCTAACTTCACTATTTGCACTTAATCTATATTAACTAAATCACTCACTCATCGATTAACATAATTAAGGAATCGAAAATTAAGAAAAAAACTAATTCACCCTCCCCTCTTGGCTTGTCACCTTGGGCAACAAGCTCTTCTTTGATTAGTTAAATATATAAATACTTTTCGAATCTAAGTACCTATCTTTTCGTAAATTTCAAATGGAAAACATTCTCTGGTAGATCAGAGAATCATTCAACCTTCTTGAAGTAATATTTTTTTTTATTATTATCATTCAAAAATTGATTTTTAATCCGAGTGAACGTTTTAATTTTTAAGCAACTCCAATCGCCTCCCTGTGGATCGACCTCTTACGACCACTATTCTTCGAGTAGAAAAGGTAAGAGTATAATTAATTTAAACTTTATTTGTCGGTTCTAACAACGATCTGTTTAGCGTATTTTCAGGTAAACAGGAGATCGACAATAAAATTTTGGCGCCGTTGCCGGAAAGGCAAATCGAGAAGCAAGAACGATCATGAAGATCAAATCGAATTTTGGATGCCCGGAGTGAACGCACTCCCGTAGTAAGTTTTTTTATTAATTTTTCTTGTTTTGATTATTTTTAGTTAATAATTTCATAGTTATTAAATTCTGAAATTTGAAATTCGAAATTTAAAATTTTGAATTTTTTTTTAAAATTCAAAAAAAATAAAAATTTAAAAAAAAATAAAATTCCAAAATTTAAAAATTTAAATTCAAATTTTGAATTCTGAAATTCAAAATTTGAAATTTAAAAAAAAAATTGCTTGCTCATTTAATCAGTACAACCTAATGACAATCCATAAACTTTAAAAAAAAACATTGAATATTTGCTGCATTTAGTATTAAGCATTTGCATAAAATAATTTAAGGGCAAAACCCATTAACAAATAAGGTCGGAAAGTCATTACCTGTCCTTAGCCCAAAAATCACCACCTTGCATACATATTCTAAGCCAGAATAAATTAAAATCAATTAGACGTTGGCCTTAGGGTTTTCGAGCTCAATTAGGCTCTTGGAAAGAAGCGGCTAAAAGCCACTCCAATGAGAATTTAGTAATTGGTGATGTCTAGGAAAGTTTTACAACGGTGAGAACTGTTGACCCCCTAATAGATTTTGATGAATACAAAACACTAGAGTAAAATTCCATTATATCTTAACAATTTAATTGAGGAATTCATGTGTCTTATTAAGAATATTGTTAAGAAATGTCTAGGCAAGTTCCCATAATTTTTATGAATTTATTGAAGAATATTTTGAGTTAAAGAAAACAGATCAGGGACAGCCGAGACGTCTCCGGATAGTTTCAGAGACGTCTCTGGCACAAACAGGAAGAACCGGCACACTTGGAGACGTCCCCGACACCTGCCGAGTCGTCCCCGCGTTAGCGGAGTCGACTCTCTCAGTAGCGGAGTCGACTCTCTCAGTGGCGGCAGAAAGGCAGTTTTCAAGAGATATGCGCGAGACGTCCCCACAGTAAGCCGAGTCGTCCCCGCAAGTAAAAAGGAGACTTCCCGAGTCGTCCCCAAGATAGCGGAGACGGCTCTCTCAGGGTTTTTCAGAGAATGGTTTTTTGGGTGATAAGGAAGCAGAGTCGACCCTGAGACAGCGGAGTCGTCCCCATGTATAAAGTGCAGACAACCCGAGATGTCCCCTGAAGGAGCGGAGTCGACTCTCTCAGGAAATACCAGAGGACATGTTCTTCGGAGATAAAGAAGCGGAGTCGTCCCCAGATCAGCGGAGTCGTCCCCATTCAAAAAGTGCAAACAAGCCGAGACGTCCCCTGAAAGTGCCGAGTCGACCCCAGACAACGGAAAAAGTAAAATCTTGTAGCCGAGACGTCTCCCGTTGAAGCGGAGACGTCCCCGGAGTGACTGGGACGCGACTGACAGCTTTTCAGGTTTGGTTTGAATTTCAAATCCTTCTTTCTTTGTCTCTAATGGCTATATTTGCTTTTTGGGCTATAAAAGGGACCTCTTAAGTGCTTCTCAACAACTCTTCACCAACCAAAAGCTAGATCATTCAAGAGAGAAGTAAGAAAGAAAAGTTCAAGGGAGTGAGTGCATTCAAGTGAAGAAATCAAGTGTTTTCAAGCTTCCCAAGTGATTTCAAGCTCAATCACTCTCGTGCGCTTGGGATTCAAAGCTCACACTCAATCCTACGCGCTCCACATCGGAAGAATCAATATCTCCCACGCTTCCAACGGCAAAAGGTTTCTTCCGGGTTCTATTGTTCATAATTGCAATATTTGCTTTTTAGAGCTTTTCCTTTCTTTTGTAAACTCTTTCGTTGTGGTGCTTGTTCCAGTCAAGGGACTTGGAACAAGGGAAAGGCATCCCAAGCCTAAGTGAAATTGGGGGTTTTAGGGTTTGTTGTGAGCCCGGTGTAAAACAACGAGTTGGGTAGTAAACTCGCAAAACTACCGTACTGTAATCGTGGATTATAGTGGAAATTCCCAAAGGTGATTTGGGGAGTGGATGTAGGAGCAATGGAAGCTCCGAACCACTATAAAACCTTGTGTTTGCGATTGACCTTTCTCATTCCTCCTTCTTTACTTTAGTGCATATATTCGTGTGTTTTATTTTTAATTAGTCAAAAGTTTTTAAAACACCCAATTCACCCCCCTCTTGGGTGACCATCTCTGGGCAACAAGTGGTATCAGAGCTGGTGCTCTATGTATTTCTTGAAAGACCTAACCGTCTTAGCCAAAGATCTAGATGGCAACACCCTTTAACAATGTCCCTGCCGAGGGGCAAGCAACCCATAGACCTCCACTCTTCAATGGGACAAATTATACCTATTGGAAGACTAGAATGAGAATCTTCATTCAAGCACAAGACTATGCCTTGTGGAGGGTTATAGTCAAGGGACCACAAGAACCATCACATGTGGTTAATGGCATTCGAGTTCCCAAACCTGAGGAGGATTGGGATGAGAATGATGATAGGATGGCTCAACTCAATTCTAGAGCCATGAACTCACTATTTTGTTCTTTAGATGTAAATGAGTTCAATAGAGTCTCTACATGTAGTTCCGCTAAGGAAGTATGGGATAGGCTTGAAGTTACCCACGAGGGTACAAATCAAGTCAAAGAGTCCAAAGTGAACATTCTAGTTCACAAATATGAATTGTTTAAGATGGAACCTAATGAAACCATCACATGCATGTTTACACGTTTTACCGAAATTATTAATGGCCTAAAAAGCTTGGGCAAATCTTACACTAACCCCGAACTTGTGAGTAAAATTCTCAGGTCACTGCCAAAAGCATGGGAAGCAAAGGTCACGGCGATTGTAGAAGCCAAAGACCTCAACACTTTGGGGCTAGAACAACTCTTGGGCTCATTGATGACGCATGAGCTCACGATGAAGCAGCATGAAGAAGAGTTGCCAAAGAAAAAGACAATCGCACTCAAGGCTACCTCAAGTGTATGTGAAGAAGAGAGCAGTGAGAGTGAAGAAGAAAGTCAAGATGAGGACTTGGGTTTGATAGTAAGGAAGTTTAAAAAATTCATGAGAAGAAAGAAACCCTTCCCAAGAAAGAAATTTGGAGGGAGAAATGATTGGGAAAAAGAAAAGGAAAAAGAAAGAGACCCAATCGTATGCTATGATTGCAAGAGACCGGGACATATTCGTTCCGAATGCCCTCAACAAAAGAAGTATTTTGGAAAGAAGAAGAAGAAGGCATTGAAGGCAACATGGGATGATAGTGACACATCATCCTCCGAGGAAGAGAAGGAAGAGACCGCCAATCTATGCTTCATGGCGTTCGAAGACGACGAGGTATGTCAAAACCCAACCATAAATTTTACTTTAGAAGAATTATATGAGGCTTTTCAAGAACTTATGGGTGATTGTAGTATGTTAGGAGCAAAGAATAAAGAATTAAAAGCCTCCAATCAAAAACTAAAGGAAAATATTGAAAACTTATTAATTGAAAAGGAGAGCATTAAAAATATTAACACTACTAACCTAGAAATCAAAAATTCAAAACTGAGCATTGAAAATGAAAAGGCAAAAACACTAATTAAGGAATTAAATCTAAAAGTAAAATCCCTACTCGATAATAATACCTCACTTGCACAAAATGTTGAATCTCTTAAAAAGGATAAGGAAGAACTAGTCAAAGAAAATTTGAATCTTAAGAATGAGGTACATAAATACAAACCAATTGTTGAAAAATTTACACAAAGCTCCGAAAAATTAAATCTTATTCTTTCAAATCAAAGAGCTGTTTTTAATAAAGCCGGATTAGGATATAAAACTAATGAGCAACAAAAGTATCTAAAGAATTTCTTTGTAAAAGCAAAAGACGTAAAAACTGAAAAACCAACATGCTTTCTTTGTGGAAAGAATGGACATAAAGCCTACTCTTGTATTCAAAGAAAAATCCAAACTAACAAGAATACATTTGTAAAAGCTAAAAGCATAACTAAAGTATGGGTGCCTAAGGGAACCAACTACACTAACCACGAAGGACCCAAGAAAACTTGGGTACCTAAGAGCTTCACATGATCATTTTGCAGGTATGCCTTGCAGCCGGGAATAAAAAGAGAATGTGGTATCTTGATAGTGGTTGCTCAAGGCATATGACCGGTGACAAGAGTCTCTTCGTCACCTTGGAATCAAAAGAAGGAGGAGTAGTCACATTTGGAGATAATGCTAAAGGCCGAATTATTGGTATGGGTAAAATCTCCATATCACCCTCCTCATTTATTGATAATGTATTGTTAGTTAATGGACTAAAACATAATTTATTAAGTATAAGTCAATTTTGTGACAAGGGCTTTAAAGTGTCATTTGAATCATCACTATGCATAATTAGTAGTCCAAATGATAATGAGATCATACTCACAGGACATAGGCATGGAAATGTTTACATGGTAGATCTTGATGATCTCACCATGAAGGATGGCCAATGTCTTGTAGCCATGAATCCCAAAGTCAATGAGACTAGTTGGTTATGGCATCGTAGGTTAGGGCATGCTAGCATGGACTTAATCTCCAAATTAATTACAAAAGATCTAGTCAAAGGACTACCAAAAATAGACTTTGAGAAGAATAAAATTTGCGCTGCATGTCAATTAGGGAAACAAACAAGAAGTTCCTTCAAGTCTAAGAATATAGTCTCAACAACAAAACCCTTAGAACTAATTCACATGGATTTGTTTGGACCCACTAGAACTGCTAGTCTAGGGGGTAAGAAATTTGGTCTTGTAATTGTTGATGATTTTTCACGTTTTAAATGGGTTTCATTTCTTGCACATAAAGATGTGTCCTTTCCTGCTTTTATCAAGTTTCATAATAGGGTTTCGAATGAACTCAATCTTAAACTAAAAGCAATTAGGAGTGATCATGGTACCGAGTTTGAAAATCAGCACTTTGAAAAGTTTTGTGACGAAAATGGTATCAATCACAATTTCTCGGCACCTAGGACACCCCAACAAAATGGGGTGGTAGAAAGGAAGAATCGCACACTAGCAGATATGGCTCGTACCATGTTGTGCGAATCGGATCTACCAAAGTATTTTTGGGCTGAAGCAATAAATACTTCATGTTATATCTTAAATCGTGCTTTAGTTAGATCCATCTTAAAGAAAACACCGTATGAGTTGATAAAAGGTAAGAAACCAAATATAAGTTATTTTCATGTTTTCGGTTGTCGATGCTTTATTTTGAACAATGGAAAGGACAATCTCAGTAAATTTAGTGCTAAATCAGATGAGGGGATCTTCTTAGGTTACTCCTCATCTAGTAGAGCATACAGGGTCTTCAACAAGAGAACTCTCGTTGTTGAAGAATCCATTCATGTTGTTTTTGATGAAACTAATGGAGATTCTTCTAGAAAAGAAGAAGATGGTGATGTAGGTATACTTGAAGACCAAATGAAGGAACTCTCCACTCAAGACAAACAACATGAGGATGAGATCAAAGAAGATACAAATCAGCGAGATGAAGAAGATCAACCTCCATCAAGAAATCAAGATCTTCCTAAAGAATGGAGGTATGCACATGGTCATCCAAAGGATCTAATCCTTGGTGATCCTTCACAAGGTATAAGAACTAGATCCTCTTTAAGAAACACTAGTAATTATCTTGCCTTCGTTTCGCAAATAGAGCCTAAATCACTAGAAGAAGCTGAAAAAGATGATAATTGGATGAATGCTATGCAAGAGGAATTAAACCAATTCGAAAGAAATGAAGTTTGGACTCTAATGAAAAGACCCCCTAATGTTTCAATTATAGGCACCAAGTGGGTGTATAGAAATAAACTAGATGAAGATGGAATAGTAATAAGAAACAAAGCTAGGCTAGTGGCCAAAGGATATAATCAGGAGGAAGGAATAGATTTTGATGAAACTTTTGTTCCTGTTGCTAGGTTAGAGGCTATTAGACTGCTTTTAGCATATGCATGCTTCATGGATTTTAAACTCTATCAAATGGATGTAAAAAGTGCATTCTTAAATGGCTATATAATGGAGGAAGTTTATGTAGGACAACCTCCAGGTTTTGAAAATCACTTACATCCAGATTATGTGTATAAATTGCATAAAGCATTGTATGGACTTAAGCAAGCTCCTAGGGCATGGTATGAAAGATTAATCAATTTCCTAATTGAGAACAAATTTAAGAGAGGAAATGTAGACAAAACCCTCTTTATTAAAAGAAAAGGAAATGACTTATTGCTTGTACAAATTTATGTGGATGATATAATTTTTGGTGCTACTAATGATAGTCTTTGTCAAGAGTTTGCCAAGCTTATGCAGGGAGAATTTGAAATGAGCATGATGGGCGAGCTCAACTTCTTCCTTGGGCTACAAATAAAACAATCAGAGGAAGGCATCTTCATCAGTCAGTCCAAATACATCAAGGAAATGCTGGAAAAATTCAAGATGAAGGATGCAAAGGAAATCAGCACACCCATGAGCTCAAGTTGCAAGCTTGACAAAAATGAAAAAGGTAAAAGTATAGACTGCAAATTGTACAGAGATATGATAGGCTCTCTACTTTACCTTACTGCTAGTAGACCAGATATATTATTCAGTGTTTGTATGTGTGCTAGATACCAAGCATGTCCTAAGGAATCACACTTGCAACCTGTTAAAAGAATATTTAGATATCTAGTAGGGACATCTAATGTAGGTTTATGGTATTCTAAACAATCTGACATAAACTTAATTGCTTATTCCGATGCTGATTTTGCCGGGTGCAAACTCGACAGAAAAAGCACAAGTGGCACATGTCAACTCTTGGGTGCCAATTTGGTTTCTTGGTTTAGCAAGAAACAAAATTCAGTTGCCTTGTCCACAGCTGAGGCTGAGTACATTGCAGCTGGAAGCTGTTGTGCCCAAGTTCTTTGGATTAAGCAACAACTTGAAGACTTCGGTATCAAAATGGATAATATACCAATTAAATGTGATAATACAAGTGCAATTAACTTAACAAAAAATCCTGTCCAACACTCTAAGTCAAAGCATATAGAGATTAGGCATCATTTTATTAGGGATCATGTGCTGAAAAATGATGTAATGATTGAATATGTATGTACTGAAAATCAATTAGCTGATATCTTTACAAAGCCCCTTTGTAAAGAAAGATTCAATTTCTTAAGGAATGCCTTGAGCTTGTATGATCCTAGCAAATGAGTTGAATTTGTATTGCATTGCTTTGCTACTCAAACTAATAATCAACCTCAAGGTAAACATAAGTGAAAACATGAATTCATCTAAGCTAAATGACGAACTGTTTGACTTTCCGGAGGATGGTTACCCTCCCTTGGACTCTTCATGGAGATATTTTTAGAGCCTATTTCATAGGTATTCGAAATTTGGTCAAACACTCCTCATTTCAATATTAATAATTCAAAAATCATTATCAAATTATTATAGGATGTATCATTAAGGGGGAGGATCACAAACAAATTCACTCTAAGTTTATCAAAAAAAAAAATTATGTTGATTAGGGTGATTAAACAAAAATTGGGAGAAGATAGAATTCAGTCTGAAATTTTTCAGTGCCGGAGACGGCTCTGGCAAACCGCAGAGACGTCCCCCCAGGGGAGACGTCTCGCCTTAGTCGCGGAGACGTCTCGGGGACCGAAGGAGGGCTTTTTAAATAGGTCGAAATCGCTCGAGCCGACTCGAGCTTTCTCCTTCATTCCCGACCAAAACGAAAAACCCTAGCCTCCATTTGCTCTCCACCTCAAATCCTAGCCTCCGTTTGCTCTACATCACAAACCCTAGCATCCATGGCACCAAAGAAGGCTAGGACGACCCGTGGAAGGCGACCTAGGGTAGCGGCCGACGGTGAGGAACGACGGGAAGAACCCTCCGCGCCGTCTCCTCCGGTTGCTCCGCCAACCACGACTATTTCCTGTGCAAATCGCACAGTCACGACAGGAAGGTACATAGATTTCTCCTTTTTAGATCATGAGGGGTTCTCTATTGGAGAGAGACTCCGAGCCCAAGGGTGGGAACACTTTTGTACCCTCAATACCTCGACCTACCCCGGCCTAGTTAGAGAACTTTTTAGCAATATGGCCTTAGGGGACCTAGGGTACACTGGATATGTCCAAGGGACATTAGTAGAAGTCAATGAAGATGTCCTATCCACTGTCTTACAAATTCCTAGGGACGGTGAGGCTCCAACCTCACATCCCCAAAGGGAGTCAGCCCTAAATTTACTTTTAGGAAGAGAAGACTGCGGCCCTCTTGATGTTGTCAATTCTCAGGACCTAAATGCAGAGATGAGACTTCTCTTAAGTATTGTCAACCGGGTCCTATTTCCTAAAACCGGTCGCTTCGATTTTGTTTCGGAGCGAGACTTAGTTATAATGCACCACATCCTACTAGGGATCCCTCTAAACCTCCCTAGACTCATGCTAAATTACATTGCCCTATGTCATAGGTATTCTAGGTTTAGTATACCCTATGGCATGATCTTTACCTTAATCTTTAAACACTTCAAGGTTCCCATTCCAACAAATGAACCTGCAAAGCCCTTGAGAAACACCGACTATTACAATGAGGGCACAATGAGAAGAATGGAATTTCATAAGATAGATGGATCGTGGGTCAAGGTACCAAAGAGAAAAACCCAAATCCTAGAGCCTGAGATCCCACATCATGAGTCTGACCATCACTCTCCTCCACCTAGCCACATGGATATCCCTGATATTCCCTCCAGCTCAGCTGGACCTTCCACATCCATGCCACCACCTCCTCCAGTTAGTGGGCCCTCCTTTCTGTCAGAGGATCAGATGCGCACCTTAGCATCTGCCATTTGCCAGCAGATGAGGGAGGAGATGAGATCCATGATCTCCACAGAGTTGGCCCCCATCAGAGCTTCACATGAAGGGCTTCTACAAGAGATGAAGGATATTAGAAGTCAAATTGAAGCTACAACACAAGAAATAATTGGTGTGGGTGCCACCCAAACCATCAGATCATTAGAGCTCAAGGACAGCTTGAAGAGCATTTCCAAGAGTCTTAAAGAGCTAACAAAACCAGATGGCAATGTGAGCACCTTAGTTGCCCAACTCAGAGGAAGAATTGAAATGGCAACTATAGAGTTTGAGGCACTTGTGGCAGGTTTCCACAAGTCACAGGAAGATCAATTTAAGACCCTCATGGATTCCATCAACACATTCATAGATGCAGCTTGTAAGGTTTATGAACAAAATACAGCTGGTAGGGCCCATGAGCAACGTCGCCGATGATGGATATCTTGTAGGATCTTCTTTTTGTAAATCCTAGGCTATTTTTGAAACACTTTTGTATTAGAAATCAATACTTGTAATGATTTCTTCTTTTTGACTATGTACTGACTTCAAAGGTTCACAATGATACATGAATACAATCCCTTTTGAAAACTGTGTACATTGCCAACTCTATGTATGTGTTTCTATGAATGTGAATGTGCCTCTTGATGTGTCATAAGAATCTCATAACATATATTAAGTATTCAGATTTGGCACAACGTATCAAAGCATATGAAACAGGGGGAGCACAACCTGAATATCAAAGGGGGAGTAAAATGAACACTGAATATATTGAATATAGAGATAATTTGTCCCCTTCATTGTTGATGACAAAAAGGGGGAGTAGATATTGAATGTAGAGATAGTGAAAGGGGGGAGCAGTTATATATATGGATATTGAATATGGAATGCAAAATTTATAATCATACTCCAAAGTTGATTTAGAAAAGATAAAATTGAAGAATATTGACCTTAAGATAATTGCCCTTCTGGAAAAGAAAGGGAGAGTCAAAAAGAATCTAGCTTTCAATTATCCTCAGCATTAATACTTCATTTTAACTTGATTCAAATTCAGTTGATATGCTAAAATCATTTAAGAACTATAAAGATCAATCTTATGCACAAGGAAAGAACTGAAAATTGAATACTTTGAGTGATGCACATTGTATCTAGTTCTAATCAAAACATTATACTTGTACATCTGATCAAATACTGTGTATATGTTTAAATCTCAAATTTTGCATATACTCAGTGTTTTGTCATCATCAAAAAGGAGGAGATTGTTGACCCCCTAATAGATTTTGATGAATACAAAACACTAGAGTAAAATTCCATTATATCTTAACAATTTAATTGAGGAATTCATGTGTCTTATTAAGAATATTGTTAAGAAATGTCTAGGCAAGTTCCCATAATTTTTATGAATTTATTGAAGAATATTTTGAGTTAAAGAAAACAGATCAGGGACAGCCGAGACGTCTCCGGATAGTTTCAGAGACGTCTCTGGCACAAACAGGAAGAACCGGCACACTTGGAGACGTCCCCGACACCTGCCGAGTCGTCCCCGCGTTAGCGGAGTCGACTCTCTCAGTAGCGGAGTCGACTCTCTCAGTGGCGGCAGAAAGGCAGTTTTCAAGAGATATGCGCGAGACGTCCCCACAGTAAGCCGAGTCGTCCCCGCAAGTAAAAAGGAGACTTCCCGAGTTGTCCCCAAGATAGCGGAGACGGCTCTCTCAGGATTTTCCAGAGAATGGTTTTTTGGGTGATAAGAAAGCGGAGTCGACCCTGAGACAGCGGAGTCGTCCCCATGTATAAAGTGCAGACAACCCGAGACGTCCCCTGAAGGAGCGGAGTCGACTCTCTCAGGAAATACCAGAGGACATGTTCTTCGGAGATAAAGAAGCGGAGTCGTCCCCAGATCAGCGGAGTCGTCCCCATTCAAAAAGTGCAAACAAGCCGAGACGTCCCCTGAAAGTGCCGAGTCGACCCCAGACAACGGAAAAAGTAAAATCTTGTAGCCGAGACGTCTCCCGTTGAAGCGGAGACGTGCCCGGAGTGACTGGGACGCGACTGACAGCTTTTCAGGTTTGGTTTGAATTTCAAATCCTTCTTTCTTTGTCTCTAACGGCTATATTTGCTTTTTGGGCTATAAAAGGGACCTCTTAAGTGCTTCTCAACAACTCTTCACCAACCAAAAGCTAGATCATTCAAGAGAGAAGTAAGAAAGAAAAGTTCAAGGGAGTGAGTGCATTCAAGTGAAGAAATCAAGTGTTTTCAAGCTTCCCAAGTGATTTCAAGCTCAATCACTCTCGTGCGCTTGGGATTCAAAGCTCACACTCAATCCTACGCGCTCCACATCGGAAGAATCAATATCTCCCACGCTTCCAATGGCAAAAGGATTTTTCCGGGTTCTATTGTTCATAATTGCAATATTTGCTTTTTAGAGCTTTTCCTTTCTTTTGTAAACTTTTTCGTTGTGGTGCTTGTTCCAGTCAAGGGACTTGGAACAAGGGAAAGGCGTCCCAAGCCTAAGTGAAATTGGGGGTTTTAGGGTTTGTTGTGAGCCCGGTGTAAAACAACGAGTTGGGTAGTAAACTCGCAAAACTACCATACTGTAATCGTGGATTATAGTGGAAATTCCCAAAGGTGATTTGGGGAGTGGATGTAGGAGCAGTGGAAGCTCCGAACCACTATAAAACCTTGTGTTTGCGATTGACCTTTCTCATTCCTCCTTCTTTACTTTAGTGCATATATTCGTGTGTTTTATTTTTAATTAGTCAAAAGTTTTTAAAACACCCAATTCACCCCCCTCTTGGGTGACCATCTCTGGGCAACAAGAACTGTTACGGATATTGTGGTACTGGTGTATCCCTTCTGGCACCACCACACACCCCGGGACTTTCCTAGTCACTGGTTACTGGATCGCTTAACTGGTAAGCTCAAGCTTAATCTGGAAGGGAGATTAGGAGCTGTCTAATCTAGGAGAGAATTTCAGAAACTTTTTAACCTGATAAATCTCTATGCAACTAGATTAAAAGCTACTAAACCTTCTTTAATCTCAAGATTAAAGAGCCAATCCGTTGTGTGGTGTTGATTGTTGTCATCTTGGTCTAGCCCTTCTTCTTCTCTTTTAGGATTTCGTTTAAGAGTCGAGTCTAAGTAGTGTGGATAATGTATGCATGGTAGAAGATCATTAAGGGGTAAGTTAATACCATTTAACCCAGAGGTTCGAAAAAATTATCGTCACATCCAACGAATTATTGATCAACCACCAATCTCTATAATGGGTGATCATATTAGAACCCTGAATGAACTATTCGCTCCTGCATCCGCTAGTCCACCTACATGTATAGTGTTGCCAATAAATAATGCAGCCCAATTTGAAATTCGGGCTGCAACAATAAATATGCTACCCAAATTCCATGGGTTTGAAAGTGAACAACCCTACATTCATCTAAATAAATTCATGACAATTTGTCAAACTTTCAAAAATCAAAATTTAGATGAAGAAAGTGTAAAATTGAGATTGTTCCCAATGACCTTAGAGGATCGAACCGCGGCATGGCTATATTCTCTAGCCCCAAATTCCATCACAACATGGGAACAACTATCTAGGAAGTTCATGGCAAAATTTTACCCCATGATTAAAACAGAAAAAATTAAGGATGCCATAAAAACTTTCAGAGGGAAATCTGAAGAGGAATTATTCCAAACTTGAGAACGATTCCATGACTTGTTGGTCAAATGCCCATGCCATGGGCTTGATAAGGCTGATCTGGTCCACTTTTTTTATAAAGGACTACTTCCGGCACATAGAAACATGATCGAGTCCATGCACAAGGGTAGGTTCATGAACCAAACCTCGGATCAAGCCTATGAATTTCTTGTTGACTTAGCCGAGAACGCCCAAAATTGGAGTAGCTATAGTGAGGAAGTAAATAGAGATGAGTTCGGATCTAGAAAACTAGGTAATTATGAAATAAAAGCAGACCCAGATCTCTAAAATGTCATGTCCAATCTGGTGATTGGAGTGAACAACTTAAGTAAAAAGTTTGATGCTTTCACTGTTTCCACTAGTTCGAGTTCATACAAAGAGTCAAATCCCATCATGAAAGTGGAACACGAGCCACATAGTTTGTATATCTTGTGTAACAGTCCTGAGCATCTAGTGGAGTGCTGCCCTAATCTGCCCACCATAAAGACCGAGCAAGCAAATGCTCTAAATTCATATAGTGCCTTTAAGAAGCCCACTCCCAACTCGTTCAGCCCAGTTTACCACCCTGATAATAGGTTCCACCCAAATTTCTCATACAAGCAAAATAAACCTATTCAGCATCAAGGTGGTCTACCAGGTTTTCAGAACAACTTTTTCAGAATAGGTCCATCACAAATGAACCAACCTTTGGTTCCATCTATACCTCCTTATAATGCCCCTATCCCACAACAACCTTCACTATTAGAAACCATGATGGCTAATATGATGAAACAACAACAAGATTTTATCAAGCAACAACAACAGATCAATATAGCCAAAGCCCAGACTAACCAATTCTATACGCAAGCAATTGCAAAACTTGAGGTTAGTCTAAGCCAAATAGCAAACTCTCTAGGGGATAGGAAGAAAGGTGAACTACCTAGTCAACCAGTGCCTAACCCTAGTAGACAACAAAATCAAGGTCAGAGAGGTCAGTATCAAATCGATTCTAATGAAAATCCGACCTATTAAGTCTAGGCAATTACCACTTTAAGGTTTGGCAAGCAAGTGGATAATAAAATCCAACTTCCTAAACATGTAAAAGAAAATAAGAATGAATCCAATAAAAAACCCTATTCAAAAGAGGGGTCAAGAACAGGACAAAAAGGAAGAACCCATAGAAACATACAAACCTAAGGTTCCCTTTCCCAGTAGACTTCAGGACTCCAAGAAACAATCTAACTTTGATGAAATAATGGAAGTCTTTAAAATTGTTTAAATAAATATACATTTTCTCAATACCATACGACAAATTTTCTCCTATACAAAATTCTTGAAAGACCTCACCACGGTCAAAAGAAAAATCAGCATTCCTAGGCAAGCTGTTATGGCTGCACAAGCCTCATCTCTTATTCAACAACAGATTGCCCCAAAATTCAAAGACCCTGATTGCTCCACCATTGAAATAAAAATAGGAGAGACGATCATCTAGAGAGCCCTATTAGATTTAGGAGCCAGTGTGAACCTACCTCCCTACTATGTGTACCAAAAGTTAGGTTTGGAGAAATTAAAGCCCACAAATATTATCCTTTCCTTAGCAAATAGGACGGCGAAGTACCCCAAGGAGATTGTAGAGGATGTAATAGTGAAGGTAAATGAGTTTTACTATCCTATGGACTTCGTTATCCTTGAGACCGAACCTGTAATACATCCAGATAGTCACACACCTATAATGTTGGGTAGACCTTTCTTAGCCACAGCAAATGCTGTGATAAATTGTCGAAATGGCATGCTGAAGTTATATTTTGGCAACATGAAAGTCGAGCTTAATGTCTTCAACATAAGTAAACAACCACCAGACGATGAAGAAATCAATGAAGTTGACATGATTGAAAGTCTGGTTCAGGAGAATATCTTACAAACTTATAGTAAGGACCCTTTAGAGGCTTACCTTGCCCATTTTGAGGAAGGGGTTGAGCATGCGCTCCCTAATTCTATTCCCTTTATGAGCATAGATCGTCATCGGCCGACTGTTCTTCCTCGGACTCTTCCAAAACCATTCTTAGATAATGGTTGAAAAAAAAAATGAATCTACATTTTGTCTGGTTGAAGACATAAAACTTAGCACTCTTGGGAGGCAACCCAATATGTAAATATATAAAAAAAAATCAATAAATTACTAACATGCAGGTTTGGGGGTTTTTGCCCCAATTGTCAATTTACCTACCCATATCAGGTAACTTCTCCTCTGTCCTATTACTGTTTTAAATTTTCTTTAACATTGAGGATAATGTTAGATTTTGGTATGGGGGTGAGAATATTTTTGATTTTTTGTGCCTAAAAAAAGGGGGGGGGATTTCAAATTTTTAACTCAAATTCTAATCTTTTTGGCTGTACAAACTAGGAATTGCTTCGACAATAGCTTTGAGTTAAGGAATATGATAGCAGTTCTTGAGTTTTCGTTCCACCTATCTCCTGCTAACATGATAGAAGATGATTTAACACCTACACGTAAGCACATGAATAGTGGGGTATGTAAACTTGCAACTAATATGAATACTTTTAATCTTCTAGATAATTTAAAGTTATATGTGTGATGAACACCCTAAAAAAAAAGGAGGAATAAAATAAAAAAAATAATAAAAGGAGTTTATTGTAAGTCTTCTCACTGAGTAACCGGGCTTCTTGCTTGGCAAGCAGCGAGTGTTCGCGTAAAAAGGTGAGGATGACTGAGATTAAACTCTGAATGACTAATTTGGCCTTGGTGCCTAGTTGACTTGAGTTATTAAGCCTGTTAGGGTGTCTTTACACCTAGTGCCCTGAGCCATCTGGATTGGGAGTCATTGGCGTAACACTCGCTACATGGGTCAACTAGAAAGCTTAATAAGGCTAGATATTGCACAAGGCATTCTTCTTAGCATTCAACCTGATTAAAAGTTAAATCTCGGGTGTTCATTACTATTTAACTCTAGAAAGTCTTGAAATTAGAGTGATTATGTTGGAAGTAAGTGAAAGCCACTCATTTATATGATACCTCACTACATTTTTGACTTGTTAGCAGATAGATGGGAAGTAATGAAACTTGAGTTAGAGTCTACTTAAATATAATAGCAATAAGTCTCTATTGTCCTTGCAATTCTAAGTTCATACAATAATACTTGTTCAAATTTTGAGTTAAACATTGAAAATTCCTGACTGATGAAGTTTGTGGGTAACTTCACTGCAAACCCTCACGAGACAAAACTCGTCCACTAGGGTAACCTAGGGGTTTAAAAGCTTGTTGCACGTGCTAAGTGCAATCGTGATGCTCTACGAAAGTGGGTACATATCTTAGTTTCGTATAATTAGCTTCAATAAAAAGTCATGGGATAGACTACATCTTTTATGCCCTCATTTTATCATTTTCTTGTTAATTGCTAGAGACTAGCAAGAAGCTAGTTGGGGGGTGTGATGAGAGCACAAAAGTGCGATCTATGTTGGGAACCCGCCCATGCCGCTGATATTTCAAAAATTTTTCAGATGGCAGCGGAATCGGCATGCACGGGTTCGACGTTCATCGCATGAACGTTGTTTCGAGACCTTTCGTAATTAGGTAAGAATTAAAACTTTTAAAACTATTAGGAAGATCAAATCTTCACCTTGCGCGGGTAGATGATCACCGCAAATCTGAATTCGTGGTTTTGGAAGAGGGTTCGCTTGAAGCCGTTCAAACGTCCGGCCTCTACGGGTATCCACACGAAGCAGGATCCGATCCAAGCTTTCTATCTCACCGGGGTGCTAGCTCCCTTGCAGAGATAACTTTTGATGGCTGATCTCCTCTCTTTCTTTCAACTCATGAATGTACTTGAGAGGAGGAAGAAGAAGGAAGAAGAAGAGGAAGAAGCAAGGCCCCTGCAGCCTACTTTTTTTTTCCTGCGTTGGAAGGAGGAAAGGAGGAAGAGGAGGGCGCCATGGCTTCTTTTTCCCTTCTTCTTGCTGGCGGCTGAACCAAGGGAGGGAGAGGGTGGCCACGTGATGGAGAGGAGGGGGATTCCTATATTCATTAGGTCAGCCCCCAAGAGTCCTCCTTTTATAACATCTAGGGCTCCTACAAGTTAGGAGCCCTTGATGTATTACCAAAAGGGGCGCCGGCCCCTCTTGTTGCCGCACCAAGAGATCCAAGGAGGAGGGGCGTGAGCCCCTCCCTCTCATGTTGCCCTAATCCTCATCTAATGAGGATTGGGAGGCCCTAATGTGGTTTAGCCTTATTCCAATTAGGCTTAGCCCAAGGGTGAACCAATTTGGATCCAATCTAGGCTAGTCCTAATCCAATTAGGACTTGAATGAACCATGACTCAATTGAACTCTTCAATCCTAATCCAATTAGGAGTCATGTTGATTCATTAGATTAATAATTAATTTAGACTTAAGGAATCCTAATCCAATTAGGATGTATTTAATTTTAGTCCTAATCCAATTAGGACTCTATTTGAATCCGAAGTCCTAATCCAATTAGGATTTCTAGGAATCCTACTCCAAGTAGGAATCCAATTTTAATTCAAAATTCCTAATCTCATTAGGATTGTAGGAATCCTATTCCAAGTAGGAATCCCAGTCCTACTCCAACTAGGATTCCCAGTCCTAATCCAATTAGGACTCTAGGTATCCTACTCGAAGTAGGACTCTTGTTTCAAGTCCAATTAATTAATTCCCTTTGTTCCTTCTTCAACTTCTTATCAATCAAATTGATTACTTGTGATTCCTAATCACGATTTCAACCATCGGATCGGTCAATACTTCCAGTGTGTGTGACCCCATAGGTTCTATTCTGATTGGTAGTGAGATATATTGTGATCTCTATCTCAATATCATTGAAAACTCCTTTCAATGGGTTGGAACGATTCCAACTCAACTCATTAGGGTTTATCGATCATCAAGATAATCCCTATGAGTCCCACCATCCACCAGTGACACCTAGCAGCATGTAGTGGCTACCCAGCAGAATGGAATGATGAACCTCTAGGTGCAGTTAACATGTGATAGAGTCCTACTATCGTGGATCCCTACAGGACGGAGGTCATGGACAACTCGTCAAACCCCATCGTCTGTCATATGTCAAGATTTATTCGACTGGAGTTCGCTAATGGAAAACTCTTTTTCCACTTTATATTACTGCCCTGGCCAAGGTCTTAGAACTCAGTCTAACAAATCACATAGGATCACTCCTCTTCTATCAAGGTCGATAGATTCCTTATAGGTGCATACCCTACTCCTACAGTGAACTTACTGCAGCCAATCTACACTGCATGGACCCATATGGCTAGAGACCATGTATGTGTGCAGTCAAACTACAATAACCTCACTGTGAGTAGCCGAAGCACCGCAGGTCAAAGGACCAGTCACACTACTGCAACATCAAGCAAGTCACTGACGAGTGGATAGACATCCAAGTGACTTCTTGTCTTGGTCACGCTCAGTACCCTTGTTCTCTAACAAGCACCTGCACTATCACTTCAGTGTCCCTACACTGTGGACTCAAGTCTCGTCCATCCAGAAGGAAAGTGATCTGTGCACTGATCGGATCGATCACCGTCCTCGTGATGATCCATTGATCAGGAGCATTTAGAAATTAATCACCAATGATACATGGCTTAAATTCTCAACTCTTGAGAATATGTATCATCATCTTATTAATTCCTTGGACGATTCATAGACACATAAATAATATGAATGAAAAGATGCCTTTTATTTATTCAATAATAAATAGTCAAGTACAAAATTATGTCCCTAGAATCAACAATGTGTCAGCCAAATTGGCTTCTAGGGCATACATCTAACAATCTACATATCAACTAAATTAGTGTTATTGCTGACTGATAATGATAAATTCACTAGTTTAATATTATATTGTTGTTTGGCACAGGTTATTATAAATTAAAGTTTAAATGCGCATTTGGTATAGACTGGGTTTAGAGAGATGCATCATGGCCCCAAACCGCGCGGGCCCAATCCTGCCATGATTTGATCGAGCACATTTGCACCCAAACATCAGAGCCCGCATGCGATCTCCTAGTGATCCTCGCGTTCCCTCCTCTCCGGATTAGCACCCGCACTCTTTTGGAATAGAGATTCCCACTCTCACTTCATCACAAAGAAAAAGACCTTTTTAACCTCCAATCCCATGAAGAATAGCTGAAAATACTATTCATTACTGAAGTTACTATTCATGGCTGAAAACACTGTTCATATGAACAGTGTTTGAGATGACACTGTTCGCATGAACAATGTTACGTGAAAATACTGTTCACATGAACAGTGTTATGAAAAATATATTATGTTCACTGTTCTTCTTCTTCCTCCCGCAGTGTTCCAGTCGCATCCAAGCTTCCCGGATCCCGTGTCCGAGTATCCCGCAGCGCATCCAGCCTTCCGATTCTTGCCATCAAGGAGCATCCCGGCATCCCGCCTGCATACACCTTCCAAATCAGTATCTTCATCTTCAGCCGTCAATCCCAACACCTCTTCTTCCTTCCGCGATCCATCCCAGCATCCGTGCATTTCTCCCAACAATCAAGCCGTGATCCAGTCACCCGTGAAGGAAGAAATCAGCAGCATCGCGATCCCGGACGATCGCTTCCTTCCAGCAAAGATCCCGTAGCGTCCAAAGCTTCCGGATTTCCTCTGCATCCCAACCGCTCGTGAAGCCAGCCATCCTTCCGTTTCAACCTCCCACGTCCGATTTCAAGCCGTGATCCCAGCGTCCGAAGCATCCGGAGCCGATCAAGCCTCTCCCATTGTCCACGACACATCCGGATCCACCTTCATCTTCCATGGATCCCGCGTCCGTTCCGAAGCCGTGATCCCGCGCACGATCCCAGGCGCCCGTTCCTCCTCCTCTCCACGCACAATCAAGAGATCCATGGCTGGCTTCAAGGCTCTGGCGATCTATAAGAGGAGGAGGAGAAGGAACGGAAGGGGGGGCTCGGCTATTCAAAAGAGGAAGTGTCTCTGTTTCAACTGCTCTGTTTTCAAAGGAATTTGAAAACAGAGCATGTTCTTTTTTTTTAGTTTTATTAGTATTTTAATTGAGAGGTTATGTTTTAAGTTTTAACTTTGGAGAGTTTTATTTTGGTGGAGAGTTTTACTTTTAAGATTTTTTTATGCTGCAATTTTAATTTCTACTCTTTTATTCTATTCTGCAGATTCTGTAATTTTTCTTCTTATGCAATATATTTAATTTTCTTTTATGCAATTTATGTTCCAGGCTTCAATCTTAGCTTCCATCCATTTTCTATGCTAAAGCTCTTCTTTGATTAATTAAATATATAAATGCTTTTCGAATCTAAGTACCTGTCTTTTCGTTAATTTCAAATGGAAAACATTCTCTGGTAGACCAGAGAATCATTCAACCTTCTCGAAATAATGTTTTTTTTTTTATTATTATCATTCAAAAATCGGTTTTTAATCCAAGTGAACGTTTTAATTTTTAAGCAGCTCCAATCACCTCCCTGTGGATCGACCTCTTATGACCACTATACTTCGAGTAGAAAAGATAAGAGTATAATTAATTTAAACTTTGTTTGTCGGTTCTAACAACGATCTGTTTAGCGTATTTTCAGGTAAACAGGAGATCGACAACACCGAACCACCATTGCACAAAATCCGGATCCGAATCGAATCCGAATTTTTTGAGTTGGGTCCGACTTATACATGGATCTGACCCGAGTGACCCGTTGGATCAAAAATTATAACCATGGACCCGAACCAACCTGGCCCAATCTTCTATTGGGTTAGAACTAGATCCAAAGTTAGGACATCGGATTGGGTCGGGTCACTCATAATTCGGTCCGATCCGCCTCATTTACATCCCTAATTATGACCGGCCAGTGATGCTCTTGTGGAGTATCTATGAAAGGCATTTTGATGCCCCGAGAGGTGCAACAGTATATTGTGGAACATTCATGGAAGGCATTTAGATGCTCTCAGAGGTGCAGCAATGTTAGTCCAACAATTGTCTCCTTGGACCAAATATTTGGCTTTTGAGGCTGGGGATTTAAGCTGACAAGAGGGGGAAGCATTGTGGATCAAGGTTATTAATCACTATAGAACTCTAAGACGCTATTTAAAGAGAACTCTCGATTGTATATCTGCAGTTGTGTACATTCTAGGAAAGTGGTTTTCACTGGGCGGCTGCACAGTTGTTTGATGAATAGCTTGCTGCTAATTTCTCTGCCAACAACTTTGACGTGCCTTTCAAATCTATTCAAATTGTTCTTTTGGGCGGAGTTTGGTTGACAAACTTGATGCAACCGCATTAGATCCAACACCCACACCAATTGTATCCAAATTGCTGCTCATTTATTGTTGTCAAACATGTCCATTATAAGCAGAAATCTCCATGTACGTTTTCCTTGTAAATCAATTTCTAAAATGATTGATTATGCAGGAGTGTTGGATCTTATTCGGTATCCTATCTAGCTGTTTAGAATATTCTTCGTTTCTTTCACTGCTGAAATAATTGCTCGCTGCTATTAAATTTTGTCAAGTCAAAAGAGGACTAGAATGGGGCTCAGGCTGTGGGGGATTCAACTCAGGTTTGGGCCTAGCCTTGAGCCTGGCCCGAGAAGTATCGAGTCGGGCTTAGGGCTTAAAACCATGACTGATTATTCAACTGCTTCTAAATTGCCGGGACACTGACGAAGGTTATAGAATGTAGTCTACGCTTGGTCCGAACCTGGCCCAAAGCCCAAGCTCAATAATAGGTCCGGTCTAAGCCCCAAAAGAGGCCCACCTTCTCCCACGTGTTCTCCTCTCTTTACTACTCGGTTCCCTCCCCCCTCCACTTTCTCCCTCCCTCTCTCACTCACTTCCCCTCTTTATCTTGTTTTGCACCAGAGATGCTTAGAGCTAGATCCGACCAACCCAATCAAGCTTAAACCTAAGCTTAAGTTTGGGCTCGAGTCAGGCTTGAACTGAAATTTCAAAAAAATTCGAACCTTGACCTAGGGCAAAACTCGAATTTCCAGCCGGGCACAACTATGTAGAAACAGGCAGGCCCATTCCATCCCTAGGTGATAGATTTTTCGCTACTATCATGCAATTTTTCCAAGGCACAGCATCACATGCTCTAGAGACTCTGGCTTTCCCATCACATGAAATAGATATGGAGTCAAAGAGAATTGATCACCATCAACTTTTCATCAGCATAACACTAGCTACGCTTGTTCTCTGGGCCTATATGTTTATGTGATGCTGACATAAGTAAGCATAACCACATGATCAACAGCCGGCCCGAACGTGCGCGCATTTCACAGGTCTTAGCCTGCACAAATGCCCATCCACATCGTAGCACGACCACGGTTATAGACAACCGAAGGCAATGAGGGGCGATATATGCACGTACCCGAGCAATACCGAGTAAATTTGCGGGCGGGGGAGAGAGACCATGTGCCGTACACTGAATTTCTCCATCTAGTGTTTCCATAGCATTGCTCTATTTGGATAAAGCCTGATCATCTGGATAAGCATATCCAGACTAGACATGAGAGCTTCGAAAAAGCAGCAGCTAGAAACATCAAGAAGGTCACATGTAGATTGTAGTCCCCAGCTAACATTACTAGGATATTTTTGCCATGTGAAACAACAGCACACTCCAAGATTCATCACCTAGTGTACAAAATAAAGATTGGAACTCCTACGCAGATATGATAAAAATGCAAGAGTTAAACACCATGTGTTCAAGAAAGGAATAGCGAACGATGCAAGGTCCTTGGAGAACACCAATGCCACTAGCAGATCTCCACCACATGCCTCACAAAAATCTAAAGGCACTTCAATTTGCCATCAAAGAAAAATCAACCTGTCTATTAAAATTCACCAGAAGTTCAGACGGCACACAGCACATTAAGCCATATAGTATCTAAATACTTGCCGGTAAATGTAGTGCTTCATGCTACGTCAGAACACTTGATTTGTGGATTTGATAATGTTCGGTTGAGCAAAATGGAAGTTTAAGCAGTAAGCAAATTCTGTCTTCGGAGATTATATAACCTGCTGCATTGCTATTTTATACCGTAAAATCTACTGCATTTATAATCTTCAAGTCCAACTACATTTTCTTGTCACATTTACATACAGAGGAAGGAGGAAGGCATTCCACCACAAACTGGAGGAACCATGATACATGCTAAATTACATAAAAAGAAAGAAAATTTGAACATGGAAAGAAATGTAAATATTCAAATGCCATAGGACCTGCTGCAAGAGTATCTGAGATCTGACTAGAGCGTCACAGAAATGTAAAAGAATTAGACTTTTCTTCAAGAGAAGTTTTTCTTCAACCTCTATAAAATTGCCTGGGACTTTGCTCAAAATTAAAGACCTTTTCATTAGTAATCAAATCAGACACATCCTAAATATCCCTTTAAAAATCCCTTCATGAAAGAGTGAGAAAAGTCAGACCAACTTAGTAAGAATGCATATATCAGTACAAGAACCAGACTAGCAAAATTTCCTGAGATACCCAACCAAACTAATTCCTCCAAAAAAATGGAATAGAATAATGGATGTTATAGTTCAAATATGAAGCTGGAAAACTTGTCGGTATTTCCTATTAAGTTGTTAAGGCCAGGAGCTTAACCAAAGGTAGGTCTACATGTCAAAGTCAAAACCCTTGCATGATCAAACTTAATTATGTAACTCAACCATTAAAATGCATTTTGGCTTGGCTCTTGGTATCAAGATTCATCATTGTCCCCTCTTTTTAGGACTCTTATGTCTAGAAATCTTCTAAGGGCTTGCCGAAGTTCCAGCCTAAATCCCAACCTATGGGTCTGTTGATCTTCAGGAAGAAAAAAGATCCATGGAGGTCTTTCCCTTGAAAAAAGATCCATTGAAGTCTTTCCCTTTTTCCCATAGGATTCGGACTGGGGAGTGTTGAGTCCAAATGAGCTGTCCAATCCAAGACTCCAGCAGGAAATCCAGCCCAAAACAGCTGGATGACCCAAGTAGGCCCTTAACTGCGAACAAAAAGGCACATCTCCCTTCCTACCAATTGGTCTTGTAGGCTCAAATTATGGAAAGTCCCTTTCTTGTCTAATCTTGCCCTTGCTAGGAACTTAGCATCATTTTCTATATGGTGGGCATCAAATTGACAGTCAATCATAGGATTGCAATGATAGTGGGTAAAAACTAGGTTTTCCAAGTAAACATTAATACACTCATATCAAATTACTTAAAATATTTAAGCAAATTAGGTAGGCCTTACCTAGGCAATGAATCTTGCATAAGTTCCTAGAGACACTGCATTGACCACTCTATGAAGAGGAGTGAAGCCAAGAGAGAGTGGTCACAATGGTGGGATTCGGTTCTTCCTTATTTACCAGATTATGGGAGTAGACTCAGGTGCATGCAGGTATCGGAAAGCAGATCTCTAGAAAAAAAAAATTGATCAGCAAATAGGTGTAGGGAAGGGTTTCCAAGAAGGTTTGAAAGTGGGTGCAGTACCCTAGGTGGAAGAATTTTGCTACTTCCTTCTTTGAGGTTATTATTAGTGTTTTATGGTAAAATTAAAGAAGCAGGAGAAATTTTGTCAATGCTGCCTATCAGTCTACAGTACAATTCTATTTGGCACATATATACCCATGTTAAAAATAAAATAAGATTCACACATACAGTGGGATACATTCGAGGCATCCATTAACCATCTCTTACAAGAAACATGGGTATTCTAATTCCTAAGATTATACTTAGAGATGACCCAAAAGTGGAAGATATTAGAGAATACTAGAATCGCACAAAGCAACATGGCTCCGAAAAAATATTCTACAAAATACTAGTTGCTATGAAATTATACTGTTGCATTACTCTCAACCAGTCTATAGAACTATGTAGTATAATATCACTCAAAACCAACGAATCTGTAGCTTCTTAACCACCCTTCACATATTCCAAAAACTAATAAAGCTCTAAACTACTAACACAACCACAAATACTCATAACATAGTGTGTATTAACTTCCTAAGACACCTTTTTGAGTTTAAACTGACAAAGCGATTACACAAGTAGAATTACAAAAATGATGGTTTTGTAGAAGCAGTCCTTTTAGTTAACTTCAGCATTGCACTACAAAATGATATAGAAAATCAAAAAGAAAAAAATAATAAACCTAAGAGAATAAATCCCTTCCAGCTATGAAATAAATGGTCCTGCATAATTGCACGAGAGTCTTGTTGATAGGGCCATCAAGTATAAAAAGCAAATAGGAGTTTGAGGGTCACAGAAGTAAAAGTAACATGAGTCCCCTTTGCTTTAGCATGGGGTGAAAATTCATGACCTACTATGAAAGATAGAAGCTAATGACAAATGGCACAGCTAGGAAACTCTAGTTCAATCGAAAGATACAGTTGGATCCAATGATGGCACTTCACTAAGCAATAAAAAAGTTGAAGCAAATACAAAATGCTCTCAACAATCCCCAAAAGATTGCTGGCATCCATCAGGCACTGAAATCAAAACATACACAGACTCGCACAACTAACTCACGAATGCAGTCACTTTGTTCGTCTAACCCATGAATATGGCTCTGAAGTTTGTCCAAGAGATTGATGAATCTGCAACAAGTGCAAATAATTAAACATAGAACAGAATTCAAAAAGTATCATCTCTGACTCAATTTTAAACTTCCAGATGACTTCTCGTATTTGCAAAAGATGCTAAACACTTGCTTATACTCAAATAAGAGCTTTTAAAAGGAAAAAGGAAACATTTGTTTCCAATCATCGAACTAGTAATACTAAAGATGGAATAATTGGTTATACCTTTTCTTTTTTGGTATTCACAAGATACCGAGTGTTCTTGAAACACAAGATTATAAGATGTAAGAAGTTAAAGTCTTCACCTTGAGTTGATTTGAGGCAACCTAGGACCACCATCAGCATCTACCCATGTTCCTCCTTAACAAAAGCAGTTGGAGAACCTGAAAGAAATCCCCTATCCTTGCTCTCAATTTGGCCCACATGATTTCCAGTATGTGGTGAACTCCCTACCTTGCCCTTCATGTCGACATGATCAGCATGGTTGTGCATCCCAGTTAAAGAAGACACCTTGCTTTTATCATCTACGAAGCCTTCAACTGGCTTTGGCACCATTGCCATCGGTTCCTGGAACTTCATCCACCTATCAGTATCCCTGTTCTGCACCCTCTTCTGCCCCACATTGGCTGCCACCGTGCTGCCCAGCTTTGGTATCTTCTCCTTTGCCTCCACCACCTCTGGCAAGGGAACCACGGCGGCCTCATTAGCTTCCTTCTTCTTCCTCTCCTTCTCAATCTTTGAGAGTGTGAAGACCGTCTCCAGCATCTCCCTCGCTCTCTTCCTCGCCAAAGCCGCCTCCTTGACCTTCCTCTCCACCTCGGCCCTCGAAGCCACCGCAGCCCTGCTCATGGAGCCCGCCGCCAGCCGCGCGGCGGCGAGGAGAACCTTCGCTGATGTGAGATCAATCGATCGCTGCTGTCCATCATTGCTGACGAGAAAGTAAGAGAAGCCAGCGGAGTTGCAGCAGCTAGGGCAGAGGAAGGAGGAGGCGCGGTCGGCTTCTGCAAGGCAGGCGGAGTGGGCGATGGAGGGGCACCGGGAGCAGCGGACGAAGGCGGATGGCGCCGGCGGTGCCTGGGGCCCGTCGAGGAGATTGAAGCAGACGGTACAGAAGGATCCGGCGTGGTACTTGAGGACGCAAGAAGTACAAAGGCGGCAGAAGACAGTGCGGTGGCGGACGTGATGGAGCGGCCAGGGGTCCCGGGCGTCGCAGCCGTCGCCGCCGCAACCGGTGGGGCGAGGTGGCGGTGGTGGGTCCCGGCCCAGCGTCGTCACCGCCGCCTTCGTCGTCATAGCTGCCGCGGCATTGGCCGGAGCAGTGGATCCGGACCTCAGAAAACCCAAGATAGGAAATTAGGGTTTCGGAATCCGAGATTAGCGTTTCGAAACTTCAAGATCGAGGGAGAACGGAGGAAGGGGAGGGGGCTTCGGAGCTCTTGAGAGAATTCGGGGGGAGGATTGAAGAAAGATTTAGGAAGAATATTTGTCGAGCTTTGAGGGATTTTCCTTCCGTACCTGTTCTCTTTCGCTTCGGAAAGGTCGTCTTCTCAGGGTTGGGTTCCCGTCTCAAACGACCCTCTCTCGGGTTTGACGCTCGAATGCGGAGGAGCTGGTAGGGTGGGCCTCCTTGGCCAACTTGACTAAGCTGTTCTGTCGGGACCTGGTTCGGTTTAACTGGTCTATTCACCGGTTTATTTCTTTTAAACCTGGTTAGGGCCGGTTCAGTTAGCCAATTGAGATCTAAATGAGTTTATACTTTAGATCCATTTTGTTCATAGAAAGAATTTTTTTTATTGAAATATGTTTTCTCCAATTTTTGGATATATGAAGCCTGAAAAATAATTTTTGTATTTTTAGTTGACCATAAAAAAATAGTACATTTCAGAATATCAGAATATCTTATATTTGGTACTTTGGTTGAATATGTACTTTTTTAAAAAAATATTAAGTAAAATATCTATAATGCACTTAATAAAGAAAAGATCTAAACTCATTCTATATTCTATATAAAAATATAAAAGTACTTGTGAAAAAAATCCTACTTTCTCATCTCTCTTCTTTGAAAATTCTAACTAAACATAAGATATTTCTCTATTTTTCGTTGACCCACACTTTTCTCTCCGCTCTTCCCACAAACCAAATGAGCCCTAAGTTTTGTTGGAATACATTACATTGGGAAATAAATTAATGTTGACATTATACATGAAATACTTAATATATTATGAATAAAACAGATCAGAAAAAATCTTTAAAAGTTACTGTATGCTAGCATAGATTAGCTTTCAATATTGTTACGTTTGTAAAAATATCTTATGCTTATCTCCTTCATCTCTTAATTATTTTTGCTTCCCTCTTCCACGCATGCAATGGTATGTCAGACTTCAGCATTTTATCTCAAACCATGCAGCAAATTAAAATCTGTGCCTTCTGCACTTGCACATGTATCTCAATTGTCTTCTAATGCATAGACACTATGTCAATACCTCCTATACATTGAACAAATACAAGATGTGGTAATCTTATATTTGGGTAAAACTGCTGACTTGTCATTACTGTATAGCAAATGCAAACTAACAACTGATTTTAATGCTTAGTTGAGCTTTCTCCTAACTAGTTTTTCATGAGATAAACAAGAGAGAGTGCACCCCCCAAGATCTAATATAAATCATTCAAAATATCTAACCGCAAGGATGTAACTATTTGATCTACTTCCCATGCATTATGCAATGCTCGATACTAATTTACAAAAGATAAAATAAGTGGAAGTTTGTTTTTAAACTTTGATTACAATAAGGGCTTGTTTGGTTGCATAAATGGATCAGAAATAACTTTCACAAGCTTTCTGAGAGTGGTAGTTGGTTATACAGGGTTTTTTTATTCAATGTTAGCTAACCAGCTTCTGAAAGAATACAAAAATTCCAAGGATTTGGAGACTCTTCCTTTTGAGACTAGGTATACTATGAAAAAGCAAATTCAATCAAGTGGAATCTAATGCTTGCTACAAGAACAACAGATTTTTAGATGCCATATCTTGCAATTTGTTGATCAATTGTGTTTGATCCCCTATTTGATTTTGATGAGCCCAAAACACTTGAGTATATTCCTTATTGTACTAACGTTCTTAAGTGAGTGTTTCAGGAGAAATTATATAAAAAACTTAAGAAGAATTCATTAGAAAAAGGTTCAAAGGATTTAAGACAAGTTGAACACTTAAAAATGGACCTTAGTTACCAATGAACAGAGCACGAGATGTCTCTCACTGTAGACGAGACGTCTCTGGCACATAGAAATTGAACCGGCACATCTTCAAGTCGACTCTTGACTGAGACGAGTCGACTCTCACTGTAGAACAGAAGACTGTATTAAACGTACCAGAGCCCGAGTCGTCTCCAGCTGCACCCGAGTCGTCTCGAGAAATAAGGAATCAGAGCGCGAGTCGACTCCAGTATGTTTCAAGTCGACTTTTCTCAGAAAGATAGAAATCCAGTTTCAGAAAGCCAGAGCGCGAGTTGACTCAAGTATGTTTCGAGTCGACTCTTCTCAGAAAGATAGAAACCCAGTTTCAAAGAGCCAGAGCACGAGTCGACTCAAGTTTGATACAAGCCGACTCCCCGCAGAAAGACAGAAAGTCAGGCAAGAGCGCGAGTCGACTCCAGGGTGTCACGAGCCGACTCCCGTAAAAAGAACAGAAAGCAACTTTTTGAAGAGGCCGATCGCAAGCCGACTCTCCACAGGCGCGAGACGTCTCCTACCTCAGGCGAGCCAACTCCCAAAATGCTCGAGTCGACTCCAAATCTGCTGGGACGCCAATGGCTATATTGTCAGAAATTCAGAAAGGGGACCGGCTAGTTTTCAGTCTCTAACGACTAGTTTTGTGAAAATAGAGTATAAGAAGGCACTCTTTATTATTCTTCAACAACCAAGTGAATCCTCATTGAAGCGCATTAAAAGAGAAAAATCATTCTTGAGCTTTGAAGTGAGATTTCAAGTCAAAAGAGAAGAAGTGCTTCTAAAAGAAATCTCTGCTTTCTTCTCAACTTTCAAGGCATCTGATCCTCAAGCTTTTCCAGCCATCTGAGGAGGATCAAGAAAGAAAGAAGCCAAGCTTTACAGCTGCCTTCATGCCAGGCTTCTTCTCCCATTTCATATTTATAATTGTTTTATCTGCTTAGTTTAAAAAGCTTGTAACTATTCTAAACATTCTTTCATTATCTTGCAACTTGATTTGATCGGAGGATTGAATCAAGGGGTTAAGGCCTTGTCCAAGTCCGGGAATCAAGGGGTTAAGACCTTGTCCAAGCCCAAACTGTGTACAACTAAGGTTGGTTGGGGTTGGTTCTAGTTGGTGATCCAGAGAAAACCAACTGGGTTCGTTGTGACCCCGGCAAAACAACGAGTTGAGCTGTGATCTCGTAAAACAACTGAGTTGTAATCTAAGGATTATAGTGAATTTTCAAGTAAAACTTGGGGAGTGGACGTAGGAGTAAGGATTAGCTCCGAACCACTATAAAACTTGTGTGTTTGATTTGTGCCTTATTATTTCCTTCACAGCTTTTCATATTTGCTCTAATTGCTGTAGCTTAAAGTTAAGTTACCCTTCACCAAGATAATTTTAAGTAGCTTAATCTTTAAAGAACCCAATTCAACACAATTCAAGGACAGCTTTTTTTTCGAAAAAAAATGTAGGGGACCCAACTTCAATATAATAATCTGGACTCAAATACTTATGAATGCATTATCCAAGAATCTAACTCAAAAGCCCTGGTTACTAAGCACAGGGATATGACCATAGGGATAAGTCCCAATTCATTTCTAAATGGCATGTTTCAAGGAACAGGCCATTGCCAACTACCCATTCCAAAACCACTAATAATAGCCAACTCAAAAATTTACCATCATACCTGTTAAGAGTAAAGAGCTATAGTATCTTTTCTCCTTTCACATCCAGTTATTTCCTCACATTTTCACTATTACAACAAAAACTTATTAAAGTGAAGGTCCATGACATACTCTTGAATGAATCACATGTATCAGACATACCAAATAATAATAAAAAAACATATATTCTTTAAGTTGTGATTTTGGAGTTCGGACAGCAAATCCTGCTTAGCATAGATAATAAGATTGAATGAATGACAAATAAATGTCTCACAATTTATAACAGAGATAGAAACAGACAATTTATAATAGAGATGGAAACAGATGGTGGATATAGAGCGAAATAAAGAGAACATCTTCAATAGTAAATTTCATCAAAAGCCCACCTATGACCAACAAGTGCGCGATAAACAAAATACTTAAAATTTGGAAATGGAAGCTGCCACAAAATTATGATGTCCAGTCTCCCACACAGGGAACTATGACTTCTAGTTGTCTAAGCCTCTCTGTTTATCCTCTCAGGCCTCTGGTCTAATCTCCATCATACTAGATGTGGGACTAAATCTACTTTATGAGCAATGGAATCAACTCCACTAATTGCTGCCAACGTGAGAACTGAGCCAAGCAAGTTTTGGACAACGCATGCAAAACTAGCATGGCTACTAGGTGAACAGAAGAGAGTTGGCTCGGGAGAACAAATAAACAAAATAACCCCATGGATGTAAAGTTTTTATTTCGATCTCCATGGATGTAAAGCTTTTGGTATATCTCGAGTTGCACCTCTTCCATTACCTTTCTGTTCTCTCAACATCTGGTACACCAGGTTACTGGAAGCAGCGGGGAAGGAAAAATTATTTGAGTTTACAATAAAAAAAATGGTTACAGTTGAAACCTGCTACGACAATACTCCTACCTGGCAATTTTTTCTTGAATCTGACTGCCAAAGACACCTTCTCCATGACATGATCCATCCATCAAAGAGCGCTATGCAAGCAACCACCATGATATGTAGGTTTATGTCCAGCAAGTGGTGGGGAAGGTACTATGATGCAATTGCTGTACTGTAAGCATGTCAAGAAGGATGAAAATAAAAGAAAGGAAAAGAATATGTTATGACTGCTACATTCAGTGCTGCTTGATAAAGCAAATGACTGATGACACATACAAGGAGATCCGCATGAAGCAACCAATTTTCAGGTGATGGTTTCATGATTACCAAGTTCACAAAACTAAAAGAAAAGCAAAATAATACAGGCAGACAGGATCTTAAGCATTCCTGTTGTTTATATGAAAAATATCATGAATTTTTGAGCCTTCCATTTTTTCATGGCATCCTGATGATTCCGAATGAGATACAGGACAACAATATATGAACAATCAAACCAACCATCATGGAGACTCTTACACTGTAACATAATAGGTCTTTGAACCATTGTAAATCAATAAATGAGATTCTTCACTGCTGCAGGTGCCAAATGCTTGCATGTGATGGTCACTATATTGCATTATTTCTTTCAGAGACAAATAGATGGATACATTGAATATGGTTTTCAAATCTTGGATGAGAAAGAAGTTAAAAATTTCATGTGAAACCTATTTAAGAATTCACTGGGCGGAGTTCATATTTTCCTGTGTCAAGGAAAAAATTATACCACATGTCCCAGTTGTAGCCCTGGACTGGAGTTGCAAAGAACTCTTGTTCAGTGATTACCATTCATTCAGCATAGAACACACTAGCTATCATTTTTCCCCTCATTTTCTCCACCAAATAGCATGTGAGGGTCAGCATTAGCATTTCTATTTCTTCGCTTTGTATATGATGAGGCAACATAGATGCATTGGAATTTCCTAAGGAAAACAATAGATAGCATTATTGGCTCTCCATTTTTGAAGTAAAATAGTGATGAATAAAAATAAAAATGGAAGTCTTTTCGGTGGAGTATATCCCCTCTTTAAACGACCATTAGTAAAATTGCTAGCATGTTTGGTGTTGCTTCTGCTTTAGAAAAAGATGAAAGATAAGATTATCTATCTTCTCCTAAAAGAGCTTTTTTTAACTTTTCTTCTCTTTAAATGATGGTACCAACAATTTATTTTCTTTTGAGAAGTGCTTTTTGCTTTACAAGATACAGAAACAATTCTTAAGTAATACTAAACATGCCCTTTCTGTGTTTTCCAATTGTAGCTGCTTGTACATCGTGCGGAACATAGAATTAGCAAGAATTTAGACTTTGACTTCATAACGTGCAGGAGGTAATGATAAGACCTCGAAAGTAACCACCATTTGACTGTTAGATGTATGCCCTAAAAGCCAATCTGCCTGATAAATTATTTATTCTGGGACATAGTTTTGTACTTGACTTTGTTATTATTTAATAATATTGGGCATATTTTTCATTCATATTGTGTATGTGTCCATGAATCGTCCAAGAAATTAATAAAATGATGATACATGTTCTCAAGAGTTGAGAATTTGAGCCACGTGTCATTGGTGATTAATTCCTAAATGTTCCTGATCGATGGATCATCACGAGGACGATGATTGATCCGATGAGATTAGTGCACAGATCGCTTTTCTTTTGGATGGACGAGTCTCAAGTCCACAGTATAAAGACACTGGAGTGATAGTGCAGATGCTTGTTAGAGAACAAGAATACTGAGCGTGACCAAAGCAAGAAGTTACTTTGATGTCTATCCACTCGTCAGTGACTTACTTGATGCTGCATTAGTATGACTGGTCCTTTGACCTGCGATGCTCCGGCTATTCACAGTGAGATTGCTGTAGTTTGACTGCACATATACATAGTCTCTAGCCATATAGATCCTTGTGGTGCAGATTAGCTGCAGTAGGTTCATTGTAGAAGTAGGGTGTGCACCTATATAGAATGTATCGACCTTGGTAGATAAGGAGTGGTCCTATGTGATTTATGAGACTAGGTTCGAAAGATCTCGGCCAGGGCACTATGTACAGTGGAAAAGAAGTTTTCCGCTCTCGAACAAAAGTCGAATAAATCTTGACATATGACAGACGATGGGATTTGATGAGTTATTCATAACCTCCATCTTGTAGGGATCCACGATAGAAGAACTGTATCATACGATAACTGCACCTAACGGTTCATCTATTCTATTCTACTGGGTCGCCATTACATGCTGCTAGGTGTCACTGGTGAATGGTGAGACTCACAGAAATTATCTTGATAGTCAATGATCTCTGATGAGATAAGTTGGAATGGTTCCAACCCATTGAAAAGAGTTTTTAATGATATTATGATAGGGATCATAATATATCTCACTATCAGACAGAATAGAACCTATGGGATCACACATATTAGAGGTTATGACCGATCCGATGGTTGGATTGTGATTTATAATCATAATAGATCAAGATTATCAATTTAATTGATAATTAGTTTAACCCACTAAGAGTTAGTGAGTTGAAAAAGGAATAATTGCAATTGGATTGCAATTTGATTGAATCAATTGGATTTAATTAAATTGAGCTTGACTTTATTAGATAAGGTTTAAGAGTCCTACTTGGAGTAGGACTCCTAGAGTCCTAATTAGATTAGGACTAGGAAATCTTAATTGATGAAGAATCCTAATTACAATAGGACTCCTTATTAGATAAGGATGAAGAATCCAAATTGCAATAGGACTCCTTATTAGATAAGGATTAAGAGTCCAAATACGTTGGGTCACCTAATCCTCCTTTGAGGAGGATTCACGCACAAAATAAAAGGAGGGGCGTGCGCCCCTCATTAATTTATTTTATTTTTATTTTAGGATTTTTTTTGGGTGTGCGTGAGAGGAAGCCCTAGGAGGCTTTGGGGGCAAATCTGGACCGCAAGAAAAAGAAAGAAAAAAATAAAAAGGGTGCGTGCGGCCTTTCTTCCCTTCTCTTGGGTGTGGCCTCCTCTTTCTCCCTTCATCCTTCTTCTTCCTCTCAAAACAATCAAAGAGTTGATTGATAAAGAAAGGGCTTCAACCATCAAAGGTGATTTCTGCAAGGAAGCTAGCACCCCGGTAAGATCTAGGCATTTGGATTGGTCTTCTTCCTCGTGTATATATCCGTAGAAGCCGGACGCATGTGCGACTTTGCGTCCGGCTTCAAGCGAACCCTTTCAAGCTTACCACGATCATCAGATTGCAGTGAAAATCTACCCGCACAAGGTAAAGATACGATCTTTTCCCTCTAAAGTTTTAATCTTAATCTATCTACGAACGGTCTTTAATTCGTTCATGAGATGAATGACCGTGCATGCATCTTCCGCTGCGATTTTAATTTTCTGCAGCATGCACGATTTTCCAACATTGACTTTTTATTTTGTGCCAAATTTTATCTGTGCATCGCAAAAATATCTGTTTCCCTAAATGGCCTCTTAATTCTGAGTCTTCTTGTCTATAAAATTTCTTCAAATACCAGGGTAGTAAATTACATTCTTATCTGTCCCGTTGCAATAGTCCCTGATATAACATCACAATGCAGCACATAAAAGAACTGTTAAGTATCAGATCTAGAGGCATGTCATGGCATCACAGATCCTTTTAAGAGCAAACTATGCTGCCCAAAATAGAGATTGAAAGGGAAGATGGCTTCAACTTTATAATAACTTTCAGCCATGTCTTGACAAATCATTTGGCATACACATTGTTTTATCCCTACATCACTGATAATTTGAAAGGATGATACTTCTGCAAAAAGCCCCTAACCATTCTGAAAAGTACATGACTATCTTTTACAGAATAAAAATATAACCAGCTAGATGTTCACTTCTTGATTCAGTTGGTCTCCATGATACTACACTGTATTGAATGCAGATCCACACCAACTGCTACTAACCATTAGTTGTTCTTTTATTTTTATATGACACTATTTTTGTTAACTTTGGCGTGCATGATTATGATTTACAGTTTTGAACACCCTATTCTTATTTGTTATGGCAATATTTCTTTATTTTAATGTCACATATTTAGCCAAAAGAATTAGTTGGAGTAAGGCTTATAGAAATGGTTGTTTCATGTGATTTTTGGCTGTTACCCATCGTGACCTTGTTTATAGTACAATACTCAATTCCATGTTCTACCATTAGATAATTTCTAACTATTTTGGATGAATTCTCATCTTCCATGATCACTTGGTAAGCTATGTGGTCCTACAAGAAAGCAAGGTATTCATAGACATAATCCAGCTGGCAGCTAGACTATCTCAAGTTATGAACTGTATGCCAGAATTAACAAGTTTTTTGAGATTAATTCAAAATGAATAACCTACTAACTTTCTAGTAATGTGTTTTATGATGTAAAAGATTGGAAAAGAGTATGACAGGTGCCTAAGGCATTAAAGTACCAAATTCAAGAAAGTCATATAGCAGAAAGGTTTAGTTAGACCTGATAAATGCGGAATGCATACGTTAGAAATGAGAATTTGTTGAGACAGAATTATACCTAAAGTCTCATAAATAAAGACAAATTGGCAGCATGCATAAAGGGAGAAGAAAGCTTCAAACATAACTAACTTGTTAAATAAGGTGCATCTAACGATAAGTAAACCTTTACCCAGACTCATTACCATGAATGGCACCTTCCATGATGATACAAAGGATAAGGGCAGTCTCCATGGAAAGCTGCTTCCTTTTGCAGCTTCTAAAGATAATGGATGGTCAAGCCCTCCACGTGAGGAATCTCCCCAGATGAGATGAAGCACTTGGAACTCGAATGAGAGCTCATGCACATCAATCATCATGCAGCTATGACACTTCAGCATATTGTTACATTATTCTTCAACCATGTGCTCATTATATTTGTTCAGACCTTCGGCCAATATGTTGCTCACGTTGTCATTCTTAAGAGCTTCAGATACCCCAGTAGTTCCATCCCTTTCTTCTACATTGAAACTTCCAACCAACAATCCATGTGTATCAGCATCTGGAACGCAACCCATCTCTATTATCCGGTCCAGAAACTTACAAGCCTCATGTCTGTGGCCCTCTTTCAAGAGGCCATGGATGATCATGTTACATACTGTGGGACTAACTAATCTGTTTTCATTAATTATTTTTTCTAAGCTATGCACCACTATATGCAATTGAGAGAATTTTGCCATACTGAACACTAAAGTTTCAAATGTTTTGGAATCAGGAACAAATCCATCACGAATCATTTGATTGAATAAAAGAGTGGCCACAGTCATTGTGCTGTCGGTACACAAGCCACGTATAAGAATACAGTATATTCTTGCATTTAGATTATGGCCTTCCACCAACATTTGTGAAAGGAATACTAATATATTCTTTTCTTTGTTCAGATCCAACAATGCAAGCAAAATAGTGGCGTATGTATCTGGAATACAATAAGTACCCTTATGAACTGCAAGCGAACGAAGTCCGATAGCTTCATGCACCTTTCCAGCATGACAAATTTCTTGGATCAACACATTGAGTGAGTTAGTGGTGAGACTGAGGCCTTTGTTAGTACTATAGTAAAACACTTCTGTGGCCTCCTGTACTTGTTTTACATGACACAAACCCTCAATCAATTCTGAGCAAGATTCTGAATCCAAAGTCATGTTATTGACACAGGCCAGTCTGAACATATCTAAAGCATTCTCGCATGAACCCATCTTACAGTACCCAATTATAATTGCAGAATAAGTAGCCTGATCGGGCATGTAAGAAGAGACAATCATTCTACCAATAACTTCAAATGCTTTTCCAACATTCTCATTCTCACAAAGGCCCCTTATAATGATATTCCAAGACATACTGTCAGTTAGTCCCTGATCTGCCTTCTTTCTAAGATATATAATTGCCTCCAGAAACCTGCCCTCACTACAATAACCTTTGAGCAAGGCATTATAAGGTTCGATTTCCAAGGTATTGTTTCCATCCAAGAAGGTCATAGCTTCGTCCAGGTTCCCTATTTTGCAATACCCATTCACAATATCCACATACAGACTAGTCACAGGAGCGAAGCCTGATGCTAACATATCTTCAAAAAGCTCAACTGCATCATCCAAATGTTGATTTTCACATAAACATAGAACTAAAATACTGTACAGATGGGCCTCAAGCTGAAGACCTGTATTTTTCATCATTCTAAACAACTTAATGCCTTCCTCGAATCTGTTAACCCTGCAAAATAGAGGTATGATACTAACATAAAAGTCATGATGGGGTTTGCTGCCCAGGTCCAACATCTGATTCAAAACCTTGACCGATTCATCTACTCTGCCGCTTGAACAAAGAGCACTGATGAGTATCTCAAATGTCTGACTATTTGGAGTACATTGTTTCTTGCTCATTCTATGAAACTGGTTTAGTGCCAATTCCAAGTGACCAGACTCACACAATGCCTTTATTAAGTAATTCAATGTTTCAACATCAGGAAGAATCCCTGCTTTAACCATTTCCTTATAGACAAACATCACAGACTGAAAATTTCCCCTTTTTGAGACAAAAATGCCCAATAAAGCATTGCATGATGATACCGACAATATGCGCTTCACCGAATTTGCATGTTCAAAAACCTTTAAAGCTTCTATTAGCATGTGGTTTCGGCAAAAGGAATAGATCATAGAAACCAATGCCTCTTCTAAATTTGAAAGCTCCAAGTTCACCATCTCCTTCAAGAGATCCCCCATTTCTTGGTGGTTTCCTGCCAGACCCAGCTTCAATATCATGTGGGTATAAATCTCCAGTGTCGGCTGGAATTTTTTCTGGACGGATGCCCATTTGAAGATGTTAACAGCCAAGTTCAAATCCAATGTCGAATCCAAAACACGGATTAGCCTGTCTGGGTGGAGCCTGTTCCTGAGAGAGCAGGTCGCAGATTCAAACTCAGCAGAATTTGGAGTACTTCTATCTATTTCTGGAGGATTTTGAACACAGGCAGCACAGGGAATTGAATAAAACCGAAAAGTTTTTAAAGAAGACTGGATCGGAAGCCGCTTGGAGAGAAAGAAAGTTGGGATTTTTGATGCCATTGGAGCCAATTTCTCAATGGCATTATCTTACAGTATATCATAGAAGAGAGTAGATGACAAAAAAGTTAGAAAAATATTTATGTATATCAAAGGGAACAATTGGAGACCGAAATCTCCAACATCTTAAGACATGGACAGCACGAGGATTTGAATGAAAGATAGAATCTTTAGCCATTCGAACAGCTTGTCAATATTGAATTTGTTCCGGACATCGATAGATAGAGCATACAGGGCATGTACAGATCGAATAACAATAAATTCACTTATCTTCGCATCTGAAATTGAAAAGAGGAAAACATATAAAAAACCTAGACAACAGATGGCTTCCAGATGACGAAAATTTCTCTTTGAACAGCTTCTAAAAAGAATAATCTCTCTTTCTGTCCCAAATCTTCAAAGGATCAAAGACCGAAAAAGCTTTTTCTTGATGAGAATTGGACGCGGACGCCGCGTCAAATCGAAACAAAACACTAAATTACAGAAATCCGGTTAGAAAATAGCGTGGAGAAGACGAAAGGTGGGATCTTTCAAGCCATCTCAGACATCGTAGATGAAAGAAACCTAAATAAGAAAAAGTATTGCAACGAAATAGATCGAAGGTGAGAGGAGAGAGTGGGAAGGGAAGGAGGACAGAGTGGGTAGGGAAGGCTCTGACCTACAATAATCGCGTCCGGAGCGAAAGATTATGGCGAGAACAAATCACGCCCCTTCGTCTCTACCCTACTTGTACGGATGGAGAGAGAGAGAGAGAGAGAGAGAGAGAGAGAGAGTCGAGGGTTGGAGTCCAACGTCTCCTTATCCACTTGGTTTTCGTACCGGTCGGGTCGGATTCTGTTGGAATTTTAATTTTGGACACAGATCCAGCTTAATAAAAGGCCGTCGGATCAAACCGAATCCACCATAATAATTTTTGAACCAACAGATCATTCAAGTCGAATCCAGTCCATATATAACCCAAACCTAACTTAAAAAATTTAGATCCAGTTTGGATCTCTCAGATCCGGTTCGGATCAACCCATTCATGACTTTAGAACTTATTTGCACCCCCGCGGGTTGCGGCCCGTGAGCCCAAATAATTTTACAAATTCGGGTCGAATCAGATTAGGTCGGGTCGTAGGATTGAAAACGTAAAATTATCTAAACTTCAAATAGGTCAGATCGAGTCAGATTGGGTCTGAACTCGAAAAATGGAACGGATCGAATTTTAGAATCCGAACCCACCCCACAACTCATCCAAAATGAGTCCGGTCGGGTATAAACGGGTTAGGTCACGAGTCAACCCGACTTATTTGCAGCTTTAGTTCCAAATTTTTCCTACCCCGCACGCAAAAGATGATATGGATGGAGACAATAGGATCATTACATTTTTAGCAGAAATTTTAAATCATGTTAATATCTATCTCTAAAATTGCGAATCCTAGATCACCACACGATAGTAAGCTTGAGTTAAAAACTGATAACAAAACTATTCCTTGACCCAGCAAAAAAAAAAAAAATATTAATTTATAATCAATATATTGTATTAATTTTATATGAAACTATATTATATTTATGATATATATTATAGTATATTATTAATCATATTTTTATTATATTACTATTAAATGACAATTTTAAATTATAGTAAAAATATATTATTGTACTTTATATTCATATAATCAAAGTATTTAATATATTACTTCTATTTATGGTATTTTTTAATCAAAACAATTATTAGGATTAAAAATAATGTATTATCACTATATATAAAAATATTAATTCTATAATAACAATCAATATATCTTTATAGGATTAATAATTTGTAGGACTAATAAATATATTTTTATGAAATATATTAACAATTAATATATTAGTCAATATATTAATATTTTATTATAATACATTTTATATGATTAATAAATGTATTTTTATGGAATATATCAAGAATAGTTTTGGTATTATATAGTGAGTGTTCTTGGATTTCTATGAAATACCAAATAGATTACTTGTGGATACCTAGAAATCCTTAATCACTAAAACATATCATACAAAATACGGTTATCTTAAATTATTAGAGATCATATTATCTCGGAATAAGGATCACCGGTGATTTAAGATCATCTCAGTGATCCCATTTGGATCACCAAGTGCCACCATAAAATGAAAAATACTTATTACCGATCCGATGCATAAACAAAATAAAAAAAAAAGGCTAAGCAAAAATACCTCTTGCATTTTGTATTGAGTTACAAATATATTTTAAATTACTGCAATATCAACCTTGCCTTTTCTACGTTGCTCAAAAAGATCCAAAATCCACCCAATTCCAATCATAGCTCGCTGGAGTTGTCCTTGTGGCAGCTGATGTGCAAAAGTTGGGTCCCGGAACCAAAAATACCCGCCCACCCCTAGCATGTAAGCTGCATATGCTTTTGAGAAGAAAAAAAAAAAAGGATCAAAGTCCCTTTCATTCCGTAGTAAGTCAGTCTCTCTCACTCAAACTTTCATTCCCTAGTAAGTCGGTCTCTCTCACTCAAACTTTCATTCCCTATTTCGCTCTAATTTCTCTCTACAGTATGCAATTTGCTTCAAGGAATATGTGATTATATCAGGTACTTTAATCATTTCGAATTTGACTATTTGACTAAGAAATGCTGCAATGTTTGACTTTTTCTTCGAGTTTTGCTTCGTATTTTATTTGTATTTATTTCAGTCATATCAGATTAAAAAAAAAATTATGCTTGATTAGGTATGCTTGTGATATTTTGAAATTAGAATTTCTAATATTGAGGTTTTTTGCTTGCATCTTTCTGTTATGTTTACAATGCTTAGATTGATGTTTCATATTGTAACCGTAGCTAGACGTAATGTTATTATGTGCGAACTTAAAGAAATCTTCTTTGATGTTCAAAAATTGAAACAAAATATATTAGACAGCCTATATAGGTTGATTCTGCTTCTTTTGAATGCATTAGGATTGTTATGGTTGCCTGGATTTGTCATTATTGCACATGATTATTGCATGGAGTTTGGTTTGCATGAGACTATTGCATGGTGTAGGTGTTTGTAGTCAAAGAATGGTATGCTTTTGTTTATACATTGTGGGCTCATATATGAAATATTGAATTATTGCATTGTCCACATTCTTGAAGTATGTGCTATGGCAATTGTTTGTCATTTGTTGGCCTGTTCCTATTTTATATGACATTTGTTTATGTGATTCTTTGGGTTGGGGTTTATTCCAATATGATTCTTTTGCTTAATTCTATGTGCAATTCTTACAGTTTTTCTTTTGGCTCCGGTGATGTATTTAAAATTAGCAGAATAAAGTTTGTGAAAAGGATGTTTTTGTCTTGAGGGTGTAAAATCAAGGGGTAATAGGGTCTCCTTCCGAATGTATTCTGGAGAAAAATTTGTTGATAAACCTCGTAAAAGATACATGATGTAAAGATAAGGCATGAAAAAATTATGATAGATTCCCTATTTCTTTTTTCAATCTGGAAAGTATTGTAGGGAAGTTTGGGTATGCAAGGGCGGACTATATGTATTACTTAAGGCCAAACAAACTGTTGACCAAAAAAATTTGATTTTGATGATTAAAAACATTTGAGTAAAAAAAAATTACTAATCACTTACTTGGAGTGTACTAGAATGTTCACAAGAAACTAAGAAGATATCAATCCATAACTCTCAATATGGAAGAATGAAACTTAAATTTATAAAGCTCTACATAAGAGGGGTCGATCCTAGAGACACTACGAGCCGATCCCTGAACATCCACAAGTCAAAATAGAAGATTTCAACTTTCGGTAGTTTCAAGGGTCGACCCTAGAAAAAATACGAGTCGACCCTGACACACTAACAAAGACTAGCATGCTTTCACTAGTCGACCTCTGAATCAGACAAGTTGATTCCAGAACAGTCTCAGATGAAAGACAGTGAGATGTAAAAAATCTGTATGTTTGTGAATCAATTAATGAAAATTATAAGCCAATACCTGTTGAATAAGAATTGACCCCAAAAGCTAACAAGTCAACCCTAGAATAACCACAAAGAGAGACTGAAAGCAGCCAAAATCAGTATGTTAGCGACTCGACCCCGAAAGAGCACGAGTCAACCCTAAAAAATAGAAGAGTCGACCCCATAATGACCACAAATGAAAGATAGAGCGCACTAAAAACAAAAGCTATCTTGAGTCGACCCCTAAAGATCACAAGTTGACCTCTGAAAAAGTTGAGCCACCCCTTCTGCGTCTGACAACAATAACGACCAGTTTTTAGGAAATCAGAACATCCATTTTTGCCTCACAATGGCTCTTTCAGCCTATCTAATGGCTAGAAATATCTTCCAACTAATTTTTGAAGATATAAATGCATAGGAATACTTAAGAAAGACAACAAGAAGAGAAAAAGAAAGGAGAACAACTAGTAGCACAAAGGGAGAAAAGAAAAGGAAGAGAAAACTTCAAATGCATTCAGTAAGAGCCTAATGATCATATCTTTTACTATCAATTTTGATGACCAAATAAATTCAAAGCAGCTCCAAGCCAACCTCGCCCTGCTGGAAGAAAACTTGAGAATGAGCGCAAATCCGCTTGGCGGCATACCAGCGGAAAGCAGCTGATGGGGACATCAGAGCCCTTCATCCAGATAATCCTGAGCCCCCAGATTGAGTCAGACCTGGATTTGGTCCATTATTTTCCCACCCGGGAGGAGTTGATGGGGACATCAGCTAGGCCACCATTTTATTTGCATGTTTATTTTATTATTTTATTTCTGGATTTATTTGTATTTTAGGGCTTATTTGTGGTTTATTTTATTTTTGGCTTATTTGCATTTTAGGGCTTATTTGTGGTTTATTTGTGTTATTTGTGGACTTATTAGGATTTATTTCTGTGGAAGGGGGTTTATGCAAATTGTGTATTTGGGCCCTATATATAGGAAACTTTTTTCATGATTAGGGTTTGTTGCTGGTGGTCCAAACCGAGAACGATTGGCACTGCGGTGTGAACGGGGTTCCGTCTGAGTTGTCTTGGTTGGTGTTGGTTGCGCTCCACCTTCCGCCAAGAAACCTGCAAACAAGCCTTGCACCACCATCAGGGTGGTGATGGCCCTCCGACGGTCAAGTCAGAGGAGATTGGAGGAGGAGGAGAGGTGATAATCGCAAGTAAGAGAGTGCTCTGGGAGATATTGCTCCCCTCCCCCCTTTCTCCCCCCAGCCGCATATATACCTGGCTGGGGGGTCTCTCAGGGGGGTTCGTCATCGTGGGGCACGATGGTGTGGCCACTGACATGGCCGTTACAGGGCGTCGTGGAGCAGCACCGGGTACGGCCACGTCAGGGCATAGTGGGGCTCCGCTTTGTACGGCTGATGCAGGAGATCGTGGAGCAGCATCGGATACAGCCGTTGCAGGGAGTAGTGGAGCAGGAGGCCGCGGCGTGCCTCTGGGGAATAGCCTGTCGTTATCAAGAGATCTCCGACTCGGGGTCGGAGCGCTGGATCAAGGGGCAGCCGACTCGGGGTCGGGCTGCGGAGCCGAGGATGTCCGACTCGGGGTCGGATTGCTGGATCAAAGGGCAGCCGACTCGGGGTCGGGCTGCGGGGCCGAGGATGTCCGACTCGGGGTCGGATTGCTGGATCAAAGGGCAGCCGTAGTCTTCCTGGGCGCGCGTGCCGGTCACGTGGGGCATGGCGGCTTATTTCCCCCGTAACAGTAGCCCCCCACTTCCGAGCCTGGAACCAGAAGGGGAACAGGTGAAGGGAGTGATGTTTCGGGATTGCCGCCGTTCCTCGGAGAGGCGCGCGCGCTTCGAGCTCCCCGCCCTTTTTATGGCGTATGGCGGTTATTGCCGACCTGGCAGTCTGAGGATTTCGGCGGACATCCTTCCTTAATGGTGTCGATTCGCCTTTGGGGCGCGAGCGACCCTTCGGCAGCCAGGCGTCCTCTGGCGTCATCGAGGCGTCACTTGCCTTTCCGCCTATTTAATCGGGGGCCTTTCCCCGTCCGTCTTCTTCTTTACAGATATTTTCAAGTTTCCCCTTTGCGCAGCTGTTGCTGCCGTCGGACTGTTCACTTGTTTCTCCTTTGGCGCTCTCGGAGCCGTTCTCACCTCTTTTCCGGTGAGTTTTCCCCATTCTTCTACTTAGGGCTCTCCATACTTTCCCTTCTTATACTAGTGTACTCCAGTCGCTCCGGTCTTTCCCCCCTTCCTGTCCCCGTTCTGACCGTAGGTTTATTGGCCATTAGGAATGGGCGAAGTGAGAGCAGACCAAATTAAGTCGGAGCTGGTCGCCACAGACTTAGACAGACTCGTGGCTCGGTACCACCTTCCCGAGGCCTGCAACGCCACGCTCCCGGGGCCTGAGGAGAGGATGTTCCATCCTCCTCCAGGGAAGATCGCCATCAATGAGGGCATTCTCCAGGCCGGGTTCCGCTTTCCTCCTTCGGACTTGGTCATGCAGGTGCTACGGGGTTTAAGAGTGGCACCGACGCAACTGGTGCCGAACTCGTGGCGGGCCCTGACGGTCTTCCAGGTTCTCTGCCGTATGCACGAGATCCCCGCCACCCTGAATGTTTTTTGGGAGTTCTACAGCCTGAGCGGCCACCCCCAGGACAAAGGGTGGTGGTGCTTCGCAGCGCGGCGAGGATGCGGCCTTGTCAAGGAGGCTCCTACCTCCATTCACAAATGGAAGGAGCGTTTCTTTTTTGTTGATGCAGATCCCTCTTGGGAAATCAGGGCGACCTGGGAGACCCCGATGAAGTCTCCGATCGGCCTATCGAGACTGTCAAGGGAGGAGTCCGATGGCTTGGCCGCCTTGAAGGGGTTGGTTGCCGAGGGCCAGCTCCCCCCGGTGGCCCGCCTTATTTCCGAGGATACTTTGGTGAATGTCGGTCTGAGCTCGGTCCCCACCGACCGTGAGTCCGCCACCGATTCTTTCTTGACTTTTTCCCTTCTTTCGTCCCGTTCTTTCCTTTGGTTTCTCCGTCTCCGACTATCCCGTCCTTTTTGCAGAGATCGACGACGTCATGCGGTCGGTGAAGACAAAGGCTGTTGGTAGGGCGTCCCTGCTGGAAGCAGCCCAGAGGAGGAAACGAGCTCTTCCGAGCGGGGCCCCACCGGCGAAGAAGTCCCGTAAGGAGGTGCCTCCGACGCCGACCGACGAGTCCGGGCCCACCGATCAGGGAGACGTCGTGGGCACGGACCGGCAGCTGACGCTGTATCAGCCCTCCGGTGGTAAGATTGCCGCTACTCCGGAGGTATCATCCGAGCCTGCCCGAGACGGACGGGTCGGACGTGATCGGTCCCCGACCCGGCCTTCGACTCGGTCGGCTCCTGATGACTCGAGGAGGGACGCGCCGAGGCCCCGACCGAGCGGGACCCTATCAATTCCTGGGGTGACCCCCGCCCCGAGCGCGGTCGGCCGGACTCTTCCCCAGGCGATGGATAGGGGTAAGGCTGCAGAACCACCGTCCGGCTCTGGGGAGAAATCGGGGTCTGCCTTCACTACCGATGGCGCCCGAAATCTCATCGAAACAGTGCTGCTGGAGAAGGACCGTCGGCGGGTCCGGGAGTTGGAGGTCTCTGACGTTGGGGCTGCCAGCTGTGTCTGTCTCATGTCGGTGAGTGTTCTTCTGGCCGCTTTTCACCATTTATTGGCTCTGTTGTTCTCCGCCTGACTCCCTTATTTTTCCTATTTCTTAGCTCGCCCAGTACATGATCCGTCTGGAGGAGTGCTACAAGGAACAGGCGGGGCTTCTGGCGAAGGCCGAGGACCGGCTGAGAGCAGTGGAAAAGGGAGGCCAGGCCGTGGCAGGCAGGACGACCGGGGACTTCGAGGCGAGGCTCCGGGAGGCCGAAGAGCGGGCACTCGGCTTTGCTGCCCTCGAGAAGCAACTGTTGGAGGCTCAGGAACAGCTCAAGGTTGCCTCGGGTCTCGAGGGCGAGGTCAAGAAGGCGGATGAGCGGGCCGAGAAGCAGTCCCGGAAGGCTGCCGACTACCGGGAGAGGTGGGAGAAGGCCCAGCGGTCAGCCGACAACGCCCGCAACCGAATCCGGTCTCTTGAAGCTAAGCTGGGCGAATTGGAGTCGGCCTTGGAGAAGTCCCGTGCGAGCGATCAGGAGCTTCATTCGCGCCTGACGGAGGCTGAGGCTGCTCGCATTGCTGCCGAAGTGAAGCACAAGGAGGCTCGGGCTGAGCTGCTGAGGGTCTCCACCGAGGCGGAAGGCCGGATTGTGGCGAAGGTCTTGGAGGCGAAAGCCCAGATTATGGAGCGGGCAGAGGCGGCGCTGGCCGAGAGGAGTGCGGAAATCGGGCGTCAGGCGGTAGAGGCTTATCGCCAGTCCGCCGAGTTCGCTCATGATATGTCGGAGGCAGTACAGACCTATCGTCAGTCCGACGAGTTTGTCCGTGACGCGTCGGACGCGGGGGCCGAAGCCTTTATCTTAGGCTTCGAGGAGGGCCTGGCAAGGGTGTCGGCTAAGTACCCCGAAGTTGACCTGAGCGAGATTTCCCTTCTCGACTCCTCTCCGGCGCCATTGCCTGCTGGTTCTCCTGCAGCTTCCCTACCTCCTGCGGACGAGCCCGACGTTCCCGACCCGGGAGTTCCTCCAAGCTGACCTCTTGTACCTTTCGTTGTTTTCTCTTTTTTTTTTTTTTTTGTATACCGGGGTTTTGCCAAATTGTATGGGCCTCGGCCCTGAAACAATGAAAATTAATGCAAGTTGAATGTTGCTTCATCTCGCCTTCGTCCTTCTTTTTCTTTTAACTCTCGGTAGCGTCTTGCTGACTCCTGGCTCCCGAAATTCTTCCGGCGCTAGGCCAGGCATCCGAGGGTTAGGCCTCAGGAAACTCTTCCGGCGCTAAGCCAGGCATCCGAGGGTTGGGCCTCGGGAAATTCTTCTGGCGCTAAGCCAGGCATCCGAGGGTTGGGCCTCGGGAAATTCTTCTGGCGCTAAGCCAGGCATCCGAGGGTTAGGCCTCGGGAAATTCTTCCGGCGCTAAGCCAGGCATCCGAGGGTTAGGCCTCCGGAAACTCTTCCGGCGCTAAGCCAGGCATCCGAGGGTTAGGCCTCAGGAAATTCTTCCGGCGCTAAGCCAGGCATCCGAGGGTTAGGCCTCAGGAAACTCTTCCGGCGCTAAGCCAGGCATCCGAGGGTTGGGCCTCAGGAAATTCTTCCGGCGCTAAGCCAGGCATCCGAGGGTTCGGCCTCGGGAAATTCTTCCGGCGCTAAGCCAGGCATCCGAGGGTTAGGCCTCAGGAAATTCTTCCGGCGCCAAGCCAGGCATCCGAGGGTTAGGCCTCAGGAAATTCCACTCGTTGGTCGACCAAGGCTGGCGCATGCCGAGGCAACTGGTCGGGGCTTCAGGCTAGTCTGCTCCCGGGATGGTCATCGGGTTAGCCTGGCATCCGAGGGCCGAGCCTCGGGACCTTCCACTCGTTGGTCGGCCAAGGCTGGCGCAAGCCGAGGCGACCGGTCGGGGCTTCCGGCTAGTCTGCTCCCGGGATGATCATCGGGCTAGCCAGGCATCCGAGGGCCGTCAAGCCTCAGGAAATTCCGCTCGTTGGTCGGCCAAGGCTGGCGCAAGCCGAGGCGACCGGTCGGGGCTTCAGGCTAGTCTGCTCCCGGGATGATCGTCGGGTTAGCCTGGCATCCGAGGGTTGTCAAGCCTCAGGAAATTCCGCTCGTTGGTCGGCCAAGGCTGGCGCAAGCCGAGGCGACCGGTCGGGGCTTCAGGCTAGTCTGCTCCCGGGATGATCGTCGGGTTAGCCTGGCATCCGAGGGTTGTCAAGCCTCAGGAAATTCCGCTCGTTGGTCGGCCAAGGCTGGCGCGAGCCGAGGCGACCGGTCGGGGCTTCAGGCTAGTCTGCTCCCGGGATGATCATCGGGTTAGCCTGGCATCCGAGGGCCGAGCCTCGGGACATTCCGCTCGTTGGTCGGCCAAGGCTGGCGCAAGCCGAGGCGACCGGTCGGGGCTTCCGGCTAGTCTGCTCCCGGGATGATCATCGGGTTAGCCAGGCATCCGAGGGCCGAGCCTCGGGACATTCCACTCGTTGGTCGGCCAAGGCTGGCGCAAGCCGAGGCGACCGGTCGGGGCTTCCGGCTAGTCTGCTCCCGGGATGATCATCGGGCTAGCCAGGCATCCGAGGGCCGAGCCTCGGGACATTCCACTCGTTGGTCGGCCAAGGCTGGCGCAAGCTGAGGCGACCGGTCGGGGCTTCCGGCTAGTCTGCTCCCGGGATGATCATCGGGTTAGCCAGGCATCCGAGGGCCGAGCCTCGGGACATTCCACTCGTTGGTCGGCCAAGGCTGGCGCAAGCCGAGGCGACCGGTCGGGGCTTCCGGCTAGTCTGCTCCCGGGATGATCATCGGGCTAGCCAGGCATCCGAGGGCCGAGCCTCGGGACCTTCCACTCGTTGGTCGGCCAAGGCTGGCGCAAGCCGAGGCGACCGGTCGGGGCTTCCGGCTAGTCTGCTCCCGGGATGATCATCGGGCTAGCCAGGCATCCGAGGGCCGTCAAGCCTCAGGAAATTCCGCTCGTTGGTCGGCCAAGGCTGGCGCAAGCCGAGGCGACCGGTCGGGGCTTCAGGCTAGTCTGCTCCCGGGATGATCGTCGGGTTAGCCTGGCATCCGAGGGTTGTCAAGCCTCAGGAAATTCCGCTCGTTGGTCGGCCAAGGCTGGCGCAAGCCGAGGCGACCGGTCGGGGCTTCAGGCTAGTCTGCTCCCGGGATGATCGTCGGGTTAGCCTGGCATCCGAGGGTTGTCAAGCCTCAGGAAATTCCGCTCGTTGGTCGGCCAAGGCTGGCGCGAGCCGAGGCGACCGGTCGGGGCTTCAGGCTAGTCTGCTCCCGGGATGATCATCGGGTTAGCCTGGCATCCGAGGGCCGAGCCTCGGGACATTCCGCTCGTTGGTCGGCCAAGGCTGGCGCAAGCCGAGGCGACCGGTCGGGGCTTCCGGCTAGTCTGCTCCCGGGATGATCATCGGGTTAGCCAGGCATCCGAGGGCCGAGCCTCGGGACATTCCACTCGTTGGTCGGCCAAGGCTGGCGCAAGCCGAGGCGACCGGTCGGGGCTTCCGGCTAGTCTGCTCCCGAGATGATCATCGGGCTAGCCAGGCATCCGAGGGCCGAGCCTCGGGACATTCCACTCGTTGGTCGGCCAAGGCTGGCGCAAGCCGAGGCGACCGGTCGGGGCTTCCGGCTAGTCTGCTCCCGGGATGATCATCGGGTTAGCCAGGCATCCGAGGGCCGAGCCTCGGGACATTCCACTCGTTGGTCGGCCAAGGCTGGCGCAAGCCGAGGCGACCGGTCGGGGCTTCCGGCTAGTCTGCTCCCGGGATGATCATCGGGCTAGCCAGGCATCCGAGGGCCGAGCCTCGGGAAATTCCGCTCGCTGGTCGTGCGCTTGTCGCTCGCTGCCCGACGGGGTTTCTCCGTGGCCAGCCGCGATCATGTTTCTCCTTTTCTCTAAGCGTTGCCTGGGGGAACACGAGAAGGGCATTAAACGCTAATTAATGCGTTACCTGGGAAATCGGATCGCCAGCTGCTGCTTGCGAGGAGTGTTAGTTGAGCGGCCGCGATACGCGGGTTCTTCGAGGAGGATACGGCCTGGGCGCGAGCGGAGATATGTGGACCTAGGGGTACATGACACCCGGATTATCCTGCACAAAGAATGCGGTTTAAGGAGAATGACGCTTAGGAAATCGCGGGGAGATACGCCTCGGGAGCCGGAACGGCTCCGGTTTCAATGCGCCTGCATTTATTGGAGCCACCCGCATCGGAACGACCAGGGGGCCGCAGTTTGGCTATAAATACAGGTGCAGGTACGATGGAGTTTGCCAAGCCGGAGCTGTTCAGGTTGCCATGGATCGCGGACCTCCTCCTTGGCATATGACTGAGAGACTCCTGTTGAAGGAAAGGGGAGACGCTCCCCTTGCGACTTCAGCCAACTAGCCGTTTCATCTGGGATCAACAAGGAGGGTCTTCCCGGCGGAACTCCGCTCTAGGCGTTTCATCCGGGATCACATCTCCCCTCCTTGAAGTTCAGCCTCCCGATCGAGCTCTGCACCAGACGCTCAGTCCGGGACCGCGCCTCCATATGCTCTTCCCCCTCGTATTCCTTCTCTTTCCTACCACTGGGGAGGATGGGAATATCCTTTGGAGGCGACGTTCCCCTGGGGGCAGCGGGAGCTTCTTCTGCGGCGGCTCCTCGTTTTTTTGGTGAGGTGCTGGATGGCGCCTCCGGTTAGAAGCACCCACTTCCGGTGGGATTGCAGCTGCTTTGGGTTGAGGGTTTGGGATCCTCGGTCCTCAGCTCCACGGATTCTCCACCTCTTCTTTGCTTTCTTTACTCCCTAATTCCCCTCTGGGAATTCCTTGTAATCACACGAGCACGCCATTGTAACCAGAAATTATTGAAATGAAAAGTGTTGCACCTTTTCAAATTGTCTTTCTGGCCTTGTTGTTCTACTGGTAATACATCCGCAGGTTAGCGGAATTCCAGCCCCTTGGAATTTGTCGGCCATCTAGGGCTTCCAACTGGTAGGAGCCAGGTCGGTTTACCCAACGAACTTTATACGGGCCTTCCCAATTCGGCGCTAGCTTCCCACCTTCCGTAGGTTGAGATGCCTTAGCTCGCCTCAGCACCAGATCTCCAATTCTGAAAAGCTTCGGTCGGACTTTGGAGTTGTAATATCGGGCCACCCTCCGCTGATACATTGCCATCCGAACCTGCGCCATTTCCCTTGCTTCTTCCAAGAGATCCAGGTTCCCTCGGAGTTGCTCCGAGTTGGCCTCGGGTCGGTGTGCGGCTACCCGAGGTGAGGGAAGTCCGAGCTCTACGGGGACAACGGCTTCCGTGCCATAGGTTAGGCTGAAAGGCGTCTCCCCGGTAGGAGTCCGATGCGTGGTCCGATACGCCCAAAGGACATTCTCGAGTTCCTCGACCCAAGCTTGCCCCGTCCGTCCGATCCGCGCTTTGATACCTTGGAGGATTGTCCGATTTGTGACCTCGGCCTCGCCGTTGGTTTGGGGATGCGACACGGACGTGAACCGATGTTCGATCCCGAACTCCTCGCAGAAGTCTCGGAAATGCTTGTTATCAAACTGTCGACCGTTATCCGAGATGAGGACCCGAGGTACCCCAAATCGGACAATGATGTTCTTCTTTACGAACTTCCGGACTTGCGCCTCCGTGATGGTGGCCAGTGGCTCTGCCTCCACCCACTTGGTGAAGTAGTCGATGGCGACAATCAAAAATTTCCGCTGGGCCGAAGCGATGGGGAATGGTCCGAGGATATCCATTCCCCACTGTGCAAAGGGCCAGGGGGCGGTGATTGGCGCCAAGGGAACAGAGGGGACTCTCTGGATGTTGGCGTGGCGCTGGCAGGCGTCGCATTTCCGTACGTGATCCTTTGAGTCTTCCAATAAGGTCGGCCAATAGTAGCCTTGCCTCATGATCTTATGTGCCAGGGACCTAGCCCCCAGGTGCGATCCGCAGATGCCTTCGTGGACTTCGCCGAGGGCGTAAGCCGCTTCCGAAGGGCGGAGGCACCTTAAGAGGGGGGCGGTGAACGAGGTCCGGTACAGCCTCCCTTCGTAGAGTACGTAGTGGGCGGACTTCATAACAAGTCGCCGAGCTTGATCTTCATCTTCGGGGAGGATCCCTTCGGCGAGGTAAGCTACAAGCGGGTCCATCCAAGATGGTTCCGGATCAATTGCCATTACCGCTTCAGCTTCGCCGATGCTCGGGGCATCTAGGGTCTCCAGGTATATCGCCCTTGACAAGTTGTGTGCCTCAGCGCCCACCAAGCGGGACAACCTGTCGGCCCTAGCATTTTCGCTCCTTGGGACCTGCTGAATGTCAATACTGTCGAGGTCGGGAATGAGTGCTTGCACCTTCCGGACGTAGCTCTGCATGGTCGGGCTCCGTGCCTCGAACTCCCCTCGAACCTGCCCGACCACCAGCTGGGAGTCGGTGAAGACCTTCAGACGCCGGATGCCGAGCTCCTTGGCGAGTTTGAGTCCCGTGACTAGGGCCTCGTACTCCGCCTCATTGTTGGTCACTGGAAATCCGAACCTCAAGGCATACTCGGCTATCACTCCATCGGGATTGGTAAGGACCAGCCCAGCCCCTCCACCTTCAGGGTTCGACGACCCGTCAATGTGGAGCGTCCAGATCGGGAGATCGAGGCTGGGTGTTTCCGGCGGCCTAGGTTCCGCCTCCTGCACAGTGCACTCAGCGAGAAAGTCCGCGAGCACCTGGGCCTTGATGGCGGGCCGGGGCTGGTAGCGGATGTCGAACTCACCAAGTTCTACTGCCCACTTCACCAGCCGTCCCGCATTCTCAGGATTGTTGAGGATCTGCCGCAGTGGTTGATCGGTCAAAAGGGTGACAGAATGAGCCTGGAAATAGGGGCGAAGCCTCCTGGTCGCAGTCAGCAGCGCGAAGGCGATCTTTTCAGCCTTCGTGTACCGCGTCTCGGCATCCCGGAGGACTCGGCTGGTGTAGTACACGGGCTTCTGAAGTTTTGCCTCTTCCCGAACCAGTACTGCGCTGACTGCGGTTGGGGAGACCGCCAGGTAAAGGTAGAGCATCTCCCCCTCTTGCGGCTTGGACAGCAGGGGAGGAGACGCCATGTACTCCTTGAGCTGGTCGAACGCCACTTGACATTCAGCCGTCCGGAGGAAGTCTTTCGGGCGCTTCAACACCTTGAAGAACGGTTGGCAGCGTTCGGCCGATTTTGCCACAAATCGTCCGAGCGCGGCGACCCTCCCAGCGAGCTCCTGAACCTCCTTCACTTTGGTCGGAGGGGACATATCTTGGATGGCCTTGATTTTGTCCGGGTTGGCCTCGATCCCCCGCTGGTTGACAATGAAGCCGAGGAACCTCCCGGCCGAAGCACCAAAGGCGCACTTCGCTGGGTTTAGCTTCATACGAAACTTCCGCAAGGTGGCGAAGGTCTCCTCCAGATCCGCAATGTGCTGATCCGCATGGCGGCTCTTTACCAGCATATCGTCCACGTACACCTCCATGTTCCGGCCGATCTGCTCCTTGAAGATTTTATTGACGAGGCGCTGGTAAGTAGCGCCAGCGTTCTTCAGACCGAAGGGCATTACCTTGTAACAGTACAGCCCCCTGTCTGTTATGAAGGCCGTTTTCTCCTCGTCCTGTGGAGCCATCATTATTTGGTTGTAGCCGGAGAAGGCGTCCATGAAAGACAGCAGCTGATATCCGGAAGTCGCGTCGACCAGTTGGTCTATTCGCGGGAGCGGAAAGCTATCCTTGGGGCACGCCTTGTTCAGGTCGGTGTAGTCGACACACATCCTCCACTTCCCGCTCGCCTTCCGGACAAGTACGACGTTTGCCAGCCACTCGGGGTAGCTCACTTCCCTTATGAAACCTGCCTCCAAGAGTTTGTCTACCTCCTGGTCGACCACCCGGATCCGATCCGGGGCACAGTGTCTCTTCTTTTGCTTTACTGGTCGGTGGGTCGGGTCGACGTTGAGGGCGTGAGAAATGACCTCCGGGTCGATCCCAGGTACATCGGCCGCCGACCAGGCAAACACATCAGCATTGGCTCGGAGGAATTCCACTAACCGGAGCCGAGCTTCCAAGTCGAGGTTGGCACCGACCCGGACCGTGCGGTCCGGGCGGCCTTCTTCGAGGGGAACTTCGATTACGCCCTCGGCCGGCTCCCCGTGCCGCAAGGCCACTTCGTCTCTGGCGTCAAGGGACTCGACGCTTAGGGCCTCCATGGGCTTCTTCCCTTTGAGAGTTGCTAGGAAACACTGCCGTGCGGTTGGTTGGTCACCTCGGACCTCTCCAATCCCGACCGCCGTGGGGAACCGCATGAGCAAATGGTAGGTAGAAACCACCGCGCGAAGGGCGTTCAGTCCGGGTCGTCCGAGGATAGCGTTGTAGGCCGAGGGGACACGGACGACCAAGAACCCGAGTCGCACCGTGGCTTCTGCGGGTGCAACGCCCGCAGTCACAGGCAGCTCAATGACACCTTCGGCCGAGATAGCGTCTCCAGTGAATCCTATGAGGGGGGTGGATGTTTTGTGCAACAATTATCGGAACAAGCTCATCTTTTGGAAGGCCTCGTAATACAAAATATCAGCTGAGCTTCCACTATCCACAAGAACACGCCTTACATCATAGTTCGCCATAGTGAGAGAGATCACCATGGCGTCATCGTGGGGAGTCTGAACCCCCTTTACATCTTCATCACAAAAAGTGATTACATTTCCGACCCGCTGCCTCTTCGCGACGGCCACTCCTGATGCTTCCGCCGAGCCCCCTGCGTTCCTCACGGGCCGAGAGCAGCCCCCAGTGATGGTGTGGATCACTCCCGCAACGGGTCGATTCTGCTCCCGAGGCTCCTGAGGGGCCGGGTCGACCGGACGCGGGTCTGCCGGGGGACGTCGGTCGTTTACATATCGACCGAGACGCCCTCGGCGAATGAGAGCCTCGATCTCGTTCCGAAGCTGGAAGCAGTCTTCGGTATCGTGGCCGTGGTCTCGGTGGTACTCACAGTACGCCCGAGAAGGCCTCCTCCCAGGGATCTTCTTCATCTGCCTCGGGACCGGGAGGTCCTCCCGCCCCTTGACCTCCATGAGGATCTGGGCCCGGGGGGCCAGGAGTGGGGTGTATCGGTTGAAGCGTCGGTGCGGAGAACGAGGGCGTGTGGCGCCGTGGTTCCTTGCTGGTGACGGGCTTCTGCGTCGGCGTTGAGGCGTCGGGCTCCTCCTCTGGGGTGCCTCTTTTCGCCTTTTCTTCCCGGGCTTTAGAGGGGCCTCGGCGGCCTCCTTGTTCCGATGGGAGGCTGCCTCCTCGGCGTCTGCATACTGGTTTGCCCGAGATAACAGCTCCGGGAAGCTCCGCGGCAGGCGTTTGTCCAGGGAGAAGGTGAGTCTGCCCTTCCGGAAGCCACGCTTCAGGGCTGAGAGAGCCACTTCCTGGCTCAGGTTCCGGACCTCCAGTGTAGCCTTGTTGAAGCGAGTGAGATAATCCCGCAGGCTTTCTCCCTCGTTTTGCCGGACATCAAAGAGGGAGTCGGAGACCAGTCGCCGCCTGCTACTGACGGCGAAATGGCTGATGAAGAAGCGGGTGAACTGGTCGAAGGACTGGATGGAGTTAGCCTCCAGGCCGGCGAACCATGCCCTTGCCGGGCCACGGAGGGTCGCCGGGAAGGCCTTGCAGAGGAGCGGATCCGATGCTCCATGGAGGAGCATAAGAGTCCTGAAACTCTCCACGTGGTCCCGCGGGTCCGCCGCCCCGTCGTAGGGTTCGATCGCCGGCATTTTGAACCCCGGCGGGTTCGGGGTCCGCAGGATCCTCGAGGCAAGCGCCGGCCGGGAGGAGATCTCCAAGTCAGCGAAGGGATCTTTGGAGTGGCCCTTCAGGACCTGGAGTTGTCTGTGGAGATCGTCCACCCGCCGGTCCAGGGAGCGCGACCGGTGGGTGGGGGACAAGGAGCGGCGCGAGGGGGACCGACTGGAGTGCGGGCCCCTCGAGGACTGGGGTGTCTGAGAACGCGCCCGGGTCCGCCTCTCGTACCCCGCACAGCTCCGATGAGAAGGTCCTGGCAGAATGGACCGCACTCGAGAATCCTCCTCGCGCCGGCGCTCCTCTCCATGGGAGAGGAAGGAGCGCGGGTTGTGAGGAAGAGGCGAGTGCTCGGGGGGCAGCGGCTCCTGAGCCCGTTGCGGCACCCGAGAGATCACGCCCTGCAGATTCTGCACTGCCTCCGCGAGGGTGCGAACCTGCTGGGCTAGCTGGTCGAACTGGGCAGCTTCGACCGTCTGAATGGGAGAAGGGGCGGTGGAGTGCTGCTGAGAGTGCGTTGGGGACGCAGCAGCCTCCCGGCCGGAGGCGCGAGAGGCTCCGCGACCGGAAGCATTGGAAGCTCCACGACCACCTCGCCGTGCCATTACGATCGTTCTAAGATTCGTCCCTTCCTCTAGCGCCAACTGTTGCTGGTGGTCCAAACCGAGAACGATTGGCACTGCGGTGTGAACGGGGTTCCGTCTGAGTTGTCTTGGTTGGTGTTGGTTGCGCTCCACCTTCCGCCAAGAAACCTGCAAACAAGCCTTGCACCACCACCAGGGTGGTGATGGCCCTCCGACGGTCAAGTCAGAGGAGATTGGAGGAGGAGGAGAGGTGATAATCGCAAGTAAGAGAGTGCTCTGGGAGATATTGCTCCCCTCCCCTCTTTCTCCCCCCAGCCGCATATATACCTGGCTGGGGGGTCTCTCAGGGGGGTTCGTCATCGTGGGGCACGATGGTGTGGCCACTGACATGGCCGTTACAGGGCGTCGTGGAGCAGCACCGGGTACGGCCACGTCAGGGCATAGTGGGGCTCCGCTTTGTACGGCTGATGCAGGAGATCGTGGAGCAGCATCGGATACAGCCGTTGCAGGGAGTAGTGGAGCAGGAGGCCGCGGCGTGCCTCTGGGGAATAGCCTGTCGTTATCAAGAGATCTCCGACTCGGGGTCGGAGCGCTGGATCAAGGGGCAGCCGACTCGAGGTCGGGCTGCGGAGCCGAGGATGTCCGACTCGGGGTCGGATTGCTGGATCAAAGGGCAGCCGACTCGGGGTCGGGCTGCGGGGCCGAGGATGTCCGACTCGGGGTCGGATTGCTGGATCAAAGGGCAGCCGTAGTCTTCCTGGGCGCGCGTGCCGGTCACGTGGGGCATGGCGGCTTATTTCCCCCGTAACAGGGTTAATGAAGGATTAAGAATTCCCCCCCCCCATCTTGCCCTCCTTTCTTCCTCCTTCCCTTCTCCTTCTTCTCTTCTTCTTCCTCCTTCCCTTCTCCCTCTTCTTCTGCTTCCATTTTAAAGTTACAACACGCGGCAATAATCTCAAGAGTGCATCGTCGCCGCTGCAGCCGTTGTTTCCGGATTTGGTTCGGCATCAACTTGGTATCAGTGCCTCGGTTTTGCCTCTGTGCCAAAGCCCCGGTCCCTAAACAGCGTCTTTTCCCCTTGCTACCACTTGAATCCACCGCCACCCCCGCTGCGCAGCCTCACCCCACCGCCTCCGCCTCCCCGAAACTGCTTCTCCATCGACTTCCCACGGTCCACCACCCCTTTCCTCACTCTCTCTCGGTGCTCATAAAAAAAAAAAAGAAAGGGGAAACCTTGCGGCTGCTCTTCCCCTTCCACCCGTCACCGCGCCCGAGGCCACCACCAACCCACCTCGCAGCGCCACCGACTCGCCACCAGAGATCATCGCGACCCATGGAAACCTGCCGCCCCAGGTCCGACGGAAAGCCCTTCGGCCGCGACCTGCCGCCACCGTCTGTGGCCGGATACGGGAGAGGACCGCCGCCGCCTTTCGGGTCCATAGAGGGGACTGCCGCCGACCTTCGCCGCAAGCTACAAAGCCGTGGCCGTGATCTCGCCGCCGCCGCAGGTCGCGGAGCCGCCGTCATGATCCCTGCCCGAGCCCGCAGCCGCCGCCGCGAAGATTGACGCCCTTCCGAATCCGTCGGAAGGTTGAAGAAGGAATCAGGATAACAGGTAAGTTCTCAACCCAGTAACCCACAACCCGGTAACCCAGGTCCCAAAAAAAAAAAAAATCACGTGACTTGCACGTGAGTGCCCGTAGAGGGTTATCGGAGCGGGTTGCGCCCGATAACCCGAATCCAATCGGATCCGCAAAAAAAAAAAGGAAAAAAAAAGAGAAAACCTTTGCACGTGACTGCACGTGCGTGCAAAAAAAAAAAAAAAACCTTACCTGTTCATCTTCCCCGATCGGCTGCCCCTCACCGCGTCTCCACCGAGCTGCACCACCACGCCCGCCGTCGTGCGACACCTCCTTCGGGTGCCTCCTTCCCGCGGTCGACCGCAGACGATCGAAGCCGAGTCGCACCACCTGCGCACCCTTCGCCGCCTCCGCCCGTGCCGCTCCGCCTTCGCCGCCTCCGCCCGTGCCGCCTCCTGCCGCCGCCGAGATCCGCCATCGCCCGAGCCCCGTCTTCTCCCTCCCCACCGAGCATCACCGCCTCACTGTCGCCGTCCCCGCCACTCCCGCGATCGCCCGATTGCCACCACCGCTGCCTCCTTCCCCGCGCCCGCGTGCTCCACCACTGCCGTCGTGCGCCGTCGGCCGCTGCCTACTCCGAACGGACCGCCTGCAGCGTCCGTCGCCGAGCCTTCATCCGAGCCGCTCCCATCCAGTCTCATCCATGATCAGGGACACCCCTGTGTGTCAGGCTGCCAGCTGAGAGGTGGCATCAGGCCACATCCGAGCCCGACCGGCCTGGCCCAGTTCTCCTCAGCAGGCCGCCAGCCCAGCCCGTGCGCCGTACTGTAGCACGGTCCAAGCCTAATCGGCCGCAGACCCTGTTTCAGGCCCGATCCAGCACCTTTTTTCAGCCCATTTTAAAAGTCCAGGAGCCCTTGTGCTGCAGATCCAGGTCCATCGCTCCAGCTAGCTCTTCCCGGCGCCAACTTCGTGCTCGAGACCCTATAACGGACGATTCTGGTTGACTGCTTCACGACAGATGATAGGTTTCCACTTTTTTTTGGGGGAGCTTGTTCATTTAATTATGTTCTAGTTCTCTTGCATGATAGCTATATTTTTGAAACTTACTTTTGCTGTCAAATTTCAGAACATAGAACCCTGATTTTCAAACCCATCCTATTCGCCCTTTTAAAATCTCGGTATTAAATTAACACACCCTAGCAACTGGACGTTTCTCAACATTCTTCGATCAAATTAATTTAGGATCAGAACAACTGTACTACTTGATTGCAATCTAATTTCTTAAATTGAATAATCTTAATCCTTAATTTTGAATAACCGAAGTAAAAAATCAGCAACATTTAAATTTTAAGTTATTCTTGTGAAAACTTGCTGATCTTTGAAATCATAATAGATTGCATTAGTAGGATGTCCTGCATCAAATCTGGTCCTGCATCATACTTATAAGGGTTTCATTAGTGACACTGCATTTCACATCATCATCTAGTGTCATCATTGCAAGCCAACCTGTAGTGATATGGAACACTATCTCAATCAACCTAAAACCCCTGTAGCTACCATGAATTCCGACATCTTGAGGTCTCTCCTAGAACAGATCGTTGCCATGCGGGCTGGATATAAGGAATTCAAACAAGAGATCCGTGAGCTCATTCAAAATTCTAGGACCCCTACGCCGCCAACCCCTATTGCAGCCCAACCTAAAATCGGTTTGGTGGCACCACCTGTAATCCTTCCCCATTTTCTTGGGCACCAAACCCAATGCTCAAGGTGTCAACAATTCGACCACATAGCATCCCAATGTTCCATTAGAACCTACCTGATTACTGAACCAGAAGTTAGGAGCCAAGAGGTCGAATATGTCGAAGAAGTCTATGAACCAAATATAGAAGACTATGTAGAAGACCTTGAAAACGAACCCACAGAATTAGACTTTGTCCAAAATGATTTCCAAAGGGAGACTATTGATATAAGTATAACCAAGCCACTTCATATCACTACTGTGGAAGAGGTAGTGAAAAATATTGAGAGCCAGTCACCTGAGTTGGCCCTTGTGGCTAAATATACCAATGCGGAATCCAACCTTGAACATTCTTCTGTAGTAGTTTCCCTTCTAGAAGAGTTTCATGATGTAGTCCCTGATGATCTTCCGGATGCACTTTCTCCAATGCGGGATATCCAACTTACAATTGATCTAGTTTCTGGAGCATCCCTGCCCAACTTTCCACATCATAGGCTCAGACCGAATGCATATGCTAGGGCCTGAAATTTAATATTACCAACAGTTGACTTTGCATATAATAGTTCGGTTAACAAGTCCACAGGTATGAGTCCATTCGAAGTGTTGCATGATTACAAACCTAGGCAACCCATAGGCCTGTTTTTCGTGTCTCATCAGTATAAAGTCCTTGAGTCTGCACAATCATTTGCATCACATCCACATTCATTGCATCAAGAAATCAGCAATTGCATTCACTTTAATAACTTAAAATATAAATTTCTTGCTGATTTACACAGACGTTATAAAGAGTTAAGTGAAAGAGGTTACATCATGACAAGAATTAGGCTTGAACGACTTTCTTCGGGAACGTTCAAAAAATTGCAAGCTTGTAGTGCGGAACCGTTCAAAATCTTAAAGAAAATCAGTTCGAATGCATATGTTGTGGATCTTTCTGATGACTATGAGATTAGTGCGATATTTAATATTGAAGATTTAGTCCCATACAAAAAGATAATATTCATGCCTTCTGACCCCTTTATTGATATACCTGCCCATGTTGAACACCCTGACCTATTACCTGCTGTTGAGCCACCACCTCCCAAATTTCATGCACGCAGAGAACAAATAGAACATATATTGGATGAGCAGGTTATTTCAACCAGGAACGGTGGTTACCAACATTACCTTGTTCGGTGGAAAGGTCGACCAAAGTCTGACGTGACGTGGATTTTCAGAGCCCAGTTGCAGCGCCTTGACCCCGATCTTCTAGAGCAGTACGACAGCCGGCCAGACCTGTACTCGACGGGATCGAATTTTTTCCATCCAGAAGGAGTTGATGGGGACATCAGAGCCCTTCATCTAGATGATCCTGAGCCTCCAGATTGAATCAGACCCGGATTTGGTCCATTATTTTTCCATCCGGGAGGAGTTGATGGGGACATCAACTAGGCCACCATTTTATATGCATGTTTATTTTATTATTTTATTTCTGGGTTTATTTGCATTTTAGGGCTTATTTGTGGTTTATT